>NC_143582.1:134414103-135734579 GCF_048544385.1 Mastigoproctus giganteus
AAGGCTGAGAACACTGAATATGACTGATGTTGACATCGACTTGAATTTCTGTAGACTAATTTTCAGAAGATATATGTGAATAAATGTTTTTCCAGAAAACAGAAGCTGAGGGATAAATGAGGAAGAAAAAGAATAAATAGGTGCTGACTGGCTGCAGCACGTATTTAAACTGATTTCGAAGAGAGTTGGCGAATCAGAGAGATATCAATTCAAAAGAACAGTGTCTATGGAAGTATCTACTCAAAATGCTTGCAGCAGGAACAGAACATCTGAGAGTGGATTGGAGTGGAGAGACTTTGTAAGAGATAAGTCACTGACTAACGTGACTTCCCTCTTCTGAATGGAGTCTAGAAGCCTGAGAGAAGGTTTTGGGGCACCACCCCAGGTGTGGAAACGATATTCCATGGTACGAGGATTTGAGATTTGTACAGAATCAATGATTGTTTAGAATAAAAGTAAAGTTGGAAGCAAAAAGGGAAACTCAGTTTTTTTAAGAAGAAGGAAGCAATATTTGTGATGTGCATATCCCAAGAGAGATTCGAAATCAGAGTAATCCCTAATAGAGATCTGTGATCTTGTCTAGAAATCTGTGTCACCAAAGATAAGAATAGAAGCAGTAGACTATTTCTTGCGAGATATACGACAAGCCTGAATTTTTCTTTGCACCACTGGTGAATTACCTGGGGATCAGTATCTAAGGAATTGGTGGTGGAAATTAAAGCTGTTTGTGCAGGCCATGGTTTCTCAAACTGAAAGGTGGAATGCAATGTGCTATCATCAGCAAACGTATGGATAGTATTTGTTGTCAGTGGGAGGTTATTAATATACAAGATGAAAAGAGTAGGAGAAAGAACTGAACTTTGGGGGAACACCAACGTTAGTGGAGAAGTTAGAAGACAGAAAGCCTGCAGTCTTCCAAGGCCTTTATGCCAAATACGTAAAAAGCCTTAGAAATATCAAGAGCAACACACCACACGTTTCATTTGAATTTTTCTACAGATGTGTAACGTAGGCCAATACATTACCAGAAAATCGACACTGACGAAAAATATATTGGTCGTTGATCAGAAGATAGAAGGTTTCGAGATAACTCAGGAGGTGGCGGTTATTGGATTTCTCCGTTACTCTGGAGAGAATAGAGGTAAATGCAATGGAGCAATAGTTATATGGGAAGGATTTGTCACCCTTTTTAGGAACTTGCTGGATATGACCAAATTTCCAACAAGCAGAGGCGGACTGGTCATAAGACTTACCGGGGAAACCCCGGTGGGCCGGAGGCCGATGTGATTATCAATATTATGTTCTGACCTCCGATACATTCTATTTGTTTTCCCCGGTAAGAATTTTTGACCCAGTCCGCCTCTGGCAACAAGAGACTTTTTGTTTTGTCCCAAATTTAAACTTAATGGAAGACAAACTAAATCTCTCTCCTTTGACATTCTGATAGAAATCCCACAAAAATGGAAACAGCAGTGCAAGAGATAACGAAACACGGATTCCAGAAGTGATTCTTGAAATGGCAGAATCGCCCGATAAGGTATAACAACAGTACAACGGGATCACTTCGAAGGGTAACGTCATGGAAGGTAGATATATATAATTCAGTAATAGTGTACATTGAAGCATCAAAACAATTTACCAGTAGTTTAGAAATTGCTTCTTTTTAAAGTAAGTACAGCGTATTAGCACCTAAAACATCTAAATCATGGTTATTTGTTAAATAAAGATATCGTATCAATGAAAATTAGTTTTAAATTGTGGGATAACAAAAGTGGTGTAAGTTTATTCATAGAAGGGGGAATTTTGAAGTCAATTTACTATAGTAAATTGTTTGCTTTGATGTAGAAATTAATTTTTTTAAAACAAATAAAATAAAATATTTTTAAATGAAGGTTGTACCTTTTTCAAAGCATAAGCACGTCAAATACATTTCAAACGTATGTATATTTTATAAATCTAATCTTTGAATCGTTTCAATGGTTTATTTCTAGTTGGGGAACCAGACATTAGAAGAATTAACTGTATGTATTAAAGGAATTAACTATCTATAAAATTCATTATGAGGTTATCTGTAAATTGCCCATGTATTTTTGGTCGATTTGTCTGTTTTGCTGGATAAAAGACCGCTATTTTCAGAAAGAATAGTGGTGCAATCTTTGCCCAAGAAAGACTTAGTCGTAAACTGTGAAAAAATGCATAAAAATTCCTCCCATCTAGACGGAATTTGAACACAGACCTTCTCCACAGTATTTGCTAGATTTTTTTTATGGATAAAAAAACCAGTTTCCACGGGGAGGGGCCGTGTTTGTGTATACTCTGGACGGCACATAGAGCCGTCCAGAGTATAAACAAACAATTTACTTTTTATCACTGAAACAGCAGAAATTCATAAATGTGGTCATCTGAATCATGTCGACTGGCGTGGTTGAAACCACAAAAAAACAATGGATCCAGTAAACATCGTATTTGTTGTTGAAATTATTATAATATAAAAACTCTGGAGGAAAATCTTACTCCCTGTAACTAAGACCGGCTAACTACAGACCCGACTGATGGGGAATTTAAAAATTTCTCCAGTTTCCAATGGGATCCGAACCAAAACCTCTACAAACGAGTAACAAGTGGCGAAAGTGCAACACGTCACGGAGGACGAACATATCTCCTCCTCCTCCGCCTCTGGTGAACGTATTGTGTTGTGGTCAATGAACTGAACTACTCCTCTCATTTCTAAGAGGGAAAAGACCGTCCCTCGACCGACTAATAGAGAGAAAAAATCTTCTCCTAGAGACGGGTATGGAAACAAAGGACTGCATGTCAAAATTTACTTTTATGTTGTATCAGATTGTATATATCATCTGTACAGTCACTCTATAGCATTTCAGTTATCATCATACACTGTAAAAAAAAAATCATTTCCCTATGGTGAATATGTATTAAATAAACAAGCAGGCATACTTCACCGAGCAAGTAGGTAATGTGAGAGAAAGAAAAAACAGTAATTGCGCAGCTTATAATTTTTACCGAATTAATAGCTTTAAGAAAGTAAGAAATATTCTTATTAACTAGATATTGAAAGAAAAGCAGTATCACCACGTACACAGTTGGTGCTGATAAACCAATAGACGCGTTACAACAAAAACAAAACCGCGTAATTATTCAACATGAAATAAAAACGTTGTTTCTTAAAATTCTTTATCCAGATTTGCACCATTAATTCGGTTAGAAAATACTGATGCAGAAAAACTAATGGAGCGTGTTTAAAATGTGGCCTTAGGGATGCAATATTTGTATTGGGGAAAGAATTAGGACTAGATAATAAAAACCTCAAGTAATTGAGGACATCACTCGGTGAGAAATAGAAATTTGTATAAATTAGCTCCTCCAAATCAAGGAAAATTTAATTAAGAAACAACGGCAGAAAGAGGATAAAGTAGAAGTATTACTTATAAATCGAACTACGCTGAAAAGAACTCCGGAATTTTGCCCCACAATGAAATTATTTACGAAAACATGGCACACTTCTTTCCCCTCTTTCTTAGTATCTTTATAAGAAAAAATAACAAACTCTAATTTCTTATAAAAAACTGATAATGAGCTAATTTCAGTGAAGACGTTGGTGAGAGTAAAGGGGGGGGGGAGTTCTCTAGTGGGAGCAGGGAAAACAACAATATATATACGGAAGCAGTTGTGTACATTAGGCTGGCTAGAGCATCAGTGCAGTGGACTCCATCAAAACCAAATCGAAACAAAGTACAAAGGACGCAAAACTGCTGCTTTGTCAGTTAAAACAAAAATTTAGACTGAGTTCATTTCAGAATCAGCATTTTTTTATATTTTAGCTAATATTTACCACTTAATTATTTAATAATAAATAAATTAAGATAAAGTTTTCATTCTCCTCTTGGCTTTCAATAATACCTTCTAATTTTTCTGCACTTCAGGAAGAAACTCAGCTCTGGTGGATAATGAAGCACAAAATTAATCTTTTTTTTAACAGTTATTTCCAATTAGGTATAAAAATTATTATACATTACTGCAGTTCTCAAATTCTATTTCTGATAATCACTTTTTCAGCTAAACAAACTCTGAAATCCCCTTTGCGATCATAACAAGCTTACTTCCTGTTTCTGTTTGACCACATATTTTATGCAATTCGTTTATTATGGTACATCGCGACAACTATCCCCCCCGTCCATCTTGTCCTGGGGCATTGAGGATCAAATCACTTTACGAATGTCTTAATATCAATTTAGGAAAGAGACTTCAATAAAAAGTGACGTCAACCAAAAAGGTATAATGATAAGTGGAATGAATGGTTTATTTCTTAAACTGGTCAACTGGATACGTTTTATCACAAATAAGTGCAGTCTGATTTTCGCGTATAATGTTATTACGCTGTCACGAAACTGTATTAAATGAAAGTTATAATCATTATCAAGAGTATCAGAAAAATATACGAGGCAACTTAGTTTAAGGGAAAAGTTCGGAAGTGTTCGAAAAGCATGGCAGCGCGCGCGAGTGAGAAAATCAACAGATGTTAACTTCCGAGTTACTCGAGATTCTTTCTTTCACGTTTCATGTTTATTATTTCATGTTTATTAATTTGCCAGCTTTACTACAATCTTCGGAGGTGATAACACTAAGCAGGCTTCACAGTCTAATCGACGTGTACCTACCCCTACCTTGGTGAATGGTAATTATTTATAACATGATGTCAAATGCTGGTCCCAGAGTTAAAGTAACAAATCATATTTTATCAATAAAAGATCACGATGAGTAAAATTAAATAAAATTAGTAGAACATAACAGCGAAACAACTTCTTTAAAATATACAAAGTTGAGTGAAGGCTGATAACTTTGTCAGAGATATTTTTGAATTTTGAGGTACCATAAAGTTGTTTCCATTTGAAGTCTATGCCAGGCATTAAAAGAAATATGAGTATACTTTTAATCACGTGTTGTATTTGTTGTTGCTAGATATCGGATTATATAATAGTCGGGTAAAAAAAGCCATTTTATTTTTTGCTCCCTGTTAAAATTCAAGGTGATTCTTGCAGATCGTGATGAATTCAAACATGGCAACCATACTGCTGTAACGCCCACCAATTTTAAAGAAGAAGGTATTAAAGTGAAACACTAAGTTTCCATTAAAAAGAGATGTCATATTTTAAGAAAATATAACATTACAGTACTAAACATTGAACAATGGGTCTTTTAACCTTATTCTATTTACAAAAATGTATATCTGATAACAAAACACTTATTTTTTCGTTTTTTGCCCTTTAATAATCGTCATTGGTGTCTCCCGTACGAGATTCAAACAGTAGTCTGCCAAAAATTCTGAAAAAAGATACCAGAGAAAATGGAATCCGTTCCGGATTCCATTTTCCCTGGTATCTTTTTTCCATTTGAAAAAGATCTTTGAAACTTTTCACCGTGTTCATCGGAGACCGCTCCCAAGTTTTCAGGAAATAGTCTAAGTGGGAACGTAGGAAATGAAGCTTTAACGACACGTTGCATCCAAACTCTCTGTAAAATTAACTCATCCACAATTTCACTGTAATTTTGTGATTTCTCATTGCCTAAAAAGTTTCGGCAGACGTTTTCGAATGCCTTCCAGGCTCTTATTGCTGTAGCATTTAATTTTTAGTGAATTCCTCATCTTGGAATAGCAGTTTAATTTCAGGATACACAAACATTCCCTCTTTTTTCTTGGCCACACTGATACGAGGAAACTTTTGCCTCAAACAAGAAAATCCTTCTCCTTTTTTGTCCATCGCTTTCACAAATCTATTTATCAAACATAGCTTGACATGCAAAGGAGGTAAACAGATTTTTGGCTTATCCACCAAAGGAGGATGTGCTACATTTTTTCTGGCCGGGTGTAGTTTCTGAACAGTCTAGCTATTTTTTTACCGTGTAGTGGCAATCCTTCGCTCGGCTGTCCCACTCGCATAAAAAGCAGCAATATTTAGTGTATCTACCTTGCAACCCAGTTAGAAAAGCTACCACTGTTCGGTCGGCACAGATGTTCCATTTGTATTCTTGATAACATATATTTTGCAAACCTTGTACGTTTCCTTCATGTAAACTGCATGGACCAATGGTATAGACGGATACTTATTTCCGTTATGGAGTAAAACTGCTTTCAAACTGACCTTGGATAAATCAATGAATAACCTCCACTGCTTGGGGACGTGCTCCAGATGTAACTCTTTCATTGATTCCTGGACATTTTTACAATAAACCAAAGCACCATCCATGGAGTAATAGGTCGTTACGTTAGATTTCCTTTTCCTATAAAAAAGATACCTTGACACCCTTTTCAAGACGATTCCACTGCTGAAGTCATGATCCTAGTAATTTAACCTGGGTTTTGGAGAGGTCCAAATCTCTGACAAAATCGTTCAACTCTGCCTGAGTGATTAGATGCGGCTTTGCAGTATATAATGAGTCCTTATAAGTCTCTCATCTTCTGGAGACCCCTTTTCCGATCCTGAATCAGTCTAGCCCATAAGTTTCTGGTGGCTTTGGCACTGGCATCGTATCATCGTGAGGAACCGGTCTTAGAGCAGAAAGTATGTTGGGATACCCTACTTTATGCTTGGATTTCCCAGAAAAAAAAACAGATATTGGTCATGAAAAAGTAACAATCGATTATGTGGTCTCGAGGCTCCCGCCATATCACCGAAATAGCAAAAGGCATCGATTTATGACTACCTCTAAGTCCTTGAACATGAGCTACAGGAAATCTTTGGAGTGCATACTTTATCTTGATCTCACATCCAAAATAGAGTTCATAGTCTTTTCTCACAAGTTGTGACAGTGGGCTTACGCTGCGATTTTAATACCGCTTCTCCGCAAATGTAGCAAAAGCTATCAGGCTAATTTCGGCAAGAACGCGACATATTTCATGTATGGTTTGAGGTACTCGCACATAAGGACACAATTAAGAAACTGCAGATTTTTATTTCTAATTTAAATACAGCTCACGATTTACATACTTATGCACACAACATTTATTTACAAAACACTTGTTCACCACACTCGCTCTCTGAAACATATTTTTTGAAATACGAAAATGCTTGCTTGGTGCGGAATCCACTCGTATATATATCGGTAGAGAAGTTCCAAGAAGACTCAACTCCGTCGAACGTTCTAGACCCTTCCAGAAACATCCCGATCTTCCTTCCACACTTAACAATATTCTAGAACGTTCCGGAACATTCTGGAATGTTATAGAAAGCTCCCGAATGCTTTAAAAAAATAAATAGATAAAATTGATGGAAAAGATGATTAAACCAACTACAGGTCTTGGTTTTCGGTCATTAACCTACGATATTTGAAAGCTGAAGATGATGAGAACTTTTTAAGCACATCTGAGTTTTTGAACATATTTCCTACGAGAATCCGTCGAAATTATTTCAGGGAGGGAAATTGGTGCCGACCAATGTATAATCCGATCGCTAGTAAATATCAAAACATTCCAGTCGTTGTTGTTGTTGTTGTTGATGGGGTTTTAAGTGCAATGGCTACTTAGACCATACTGCACAACATTCCAGTAAATCTACTGTGAGGAAGAATTATTTCAGTGATATTTGATACTGAACAACAGTTCATCTGCACGTCCATCGATGAAATGGTACATCCTGTGGCTGTTATATTGCACGTTTGATAAGCAGAAACTTCTCGTCCGTATTTGGTTGCTTAAAAGGTTCTCTAAAGAGTTAATTGCTTCTCATTTGCAAGATATGCGAATGATAGTTTCAATTATTATGTCCAGATCGTGAATCGACCAATGAAGAAAAAGTCAGCTTTTTTATTTGTAATGCTGCTCGTGAATGTATGATAAAAGCAGTTTCTGCATTACAAGTTTTCTATCCAAACCCGATCCACATTATTTGCTTAACTTAAGACTGACGAAACAATTCGAGAGAATTGTTTCTTGTATAAAAAAAAAAAAAAAAAAAAAAATGTAAAAGCACCTACACGCATAGATATTTACAAAGATATGCGACCTGTCCTTCCTCTTCTTGCACCTATTTTGACGAGAACGCGGTTATGTGGTGCGCTTTATGCCAAAACTTGCGATTTCATAAAAAAAAAAAAATCAATGTCGATGCTTTGGATACTGCAGCCATTGGCGCTATTAAGATAATTCTTTCCGATTCTTTGGTTATAAAACATTTGTTGTTCATCGCGACTCATTCTGCTTGACTACCTCATCTATAACCAAACCTGAAACGTCCTCACTTTTCTACTTCGGTTAGAGTTTTCGTAAGAGAGAAAATAAGAAATAAATTTGATAATGTTAAAAAAAAAAAAAAGCAACTCCGGAGTCCATATTTTGAGAACAACAGCTGACTTGTCGATGACGTTTTTTGAGGACTTTCATTTCGATTAGCGGTTAAAGACACATTTTTTAATTATCTTTCGATTCGCCCCTTCTCTCACTGAATCGTATACATACAACAGCTCTACATATCAACCTTCTTCTTCTTTGAGGAAGCCATATAACAAGCTACTGTCCTCCCCTATCCTTTATTTCAATCACCCCTACCCTAGCTTTTCTTCCCTGCCTGTCCTCGCGGGTAGCATGAGGGTATGCAAGGGAAAAAGCTAGAAGAAAACTGCTCACGTCATCGAGGGGATCCGAACTCGAATCCTGTCGATGATGTGAGGAATTTTTATTGGCCTCTTTTCATAATGTGGCCGAGTTAGTTGGTCTCAGGCGTGGGTGGCTTCAGCAAATAGATAAATCGACCACAAAACACACGCAATTTACGCGCATAATACACACACATTGAGTGATCACTAAATTATGACCACCAGCCTAATACCATGTTGGGCCGCCGTTCGCACGGATAACAGCGCTAATCGCCTAGGCATTGACTCCACTAGATATCTGAAAACGTCCATAGGAATCTGCAGTCATGCTGCTTGCAAGGCTTTCCACATTGTCAAAACAGATGACGGTTGCATGTCCATATGCCTCACTTCCCGTTCCACAACCTCTCGCAGCTGTTCAAGTTGGGTTGAGGTCAAGCGAATTTGGAGGCCAGTCAAGTAGGTAATATTTTTACTGTTTTCCTCGAATCACTCGTGCACAATGCGGCCCTGACGACATGGCGCATTATGGTCTTGGAAAATGATAATGGGCTTGTTTCTGTTCAAGAAAAAATCCAACATGGCAGGGTGCACGCACATGATCTCCTAAGAGCTGCATGCAGACCTGAACAGTGAAATGCTAGCCCATACGTACCAGGTCTAGTTCTTGCCAGAAAAACTTGCCCATATTAAGCAACCATCGCCACCTGCCTGGACAGTGGGCACCGTACACGATAGTCATGGACTCGTGTTGCTTGCGCCACACATGAAAGTGTCCGCGGCGTGTTGCCAAGTATTTGGACTCATTCGCCTAGCATATTCGTTTTCAGTTGTCTAGTGTCCAACTAGCGTACTGCTGACACGACAGCATTCGCTCTATCGACGATGAGGGAAGGTGTCTCTTGGGTCGTCTGCTGTGGACCCCCATAAGTCTGAGTGCGGGGAACATAGTCATTTGGGACATAGGTGTTTTTGGGTCGTCTGCTGAGAAACCCATACGTCTGCGTGTGCGGCGCATCTTCATTTGGGACATTGTTCTTGCATTCTCTACTTTGCACTGCAATGTCAATTGTCGCACAGTGACCTGCCAACATTGAGCCCGTACAACGCGCTGCACCCTTCGCTTATCATGAACATACCTTGCATAATCCTTTACAGTTCTTTCAGCGGAAGGCGGTTTGACCTGTTCCATACCTTACTTTGTACATCTTAACAAGCGTGGGCCTTGAGCAACCGATAACACGTGCCTATTCTGATAAGGAAGCACCGTCTGCGCGGGGAGTGGTATCGTTACCGTCCTCCCCACACCGGCTGGAAAAGGCTCGGGTTCAAATCGATGACTCGAGGAACTTTAATGGGCTTTTTTCACTCCGTGGCTGAATTAGTTGGGCGTAGATAGCAAAGTTTTTTTCTCCCCAGAAACTGGGTTTTTTTCGTCCAGCAAAACAGACAAAATCGACCATAGAACACACGCAATTTATAGATACAAATACGGGTTAATATATTCAATTACGGGAACCCTGAAATAATAATTTGATTTGATATGGAAGCACCCGATGCAAGCTCCCATAATCATGCCCTTTTGAAACTCCATGATATCTTTACTACGTCCCATAATTGCTACTTTATTACTCTGACTTGCACGAACAGAAATATTACAACTGCACTAACGTATAAAGCTGTTCAGCTTTTTAAATTTATACGTATTTGGTTTATGTATATGGTAAATTGATATGTATACGGTATACGTATAAATTTATATGTATATGGTTTAAAGATATTTATATTATATGGTTTAAGTCGCCGATACGCCTAAAACTCAATAACTCCTCTGCATTCCCACAATCCACTCTCTAATCTGTGTCTTGTACTTCATCCTACAGTTTCTACAGCATTTCTGGGCTGCTTTCGTCTATTCCCCACTGTTTCATCACACAGCCCACACAATTTCCCATTCCTTTCAATGGTATTTTCAAGCGCTCCTCACTGTGAGGCATAGGCCAGAGATGTCAGCCTAGCCTGACTCCACCTGAATAAGCATGAGGAACCAGGGAGCAGCCTTCCAAGTGATCGCTTGCTCACTGGTTCTAAAGTGGCCAGTCATACGATACAAACAACACAACACAGTACTAATACACGATATTACATAACACACCTAACCGGCTTGGCTAAGAAACGCTTCTCAGTGAAACCACGGAATGGAGCCTCCCACCTCCCGGGCCTCCTATACAGAGACAACACAACACAACACAACACAATACAATACAATCCCTACGTATGTGTCCATTGTTTTATATCGCATGGTACAAATACGCGATGCTGTAACTGATTGAGAGCTCAGAAAAAGGTCATGAAAAAGGTAAATGTACCTACCCTAATGAAGTGGCCACTCAATACATATAAGAAGAGAGCGTTGAGATAAAACACAGGTTGTATTCTATAGTTGTCACATCTGTAAGATATATAGACTTATTGTAGCATCAATGGGCCGCCATTCCGTGCCATCTGCTGTGATATAGTTGAATAAGCCCGTAGACGGTAATTTTGAGTTTTCTCCCTCCTATAAGTTACCTATGCCATTTATCTGCCTACGTGTCATAAACAGTTACTGTACAGAATGTTCATATTAGTATTAGCAATGGCAAATGATGCAAAGGAAGCAAGCCGATACAGCATCAGCCAAAGACACCACCCACCTCATCTGTCCATCCCCTCCATGTGTTTAATTCTTTCGTAAAATTTCTTTGAACTATACTTCTACAGTACAATAATGAATGGAAGTTTGTTTTCACTGTCAACCTTAAGTACTTTTAAGTAAATTTAATCAAAGAGTGATACGTAAGGATGGTCATATGTATTGCTCTTTGAACTGAGAGAAAATTTTCGCACATCTATCCTACAACCATCTTTTTTCAATTTAGGTTTATGTCCCCTTATGCATGTCCGAGAAAGAGTAAAGATGCAATCAGCATTTAGTTTATTCACTCTATTTGAAGTTTTAAACCTTCAATCAGATCTTCTGGCATCAATCACTTTTAACATCAATATCTTCCAATTTCCTCCCAGTTTATCGCAAAATCATTTAACTTCCAAACATAACTTAGTATACTTCTGATATATCCATTCCTAAACACGTCAATGCGTGAATTTTGGCATAAGAAATGTTATTCTGTGCATATGAGAGAGGTTCCTTATTGTGTCTACTTCGTCACATGCTAATTGCACATCACCAAGGATAATGCTGATTTTATTGTAACATTTTCCATTACATGGCTTTGGGAATTGGCGTCTAGATTTCGAGCATGTGCAGTCAGTCATGAATGGTCTTACGTGGTGCAAAGGAAGAATAGTGATCGTAGGCCACCATGCCAACCACGATGGCTTAAAAAGCAAACAAGAGTTCGGTGAATTAAAAAAAAAGCTCTTTATCAAAGAAATTTTAGAAAGATAGATAGTACAGATTAAGTTTTATAAAAGGTTTCAGTGTTCACTTTATCGCCCCTAACTCCTAAATATGAAAGGCCAGTATTCCTCTCGCTTCCCCGAGAAATGACTCCCGGATGCCGCTTGTTCAAGCTTCCATGTTAAACATCCTACCTTCTAATATCCACTCCCCCGCCCCTCTACATGCTCATTATCCTTAAAGAAGACTAAATATATGAGAATTTTCAGGTCTGATAATATTTTTATGAACTACCGAAGGCGAAACTAGTTAGCTGTTTAAAATTAGAGCACGATTGCAGTTTTGTGTCCGGAACTCTAGTTTTTCATCCCGCAGAATCAGCACACCGACCTTAAATACATCCGGCAATACATTTACGGCTCACAGCCCTATTTACCTTAGCGCAAATTCACACGACAAGCAATGACTTTACAAATCTAAGAACAGCATGAGCTTGATCTTTCCACGCTTTAGACGTTGAGAACATCTACCCATCATGGTGATGGGGAAAGTTTATGGTGAACACTGCATTTTTTGTCCGTCAGTTCACAGTGCATCATTCCACCGTCACAATTCTGTCAAATTAAGCGTTTCCCTTCATCTGCATAAATTCATTTTATTTCGTTTCCATTCGAAATTTTTCCGATGGTCATCAAGGCATCTGGGTCCCAAGCGCAACTCTCCCTGTATTTCAATCTGTCATGAATGATGATACTTTTATGCTGGTGTGCTTTACTATTTAAGAAACCGCATCAAGATATAATGGGCGTGCTCGAGCGGTGTCAAGACTTAAGCACCAGGATAAAAACAAGAAAATATTCCACCCTTTCTAACGACATGAAAATTCCCACTAATCCTATACATTTTGCCACCACTGAGAGTTGGCAACTAGAGGGCATAGTGTATAGTGTTAGGCGCTGCCTGTGGATTCCCACATCTGCGCCGGCATATGTACGCTGTGAAGAGATACAGTACGCCTGAAAATGCCAGAAAAGTACTGTGTGTTGAATGTGTAGTTTTGTGTTGGGTTCTGTTGTGTGTCCTGGCATTTGGCCGCGGGGCCGCTAGTGGAACCCCACGTTGCCCGCACACACCACTAGGAGGTAGCCAGGCTGCCCGTTTTTCTCTGGCTAGAAGGCAGTCGCTTTAAACTTAACATGGCACTAGCCATGACTGTCACTGTGAGCACCATCATGCTATCTAAAAGTCAAGATGCACATATACGCCAGTTGTCTGTTTACAACTTTGAACCTGTTTATAATTTTGTTCTGTAATTTCTTTATAATTTTGAATGGAAGTTTGGGGCGAGTAATACTCGCTTCCATCCAAGCTGCGCAATAACTGGATCGCCCTAGTACGTTGTCAAGTCCCACAAAGAGTATGTAAATAAACAGATTCTGCTAATGTATCAAATGATTTAAGTCATCAAAGGCTTCTTTCATTTCAGTGAAGTGTGATTTGCGATAATAAAGATGCAATAGCAGTAATATGTTGAATGTCACTGATACAACAGTTATAATTTTTCATTAACGGCATCACGGTCTACCAACTCGCTTCCTAATTCTGCAGGTAAAATTGTCGCAGGTAAAACTTCACAAATATTTCCGTAAGCAAAGATATATTATTTGGCTGTTTGCTCGATAAATATATGTCCTCCCGCACAGCAGCAGAAGATATCAACTGCCTCCGTTTACGGTTGTCGTTAGACATTTACCGAATTCTCTAGAAACCCTGTGTGATTATTTATGGCAGAGCGTCACTTGTGGCTCTGAAATGTTATTTATGTTACTTAACAGCCCTTCGCAAAGAGGCATAATTCCGCTACATTATCCATCTTTATAAATCACCGATCACTCTTTTGTTGTTCTGCATATTATTCCACTGGTCGCTAATGGAAGAGGACACACACGCCATCTTGCAGCAGCAGCCCGAATGTTGTAAGGAAAACTCACCAATCACGTGTAATTACAAATATCTAATTTCTGCAGGACCGTTGGGACTATTTCCACGCAGATAATCACATCGAATGTCTTCCTCCCAAACGTTTAAACAACCGAAAACATCACAATGCTGCTACCAGTTGCTCCAATGGTAGTACGTTTCACAGTGTAATGTTTGTTCAGTAAACATCCTACGACGACACCATTTCCAACAATTCCCATGTTCTTAATAAACATTTGATAACTGCAGAAGTCGCAGGAAATGTGATTATGCATAACAGAGGGTTGCCAGCAGGTCGCAATTAAAACCCAATATCCGACAAATGACCAGATGAACTAACAGTTCTTATTAGTTGGAAGCAACCGCACATTTCTAAATGGGAGTTACTGTTGTTTTGTTTGTTTTTTAATCGGCTCCATGGCAAATCGAGCCTTGGAGTATCAATATCCTGTCTGTAAATTGGGTGCGTCCTACACAGATTTGTTTCTGTTTCCATGATGTCAAATCTCAGGAAAATTTTCCTATTAAGTAGCCGGACATCAAAAGGCTTTAATAAGTTTTTCGGTCATCAGCAACCTACACGGAGATATAGTAAAACCTCGATTTAATGGAGCATATGGAAAAAGCCTGTCCTTTGAACACGAAAGATATATATATATATATATATATATATATATATATATATATCCGCATAGTCTCTCCAAATACCACAGTCTTCGGATACCCTGTGGAAGTGTAAATGACTCCCTGTTGATGTCTGTCCCATTCGAAGATGGGAGTGAGGAAAATCCTGGCTCTCTGGCTTTATCATGAAACATTTCAGATAACGGCAATTACTTCACAGGGTCCTGTAGCCCATTAAACCGATGTACGTTAAATCTATGGTTCACTGTACTTCTAATGCTGCAGTACAATTGTGCAGAGATTTGCCTTCGGCCAGCAGGTGGTTGATTGTTGGATCAAACTTCCATCTCTTGCTGTGGAAGAGGACAGTTCGAATAAATTCAAGTTTGAATAAATTCAAGGAAGAACTAGACAAATTATTGGAGAGGATGGACAGGTGATGTGGAAAGGGGTGTTTGCTTTATAAGCTTTCTTTCTTGCATCATATGCCACTACTAATACTATTACTAATTATAAAAAAAATAATAATAAATGTTTATTTGTACGTGAATCGGACCGGGTATTTTGAGGGCGGAATATGCTAGTCAATTTTGTTCCACACCTTCACAACTGACTCTCACCTTCTACGGGGTTGTCTTTCTCGTAGAAGGCGGGAGCCAATGCTGTTTATATAGTTTAGTGAAGGAAAATAAAGCTCATACATTGATAAGACGCCTAAGGTCAGGAAAACCCCAAAGATTTGGCTCAGTTGAATTCTAAATATACGTAAATGAAACCTTATTTAAGATTAGCCCATTCGAGGAGCTCATACCCAATTGGTAGGTTTCAGATTGGAATGAGCGGCACCAGACCAAATTGCATACCCATAAAGAATGGAGGAGTAAACAAACGCCATAATCTATTTTTGAATAATAGTCGAATTGTTAATATGCACCAGCTTTTTGCCGTAATAGCCAGGTTCTTTTTAGAGAGGAGGTTTTAAGTTTAAGTTTTAAATTTCTTTTTTTTAGTAAAAAAACTTAAAACCTTCTTAAAACTTTTAAAAAAAATTCTAATTTTTCTAATAAAGAATATTTCCTTTTTTTTATTCCCAATATTTCCAATCTTGATAACACAATAGCTTTTGGAATTATTTGTCCAAAAATATTGGGGATATTAGGAAAGGAGCCTTCTTTTTGGAGTAAGTGAGATGACACGATTTTTGATTATTTCACTTAGACCAAAAGACAAGAAACATTTTTTTCAATTGCTAGGTAATGATTATACACAATATGATATCCAAAGGAGCACAGTTTCTGCATTTATAGAGAGTAAATCCACTAGGCCAAAACATCTATCGTATTGATCTTACTAATACTCAATTTTATTCTAAAAATCATTTAGAAAAATAAAATTCCATTTTAGTAAAAGAATTTAAAATTTTCGACCTACTAAAGTGCAAATACGGAATAATTTATTGACAGATCATTAACTTTTTACCAGCTGCCCTGTGCTGTAAAACTATGCGACAAAGGTTGCGCAACTTGACGAGTTTTGTCATCTGTTTCTTTAGATTAGTATGGAACTACATCTACATTTAAAAAGAGAGGCGCGAACCTGAATTGAAATGAAAAAAAATCCTACTTATACTGGCAAGAGGGTCATCTTCCAATCGTTGATCATGTTTAAAAGCGAGTAAATTCAATGATTCGTAAGAACTGATATAGTTAGCCATATTCTTTCCTTCCAGACTGCTCGACTCGACCTCGTTTAAAGCATCTTTTTAGAGCGTTTAATTTCTAACTATAGATTTTATATGTAAAAGGGCTGTTTGAAAATAAGGTATTAGATTTTATGAAACCATGTAATCAAGGATTACGAAAAAGACACAGATGAAGGCACAATAGTGTACTACTTTTCGACAGATACGCTTATCGGGAAAATTTACATTAAACTCGTTTTCAATGCACCGTTTAACTTAACCTTCATTAGCGAATTTCAAAGGAGGCACGAGAAGATGAAAAATCAAAGAACAAGGCCAGACTGTGTGGTTTATGGCATGTATTTCCTTCCCTAACTGTGTAACCAACAAAACCGATCCCAGGTCTATCAGCGCCCTGTGAGAGATTTTTTGGTGCGCCCTCTCCAACTTCCTATTAAGTTTATGCATTATATTTTTACTATTAACTGAAAAATTAACTGAAAGGCCCCGTGGGAAACGCCAGTGGCCCACGGCCTCTTTCTGACGAGTTGAGCGGTACGTTTATTCATTCGAATGCACGATAACTGAAATCCGAACTCTAGGTAACCACTAATATGCATAAGACAATATGGGTGTCTGAATGCACCAAAAACAGATTTGTTTCTTGGACAGGACTGTTGGACCATAAACAGCTAGCAACTGCTGATGAATTCCTGTGGGCTTAGTTCCTCTGGCATGCAGAAATAGGATAATTACACGCATTTCATTTAACCAGGTTTCAAGTAGGACAGCCATTTTAGTTGCCTAAAGTCATAACAGCAAAGAAGTTGGCAAAGAAATCTCGTAATAAGAGCAAAGAAATTGGCACACATGCCTTCATGCATAAAGGATTTCGCTAATAGCGAAGACAGGGTCCAGAAAATATGTCACTTTACAAACAGCCCTCCAGAACGAGTCTTGGAGTACAGCATGAATTGTTTAATTACACAGCTATAAGAATAGTGGGAAATATCTTATTCAGCTCAAACAAAACAAAGTTTTAAGAAACGCCCACATCTTTTTTTTTTTAAATTTTGGTTCTATTATAGTTTAATATTTCATAATATGCATGATTAATCATCTAAATCAGGCATTTCAAACTCGAGGCCCACAGGCAGCCTCTAACGTTTGTCGTGCGCCCCCCCCCAAATGATGTCAACATTTTCAGGGTTAATAGGGCTCAACGTACATGAAATAATGATAATTAGTGATAATGAAAGGAAATGCATGATTTAAATAAAATTCATAACTAAACGAGCCATCACAAATGTTGATTATCATGAAGACCATATTTTTTCGCAAGGGCAAACGCATTAAAATATTTAATAGATTTCTCCCAGCATGCCATTAGTGTGCTGTATGCATACTTGTAAGGCCCGCGAGCCCTTCTAGAACAGTTTGTACGGCCCACGATTACTTCTGATCTAAATCAAAAGATACGCTACGAATATTCGTAAGCACTCGTAATTTTATATGGATTAATACCAGTCCTGATTTATTACATGCACATTATGGATAGTTCACGATGTCTTTACCAAATTCCTATATTTTTAACCGACCAATTTACTCTTCTTCCACTGCGTCCTCAAATCTTAATAGAGAGTTTACTTGAGGGGAGCAGCGAATTAAGTCATTTGGTTTATCAGATGCCATAAATTATTCAACACGCCGAGTTTTAACGGATGGGCACGTTCTGAAAGTTATCTTTCTCGGTATTTCGTATACTGCGTGCAGTAGCCATCTAACAAAAGGTGTTCCCGAAGAACGTGACAAACGTGATGAACGCAATTCCCATATTGATATTTTAACTTTTTCAAGGCCCTGAATGCGGCCAATCATAAATGTGAATTGTGGATCTGATCCGCGTTTGAGTTTTTTCAACTCCTTTTGGCACAATAGTGTAGATAAGACCGATACGCGCTTTCATATCTCCCGCAGAGGAGAAAATCCATCGTCTCCCACACAGTCCGCATTGCTAATCCCTTTTGGAGGAAAATATATGATGCTATCAGACATCGGGAGGCCGGGTTCGTGATCTACTTCTCCTAATCGGCTACTAGGGGATCCCAGAATTATCGGTGGAGCAGAAACTGTGTTGTAAATAGCCGTACAAGAAACTCACGTCCATCTTGAATTCAAAGTGGCATCGAACTCTCAGATATAATTACCATCAGTGACACAGACAGTGGGGAGCAGAGGCATCACCATCTGCAGTCACGACCTGGCCTCGTGAACGCCTCAAACCCTGAATTATGCTTTCGCTAGAATGGCGTTACCTTCCGCCCACAACTTGACGGCCGTCTTATTATTGCCCATACACTTCTACTTCGCGTCATGAATGGAGCTGGGTCAAAGGAGGGCGAAATCTTCATCAAGCTCTCGTCACGAGGGAAAGTAAAATACTATTTCCATTTCTACCTGAGGGCTCGTTGCTGTCCGCCTTGATATAAACCAGGCCTAACCTTTGTCAGTTGTCATCTATATATCATAATTCACACACACAGAACATCCTGCACTTCGCTAATAATTACCCGGCAGTCCTGTAACTTTTCCAGAGCAGCTCAGATGTCTCGTTAACTACTATATCGTTCATTCTACCAGCTGAGAGCGACTAAGAGTTACACTTCTATGAACAAACAACAAAAGACAATTCCACGAAGTGAAAAAAGAAAAAAAAAAAAAAAAAATGGAGGGGCGGGGGAGAAATTCCAACCAGGAGTTACGTTAATGCCATTACGAATCAATGAAGCTGAACGGAATACGTGTATAAAGCAATTGTTAACAAATCAGCAATTTTAACTAAAATCAATACACAGATTTTTACAAAAAAAAAAAAAAAAAAAAAATCAAGGACATCAGACACTATAAAAGTAGGCTGGGAATTTCGCCATAAGCATCATGTTCACTTCTACGCACGTCATTAATGATAATATTTATTTAAATAAATAAAAAATCTTTGTACAATAATTATTGTCGATTAAATTTGTTAATTACTTGAAGCGTTTTACAATATTGCACTTTTTCAATAATTTACATGCCAAAACCAAACACGCGAGTATAATCGACTGATTATAAGTAAAATCATGCGGTCGCATAGCAGCGTAATTTGCTTCAAATTCGCTGTTGCTTCTAAGATCTTTCATTAGACGTGATAAGAACCAAAATTATCAGCATTACACTAAGTACAGCAAAATACAATCGGTATTATATTTTTGAAAAACTGTTGGTACAGAATCATCGATAGAATTCATTTCAGCAGGGCCTATATCTAATTGTGATATAACGTGGCAACAGATGAAATAATATGCATTTTGAGGAGTTAAAAGTGCGTTGTACCCGAGCCTGGAGTTGTGACGTCATACACATTCAACCACTTCGTGTGAAATTCCCTACCTACAACGCTAGCCACTGTGGAAGTTTTTTTTATTCGCTTTAAGAAAAAAAAATATTTACCTAGGTAATTTTAAAAAGCGCACCATTTTATTATTCTATGGAAAAATTCTTTTTTTTATTATTATTATTATCTTCCCTTCAAAGGTGCTGTGTTCGCAACCTTAATTTATTCAGCAAACGGAACAAGTCAGATTTCTATTTTAAAGCGAGAGAATAATTCAGAACTGCGAGCAAATTCATATCGCACACGACCAAGGCATTTTGGTATGAATGAAAACTAAAGCCTGCTAATTTGAAAATATAAACTAAAACTTAATTTTCAATGTTTTTCCCCAGAGTTTTCGTTCAACATATTACTGTACTGTAATGCAGAAGAAACGATGCTAACTTCAAGCCTTTTTGGAGCTCGATTTTTATAAACAATCCAATTATTTCTAAATTATCACAGAATTTTCCGACTCCACACATAATTCTTTATTTTCTGGCGCTTCACATCCAGCAATGCTTATTTAATTTTTTTTTTTTTTTTTTTTGCCTGTTTATCTGAGTAGCTCTTTATAATAATCAACCTCAGATGACGTAATTAAATAAGTTACGTTTTTTTTTGCGTGTATTTCACGTGATGGTTGGCTTCAAGTTCACTGGCAGAACGATGATGTATTTTTTATACTTTTCTTCTTACTGTTTCAGCCAAGGTAATATTTTTTTGTCTCGAGAATTAATTATTTAATATTTTAGGCAATTTTAGCTTAAGTTTATTTAAATTAACATTTATGTCACTTTCGTTGAAAATTTCGCCGCAATTATAATATGAAACAGTTCTAAATATCTCTTCCGAATTAGTGTTTTAAAACATTTTATTATCTAATTATTCGAGAAAGAGTTTCACTAATTTAGAAGAAATTTCTGCTCTTAGTTCTTATATTTAACAAATATCTAAACAATAAGAAACGATAAATGTCCTGAAGTGCTTTGAGATTTATCTAAACAGAAAGAAATGGGATTTGCTGAAACCAAAATTTATTTTTTAAACATTACCACTTAAAATTTGTAAACTTCGCTTATTACAGGGCATCCACTACTCCTTCAAGTCTCCATATGTTAAACAGCTAAAGCTTTCTTACTCTTTTCCGAGTTTTAATGAAAAATGAATTTTAAGTAAATCAGGTGAATACAGTTTATGACTCGACACACTTTAATAATTAGCTTAAATTTGTATTTAAAAGCTTAGCGCAATCCAGCAGTATTACCAGAAACTAGCGGGACTAGGTACCAAATAGAACAATGGATCATCTCACCCCCTTAATATGAATTACGTTATTTAGTGTGGGACGTAGACACCTGCTGAGCTTCAAACCTAGGCCGAGGTCGCATCTCTCCATCCTGTAATTAGTCCTTCTGTGAGGGACATACTGTACCATGCGGACCTCAGAAATCATTTGTAAATCGGGAGCGATTTTCTCACACAAATAATGGTACAATGGGATAAAAAAAATTAATTTGGAATATCATTGATGCATGCAAAGTAAAAACAGAGAGGGAAATGCAGTATCACGTCAGAAAAGGCGATACAACTTTCAGATCCAGGAGAAGGATTGCCCAAAGTTACAGGATGTGTGAATTTGTACTTTAATTTTATTTGCTGTATGCATATTTTCTCAAAAGCTCGACCGTAGTTGAGTGAGTGGTCAATGGTAAAAGTACAAAAGGTATGCAAGTCATGTGCCGAATTCATGTGCTAAAGCAGGTCTACAAACCTCCTTTGCAAAACTAAAACGTTACTGAATAGGGTATACGATAACAACCTGAAACTACTTCCGGGTGATTGGAATATCTTCACGTTTTTATTCACCAACCGGAAAATGTGCGAGCTGCGTAAATGCCAGCATATTCGCCCCTTGATTCAATGAGCAAGAGTTTGCCACCTCTGTTAAGCGGTCGCAAACTTTCGAACCCTTTTAAACTGTAAATTTCGAACAGGGTATAAAAGAAGTCACCGAGTTAATCTTGGAGCAGCCGCCGAGTAGGCTTACAGTTTTGTAATGGTACGGAAAATTCATAAAGGATGCCTGCCAGGATGATTGTGCTATCATCTCGGCCAAGATGGTGGCCAAATAAAAGTCAGTGAGGGCGCAGTGGTTCGAGGAGGTTTTATATAAAACCCAAGAAACTCCATACGGCGTACCAGTCATGACTTAACACGTTCAGGTTAACAGTGACTTTTTACGCAGCGTCTGAGGTTGAAATCATAAAAACTACAGCTCACAGAAGCTGTCAATTAAGGACAAAAGCAAGAGATGGAATTTTGTTGGTAAATTCTGCATTCTGCTATCATTATAGCTTTGCGATTACGCTGGCATCTACTACGCGCACATTTCTCGATGGGTAAAAAAACTTGAAGATATCCTATATCACGTGGAAGTGGTTTCAAATTTGTACCTTTTCCACATATTATCTTGTATCCTATTCACACATTGACATCACATAGTTTGCAAAGGAGATTTGTGGATACCATGTATATAGTTCTTGAATCCGCAAAATATAATAAATACTCTTGTTAATATGATAATATGACAGTACTCCCCAAGTAATTTTCCGAAATATACACAGAAAATATTTAAGGGTTGACCCCTAGTTTAGTATATATATCATGTGTGGTATGCATGTTGTGAGTATTACCTGTAGAACGCAAATGCACGATCTATTGCAGCGCTGTTATACCGCCTGCCATAACAAGTATACTCTGCTTGACGCACATTCGCGTAGAACGGTTTTTCATCCAGAAGGATGAAAAACTGTTCACTTTCATATGTACACCTCTGCTAAGAAGAGAAGTCCTGGAGTATGCCCCTTCGGTATACAGTTACAAATTTCCGAACGCACTGTGCACTCAGCCAGAAAGAGATTACAAATAAACTATATGATTATTATCTAGTTTATTTGATATTTGTACCAGCATGATAAAAAAAAAAATATATATATATATATATATATATATATATATATATATATATATATACACACTGTATATTCTAGACCTCATCATTACTCGCGAATTCGATTACATCATAGGGCTTACAGTACAAGAACTACTGGCAGTTATGATCACGCAGTCAAAAGACGTTGCAGTAGTTAAAGGCAAGGGCTTTAATTTCAGAAAAGGGGAGAGTTATGACATTTAAAGTACTGCATGGCATCTATTAACTGGACAAATTGTAGAGAGAGGTCGAATACATTTGAATTATGGAATACGTTTAAAGCAATAGTCTCAGAAGCCATGAAGACATATATTCCATTAAAGAAATATAGCTTCGTATTCGTCCATCTGACGAATACTGCCGGTCTAATAAAACAGGAATAGCACGGGAGTGTTATTCTTTTATCCAGTGATCTAATAGCAGAAAAAGATAGCACGGAAAAGTTACAGAGCTATGAAAAGAACCGAAGCCTATACCAGCTATAAGTTGATCTGCAATAGTACCACAGATAAGGTTCGAGAGGCTAAGGCTGAGTATGAGAAAGCAGTGGCTAAGAGAGAGAGAGAGAGAGAGAGAGAGAGAGAGAGAGAGAGAGAGAGAGAGAGAGAGAGAGAAAATGGAGACAAGGACTTTTTCATGTATGTGAATACAAAGAATAAAACGAATCAGATTGGACTCCTGTGTACTGGGTATATCGCTTCTCGGCCTTTTGGCTAAGATCAAAGTGTGTACTGGGTGTGGGGAAGTCTTAGATAACCCAGCTGATGTTGCTGATGAATTCAATAGGTACTTAGCATCGGTGTTCACTGACGAAAGACCCATCACCCTAAGACATATGAAATTAGTGATTCAGAAATAACATCTGACTGTTTATTAGAAAACATTTGGAGTCCAAAGGCAAGTAAGGCTCTTGAAGTTGATTACATATACCCAGTAATTTTGAGGGAGGCGGCCAGAGCGTGTAGTGAATCATTGAGATTAATTATGAGGTCATCATTGAATTATTGGCAATGCAATAAATGAGATTCCAAGAATGAAGTCAGTAAATACAGGCCGGTTAGTCTAACTTCAACAGTAGAGAAAATCTTGGAGGAAATTATTAAGAGTGCAATTCAAGAACATTTAGATAGAAATGGCATTCTGAAGAACACAAAACATGGTTTTCTTAAAGGACAATCGAAAAACTGGCCCGGTAGCTATTTCGACACAGTTACTCATGAGCTAGATGTAAGAATAATTTCGACATAGTTTACTAGGATATTAGAAAGGCATTTCCTCAGTCCCTCATGGGAGATTATTTATATTCTGAATAATTATAGGAAAGATTTTAACATGGATCGCAGAATGGCTACACGGCAGGAGACAGAGTTGTCTCCTGCCGTGTAGAATATTCTTCTTAACGAATATTAACGAATATTAACGAATATTCTTCTGATCAGTACAACATCGGAAGTGGGGGTTCCTTAAGGCTCGGTTTTTGGACCACTGTTGTTTCTGATTTTCATAAACAACATCGATGCGAGAATAGAAGGTGTGATGTGTTTAACTAACCTGAAAAGTTATTTTTACGTAGTTACTCGTGAGCTGGATGTAGGGAATTTGGATTTTGGCAAGGCATTTAACTCAGTTCCCTTGAATGGTTACTATATAAGCTGGAACATGTTGGGATTACTGGAAAGATCTTAAGATGAATCGCAGGGTGGCTGCAAGGCAGAAGGTTGTGATTAATGGATATTCTTCAGATTAGTGTAACGGCAGAAATGGGTCCCCAGGATCAATTCTTGTACCACTATTTTTCTGATTTTCATAAATAACGTCGACGAAGAGATAGAGAGCGTGATATCAAAATTTACAGACGATGTAAAGATTGGGAGAGTTGTTAACGATCAGTACCACGCAATGCTCCTACAGGGTGACTTGAAAAGGCTTCAAGAATGGTCAGAAAAGTGGCAGCTATGTTTTAATGCAGAAAAACGCAAGGTTGGGGGAATAGCACCCCTTACACTTGGTGAGATTGAATTAAAAACAGTAGAGGAAGAAAGATATCTGGGAGTTACAATATAAGTTCTCTGAGCAGTGCAAACTGGAGCCAGGAAACCCATATTGTCCAAACGATTATTTATCGAATACTATTCTTACAGATAGGGAGATCATAATCCCACTGTGTAAGGCAATTGTAAGACCGCATTTCTAATACTGTGTCCAAGTATGGTAACTCATCTGAAAAATGAGTTACCATACTTGGTAACTCATTTTTCTTGAAAGGACCCAAAGATAGGCAACTCGCAAGGTGAGATCGGCAAAAGGGCGGCTGTACTTTCCCGAAAGACTTCGATTTATGTGGGCTACAGTAATACTAATATGCAGTAACAACAATAATAAATATAATAATTATCGTTTGTATTAAATCAGTTTATTAATTGATATATCACCCCTAGACAGCTATGAGAGCATTTGTGATGGTAGGAATTAAATAATTTACGCACATGTGTATACAATCAACAGAATTTTCAATATTAAAGTAAACAAATACGAATATTTAGAATAAATTTCCGAAAAATAGCTCATACAATCTCCCTCTCTCCCTTAAGGGTATCTCTGCAGAGATACCCTTAAGGGAGAATCATGAGAACTGATTACGAACAGCCAGCCAATCAAACCTGCATTATTTGATTCGTTCCGTGTTTGACACAATTTAGTTACTTTAAGTGCCTCCCCCCCCCCCCAAGTCCCTTTTAGGCTTAGGACCATCTGAATATGAGAACATGATCTTCATTACGAATACAGAATAACACGCCCATTACGAATAACAGGATCACGCCCACTGAAACATTTTTTTTAAGTTAAAGTCGATTCAAAACCATCTAAAACCGACAGATGCAAGTCCTGTTGCTCATATGGACTTGGCACAGGAAAGGCTTTAAAATTTATGTGCGCACAAACGTTAAACACGTATTATATATACACACACACGCACAAGTGTTTTTTTTTTTTAAATTCATATACTTGATTTAGTTTATGGTTTAATGGCGAACCGGCAACAAAAGTCACAGTACGCCAATTATTCATATACAGTACATGTATATGATATTTCTCATTAGGGAACAGGCTAGTACATCAGCAGTTACAACACCAGCCAGCACTACTGCCATCTCTCGGTTTAGCTAGGCAAGCCCTAAGAAACTACGAAACTTATTTGGCTCCGTAGGCAGTTGCCTACCTATAAATCCAGGCTCGATTTAGTTAGCATAGAGGTTCTTAAACTTTTCATGGAGGATCGCAATTTTTTTTAAAATTTTATCCGAGGTTGACAGTTTTGTTTATTTCCTATGAAATAAACAAAACGGTCAAATTAACTCTTAAAATATGGTGATTTGTCAGGTTTTATTTCATAAAATTAAAAAGTTCTATCGTTGTTTTATTTTACATAAAAGTTTAAATTAAATTAAATTTTAATCACTTCACTGTGTGACCTTTCACAGCACAAACCGCCTTCGTACAGCTAAACGCCATACGGAAGAGCGAACATAAATAAAGTAAAAAAATACATTTTCTGTTTCACTCCGAGACGACCACATAAGGTCAGAGGAGTTCACAATACGGAGAGAATATAATCAAATCGCGTGCACCTTTGTATCCCCTCGTTTGACCACTCGGCTACGGAGATCAAAAATACACACCGAGTGTCATTATCACTCGACTACTAATGTTAAGATCACAAAAAAAAACCTGACAAAAAAAACCGAAACTGACAGAATTGAAGTTGCAAAGCATATATTTCTTTGTCTTTAACAACACCAAAACTACTGGAAACTTGTATACAAAAACTTGAACATTTGAAAATGATGCATTGTCAATTGAAAGTTGTGCTTTCTCGGCATTTATAAGAACATCTTCATTTTTCAATGGCAGTTATTGTGCGACATGTAATCACATACAGCAATAAAGTACTTTCTCATCAAAAAAAACAGAACAGGATCTTCTCCTTTTGTTTTAGACTCTCAATGACCATGGCAGTAAGAATGCCTACGACTAAACAGAATCGTTCTTTTGGTTTGGTCTACTATGGTAATCAACTTCCAAAATGGAAGCGGAGGATCTGAAAACGATTAGTGTAATAAATTTGCGCCTAATATTTTTCAACATATCTAAGAGCAACGACCTCAGGGCATGGATGTTGGACTGAAGGGCTATATTCGGATTTCAAACGTTGCCGCAACGTTTAGAAGAAACAAGCACTTACTTTATTCAAGCTAGAAAAGAGGAACGTGAACACTTTCTGCATGTGTGAGGATAACATGCCTAGAACTATCTTGCTTGGCCTGTTTAGGATTGCATTTACCAGAAGTTTGCAAATTGAGTTCATTTTCTTGGGATTTCATTAATTTGTCTTTTTTCGGATCATGCAGTGGACTTGGATATGAACCAGAGGATATTAGTAAGTATGAGCTTCACTGTTGCTATTGTTCTACCAGTCTATTTCGACAGCCAACGTGTACCCATGATGCTTCAAATTTTACTTAAGGGCATTTACCACTTTAAAAATTGGTTAAACCTGTCTTTCCTTTCAACACTTCTAGATAGTATTAAATGTCCACCAAGTGTTCATCCACTTTCACAGAAAGGCATGCAGCGCACTTTTTAGCACACAAAATAATAAGATGACAAGGACAGCTTGTTACCACCAAATGTTCAATCTCCTTTTTCTTGGGCCTAGAATAACAGACGCATTACCAACATTAAGTCATAGACAGTTTTTTTAAGGAATCCTACATGCTTTCAGATTGTTCAAAAGAAGATGCCCAATGCTGTACTTTGTAACTTTCCAATGCTGGCATTCAGAACAAGCGGCTTTCAGTCTGACGATATGATATTTTTTAATTACAAAAAAAAAAAAAAAAAAAAAAGTCACCACAATGGGATTATAGCTTGGAATCACTTTGATTACTGCAATATGTAGCAATCGAAAATAGCCCATTTTTACCGTTACTTCCAGTGGTCAATTAACAATGCCTGTTGTTGTTCTTTCACAACGATTTTTTTTTCTATTTCACTATCGGGAACATACGAGGGGGGAGGACAAAAATAATTGAAACACCTGATATGAAATTAGTAGTTTTTGTATTGGATATATGACGTACTTATGAACATGCGGTGATGATTTTTTTTCTTGCTAGTACTGTGAAGGAAAGACGATAAAAGCTGGTATTCATTTAGAGGTGATACAGAAAGGAACATGAAAAAAAAAATGATTGAACTGTCTGAATTTCAAAGAGGTCAAATTTTTGATGCACGTTTAGCAGGAGCATCGGTGACTAAAACTGCTTATTTGTTTAATGTATCCAGAGCACCTGTATCGAAATTGATGTCTGCATTCATTAAGTATGGAAAAAAAATCGAAGATGACTGAAAGAGACTACCAAGACACTGAAATCATTGTAGCCCTAAAACATTAAAATTACTGCTTCAAAAACAACTGCAGAACTTAATGCGAGTCTCAGCAATCCATTTTCCAGCAGAACAGTTCGATGGAAAATTTCAGCTTTATGAAACTGAAATTTATGGCAGAGCCGCTATTGCCAAACAGCATGCAATGGTGTAAGGAGGCACAAAAACTGGACACTTGATAATTTGGAAACATCATATTTTCAGAAGAATCATCATTCACACAATTTCTATCCTCAGAACTTCAGGGAAAGTTTACGTTTGGTGAATGGCAAAGGAAGCTCATCATTTTGACTGTATTGTGCCAACCGTCAAACATGGAGGAGGATCAACAATAGGTTGGGCAGCAATATCTTTGTATTCTTTAGGTCCTGCCATCACCCTGAACGAGCGAATAACCTTGATATTCTGAGCAACCAGGTTAATCAAGTGGTCCAAAAATTGTTTCCCACAAACCGTGCCAAGTTTTAAGATGATAATGCTCCAATACACACAGCCAGATGTGTCCAATCATGGTTTGAGAGGCATAAAATGCATCACCATTGGCCTGCACAATCACCTGACTTAAACATTATTGAGCCACTGAGGGCATATTTGGAGAGGAGAGTGAGAAGTAGATTTCCTCCACCTTCATCACTCAAGGAGCTTAAACGTTCTTGCAAGAAGAATGCTCCAATATTCCTCTTAAGACAGTTCAAGATTAATATAAATCTATTCCACAAGCTTCTTTATAGCAAAGGGTGACCCACATCATATTAGGGCATACCTGAAATACAGGGGGTGGACAAAATAATGGAGACACAGGTGTTTCCATTATTTTGTCCGCCCCTTGTATTTCAACACGAGCCAGCATGATCACCGCAACTCAATAAATGTTTATTTATGTTCACACGATAAAAGATGCAAATAAACATTGATCACAGTGAAATGTTTCATCTATTTTTGCATTTCTTTCTATGCACTGCACGTTGTACTTATGCTTATTTATTTCTAAATATCTGGTTACGTCGCGTTTCCCGCCGCTTGAAATTGAAAAAAAAAAATCACAACTACATGTGATACACAAAGCAAACGTGTTACCTTTTTCAGATTTTACAATATGGAAAATCTTGCGTATATATGTCTTCTAAAATCTTACATAATATTTAGTTAATCTAATGAAAGATGTTTTCACCACACAATAGCAACGAAACTACATTCTGGGCCCACCCCCCAGACCCTTGGGTGTCCTCAGCGGTGGCGGACCTAGGAGTAAGGTAGTTATGCCACTTCCACACAATTACTGTGATATGATCGCACATTATAGAGACCAGTGCTATTATCCTGCGTTTTTAGTTTTAAATGCAGACTAGCACACTTAACGGCGCGGGGCCCAGCATGTCAGCAACCGCAGGCACTGTCGGTTGCTGACATGCTGGGCCCCGCGCCTTCCTAGAACTGCAAATCATTCCCCGTTCAAACACCTGACGGAGTTTGAACGGGGAATGATTTGCAGTCCTAGGAAGGTGCGGGGCCCAGCATGTCAGTTCAAACACCTGACGGAGTTTGAACGGGGAATGATTTGCAGTCCTAGGAAGGCGCGGGGCCCAGCATGTCAGCAACCGCAGGCACTGTCGGTGGTTTGATGACCGCCATAGTGAAGAGTGTGGCGGGAACGGTCCGAAGATGGACACACAACCATCCAAAGTGCCGAGATGGGGAGACCACCACTGATTGACAGGCGAAGTGAACGGCGGTTGGCACGTGCTGTCCGGGACAACAGACTACAATCATCAGGGCGCTCAAAGAAAAGTTTCCGAGCAAATCATCCAGCGAATTCGCTTAAGGATAAGCATACAGGGTAGACAACCTATTCATGGGACCAAGTTGACCTACTGTCATCCACACCTCCGCCTGCAGTGTGCACACGGGAGCACCATTCCCAGACATTGGACAACTGGGAAAAAGTCTTCTGGTTTAATGAATCAAGGTTCCAGCTCCATCATGCCGCTGGACGGGTACGTATTTCAGGACGAGAAAGTGAACAGGTATTTTCGTGAACACCACTGAGTCCCTTTGTCCCCATTGAACACATCCTCGCCGCCTGAACATATGTTTGAATGAAATCTTTAAATTGTGGCAGCATAGGTGGGATAATGTTGAGGCTGGACGGGCGAGCTACCTGTCGTTTTATACCTGAAGTCACATTTTTAAACAGTGGACAGATTACAAAATGGTTTACACCGAGTTTGGAATCCTTATTTTTAATGACGAGACAAGGATCACTTAATGCTAAGTTGTTTGCCTGGGGTTTGTCGGTCACTGATTTATGTTTTTGTGGTGCTCAGGAAAGTTGGGACCATATAATTTATGATTGTGCTATTTATGAGAACTTAAGAATTCAAATTCGAGGAATAATGGAGGATCTGATACCAAGCCAGGAAGGATTATTTTTGGCTGATCAAAAGAATTTGGATCTTTTTCAAGAATTCTCAAAAGCAGTGTTCAGACATAGTTGAGAGTTTATTTCATTTTATTTACTATTATTTTATATATTATTATTTTATTATTTTTATTTATATATACAGTGTATATATATATTATTTTATTATTTTTTAAATTAATTTATTTTAACTCCGGAGTTGGCCACCACACCACAGCTTTTTTTTTTTTTTTTTTTTCTCATCTAGTGATTGCTGCTTCTGGGTAGCCAAGAGGCCAGCACCACACAACACACACACACACTGATAAAATAGGCCTATTTTATAGAGTCTGTTCAACTAACATGGACACGAGGCGGATTTGAACGGACGTTCTAATATACACATGTCTATGTCCTTGACGCCAGATCCTATCGCGGCATCGTTTCGAACCTAGTTTTCCCTTATAGGTAACTATGTATCTAGATGGCACTGGACTCTTTCAACAAGACAAAGCCCCGTGTCACGAGGCCAGCATCATGTCCAAGCATTTCGTGTGCTCCCTTGGCCACCAAATTCCCCCAACATCAATCCCATCGAATATTTGTGGGATGCGGTGGAACGCAGCATTTCCCGGTCCATGCTAGTGCCTCGTTCCGTTGCCCAACTGCGAGACTTCCTCCTGGTCCAGCTGGTCCAGGATACCTGAGAACCATCCGCGGTGTCGTGGAGTCGGTGCCACGCCGGGTGTAAGCGGTTATCACGGCGAAATACGGCCCAAGACACTAATATGCAGGTGGCCATAATGTTTTGGTTCATGAGTGTATATTGATTGTCATTTTAAGATAACATACTGGTGTAATTCAACACAATCACTAACCGAATTCAACACAATCACTAATCTAGTCTCACATTGTAATATTGATTTAAGAGAATTTAAAGGAGTGAAAGGAAGTGATAAAATAGAAGAGTGAAAAAGAGAGACGGGGAAGTTATTGGTTGGAAAGTTGAAGGTTTCGCTTCATTGTGCGTGTGTATATGCGTATGTATACACCACGTGTCTTATATGTTTGTTATAAGACACATGGACATCATATATGCATATGCAAATTATCTTTGTTTGTACAATAAATGTTTTGTTTTATCCGAATTAGTACCAAAAGCCGTATTAAAACTTACAAACCACTCTCTTTTCTTTTAGTGTTCCTATACATCTGGTAACATAGTGTATACTCCGATAAGCGTAACACTAGCCGACAGTTATCGCAGCAGCAATGTTTGCAAGTAACTTTTTTCTATGTTTATTTTATTAAACAGCATGTATGTACTGGGTTCATTAGGGGCATATCACATTGAGACTGGGTTGGTAAGTTGGAAATTTAGGAAGTTTTTGTTCAATGCCAGTTATCCACAGAAACTGTATGTTCCTATCAAAATCAGCACTCGTTTGTATGTGCGCATTAATTGTGTGTGTGGAAACTTAACCAGAAACATGGCTATCACGACATTACATGATAGCGTGTATAAAATATGGAAAATTTTCAGACACCCAACCAAGGATTAGAAACAAGTCGATAGGCGTTTCTCCTGTCCGAGACATTCGTATAAGCACGAACGAAAGTTAAAAGGTAGTAGATGTGTTGAAACGTTCATCAAGTGCCACGTGCACCTTCATGGCTATCACTCAAACGACCCGAGACATGACTACTCCTGGAAACTTAAGTTCACTGTCACACAAACCAGTCTAACATTCCACCGCGTCTCGCTTAATTCCCACGTTCCGCCTGGACGCACGGATCCTTTTACTGCAATTTTTGAAATAACCCCAAACTTAAGATACTTTTAATTATAATTATTGCGAATAATTACTATTATTATTATCCACGTAAAGAAGCAGGCTTTATCGTTTTACCAATTTCCTTCTTAAACAGCAAAATGTAAATTCTTTGGTTTCAGTAAAACTGGAAATTTATTTAAAGCTTGTAATTATAATTCAAATTGTGAAATGGAATAACATCAACAAGTTTACCTTTACAGCAACCATATCTAGAACTCGGCTAACAACATGTGTGTGTTTTTGTGGACTCGATCATCAAAAATCTTTTCGATCTCTTGGGCTACGGATTTCACATGCACGAACGGAGGATGCCCGCTCACCACCCATATACTGCACTGACCCTTCAGCGGCGACGATTAATCTGAATTATTCAAAATAATAAATTAACGGTTTGATAATTTAAGTCGTCTACATCAAACTCAGTTTTGTAATAGCCGCATTCATTCTTTTTTTTAACTTCATTCTCAAAAAGGAAATTATAATTTCTTTCTTTTTTTAATCTTTTTCTCCCTAGAAGAAAAGATGGATCTAATGCCCTTGTGACCCTACACGCCTCGGTTTAATTACTACGGTAGCACTGTCAACCAGTGGATAATAAAACAATAATAGCGGAAAACACGACACCTGGAGATTTTTTGTCGCATGTGCATCTCATTACCTTAACATATGCAACAAGCCCCACTAACTATGTAATACGCACACACGTACGTACGTACATACGTGTGTGTGTGTTTCAAGTTTTGCGGAAAACAGCTCATGCCTCAGTAAGTTCGGAATAACATCACTCCCACCAGTACTTCATAAAGTTAATTAAGAGGGAGGGAAAGGAACTGTTATTAAACCCGACACAATACTGTTGACCGTGGCGTAAAAATTAACCACCCAACTTGAAGAAGTCTCCCAGGAAGACTACACGGGGAAACTTGCACCAGGGGGGGGGGGGCTGTCTAAATGGAAGGTAAGCATACCTGTGAACGGACACATAATGACAGCTAAAAAACTATAGACAATGCAAGGTCCACTTTTGTAGCAAACTTTTGTGTCCAAACATCAGAAAACAGCCACATGACACAGAAACAGTACAGGTTCGGATTCTGTACAGTTCGCTCCAGAGCAATATTTTGTACTAAGTTTGGCTCCTTCACACACACTAAAGGCCTTTTCCAGTTTCTCTATATTTGGATGCAAGTCAAGAATGAATGATTATATACAGAAATTCTTCGTACAGAAAGATACCAAAAATTGCACAGCCAACAACAACACAAACTTTGCACAGAAAAAAGATTTAACTCTTTTTCGACCTGAAAAAAATTAATAGTTCCCACAAAATGTTACATTTCGATTTATTTAAGCTTTCAAATGCATCAGTTATCGAAACTAGAAAAGCAATTACCACATGTAATGTCAACACATTGAAAATAGCAAATTTGTATCATATTAAGTCTACATGCGCCGTTGAATTCTCTTTGAAACATAGTGGCATAGTGTGTGCAGATGTGGGAAACCACCGGTGGTTTCCCACATCTGCGCCATGGTACTTTGTGAAGAATTACAGGATCTCTGTAAAAGCCAGAAAAAGTGTAGTATCTGGTTTGTGACAGAGTAGTGCTATGTTCTGTTGTTATGTCACTCGTTTCTTGGCAGCAGGACCCCTAATGGGACCCCCATGTTGCACGCCACCACCACTGGGAGGTGAGCCAAGCTGCCCATAATACTCTGGCTGGCCTCTGTCAGGGTCGCCTGAGCCCCTGACAGACACCAAATTAAAAAAAAAGAAGAAGAAAACGAGGGAGATAGCTAAAGAGGGGGAAGTTAAAGTGGGAAGGAAGAAGGCGGCAGTGGAAAGAAGGCGTTCTCCAGATGATGGAAGTAGGAAGGGAATGAAGGTTGAAGCCCCTGGCCTGGGGAGCCCACTCACCCAGGGCCAAGGAAAGAAAAAAAGATTGCAAGGTAGGTAACAGTTACCCTGCAAAGAGGTGCCATATGGCGTTTACACCCGAAGGTGTTTGTAGCACCTGACCCACCTTCCAAGTATACAGGTGCAAAGTCATCCCACACCCGAAGGTGTCAGCAGGGTTTGAAGTTAATCCTACCTCGGATGGGGTTTGCAGCGCATCGTACCACGGCAGAGGCATTAGTTAATCCTACCCCGTAGGGGTTTGCAGTGCGTTTAGGTGGATTCCCTTTTTTGTACTACTGTCGAACTGTTGCCTAGGCGATTGTTGTCTGATTAATACGTCTGAGTTGGAAGGTTTATTGAGCAAACTAGGTAAGGGCACGATAATAGAGCTCATCTTGCAGAAATAGATTTCCTGATGGTGTAGGTTTCCGGGTGTATTTGTGATCAGTCTTGTTCTGTAATCCTCATAATAAGGACAGTAGTATATTACATTCTCCCAGCTTTCAGGTTGTCCGTACGTGCAAAGTGCATTTTGTTCGATGCCCAGATTTGTTAATTTTTTCCTGAGGAGTCCGTGTCCAGTAAGTAAGAAAGTTACTTGTAGGACCGGTGAAAACCAGGGAGGAGACTTTGGGTAAGTTTGAGCAACAGAAGGTAGGAAAAGTTTAGTAATAGCTCCTTTGCTTATGTTATCCCATGCGTCTTGCCAAATGTCGACGAGTTGTTTGCAATACATTTTCTCTCTCTTTGGGATCGTTGGCCAGATCAAGGTGGATGTTAAGGAGGATGCCTCTCTTTAGTCTTTGAAATAGGCCTCTCTTGATCACCTCAAGATACAGGGGTCGATATCCTGCAAGGACTTGAAGGGCCGGAGTACTAACAGTGCGACAGGCTCTAGTAACTGTGAGGAGCATAACTCTCTGAATATAAACCAACTTAGCTTTGTTTCGCTGAATGTTGCCTCCGATACATCACACTGCCGCACAGTAGCAGACAGTTGGCAAGAAGATGGTTTCATAAATTAGTGCAAGTGCCCGTCGTTTAAGGCCCCAGTCTGGCCTACTAATTCTGGCAATCAGTGCCGTGTATTTCCCAATTTTGGTTGCGACATGAACGAGATGCGGGTAAAATGCCAACTTCATATCGAGGTTGAAGCCGAAGTACTTTATTTCAGGGAACAATTTTATGGGTGCACCATTAATTTTTATGGTTGATGATCTGGTTAGTTGAAACTATACCTTGAGCAAAACAGACTTTTTGCTCAAGGTTTTCTCACCAGAAATAGTGAGTTGGTGTGTGGAGGCCCAGCTCTGGAGCTTTCTGAGGGCCAGATTTGGCATTGACTTCCAAATGGGCTCGAGAACAAACACAGATAACAGACTAGGTCGTCTGCAAAGGCCAAAGACACAGCACGCTCAAGGTCCATTTCCAGGAACTCGTCAGCAATGGACCAGAAGAATGTCCAAGAACAGAGCCCTGAGGACAACCCCGGGTGACCAGCCTGGAGACTTGCTGGTACTTGGAGGTGAGCATGATCTTGGGCTGACTGAGGTATGTGGAAATGCATCTGTAAAGGTTGAGAGGAGTTTTGGCATGTCTAAGCCTCCTGAGGATGCTTGGTCAACACAGGCAATCAAAAGCACCAGCAAAATCCGCTGTGATGGCGAGGGAGTAATACACAGGACTATTTTTCGCCGAAGCGATGAGATACTGAAGAGCATCCTCCGTACTAGTTCCATGTTTGAATCCGACTTGGCGGGAGTATCCCAGGTTTGATTCTGTGTAGTGTCTTTCCATGCGAGTGTGTAGAAGCCTTTCAAGTAGTTTGGAGAGGACAGGAAGCAAGGCAATTGGTGTGTAAGAGTTTGGAATTTCTGGAGGTTTTTCAGGACCTTTGTTGATAAGTTTTATATTGGCCCCTTCCAGATTTTGGGAAAGTATCCAGACTCAAGACAATTGATGAAGGCAGCTAGTAGGTGGTGAGGAAATCTTTTAGCAAACTTTAAGACATCCACCTCAAGAAGATCATTTCCAGGAGTTTTGTCTTTGGTTTTGTGCAGAGCAGTTTGAAGTTCGTCTAATAAAAAGGGCGCTTCAGTTTGATTGGTTGCATATTCCTCGTTCCTGGTAAAAATACACTGGTGATTAGCAGACACGGGGTCGCTGTCATTAGGAAAGATGAAGTCCAACGTATTGTTGACGGATTCTTCCCAAGTTAAGGTGACTGAACCATTTGGTTTCAATGATGAACACAGGACTTCTCCCTTGGGGAGTTTGTTGGTCACGATACAGTATACCACTCCCCAGGAAACCAATTCCTGGCAGGACTTTTTTCTTGGATTTTCTGATATTATCTGTGTAGGCATTTCTGAGCAATCTGTAGGTTTCTCTGGCAGCGTCAATTTCAGGGAGAGGTAGTGAAGCACGAGACCTCTGGAATGCCTTGTGGGCATGATGTACTGCTGCTTTTCTCTGGTTGTCTAATTCAGGGTTCCACCATTTGAAACACTTGTAAAGATTATTATATAAGAAAGAATAATATTATATAAGTAAGATCTTACATAAGTAAGAATAACCAGAATGAATCAACAAGCCTAAAGCTGTATTACATAAATACAAATGGCAGGCGCTAATCTACAAGGGAGAGAAAACAGCCAATGACAGGAATTAGTCTAATTAAAATTCCGCTAAATAGAGATCAACATTAAATTTCATCGCTTCTAGCATTCCTAAGTAAGCAAATCACCTCATCCCACTCTCAAAACTGTGGCTTTCGGGTGGCTTTGTCGTAAAACAAGCAACATGGACTTCTCTAGTGTCCCCCCCCCCGCTTTCCCTTTATCTGTTTAGTCCTCACAGTTACACAAGCCTTACACATTTTTGTTTTGATGTTTGCGTTCTTATATACCTAATACACGATACCTGTACCTGCATTTGGATCTTTTTGAGTTCTTATCTATTGTTAACTGATAATTTTACAGATCTTTTTGTGTACTGTTTTACGAAATAATATTAGCGTTGCTAATCTTAAAGTGCCCTATAAAATACAAGGAGGTAAAAGTTAGATCACTCCGGCTTTTCTATAAATGTGTCCTGAAAATATTCCGATTTTTCTTCTTCAGAGTTGCGTTTTGTCCTGATTTTCATTCTCGAAAATCTAGTCACTCTACTGTAGATGATGGTAATTATTATTCAGGTAGAATAACCTCATTAAACTATTAAATATATGCTTTGCGATTCATCGTAATTCGAAGTTTGAAACATCCATTCAATAGAATTTATTTGACTGCCTATTAAAGTCTTCCACTTCCGAAAGTAACCATATGTAACAGTGCTAAATATGTATGTTGCAAGTGAACTTATACGTATTTATCATTGTTAAATGTTTATTTTAATCTCTGCAGAATTCAACTTTCTTCACCAGTTAGCAAAGCGCTAACTATTATATCAGCATTCAAAGTTCAGCTGCAGCAGACATACGTAAGCTATAAAGTTTTTACTAGTCAAACAAACAGGAAGAAATGGTAATGAAGAAACTGAAAATTTCAAGTTTGATTTTGATGAATTTTATTTATTTATTTTTTCACTTTATAGTTTTCATTATTTCTAAATTAATTAGAAATAATGAAAACTATAAAGAATACCTTACATTTTTCTTGCAGGAAATATAACGAGTTGGATACGCTGGAAGAAATAAAATAACATAGTACGACTGTCCTCGATTAATTCAATATAATAACTTTTCCACTGAAAAAAAGTATCTAGCTGCGCGTTAATATCAACCATTATTAATTTCCATAAACTGCAAACTCGAGAACTGAAAAGTGCAGTCAAACAGGACAATTTTTGTTCTGTACCGGTACGCGCCTACTTAAAAGAAAGGATACCTTGATGACGTACACAACCACAGTCACGAACCCTGTTAATTATGTTATATATTTTGTTAAATAGCATAACATATCTGAAAAGTTTTCCAACCCCTTTCAAAATGATTCAGTGAAGATTTTCCAAACCCTCTCATAACATGTCAAGTAGGTCCTTGGCTCAACCATAATAGATGCCGGGGACGTTAGCGAATCATTTTAATAATCTCCATGTCAGCCTACGAATTTATTTCAGACCTGTCTGGATTTATCCTTCGATACTATCGGGTTCCTCTCTCCCAGTTTTATCTACACGCATAATGGCTACCTCAAAACATAAGGTTGTGGGTTTAAAGTATCACGATGCTTATTAGCCAGCTGATGCAAGCACCGTCTTTGCAACAGGTCCTTCACCCTTTTTCTCCCACTCTTCATACCAAGGAAGTGTTTGTCGTGAAATCTTACACGCTTTACAGTCAGTGCATCAAGGGCCTTAAAATTTTTGTGATATCAGAAGTTATAAATCTCTAAGTTAGTAATTTAGTCGAAGATGAAAGTATATGGAGATGTCAAGATCGAGTGCTAAACAGTATTTTGGGATGGATGAAAATATGGCTTCTAAAAGACAAGCAGTTTTTTATTCCATATAAATAATTGACTTTAGCCTTTGTCCATCGAATAAATTTGTTAATTTTGTACGCTAGAAGATAATTTAGGAAGAAGAAGATAATAGTTTAGATCTGAAAAGATGTCAAAAACCTAATTTATAAAGCATTCTTTAACTTTTCCATTTCCTCTTTGAATTATTTTTTTTTTATCTGTTCCTTCCGAGTGTAATTCCGTCAGTATTTTTGGTGCGATTTTAAGTGTTAGAGCCCTGTAGGAAATGCCACAGCGTAGTCATGCCGGCTCCTTACAACCCAACTGATCTGAACGTGATTACATTGAAGACTTCCGGTGTTAAAGAGCAACTGTTGCTAATCAATCAGAGCAGACAGGCGCGCATCCACTTCACAGCGAAAGGCAGAGGCCCTCTTACATGTGAAGTGAACTAACGATGGAATGAAAGAAATTTTTTAAAAAAATTATCCTAAAGGTGTATTACATGGATCTGGTAATTTTGAGTATTGTTTTGTAACGGAACCAGAAAGCTAATATACATCGCTGATTTTCTAATGTATATTGAACTGCCAGTTGACCCATGGATTCGTCTAATTCAGTGTTTCTTTTAAAACTGGAAGTTTCAGTTACAATGCGAATGAGACAGTATTCTAAAACAGAGGTAAACAAACTACAGACACAATCTCTGGAAGAATAATCCCAAACCATCCCTACTTCCTTTTCCCAAAATGAAGTCCAGGATTTAAACAAAACAAAAAAAAAAACAATTTCAGAAATTCACAGCTTCGTCTTTTTTCTAAAGCTTAAGTCCTGAGGTTGACTGCTTTTATGATTGATCCGTTGGTTCCTGAAATTAAGTATTTGGGCATTACAGTAGATGACAGACTCAATTTTATTTTACATATAAATAATCAAAAAATATATATATATTTTTTTAATGATATAAAATATTACAGGCTCCCTAATTAGGATTTGTAAACAGAACAGGGCGCTTAATCACAGAACAGTCCAACTTTATTACAATGCTGTTTTTGCCCTTAAGGCCATGTACGGTGCTGGTGCGTGGCTCCACAGGACAAACAAATCCACTTTCCGAACCAAAAATGTTACTCGCAATTTCTACGGCTTGCAGAACAGTTTCTACTACTGCGCTTCAGATCCTGATTGGACACATGCATCTGGACTTTCATCTGGTTCATAAAGGTTTATTAGAATAAAAAATAGAATTCCCACTGACTTCCTTGGAATTAAACTTGATTTAAATGCTGACATCAAGAGTAAAAAATTCAGATGCTGGAACGAGTGCCTCAGCATCTGGAAAACTCGCTGATATAACAGTATCAAAGGACATGTCACCTATTCTTTTTTTTCTCTGATGCCACCACCTTTACAACCAAGAATTGGTTCCACTAAGCATCATCGTTTCTGTTAACTGGCCATGGCTCCACAAATTGTAAGTTTTTTCACATTGTCCTTGTAACTGCTCATCTGCGTATATGCAGTGGTATTGAAGACTGTAAGCATATAATTTACCACCGTCCTTGTTTCTCCACAGATTTCAAGTTTTGGAACCAATTCCCTTGGAGATGAACAAAAATTCATGAATAACAAAGATGCTTTTAAATGCTTCAAAATTTTGCGTCTTCCTTCTTCAGAAGAGAAAATCCTCTACACAAATTGCAATAAATAGGGACAATGCAGTGGTATCACTTACTACTAGCTAAAAAAAACATATCTTCTTAATAAAAGTTTTCTACGAATCACTTAGTCAATGTGGAATGATTTTCACCTATATTAATCGCCCTCGTGGGTGGCACATTTGGTAAGATCACCATCCTTCCCACACCGGCTGGAAAGGACCTGAGTTTCGAGGAAAAGGCCCATAAAAATTCCTCCCAGGAATTTTTATGGGTTTTTTCACAATGTGGCTAAGTCAGTCGGTATCATTCATTAAGCAGTTCGACGAAACAGAGCTTTCCCACATCACGAAGAGGTGGGCCAGTTGCGGCCCACCTCATCGTGGTGCAGACAGGCACTGGGCAGGCTTTCCAGGTGATCGCCTTCCTGGCGGCAGAGTGGCCAGAAATAACTAAACACACACACACACACACAACATTACACCCATTTCTGTCCATTCTACATAGTTCCGTATCATCACTGTACCAAGGCGGAGATGAACTATGCCCTCACCCAAGACCGACTAACTTCGCCATCATGGTGTGGAATACGTTTAACTAATGTACGCAGTGCGTTACATTTCAGGCGTTTGCAAATGTTACCATTATAATTGGTGATCAAAGAAAGAGCAAAAGCAACGACTTATGTGCGAACCTAGAGAATTTCGTTCCTGCGCATCCCCCGTATTGGCCATTCATTCCTCCAATCAGCGCAAGATAACAAATATTATATCCAGTGCCTCAGCTAATATTCAGTATACGGATACTTATGTAATATTAATGAAAATAAAGAACAGAATTGCCGGATTTCTATTGGTCTGATTTTAATGCAATTTGGGAGGACTCAACAAGTTTCTCAAACAGAGCTAAATATTAAACGTCATGAAAATCTATCCACTGAGCGTCAAGTCATTATATGTGGACGGACAAAGAAATAATTTCCAGATTTCTATTAATCCGAGGTTAATATTTGAGGTGGATCGACATATTTTCCTACTAAAAGAGCCAAACATAAAAATGTTATGAAAATTCATCCTAGTGGATGAATTTTCATAAAATTTTCGTTGAATTTCGTGAATTTTCGTTGTTACATGCGGACGACGGACATGACGAAGACAATAGGCACTTTAGGCATATATGCCAAACACGCCTAAAAAAGACCATAAAAATTCCGCCTCCCCCTCCTTTACTCGTTTATATAAATTTCAGTCAGAGTTAATTAGTTTATGCGTCGTCGTCAATTACGTACATCTCGCAAAAAATTACTTAATATATTCAAATTTTGTTACAGGAATCAAATAGTATTTCACTGAATTAATATCATTTCTCTTCGTGCTCTGTTTCGTTTACTTTCTCTCTGTCTCGGTGCAAATGTCATGGTTTTTATTTTATTTAGAACTTTGTAAATAATTTCATTGATCCTCCTACTCTCCTGCCCTTAACCTTTGTTTTTATTTCTGTCTTACTCCACTTTTTCTTTGCCTCTCCTTCATACTAATTATTTTCCTTCTAGCTCTTGATTTTATTCAATAAAGCTGATTGATAAGCAACAAGTGGATATTTTAATAGCAGAAGTGAATTCAAATTGCAGGCTCTATTTGTGTTTAGATAGTTCATTTTAGTTTAGATTTTAGATAGTTCAGTTTGAGCTATTTAATTTACATTTCAACGATTTTGATAACAGGCTTGGAATAAGTTAGCTTCATGTTTTAGAACTACGTTCTGTAGCTGTTATTAATTTTAAAAGGTATCGCATATTTGAGCATTAAACTTAAGTAATTTTACTGTTATGCTACTTAAACGATATTTACAATGCAGATAGTTTTATTTTTAATTGTTTATATTTTTGTATAATGTTTTTGATACTGGTTTGTATGCGTTGGTACAAAGTTTTATTTGCAATTGTTAATTTTTAGATGTATATGCTATTAGTCATTGCTATCAACATAAATGAGTTAACGACTGTCAGTATCTATCGTTTAAAATTTGAGAATTTGATGTCTAATATGCACGGGCAGTGCTTAATGAACATCTGAAAGTGTTTATTTCTTTTTGAAGTTTTTTCCTAATCTTTTCTATATAAGTGTACTCCACACTGCGACAAAATTGGCATAACTTCCTCCCCCATCCAGGGAAAAGCTGAGCTACGTGTGAATCAAAAAGTTTAACCACTCGATGTGCTTTTCTACACTGGATAACGGGTAAGTAAACCAGCAATTATTTTGATCGAACAATATTAAAACAACATTATTTTGATCGAACAATTAACATTAAAATAAACAAGCAGGTCATTAAATATTAACTATTTAAATATGCTGCAACCTGTACATGATTTTTTTACCTAATCCAGTGATTTCATCTCCATCTGTACTCCACAATTAAATGTTAGAATATAAATGCAAATAACTGTACTTTATAGAGATTTTGGGAGAAACTGCTAAAATTTACGACGAACCATAAAGTAACCTTAAATAATCAGGAAAATTTGTACGATTGCAACAGCCAAGGTTTTAAAAATATCCTACAGATGGGCAAGGGGCGGCCGTAGCCGAGTTTAAATGCGAGCGTGCATTCGTACACACGTTTGAGTTCACCGTATTTCAAGCACCCATGACTGATAAATGCAGAGATGTTTTTGTATTTTCTCTATCTTGTGATTTCCTCTAGCCTCCCGGGCTGAAAACTGAAAATTTATTTTATTTTATTATTTTTTGTGTTTAAAATGAGACATCCTAAGTGCCGGCTACCATTGTCCTTGCAAAAGGACGGAAGAAAGTCACATAATAATCGCCACAAGAGACATATTTATTTAATGTAATGAATCGCATAATTGCCAACAATTTCCGACCTACAGCAACACATTAGGCATGAAAACCAGGAAGTCAGGCGACACTTCTTCGGTCGACATGCTATCTAATGTGCAATGTAAGTAATTACTGGAACTATAATTAGATATTCTTATGACATTAATAGAGAAAGAAGATGGTCACCCACATTTATCCTGTTTTCCATCGATTTAAGAATTTAAGGGAGCGATTAATATTCCTTAAAAGTCTAACACAGGAGATTACATGCAGTCAATAGAGCATAAAATAAAACTATCAAAACTGGGGTAATGATTTACTCAGTATTTCCATATATAATCTGAATAACAATAACATTTATAGTACTTAAGTGTGTACGAAGAACTCACTAAATCTTTATTTCCTTTCATTTTGAATATATAACACTTTTATCAGAGAAAAACAGTTCAATCTGTACATTTGCTGAATTCGGTTCGAATCAAATCATTAGTTTTATTTATGGGGGCGTTGCAAATTCATTTATCATTTTAGGGGGTCGCAGTATCGCAAACTTTGAGAACCCCAGGGATAAACTGCTTCTTAAAAATTAAGATGTTTGTCTTCAATTTACGATGGTTTTTCAATTAAATACAGTAAAAACTGATTAGCATACGTTTAAAATTATATTTTCTCGAAGAGAAGTTTATGGTTCTTAGAGTACCAAAATTCTCGTATACAAACGTGATACCCAGGACCAGGGCACGCCTGGGTTTTTCCACACAGATCTGGGTTTTTTGATTGTCATCTGGGGTGATAGGTTTTTTTCACAAAAATATCTCAACATCTGCGTTTTTCCGGTAATTTTTAATTTTTCAGTCCAAATTTATTTTTATTTCTTGTAAATACAATAAAATTTAATACATTTAATAACAGTTTACAATTTTCTTAATTATATATTCTAACAATACTGATCATAATTTGTAATATCTCAAGTGCTTGTACAAAATACTACAAATGTAAAAGGATTTCAAAGTTTTCACAGGGTTCTACACTATGGTTTTCGTTCGTGGTACTAACATGTATGCACAGCCTATTGAGCAGGTGGAAGGCGATCTTTACTGCACAGTCTTTCGTGATCGTTCGTGGTATTATTGCATTATTTGGTGTGATTTTTATATTTATGCATGTACTACATACAGTGATATAATAAATTTAAATTGCAGTGACTATTTCTATTTTATGTTAATGGATTAGTGATTTATTTTTTTATTTTATAGGACATTTTAAATAAGATAACTGCTAACTAGCCATACCCACAAATTGCCCACAATGGCTGAAACTAGTTCCCCACAGAGAAAGATGAGTAAATGGTGGTATACACAAAATTTTAGAAATGAATGGTTAGAAGATCCGGAATTAAAGGATCGGTTGAAAGAAGACAGTAATGAAAAAGGTGCGTCTTACTGTATTTGTTGTGAAATGAAATTAAAGAATGCCAATAAATCAATGTTACTAGCGCATAAAAATACAGTTAAACATAAAAAAAGTGCAAATATTGCTAAGACAAGTTCAATGTTAGACACGTTCTTCACAAAATGTAAACCTACGGAGAAAGAAGAAGTAGCAAAGGCAGAGTTAACAATCGCTGCACTCATTTCTGAGCATAATATTCCATTTGCGCAATGTGATCACCTTACAGAAGCATGTAAGAAAGCATTTCATGATAGCAATATTGCAAAACAAGTTCAGATGAAGGCAACCAAAGTCTCTTATCTTATACAAGATGGGATAGCCTATCATGAAAAAACATACATTTCTAACATATGCAGAAACAACAAGTTTTCAATGATAATAGATGAAAGTACAGATTTATCTTTATCGCAAGTTCTAGCTGTTGTTGTTAGATATTTTGATATTCAAAAACTTGATGTTTTAGATGTGTTACTTGACACTGTTTGTGTCGAAAATGGTACTTCAGAAGGGCTTTATCAAGCTGTAAAAGATCTTTTCATAGAAAAAACATTCAAATAAGTAATCTCGTTGGCTTTGGAAGTGATAATTGTGCCACTATGATGGGTACTAAGAGTGGGTTCCAGCCATTGCTAAAAAAGGATGTACCATCAGTATTTATAATGGGATGTGTTTGCCATTCTTTTGCATTATGTGCTAGTCATTCAGTCAAGGTACTACCATCATATCTAGAAATATTTATAAAAGATATCTCTTGTTATTTTTCCCGTAGTAGTAAATGATTAAACGAGTTCGAAATGATTCAAGATGTTGTAGATACTGCTAAGCATAAAATCCCCAAATTAGCACAAACACGTTGGTTATCCCGTGGCAATGCAATAAAAATTATTATTGAGCAGTGGAATGCGTTAGTTCTTTATTTTCAGTCTCAATTAAAAATTGACAAAATCGATGGTGCAGGGAATATTTACAATACTATGATCACCAAAGGAACTAAGCATATGTTGTTGTTTTTAGGATATGTACTGGAGAAATATTCTTAGTTTTTCATAAAAGAAGTCATTACTTCGTGCAAGCTGGTTGAAATTGATTCAAGCAATGCAATAAATCATAAGCCTCTGAATAAAATATATTTGGGAGGCCATTGTATGGCCTTATTAAATTCAACAGCACTTGGTGACAGTGAAAGCAGGTTTAAAAATGATTGTTTAAAATTTCTTGTTGAACTTTGTATGGAAATCAGAAAAAGATTTCCTCTAAATGACGATGGAATTATCGCCAGTCTCAATGTTCTTGACCCAGCAGTGATACATGATCGTGCCAAATCGCCATCCTCAATTTTCCATTTAGCAATGCAGTTCCCTCACCTTGTTTCTGAAGACAAACTAGATCTTCTAGATGATGAATGGAGATCATTTCGTTTAAATCAAGATTTAGATCTCTCTCTCTTACAAAACCATCCCTGAGTTTTGGTATCTGTTACGTAATGTAAAAGATGGCTTCAATAATTCTAAATATGAGATTTTATCTAACTTTATGACCAGTCTAACTATTTAACCTCACTCTTCGGCAAGCGTAGAAAGAATCTTCTCCCAGGTAAACCATATAAAAACAAAAGCCACAAACTCCCTTAAACCAGAAACTGTGAAAAATCGACTAATGGCAAAACAGGCGATAAATAGATCTAATCAAAATTGCTATACATGGAAACCTAAATCAGAATTGGTAAAAGAAGTCATACAAGGAACTTGTCATAAAAGATACGAAGAACGTTTGAAAAAAATGAAAGAACTTCAAAAAATAAATGTGGAGGGAACTAAATGGGGTGAAAATTCTGATTACAATTAAATAAAAGATATTTTTGCGTGGTAAGTTTTATCTTATTTGTGTTGCTATACTATATGATGAAAACTAGGGTTTTTTTGGGTTTATTTAAGTTGCAATCTAAGTTTTTTTTAAAATTTGTGAGTGGGAGCCCTGCTCAGGACATATTTGCTGCAAATGTTTTCAAATTAAGTTTAAAGGAATTCGCCTTAAAAGACGAAAAACTGTGTTCGCTGCATTAATTGTGTTGAAAAGGTAGAGACGATGACACAAGTCTTTTAATTTTCACCATTTAATCATAACCTCTGAAGGAATATGGCATTTTTAAATACTCAGCTAAACTGCTTATAAGAATTAACTTAGGCACATTACGAGAATGACATAAAAAAGAGAACTCCATGGATTAGATCATAGGTACTGACATGACAATGAAATATCTTCCGAAGCTGCAATTCTGCCCAATGAAAGCAAAGATTGAATGGACTTCAATAAAATAGGGGATGAAAGGAACCGAACAACAAACTATGATACTATTGAGTCAAAGCTAATTAAGGCACTACTTCTTTGTTAATTAAACATAAGAAAACCACTAGTTCTTTCAATGTTATTAACTGGATACATAATGGGATGGAATAAAAACCTAGTTAAAATAAATTCACTCAACTTGTGACAGCTGTCCACGACCTTTGGCAATTCATGATAGGACTGAGCTTTGTATGGAGGGAAGGACGATCGCCATTTCATAATGTTTTAATTAAAAGACTGATTAAAACCGAAAACACGGAAGATGGACAAACAGCAGAAGTTACTGACCTTGTGAACGAAAAAAAAGCGTGGTTTTTTTTTCAGAAAGGCTTTTTCCTGTTAAAAAAAAAAGCCTAAAGGCTTTTTTAACAGGAAAAGTGAAAGGAAAGGTGAATGAGAAATTGAAGAAATAATAAACGAGATTGTTTATTAATAAAAATAACAAAGCGCGGAAACTGATCAACTTTATCAAAAGATTTGCAAACAGTTTTTAAACAAAATATTATTTTTAATAAAAGTGTGCAAGAGATTTTGCACGGCTTGTATGAGAAATTTATTTCCGTAAACTCCACTGGAAGTTCTGTACGAGTGAAGCCATTATGTGTCCGTGTGTTTTTATTTTGGCTATTAAAGATTAACATATGTACGTATAAGAATGGACCAGCCCTCGATAAACCTCGCGAATAAGGTCAATATAATCACTAGATTTCGAAGAAGAGATCGAAGAAATTAGATGAGGGCAAAGGCACGAAACACTATCAGAACATTCACAAGTCCCAGCCGCTTTGGATAAATCAAGATGATCTATAAGGAAGGTTAACTTAAAGACGAAGCTGCAATTCTACCCAGTGAATTAATTTTGCCATAGAAAAGTAAAATAGAGTAAATTGCAGCCATTATCAACCCACTGCAGGATGGAAGCCTCCTCAACAATTCATGCTGAAGGAAATGGACCATAATTTTCCACGCTGGTCCAGTGCGAGTTGGCAGATCGACCGTATTTAGCAGTCAGGGGCTTGAACCCCGGTCTACTCAAAGAGCGTGTGCCACTGCACTCCCGCTCCTGACCATTTGGCTACGTAGGCCATACTACTATTCAACTTAATGTTGTCTAATTGGCAGATTTCTCCAATCCCCCACTAGAACTCAGCGAATATTTTTACAAAATTATATCCCAAATAACAAAATCCCCTAATGACAAAGGCTTCATCAAAATCCTCTGCACAAAAAAGTCCTTTTACACTAACATGATTGAAGCCAAGGATATTTAACCACCAAGATGAATATAGCGAAAGCTTTAAATACTATTACTTAAAAAAACGACTCCATCATAATCTGATAACTAATTGCGAATCGACCGCTTTCTTGAGAATAAAGGAACTGCTAGGTTTATACAGAACTCTAAACATTACGATAGGCAGTAGACGACGTGTCACACACGCAAATTATATTATATTTACTGCGCAATATGATCTAAGTTGCTGATACGCTTAAAACCTTACAACAAACAAACGATTTCACAAATACAAATATACATGGTCTCAGTCACAATCTCAATGTTGTGTATTTACATCTACAACCTTATACGTCCCACTTACTTTTTCTAATAGGCTATTTATTGGTTTTCATTTTGTCTATTTGTGCACAGGTCCACTCTGATATTCCTTGTCAGAGAAATTGCAATCTCCTCGTTTTGATCTCTTCTGGCTTAAAATATCTTTTCTCCATTCTGTCGTAGATGTTGCCTCTATCGTTCTCTTAACTCAACCAATTATTGTAAACATTTTAACTTCCTTTCTTTGAAACCCGACTGTCTCTAATCTCTTCGTGTTGTTTGGCATTACAGGAACGCTAAATTTTTGTAGAAATAAAACCTTTATTTTGCGTTCCAAGCTAATCTTTGTCTTCTAATAAATGTACTAAGGCCGTCGATATAAAAATGTAGAACAGTATATCGCAATTAGCTTGTATCCGAATGTACGGCTCCATTTTCTGCTTGCGCTAAAGTTCACAACAATTGTAAAAAACCAATGAGACCAAATTAAATTCTGAACATGCTAAGAATAGAAAAAACTTTCTACTTGCCCAAATGGTAATCAAACCCTCTCTTTTCTTGCCAAAACTATTGATTTCTGTCAACCTACACTTCCACCTCTGTTACAACTTGATAGTTCTTTTGCACCCTAGGCAAAAGATACTACTTCATTTTACTTTACTTCCAAAAATCTTGTATTGATGATGTCGTACCATACCAAACACACTGCACTCAATGCTACCTGTGGGTTTGCGACAGAAGGATGTTGGAACAATTCCGAGCAGTCTTGATTCCAAGAAAGCTGCAGGTCTTGATTACATTTCATCACTTGTTCTCAAAACCTATTATCCCCACTTTGTTCCTATTCTGCGGCCTTTTTATATTTTCTGATTCCATTGGTGCTTTTCTTCTATATGAAACCTCCTAATATCCAGCCAATTCCTATAAACAGTGACAAATCCCTTCCTTCCAGTTACCGTCCCATTGCACTTAACACTGCTCTTTCCAAAATAATGGAGAACTCCAAAACTCACCAACTTTTACACTACCTGGAAACCTTCCATCTCATCAAATCGTCAATATGGATTTATGTCACTTATTACGGCTTATTTCACTCTTCTTTGGAGAAATTAGATGGAAAAGTTTGACGAGACTCGACAAATTTCTCTTAATATTTCCAAGGCCTTTGATCTTCTGAACAAGCTCCCATCTTATGGATTGTCATTTGTTTTTTGCAAATTAGGTAGCCAATTTTCTCTATCTAACCACTCGATGCGGATGTTGGTAGACGGCTCTGTTTTCTAACTTCTCCACTAATGATGATGTTCAATCGTATTCCCCCACTCTTTTCCTCTTGTATATTAATGACCCTCTTCCACTGACTGGAAATCTTACCCGTAGTTCTGCTGATGATAGCATACTGCACTCCACCTTCCGGTTTCAGAAACCTTGCTCGGCACAAACATCTTCAACTCCCCCACTGGCCACTGCCAATTCCTTAAATCCCAATCTCCAGATAATTTTCCAATGGGGCAAGAAAATTTAACTTCAATTCTGTCTTACTTCTCTTAAAAAACAAGAGTATATTGCCCCTGTGTTCACGTTTGATGACACTCAGATTTCTAGACAAGATCGCATACCTCTATAAGAGATCTCCTTGACTTCTAATCTCTTTTTGGCATAAGCATATCACAAATATTACTTCCGCTGCAACAGAAAAACGGCGTTTTCTTTTTCTCTCTCTGTGTTACTTTTGTTCAAAACAACTACTGACTCTGCAAAAGTCTTAAATCCACCCTACCGTGGATAGGGTAGGGTGTATTTGAGACCATGGAATATTCAGTATTCCATGATCAAGAAAATGGCCGTAAACACACGCGAACTTGTACAGACAAAATATAATATAATATAATATAATATAATATAATATAATATAACGGTGCAATAGAATCTAAATGACTTATACGTCTAAAACTTAATGACAACAACTGGCTCAATAGTTCTTTCATTAGAATCTTACATTTTGGGCTCATGGCCAAACATTTTTACCTAAACTAGGATTTTATACTTTTATTTTATTTTAAATGTTTTTGCTATTTTCTCTCACATTTTCATGGTTGTCCCGAATTTCCAGTTCGTCGCCAATTTAATTGACAACTTTGCATACGCTAATCACCCCACATGACTGCCCCTACACATATCTCAATACGACGGTTGTGTTAATTTTTGTAAAATATGCACTGAGGAAACCAAGACCATGGACGTTCAATATATACTGCCTGTAAACTGTATGTTTTATTGTTGATTTGACTGGTTTCATTCTTACGGGACGAAAAACTTAATATATCCGGTGACTAACTAACTCGGCCACGGTACGAAAAAGGCTACAAAGGTTTTTCCTAGCAAGAAGGGATTTGAGCTTAACCTCTCTTCCACACAGTGTGGAAGAACGAAAGGGCATCGCATTTATTTATTACGGCGTCAAAAAAAAAAAAAAAAAAAAAAAAAAGGAATGGTTATGGCAATATCAGAAATAATAAGGTCGACCAAGAATTACAAATATTAGAACGATCGCTGTCCGACCTTAACAGGAAGACGCCAGGGAAACGACAGCCAGGTCTCTATCTATCTATTTCTATGAGGCCACAGAAAAGAAAAGAGAGTTCAAGGCAAATTGTAGAGGCTTCAAGAAAGGTAAACTACACTGTGCTGCCACTTTATTAGGTACACCCCTGCAGTGCACACGAATAGTTTGTCCCACAACGTCGCAAGTCATATAACCACAGTTGTGGATATAAATGCAGCAGAACAACCTTTCTAGTATCAGTTAAGCGTACAAACCGTAGCAAGAATGGGGAAAGGAGTGATCTAACGGACTTCGAACGTGGCATGGTAGTAGGTGCAAGACTTGCTGGACAAAGTATCTCTGAAACGGCAGTTCTTAACTTTTCACGCACTACAGTTTCAAGGGTGTATCGAGAATCATCCTTTCCACGGCACTCCTGTGAGAGGTCAGAGGAGGATGGCTAGAATTGTGCAAGCAAACAGATGGACCATAATGTCGCACATCACGTCAGAATACAACCTTGGTGCGCAGAACAAAATATCGCAACGGACCATTAGTCGCACTTTGTCGCGAATGGGCTACAACAGTCGACGACCACATCGCGTACCTTTGTTATCAATGAAGAACAAGAGAGCACGCCTCCTGTAGGTACAGCAATACCAGCACTGGACTATCGAGGATTGTAAAACAGTTGCTTGATCTGACTAGTCGAAGTTCCTGGTGCATCATGTTGATGGAAGGTTCAGAATTTGGCGAAAACAATATGAATCCATGGACCCGTCATGCCTGACGACAACTGTGCAAGGTGGTGGGGGCAGTGTTATGGTGTGGGGAATGTTTTCTTGGCATACGTTGGGTCCATTAATACCCATAGATTCACGTCTGAATGCCACATCATACCTAAACATCGTTGCTGACCAAGTGCATACGGTCATGTTGACAGTTTATCCTCAGTCAGATGGTTACTTCCAGCAGGATAATGCTCCGGTGCAGAAAGCCCAAATCACTATGGAATGGTTCCAGGAACATGACAATGACTTTTCTTTGCTGCAGTGGCCCGCTCAGTGCACGGATCTCAATCCTATTGAACATCTTTGGGATGAGCTGGAAAGGGCTGTTCGCTGCAGGCCTACACTTCCGTCGAATCTCAAGGAACTGCGTGACACACTCATGTCTGCATGGCACTCCATTCCTGCATTGCCTCCAGGGTTCAGCATGCATCTTGTTCAGTCCATGCCTAGATGAATTCAGGCTGTTTTGAAGGCTAAAGGGGCTCAACACGCTACTAGGTAGGTGACCTAATAATGCGGCAGCACAGTATGTGAGATGATCAATGGGTCGATGCCCTCTTTCAGAGAAGTCAAGATTCGGGCTTAAACTGATCCTAGGTTTGTTCTCATCTGGAGAGAACACGGAATACGTTCTAATTCCTTTAACATCCAGAAGATGGCCCACAATCATGGCGATAGTCTGATGGTCCAAGGAAGGTATCACGAAGAACAGCTGCACTGAAGAACCTTGACTAGCAAAAAAGAAAAACGCAAAGCACGCGACTTGAAACGAATACAGACTTCGTTTGAGTGTCGTAGCTCCGACTTCATTTTCTTACAAAGTGATGATGCTCTTCTCACAAGGGACTCAACTAGCGGCACTTAGATATACAGAGCCTTAACATATGTCTGTGACGTCAGCTACTGAAAGGCCAGACGAAGTCATGCTTATGAATTTAATTTTTGACTTCTCTCATATTTTTTCTATATACTGTATTCGATATTGAATAAATTGTTTTTGCTTCATTCATAAGGTACATTATATGTTGTAGCAACGAATATAGGGTAAAAAAATTAATATATTAATTAATATTTTAATGTCGAATACTTTATCATTTATTTCAGTTAAAGATACAAAATCTAACCGCAATCGGAAAAATGCTAGTAGATTTTAAAAACAGTTGTTATCAAAACAAGAACAAAAAAAAAGTTTTTAATTTTTTCACATTAAATATATATACATTGTTATATACGCAAATTCATATACACGATTCATGAAACTAAAAACACTCCTTTGCCACTTGATAACAACATTCTCTTTTTCTTGATAACAACATAAGGCAAATTTAACACACAGGGTAGGTATTAATACAAATTTACCAGTTAAAGCAGCATTCTGAGTACTATGCAAAGATATGTGTACGCAAGCGTAGACTAAAAATTTAGCCACAATTATGAGAGCATCTTCGAATTCAGGAGAGGTCTTGTTGATTGGAGATGTGCGAATGTATCCCCAATTCACAAAGGGGATCAAAGGTTGACATGAGTAATTACAGACTTGTTGTTTTTGTTATAGTAGGATTTTAGGAGCATCAGCGACTAAGGCCATATTGCTCCGTAAGTACTGTCTGTAAATTGTGTGTTCGCAATTTAAAGACAATATATACTGAGAAATCTAGTCTTAGTAAATACTGAGGTCGATTTTCTCTTTCCTGGACATAAAACTCCGAGTTTCCGGGAGGAAAAAATCATGCTACTCTCGCTTGAGACGGCTAACTTAGCCCCATTGTGAAAAAGGCCAATAAAAATTCCTCACGTAATCGACAGAACTGGAACTCAGGTCTTTTCCACCCGGTGTGGGGAGGACGGCGATTCTACCAACTGTGCTACCCCCACCAGCTACAGACCTGTTAGCCTTACTTCTTTTTTAAGGGAAAATAATGGCGTCACTTAGTAAAGAAGTAATCCAGGACCATCTAGACATGAGTGCAATTATACTTCAGACACAGCATAGATTTCTTAAGGGGCGATCTTATGTGACAAATCTGGCTGAATACTGTGATGCAGTAACACAGGAACTGGATACAAAAAATAATTTTGATATCACATACTACTTGGATTTCAGGAAAGTTTGCTAAAGCAAGTTACTGCTAAGGATAAAGGGATGGTTCAGTAGGTGATGACAGGGATTGGTTATCAACGACACTGCTCTTCGTGAATTAATGTTATTAATGGAGTTCCCTCCCCAAGGGTTTCGTACAGGTCCATTGTTCTTTTCTGTATTTATTAACGATATTGATGAAGGTATATAAGGCTTAATGTCTAAGTTTGCAAATGATACAAAATTTGGCAGGTTGGTTAATGACAGTAATCAAGGTATGCTTACTGCAACAAGATTAGAAAAAGTAGTCGGATGAGCTGAGAAATGGCAACTGCAGTTTTAACACTGAAAAATGCTAGGAACTGCATATGGGGAGCAGTAATCCCAGATTAACATACCAACTGTGTGGTTCTACACCCAGGGTAGAGGAAAATGAAAAACACCCTAGATAGTTGCGCAGTCAGATATGTTCTCTGAGCAATGCACAGAGGCTGTCAAGACAGCTCATGTGCTTTTGTCAATGATAACGGGAATTTTGCTAGTAGGGATAAGGAACTGATTATCCCATTCTACAAGGCAACAGTCATTGTGGGTACTGTACACGGGTCTGGAGGCTTCATTTTAAGATGGACGTAGAGTTGCTGAAAAGGGTACAGAAAAGGACAAGAAGATTGGTGAGGGGAACAAAAGAATGCGCTTACTAAGAAAGGCTTCAATTCTGCAATCTGCAGCGTCTGGAGACTAAGCACCTGCGAGGTGATCTGACTGAGGGGAGCATAAATTCGAAGGAAGGAAGGATGATTGCAGAAGAATAGTTGTGCGGAAACGATACTGTCATAATTATGACTAAGGGTTTACTTACTTCCTTTGTCGCCTCCTTTAATATAACTAGATAGATTCCATCCATCCCCGGTGCCTTTCTTATGTTGAACTTCAACAATTTCTCCTCCACTTTTCTCTCAGTTATTACAAAATCATTTCCACTTCCCCACAGAATTCCTCATGCAAAATACTCATACAGCTTGTCAGCCATCTGAGCAGGATCATGAACAGTCGAACCATTGACATCGAGTGAACTAATCTGAAGCGTCTTCCTTCTTTACATAAGTAAAGGAGTCTTTGTATTTCTTTTTCTTTGTATCCTTTGCCAAAGCTTTCTCGTAATCTGCCTTCGCTTGCCTAACCTCCTTTGTGACTTGATTACAGACTAGCTTATATCTACCATAAGCATGCATCCCATGCATTATTTTCTCTGCGACGAGTCTCATTAGTTCATCTGACATCCATTTAGGCCTGAACCTTGAACAGTGTTTCTTGGCTGGTATGAAAAGCCTATTAGCCTCCAAGATTACTTTCTTAAATGTTTCCCATTTAGAATTTGCTGTTGATAACATCGTCGGTTGGTCCCAACTTCTTCCATGATGAATTTAAAATCACTGTAGTCATCTTTCCGAGAGCAAAAACCCTTCCCTTTACCTCTGATTGTAGTTACATCTTTGAGTAAATCCCACATCAGTACACTGTGATCACTGCCTGTCTATCCCTTCAATACAATTGCAATCCCCATATTCGAATTCTGCATCCCTTATGTCCGTGTAACACCACGTCTCTGATATCCCAATAATGTCTGCATTTGATCTTTTGACCTGCGCTTCAACTCCATGGAATTTATTTACTGTACTCCTAGCATTGGTGTACATGCACTCTGTTCCTACTCTTAGTTACCCTAACACAATCTACGTATGTACTTCTTCCATGATGTCTCTCAGCAGTTCTTGAAATTCCCAGCACCTTTGTTTCCAGGCTGCTGCTCATTCCAATAGAAGCAGTGAAACGATCACTTTCACCTTTGCCTGCGGCTAGCAGTTTTACGACCCACCTAACACTGCCTGTCATATATTAAATCTAGTCAAAATGACCAAAATACTTCTGTTAAGTCTAGTGCCCACTATTTGAGCAACCAATCATCGGAATTATTTTGAGTTTTAATAAATTTTAAGTTTTCATTATTTTAATTGCTTTTTACCAGACTATCGTGCATAGAGATGCACAGAATTACTTTATACTTACAATTGAGTTGTTTCTTCTCCATTAAAGACTTTCTCACTGCTTGTTGCCATTCTTCCCGTGTGCCAACACACACACGTATTTATACGAATGCATACATGTATATTGAAAAAAAAAAAAAATTTAATAACGAATTTAGTTTCCTAAAAAATACAACGGCCAGAAATACTGTTTAAAATATTTGCATATGGATCAGTAATAACTTGACCTGGAGTTAGCACTTCAAGTTGCTGCTATTAAAATTTCCAAAATGATGAAAGGAAACTAATTCACCCATACCTTTATTAAAGAATATTAACTGTATGTTTATTTTTACTCCATGAATTATTTATAGTAAAGGAGAAATTTAATTTCGAGAAATTTCATTAAATTTTAAACTCAAAACGTTACATGAGAATGGAATGAAACGAATTAAAGAATATTTCAGTTTTAAGCTATAATTTGATATAATTCTGTATTATATGGAAATGTATAAAAATTGTATTTATTCAGAATATTATGCTTTTGATTTCATGCAAAACATAAAATTAAATCTTTACCCCGAAATATGTTAGACGGATTGAGGTACTGCACTTTTTTTTTTTTTAAACTCTTAACTGAACATCTTGAACACGTGAAACTTTGGTATATTATTATAATTTCCTGCACACACACACAACACTAATTTTACACATGGACTTGATAAATAATCCACAACACTTAACAAATAAATAAAGACAACGCTAAACTAAAATCTACTCATTTGGTTTACCAGGTTATGAATCTGACGGATCCCAGATGACGACGTCAACATGTATATCGTGTCTACATACATTGTAAAGTTTAGAACTGCCTGGGATATAAGGGGAACCATGCATTATGATTGATCACGGAAGCTGCTAATTAAGTGGGATCGAGACTGAAGTTTTTCCAATTTTCATTCAGTATCACATGGAGGTGAATGTGTCCTCCCCATATTTCGTTGGTTCAGAATCAGAAAAAACGTGGTTAGTTAAAATCAAAATAACATTAGAAACCTTAAAAATATATCTACAGCCATAGCATTTATTAATAAATATTATTAAGACTGGCAACTGTCAAACAGTATTATTATTATCATTAGCCATAAGTTCGATACGGCGAATGTGACGAGTCCACAGGAATCAATTTAAGGTAGTCACCGAATGAAGTAAGGAAGACTCAAAATAAATGAAATTGTAACTCTTTGCTGCAATTGTTATTTTTTAAATTATTATATAAGTATTTGGGATAATAATTTATTAATCATTTTAATTTGAGTTTTTTTATAATTTAATTTCAAAATGAAATTTTATTAAATGTAATAAAATTATAATGTAAACTATTATAATTAGAAACTAAAATTAATTTAACATACAGTTACATTATTAATTAATTTAATACTGCAAATTAAATTATAATACGTTATTCGAATAGAAAATTAAACGGGAAGAAACGACACAATTTTGATATGTGGCCATCGGCGCCAGCAATCCTACTGTAATCTGGCACATGCTGAATGAGAATGACAAAAGACAAATGGGGGGGAGGGGAAATAAGAGAAAAACAGTGAGAGCCATACCGGAAGAATTTCTAAGCTACAACCATTGAATTATATAACGATGTATACGTTTAATTAAAACATAGAAAATAAATATACTACGGCCAAAACAAAGTCATCCAAACAAGTATTTATTATTAGCAAACGTTTGCCACAGCTTCATAATTTTTATCCTGTTTAAAAATTTATTAATAAAAAATAAAAATACTAATATACATATTTCATTCAAATATAGTCCACAATTCCGTGATGTCAACTTATAGAATCTAATACTGATTATAAACTTTGGGTGATTAGTCCACAAAGTTTGTCAGCACCACTTACTTACCTTGTCAACAACTAAATGACGTCATTACAGAAAATCAGTGTTTTGTGTACTGACACAAATCGCTAAACCGAAACACATACAGTTACATCAGATAATAAATGTTATATAGACTGCGAATAATAAAATCCATTTAACTAATAAATATGAACTACCCTTTCTCTTATAACATCACGTACACATCATATGAATTTTAAAATAAATAACATAAGGGGCCACTCATAAATTGGGTTATCCGTTTTTTTTACGGTACCCCCGCATTTGACAAATCCACGTTATTATGCAACGAAATTCAATACTGAAATGAATTAAAGCTGAGATGGTTACTTTGGTTATGGATAATAATTATATATTCCTAAAACCACTTATTACGTGCGCAAAGACATCATAACTTGTCATCTTCCACACACGTTGCACTATTTAAAATGGTTTCAAAATAAAAAAAAATATATTAAAATTAAGCAGTAAATTGATAATCCACCAACACGCGCCATATCACATTAATTTCTTCATTCACTTCTATAACTTATTTCTGTTCACTGAAAATAATAACCTTACCTTGAACTGTGAGTACGACTTCTCGATATTCCATAACTTCTTGAATGATGTCGGTGTTCTACAGTTAACAAACTAGGCCTTCAGGTCTTAACTTAATCTGAATCATTCTACCCGAGAAATAATTACTGCCAAATTAATTTACTTATCTCGAAGTCGCTTTGCACTTGTCTTTGATTTATACTAAACACACAAAGTTAGTCAATCGTTTCTGTTGACAGCATATAAATGCGTCCAATATTCAAATATAAAGTTAAAGTTAAATTCAAATGTAAAAAGAACGTACGAATTCTCTGAAGATTAATAATAACACAGTCCTACTAAATAATATGTCAATAAACTTCAAAATAGAAACTAGTTACGTACTTATGATAAAAAAAAAAAAACGTTTACACGGAAACGAAACACCAGACGACTACACAAACGACAGCATACTAATAACAACTGTAAAACCTAGATGGAGCACTAATAGCAATAACATATCTCAAAGATAAAATAAATGAATATATTTAAAACACTTATTAAATAAGTACACCCATAATATCGAATTTAAATAACGAATTGGTTCCCACATTCATGAAAATTCACCTGCTTTGATGAAAGCATACAATACTGGGTTATAAGTCATATTATGCTTTATGCCATGAAATAATATTAATTCAGAACTTTCCTTCGCCGATTTATCATGCTCAGAAAATGAAATTTCTTGAATTTCTGTATAATTATTAATATTTATTGTACAATATAAGGATAATGACTATGTAATAAATAAAGGTAAAAGATATACAGTGTCAGTGCATTTACCATATTCGCAATCAAATCATGTATTAAATTTGTTGTTATATAAAAAAATATATTATTTTTTTTATATAACATTCGTGTTATATAAAAAGGGGGATGCATTAGTGTCCCATTCACCGACTAAAGATCTCAGGAGAGAAAACAAAATCTATATTGCTCAACCTTCAACTACGAAGACCACCGGTTATCAAAACTGACAACACCTCCATAAGATTATACCCAAAAATCCAGTATGTAGGTATCGTCTTAAATATAAAGCTGAATTTCCACTCTCACCTGAAGTATTCGTCAGCGAAAATCAAAAAAAATATTCGGCTATGTCATCCGTATAAGTCGTGCAGACTGGGGCCTTAAGCGCCGGGCTCTGGCCCTCATTTATAATGCCGTATTTGTCTTAGTAGTTTAATATGAAACCTCAGTATGGTGTACTAGGGCCTCCCTCAACCGAAATTGCCGTAAACTGGACTCAATACAGCGTTCTATGCTCCTTGCTGTAACTAGGGCATGCTGTACAGTTAACACTCCAGCTCTAAAGGTGCTAGCTGGATGTATACCCCTACGCCTAGAAGTAACAAGAAGAGGATTATATCAAAGGTTGAAGAACAGTATTCCCACCGAAACAGCAGGCATCGCTCTTAACCTTGATAACAACCCCAAACAGGAAAGGAAGAGAATCACTGAAATTATGTACAGGACCTGGCAAGAGACATGGGACACCACCAATAAAGGACTAATAATCAAAACGTTTATTCCCTCTGTGAACCTCACTAGTCCAAAGCATCCTCTCTGGTACGCACCAGGCCTCCATGCTGGAGATTATCCACAAAGGATAATCCACTGTGTCACTGGGGAAGTGAAGAAACGTGGGATCACGTAATGTACGACTGTCATGAATATGAAGCGTTCCAGATAAGGTTTGCCACTAAAATTCAAGATAATCTCCGGCATTGTGAGCACCTGATTATAATGGACGAGCAGCACTATGCCACCTTCACTGAGTTTGCGCAGTCTGTCTTCACTGCTACACGGGTTAGGCGCTCAAACACCACCCACTGAAGATCAAAATAAGAAACTTCCTGGATATGACACACTACTCAGAAATATTTCATATCGAAGATAACAACCTAATCTCAGACGTGAACTTCCTGGATATGATTCTCTCTACCGTGTATCAAGAGACTACCTTGTATACTACGCTGCCAACCTAATTAGAGGTAGGAATTTCTGCTGGCACCGAACCACCGGTGCGGGAACTCAGTGATCCCCTCCCTGTTTAGAATATAACTAACGCTAACCTCAATAGAGGTAGGATTTGCTGCTAGCACCAGTATCCGGTGCGGGATCCGCTAACCCCATCCGGGGTACGATTATTGCATGCACTTGCTGTTTCTATTGTTGTGTTGTTGTTGTTGTTGTTGTTGTTGTTGCTATGAATGTTTGACGATGCATAAGCTACTATGGCTATAATGCACACATGCACTTGCATACTGTATAGTAGGTCTCTAGCAGCAGCACGAGACCTACTGTACAGTAGGTCTCGTGCTACTGCTAACACCTTCGGGTGTGGGATGCATGGTACCTGCATACCATATGGTGGGTCAGGCGAAATGGCACACCTCTTTTCAGGGTACTCTAACCCTGCAAGCTTTCTTCTCTTTCCCTGGCTCTGGGTGGAATTCCAACACCAGGGGTATCCAATCCTCGCTTCCTCCTTACGTACTTCATCTGGAAGATGAATTTTTCCTCCTCCCTTCTTCCTCCTCATCCTCCCTTTTAACTCCCATCCTTCAGCTATCTCCCTCACTCATGCTTTTTTTTTTCTTTTTTTGTTCTCCTTCAGGAAGTTCAGGCGACCCCTGATGGAGAGCAGCCAGATTACTGTGGGCAGCCTGGCTCACCTCCCAGTGGTTGTGGCGGGCAACGTGGAGTCCCACTAGGGGCTCTGCGGCTATCACATAACAGCAGAACCCAACGCTAAACTACAAATGCAACGCACCACACTTTTCTGGCTTTTACAGAGGGTTCTGTATTCATCACAGGAGTACTGATGGCGCAGATATGGGAAACCACAGGTGGAGCCTTACCCAAAACTATGCCACTAGTCCCATCTCAACGAGGGAAGTTATTTGTCACACAGCGGCAGAGTTAGTCGATCTCGGCGAGGACTGCAGATCCTTCCGACCCACTGAAACTCATGTTTTTTTATTGAAAACAGACAAACAAATCAGAGAATACACAAAATTTATAAACAAAAAACACAGTTTGCACGTGTAGCACAGTGGTATCGTCACCCGTTTCCCCACACCGGGTGGAAAAAGCCCAGGATCGAATCCTGTCGATGACGCGAGGAACTTTAATGGGCTTTTTTCACTCCGTGGCTGAGTTAGTCGGTCTCAGGCGTAGATAGCAAAGTTTTTTTTCGCCCAGAAACTTGTGTATTTTCGTCCAGCAAAACAGGCAAATCGACCAGAGAACACACGCAGTTTACAGAAAAAAAAAAATATACTAGTAGATGTAATCATTTACGGGTGACCCTAATATCATAATTTAGAACATAAAACACATGGGTGCATAAGGTTGTATTTGAGTAACTCTAAAATGACATCTCTCTCTCTCTCTCTCTCTCTCTCTCTCTCACACTGACACCCCTCTTTACAACTTCATCTCCATCATTAGGGTAAGCGGAGGCTGCCCTCTTAGCAAATCCTCGGGGTAGCACAGTTATTATTGTTATTGTAGTAGAGTTTTAGATGCATTAGCGCCTAAGGCCATATTGCTCCGTGTATATTGTCTGTAAATTATGTGTTCTGTGGTCGATTCTCTGTTTGCTCGACGAAAAATTCGAGTTTCCGGGAAGATAAACCATGCTACCCACGCCTGAGACCGACAAACTCAGCCACGTTGTGAAAAGGCCCATAAAAATTCTTTGAGTCATTGACAGGATTCAAACCCTGGCATTTCCATTTGTGTTGGGGAGGACTTTGGTCATATGTGCTATTGTGTATAGTGTTAATTGTAATGCGGCGCCGGGGGTTCTTCCACTCCGCGTCTAGCGATTTGACGATTACACTCTGTAAAGGCCAGATTTACGTAGGTTAGTGCGTGTTCGTGCAGCATTAATGTGGGTTATGTTGTTTGGGTTGTTCATCCTGCTTCTTAGCCTAGGAGCTTGTATTTTGACTCAAACGCCTCTGTTTACCGTCCAGTGTCACGAGGAGACGGGCTGGGCAATAGAAAGCGTGAAGTACTGGCTGGACAAACCCTGAGGTAGCCAAGGCAGAGAGAGAGAGACCAGTATAAAGAAAAAAAAAAAAAAAGTTAAATTTGGGAAAGAGTAGAGGTGTGATAAGAAGTGGGTGGGTTAGATGGTAGAAGGATAGAGAGGAGCAGTAGTTAACGCGCCCGGCTGGTTGAATGGGAGGATGGCAAGGGGGCTCCCTAGGACAGGATACCCATCCTGTTCCAGGGGCGGGAAGTGAAAGCTGACAGTGGGTTTACCCACCAGGCGAAGGGGGAAAGGATGCCATCCAGGGTGGGGGTAGGGGAAAGAGAGAACAACCACCTCAGGTGGTAAGAGTGAAAGATCACAGGGAAAGGAGTCCCAATGTTGGAGCGCCTGTAAAGGACTCTGTTCCACACTGGCCAGCAGTCCAACCCTGCTGACCAATGTCAGCATTCCACACCACGCCGGCTAAGAAGCCATGGCATGGTGTCTGCATGGATGAGCAAAGGGCCATATGCCCATCAGTCTGTCCAGTTAAGGCGAGGTAGAGAAGACACAATTTATTACACTCAATCACTCGGCTTTCATTCATACTATTTAATGATTTTTTATTACATTTTCGTTTTATAATTTTTTTGAGTTATGTAATTTTTTTTTTCAAGTACCAATTCTCTTTCACACAGGGGAATGCAATGGTATGTAGGGTAACTTAAATTATGATGAGAGTATTCATAAATATAGATTAACATAGAATTTAATAATTGATAAATGATATAATTATTTTTATAAATATATAGATGTGCATTCTTTCACTCTGACTCACACACTTCCATTCATTCAGCATTCGTTTCACACACTCAATTTCTTGCTAACTGTACTGTACCACCCTGGGCAGCTCAGCTTACTTCAGCTGTGGCACAGCCCCTGCTACATGACTTACACACCAGGGTGGTATGCAGTGAGCGTCTTAATGTTATTCTAACAAAACTAACACAACCTTATGCTTATATGTGCTGTGCTACCACGAGAATTTTGCTAATCTAACCTTACCGCTGTTTGTCAATAGCTACCAACACGTTAGAGAACAGCTTCCACCTCATCTAGTGATGGAGATGAAGTAGAGGGGTGAGAGAGAGAGAGAGAGAGAGAGAGAGAGAGAGAGAGAGAGAGAGAGAGAGAGAGAGAGAGGTCAATTTAGATTTACTCGAATACAACCTGCAATCTTATGCACCCATGCGTTTTTATGTCCATAAATTGAGTATATTCTCTGATTTGTTTATCTGTTTTCAATAAAAAAAAAACATGAGTTTCAGGGGGTTGGAGGGACCTGCAACCTCGCGGAGATCGATTAACTCCGCACTGTGTGACAAATAACGTCTCCCGTTAAGACAGCCCTTTTCCACACAGAATGGAATGATAGCAATTACATGTGCAACCATTGGAGGCACAGTATGACTTAAGCTGTACTTTCGCTAGGAACTCCAATAGCAAAATCAACAATGACAGAAACCACTGCGCTACCCACGAGGGTTCAAATGTCATAAATTTAGCAGTGGGCGATTCAGTACTTCACGCACTATCGCTTTTATCACGAAGCAATCGGAATACGTATTCTTTACCTATTGATACATTTCTTCGGATTTCACTTGCAGAATCCGAAAGAAAAAACTAAATTATTTTCGTAAATGGATACCTATACTGAATTAATAAATTTGTTGTCGTATTCAAAAACAATATATTTTTGTATACAGCAACAAATTAATACATTATTTGATTGCGAATATGGTAAATGCACTGACAAATACGTATATATTTTATATTTATTTATTACATAGTCATTATCCTTGTACTGTGCAATAAATATTAACAGATAAACAGAAATTCAAGAAATTTCATTTTCTGAGCATGATAAATTGGCGAAGGAAAGCTCTGAATTGATATTATTAGATGACATAAAGTATAATGTGACTTATAATCCAGTACTTGTATGCTTGTCATCAAATCAGGTGAATTTTGATGGAGTCCAATTTTTTTATTTAAATGAGGACGATAAATACAATAACACGTATTTATTGTTCCTATTTTAATAGCGATATTGTGTGCGTACTTATTTAATAACTGTTTTAAATATATTCATTTATTTAATCTCTGAGAGCTATGCTATTAGTGCTCCATCTAGGTTTTATAGTTGTTATTAGTATGTTGTCGTCTGGTGTTTCGCTTCTGTGTAAACGTTTTTTTTATCATAAGTACGTGTAACTAGTTTATATTTTGATGTTTATTGACATATTATTTAGTAGGACTGTATTATAATTAATCTTCAGAGAATTCGTACGTTCTTAAATTTAACTTTACATTTGAATATTGGACGCATTTATATGCTGTCAACAGAAATGATTGGCTAACTTTGTGTGTTTAGTATAAATCAAAGACAAGTGCAAAGCGACTTCGAGATAAGTAAATTAATTTGCCAGTAATTATTTCTCAGGTAGAATGATTCAGATTAAGTCAAGACTTGAAGGCCTAGTTTGTTAACTGTAGAACACTGACATCATTCAAGAAGTTATGGAATATTGAGGAAGTCGCATTCAGAAGGTTAAGGTAAGGTTATTAATTTCGACTTGTATTTTCAGTGAACAGAAATAAGTTATAGAAGTGAATGAAGAAATTAATGTGAAATTGGTGGATTATCAATTTACTGCTTAATTGTAATTTATTTATTTTGAAACCATTTACAAATTACGCAACTTGTATGGAAGATGACAAGTTATGATGCCTTTGCTCACTTAATATGTGGTTTTACGAACGTTACAAGAATATTTAATTATTATCGGAAATTCAAGTAAATAGAATCTTCGTTTTAATTCATTTTAGTACTGAATTTCATTGCGTAATAATGGGTATTGGTCAAAGATGTTACTGCGATGTTACGAGCTACCGAAAAATCGAAAAATAATAATAAAAAAAAATGCAACCTAATTTATGAGTGACCCGTTATGTATTTATTTTAAAATTCATACGTTGTGTATGTCATGTTATAAGAGAAAGCATTATTCATATTTATTAGTCAAATGGATTTTATTATTCGCAGTCTATATAACATTTATTATTTAATGTAACTGTATACGTGTTTCGCTTTAGCAATTTGTGTCAGTATACAAAACATCGATTTTCTGTAATGACGTCATTTAGTTGTTGACAAGGTAAGTAGTGCTGACAAAATTTGTGGACTAATCACCCTAGGTATAATAATCGCCCAAAGTTATAATCAGTTTTAGATTCTATAAGTTGATTATACTGTTAATTTTTTGGACTATTTATCACTAAAATGTGTGCTATATTAGTATTTCTTTTATTAATGATTTTTAAACAGAATAAAAGAATAGAGCTGTCTTAAACATTTGCTAATAATAAATATTTGTGGTAGTTGGATGACAATTTTTTGGTCATAGTGTATTTATTTTCTGCGTTTTAGTGAAAGTATTATACCGTCGTGTTATAATTTCATGGTTATAGCTTACAATTTTTTCTGGTATGGCTCTCACTGTTCTCCCTTATTTCTCCTCCCCCACCCTCATTTGTCTTTTGTCATTCTCACTCAGCACGTGTCAGATTAAAGTTAGCACAAGAACTAGGATTGCTGGCGCCGATGGCCACATCAAATGATGTTGTTTCTTCACATTTAATTTTTGATTCGAATAACGAATTATAATTTAATTTACATTATTAAATTAAAGAATTTAATAAAAGTTGAAATTAATTTTAGTTTCCAGTTAAAGTAATTTTATATTATAATTGTATCATATTTAAAGAATTTCATTTTGAAATTAAATTATAAAATAAAACAAAAATTAAAATGATCAATAAATTATTATCCCAAATACTCGGGATAATAATTTATCCCGAGTATTTGGGATAAATTATGAGTAGCCCTTAATGGTATTAAGGGATAAATTATTATCCCAACTTGCCCTTAATGGTATTAAAGGCAAGTTGCTACAATAGATAAAAGGGCGATTGAGTGGGGGAAGACAGGGAGTGGTAATCAATAGACGCTGCTCTGCGTGGACTAATGTTATTAATGGAGTACCCCAGGGTTTGGTGTTGGGCCCACTGTTGTTTTGTATATTTATCAATGATATTGATGAAGGCATATCAGGCTTAATATCGATGTTTGCAGATGATACTAAAGTTGGAGGGTTATTAATGACAGTATTGGCAGTGTGCTACTGCAACAGGATCTAGAAAAGTTGAGTAGATGGGCTGAGAAGTGGTAACTGAATTTTAACATTGACAAATGCAAATTAATGCATATGGGTAACGTACCAACTGAGTAGTAACTACACTTAGAGTGGTAGTGGTAGAAAATGAAAGTGACCTGGGAGTAATTGTGCACTCAGATGTGAAGTTTTCTGAGCAATGCACACAGGAGCCAGAGCAGGTCATGGGGTGTTGTCAATGATATACAGGAATTTTGCTGGTAGGGGAAAGGAGGTGATTGTCCCTTTGTATAAGGCAATGGCTAGGCCACGCCTTGAGTACAGCATACAGGTCTGGTGGTCTCATTTTATGAAGGATGTAGACTTGCTTGAGCGAATACAGAGAAGGGCTACAAGATTGGCGAGGGGGGATTAAGGGATCCTCTTACCAAGAAAGGTTTAAGTTCTACAAATTACAGCGTCTGGAGACTAGGCACGTCTGAGATAATCTGATTGAGGCGTACAAGGCCTTGAATGGGTTGAGCAGGCTCAATTCTGATGGGATTCTTCCTCTTTCTCAGATTACGAACCTGAGGGGGCATAAATTCAAATTGAGGAAAGACAGTTGTAGAATAGATGTGCGGAAATTTTTCTTTAGCCAGTGGGTAGTTGATTGCTGGAAACAAACTTCCATCTGTCGTTGTGGAAGTTGATAGCTTAAATAAATTCAAGGAGGAACTGAACAAGCTTTTAGATGGAATGGATGTGTGACATGTTTTTTTTTTTTTTTTTTTTTTTTTTTGGCTGAAGCTACATAAGCTTGCTTTCTTGCATCACATGCCTCTACTACTACTAATAGCACTTTAGCTTTTATAATATATATTTTTAAAAAATAACAATTGCTGTAAAGAATTACAAATTCAGTAAAATTGAGTCTTTTCCCTACTTCATTCGGTGCCTACCTTAAATTTTATCCTGTAGCCTCGTCACATTCGCCGTATCCTATTTATGCCACATGTTGCCGAATTATGAACTTCATGATAAACATGCTTATAAAATTTCTTTTCTTAAGAAAAGAGTAAATTACATTATTAACAGTAGAATCTCCATTGGCAATCATCGGTTAGCGGCCACTGAGCATTATTTATCTTCATGTTCATAATAATCACACTTCCACTCCAGGTGGTAAATGCCCGAGTTCGAATCCCTTTAATGGTGCAAGTAATTTGTATGGCTTAATCCAGCCGTTGTCGCGCAAGCGGATTACAGGCCGCAAGGCCAGTTCTTTTCCACTGATTAGGCATTTTTCAAAATAGAAGTTAAATATGAACCTAGAAACTAATTTTTATTTTTACGTTCGTATTTACGTTTAATAATTAAATACGAAAATCAATCAATAATTATTATCTTTCTATACATTAAAATGATTTTCCTCCTAATGATATTTATTCAGCCAATGGAGAAGAGAGATACGGGTTACGTAGTAACCCGTATCTCTCTTCTTATTACTTTTACTTCTTATTTCTTATTACTTTAAGCTCCTAAAACTATACTACTACTACTCCTATTCTTCTAAATCACGCAGATATTTCAGTCAGTTGTGTAAATTATTTACAATTAATAATTACACGCTAATGACACGAAATCTGAAACAAAGTATTACATTCTGCAATTCGCTGTTTATGAAAATAAGACTTGAGACTGGCCATTGTTTAAATACTAGAAGTAGCTCTAATAGCATTTATTGTTCTTAGGACATACTTCAGAATATACATTACTGCTGCAATTCTTCTTATTATTTTTTTTAACAGACCGAAGTGCCGAGTATATTTACATACATGACTTGAATAAGCAGATTAATCGAACCTCAAAGGGAATGTGCGTAAAAGGCTTAATCTCGAAGAACAGTTATTATAAAACTTCTTGAATTATTCAATACATGTGCGACAAGATGATTCAAGCCCAAGTGGTTTAAACTAAACCTATAACAACACAGAGCTGACTGTTATGTAATTATTTATCAAAATGACAACTTACGGCAGAAGTAAGCTTTTGGAAGAACTTTTGCAAAAGGACCATAAAGTCAAAAAGAGAAAAAAAATAAAAAGATTTTTATTAAATTCTCGTATTTCGATTTGTTATAGCAGTGCTGTTAGCAGACGGGGAAGCCTTCTCAGCTGTGCCAAGAATAATACGGTAAAGGTCGTTAATTGGATTCCAACAAACACGTCGATATGGTTGATATGTACGTGTGCGTGCGAGTTGGGGGAAGGGGGACGTTCAGAGTATCACATAAATCTGTGAACAAGAGCACGTGCTGTTTCCCACAGAAGCAGTGTAGAGATAAAAACTGCAGGCGTAATGGAATGAAGGGTAAATTTGGTAAGATTTACAGATGCACTTTTGTCTTCGGAGTGTTTCCCAGCGAGTGCGATTAATATTTCACTTATTTAAAATATTCAAGCGTTATTGACCGAAGAGGTGAAACTTTACAGTACAATTAATACGGTTTGCAACCAATTACTCGACAACCTCTCTATACCGGCAATGAACTGTAGTGTATTAAGTGAGATGGAAGGGTGTGTTATCAAACAGCGCGCGTCCTTCTTCACGCCCCTGAAAAGCATATCGCTGTAACGAAATGGATTGCTTGTAGTCTCATTATCTTCTTTTGTTTTCAAGCTAATAGCCGATCTTTATTACATTCATCCTCGTTAATTGATTTACCACTTTTAGGCAGTCGCCCTTTCTAAGATTTGCTGCACCAGTTAGAAATAAGCTTTTCTGTGTTATCCTATTTTGTAATGCTACGCTAATTTTTCTCCAGGATGCAGCGATATCCGGAAGAGGATCGTGAGGAAATGAAATTTTAAATCACTAGGATTATAAGAATGGCTTTGAGTACAGAAAGTCTGTGCATACTTAGAATGAACGTAGGGGAACTCAAATACCAATCGGTTTCTAAAATATTTATCTAAAACTGAATTTTTGTAAGAATTAATTTTATTTCAATTTTTATTAAATTTAATAAAAAAATTTAAAAATGCACACAAATTCCTTACACCTTTAGACATTTTAAAAGCAATTATTTTAAATAAACCCAACTTTTGCATAGCTGATTTGGTGAACAAATTTCGCCTTCCTTCGAGCACACAAGCTTCCAGTAATATTCCTCTCATTTAACTGTGGTAAAGTATTTAACTGTGCAAAATTAAAGTATGAACTGTTAATTAAACGTAACTATTCATGAAGTCCAAGTCCAAAAATTCCTTCCTACCTCCAGTTCTTCGCCAATCGGCGTTTATCTTTTTCTGAAATTTCTTTTATTTAAATTAACTTTTTTTTTTATGAAAGTCTCAAATACGAGAGGTATTAGAACCTATAGTACTTAGTACAATGCCCTCGTGGGTAGCACAGTTGGTAGGATTGCCACCCTCCCAACACCGAGTAGAAAAGACCTGAGTTCGAATCCTGTCGATGACGGGAAGAATTTTTATGAGCCATTTTCAAAACGGGGCGAGGATAGCATGGTTTTTTCTCCCGGAAACTCGCGTTTTTCTTCCAGCAAACAGAAAATCGGCCTCAGAACAGACGCAATTTACAGACAGTATACACGGAGCAACATGGCCTTAGTCGCAGATGCTCCTAAAAACCAATAATAACAACTCAGTACCGTGCATGAGTTGAAGGTTGAGAAGGAAGTTCAAAGATGATACTTATTGAAATTAGACTTCGACAAGTACAAATGAAACACTCGAATTGCTATGTTTTAAACTGCTAACATACGAAAGAAAGCTATAAGGGATTCACTTTAGATGGACGTGGACATTTCTTTCGTGGAGAGCAATTGGTCAGTACACTTGTTGCAACTATAGTTTAGAAGCAGACCAGGAAAGCTGATGAGTCAATGTTATAAATTGAGGACGTGAATTGCTTATTCCTGGTGTATGGAGACTTGAAACACATTAACAACTTGAAGAATCTGTGCCTGCACATTACTGCGAAGTCATGACTGAATCAAAAAACTACAGGGCATTTTCTAGGGCTATTTATGCTGGAAAGAGGAACAATGTTTAGTATTAGTATAACCATATAGGAAGTTACAGGCTTTTGCTGCACTGGCCAAAAAAATAGATAAGAAATACAAATTATGACCTTCCCTCCTCACGCAGGTAACTATCCAGTTGACCTGTGAATTTCTTTGAACTGTTAGCCCAACTATACGTGGAGGGAATTTGGTCCAGTAGTTAACAACTCGCTGGCTGAAAGAAAACTTTCTATAATCTAGTCTAAGCTTCTTCCCCTGTAATTTGAATTTATGGCTCCTCGTTCTGGAATTCTTTTTTTAACAGTGAAAATGAGGTATCCATACACTTGGCGTGAATGTCTTATTATGGGTGACTTCGATCTGCTCCTAATTGATTGGAATAAGTGGGAGGAAAACTCATCAGTGGGAACAAGATTTTTAAAGAAACTAATTGATTATTATTTGTACCAGTATGTTAGAGAAAATACTAGGGGTGAAAATATTCTTGACCTCATCATTTCAGTACAGGAACCGTTGTCAGGGGTGATCACGCAATCGTTAGAAGATGAAGAGAGAGATGTTGCAGTAGGCACGGGTTTTAATTTCAAAAGAGGGGACTATGACACTTTAAGGCGAGCGCTATATATGGCATATATTAATTGGGCGGATTGCAGAGGGAGGGCGAATATATTTGAATTATGGAATAAAAGAAAAGCAGAAGCCATGAATGCATTATATCCCATTCTGAAAATATTGTAAGGAAGTGCTGAAATAGATGAATACGAAGCTGGCCGGTCTAATAGAGCAGAAAAAAATTGCATGGGAACGTTAAAGTTACAACAGCTACAAGTTGATCTGTAATAGTACCACAAATAAGGTTAGGGAGGCGGAGGCTGAGTATGAGAAAGCACTAGCTAAGAGAGCAAACAGAATATTTAATTTAAAGGAATATGATGGCTTTTCAATCATTATGGTTTTAGCTGTGATGGCACTTAAATAAATCTCATCTCAGTGGTGTTAGGATTTTGTCTGGAAGTTGTTCAAGGCTTTTCCAAAGACCAACTCAGTTTTTCATTCGGAAACATTTCAGCTTATAATTATTCATATCACTGCAGTTTATTTTGTGGATCCAGTTGTTCAATCTATATAAGAATAATTTTCAATTAAGTACAATATCGACATCATTCCAAAGATATTTTAGAAGAGATACAATACAGCCCTGAGCTTATATCGATATTACTTTCATATTTGCATAATGGTTAGTAATCTTCTAATTCATACTTGTGAGCGGCATTGCTGAATAATCATATCCCTTCTTTGTTGTTCATTCTTCTTTTCAGTTTATCTGTCGTTTTTTTTTTTTTTTTTTTAATTTTATTTGTACTTTTTGTGAGTCCTCTAGAATGTTGTCAGATCGGTTTTCTAGTTTCATAGCAGGATGGGGAACTGTCGATCTAACTTCCCTTTTGCCATCTGGTAGATAAAGTCTTCTTCGTGTAATAAATAAAAGTTGGATAAAGAGGTTCTATTACCCAAGTCATAAATCGGCGCTGGGAAAATACTCGGAAGTACTGTATTGACTTTCTACCCTGACCCGCAAACTTACACCTACTTGCCCATTAGGCAATTACCAGAACAGCAGCTACTCACTCTCCTTACTGGCTTTCTACAGCAGGTAAAGAATCGTTTCCGAGAGATGGGGGTGAGAGAGTGGTTACAATTGCAGGGAGAGTGCGAACCACTTAAATAGCCAAAGGAGAGTGCGAAGATCAATCATCTCTACATTCCTTGATATTAAATAAGAAAATTATCTTATTTGGTGATTTAGGGTAACATTTTCTTATATCCCTGGTTGTTATTATTTCTTATTGCGAAATTATTGAAAATCCAGTCAGTGATTTTTTTTTAAAAACTCTAGAGAACTCTAACCTCACAAAGAGAAATGTGTCATTTTGTGTGTTTTCCTTATTCAATCAAATTATTTCGCTCAAACTTTAATTTTCAATAGAAAGTTAATTCTCCACTGTGGGAAGAAAATGTTTGTCGCAAACATTTCTGCTAGTATCCCTCAAGGCAGTGCTTTATCGGCTGTGCTATTTTTATCTTTGATTCCTCCACTTCTAGAGCGCAACCTTCCCATAATCTTTATGCTGACAAGATGAAAGAGAAAACTTTAAATTGTGGCTCATATCTCATTCGGTTGAACAAGCAGTGAGAAACAATAACTGTATTAATGACTGTCTACAGCTAATCTGTAATTTCCTGCTCTCCTTTGGCCTTGTCCCAAACCCATATATTTTTAATACAAACCAACAAAAATCTGCTCATCATTCAATCACCAGGCAATCTGTGCAATTTAAGTTTATTTCTGTTATAGGAAATTCAACTGTTGAAAAAATTGCAGTTAACACGGATCTTGGAATTTATTTTAATTCTAAACTTTCATTTAAAACACGTCTTCAAAATTACAACACTAAATCTCTGAAATGCTCATGGAATTTAAGGCAAAATTTAAGTTACATCACTGAATCTCACAATAATTACAGTAAAATAATTACAATTTGTTTGCATTCTGTTGTGTTATATGGTTTCGTAATTTGGTCAGCCTCTGCTAATCTTGTCGAGATTAGAGACATATCAAAAAACCTTAAAACTAAAAAAAAAAATAAATAAACTTCTCAATTATCCCTTTTCCATCCAAACGGAATAAAACTGGATTCAGAATCCCTACAAACAAACAAAAAGAAAAAAAACCCCACCAGATCTAAATGAGCCCTATATTCATTGCAGGATAGAATAAAACCAATATATACATTTTCTCCCATACCCAACTGTAAACTTAGTAAATAATTATGACATACAGTATTGTGTATATTTATACTTGTGTGTAATTGTGTGTATTTATATTTGCGTTGCTACGTTCTGATTTTGTTTCTTTTTCGATGTAAGCAAGTCTCATCATTGTACAGCGCAACTGACCAATAGACTGACAATTTTCAAACAGAATTCAATATCAAAAGTCTCAAAATCATAAGCGAAATATGAACGTTATGGTTAAATGTCTCATTTAAGTTAAAAATGTGTAAAATAATACTACAAGGCTGAGTTTAGCTGCCCAATTTCTGAAAAGGCAGCAGGTGACTGAACATTTAAGAACCTAGAGAAGTGAAGGTTCTTAAGGTAATTAAGAACCTTCAGCTCTTTTTACAAATATGGTAGTTATATGACATAAAGTTTTCAAATTTTCGCATGGACCAGGAGCATCATGGAACTTAAATCACTCTTCGAAAGAACTTAGTTTTCGTTTCCTGACTTTTTGGAGCAACTAAGAAAGGTCCACAAAATTCTATCGTTTGGGCTCTTGATTTATTTCTTTAATTTTATTGTATTTTATTTATTATTATTTATTTTATTTTATTTTGATTTTCGTATTGATGTACCTTCGGTAAAACGTTATTTATTTCGGGGGATTCGAAGTTTCCTTTGATTTCTTGTTTCATCTTCCAAATGCATTAAAAGGAAAGAATGTTTGTCTTGTATAAATCAGAAGAAAATAGCTAACTTACTTGCTATATAGTTTTTTTCAAGTCTTAAAGCTTCTGATATTAAGATACTAAGGCGATTATTTTGCATGAGTAATTCTCGTAGCGTAGTCCCATGCTTCATGCAAAATAATCGCCTTAGTTTATACTATTACACACCATCAGGCATCTTGCATATAGTGGACTCATACTTCATAACTGGGTTGTCACTATTGCAACACCAGGGTACCGATGAATCTACCCACCAATGAGAAGTCAATCAGCTTCGAAACGGTGCCGTCTGGGTGGTGGTGGTATTTGCTGAGAATAAGTAACATTAGTCTTTTTCACTGGGAAGCGTTACTTATTCAGAGCAGTGCAATACGTCAGCCACTCGTTGTGAAGGTATTCAAAATATGAGATACAATTAAAACGATGCCAATTATCGACTTGGACAGTTCACTACGAACAAAGCATGGTACATAGGTATTGAACCGTTCAATAGCGGTATTAAGATACTTAAACACACTTCATTATGGAATAATCAGGGTTATAATTTTTTTTACTCCTGCGAAACCGTCAACTGTCCACTTGACAAAACCATATTGCGACATTGTGTATTTATGTCTATACAAGTGTATGTTCACGGGTGGGTTTTACTCGTAAATTCTCTCTCTCTCTTCCTCCCTGAGATTGTCTAATACAGCCTCGAGTGAAGAGGCCTTTAATTTTTCCAACACAATTCGAATACGGACTTCTCCAAACGAGCGACTAGTGGAACTACAACGCTGTCACAGATGAGTTTTGTTTATCTTATTGAAACACTGCGAGGAGCTGTGCGTCGCAAATAAGTTTCCAATGCTTTTGTACTGGAAACTTCTCGTGTGCATTCGGCCCTGGATTCTCGACCAGATGCTCAACGAAGCTAGCAATAATAAAAATACAAGCTGTTGATCAATAGCTATTTCGTCAGTAAATGCAAAAACTGTTGAAATAAAGAAAATATTGTACCGCGACTTTAAGGTAAAATCTTTGCTAACGCTTCGCTCATTTTGATCTTAGAAGGAACTTCAACTCAACAGCCTAGCTGTCATCATTTAATAGTAACCTATTTATTTATGTACATATAAAGGTAACCTCCTATCTATAGAACAACCAAAGTTGGTATCCCACAAGGTGGTGTGCTATTTAGCAATATGTGGCTTATCTACAGCCACTCCTGCAAGCGAATACTAAAGGATTACGCTGACTATTCGTGCATTCAGAAACCACAGGGTAAGCGGAGTTTAAAAGATGGAGCAAGACCTACGTGTTAGATTTCGCGTGAAACTCGAGAAAGGGGCTTCGGATATAGACAAAATCTTATAAGCAGCATCGGATGGTTGTCAAAGTGTCAATGTGCAACATTGTCAAATATCGTAAAAATTTATGTTATTGATATTTTTGGCATCGAGACCTTGTTTTCCTTCCTGAAGGTAAATCAGTAACCGTTGAAAAGTTCTAGCGTATATGCGCGACTCAGAAGGAAACCCGAACAATAACGGAAAAGTGGCACGTTGCTCTGTCATTATGATAAGTCACGTCCCCCATGTTGCCCTGAATTGAATATCTGGCGAAACACGTTCCTCTTTCTCTTTTCTTCTCGATTCGGACCATGTCATCTCTTTCGCTTACCTAAACTGAAAACTCAACTTAGAAGAAAAAGTGTTGACAACAGGTAGGACATTATGAAAGAACAGTTCCAGCTGGCTTCAGTAACTGATGGAATCGCTGTAATAAGGTTATTCAGTCGCAAGGGGACTACTTTGAAGGAGATACTTTCCAACAGTGTGTAAGTAATACTATGAGGATGTCGGTTAATCAGCCCAAAATTGTTGTAATCTATGGTTGTTTCAGCATTTTGAGGGATTACAAAACATGCAATTTTCCTCTGAGATCGATTTGTTTTATACCGATTGTAAAATAATAGACTGTAAAAGATCGTTCTGTCTGTAGGAAAATCAGACTCCAAAATTTTTTTTTTCCAAACGGGTTCCATCCCGTTGTGGCACAATCTGACCATAAATTGATGGAATATTTATTATGGTTTAAAACTTAACCATTTAACTGTTATTAAACAATTTTTCGTTTAGCCTTTTTCTGCATAGAATAGCATTGTGTTTCACTTTCATATGGCTCATTACCAGAAACGAACGGTTTAAATATGCTACTGTCGAAATGTTCATCCAACAGTATTTCTCATGAGATGAGTCACAATTTTTTCCTTGTGCATTTATCGACTACGCAGTGGAGTTAAAAACTATTGACGTATGAGGAATGTTTGAATTTTGTATTACAAATGCAATGAGCGGTCTTCTTTCAGAAGGCATCGATGAACGTGGGAAGGGGTCTAAGCTTTTTGTCTAGGAGAGACCTTGGCTGACATGTATAACCATGGTTCTTAATACTGCATTAAGGACGTGTTTAGTATTCCTGTTTTAGTTTATCGCAGAAATTTGTGTTTAAAAATTAGTTTGTAGAATCTCATTGTATAATCATGGTTGAACTGGCGTCATGGACGTGTTTTGGTGTTCGTAGGCCCCAGGTACTCTTCATTTCGGGGCCCCACTACATTAAAACAAATATATTAAAACACACAATTACAGAAAATTATAATTTAAAAAAAAATAATAATAATAATTCGAAAGGGTTTCTATAAATTTGGTTTTTGAGTTATTTCCACAATATTCCTTAACAGAAACAGCTGAAGAAAGGATTTATCTCAGAAATCTATGTTTAAAAAATTAGTTTGTAGAAGTTTATTGTTAAAATAAAACTGCTGAATTCTATATTTTCCTTTTTTTGTAGGCACTAAGCACAGTGCCTAAAATGTCTATTGGAAAAGATGAGTCTTGTTAGAATTATTGGAGTTGTGCAATCCTTCATAAACTTTATCACTACACAACCCGAAACAAAATTTACCTACTTTTATACCTAAACTGACCTATCCAGTTATATTAAATAAATACAACTCCGAGATTTTGCTTGGTCCAGCCGTTCTTTTATCTTCCATTCTCAGATCCAAGCACGAGGGTGAAAATAATTAAGACAATTTCCTAGGAGACTACATTAAAATAATTTTCGACAATTACGGCCCTTTCATTTTTAAAACGTCTTTAATAAGCGGCTTTTAATATCTAAAGTACAGCAAAGCGATGCCATCTACCTCACTGAAGATTGCGAGGTCCTCAAGACACTACAACCGACAGCATCGTCCTTATTCCTGCAGGAAATGTTTCGTTCATCTCGTAAACACTCCGAGAATAATGCCGGAGAGACGAAGTGCCAGAGTTATGTAGAGGTCGCTCTTCTTAGTGAATTTAGCAAAGTGTAATTAACGAATTTTTGATGTTGATGCAAATTTCCATATTAATGAATTTAGTGTTCTGTGCTGGCGGAACTCTTTTGTAAAGACGTAGCTGAGGTGGCAAGTTTGTGTGCGTGACTTTTAGCGACCTTTGTTCCCGCCTATTTTGTTGTTACATAACTGCATCAGACAGTACTGCTTTCCCTCTGTAGCTGCAACGGATACGACTAGTATTTGAGGAACGCGTAGCGGACTGAAAAAACCTTTAGCGGGAGTAAGATGATGTCCACCCGCCTACTACACTGGCGGGGTCAGTACACATAAAGAGGCCGACGAGAATTCTTGGAGTTGCTTATCTGAACTTGTGACTTGATCTCTCTAGATTTTCTCCTCTTGTGCCACGTCTTGAGCAATTAAATTTACATAGCTCTATCATCAGGCATCATCTCGAGAACCGAAGGGAATTAAATGTTTCCTTTACGGGAGCGTTTCGACGCATCCTTCTTTACTTACATGGGGGATTTTGCAGTAAGCTGGCCGAAATACATCCCTGATAAGTTCATTATGATCCGGGAGAGAACTGTTAATTTCTAACTCTTGTTGATTGCACTTGCGATAATATTAACAGATCTATCCGGATCTGAACAGAAATGAATGAATTAAACGAAATTAAATAAATTATTAACATCCTAAGAAAGTATCTTGCGAACTAAATTGATATATGAAATGTACTGTTAACACGCTGAAACTCAGAAACGGTTTTAATCACATTGAAAAATAAGATTATTACTGTAAAAAAAATATGCAACAAAATAAGTATAATAAAAAAAATGCAAGCGTAAAGAAATTTGGAAGCAGCTTTATCAATGTTAAGGTCTTTATGCAATGATAAATTCACAGCATTCCATGAATATCTCCCTTTCGACCAGTTGCTTCATTAGTTCTGATTGGAATTTTGCTCAGACAAATAAAAATAACAAACCCTCGCCCAATGGGAATGACAGCTCATTCGCACTGGGCGGGGGTTGCATGTCTTTTCTTCCTGAAACTCAGATTTCTAATCTCACAAAAAATATGGAATATACGCTGTTTGGTGATATTGCCATGTTTTAAGAAGGAAACGGTGCTCCGATGGAATGGAACACGAGCATTTAAAAATCTTTGGGAAAGTCAGCCTGGGTATTATTAACATAAAATACAAACAGGCAAGCGCCCAGTTAAAGTGTATAACAGAGGAGTAAAATACATGAAGATACAAAGATTGTACTTAAACAAATAAATAAATAAATAAATAAATAGAAGAACAACTCACAATTACAACGACAGTTCTATTCAGACGGGAAAAGTCCAATTCGAAAGAATTCATTACATTATTAGTCCAGTATCCCGAAGAGAATCTCAGAAAGCAGGCAGTAGCAATAATCGCGCGCGCGCGCACGCGCACACACACACACACTTAAAAGAACAACTTCCACCTTGTACACATCCGTCAACCAACTAACCTGCTTCAGATAGTTCTGTGAAACCCTTTCTTGTCCATAGCCATATCTAGATCATATTTGTTCATTAGTGTCATAGTTCTTTTGAAGAAGGAGTTCTTGGAAATCTCTGTCCTATAGTTAGTGATGTGGAAAGTAGATCCGCAACAGTTCGCCGAGTTTCCAAAGATTGAAGCTTGAAGTAAGAGCAGAGATTCGGGTAGAAAATCCGGTGCTAAAACTTAGGAGTGCGTCTGGAAAGGTAGTGGATGAATTTCATTTGCAGGGATTCAGTTTTCTATATCAAATAGTTGTAGTGTGGGTTTTAAATAGGAGCAACGAACTCCAGTATAGGGAGCACAGTTGCTTTGAATAATAGCACAGAGAAGTGAGGATCTCTAAATCTGTATGCCTGCCTTTTGATGAAGCCAATTTGTTTTTTCGCTTGATATATTATATTATTCCTGATATGTTTTTCAAACCCAAATCCAGCTGTAAAGGTAACGCCCAGATTTTTAACTTCGGCAACTCTAGTAATCGGAATATCCTTGATGTAGTACAGGTTTACTAAAATCGTAGTTTTCCTCGAACCAGCAAATGAAAGTGAGCCACATTTACTAGGATTAAACTCCAAATTGTTTAAAGCAACCCAATTAACAAAAGAGTTGAGAGCAGCTTGATGGGTCCATATCATCTTATGGATTCATCTTTTTAATTATTCGCACGTTTACTGAATAGTATTTCGGGTGTTCCAGTCGATGAAACTCAATCATTTCCTTAAAATCACTTGTTCTTGTACCAGCTGAATTGCAATACATTAACGCAGTATCTTGCTGATGCTGTGGACGAGAATTCCACAATAGCACCGGTGTTATCGGGATCTAATTTGAGATGATATTCATTCATATGAATGAATTGGATAGCGAGTATTTTTTTCTTCCCTTCTTGAAATGCGTGAATCTTTGTATGAAAAGCAAATATGATATTTACTGTCAAATATTGCACGAAGCTCTGAGAAATGACGCCGTAAAGAAATGAAGGACCGAAAAATATCTCAAATAATGTGGGTAGTTTAGGTGAATACATTTTCACACATTCTATCTACCCAAAACTGCGAATGAAAAATAAATAGATAAATATATAAAATAAAATAATTCCTACCAAATTTCTAAAGGTTGCGAATTTTAAATTTTATTTAATATGACTGGGAATGATTGAACACCTCTGATGTATATTCTTACATTATTCGACGTGAACCGAAGAAAAGAAAAAAGAAGCAGGAAGAAAGGTCGAAGAGTTTTCTCTCCCACTTTAATCTATTAGAAAGTGCGTGTCTACAAATACGCATTTATATTCTTATCGTACATTACAAGAGCGGGAAGTAGGGCAATGCACCAACTAATATGATTCAGTAATGCAAATTTTCCTCACAATTCTATTTTCTCAAGAAATCTTTCATGTAAACATATTCCATTTGATAAGAAGAAATTTGTGTCTGCTTTAGTTCGAGCCAGTGTTTAAAAGTGTAGATAGCTGGGGGTAATTTAATGTCGATGTCGAAGAAGATGGATTGGGCATTACAGAACTGACGCAAAGGGAAAGAGGAAAGATGAAGCTTTTTTCCCCCCAAGCTTTGAAAGCAGTTTCCTTTGCAGTAACTCTCCCTCCCACCACCTCATGATGAAAGAACTCTCATTAATTCGAAGTCTCCTGGATTTATTTTACGGCTTATGTTTCACGCGGTCATTTCAAAACGTTGGCTTTTTTCACTTAACCGGGTTCAATGTCATGTCAAACAGCTCCTAAAGCGTCATTTTTAATTTCTCTTCACTGGACTTTTCTATTTACTCGTTCAAGTGGCTTGAATGCTTTCAGTCTGACCAATATAATTGATAAAGAGTCTCCTCACTCGCAGATTGTCAGCATCCGTTTATTTAGTACATTATTCTGATTGTACTTCTTTTTTTGAAACGATTCTGTTCTTACAGATTGGAGAAACAACTGAGGTAATTCTCAGCATGGCACTAATTCGCACCGATGACTTACGGGGGAAAAAAATTTGGTTTCGTATTTATTGTAAAGTTCGAGTGAAAAATGAACCGTAATGATTTTACGGAAAATAATTCGCTCCGTTCCGAGTACACTTATTGATAATTAATTTATTGAAGATTCGGAGGTATTTAATTAAAATATGGGGCTTGGTTCGAGTAAGTGTCACTTGGTAAAGTGACATTATCCACTTTTTTTATTTACATTAGACCTTTAAATGTTGCCATTTTACGAAATCCTTTCTGAACTGCGATATTTTCGATAGATCCGGAACCCAAAAAGCTACCGATGAACGCCACTAAAATCGGCAAACGCAAGTCCTGCTTGCGGTGGGAAAAAATTATTTTTCGTGTGCTTGGTAGTGGAATCGAACCGAGCTTACTCGTTTGTCTAGGTCTAGAGCCGATTTCCATCGATGACTGAAGAATGGTTTTTCCTGTGAGTTTGTGGTTTTAAGCCGCACATGCAAATTAGCTCGTGAACACTTGTAGATGTCGTGAACAAACAACGAGTAAAAAAAAAACTCATTTGACAATGTATGGAAATAGGAACACTGTTATGGTACACAGAAATAGCAATGTTATATAACATTGTGGTCAAAGCAAGAATGCAGTAGCATACGCATTTGAGATGACCGCGGTTCGATCTCACATGATCGATAAATATGGTTGAATTAACACCACTCCACATGGTTTTCAATATTTGTAAACTAATAGCTCTTTTTAACTCGATTTTTTACCCTGACGTCACGAGTTTTATTATTGAATATATTAAGTTAGGAATAAATGCTGAGAATTTGTAAACTAAATCTTCACATGTAGGCAACACCGTGAACTCAGTTTATTTTTTAAGTTATTGTGTCAGACTTGTGCTGAAAAGTGAGGTAAACGTCTTCACGCAAGTGTTTGAACAATCCGAACTTATTTTGTTATGTTTGTGGAAATTATGTAGCACTGAAGCAAAGACAAGAATTTGTAAAAAAAAAAGTGTATTATTGTGCTTATTTTGGAGTGAAACTCGGTGACTAACATAAAAAATGGGCTCCACATAAAGTTTCCCGAACCTGTGTCGACTCATTGAGAATGTGGAAAAATGGTAAAAGGAAGGTAATGCTATTTGCAGTTCCCATGATTTGTTGAGAGCCTACAAACCACTGTAATTACCCTTACTTTTGCTTAGTTAATGTAGAGGGTTGCAATGTAAAGACTAAGAAGGGCATTGTATATTTTAATATTCCATCTGCCATTAGACCAGCCCCACATGGAGATAACCTGCCGATTCCGTGCCCTCCACTTAAATTGGAAATTGTAGTAGCACAGAATGTTGAAAGTGAAGCTTCTGAAGATGAAACTGGGATTTACCCGCCTGGAGATATTGAGTTCAGCACTCAACTGTTTTCACGGTATGAACTCAATGATCTGGTAAAAGATTTAAATTTACCAAAGGAATCTGAAGAACTCCTTGTTCTATACTTAAGTCAAAAAATCTGCTAGCACCTGGGACGTTTTTCTCGTGGTACAGAAAACGAGAACTAGTCCCCTACTTTTCTGTGAACAGTTATATGGTTTTCATGCAGTAATATAAATTACTTAATGAACTGTTTAGGAATTAGTTACACTCCTACACAGTGGAGACTGTTCACTGACGCATCAAAGAAGAGTCTCAATGATCTGTTGCTCCACAATGGAAATAAATATGGTGCAATTCCAGTAGCTCACTCTGTGCATTCGAAAGAAACATATGAGAACTTGAAGAAGTTGTTGATATATATTAAGTATGAAGAGCATGGTTGGTTGGTCTGTTGGTTGGTTGGTTGTTGCTGATTTTAAACTGATAGGCATGTTACTTGGACAGCAATCTGGCTACACAAAATTCCTTGCTTTTTTTTGTGAATGGGACAGTTGGGCAAGGAGGTAAGCACTGGGATGTCAAGGTTTGGCCAAAGAGGGGCAGTTTGTTGCCTGGATCAAAGAACATAGTTCATTAACTACTAGTAGACCAGAACTATCCTGCTTCCACTCCTGCGCATCAAAGGGAGTTTGATGAAACAGTTTGTGAAAGCTTTATCTCAGGAAGGTTCCTGCTTCAACTGCCTTTGTACTAAATTTCCATTTATTATCCAAGAGACACTAAAACAAGGAATTTTTTGTTGGACCTTAAACTCGCAACTGATGAGGGACTGAGATTTTGAGAGAATATAGTAAAAAAAAAAAAAGTAAAGTGCAGCCATTATCAACCCACTGCAGGATGGAAGCCTCCTCAACAATTCATGCTGAGGGAAATGGACCATAATCTGCCACGCTGGTCCAGTGCGGGTTGGCAGATCGACCGTATTCAGCAGTCAGGGGCTTGAACCCCGGTCTACTCAAAGAGCGTGTGCTACTGCACTCCCGCTCCTGCCCACTCGGCTACGGAGGCCGTATTGAGAGAATATATGTAACGGTTATTTCCGAGCCGTGCTCAAATGCCTCGAGGATCTTGGTGGTGGTGGTGACTAGATTTATAGCGGTGACCGGGTAGGACAGTAGATATGCGGTAGTTCTTATGGCATTATGAGTGGTTAATGTTCTCAGAAGCTTCTGGGCTAACTGCGGTTGGAGGATCCCAGTCCTTCCGGCCACCCCAAACTGGTTAAAAGTTATCTGATCGATTCCTACCAGTGCAAATGCTGCAGTACGTATACTCCTTGAACGGCGTCTTGGACCGCATGTCGCATCATTGACGGGATTCGAACTCAGATCTTTTCCACCCCGGTGTGGGAGAGGATGGTGATTCTACCAACTGTGCTACCGCGAGGATAGTAAAATAAGTAAAAAATATCACCTGCATGTAAACTGAAATAAACATGGCCAAGAAAAAATTGTAGCAAAATAAATAAATAAAAAGAGAAAGTGATCTGCTTTGTATTCCTGTGACTTCTGTATAAATATTCACTAAATTAGCATAAGGTGACATTCTACTGAAAAGAGGAGTATAAATTAGGATCAATATATAAGATTTTGAATACAATAAAACCTTTGCAGTAGATAATATTTAAGATATCCTTTAGGTTCACTTCAAAATAGTGTTTTGAAAATATATTGATGATAAAATATCATTCTAATTAACAAATTATCTCGCGTCGATGAGCAGCAATTATTAAGGCGCGTGGTCTCGATAATTTACTACCGATGGGGAGGTAAAAGAATTTCCACGCACAATCAGACCACGATCGATGAAGCGTACAGTTGTTTGATACCTGCTAAGCTGTATAATGTTTTCTAAAAATCTGCTTACCGTGAACTTACCTCACTTTCCAATAAAGGATCACCGAAAAGCATAAGTGAAGCAATTCATTAAAGGCATCTAAAGCTCCTGGTTATCCTTACCCATAATAGCTTCTGTTCTTGAATAAACTTACAGCGAATAGCTCTATATTACATCATTAGATGACTTCTTTAGTTTCTAAAAGGCACTGATCTTTTTTTTTAATCAAAAACATTTTTATAATGAATAAATAATATCATAGAAAGATACAAAATGTGTCCTATAAACAAGAAGCTCTATTTAAGAGCCTCTTCAGGATACAAAATGACTTTTGCTTAATCAAATAAACGAATTACAACTAAGAATAGTTGAACGAATTTAAAAATGGATTGGATCCTCGATCCACTCCTTCATTTTAGTTAATACACAACGGTGTCGTATTTATCTTTCCGAAAAGGAACAGATAAGAAATTAACAACCGACAACGCTGCCCCAAAAATTCAAACGGTAATCAAGATGACATGTGCGTGCGTGTGTGTGTGTGTGCACGAGTGAGCGAGAGAGAAAGATGTTCGATTCTGCCTAGTTTCCATAGTGTGAAAAATACTTTCCACTTTTCTAGAAGGGGATGTTTGTGAAGTTCGCTTAATTCCTGCCGTGTTCCTGACGTTGGCGATTCTTTAAAACCTTAATCAAAACTCTGTTGGATCGGGAGGAAAACTTGTCGTGTCTGGCAAACTTTCGTAGCCGAAGTTGAACTAAAATCACTGCGGAAATCTGTTTAAACATGCAACAATGTTTAAAGACAGGCGGCAGTAATGTCGGGCGGAAAAGCGTATGCGAGCTGACGATCTCTGCTAGCTGCGAGCTAGTCACAATTATGTAATTAAGCACATGCAAAGGTCTTTATTTGTGAATAATGGGCGATTATATAAAAGTATACTTCTTAGTAAAATGTTTAATTTCATTGCCTGTTAATTAATTAATTAATTGGCAATTAGACAGAATTATGCCTTGTTAAAAGCGTGTTTGCCGCAAGTAGACGCCGTAAGATTTGCCCGTGAATTAATTAATTGCTGTTTAATTCTCCAGTTTTTTAATTCCTAATTAATTAGCTGTTGAGCGTATACATGAGTGTGGTAGCTGGAAATCTATATGTAGGAGTAAATTGACCCTTAATTACCTAATTAATTGGCCGTTACCAGAATTATGTTTCAATTAAAATTCAGCTGTTATTCAGCTTATATGGTCGTGAACAACGTACACTGAAAATTAAACGTTTAATGTGCGCACTTATTAAACTCTATAGGATGGATGTGAAATTAATTAGAAATTACCGGGGAATTACAAAATATTTACTCGTAATGTGTAATTAGGCGAGCCACTAATTTCTCTACGCCCACAGAAAACAAAAAGCGAACAATCCTCGATCAATTCCGGTAAATGAACACGAATACTTTGCGCGGGATACCGCGGAGAAAGAGGCCTACTCTATTTAATGTAGAGAAGTTGCTTCCTCTTAGTATATATGCAAATTATGTTAAGTAAAGGCGCTTTCCTGCAGTACCGGGAAACAATATGGTGTACTACAGATCTCTGCAGATGGCCCAAAGAAACTGTTAAATATTAATTATTCACTGACGAGTTTAGGCTATGGACGGATGTATTTTTCATTTTGTGCCTGAAAACTGTATTTGGTCCCATAAAGGAGCATTACTTTTCTTTTAGAACATTTCATGAGCAAGATGACAAACAATAAATATTTATAAGGAAACCATTTAAATATTTATAACGTAAATGTACAAACATCTGCAAATTATATAGCGTTTTTCTCTTCAAACTCCGTTGCTTGGAAGAGCGATGCCATCCACACATCCCGCTCACTCCAGAGGAATAAACTTTGAGTTGCAAACATTCTCTGCTGCCGTTTGCGGTTGTGATGACTTTTAAAGTAAAAATACTTTTGATTGCTTTTAATCGAGCAAGAAAAGGACCAGCCTGACCAAGGGATGCTGCTGCTGCTGCCGTGCTCCAAAAGGAACAGGGAGTGAGATGGTAGGTTGTACGAATAACTATTCCACTCATACTGTAGATTTTTACAAACTTTTCTGTTAAAGGAGTCTGTGCAAGAAAATTATATTGCACTAAAGCTCGAAGACCGAGCTTTTCTTCTTTTCCGAACTTAATTGTTTGGAAATATACATCGTTGGCATAAATTCGGGTTCCATTTGTTCCCTTCAGATGCGAAATACGAATATAACAGCGTAAGGAATTATGAGGATTCGGACACTGACTGTCTGATGTGCTCAATAAGAGCAAGCCAGATATGTTCCTCCCCTCTCTCCTGTTGTGAACAAGAAATGACTTAAAAATTAACTTGCTCTGTTGTAGATACAACTGATTTGCATCCTTAACCCTGTTCCTCTAACAGGGAGGAGGAGGAAAAATAGCGTACTCCTGTAATAAGTGTGATGAAGTGCAAAGTGAGCATTACAGCAAAAAAAAGGCATCGATGCGAATTGAAGAGCAAAGATCGAAGCTACAGCCTTGATGCGAATATAGGTTACGACTAAATTTTACACACACACCATATTTTTCTATTGCAGAAGCAAAAAAAATCTCGATAAGCAGTACGAGCAATGGAAATGTTAATAATTTGAACCTACTTTACAATCTCTTCCAAATCGCTTTTCTTTCTTTGAAATTGATTCCACAGAACACCGATAACTGCGTTCAGTTTTCAGTCGCTAGAACTACTGTACATAAAGGTATAGTGGCTTCGCCGCTCGTCATCCGTTTGGGAAGATCTGGGTTCGATTCTCTTCAACAGATCAGAGTGTAATCCTCTATTCTCGTCGGCAACTGTAGAAGCTTCTCAACGAGGGATTTTCAAACGAGGCCAAAACCAAGGTGATTGTGAAAAAAAAAAGGCGAGATTTTTCTACCGGAATTTACTGGTTTTTCTTCCGCAAAAAGGGAACCAGCGTGAGAACGATTAGTTGCTGGGTTTTAGAGTAAATATCAGAGCTACAAAGGCTGAAAATACGGTCACGTCAGCACATCGTATCTGTAAATTATGTATATTCTATGTTGTCAACCGGTCTATTTTATGAGCTGAAGGAGGAAGAACTCGAAGAAGTCTGTAAATTACCATAAAAGTTCGTCCAGTCTCAAAAAAAAAAAAAAAAAAAAATCGAACTCAGCCTTTTCTACATAGCGTGGAACAACAGCGGTCGCAGTCACTGTGCTACCACGAATGCACCAACTAGGGAACATGCGGTGTTGCTGGAACTTGCTGCCTACCATCCATTGATTACTAGAAGTTGTTCTTCCCGGACATGTTGTGAGCTTCTTTGAAACAAAGATTAAAGCCAGCATATAGGAATTTACTGCATTTGCATTTAATAATGAACTTAATTCATACCCTGGATTCTCGATAATGAAATGGATTTTCATTATCGAGAATCCAGGAGAAAGAAGACAATTATGATGTTGAAAATTGACGTTGTTATTGAGAAATGAAGCCGACTCACCACTTTCTTAAGATTATATTTTACACTTTCTCTGTGCTTAAACTCTGCTTATTCAGGGTTATCTAATTAAAATGCAATTTCATTTTAACTGGTTAACACAGCAAAATTTTATTAAAATCGAATACAGAATTTAATTAAAACTGTTTTAGAATGTGCTAGAAATTTCTACAGACACACATTCACTCTTTTTAATGTTCGAAACAATTCTATAAGAACTACTCATTCATGATGTGAATGTAGTTCTCACTGTTCTGATTTGTTAGGTCTGTTGGATATTTAATACAGAATGTCTCTTGACATTGCAAAAGTGAATCTTTTAGCAGTAAAAACCCATGTTACGCTCTGCTCTAACCTGCTTTGCTTTTTAATCTGTTCTGCGCGTTTAATCTGATCTGTTCTGCGTTGTACTGCCCCTCAAATACCACTGCTATCACAATAAAATTGCCTTCTGCCACCGGATTAAAAACATCTCACTCCATATGCAGTGACATCATGTGGTCTGTCGCCATAGTTACCTTGGCACACACAACACCAGTGAATAGGCGATAAATGGTTAGCCCAGTACTTTCCTAATTTTTCCAGTTTTGTGGATGTGCATTCGAACTTCATTTGTTGTATGTACGGGTGGGTATAAGAAAGAATCAACATTTAAGTTAACGAATAAAGACAGAAAGCTACTCTAGCTGTACAAAAGTATCGTAAGTTAGTCTGGCCCGATAATGAAAGTACTTTTTCGTGAGCTTATCTCCATATATGAATTTCTGGAGTTAAGTTTTATTAACAGTAAGTGAACTCCACAGAGATTTCTACAGAGTCTGAAGGTATTTAAGAATTCATACCACCGAGCAACTCTCCATCAGGCTCTTAATACTTTATGGTTTTATACGGTACACCAATCTTCTGGAAGTTGCGTGTCGCAAATCACGAGATTTCCTAACTAGGCGAAGGAAGTTTACACTAATAATGTTAATGCATAGGTTAACACTAGCTATTCATATTCTCTCTTTCTGTTTTACTCTCCTCTGTCTCCAGGATATGGCCAAAGTGACTCCAGCATGTTGCATATAACGGCAAGCCTCTAAAGACTCCATTCGTTCCTGACAATAACCAGCAACAAAGAGAGAGTACGTGAAATACATTCCATAAATGACGTAGTGTGGATGTGAATAGCTGCAGCACATGCTGAATATGGAATAAGCTGAAATTATACACGTAACCAAGGTGGTTGTGATCAAAACAGCAACACGATGGGTTAGTAAGAAACAAGCATTCTGAAGATGACCTTGGAGGATATCGCAGGAATTACTGAAGTATAAAATATTGAAGAAAGTGTGGATCGAATTTGGGATATCTGAACGAGATGAAGCTTGTACAAAGAAGACCTTTTCGTGGGCTGCTTCGATTCTTTTACTCAAATTGTCTTTGTATAAGCTTCATCTCGTTAAGATTTTGGAGATGAAATGAAAGCAAGATTTTATTACTTGAAACTTACTTAAACCCAATAAAGCTAAACAACTCTTTTCTTAGTTTTGTTGATCATGTTTCCAAGGCTTTATTATTCAATGTTTCTCACTGAACCCCGTGAGAAAATGTATTATAAACTTCTTCAAAATATAATTGTTTTATGTTTATAAAAACAATTTATGCTTTTATGTTTATAAGCAAGTTTCAGAGTTGGTGAAAATTCGAAAAAAATTGCAATATGATACTCAGCTAACTCCAGAGTGTTGCCAGTTTTGTCACTGGTAAGACTTACAATGCTAGAACACCAACGTCAGCCAATTATCTAATGTTTCCAATAGAATATGTAATAAATAATTTATAATTTATTTAATATGTAACAACCACATTAAACGGTGCTGTCTATAATACTCTATTTCTCCTGCTGAACAAGTATGATCCTCTGAAGGTTTAGAGTAATTTCTTATTGCTTCATGATTCCATACCTGATGTAATCAATTATATCTTTTGCTCTCCTTGACTTAAGTGGACTTCACTGTCCGGCCGCTTGCCAATAATTCTCAATCGGACTGTGGTCAGATGAGAGTTCAAAAGCAAAAGTGAATCCATGCCCAAAATATGATTAAATTGTTTTTCCCTGTTCGGGTTCTGAAAAAACACAGATCCTGATTTACGTTTAAGAACTCAAAGATACTGAATGTGTAAACTGGCGTGTGATCCCAAGTATTGTTTCCAGTTCAGTTAATGGTTCATTTTCTGGAAATGACCGTTTGCCAGGATGGCGGTACTTTTCCACAGATCTCGAATAATGAAACAATTTTTATATTGTGTACTTTCGCGGTAGACTTCGTATGCCGTTCCATGTCGGGTTAGTCACTTATATAAAGTTGTTTAGTGAAGTTGAGTACGTTCTCTGCGATTTTTGAAATAACAGTGTTTGCATCAAGTTTTTTTCACGTTTGAAAAAAAACTTGATGCAAACGCTATAAAAGCGGAAACGTTCAGGTAAGTTTTAAGACTCGCAGTGTTCTGTCGGCCAAGAACCTACAAGACGATATTTCTTCCCATTGTAGATTATGGTGCTGGTATTTGGTTTGCGGCTGCTACCAAGGTTACAACTAAAGCCAAGCTTCTGTCCCTGCAACGTACAATGTTGCTTACAGTTATACGCGCTCCAAGGACAGTGTCGACAAATGCCTTACAGGTTATTGCAGGTACCATCCCCTTGGATTTACACATTATTTTCCGAGGTATTGTATATAACTTAAAGAAGGGAAGGGCGTTACAAATATTGAATATCACCTCTAATCCAAATAACAACATAAAGGAGGAAAAACGTAGAATTTGGGGCGAGCTTGTGAATTGCTGGCAGCAACGTTGGGATTTGAGTGAGTATGGAACCATTACAAGAGGCTTCATTCCAGCCGTAAGCTTTGCAATGGACAGGAGGGTGTCGTCTTGGTTTGCTCCCACCATGACAACGAGTTACTTAATCACTGGACATGGCTTAAGGGCCAAACTATTTGAAAGAGGATTAGAACCTGACCCCTACTGTTCGTGCGGTGAGGTGGAATCTTGGAGACATGTCATCCTTGAATGCGGACTGTATACTTCAGACAGGCAGGAATTACTAAATAGGTTGCCAAACCTCACGGAGAATAATTTACCTCTCTTGGTTCAGAGGTGGGACATCTTTGCTTTGCTTCAGGAATTCTCGGCCAAAGTTTTTAAAAGAAGACAGGAGCTAAGAAATCTATTGCAGGATACCAATTAAGGGAAGTGCTGCACATTTGACGACAGAACACTTCGTGTAATGTCATCTTTATAGGATGTTTCTTGTCTACAGCGAGATGATCTTCTGCTCCTGGACACCCAATTCAGGCTTGCATTTGTGGATGGACTCTAAAGTGGAGATAATGTTAATGTTAATGTTTCTAAGTGTTAAGTTAATGTAAGTGTATGTATTTGCTATTTGCATGTAAATAATCGTATAATGTTGCTTTTTTTTTCAACAAGTGTACATTGTTCTTAGTTGGAAAATTTTTATTTTTATTTTTTATTTTATTTTTATTTATTTATTTTTTTTTCGCTGGCCTCCAAGTTTGGGCAGCCTTGGGGGCGGGATTGCTGGCACCTACCAGTATAGCACTACTTCCGGTAGGTGCAGGATTTGTGCATTACAGCACACATAGAGAATGGTGGATCCAGGTGTTAGTTAATCCCTGGTGGCAAAATGGCCTGACATAATGCTCTTTTTTTCAGGCCTGTCTTGCAGACGTTCTGAGCTTTCTCAGGAGTAAAAGGTGGAGATGGGCTTGTGTCTAGGAGCCACCCTTCATATCAGGACACACACAATCAATGTACAGAAAGACTACAGTATATATAAGAGCATGTATATAAATCTGTATATAAATATTGTATATAAATTGATTAATATTGTATGTAAATTGATTAAGATAACTTGAGAATGTATATACAGTTGTGTGTTAATAAATAAAATAAAATAAAAAAGATCTCGAATAATGAAACAATTTTTATATTGTGTACTTTCGCGGTAGACTTCGTATGCCGTTCCATGTCGGGTTAGTCACTTATATAAAGTTGTTTAGTGAAGTTGAGTACGTTCTCTGCGATTTTTGAAATAACAGTGTTTGCATCAAGTTTTTTTCACGTTTGAAAAAAACTTGATGCAAACGCTATAAAAGCGGAAACGTTCAGGTAAGTTTTAAGACTCGCAGTGTTCTGTCGGCCAAGAACCTCCTTCCTCCCCCTTTCCCATCCCTTTATTTTCAGTACCCTGCTCCTTGCGACTTCTTGGTTCCAAAAATGAAACTTTGGAACAAGAAGTCGACGACTTGAGGAATTTTTAAGGGTTTTTTTCACAACGTGGCTATGTCAGTCGGTCTCAGGTGAAGGTAGCATCGTTTTTGCTCCCGGAAACTCGGGTTTTTCTTCCAGCAAACAGCAAATCGACCATAGAACGCACGAAATTTACAGACAGTATATAAGGACCAATATGGCCTTAGGCGCTGATATGCCTAAAACCCTACGACAAACAATCGGCATGTTAAGTTACTTTATTTGAACTATGACATTTGTTAGAGCAATTGCATCAATATTAAATAGTTTAATTTTTAAGAAAAACCACAGTTTTTATATTGGGCATCATTATAACATTTTATATTGTGAAAATCGTTCAGAATGAATTGCCTTCCTCTTATACTTCGAACACTTCCATTGGAGAAGTCTGCTGTTACTTATTCTCTCTTGAGTACCACCTACCTGACGATACCGTTTCGAAGCTATTTAGCCGCTCATCAGTGGTATAAGAGGCATTTCTCATATTGTGTAAATAAGCCATAACCTATAATAAATAAATAATAAATTTTCTGTTTATACTCCGGGACGACCAAATGATCAGAGGAGTTACCTCTGGGTTCTTATCCACCCACCGATGAGAGACTAAATAGCTTCGAATTGTATGGATGGTGGTACTCAATAGAGAATAAATAACAGCAGACTTATGCAACTGGGAAATGTTACTTATGCGAAGGGGAATGCAACTCGTTTTGAAGGATTCACGATAGGAGATGTTCTAATAATGATAATGCCCAATGTATAAACTTCGGTTTATCATTATTTCTTTATTTGATCAGTTTTATACATGAGCTCCCGAACAGCCAAAAGGGACAGGAGAGCATGTAGAAGGTAATTAAGTAGCTTTCACATTATGTACAGAAGGAAAAGGCGAAACAATTTTTTATATTTTAAAAAATAAAAAAAATAAATAAAGCAGTAGTGGTAAAGATCAGCGACGAACTGAGTAGAAGAATCAGTCCAAAAACGTTTTGAAAGCTGCCAAAGTTCTGATGGTAGTTAACTGTTAGAAGATGAGTTGCTTGTACAAATAAATTCTAACGATCGTTTTGTAGCTGTTTTCCTCACAGAACTTTTCAAAGATGAAATCTAAGGTAAAGCAGATGTCGACTGTGTTTGCAGGAACTATAACCTGAGTGGGAAACAGATTTCGAAACTTGTTTCGTAGCTAAGAAGGTTGTATGCTATTGCGAACACATCTCATTTGTTGTTGAAATAACTTGGGACACGTCACGTTAGGCGAGTCTATCTAGTGCTCTGTAGATCCTAAGAGCAGTCTTTAGGGTTTTGCGTGAAGAATGGATTCAGAGATGGTTGAAAAACTTATTTAGCTACCTCAAGGCACAATATTCCAGTTCTTGGAGTCGAAAAAAGGTGCTATGGAATGGAGGACCAAATGACTGGTGCATGCATGACAGATAGGAGATACCTCTACGTGATATCTCCTGTCTCCTACCGAAACAATTTGATACGATCTAAATTTTTGTTAACTGTGACCCGTAACCGGTGATGAAATGTTGGACGTTCTTTCTGAATTTCTTCCTGGTGAGGGTTGCGTGTTTCTTTTTAGTTTTAAAGGGATGCGATGCAAAATTAAACAAGTTTAAATAATCTCTGTTTTATCAAATACATTCTCAAAACCCTTGGATAGCACGTGATACATTTACAAGAAATAGGCCTGAATTTCTGGCGATATTTCAAATCAACAGCTAAAATTTTTATTTTTTAGAAACTTTTTAATATCGTTTATTTTAAGAACTTTCGGTATAATCAACTATGGTTCTCATGTAGGATTTTATACTCATTAAAACAGTTCAAAAATAGATCCCCAGTTAACTAACTCGTTTACGAAGAAAATGTCTCCCCCTGCTTATTTAGATATTAAACCATATTTGTCATCCTATACATTTAAGAGTAGAGCACAGAAATATTTCAGAAGAACCAGAGCTGTGCGTGTTCTGGGAAGAAGGATTCATAAAAAAATTAAAAAAGTGAATAGCCAGGAGCAACTCAGACCAAGTAATAGACGGGAGAATATTATAAAGGATCTATGTTTAACTAGAAAAAATAGATAATTGGAGAATTAAAAAAAATAATTTTATTCATAAACTGCAAAACTATATTCTATGAGTAACACTTTGCAAACATAAGAGTACACGAACGAGACACGTCATATTATCTGTGACACTGAAAAGAAAAAGTGTTAAACTCTGGCACATGCAACAGTGATTTATTCAGAAAGTGGGGAAAGGTGGGGTTAGTCAGATATGTCGGGGCAGTTGTGATGCAAGGATCAATGGTTTTGTAAGGAGAAGCCCTCCATTAGCATTATCGTGAAATAAAATTGTTTTTATTGCTATGAATAATTTATAACGATCAGCGTATAAGAAAGTGTAAGAAGATAAAATGGAGCCTTTTTGAGTTCAGTAACCGATTCATTTTCTTTCTTTTAGAACATTTCTTTGTTGAATGAGTGGTTTTAGGTCAGAAGAGTGTAGCTGATCAACGTAAATGAGAAGAAATAGCAACTGAAAAGCAATTAACGTAACGATACTGATGATTGCATTGAACTAGGATAAATGAAAACAACAGCGATTAGTTTTAGTAAAAACTCCAAGTTGAATTATTCGTTTATGATACCGAACAGGAATTAATAACAAACCGGTGAAGTGAAATTAGCACACTGCTTGTAGACAGATCCTCTGTGACGGTAAGGCTCCATTAAGATACTCTTTCGAGGAATGAAAATACCCCCTTTAAGCTATTTTTTTTTGTACACGCGCTGCAGGATTGGAACATTTTCACAGATCTGTTGATGTACTGTATGACACATCGACAAGCAGAAGCCTTCACAGACGACCGCGGATGTATACCTGACACGCATACAGCGTTTATAACTTGCCATCAATCTTCTTTTATACGCCGTGATGGTCGTACATGCCACACTCTCCGCTTCTCCACACATTCGATGACGATGCCAGACACACCGAACATGTGTCCAGACGGAATTTTCAAATGCTGCATACCATCCGACCTGTAGACGAATCGTTGTGTATTGTAACGTCTCAAACGGTGATTCATTAAAATCGATTTCATTACCGGTTCAAGCGGTAGCTGGTGGAGCTTTGAATTTGTTCTCAAACTGAATTTAGGATGGAAATCTAATGAAAAAAAAAGCAATTAGGTTTTGCTGCACAGCCGATTAATTAAACTCGCTCTATGTCGACTTAGATATGCAAAATATGTTGCTATTCAGACTTCCAGTAAGCGAAAAACCATGACTACATTAAGAACAAATACCCCTTCAGTAATTGCTAAGAAAAATGAACGATGACTTTGTCTATTAATCGGAGCGTCTGATGTATTAATCTAGATAGACGCAAGTCGTTCGCTTTCTTTCTTTCTCAGAAATTAAAGGTCCCGGCCGACGTCTTAATCAACGATCAAAGGAGCAACTCTTTAAGCGAATCAGCGTGATCTGGCAGTTGCGATGCGTCAGGTCGATCAGGGGGATAGGCAATCTGTTACCTCCGGCAGACACTGGCTAGCGTTCATAATCAGAAAAACCCTTACCTGGGCGGAACTGGATGTCTTATTTATCAACCTGTAGAACGGCACCACGTGATTTACCTGTAATTCTGCGTAACCTATGGCGATGGGGGTCTCACCTTTGACACCAGAGGCGGTTCCGCAATCTCAATTCACAAACGAGCCGTGCCTGTTTCCACAACACACACGCAATCGGTTAAAGCATTACGTGCTTCCTCACTTCCTACGCTTCACGCAATCGTTAGGTGGGTTAGGCCTTGCCACGCTATTTATTTCGGATATCTGCACGGCTATCTACGGTAATTTAAAAGTGAGCCAAATGACACGAAGCGATCGTGGAAGTGGCAATCGTCTTACACCTGAGTCCAGACACCAACAGCTGGGAACACCATCGAGGATCGCTTCTCCGTTCATCAAAGACCGGGAAGTCCACGCTACCGCCAGACACATAAAGCTGGGAAGTGGATGGTGCACGTCAGATGCATCCCGTGTATCTGCGACAGATAAAAGGGGGAGAAATGTGAATGCCGCATACAAACGATGCAAGGGTCAATACCTGACCCCTCCACTGCTCGATAGAGACGTAAACGGGGAGATAGCATCTGGAAGTGTTCGGAATTAAGCCCGGCCGGAATATCAAGATAACACACGCTAAGCCAACAAAGTAAAGCACAGATTTCCCGCACGAAGACTCGTTTCTTTAGTCAGCCTCATCTAAAGTAAATCGCCTACATGAAATAATTCGTAAAAGCGAAAATTTCCTGACGTGGGTAGGAGCGGGGTGGCTGAGGGGGAGGGGAAATGAAGGTACACGATACAGAGAAGGCGTAAGGCATAAAAATGGAGACAACAGACGGCTAATGCCAGTTTTGCATGCTTTTCCGTGTTTCTGCCTCGCACACATCACTGAAGAAAACACTGAAATATTAACAAGCTTCTCTAATCTACTCGTTTAAATGTGTGTGCGAGAGCGCGCGCATGTCAGCTTTATTATTATTATTATTATTATCTTTATTTTTCTCCTAAGAGACACCCGCTTACAGCTATTAACCAGGGGGTGCACATTCATATATACAAATATACGTTATACATAATTATCTATTTATAATTTATACAAATCAGTCTTTATAAATTATACAATGTCTAAATTATACATTTTCTAAATCATACATTGTCTAATTAATTATATTTTACACATCATTGGCTTATTTTACATGACAGGCAGATAGAAAGAGAGCACAAGCATAATTTACAATTTTTCAAGGAATTAGAGAATGTTCACATCTACAGCACTATTTACATCGAGTTCACAGAAAGAGAAGACGTCCAATATAAACATAACAGGAGCAAAAACAGTCCCGACCAGTTCGTTCTTCATTTCCTGCATTCTCTTTTGTTTCCCTCAGTCGGCATCACTCAACATTTATAGATGGAGTAATGCCTTTTGAAACACTTCGGTCCTGTACCTCTTCTCTGCGCAAAGCCTTTCTGGGTCTGCTTGTAGATCGTTGAACATCTTAATGGTGTTCAAAGGAAAAAATCGCCGAAGGCTTTCCAGCTGTGTGAGCGCGCTACTGATTGGAAGGGATGTTGTTCTATTCTCCAACCTTTGCGTCATGCGGAGCCGAGTCAGCAGGTGGTCAGTTTTCGGCGAGTCGACTCTCCCGGTCAGTAGTTTTGCAAGAGTGAGGATGTTCTTGGTGACAATAATGTGAGACCAAGGCGTGACATCCAAGTTGGCATATAAAATGGTTCTTGAGATTGTAAATGGCTGCGTAGTGATCCTGTTTAACCATCTCAGCATCCAGTACTCTAAACCGAGGAAAGCCTTGATGGTAGCATCTGGGGCAGAAGACCAAATCTGAGATGCGTAGAGAGGGATGGGAATGACGCATCTTAAAATATATTGTTTAACAAGGTCAGGGTTCCTGATACCTACTAGTTCTTGTCTGGAGGTCCATAGCTTTATATGGGCTCTCTCTCGATAACTTAACAGACGGCGTGTTTTTTTTTTCCTCCCTTAATACCGGTTATCAGCATCCATGCTCTCAGCTTATAATCGAACACCATGTGTTGGGTTCATGCGGTGGTCAACTACTGCGGGCAATGTTTGTAATCCTGTCCCATTCCACGCGGATGAGATCTAAAAAGAGTAAAAGAGGTCCGGTTGGCGCATGTAAATGTTTAAAGATTTCGTGATAATTGATTAGATTAAGAGGTTAATTCCAAGATTCTAGCATTTTAAATTATTTGAATATTTTTAAATTCCGTTCGTAGTCCTAGACGGCCAGATGGGGCTAGGAAAGACAACTGCTGTTAACAGTGGAATATATATTTAATGGCCTCGTGTATCATCCAACAAGCAGATCTCATTATCAGTCCGCTGATCACTCGGACCTGATTTGAAAATATGAGTAAATGTCACACAACAGACGCAATTGGATTAGCTTATAAAAATAAACTTATAGGGTGCACAATTAAAATGACTTTCTTGCCATTAAGATTATTCTCTATCTTTGTAAAATAATTTCTCGTCAGCGACCATTTAAAAGCATTCCTTTTGAAAGAGTATACTTATACTCGTTCAAAAGGAGCGAGTTTATTCTTAAAATTCTTTCCAATTGCTGCGGTTTAGAATTTCCACAAAAGCAAACTAAAGGCATCAATATATCGCGTGTGTAAACTGAATGTTCTTTATAATCAGTTTGTATCTTTTGGAGGAAAGAAAATTCCGAGTTTTCGGAAGAAAAAATACCATGCAATATGAGTGCCCAAGACTGACTAACTTGGCTTAGTGTGAGAAAAGCCTATAAGAAAATTCCTTAAATCCAAAACTATTCCGCACAATGTGGAAAAACACAGGGTCGGATTTATGCACAAGGTGCATGGGGCTCTAGCAGAGGACCCATGGAAGGGGTTCCACAGAAAATGGTTTAGAGTGGGTCCTCTCGGAAAGATACTTTTAGGGGTCACCAATTGAATTTCCATGTCTGGGATCCCTGACAGTCTAAATCCGCCCTTCGAGGGATAAAGATTATAACACTGAAATTTAGAAATTTAGAAAATGTTCTCTTCAGTACAACTTGAACAGACGCAATGCTTACATTGAATTACTCCAATGCTGATATTTTAATAATCTTCTTCACGGAGACGTCATAAAAGAAGCAGAAGGCAAGAATCGCACTCCCACGTTGATAACAAGATGAGTCTCTGACTACCAGTCTTCGAAATGTAAAGCATGCATAGATATGAAGTTATTTCGTAATATTAAAATATTAAACACTTCTGTCCTCTGTGCTATCTTTTTAGTGTTAAAAATATACCGGCTCTAATCTAGATAAAACTATCTAAATTACAGGTAGATCTCTGAGAATGTTTCTGTCTATTAAACTATGACTTTATCTTCATTACTCGGCTTTCTCCTTGTCCGCCAGTTTTGCTTTCTTCGGTTTATCTCCATCAGACAAAGTGAAAGTTAAAGCTTTGTTTGCCATTCTTTTATCCCAATCTAGGCACGTCCCATTAGATAATTATTTCTAAGCTTCTAAACATGTTGTCTGATCCACCCAGTTTTCTTGCTTTCGTCTTTTTTTCTTTTGCAGTTCCTTTTGAAATCCTACGTCTCCTTTTGATCACGTTTTTTAAGTCCGTTAATATTAGACGATAAGTTTCTTTCCTGACAATTACTTTTCTCTTTTTTTTCCTTTGAATTTATCAACAAATGGTTTGGCACAACCAAAGTACCATCGAGCATTTTAATCCATGAGATTACACTGTAACCAATTGACCAGCTTGTGCTATGTCCATGGTACAAAAATTACATGCCTTGCACACATCCAGAGTTCAGCAGAAGCATGTAGAGGTTTGTACTTCTGTCCTGAAACAAACTAGTCATAAAAGACGTCAGACAAAATGCGATTAGTAATAATAATTGATTAGTAAAAGATATTCTTCCTATGTATGAAAGGGCAACGAAAACGGGTTGAATGAGAAAATAGCTGAAAACTGAATGAAGTTGTTTTGGTAACGAAATCTATCTTAACTTTAATAAAGCATTTCCCAGCTTGTAAATGTTAATATTAGTAGGGTCAAATGATGTAAGAAAACGGATCTTTTCTGCATCAGACAAAAGAAAAACTTAAAATAATAATAAAATACGTAAACTCTTTAAAATCCGACACCCTCGGAAATTAAGAGCTGCGAATTTTATAACCATACCAGTATGCATACCGCTAAATCCCGGGTTTTCCGGACATTAGAGGTATATGTCTACAGGCTCTAAACTTGAAAACCCTTCAGGCCTGGGAACAAGGCTCTGTTCTTCATGCTGTCTTCCTGGATCTGAAAGCTGCATTTGACTCAGTACAGATTAATTCTGTGATGTGCCTCCTGGAGAACTACTACGGTTTCACAGGTAATGTGGCTAAGCTCCTCAGAAGTCTACTCACCAAGAGATATCTCACCTTCTAGCAAGGAAATCGTTGCATCACCAAGCAGGTAGATGTCGGCATACCCCCAAAGTGGATGTCTGTCGGCAGTGCTATTTTCGACGATATTTTTACCGCTAATGAATGAGATATCTGCATTTATGGCCTATGCCTACGATATCGTATGCTGTCTACCAAACCCTGCTAACATCTCACGAGACCCGGCAAAGAATCTATCGATGTATGTCACACTCAACAAATATCTGTCCTCATTCTGTAAATACGCCGTCTTTTTTTTTTTTTTTTTTGGGCTAAAACTAAACCTGGAAAAATCAAAGTACATCATCATCTCACAGAGAACACAAGCAGACCTCAATCCAGCAGTCTCTCTGGATTCCGCAACTGAGGGGCACCTACTCGTCGCCCGCTCATTCAGTAAAATTCTTAGGGGTGATAATGGGCGAAAATCTGACCTATAAGGATCAAATCCAGCAACTGCGCTCAAAATGCTACGGGCCTTCTGGGGCATGAAACTCGACCTCTGTAAATCGCATAATAAAGAAACAGTCAGGAAATTTCTCTTCTACTACTTCAGCTCAATCATCGGTTACGGCATTGAAGTCTGGTCTGCAGCTCCTTTGCCAGCCTGAAGACGCTTTAGGGTCTAGAATTCCGGGTCCTCAAGTGGGCCAACAATTGGGCTCGCCTTCCCTATACGGCGTCAAGATCGCAGTTCTGTAAAAATCTAAGCTACACCCCAGCCCAGCACATGGCAAATGCAAGGAAGCTCACAATGGCACTCAATCTGTGCTCCACAGTTCACGACTTCATCAACATCTGGGAATTCGTGGGTTGGAAAATCCCGGGTAGGGCTCTCAGAAACCCTCCAGTGCTTTGTTCAAACCTGCATAAGCTCTCAACCTTCAAGCGGCACTTTCCCAACAGCATAATCGGCGCGGCGCACTGAGCTCAGCCGACATTGATTTTGATCTGTGGTCCAGTGATTTGGCATACAAGGAAAAAAAAAAAAAAAAAAAAATCCATATTCACGTGTAGTCACCATTCCTGTAATTGTCATTTAAACTAAAACTGACCCCAAGTGAAAGATGTCCTGCAATTATCGAGAACTCAAAGCTATTTAAGCTAATCTTATGGAGAAGTGATATATTCGCTGTGATTCATGTGTTCTTTGAATGTTATATGTATTTTATTGTTATTCAATGGTTGAAGTTTTTCTATGCAATTTTCTATGTTTTATCAGCTTGTATGTAAATATAATTAATGTCTCCAATTAGATTGTTAGATTCCTCTGGATGCCTGTAACGGGAATCGTATACTTGTAGAAAAATTTTGAATAAAGCATTTTATTATTATTATATCTATCGGTTCACAATTTTATAGGGGCCCATTTCAATGGCTATCTTAGTATTCATTCAAATGGGCACAAACAAGTGAATTCCTTTACATTTATGACTATCTTGTCCTTTCATCTGTTTTTTGGGAAGCAGGTTTGAAATTGCATTAACAATGTAATGGTCTTAAATTGTCACCACAGAATACACTTGTCTTTGTAATGAGTTGACCTGATATTGCACTACTTTCAACAGATTCTATATTACAACTTTGAAAACATTTTCGTACACCGCATGGCAGCTCACATCGAACAACTTCAGTAGAGATCGCCCGTTATCTAATGAGGGACAGTTAGTCGTGAAGAAGGCTGTCATAGCATTGTCATCTTTTAAACAAATGGCCAATTAACCTTTCAGACAGGCCATCTGTTTGAAAGTAGAGCAGTATCGGGCAACTCGTTGCAGAGGGAAGTTTGTGAGTTAGTTCTGCTGTGAGATTTAAGACCATTGTATTATTTATGCAGCTTAAATCCTACTTTCTGCAAAAACAGATAAAAGGACAAGACAGTCTTGCGAGCATCTTATGATTTTTTTTAATGTGCCGGATTTTAAAGTCTTCCGGATTCTAAAATGCTGAACTTTACATAGTTTTCTCTAATAATAATTATTATTACCAAGGACGTACCAAAGACAAAAAAAAAAAAAAAAAGCCAAGGACGTACCAGAGATGAGAGAATAGGAGATTCGAGAGAAAGAAGTACAACAGTCGATCACTAGGTCCCACAACTGCTGAACCCCAGGAATAGATAACGTCCACAACTACTGGTACAAGAAGCTCACTTACACACGAGCACCTAGCAGAGCAGTTAACCCGAATGATAGGGCACTCAGAGGCAATCCCAGAGTTTCGTAAACAAGGAATCACATATCTGAAGGCTAAAGACCAAGATACAAGAAACCCAGCGAAATACAGGCCGATCACCTGTCTCTCAACGCTGTACAAGATCTGCATTACCAAGAAGATATCGGAAGACTTCTAGAGCCAGAACATCATGGCCGAACAGCAGAAAGGATGCAAGCGGATGAGCAAAGGGTGCAAGGAGCAATTAACCATGATGCCACAGTTATAGAGCAAGCCTACAAGAAGCGTCTAAAACCTGTATATGGGCTACATCGATTAACGCAAGGTCTTCTACTTCGTGCCTCATAGCTCGCTAATAGAGACGCTGAATATCTACAAAGTCAATCCGACAGTAACAAATGTCCTAGAAACAACCCTGGCAAAATGGAATACCACCATCAAGGTCAGGAACATCACAACCAGACCGATCCCTATCAGGAGAAGAATCTTTCAGGGAAATAACCACGCTGGTTCGGGTTCAACCCGCTATCTGCCATTCTCAACAACAATAGCAGTATGGATATAACCTCAAAGAAGGAAGGAAAAACCTGTATACCTCTCCCACCTGATATACATTGATGACAAGCTCTACGCGGCAACTGAGAAGCAACTCCAGTAACTATTCCTTATCACCAAATAATTCCACAATGATATCAGGATGGAATTTGGTTTAGACAAATGCAAGACCCGTGGACTGCATCAGGGGAAATTAGTCAGCCGAATCTACCAGCTGCAGACTGCTTAAAGAACTCGAAGGCATGAAGGGGGAGAGACCTGCAAATACCTGGGGATGATGGATGGTGCAGGCTCAGAGTTAGAGCACAGGGAGATCAAGGAAGCCTGCCTGCCTAACCGAAAAATACCATCAGAGACTCAGAAGCTTGCTCAAAGTAAAGCTGAACTGAGGAAACACAGTTAAATCCATAAAGACCTATGCTGTCCCAGCGTTAACATACTTCTTCGGGATCACAGATTACATTAATATCGAGCTGGACGATACCATGAGAAAGATAAGGGCAGTGATGACCAAAGCTGCCAACACCACCCGAAGTGAGCCGTGGAGAGACTGACAATATCTTGGAAAGAAGGAAGGAGAAAGAGGCCTGATAGACCTCATCGAACAACAGAAGACAGCGATAGCTAACCTAAGGATTACTTCCAGAAAAGCACAGCAGTACTCTACCAGGCCATAAAGAAGATAGACAAGCGGCATGCTCCACTCAACCGAAGCGAGCAGTGCCCTCCCGCCCAGATGGAACAAATCAAGCTAGAAAGATAGGCAAAGAAGACATTCCATGGCAGGCACTCACTACAATGACCTCCATGAAGACCACATAGATGAAATAGCTTCCAAAAACAAGACTCACGAGCGGCACGCTCTTCCCCGAGACTGAAGGACTCATGCCCACCATCCAAGACCAGGTAATCAACACCAGGAGCTATAAAAAATACATCGCCGAGGATTCCAGTGTCAGATGGCACATGTCGACGATGCCATCTCGCCTCAGAAACGATCCAAACGGAGTACACTCGTAGACACCAACCATGTCGCCAGGATAATACATCAGAAGTTAGGGAGAAAATACCAGTTGATCAAAGAAAGTGTACCGTATTACCAATACGAACGCTAGGCGTTACTAAAGACCCCAACCCACAAGTTGTACTGGGACCGCGCCATGATAAGGGATAAGACAATCCCGCATAACAGCCATAACAGACTCGACATAACCCTTGTTGCCAAGAAGGAAAATGCTATATATCTGATCGACATAGCGGTGCCCAACACTGGCAACCGCTAGAAAACCCACGAGGAAAATATCAGGAAGTATACGGATCTAAGACAGGAGATCAAAGAGATGTGGCATATTCAATAAGTTACGACCATCGCGATCATTGTGTCAACGACCATTATGGTGCCAAAGACCCATACGTAACAGCTTAGCAGCAATAAGCCTCCCAGGGAACATGTACAAGGAACTCCAGAAAATTTCAATCCTGAAACTTGTAGGACAGTCAGAGAGTTCCTCGATTAACAGTAACACCAGACATAACAACCACCCTATACACTTGGTACCAGTACCCATCACGGGGTGAAACCGCCATCAGGGAGAATTCCCATTCTTGTTTATACTCTGGCACGACCACCAGGTCAGTGGGGTTTACAAGAAATCATTGATAAAAATGTTAATAATCGTATTTAGCAGTCACGGGCTTGAGCCCCGGTCCACTCAAAGAACGCGTGCTACTGCACTCACGCTCTGACCACTCGGCTACGTAAGATATCCAACTAATTCCGCTTTGAACTTAGCCGGACTTAAGCCCGTGACTGCTAAATACGATTATTAACATTTTGTTCTCTCTCTCTCTCTCTCGTTCGTTCGTTCTCTCTCGCACCTACGAGAGAGAACGAACTTCCTCATTCGTTTTACAATTTGATGCAAGTATTTTTGCCAGTATCATTGAGAATACCTTAAGAGTTCAAGGAACTGCTAGTTAGTGGGAGGAGGGTAATGTAAATCCGCGTTTATCTGATAATTTGAGTCAAAGTAATGCCTGCATTCATATCAAGAATTCTTGTTAGTTGCCGCAATAGACAATGTTGATAAGATGCTCTGAGGGTAGCAACGTTTTGCTATATCTGGATTCAAAGTATTGAATCCAGATATAGCAAAAAAGGGGAGGGGCAGATAAAGGTAGGGAAACAAGCCTAAATAGCTTCAAGGGATGTGTCAGGTTAGTAAACTATAGAAGAATACTTAGTCTTTTAACTGTCTACAGTAATGTCAGGAGTGTTGTCAATAAAATGGCTGAATTTGAACTCCTGGTTAGGACAACTAAATCTGATATAATAGGGCTAACATAAATATAAACTATATTACCATTACTAAATCATTTCAATGCTTCGCACACTTGCAATTTCTCATTTCTCCTTAGATGTGTTAGAGGTGGTCAAGCTTTGCTGTCCATACTTTCTAAGCCGTTCTTCTTATGTGCATTAATTTGTATTCATCGCCAGTCTGGTACTCTTCTTAGAATCTTCTATATATTTTTTCAGGTGTGCACTCCAAACCCGAATAAAATATTCCGGATGCAGTCTCACTATCGTTTTATATGAAGGGTTGATGATATCCTCTCCCTACTTGCTATCGACCTATAAATCACAGACAAGATACCATGTGTTTTTTCTATTTATACTCCGGCACGACAACCAAGTCAGTATAGTTTACAATAAAGCGTTTACAATAGAAATATTTATCGTATTTAATAGTCACGGGTTTGAACCCCGGTCCACTCAAAGAACGCGTACTATGCACTCTCGCTCCTGATCACTGCCCCTGGTCAGGGGCAGTGATCAGGAGCGAGAGTGCATCTCGCTCCTGGTCAGGCCCTACATGTCTCTTTACAGTTTTGATATATTTCATATAATTGATGATATCATTTCAATTATATCATAAGTGCTAGTCGTTGATCACCCTGAATCACTTTCAGCTCCTCACCTACTAGTTTAAATAACTCCTAGATTTATATTTATTGAATCCAGATATAGCAATATCTGGATCCACCCCTGGAGCATTACTTTCGGTTTTGTCCTCAATTTATATTTAGAAAACAATGAATTCTAGATGCCATTTCAAAGACCATATCTGCAACCAATCCAAGTCATTTTGAAGAAATATGGCCTGGTTCTGGGTATTAACTACCTTATTACATTTAAGTCATTAATAAACTTTGACACTCCCCCTAAACTCCCACGTCAATGTTAGAAAGTTAGAAACGGGGGAACCCTAAGAAATGATCGCTCGGGGACGCCATTTGCTATATTGGTCTACCTTGAAGATTGTCAACTTATGATTATCTTCTTTCTCCTTTTAGACAATCTCTTATCCTATGACGAATCTTACTAGTAATCCCACTTCGCTCTAGTTTATATGACACCGCATCTCGTTTGTGCATTAGCGTGATTTCATTCACGTTCCTAACAGGCTAATGCACTCACATGTACCTTTTTTGGTATAACAGGATGTATACCATCCTGGATAATATAGTATAAGGATGTATTACTGTCCACCCGATGGTAATACATCCTTCCTCCAGCTTCAACAGCCTTTCCAATAACCTCTTCTCCCAGGTTGCTATATTCATATAATACTCACACGTGTTGTTGTCTCACGATATGTGTAACCTAAATCGACTGCACCGGAACGAATGCATTTGATCTTCCAGGACTTTGAATACTTCCCATAATTAACTCGTGTTCAGCAACATATACCGTAATTCAGTTGTTTTTCTAGTGAATGATCCTAAAAAATTCCTCACTCCTCCAGAGTCCCTCTTCTTGAAATTGAGGCCCTCACCAACCACTGAAATCTTATTTCAACGCTGCCCATTTTATGACACGTGGTCTACCCAATATTTGTTCCTTCTCTGTGAAGTTTTTGATGCAGTTTAGATCCTTGGCGACAATCAGGTCGAGGTTATTAAAGCCATTCAACGATTACTGATGACTAAGTTGCTCTAATACTTCTTCTCCGATTGTACTACTCTTCCCCATATCAACAACATAAGTTTGCTTACGTTATCGCACGGCCAAACTTTTAACATCCTAACTTATGGCAGTCGCACTTAGCAATCAGCAATGGGTACAGTTTTGTTTTATGATTTTGTACAGAGGCTACAAATTCGTTGATTTAATATTTCTCCCATTTATTATGGATTGTAATATTAGTACACTTGGATCGAGTAAGGCCACCACATGCAAAAAAAATATACACTGAAGTGTGCGTACACCGTGTTAAAAACTGCGTGCGATCCACGTGTTGAGTAACCAAAGCTATGGAATGGCGAATACTATACTCTGTCCGCGTTTCTCAAGGCACTAGGAGCGTCGCTCCGAACAGGAAACAATAGCATCCTATCTGTGTGTGCCTGCGCGTGTGTGTGTGTGTGTGTGTTCGTGCCAAATAACTGGGGTAGCGACACTGAATGAAACACGGCTTCCCGCTTCGACTGCGTCACACCTAAATAGCTTCACGATGTCGCAAACGAAAACTGTTCCTAGCCCGGTGTCTTGACGCGCGCGTGCGTGCGTTTGAGTGTATTTCTGCACATGTGTCGGGGCAGGCTTTGTGGCAAACGATCTTGAGCTCCAACCCCGATTGAGAAAGTGCTCACCTGGACGTTATCTATAATTCAGCGGTGGTTCGGATAACGGAATTAATGCCTCCTGCGTGATACACGCATTGCATTTCCCCTAATTGCATTTCGCTATCGAACCCTCGCTCTGTCTTGTAAAGGGTGGAAGAAACCAGGAAAGTCACGACGCACTCCTTAGAAGGCGAATAATATGTTTTCTGCGGTTTCACTCCCCCCTTCCCTCCCTCTCCAGAACCGATTTCAAGATCTCAGAGTGGACCAAATAAATAGGAATTCCGCGAATCTATCCCATCGCACGTGACAAAGAGAATCTTAATTCTCAACGTCACGTGCTTAAGAGTACGGCGGCATCCTCTCCGATATTTCGGTAGTCATTGATTCGTCGAGATTCCCGTTTATCCGATTGTGGAATGCGAAAAATTCGGAGAAATTTGCGGACACTCCGCACACCCTTGTGATCAGCCTTAGAAACTGGCAATTACAGACATCTCATGGATTTAGCTGCCTTGGGAGCTAATCTAAAATAATCGAATCCCTCCCCCACCCCAGATATGTTGAGCAAAGGCAAAATTTCGTGTTTGACACCACATTTTGACTCAAAAATATGAACCTCACTGTAATGTTCGTACACTCCAGGACCGACTCCAAAATTTGTGGCACCCTGTTCAAGACTTACTTGCGGGGCTCTGGGGTATTTTTGTATAATAATGATTTTTTAATTTTTCAAATTTTGCAGCTCTTGGAGTGAAGATAATGGGGGTAACTTGACACCAAGACGGCGGTAGGCTCGTTGATAGAAATTCGAAAAATACGCGGATGGTATTATTATTTAGACCATTTGATCGCGGGGTCCTGTTCGATAGAACGGGTTGCACATGCTCGTGGCTGGTGCTGGTGCACTCCATAATATGATATGTCCGACTACATTTTCAAAGTAGTAATTTTTAAATAACCATTATTTTTAATGGTCTGTTATCTTATTACTTTTTAATTGTCTTTCCCAAGACTGCGCAAACGTGCTTTTTGCCTACAGTTTGATAAAGCTTATAAATGGACGCTTTCTCTGAGGAGGTTACACATGCGTTTAATCAATAAAATAAGTAAATAGATGCGTAACAGACTGCTTGCCCTTCTATAGAAAGTGTACCCGAAAAACACGTGTTCAATTTTCCAGTATGGCTGCCATTTAACAAGCGATGTACTCTGACATATTGTTCACTTGTACTGCGTCTGTAACAAATCGAAAGTCGCTTTCTTGCACCGAATTCCTCTCCGTTTAATTATTCGAAAGGGGCAAAAGCCATTTCCGACGATCCTCAGCGAAGTGGGTGTAATGAAGTGATGATATCTCGAATGGAACTCGAGGCCAAATACGCAAAGTCGTTCAACAGAACTAATGTCGAAGTTTGCTCGGCCTGTCTGAACAACCAGTTCCGTTTCACTCGAAGCTGCGTGGCTTTTGATCTGCCATCCTCGACATTAATCACCCGCGTGTAACAGTAAATACCAAAACTGAAAAGAACTGATATTTTCGGTTAATAATTCACATCCCCTTCCTTCGCGGCCGTCGTTGGAAAACCCGTTCATTACAAGCGAGGCATTTCTTGGGTGAGTCCCTCGAGCCGTGGAGAACAGTGTCAAGGGACTCGCACGATCAGCGAAACACGCCTCCTCCGTCTGGGAGACCGAACAGCTAAGGAGTCGCCGTTCAGTTAATAGGCGCACTGGCCACCTGCATTTTTGAAGGTCTACGCGCGCGCATTACGTAAATGTATTTACGATTACCACACGCTGTAAAATTATTGGAACAATTGGATTACCCGGATGTTATCGTCATCAGAATTCGAAAAATGAGGGCTCTGCGTAGAAGCATTCGCTCTTCGCGTATCTAGGAAAGCGGGTGGATTACGGGTGTCACCAGAAATTTTTCTTTGGGGGTGGGGGGGGAAGCACAAACTTAAAATGCCAATTAGTGTCTTTGAAATGTTTAAGGCGAGGGGAGCAGCTTCGTCTAGTCTAATAAAATGCATGAAGTCATGCAAAAAGTGTAAAATCCAGTGAGGGCGAGTGTCTACTCCGACGCTCATGCTCGATCCATTAATAGACCAAATTTACATAAAAACATAGTTCGCAGTTGAGCCAGTCTCTTAAATAATGAATTTATTTATTTATTAAAATTGCAAGTAACAAACTACTGCCCGATTAAAATTTATAAATATGATTAGTTGGGCTATTCTGGGATTAGCGCCAAGGTTTTTGTTTAGTCGGTGAAATGCACTTATTCTAAGGCCAGATTGCCTCTTCGTGTGGTGAGGAAACCATCCCCACAAGCAGGCGGCCATCGTGAAGGTGTCGCCAATCCATATATAAAAAAAAAAATAATAAATAAAAGGTTAATGAAATCTACAATCCCTACTACGGTGAATGGGAAGCTTTAAGAGAAAATGTTTAAAAGTGTCCTCTGTACATAAAAACCTCTGGCGATTTTCCGATTGATAAGAAATATCATGAAGTAAGGTACAGAACTAAGAAATGTTAAATATTTGTTGTAGTCAGCATGCTAATAGTCTTACACTGGGCACACAGGTATGGGCAGCTTGCGTGCGGGATCCTGGCACCACCTGTATAGCACTATCTCAGATGGGTGCAGGATATTACTGCTAATTTGCACAGTAAGATCTATAGTAGACCCAGGTCCGCCTCCGCATGCCAGGGATGGGCACCGGGAAGTAGCTGTCCAGGTGTTGGCCGCTTCATGGTGGAAAAGTAGCCTGAAAACCACACACACACACTCGTATTAACATGTACACTACACAACATACATTCAGGCCTCTACGCAGTGCATTATAGACAAAATTACAAGGTGGATTTGGACGAGAGTCTTGGGCTACCGAAAAACAGATAGATATGTCTTACACGTGCAGGGTGGTCGTTTTAAATGAGAATTCATGAAAATGCGAATAACATCGAGTGTGAGTTCTAGAGATGTGAAAATCAGATCGATAAACTCTGGCGGTACTTGATTTGTCACAAAAATGATAAACATCGTGATCACAACATAACAGCACGGAAAAAGCATGTCTCAGTCACGAGAGTCGCACATCGACTGTTTGACTTACAATATTCACAGTCCCTCGTTCCTGAACACTTTTACAACTTCCGTATCGTATACTCGTCTTTTGATGGCGCCTTAAGACGTCGAAACTGCCTACAGAAATAAGTTGAACAGTTTTAAACGACTCTGTCATCCATCATGAACACCCTCCCCACTTTCTATTATAAACGCGTATCTCTTTACTGCTTGCAATGCTCAAACGTATTTTAGCAGTTTTTCGACAGATGGCGACACCATGCACAGAATAAGGAATATTACTTGTAAATTTCATGTATCTAGCACTCTTCGTTTTCGCCCAGTTATTTGAATTTTCGTGGATTATCATTGAAAATGATTACTCAGTATAGATTTATCTTCATCAACAAATCTCGCGAAACGAGTTCATAAACCATCGAAAAACCTACAAATAACTTGCATATAATAAATAAAAGTAATTATGTTTAGGGCGATTAACCTAACTTTGAAATGTACACTGATTTATACCAAAAAAAAAAAAAAAAAATGGGAAAAATTCTTCTCCTTTTTCATCATAAACATCTGTTTTGATTAGCTAAATTCCAGATTGGCAGATTTTTATCAGAGAGTCAAAATACTTTAAAACATTTTCAGCCGAAACGCAAATCTCCCTCCCACCCCATCTATTTTTCTAACAGTTTTGCTGGTTTCCGGGTAAACTAATAAAGGCGTCAAGTAATTAACTCTCGGTTCATTCCTTCTAAGAAAGATTGCATAAATCATATTCAATCCCTTCCTCTGCAAGGTGATAAAGATGTCTGTTAGTTAAGTCACCTTTAGCTGCACCTCAATGGGTATCGCGTTGGAGCTGTCTGTTAGTTAATTCTTTTCATCCGGCAGCGCATACAATGAAGAGGGTGCCCATTATCGCGTGCTGCTGCACTCGACGATCTACAAGCTTCACACGCAAACCTGGTGGTAAAGCAACCTTCCTCCCCCCAATAGAGAACACAAGGACTGCTGTGTGTGTGTGAGGGGATTTCTGCATGTGCGTGCAAGAAGACAGCTTACAGAGGAGGGTAATTTAGGCGATGCTTCTAATACTACTGATGAAACTTAAATATCGTGTTAATATTCAAAGATATTTCGGGCTCCTTATATACAAAACGTCCTTCCTATAATTAGTGATCAGGAAAGCTGTATGAGTACGACAAACACGCGCATATTTTGCTATCACGCAATAGAAAACAGTTGGCAATAACAACATAAAAATTTCATGTTGACACGGGATTGTATCGCGAACTGCACACAAACAAATTGATCGGAACAGCTCCTGTCCGGCGATGCAAGCACGGAATGCACATGCACCTGAGTTTCAGCTTCGCCCAGAAAGTGTTTTTCCTCTGCGCGAGAACAAATCCCGACAGGTAATGGCTACAAACGTAAACCAGAGGAGTGCAGTTGATTCATAGTACATCAACTGTGTAATAAAATTAACATTTTGCACTTCACGACTCTACATGCTCGTAGTTCAAAACAAGTCACGTGATTAGGCTTAACGAATAGCCACGTTCCACCTCCAGAAACTCGGGTTACTCGGTGATATTTCGTACGGTAATTACGAACAGGATATTTTCTGCAATCTTTATTCGCTGCTCTTCGAATTAGAACAATTCGAAAAATATATCTGCGAATGTTCCTTAATATCGGAGCTGTAATCCTCGCATGGGTTAACCGGGCTGTCAAATGGGGCCTTAAGCACTCTGTTTCGAGAGAAAATCAGAAATATAATGGCCCTTATGGCTGTGTCCAGGTAACTGTATTAAAGTGATTAATAAATGCAGTTTAACATATGTGTGAAGTTAACTGTAAATAACTTCGCAACATTTCATAAGTTTATGTACTAATTATATTTCAATTTCTCACTCTCTCTAACCCCTAAAAATTGGAAACGGGTAATAATATATTGCAATCCTTCTAACAGTAGCTTACAGTGGATTCGTCAACTGTTACTCCTTTGAAAAATTCTGGGTTCGAATCCCGTCTATAGTGGAGGAATTTCTTAAGGCCTTTTCCATCAGGACTGAGTTAGCCGATCTCAGACGGAGGGAGTACGGTTTATTTTTTTATCCAGCTGGTACAACACGAGAAGTGGTCCGTGAACACGAGAACACACTTGTGCAGACACAAATACACTTACAGTGCCCAACCCATGAGGTCAACGTGGGAACTTATGGCCGATATATTCCCCCCTCACCATATAGGAGGAAGTTGATTGTCCTGTAGTGAACTAGAAAGAGTTGCCGAAGAAGTAAGTCCGATGTAAGAAACTTATAGGCCAAAAGGCTCACAAAGTCGATAACAGATAACGATTTTGATCATTAGAGTTTAAGAAACCGATAAACATTTTTAAACCAAACTTCATCTCTGAATTTATGGAAGCAAAAATAAATTTGTTTAAAAAATAATAAATTTCTTAAAAATACCCAGCCTTTTCTCTTTCTGTGGTATAAATTCAAAGGTTAGCAGAATGGGCTGAGATTTATTAAAAGACAGCACTTGTAGCGCAAATTTCTGAGCTGTAACTCTCTTAACTGTTTATCTAAACATTTCTGAGATAATTTTATACCATGGCGAACGAGCAAAATGTACGCTGTTTATGTCTGATTAAACATAAACCTCCCATAATACATTTTTATTAATTCGCGTTTTATAATCGATTTATAATGTATTACAGAAGTAAAACAAGTTACAATATTCGCAGTCGGAATTTTAATATGAATTCAACTACGCTTATAAAATAAGATAACTTTTCTCGAAGTAGGGTCGCGTGTCCCCAGGGTCCCCGCTAGCTCGATCCAAAATGTCCTTGCTTTTCCAAACAGTATTATACGAGTAAATACTGCTTAGGAAAGAAAGAAAATTGCGTTACACAAAAAACTGAATGTATTTTGTGACGGTTAATTTTCTTACTCAATAATATAAAAAAGCTGTCTGCAGTCACCCTTCCTCCCACCACACACAAATACACACCCCTAGTATAAAGAAACTGCTAAGCGTGGGGATCCGCGACAAAATTCTAGATGAAAAAGGGAACGCGAAGAGATAATATCCTTGGGTTTAAGTCATGCACCCTCGAGAACAAGAACTGCCATTTTCTTTCTCTCTCTCTCTCTCTCTCTCTCTCTCTCTCTATCTATCTATCTATCTACCCCCCTTCCCTTTAGAGAAGTGTCAATCAGGGCATTACTTTGATACCGTGTAAGAAAAATTATGTTGAAGATGTACCCCACTAGCTTGCTCCTGAACCCCGTTCGACTTTCTTTCCCTTATAACCAATCTCTGATTCTACTTCCCCAGTAGCGTAACACGGTGTGCGTGCGTGTGCCGTGCATGACAATGCGATGTGTCTGCAACATTACGCGTCAATATTCCGGTATCTCCCTCGGTGTGTCAATCACGGCAGCTCGCTCTAATGTGGTTTGGGGCTTTGGACACTGATGCTGTTCAAGAGACTCCTTCAGTCACTCCTACGAGTGCTTAGCGTACTAAAACAGTGTCGTGCACGTTACCTGTTTACACAACGGAAAGCAACGTTTAGAACAGCAGTGGTAAAGGATCGGAGCAGCGCATTCAGAGCTCTCAGACACGTGAAGTACGAACTGGTGAGTGTTCGATATGGGTCTAAAGTGTACATAGTCAATGTGGAAAGCACTGCCATCTATTGATAGAGAAACGAAGAAAATGATCGTGCATTAAAGGAATCAGTGAACTGTGCAGCTGTTTGTCTACCTCTTTTAAGCAATTGTCCACTTAGTGGACACCACGTGACAACGCGCAACGTCAGTCTCAAGTAAAGAGTGGAAGAATGCTCTTAAGGCCAGTCGAATATACATATTCTCTCTCTCTCTCTCTCTCTCTCTCTCTCTCTCTCTCTCTGCAAGCAGATTTTCCATCTACTTTAAAACTCGAGCATTTTCCAGCATCGGATCTGAAACGTATCCGATTTAAGTCAACGATAATGGCCTCGAAACTGACCAGCAAAATAAAATCCTTAGATTTCTTCATTCGAGTACTCCGTCGTGGAAAGAAATTCAGCGTTAGAACCTAAAGGAGGTGTTTATTTCAATTTAACTAACACTATTTCTTCGTAATACGTTGACCAAATCCCTTTCGATCCGTCTTCATCCTTAATGTAGTCGAATAGTCAAACTATATCTCAAAATGTGCTGTTTTCTTCTTCGTGCCTTTGGATTTCATTTGAAGTGGGAGGAGATCTTTTTATAAGGAGCGTAACTACAAATTCTGTTTCCCCAGCGATTGCCTAACATCTCTCGATCTCAAACAATCATACTATACTAAAAGTCTGGCTTCCTGACTCTTCTCACCCCTCCCCTTCTGTTGCGAACATCGCTGCACGGCAGTTTGGAAGTTCATTTTACAATCCAACACTGTCAAAACAGCTTTAACACCCTATGACGCTCATTTAGCCACAATGGGGAGCGTTTTTCTGACGTTACGTGCAGATTCGGACACCCAACTTGTGCAACTTCGAACATTCATTCTACCAGAGAGCCACAGGAGATGAAACTAATCAATGAAACAAAAAATTACATAGCATATTTCGGTAGCGGCGTGAACACTTCAGTCTTCTTCTTTATCACATTCGATTGCACCTCCTCCCCTATTTTAATTCGAAACTGACTGGCAGCTGGAAGAATGACAAGAACCATCAGCTGAATTTACTCTTCCTTCCAAATCCCGTTTGGCGTGTACCAGAAAATCGTGGTATTTATAAAAGTATCGTTTGCTGATTATTTAGTATTTGTGCCAAGGAATCTAGGGCCATGAGACATTAGTGTAATGTGCCTGAAAACTGCTTCTATTGCATTGTATGATCCGTTTGCTGGATGAAAGTTTATGCGGTACAGATAGCATATGATAAAAAGAAATAGCTGATGCGGCGTCCAACGATTAAGCCCTCTTTAAACCACCGCAAGCGCTTTGCAATGACTTGCCCTACTTTGTGATATCTCCATTTTGTACACGTCTCGTTCACTACACTGGGAGAGGTGTTCGAATACTTTTTGCCAGATAGTGTAAGATCCGAAGACTCGAAACATCTTTTTCTTTTTTTGTTGACAAGTTTCTGTGGGTCTTAAAGAAAGAAGTTTATTGCTTACAGAGATCGCAAACGGGAGTCTAGCAGCACACAAAAAATAAGGAAAACTAAAACGTGCAGATGTGAAAATTTGGAAAGTGGCCGATATGAGGCTGTGTTTACTGCAACAAATGCATTCATGGAGAATGTCGATTTAACTGTTTAGAATATGCAAATATTTGTGGAAATTTCTATTTCTAGTTTAATTAAATTTTATTTTAATTTTATTTTTCTTGAACTAATTAATAAATTTATGCTACGTAAAAATTACTTCTCCAATTCGGCTCCTTTTGCTAAGTTTTACAGATGGCTTATCAGAAATTCCCTTCATAGCCTTATGTGGAACATGTAATTTCTATCTGAAATCAGGAAAAAAAGGACAAGCAAGGCTCACGCCTTGCTTGTCCTTTTTTTCCTGATTTCAGATTATCACGATCGTGAATAAAATTTACCATTTTCTAATTTGAACATAAAAGTATATATATAAACGAATAGACATATACTTAAGGCAGTCACGCAATAAACGTGACGCGTCAAAGCATCTAAGGCTATGAGGCGTCAGTATATTGTGTCTGTAATTGTGTGTATACTTCGGTCGGTTTGCTGCTTGCTGGACGAAAAACTCAAGTTACCCTGAGGGTAAGAAAAACATGCGACTCTCGAGACCAACTAATTCAGCCACGTTGTGAAAAAAGCCCCCAAAAAACCGGCGTGGAAGGACGGTGATTATAATTACTGTATTACCCGCAAGAGCACTTAAGGCAGGCTTTATCTTGAGTGGTCACTTATCAGGTACAGCTGCTTAATAGTGAGCAAGTCAATTTTAGCCCTCAGGACAGCCTAGATTCGTCGTGGCACAGACCCAACGAGATGTCAAAAGCGTATTGACTCAATATTGGACAGCAGCAAATCTCTACTCTAAATAGCTCACCTCATCCCAGATGCTTAGCTGAATTGAGATCTGGTACTAGGAAGACTATCGCTCTAGACTGAATCAGCACCCTAGGTATCTGCTTCCCCCGCTTTAAATCGCATGGTGTGAACACGTGATGCTGTTACTGAAAGGACGTTCCATTTCATGAATAGGGTAGGTATATCTAATAAAGTGGACACTCGGCGTATATGGTTCATAACTACGCTATAAGCACACTATCGTATAACTATACTATATTCAGAAGTTTAAACTCACGCTAGCTTTGGTTGGCATTAGCTATGAGCTAGGTAGTTCAACGGTGTGAAGTTAAATTTATTTTCGTCCGATGATGCAGTCCAAAGCGTATTCTGAAACGTAGTGTTATAGCCATTAGTTTAATGAATTGTACTATACGCTGGTATATACACTGTATTTTTGTGCACTGCTATAATTAAGGTCACGATCAACAATTTAACTAAATAAACGAGATACATAAGTGTGTTTACTATAAAATGTATTGATACAAATACTACCTTACTGAATATTACGAACGTCACATCATATAGTATTACCACGTTTTTTTTTTTTTTTTTCAGTGTTGTTAGCTGTAGGCTCGGTCTATCATACTGCATACAAATTTAAACTGTATTGTTATTTTTAAAATATCGATATATTTTAAAAATCGTGTTAAATATCCAATAGGGAACTTTTTTTTTTTTTTTTTTTAATTGATAAGTAACATTTTGTCCAAGGAAATCTTGTAATAGAAATGAGTAATTTACGGGGTCAACTACTTACAACTTCTCTGTCTAAGAACTATCAGCCTCTATACATTTATTATTATTAAATGTGTCGGTGGGAAGAGGGTGACGAAAGGGTCATGGGTTGTTCGGACATTTTACTTTTTTTTTTTGTGGCTGCGACGAATCCTTCTTCGCATCTTGTGGCTTGTGCTAAGACTCTGAAAGTCTCGCGAATGTTATTATTTCATGAAAAACCTGTTTCAATGATCCTCAGGAATGCTGATGTAATAAAATGGGTTCCATTATTCTGATGAGAGTATCCCGTTGATTTCTCTCTTCGCGAATAACTTGGTTATGCCACTTTCGCCTTGAACACACTTTTCTTTAGGAAAAACCACGTTTCACAAAGACCTGGTTGTTTTCCACTGTGATTCAGCAACGCCAGACACTATATTTTGATATCCATTTGCCGCCATATCCACGCACGGCTGAGGAAAACTCAACCGTGACTCTCACACGCATATACGAAGAGTTCGTTGCTATTCTAATGCAGCACCCTTTTCGGCGTTGTACAACAAACGATTCTCTACGTACCTCCAGTTTTAGAGAGGGTTGAAGGTACCGCTTTTCGTCCTGAGCTTTGTTCGGCTGCAGTTTAAGTAGGGCGTTGTTTTTTGGGGTGGATTCCGCAGCAGCTTTTCCTAAGAACTCTAATTTAAGGCGTCTGTGTTGCGGTCGTTGCAATCTTCCGTGACACCGCGTAATCGTATCAGCGCCTGGACCATTTCAAAACTGTAAATCCTGTGTTTTCTTGTTCGGTAAATGAGACACAACAGCATCCTTCGTCCGCTTCTTTTCATCGCACGTGTAGGGCGTCGCATTTTGACCTCGTAAATTCAACTACAAGTTTCATAATTTTAAAATAATGAGCGAAATAAAGGTTCGTTCATACAAAAAGTCAAATATGGAAAGAAGTTAAATACAATGAACACCCTATGACGATATCTCGTTGCAGTCGTAGGTCTGCGTCTATCATAACCACCAGATGGACACATCTGCGTCAGTCTGGAGAATAAAACTTTGAGTTTATGTTTAAATGGTAAAAGACTACCAGAATTAGCCAATAAATAAAGAAAAAAAATCAGGTATCATGTAGTTCCATCTGGCGATTCCAATACGCTCCAACAACACTTCTGAATCCGTACAATCTTGCTAAATCAATACACACAATATGAGATTAATGTAACGACCTCGAAATTAGATATTGGGTTCTTGAGATTTTTCAGAGCGAGAAAGATAGAGCAAAAATACTTTCCTTGATTATAAAGAACCCCCAAAAAGATTATAAACTCAGTGAGATTTCAACCAGTGCTCAAACTGCAAAATGAACGGAAGAAGAGAAAGCGTTCACTGTGTTGTATTTCTAATGAGCTTATCGAAAGGAATTTTTTGTTTATACTCCGGCACGACCAAACTAGTGGGTTCTTTATTTTTCTGTTGTTTTTTTTTCCTCGTAAACAGATAAGCGATATCTGTTTGGCACATATCCAGTTTATAGACAGTGTGCCGATTTCGCTTGGAGTAAGATCCCTCGACGACAACGCAAAGCAATCCACCCTAACTCAAACCCTAAAAGGAAGTGTTGACCCAATGCTAGATGTTGTTATTTAGTTTTTAGGAGCATTAGCAACTAAGGCCATATTGCTCCGGGGATATGCAGTGGTCGTTCCCTGACCTTTCCGCATCCTCCGTATTTGGTGGTCACGGGCTCGAACCCCGGTCTAATCAAGAAGTGTGTGCTGCGCACTGCCACCCAATGCTAGAAAGGTGCACAATCATCCATTACACAATATAAATGGTCATTGGGCTCTCAGTATAAAAAAGGATTAGTAATCTTTGCTGGCACTCTCAGGCCACTAAGAGCACGGGTTCTAAAACTATAGTACTGTCAGTAAACAGAAATGACATTATTTTTCAAGCCATACCGATCAAATTTTAGCAAAATTCCGTATTTCATTGGACTTATTTCATGTATAAAATTCCATAGACAAAGAATCCCACTAAAGATAAAGTAACAAGATTCAGTTCAGTTTAGAATGTATCCCATTTTGGCTACTGTATAACAACACACAAGTATTTCAACTAGCTCCAAGTTTCTTTATCTTTATCAAGCCTTTCATAAGAACTTCGAACAAAGGAACTACTTTTTTTTTTCATGGATCGCACACCTAGGGGGACGGTCCTACTAATAAAACTACATAATACTTCAATATTTTTTATGATAATCCGAAGCGGTTAAATAGAGGGTTGAAAAAAGAACTTGTTCATATTGGACTTTAATATCTGTACGCAGTAGTTTTCGTGAAATCGCGAAGGTAATTAAGTCCGTAAGCAAGGAGCGGATACTGTCTGATTGACACCTACGTGCTCTGGTGCTTTAGATTATTTGTTTATTTAATAATCTATACATAACAGAGTATGACTCCAAAACAGCGTGTAATTGACATCAAAATGAAAAGAAGGAATAAAATTTGTACATCATTTCAACAATCATGAATTGATTTTTGAAATGATGTAAAAATGGTTGAAGTGATAAATAATCACCATCTCTTAGTATAATCACCATCCTCCGTGCACCGAGTGGAAAAGATCCGAGTTCGAATTCCGTCAATGACGTGAGGAATGTTTATGGGCCTTTTTTAAAACTAGCTGAGTTAGTCGGTCTCAGGCCAGGATAGCATAGCTTTTTCTCCCGGAAGATCGGCTTTTTTGTCCAGCAAATAACAAATCGACCACATAACTTGCATAAAATCTTAATTTTATTAAAAGAAGTCTATTGTATAATGGAGATAGAGAAAATGAATTAAAAATAAATCATTTAAAACCTATGAAAGGCAGGGGATCTGTCAGTCCTCAACAGGACTCAATCTTTTGTGGTATCTTCTCCAGGAGTTGTAAGTTGGTAGTGCCAACTTACAACACCTGGGAACTAAATAGGAACTCCATATTCGAGTATAGGAAGAACCAGAGGTAATGGAGTTAGATTCTTAAACAGAACTTAAAATCTTAGAATAAAACTAACATTTTGAAGGCAGGCCGATCTGGAAATTTGTGCAATGTGAGCACTAAAAGAAGCACTAAAGGTTAATTAGAATCCCTATATCTTTTTGCTTAAAAACTCATAGTATAGTAAAGTTATTTATAGTATATTCCTAATAAACATTCTTCCTGTTAGGATGAGCAAATGTCATAGTTTACATTTTGCAATATTTAATCCTAAATTGTTGGCTGACAACCAATCAAATAGCAACTGAGCGGAAAAATCCAAAATAACAAAGTCGAATAGCTGAAACAAGTTTTATGTCTTCGGCATATGATAATAACATGACGGAAGAATAAATAAAACATAAATAAATTTTCTGTTTATACTCTGACAGGACTACATGGTCAGGAGTTCACAAGATAGAGAGAGAGAATACCAAAACAGCACCGTATTTAGTAGTCGTGCAGGCTTTAACCACGGTCACTCAAAGCATGTGTACTTATGTACCCTAGGCTACGGCTTTAAAACCTAAAGCCAGATTGTTCAGATAAACATTAAAAAGAAGTGGGCCAAGGGAAGGGACCATGAGGAACACTCCAGAGAAAATATCCGAGCTAACTCCATTCATAAAAACTTGCACAGTTCTATTGGCTACCTAATCCTTAAATCGTCTTAATAAAGGGTTTCTAAGGATTTTTAATTAAAATTTTATGTATAACTGAGTCGAAAGCTCTTGACAAGTCGCGTAAATTACGTCGACCATCCTCTTATCTAGATTCTTTGATTGCACTACTAAAAGGTGTAAGGATTAGTAACAACAGATGCGAAGGACAAAAAAATTGTAATAATAATGGGAAAATTAAAGCGGACAAAATCAGATATGCATCAGACAAAAACGGCGCCGTGAAAATATTTTTGGAAAACTGAGAACAATATAGGTGTGATAGGGAACGGAGCAAGCTTCTGAGATAAGAAATCATTGCTTATCGCCATTTCGAGCGAAATCGAAGATTATATTTCGAATGGGATATCCATTGCAAAATATAATCTTATCATCTCCCCGAAACAAGCAGAGATAAAACAACTTTTTAAAAAGATTTAATAAAAGCTGCATCAGATCTACAGGGTGATTCACTACCAGTGCGACAAACTTGCAGGAGGTGTAGGGGGCACAAAGACGAATCGGAATCACATAGCATTGCAGGGTCCGAAATGCCTTCGTCATGCGGTAGAGGACGTTGAATGGGAGGTCGCGTGAACAGCGATCCCGCTGGAAGTCAGCATTTGCCAACCGTTTCTGTTGAAGAAACCAACTAGCAGAAGTCCTCCGGAGTGGATAATCCGCAGGCTCCAATGATTGGACGCGTTGCAGATCGTATGAACTCATTTGGTTTGTTGACAGTATCCTCCATACAGTGGATTGAGAAATACCCAATCGTTGGCCTATCGCTCGAGTACTCGTACTCGGATTGCCTTCTGCAAGACGTAGGACATTCTCCTCATTGTCTGGCGTCCTCTTCATTCGCTCTCGATTCATGGTACCTCTCGTGAAACAACCAGTCTCACGTAACCTTCTGTGCATACGTGCGAAAATCGTATGATGAGGAGCACGCCTGTGCGGGAAACGTTCCTGGTACAAGCGCAGAGCGGCGCGCCCGTTACAGTCCGCAGTTCCATACGCGAGGTGCATGACGACCAGTTCAACGTTTGAATACTCGTCCATCCTACTGCCTCGGGAACCGGTTCGCAAATGCTGACTTCCAGTGGGATCGCTGTTCACGCGACCTCCCGTTCAACGTCCTCTACCGCATGACGAAGGCATTTCGGACCCTACAATGCTATGTGATTCCGATTCGTCTTTGTGCCCCCTACACCTCTTGCAAGTTTGTCGCACTGGTAGTGCATCACCCTGTATATACATTATTAAAGAATTTCATATATGTCAGCATTTTACGCGCCTGAGATGGCAATGTAAATATGAGAACCCGGATTGTATTTGTAGATCTGGGTTCAGTACAACTCGACATTATAAACTGGGTTGACAGGGTTCTGATAATAAATAAATCTTTATTGTCTTACCAAAATAAAATGTTACATTTGTGAGTGACAAATTCCCTTCGCGTCAGTAAATATCAGGGGAATAATTGTGCAGGCAAAATGGATGCGTAGAAAAATATTGGGAAAAGAAATAAGTTTTCTTTAGAGTGATTAATCAACATTATACTTGATTGAAACAAATTGACAATTCGATCAAAGAAATCTGAGGTAGGAAAAGAATATAAAATTGTGTGGATATTCTGATGGAATATTTTCAATCTCCAGGAAATAATTCACTGGACAAACTGAGCAGTGGAATAATGTCGTTAATAAACTGACGATAGCGAGCAATTAGAATTGAATACCCTTCCGACTTCTTTCTGTGTTATTATTATCAATACATCTTATGAGAATAAAGGAGTATGTGATTTGTTTCTAATAAATACAGAGTAATCAATTATTACTCAAATTGGATTTCTGCCTGCAAGAAATGAGCTCTCGGTGTTACTTTTAGTGTTCCAAACGTAACACCGAACATCAGAACTTTGAGATTATATTGAAAAGCCTTTACTGTTTATTTTGGTAACTGGATAAACTTGGAATTACAATTGGCATTCTCACATTCAGTGTAGACCTCGAAATATAAGCTCATTCAACTCCCAAAGAAGTAGCGCGTATTTAAACATCCAATTAACTGGTGGCAAGAAAGCTCTTTCGTAATAGGATTTGTCTTCTTCTTTGCTAGATTTTTTTTTATCTTTTGCCGGTATCGCATTCGTAAGAATCCATTTTTGTATAAGTGGGAAGACATACCTTATCAACATTAGATAGTAAGAATTCCTAATAACAAGAGAGATGAACTGAAAATGTGTATTCTTAATTATATTTTTAAGATAAGCCAATAAACCTCGATGTTGGCAGATGCTTGTGGAATTCAAACGAATCCTCTCATTTCTCTTTAAATGCAACCCAATTCCACATTTTTCAACCCTTCTCGGCATCTGCAAATATCCTGTGAGAAGCGCTGATTTATTACTTTAAATTTCCCCTTTAAATCTCATACATATACGCGCATAAAATATGCACACACTCGTTCGAACACAGCATGGCGTCAAATATAGTCAGAACACAATTATTACGCAAACCGGGTTGCCGTATTTATCTCACCACTTCCAAACTATTTTAATTGTAGATTTTAAGTTACGCGCAAACTGGAAGGAAGATGCTCCGTGCGTATATATCAGCCAAAGAATGAATAATGAATTTGATAAAGCCAGCAGTTAGTTTAATTGCTTGTTCTAAGAGACTCTACTTACATTAACTGTCGATTAATGTCAACTAAACGGCAGCAGAGTGAACATTCCTGCATTCCAACTTTGTGCTTTTAACGAACATTAAGTCTAATCTTAAAGTACGCGGTTTTCAGTGGATGTTGTACGTATCTAAGCTCCAGTTTAATAGCGATTGTTGGACTGGATTACAAGTCCGCTTATTTGACCGTAAAGACCTCCTGGAAGGTGTAGCAGAGGGCTCAGTCCGCGGATAAAATTAAAATGGTGGTTCGTTTTAAATGAGTCATCCATCAACATTCTGTCGAAAATAAATGTTTTTCTTTTCTTTTATTTGCTTGAAGAGTTTGAAACCAAATCAAGATTTTTAAAATGAGGCTCTTTCATCGTATTAGCATGGTTTACTGCAATTCGTTATAAGAATGAGGCTGCCACGGAATTGGTTTTGCAAACGTCGAACGCGAATATTATCAACCCTATAACTGCATCATCATTTAAGTCATGTTGAATTAGAGTGAACTTTAAAAAAAATTATTTTTCAATATCGATATCGCAAATTTAAAAGCTTCGTCTCCAGTATAATATAACTAAATACAAACGCTAACATGTGTTTGTTTTTTTCTTATAGAAATAAGTAAAACAGAAACATATAATCTAAATATAATTTTTATATTACTCAATTAAGTGAAAACGGAAACAAACAGTTCTTCAAAACTTTTGAACTTAGTTGTGTTCTGCAATTTCATTTATTCGATTATCTCACTCGCCATAATTATCGTTACAACTAGAAGAGATGCTAAAAGAATTTCTGCTCCTGAGGTTATACATCTCATAAAAGCACAAACTGACCATGACGCGCACGTAATTTTCAAACAGGATATTCTGTAGACGCCTCATAGTCTTAGTTACCTTTGGCGCTTAGCGTACAGAACTCAATCCGCTACTGAAGTCCGAAAGGCAAGGAAATTCATCGTATTCCTCGAGTGAGAGATGATGAATATCATCCAACTTTGAGCGTGTCGTGTCCGCGCGGGTAACCTAATGGTTATAATCACCATCCTCCCCATACCAGGTGAAAAAGGCTCCGATTCGAATGACACAAGGAGCTTTTATGGACTTTTTTTAATTTCGTGGGAGTTAGTCGGTCCCAAGCGAGAATTGGAGTGCTATTTCCTCCCTTGAAACTTGGGTTTTTCGTCCAGCAAACCAGGCACACTGACCAGAGAACAACACAATTTGCAAACAACGCACATAAATCCTCAGCATAGATTTAATAGTCTGTCATAAACTATTAAATTTATGCTGATATTTACTCATAGACTCTGAGTAAATATCTGAGTCGATAATGCCTGAACAACAAAGTTCATCTGTCTGAACTTTATGGATCTCACATTTTGTGCGGCACAAAATGCGAGACCCATAAAGTTCAGACAGATGATGGGTTCTTTATTATTTAGATTAATCCCGAAGCGACATAACTCATGAGGTAGTGTACCGTGTCTGTATCCTAAAGCAGACAGTCCGGAGGAATTCGGGGTAGGCGTGGTATGTGGAAGACATAATGGGTTGTTGAGTGACAACTTGTCATCACGCTTATTGACGAGTGGCAAAAGAACAACTTCACCGCTTCAGTTCCGAAATCAGTCTAAAATGTGATTCCACATTTTGCGCTCGATCTCAAGGATCCATTTTGGCATGTAGCATTCACAGTGCGTGCCCTTTAAATGTCCAAAGTCCATAAAGTATAAGCCACAGGTCTGATGAATTACGTTTTACACGCAAAACTGGGAACATTTTGAGCGGTTTGGTAGTTTTATGTAAAGGAAGTGAACAAATCGCTGTCTTACATAATACGAGCAGGCAGAGACCATCCACGATGGTAGAGACTTCCTCTTGTCTTGCGTCCATGGGGTATGGAGGTTTTCTCTGTACACTGCAAATGTGGAACGTGCACTTAGCAACAAAATGAAATTAATACCGCAGGAAAGAACAAATGGTATCATTGGCATACAGACGACCACCCCTTTATTAAACATAAATATAACGCTTTCATTCGAAATTCAGTTTTGGGGAAAATTTACCACCATTCCAAGTTCATTCTTCAGAGCAAAAAAAATAAATAAATAAAATAAAAATAAATAAACCTGTTGGGGGCAACCCGAGACTAACATCATCTACCCTGTGTATCATAAATTGCGTATGTTCTCTGTTCAGAATAATGTGTGCGTGTGTGTGTTAAGCGTTAAGCAAACTAAAGCTATGAGGCGACAGTATACTGCATCTGTAAATTGAGTGTACTCTTGGTGGTCTTTTTTCCCGCCTTGCAAACAAAAAACCAGGGAGGAAAATATGTAACCCTTGCCTGAGGCTGATTAACTCAGCCACGTTGCGAAAAAAATTCCAAAATATTGCATGATATATTCCTCGCGTCATTGACAGGATCTCAATCCAGGCACTTTCTACGAGGCGTGGATATATTCACTCTGCAATCCGCGAGGGCCCTTTTAATAGGCCGCATTTTCCAAATAAAGATCTAAATGTATCAATATCGGCTTAGTTCAGTACGCCACCCATGTAGTCAATGCATATCGTAAACTGTTTTCTGAATGGGTTTTCCCCATTCATAAAACAATTTACCATATTGTTTATTCTGTGATTATGTCGAAAGCAAAACAGGCGTGCAACGATCGTTGTGTTCTTTACAGTACGATTCTCCTTTGTTCTCTGTCCCGAAATCGACGATATATTTACAATTGTGCACTAAATTTTTGAAACGGATAGCATGTATGAAAATTATGCGATAATCTGCATATGAAGCAAGCTGTAGGCCGCAGCTTGGAATACAGAAAGATTTTCGCTTTAAATCGCATCTTAATTGTCTCTTCCATCAAATGCTAACCAAAACGAGAAATTGAGGCATCTTTTTGACCTCCTGTTTATCTCAGGATTTTGTAGGTGAGCAATTCTCATTGAATGGTCCCCTGTTGCCAATTAAGCTAGCCACTATGCACGAACATTTAATTAATGCAGTAAACGAGATACAGTTTAAGCGCAGTGCATTAAAAGCGCGCATTTCACAGACCTTAAACTTACGGGCAAACTTTGTAACTGTACACTGAATGACCATTGTTTTGGCGTTGTCGGAAACTTCTCCGTCTTCTTTTAAAGAGCTTTTAGATCCCCCCCCCCCAACTTTTAAAAGGCATCTTCAAAGCAAGGGGATGAGCTTTGGGGGTTGCTAGAAAAGAGTACGCACTTCGGCCACTTTTATATTTAGCACAAACTCTTCTCTTGATTGTGAACCAGCGCAACTACTTTCCCATTTATCTTAAAGACTCGTTTAAGTTATTCCTCTTATACGTCACTGCACACGAGACGACTTCCCACCAACAAGGTAAATGGAGACGAGTTTAAGCCCAGTTGTGGTCCACTTTGGGAAACTGAAAGCGTTGTTTGAGCATAATGGGGAAACTTCAGGGTCAGATCACAAGGAGGAGTGATACGCGGCCTTTAAATGGTTTAATAAATGTAGGATTCTTAATTTAGTCCAACACTTTATCACTCCACTAAGAGCCTGAAAACCGCGATTTCGTTTGCTCGGCAGCACACACCGGAGTAAGACAGCGGACGTCACTGGCCGCTACATTAACAGTGAAGACCACCCGCTTTCATAGAGACGCTCTCATTAACTTCAAAACTTCGCCCGTCTTTTCTTTCTGCGAGTTCACTAGTAATTTCCGAGAATCGTATAAATGACAGCTTCTTTTATTTCCTTACTTTGCCTTTGCAGTCTCCAGCTGTGTGCGTGTGTGTGTGTCTGTATGTGAGAGAGAGAGAGAGAGAGCTACTGGCCCATAAAGTTTACATTGCCAGAGTTTTGCTACATACATTGAATGGGGGTTGCTAGAAAAGAGTACGCACTTCGGCCACTTTTATATTTAGCACAAAATCTTCTGTTGATTTTGAACCAGCACAACTACTTTCCCATTTATCTTAAAGACTCGTTTAAGTTATTCCTCTTATACGTCACTGCATACGAGACGACTTCCCACCAACAAGGTAAATGGAGACGAATTTAAGCCCAATTTGTCTGCCCAATAATTTATTAGACAAATCCGAGTAGAAATGTCTTGTATGTTAGTTCATGGCTTTGTATAGTAAAGCTGTAGTAATGTATTATTAATACTTTGCTATAGGAAAAGCCTGTGGTTCTTCTACCTTTGGGGACACTCCCTACGGGCAACAGAGGAAGTGACACATACCTGCGCAAATAAACTTCTGGCTATTGGATCAGCCATCTAAAAATCTTCGTTATTTTCAATTTCAAACTCTGAAGATGGCAGCAAAACTGTGAAAGCGCGTTGTAAACTAGAGGAGTTGTCGGAAAAGCTAAAAAAATCGTTATTATCCGGGGTCAAGAACTTATACATTAGGAAACGACCCCAGCAGGAATGCGTCTTTAGAAGGAACAGTATATATTGAACTAAGGAAATTAGGAACTAGAGTGAGGGCGGAGGAATATAAAGCCACGACAATAATTTTTTGAAGCTTACTGTCAAATGAGAAAACATTTAGACCGAACAATCTGTTAAAAAGCTGTTAAACGACCCCGAGTAAATGCATTATGGGAAATCTCATCTCAGGAAGCTGACAGCTCGTTTTCTACTGAGAAAATTGCAGAATAAAGTTCCTTAAGAAAAGAGGAGTGGTTGAAACACGTTTCAAGTGACGATGACCTCTGGTAACAGCCCCGTATACTGTTTATTGTCAGTCCATAATTGGATAAGATACCAGCTCGCTGGGTGAAAAACTTAGTGTTTGCGCATATTTCATGTTAGTGAGAAGTAAGGGAAAAGATCGTCCATGCTAGCTGGTGTTAGTACCTACAAAAGTATCAACAATATTGGTGAAGCCAAGTTTAAGTAGCTTGCGTCATATTTTACTGTTTATAGTATTGAAACAAGTTTGGTAGAGCGGTCGATATAATTTTGGACTCCTTCCATGTTTGTGAGGTTCGAACCTGCTTACTCCGAACATCCCCCACCCCCAAACCCAACCTTAAACTCCAGAAAATGTAAGTTTTACGCATTACGCACAAAATGCTGCACGTCACTTGCAAAGCTTATTCGCTGCCTACCTGCTTTGCCTTAAAACACTTCAGACATGAAACGCATCACAACAGATCACGTATCTTGAGTGTGTGGCAGTAACTTTCTTGAGAAACTCACAGTTATTTAGTTATTCATGTAACACATCTAAGAAATAATGCGATTAATAGTGAATAATGAAAAACAACTAGTTAAAGCTGACGTAAAACACCCCCACGGGAAAACAAAATGTCGAGTGAGTTTCAAAAACACCCTTTCACTGTGAAGTATTGTTCGTCCGGAGATGCAATTTACCCGACTTTATTTCGTGTCAGCCCGAGCGTCTTGAGGTTTGGAAGCGCAGACTCCAACACCGAATCATAGCATTCATTATTCACTATTACCGTGCGGTACTTGACGTTGACATCCTTTTCAAAGCATTGCGTCCCACTGACGGACCTGATGCTTAATGGCACTTCCGCAGCATACGTACCGCGCAAATCCTGTGGCCCTACACTTTTTGGCAGATGAAGCGTGCTTGGAGGTTGCCCATGTCAACCTTCAGGAGGTAATGGGTCCTCAGATGCCCGAAAAGCAAAACTTTTATCCGATAAAGTCTTCTAAGAAATTCAAGCACAGTTTTCTTTTATTTAATTGTTTTATTTAATTATTCTAAGTCATACAGATGAGATTGTTTATTCTGTATAGTAGCTTTCCTAACACTACTCTCTGAACCAACATTAACGCACGACATAAGTACACAAGAGAGAGTTCCAGAGAACACGCGCTAGCAAGCAGCACGTTTTGATAACTGACAAACGCACTATATGAGTAAAAATATTCAGACACACTCCATGAATATTGTATAATGTGTGCTAGCAGTCCCTCACACTTGCGTATCGAATCGGACATACCAATATGAATCTCGATATGAATCTTCTGCATCTAACCCATACTGGACTTGTTAATATGGGTCTGCCTATGCAATAGCAGAACGTTAGAAGCCAGTATGGGAGTGGAGAGAAAAATAAGTGGAATCGTGATTACATGCCCCCATCAGTAACCTTTCTACGCTCGCAATTGTGACTCAATTTTTAAAATCCACTGTGGTGGACGTTATTCAAAGATTAACAATACCTAAAAAAAGGTCTGAACAGAACGTGTTCGAAAACCATAAAGAGGGTGTTTAATTAATTAATAAATCTTTATTTTAATGCAATAACATAAACTTCACTGCCAGTGGTCTGGGGTTTTATATAGAGAAAAGAGAAAGACACTAGAACTGAATTAAGGCTAGAGGGTTCATATCGAAATCCCGAGTGTCTGAGCATGACATAAATTTGTGAAATATTATGCTTAAAAATCATGTAATACAATCTGCATTAAATCATAATTTAGAGGAATAGACAATTAAAGATGAAATAATATAGTAAATTAGACTCTACATAAGTATAAAATAAATAAAAATTGTACAAAAATTTCGAAAAAAAAACCCCCAGCAAATAATAGCACTTTTTCAACTGAATATCCGGTGATCATTTGTGGCGTAAATCCTCTGCTCTATAATGTTTTTACAGAATAAAGTGGAGATTTTCATCAAGGTTCTGAACCCACTGAAACATGCTAGTTAAGATAAAGCGGTCAACTAGGTGGAACCTATTGCAGTTGATACGGAGAGAGAGGGAAAGGCTCTGAGGGTTTGATGTGGGATTCTCCAGCGATACATGTTCCAGAAATCAGGACAGTTGACGCAGCCAGTAATCAGTTTTATGGTGGTGGTCTTTCTGCAGTCTTTGATTTTATAGTTGTTTAATTGAGGGCTGCTGTAATGGTGGATGTATGTATGTATGTCATTTGTCAGGCTATGTTTTCGCGAAAGTCATCTGATCATCCAATATTCGTCTGACTGAATGCTGAGAAGCGTGGATGCGGAAGCAGGAGCCGAGATCTCTGAAATATACAGAACTGAGGGATGAATCAATTTATCAACGTATTTGATGGAAGTTTGCCAGGTCTCGAACGTGAAGTAAATACTGCTCTACTCCATCTCAATCTGCACATTCTGATGTGAAGTGCTTTAAGATGTCTGTAGACTCGCAGCTTTGATTCAGATATCATCCCTAGATCTTTGTGAGTGATGGTAGATCCTCGGGATTAAAATGCTGTTAAGTATCACTGGAAGAAGTGATTGCTTTGGCTTTGGTAGGATCATCATTATTGCAGATTTTTTAAATTTATTTACATATCAAAGTTTAACAAATATTGAGCAAGATGCAGGAGTTTTAAATAATGCCTTCAGTGATTCGTTGATGGTCATCTGTCGAGTGGACATGATACCTGGTTTAGTGGTAGCAATTGGGGGGTTAAATTTTTTTCCATGGGTTTGGGTAGTGCCGAGGCTTTGGCGTAATGTAGTTTTTGGCATTTAGTGCTCTAACTTTTGCAACTGACTTGACTAAGTAATATATACTCTTCGCTGAGCTGGAAAATCTTTTTCCAGTCGTAACAGTATTTTAGTTCGTAGCTGATGCAGCTCATCTTCAGAAAACATCCCAGACTACAGCAGCGTTTATTAGTATTTTAACTCTGTCCGTAGAAAGCCTTGGATAGACGTGTTTGAGTATGGAGACTGTCCAGAACGGTACTTACTGTCGGAGTTCGTCACCTGGGCCATGAAGTTTGATGATAAAGCAGTCTGGTGGTACGGGACTGTTTCAACTGGTTCGCACTTCATTCCATTGGTGGTAGTACCTGAAACAGCTAAGTCCATGACCAGCATGTCAGCTTTGGACAGTTACGTGCTACCTATACTGTAGCAGTACTACGCGCCCAGTAAATATCAGCAATCAGTCGACAACCTTCATATCATATAGCGAGGATCTAAATAACTGGTTTGTAGACATTGACGTTGAAAAGTTGAATTGGCCGACTCAGAGCCAGGACCTTATCACAACTGTGGGAGAATTGGATCGCGGAATTAAGTTGCGGCTAAAATGATCTCTTACAAACTGGCTCCGGAAGCTGCTTTGCAAAAAACCACAATCACCCGATACATGCATCGATCAGAACATTTCAATCTATTATTGGGATCCTTAGAGCTATTTTTGATACTGAGAATTAGACTAAGAAGAGTTCAACCTTGTGATGCGTTGAGCGAAATTAATCGAGCTAAATGCGCATGAAATCAGTAATCATTACGTGGCTCACCGCAGCTTGTAAAAATACGCAAACGTCATTAACATATTATTTCATCAATATATGTCCTTATTCAATACAAACACGAATTAATATTGCTAAAGAGGAATTTCCGGGGAAAATTTCCTATTCCAAAGCACGGGATTAGGGCCACGGCTTAAGAGTTGAGTCATCGGTGTTGCCCTGTAAAGTGGATGTGCCGTGAGGCTTTTCTAGCTTATTTCTTGTTACTGAAGTATGCAATATTATATGAAATATAAAACTGTTACAGTGGGTTCTCTATGTTAGATTTTTGCTGATGAAGAAGGGCGGATCGACGTTACTCCAACACACACACACACACACACACACACACACACACCTCGCGCATTTGCCAGCCTGTATAAGCAGTATTCCAGGACGAATGCATGTAGGAAGTTGATGAACGTAACTTCTAAGCAGAAGTTTAAATTGTCGTAGATCGAATGCATTGTTCACCAGCACGAACAGTTTCTGTCACCTTAAAAATCTCGTCACCAGCACGAACAGTTTCTGTCACCTTAAAAATATCGAGAAAGGTGTAAATTAAATTCATTTACGCGCTCGCTGATTTTATTATTTTCGTATTAACCTAATTTTTGCAAATGCGCATTCTATTTTCGTGTTGGCGACGATTTCCAAGAAACATTTCACAGGAAACTGCGCTACACCATTCAACGGTGTAATATGATATGCGTGTTGTGATTTGCGATTCAAGTGACTGTGCAGAAATAGTGAAATTTGCATTTTTAAAATTTTGCTGTTTACTTTATGCTCCACTAGAGTTTTAGAGACAAATTAACATAATTTAATAACTAAAGAATCGGATCCCCTGGTGACTGTTCTGATTATCCTGCTAACAATACCAATGATTAAATTCGGCGCTTAGCAACAATGAAGCTTTAAATGCCATCAATTAACATGCGCGAACTTATACACGGAGAAAATTATCACTCAAGTAATGATTTCGCAGTCGACCGACTCGACTCGAGTCATTTAGGTCACAAATAGAGAAATAAAATAATACCGAAGGCTGATCGGTTCTGTGGCGCAGAATTACTCACCTCTGCGTACTCCAGAACAATGCCATCTATCGGTGGCCGCCTGAATTTCCTTTCGCTCGGCGTGTCAACAGCTAGCTGCACCCGACTTTCTTAGGCGATATAATTAATTACTCGCTGATCTCCGAAGTGTGCCGTAGAGATGGTTCACTTCAATCGATAGCTGGCCGTACGCTCATTTAGTTTTCACGCTCCAATGCAGCGATAATGTACTGTGACTTATGGAAGACGTACACCCCCTCACCGGTATGAAAACAAGCTGACAACAGTTTTTATCTTTGTTTCCACCTCGAGCAAACGCCGACTCCCACTTCGAAGCATTACCCTCGGTAATACCTCTTTATTCCGTAATCAGGCGCACGGCTGTGCCAAATCCAATAAATGCCATCACTGTCGTGATTCCGACATTCTGGGGGAGGAATATTTATCCAAAGGTAAGCTTACCTGGCCGCTCTAAATCTACCGGAAATCATCTCCTCAGCGCGTGCTTAAAAAAAAAAAAAGAGTCACCTTCCGTGTCGCAAATCGTATCCAAGACGCGAGTGCTTCTTCGAGTCTGTTGTGTAATTTTCTCACAACTTAAAGATGTCGCAGAAAGTTGTCTCGCTTATTAATCATTTAGCCACGGGACTTCTATCCCTCGTGCGAGTTCTTCGGCGAGGGAGGTTAGTGCGGTCTTCGGATCTCCGGTTGCTGGTGATGAAATGCTCCGCGGTGACCGATTTTTCTCGATCTTCGGGGTCCTTCTTTTATTTTACGGAATTAGCTGCACTTCTGCGTTGTCGCTTTTCACTCAGGAGAATGAGCGATGCTCGCGCACTTACAACTGCGAAATTTTACTGTTCAAATTAATTACAATTATGAAAACAAAGCAGAGAAATATTTTTCTAAGTGCACCCTGTAGACTACGGGGCCGCTAAGAACTAGTTATGACATATCGCTGAACGCCCGTATGATCTTTAAGCCCAGTTCGTGGAATGGCGATCGACAGTAACCAACTTCAACCAATATCTGGTCAACATTTTCTGTCCAAGTTCTGTTGAATCCAACTCCGATTCGTTGAGTCAGAGGATACCGTTGAATCCTCTGACTCAACGAATCATTTCTTGGAGAGAAAGCGTCCTTCTTGCAGTTGTTATCTACCAGTGATTCAGTAACCTTATAGATTGGCAAATCTGCTGTTAACATTCGAAAATCTTGAGTGAATTCTTAGGACTTATCTTGAAATTTTAAGAAATCATTCAGTTTCAACTCCGACCAGATTATCAGTCGAAATAAAAGTCACGAAAAATGTTCGTCTTGCTTCTTTATCGTAACTTCTTGTTGCTAGGATGGCTGTAACGAAAACAAAACATTTGGCCCACTACTACTACTACTGTCCATCTAAATAGCAAAAAAAGAAAAGGGCAGGCACTCTGAGCACTATCGCGACAACTAAGTGCACCTCTATGTTGGTAATTAAGTCTTTTTGAGAGCAAAAAACTGCGGTGTTATGAATTCGCATTTCACTCTGATAATTAACGACAAAAAACAAGAAGCAAATATTTGTTAATTAGATGTGACATGGAAACTCTATTTACATGAGGTCTTCGTGTAAAAACTACATTTCTACGCATGGAATGAAAGCGAGACAGTCGAGTAATGATAATCAGATGACAATAAAGGTAATAAAAGTGTACGTTTTATTAAGCCGAAGTTTAAAGAGTGAATGGATGCATTCGTCTGCAATAAATATGATTCGCGTGTTTTTTCCTCGCCGCTTTTTTGCGATGTGTATACAGTGGTAATGGCAATACGCACTACTTATTCATAAGCACATGCGAGACACTGCACGTTTGTTTCCCTCCCTAACAACACCATACTTCTAATTACACCACCTCCTGCGGATGCGCGAAGCAAATCGCACAAAGCAAACACGTCGGTAAGTGCATTACCGAAGAACCCGATGGCTAGCGAAGTCTCTGCGGAGGCGGCTGACATCCGGTCTGCGGTAAGTTTTTTAAAAGGATTGATAAGTGACGGATGGCGAAGACTGACGGTGGACGAAGGTGTCGTTTCAAGAACAAACAATTTTTCTACCCGAAGGGGAGTCAGCGATGTGGGTGACACTTGACATTTGTTGTTTAGATGAAGGCGACCCTGTCAAAAGGATGATAATTTTAAAACAGCTTATAATGATGGCCAAGAGTGAGAGTCACGTTACATCTAACCTCCGTGGCGGTCTACTTCATGCAGTTTTTCTATGCTTCGCTGTCTTTCGGAGCTAAGGGTCGTGAAAGTATTATCGCGCACTCGGTCTTGTTTCAGGAGCCCAAGAAAAGAGCCAAAATAATATCGGTTTATTTCCAAAGAAATATCTTTTTATATTTAGCCAACTGGGAAGGGAGGAGGGGGGGTTATACAGATACCATCACAATATAGTATATCTATTTACAACACTAATAATCCATTTAGACAACTCTGAAAAATGTACGATTATAACGTGGAGACAAACAGTAGATTTGTTATTAAGAACAGCCTTTTGTGGCTGGAAAGAATGCGAAATAGATCAAGGTCCGGTTATAATTTGTGTTTTATGAACGATAAACGTTTACACAACGTAACACACATTACACGTATTAAACTTAGCCTACCAATACGGAAAAATTGAGTGAGAGAGAGAGATGAAAGCAGACTATACACACAAAAATCTTTTCCTGTTCGCAACCGATAAAGATGTTTTTATTTCAATCCTTCATTATTTGAACTTATACTTGGAGTTTCTTCACCTTCCGATACCACTAGTGTGCTAATATTAATTCTTCTGCAGGGCACATTTTATAGATTCCCAAATTGATCAACACTTTAATTCAATATAATCGGTATTGAAATCTGTTAGAGGCAGTTAACATATGAACTACGATGGCACGCAACGCGTCCCTGTAAATATCCCTTCACTGCATCACTCCACTGCATTTAAGTGAAGCTTCAGTTCGAACTGTACACGAAACTTACCAGAAGCTTTACTAAAGCGAATTGCCAATCAAAACGAAAATCAGTTTGCACTGTTAGTAACAATTGCGTTTACCTCATCAAAAGTCACTAGAATTTCATCAGTTGGCAAGAAAAGCCAAAGTGCGATTATTATGTACTTCTAAAGTGTCTTTGTCTATGTACTTCTAAAATCACAACACCCTTGCCCAAACAACAATTTCAATTTACTGAAGGTGCAATCGGGAAAGAATTTTTCGCCCTTACTTTAGGGAATGGTGCAGTTATTTTAGGAAATAATAGATAGAGAAAAAATCCACGCAAGTGGATTTTTTCAAAAGCATGACGATTACACACATTGCCAAAGAAATACGAACCATTATTCAGTATTTAATCGGACTTCCTTTGTTTCGGATAACGGTAAATGGGCGGCGCGGCATGAATTCTAAATGGTGTTTTAATGCGTTTTGGTCTAATTGTAACATTGAGATCAGATGAATGGGGGCGAGCCGAGAGAAGATGGTGGAAATCCGTGTCATGTTCTCCGAACCACCTTGCACTGTTCTGGCATGATGCACTGTTGCATTGTCATCATAAAGTGGCCATCACCTTCGGGATAAGAGCATAAAAATTGCAGAGTACAACAGATCTGATACAAAATTCAGGTACTCCCTGGATAAAATTCGACAATACAACAGTATTAACGGAAGGTCGAATGTCTTAAGTCAAGGAAAGCAAGGTCCATCACTTCGTGAGGTTCTCACCACACTCTCTGCCTACCGTCAGTGCAAATCAAAGTGTATCGTGTTTCGATTGACCACATGACTTTCTTACATTGCTCCACTGCCCAATCACGACGTTTTCTGCACCACTGTAAGCGAATTTTTCTGTTTTTCTCTTAAACTTCTTCCGAATAAGCAGGCCACTGTCAATACTCAGTTTCCTCAATTCCCTGCGATGGTATGAGTTGAAATAAGGCAGTTCTGGGCTTGGTTGAATTCAGATAATATTTACTCCACTAAAAACCCTTGTCGTTTGGTTCACAGCTCATAAGGAACAAAGTAGGGTCCACAACTATCATAAATTCTATCCGTTCTGTGAGGGCTCCTCGGAGACGCTTTCCTGGTAAGAGACAAAAACAAGATTCTAGGCGGAATAATCTACCAAAACAATCCTAATTATGACACAGAAGTACAAGAAACGCCATCACTGAGAATCAGGGCTACTTTCCCTCGGCCACAGAAGAACCCTTCACGAAAGAGGAGGTTACATTAGCCGTAAATAAAATCAAAAATGAGAAAGCTCCCGGACTGGACCTCATCGAGGGGGAGTCCATCAAACACCTTTGGTCTGTTGCACCCGATGTTCTAGTACAACTATTCAACACGTGTCTTAATGAAGGTTCCTTTCCTACACTTTGGAAACACGCCAACCTCAGGCTTTTACCAAAAAATCTAAATCGTCCCACTGGTACAGCCAAAGCATACCGTCCAATTGCTCTATTGCCAATATCAGGAAAATTATTTGAGAGGTTACTTCTCATTCGTCTTCAGTCTGTCTGTGAAACCAAGGGACTCGCCTCTACACTCTAGTCTGGCTCCAAGCAGGAATGTTCAACTATTAATGCACTACTGGAAACCACTCAGCTAGCAGATAATTCTGATGCCCGTTATATCTGGCAATTTTTATAGATTTTAAGGGAAGCCAGGGATCTTGCGGCGAGCCAGAATATCTGGCTGCTCCCGCAACATCTTCAAATGTCTTACAGATTACTTTTATAACAGAAAAGTTACCGTGAAATTTTGACTCCACCTTCTTTATTCAGCTGTTTTTGTACCGTTCGTAACATACGGCGCTGCCGTATGGTTCCATCTGTTCTGGGGCCAGCTGTTTGGAATATAATTCTGGATGAATGGCTCATGCAGGACTTTCTCCATACCACACAGCTCTTATATGCAGATAACCTGGTTATCGTTGTTGAGTGCCCTACTCGTGCAACTATTGAGGCCAGAGCCAACACAGTCTTGAATTCCCTGTCGGTTTGGGCTGAAGAGAGTATGCTGGAAATCTCTACAGATAAAAGCGGAACCCTACTTCGCAACAGACCACCAACCATTCGTTATAAAGGACATGCGCTCAAGAATCAACGTTCATTCGAATATTTAGGTGTTACCCTAGATGATCTCAGAACTTTCATGCCACATCTAAAGTCCATGAAAGAGAAGGCCAAAAATTATATCAATATGCTTGCTCACTTCACCAAAGACTGGGGTCTTAAGGGACCTGCACTCCACCTTCTTTATTCATCTGTTTTTGTACCGTTCGTATCATACTGCGCTGCCGTATGGTTCCATCGCTTGTCCATCATCAGCACTAGGAACGTTATTCTGCAGATACAACGGTCGATGTTATTAAAAATGACTCGGGTTTGTAGAACGACATCAACAGCAGCACTACAAGTATTAATGGGCTGTATCCCCCTTGACCTCCAAACGGCATTCACAGGGCTTTCCCATGCCATCAGAAAGAATAAAGAAGCTGAATTCCTGGGGATAAAAACTATTGTTGATGCAGATCTGAAAAAAGAAGTCCGGCGTTTGCCAGAGGGAAACAAGTTCCGGCAGGAACTTGTTTTCCTCTGGAAAATCCGTTGGGATGATTCCACCAAAGCTATTTCTACCTAGTAGAAATAGCTCCTACCTCAACAAGCAAAGACTTGGCTGGTTCTTCCATAATTTACACACTACCTTTCTTCTGACAGGACATTGATCATTCAAAAAACGACTTCAGGACTTTGGGCTTGTAAACGATGCCCACTGTGTTTGTAGAGAACTGGAGGACTGGCACCACGTAATGCACTCATGTAACATCTACCTGGAACTACGTAATCAACTGTTACTGGATATAAATTTAATCGCACTCAGTCCGAAAAGCAACCTGTTAAAATCAAAAGAAGCGTTTTTAGTTTTTAGCAGGTATGCTTCAACAGTCTTCAAGAGGTGTTGGTAACATCTTTCCACGTCTGACCCCACAACATAGACATCCAGAACAGATGTTCCTGAAAGCGCCATGATCTCTCTCTCTCTCCTCGTACCTGCTCTTCCATCATCACCAGCCACTATCAGAACTGAATGAACACCCAACTGGACATCTTCTCTCGTAAGAATGATGGCACCGAACTGATAACAATCAAACTTACACACCTCCCATTGCACCTACACAACTTTCCAGACCTCCTTTGTTCTGCATGCTGTCTTCCTTTCCCTGGCTTTTGGTGGGTTCTCAGACCTGGGATGATTCGTACTTCTCCCTTCCCACCTCTTCTTTCCGCTGGAGGATGCCTTCTTTCCTCATTCTCTTCCTTTTGCCTACTTTGACTCCACCACTTCTACTATCTTCCCCACACGCTCCCCCCCCTTTTTTTTTTGGTCTCCGTCCAGAACGCTCAGGCGACCCTGGCGGAGATCAGCCAGAGTATCAAGGCAGCCTGGCTCATCTCCCAGTGGTGGTGGCGGGCAACGTAGGGATCCACTAGGGGCCCTGCGGCCAAGTAGCCAGTGACACAACAGAACATAACACAATACTGCATAAACCAGACACTACACTTTTTTCTGACTTGGGCGACTCCGTAGCCAGGTGGGAAGGAGCAGCAGTGCATAGCACACGCTTCTTGATTAGACCGAGGTTCAAGCCCATCACCACCAAATACGGAGGATGCGGAAAGGTCAGAGAAATGACCACCGCATATCCCGGAGCAATATGGCCTTAGTTGCTAATGCTCCTAAAAACCAAATAACAAACAAACTTTCTCTGACTTATGCAGTAGTTCTGCATTCCATCACAGAGTACATACCGCAGATGTGGGAAACCACAGGTGGCGCCTAACCCAAAATACTATGCCACTACTAAATACTATTTACTCCACTCTGGATTGTCCTGTTTTTCAGTACAGTCCTCTTTAGGGTACGATGACTTCGCTCTTGAAATATTGTTTTTCTGCCACACTTACGCTTTGGAGATGTGGAAGAACCGCTTCCTCATTAAAACTTTTGAGATGGATGCTTTTGAAAAACCATTTATGTCTTTCGTTTCTTGAATCGTGTCTCTTGCTAAACGTGCACCCACAATAAGATCTTTTTCAAAGTCTGAGATCACGCGTTTTCCCATTCTAGCTTCAGATTGCTGCAATCGAACAGTCTGTCACTCTTTATACTCAACGAGGAAAAACGTCATAATCCCACGTCACAGTTTTCTTTGCACCTATTTGCATTTCTTCTGTCTGTGACTGTCTTAATACAAAGATTCCTATTTTTTTGGCCAGTGTATGTAAACCTTTTCGAATCAAAAATATTCTCCACAAGTGGAAAAATTTAATAATATTCTTGATAGCGTATTTTCGAGAATTATCTCTCGTCATTAATAGCGGTTAGCAGGATGTGGGGGGGGGGGAGAATTGACAGAAACTTTCAGGGCTGGCGGAGCAGTAATGGGATAACAGGCAGCGATTTATACATTTAGATCGTTGTCCATGTACAGATATCATCACAGCATTTTACTTGTCATTATTGTGTAATTATTTTAATTACTTTAATAATTTTTTCTAAAGTCGACCTCCCGGGTCAAGATCATTTTATGATTCGTCATCAGAACTGCTTGATCAAGGTTGTCCGGATCAAGTTTAGAGGTGAAAAAGTGGACGGTTCTGAGAGAGATTTTTTAATCAACTCTCAAGAGTATGGATTCTTGTAAAAGTTCTATTTAAGAAGAAAAGCTGAGTAGTAATTGTAAGATTGCTTTTATTCGAAGGAGCACCCCGTATTGGAGTTCCGTCAACTCGGCGTTGGAGAGTTCTTCGTAGCATCAATAATAGGCTGAAGGTTACAGCTTCGCAATAAAGATGCATGGGTGATAGACAAGAGAGTTAAGTCATTACTGAAAGTTGGTTTAGGACCCTCTGGGACAGGTTATTACAGAGTACAGTACACGATAAATTAAGCCCATATGTGGGTTAGAAACTCGCTAAGAGTATCACTGTACTGGAACAAATAACACGTTTACCGTGTAACATTTTCCGGCTATCCACATGTGTCCACTTATCATTCCCAACATTGGATTACCTGCACGAATGTGATTTAGGGAGCCATAACATATTTGATGAGGCGACCAGTACAAATCCAAGTGCATCGCATGAAGATGATTAGAGACACGATCTTGATTCCAAAACTAAGATAAGATTAGTAGAAATGGATTGCAGTCCATTTCTACTACGTTTTGAACCATATTGTACTAGCTTCACCTTGAAAATAAGCTTAAGTATTAAAGTTTAAAATGGAAAGCACTCACTTGCGAAGCAGCCTGCTGTGGAGCTCAGATGATTACAGGTAAGTTAGGAGAGGAAATATTCGTTAGAATGGTTCGTAAGAGGATTAATCAGTACGGAAAGGCCGTTAGATGGAAGAATTCGTTGAAACAGAGACACATGGTTAGTGTCTCAACGAATTTTTTTCATCTAATGTTTTGGTCCAAAATGCGGCGCGTTTTTTACAAAGAAATAATTCGGTTTGATTTATCCAGCTACTAAGAGCAAAGGCATTTTTGTGGGATTATAAGTTTTTATTTTATGCCTAAGTTCATAATGATGTCAGCAGGCGGAATTGACGGATTAAATAATTACTCATGACGTATGTGGGTAGTACATGTTCTTAAGCAAATCTCAAAGAGACTACGGTTGGTCCCAAAGCATCGGATATTCTTAAAATCTACGTATTCTGTAGTTCAATTTTTTGAGATGTAAAGACATCGGAAAAGCCCAGAGTTCCTGTTTGAGATCAACTAAGTCCTAATCGGAACTTTCCTATCATCGATGGGCTTTGAACCTGAGCCTTCTTCAGTGGGTGGTGAGTGACAAACGTTATGTTCTCAAGAAGCGAGACTGTTCTGAGTTATCCACTATGAGGTAGCAATAATAATGGACCACACATTCGTAATTTCGGTTAATGGAAACAGCTCATGTCTTATCCATTAATAAATAGATACTCTACTATAGGATGATTCATTTCCTTGAAGTTCCTCCAGCTGTGAAAACGCATTCCTTTTTGCCAGTCGCAAAACTGACTTTGGATGATAAATTTCTCTGAGTTTTTCACAGAATTCTCTCTCTCTCTCTCTCTCTCTCTCTCTCTCTCTCTCTCTCTCTCTCTCTCTCTCTCTCTCTCTCTCTCTCTCTCTCTCTCTTTCTCCAAACGTCCACTTAGTTGCAATCACGGATAATCTTTTACTACATATTCCAATGTCCAGCTACTGCTACCCGTTAGCAGAATACCTTCAACACCACAGAGTCATGTTCTAGTTGGAATTTAAAAAAAGTTTTATTCTAAGGACCTATTCTAGAAGAGCCGACATCAGTTACACGAACCCTAACCTTTCATTAGATACAAACGAGATAAATTTCTGTTCGAGTAATCAATGACTGCAATCATCCTTGCTTTAAGTTTCAAAGGCTAAATTTTTTCTACCAACCTTCTGAATTTAAATACTGTGTGTGTAATAATTGTTTCATATCGCTGCTGACAATTTTAGTGGAGTATCGCCGAGCTACTCCACTAAAATCGTCTGACGTTCTGTGGCCGACTCAGAACATAAAGCGAAAATTTATTTATATCCGAGTTTAATTTATATGTTTCTTTTAGAACAGAAGCTAGGAAAACTAAACCCGCCAGGCGTCACTGCGCTATGTTTATAAATTCCACCTGTTGGGGAAATAGAAACTCGAATTTCAGGAAAGAAACCATGTTAACCATCGCTTGGCATGAATATTTTGGCCCTGCTGAAGAAATGTTTCCTGGAAACCGACCTGAGATTTTCTCGCATGACGTGTAAGAACAGCGAGGTGCGTGAAAAATAGTCAGGAGCCGTCTTTTAGAGGCGCTTCCAACTTATTTTCGCGCATCATACAATCTCAATTCCAAGTCGCAAAGAGCATAACATGAGGACTCAATTGGCGAGCAGTAAATGAAAACAAAAATATTTAAAGGGAGCTCTTGGCAAAAATAGAGAAACTTTGCCACCATTCTGATCTTTCTCATGTTGATCGGACTCTTTCTAGGGCCCTGAGTATTCGTTATTTTCCTTCTATAATCAGGTGTGCATACCGTTAGCGTCTGTTTCTTCTTATGTTATTAAGCGAGTGGCTCTAACAAAAATCTCTCTTCATTATGCGACAGTGGACTTGGCGCATCATGGCCTTAGTCGCCTATGCGCCATAAAAACCAAAATCAATCAATCGTTATACGACTGCGCTGATGCGAAATATCTTCTGAGAACGTTCTTCACCAGTTCAAAACTCACGGTTTATTTTAATAAAAGTCCATCTGTTCTGTTCGTACATGAACCAACTGCTGGCTCACATATCCGATTAAAAATCACTTTAAACGATCTTTAAAGTGCCCTTACATTAAGGCACTTTCCCATTCATACATATCTCTTACGCCGCTGCTATTCCATAAAATGGCTTCCCATCCGTCATTAAAATTTATTTAATGATTGGTGTCATTCTGTGCTCGCGAGTTAACATGAGATTTCCGTCAGCTGAAGTGGACGGTTAGGGGAAATGTTATCTACATTGCATTACAAACAGAAGAACAAAGCCACACACACAGAAAGAGAAAAGAGAGAGAGAAGAGGGAAAGTTTTTTCTCAGCTTTACACATCAGCAACTTCCAAAGCCGCGAACTTTTCCAACTCTCGACCACATACATAAGTGCAAACAAATCACCCTCACCATCCAGTTTAACAACTGCATATTCCTGGCCATGTTACCGCACGTCCTACATCATGCAAATTACCCACAGAAACCGCAGCTCGCGCTGTTCTGTTGCACGAACAGCCGGAATTCATGAATCTCAATGTTGTGGCATGAAGGGAGTTTAATGGACTCGACAGCATGTTTAGCCGGTACGGATCACGAACTAGATGTGTAAATCAATAGGAGAAACTAATTAATATCTAAATGGTAGACAGTGGAGAAAGCGTGAGTGTCTTCTGCCAGATGTTTGTGTACCGGACGGCCACCTCGAGTACATTAAGGTAACGTGTACTTACAAGCGTCGTGGCGTGATACCGGAATGAACTTCGTGATAAAATTAAAGATTCAGAGCGAACCTTATTCACGCTAGCCTGATCGAAGCCGCGCTTTCTTGCGACTGGGTGTGGTGGAGGTCGATGAAAAGTAGTCGGATGTAGCGCATTTTTTCGCTTCATATGTCAAATAAGACATTAGTTGGGGGTAAAACTATACGTTTGATTTTCCAATAGCTCGCCCAATGATACCTTAGATTCGACGCGTTCAACCGCTAACTCTCTGCGCCGCCAGAAATAGCCCAACGCAAAAACATTCCCCTAATGCCGCGCGGTGTATATTTGTCTGAATGGAAAGATCCGTAAATTTATCTTCGCGTACTTTATTTCATCTGATGCGGCGTTCGTGAAGTAAATGACGATGTTCTCCACGAACCCCGCCGTACTAAACGCGGAGGCAGTGCTGGCGCAGCATAAACAATGTTGTTGGCCGTTTCTTGTTTCCATGCTAATGATCAAAACTAAGTCCAAGGGAGGAATTTATATTAACAGACGTTAATTAGCAAATTTATGTTAACTCCGGGGAAAGAATTTATATTAATTATTCTTAATTAGCATAAGTGTTGGGTGAGTGGTTCATATTTATGGATATTTCCCGCATTGTTTTAATGACACTTGGTCAGTTTAAGTGGAGCCACTCAACAAATTACGTAAAAGAACAAAGAAACAAAAAAAAAGAATACGGGGGTTATTAAAACTTATATTCGTAATCGATGTCTCCCCTCTCCCTCTGTGGGAGATGATAAACACCGGCTAATGCTCTCATTTAAAAACATGAACTTTTAATAAGCGCACATTTTTGCATAATATTTTCTAAAGAAGTTGAATTTGCTGAGTGCGCCATACGCAAGTTGAGGATGCGCATTGGGTTAGACATACGGATCGAAAAAGAGCGGCTTTGGACATTCTGAAGACTTTGTGGTTTCCGCGCACTGCCTATCCTCACCAGTTTCAATAAACTTCAGTTGTCGCGCTCTGTGTGAGGGCGACGGGCTCATGCAGTTGACAGGGCGACGCGTGGTCTCACGGAATGCCTCCAATTCCCAGAGTAGTTCACAACTTCATTGACCGTCCATCGCTGCTGTAGCAATTAACCTTTTCCGTTTCGAAGATCAACGCTAAGCATCGTATGACCACTGCCCTCCCACCTCTGCACGACAAACTTCAAAGTACGGTTCTCTCATTCGTTACTCACCGTGTATCAATAATTTTCTTTCTCTGTTTGTTTAAGAAGGAGATTTTGGATTTATTGAAGTGTCGTGAGCCATTAGTGAGTAAGGTAGAATCAAAGCCGTGTCTAACCTTAGTTTATTAGTTATGACTCATTTCAGCGAATTGCTATCATTTAACTTTTTATTTTAACATATTTGTGGTTTTTATTTGTTCCACTATTATACGTATTTCATTCGATATGGTTGCGATTATAAATACGTTTATTTTATTGTTGGACTTCGCGTAATAAATTATTTTTTATTGTTTTCCTGTGGATATGTATGATTAGATTCTTAGTGTAGAAGATGCTGTTTAAATAAACGAATTAAACGTGAAAAAGCCAGTGTTAGTACTGTATTTTTTGGTACGGCGAATAATTTTAAAGCAAACTAAAATCTATCAGGAGAGAAGTCAACTCGTTTGATTCATGCTTAAAATGCAATAAGAAAATTGGCATCATTCCAGTGACACCGGTTTTCAAACATTATAGAATATTAAAGTCATAGAATACAGAAGTACTATGTTGTCTAGTGGACTATACTCGGAAAATGAGAATATCGTAATGAATAAAAAACTGAGAAAATGAAAAGATCGCGTGGTAAAAGTAGAAGAACAAAATATCATAAAAAGGGAAAAAGAATATCATGAAATGCTCCTTTATTTCCTTTTCTCTATATATATCGTAAAATGGCAATATCTGCCGCATGATAGGAGATGTTTGAGAGAGAAGTTCCTTGCACTACCGTTTTATAAAACAAGAAGTGTGACAAATAGAGGAAACAGAATCTCGGACTTGCGTGAAGGAAAGGATGATGTCCTTTTCTACTGATGCCCTTCATATTATGATAATGCACGAGGAAAGCATTTGTAAGTTATATCATGTACTTTATAGACCTTGAAAGATACGCTAAAAGTATATAGAGGCGCCATCTTCTGGGAACTAAGACAAAGAAGGAAGGAAGGAAGAAAGGGAGTAAAAGTAATAACAATGATATTTGGAATATATTCTAGCTGACCGCTGTGATAAAAGAAATTATGCCTGAATTAATCTACACAAGAAACCAGCGGCAAGTACCTTTATTAGGCAAAACATATCTTGAGAATTTCTATTTATAGGTGACTTGGTCTTTGCTGTAGACAGTGGTTAAGCTGTAAAGGAGATTGAAAGATTGCATAAAGTTTAAAGAGGAAAGGCCAACAAATTAATATTATTTATGGAGAGAAAGAGAGAGAGAAAATACAAAATGACAGCTGACATACGCAGTCAAACAAATTTTATGACAACCACGTTACTTTTTTATAATCAAATTGAAGTGCACCTTAACACGATAAATCCAAATATGATGACAAGATTTAATCCAAGGAGCACGCGAACCGGACGGTCTATAAAAGTGCGCATTTTGACAACATCATGCACTTCTAATCTGATGCTGAACTGAATACATGCAATTAGGTTTTTCTCCTTTTGTGGAATGAACGTAGACATTTTGAAGATTCAGATCAGTGTAAAGCAATCGACTGGATGATAACATAACAGTAGCAAGCTGAAGTAGCCAAAGCTTTAAATAGTTGAAGAGTGGCAATGCCACATTTACGGAAGCGATATTTTGGCTTTCAGAGGCGTCTGGGAAGCAAGTTCAAGTTTGGGAAAAAGTTTCAACATTCTGAATGTGATCACTATGTGTCTCTAAGACCTAAACGCCACAGACAGACAGACAGACAGAGAGATCGCAGTATGACAACATCAAGCTCCCAGCTGCAAGAAAGACAGTTTCGATCAAACCATATACAGGAGTAAAAATAAAACTGGACTCTACTCAAGAGGAAACATTGTATTTCTCCTCCTCTTCCTCCCCCGTCTATACAGGATGACCCTGTATGGATTGGGGAAGGGATGATCCAGCTTAGTGTAAACAACATATTCTCCGCACCAAGGATCACTGTACCAGTGTTCTCTTTACACATGAGTAGGTTAGTTGTAGTAGCGTTTTAGGCGCATCAGCAACTTAGGATATATTTAGGCGTATATATAATATGTCATATTACATACACTGGTGGTCAAAGAAAGTGCATCACCCCTTAAAATTGCAATGGTCGTCCGAATAACGTAAATATATGGCAATATTTCTTACAGATTGCATCAGATAAGATTGACACGCGTAAGTGATGACGTAATATTGCATCAGCTGTTCCTTTTAGCTACCTGCAAGAGTTGCAGTCATTCCTTGCTTGTGTCAGGATGGCGAGTTACGTGCAGTTGACACCACGAAGAAAGAGTGCTATTGTTGCTTTAAGTGAGGAAGGATGTTCTTCCCCTCATATTGCTTATAGAGTGTCTTGTAATCAGTTGACAGTTAGTAGATTTCTTTCCAAACTCAAGAATACTGGTTCTGCTGATAGGAAAAAATTAACCGGACGCGGCAAACGAGTCTCTACGACAAAAACAGGCGTAGGACTCGTTTTCATCCGGACTAGCGCTTATGCCTTAAAAACCGTAAAGCTTCTTCGTCTGAGCAGAAAAGAGAATGGGAAGAACATACAGGAGTGATAGCAAGTGCAGTAACAGTCAGAAGACGCCTCTTCAAAAATGGACTTGTAGCCCGTCGTCCTAAGAAGAAGCCCCTCCTCACACAAAAATTGAGAAATCCCCGATTAATTTGGCGTAAGGAGCATATCAAATGGATCCCCGAGCGGTGGAAGTCAGTTTATTTCTCGGATGAGAAGAAATTTAACATGCATGGCTTTGATGGGAGACGTGGTGAAGAATACCATCCAGACTGTATGGTGTCTACAGTGAAATTCCCTACCAACCAAATGATATGAGGGGTGCATTTCGTATCACGTGCATTTTTTAACAGGTTCCGTCAATGCCAGTGGATACCTGGTTATATTGGAAGGCAAATTGCTGCCAACCATTAGAGACCATTTCAACTGCATCATTCAGGACAACTCTGCTCCTTGTCATCGGGCTAAAAGTGTAAGTAGACACTTCTGTAGTTACTTTAGCTTCATTTTTTTATTAGAGGTTCAACATTAATGTGTTTACATTTGTTACAGGTGAAAAAATGGTTGGAAGAACGGTCTATTATAACTGTTAGCTGGCCAGGAAACAGCCCGGACCTAAATTCTCTAGAGAACTGTTGGCATCGTGTGGAATGTGCAGTTGCCAGAAAGAAACCAAAGACCCTTCGTGAACTTCATAATTCGTGTTTGGAACCACGAACTATCAGTTGATTATCTTCAGAAATTGATCTTGTCAATGCCTCCACGGTGTGCTGCTGTCATCAGGGTCAGAGGCGGTTCAACTAAATTCACTTTATTTTCCATTTAAAATGATAAACTGAAGCAAATTGAGGCATAATTTCAGCTATAATTGTCGTGTTCACCAAAACCGTTGTATAAAGGTTGCAATATTTCTATTTGTGATGCTAGTCATTAATGTAACATACCATCGCGAAAAAGGGTTAGAAATGTGAAATTCCTAGGTGATGCACTTTCTTTGAACACCAGTGTATATACGCCGTAATATATATAAAATTTCGTGTGTTCTGTGGTCGATTTCCTGCTTTGCTGGACGAACAACCTGAGTTTTCGAGTGAAAAGACGGTGTTACCCTCGGCCGAGACAGATTAACTCAGATTAACCAACGTTTTCAAAAAAAAAGACAAAAAGACCCATAGAAATTCTTCTCGTTATTGCTGGGATTCGAATTCAGGTCTTTTCCACCCGCTGTGGAGAGGACAGCGATTCTACCAACTGTGCTTCCCACAAGGTCCACAGTTCCGGTACCTCGTTCTCGCCCTCTTTCGAGCGATGAAGATTACGTCAGTCCCTTTTGAAATCTTGTTTTTGTTAACTTTTGGAATTTTTGGCCCATCAGCTACTCCGGCCATAGTGTTCATAATGTGTCAGTTAAAATTGTAATCTAACTCGTACGATTTTCTGTGTATTATGTCTGAAGTGAATCCCTATGTGGGCTTAAAACGCGGAACGAAACACGCGGGGAACTCTTCTCCATCTGCCCAAGATAGGCTAACTACAGAAAAGTTAAGAGGCTTTTAAGAATTCCTCCAGTCTTCGAGGGGATTCGAGCCTGCACCTTTTCAAATGAGGTGACGAAACCGCCGTACTGTCACGAAGGCCTTTTTTGTCATTAAGAATCAGTGAAGTCTGAATTCAGCCGCAAGCGCCAGGTTGCGATGCCTCGGCGGTTAGATATTGTTTTTATGAGGCAACTATGCAGATGAAAAAAGAGCAAATGCAAGAACTAAAAGTAGTAAATGGGAATGAAAATTTCTGGCGCCTTTATCGACACAAAAAATTCGCAAATATAACACTGGCGATCTGAAGTTCATAAAAAAAGTACGCGAAAGAATTCAGTGGAGCGCACGTGTAATTTAACCTTAATAGCGTACTTTGAATCAACCACGGATTCCTCGACTCGCAATGTTAAGTGAAATAAAATCGATTAGCGCGGATTCTTGTTACTGTTTAAACGCTTTCGGTAACGTTAATCTTAACTCTACTCTTCCCATCCTTCGGAAGTAAGTTTTTAAATCCATTCACGATGTCCTCAGCTTCTCGACAAGCAAAATGTTGGTGACTTTCGAGTTATGAACTTATTAGTAGCTCCATGCGTGTAAGAAAAGGAGTTAAGACTGACACGGCATATACTTTTGACAGTGCGGGTTGATGCAAGTTCTTCTAAACGAAAGCCAGCAATTCCAAACAAAATAAAAAAAGCAAGTTCAGTTCTATGCATGTGCGCTTCATTAACTGTTTAGCGTAATTAGAAAGGTCTCATTAAGTACACAATGTCATTCTCTGTTTTAGCTTTAGACGGTAATGGAAAAGATATCTGATACAGAGATTTTTTGTGCATTGTAATTAATACTGGGGTGTTAATTTGCTCTTTGTACCTAATGAAGGCACTACATCCATATTACTGCGGGCTGGTTTTATTGCCAGACGATGTCACAGGTTCATTGTGTCGTCGGCGCTTTGATTGTTCGTATATTTAGTTCGCAGTATTTTGTAATTAAGACACAGGAAAGGGTAATATGTTCATTATGCTGCCAAGAATGAAGATATTAATGCCAGCTATTTTTTAGCTGTTAGAAAGGATTATTGTGCCACATTAATAACCTCAGAGAACGTTGGTTAATAAAGGAAGAAAGGAAACATACCTTCACATATCTTTACGGAAAAGATTAAAAGAAACTACCCAACACCCGCCATAATTTAAATTCGGATGAATTTCTTAATGTTCTACCAGTTGGGAGATGTACTAATGGCCAGATTCCGAATGGATGGGCTCTTCATCGTTCTAACAGCTTACTATTTTTGAAAAAAAAAAAAAAGGAAAAGAAACCCACCCGACACAATGTATATTACAACGCGTCATGATTGGTTCTTACTTCGTCTAATGCAGAATTGACAATCTCGGGTTTCTGTTTTTGATTTCATTTTTATTCTATACCAACAGCCATTATATTTGTGTATGTGTGTGTGTGTGTGTGTGTGTGTGTGTGTGTGTGTGATATTCACAATGCGACCGGTTCTGTAAAGGTATGTCAGCTATTGTTATATTTGAAATTAAGCGCCAAGGAAATTATGGCTATAAGGCGTCAGTGTATCATGTCCAGACAAATACGCAGCCATGGCGACTAAAATATTCAGCTCGGTGGTATTTTTTACAGCTCAGTGTAGCAACTTTAAGGTTGAACTGCCAGTTCTTTGTTTTAAAATCGCCATGGTCTGCTTCTTGCAAGGATTGACAAAGGTATAGTACGACGGATTTAGTACAACTATCAATGGTATTATTTTAAGGGTTGAAAGAACATAACGAAGAATAACAGGTCAATCAATCATATTCAGTGTTCCTTAAATTAGTGCGAACATTGAGGTTGGGTGAGGAGCATTTTGTAATCAGTTTTTCTCATTCAACGTCTGTATCATCAAATTTTATCCTTTTTTTAATTGGTTCGAGAAAAATAAATAGATACTAAAGGATTGTTTATATATATATATTATAACGGCGCTTTGTTCGCAAGCGCAATAGTCGTAATAGGGATGTTAACAACTCAGGAAGTGTCCCGGTAATTCATTATTATCATCTCTTGCCCTCTTACGAATTTTGTTGCTTCGGTACGCAATTATTAATAATTATAAATATAATTTCTAATTATATTTATATTTTTATAAATTATAAATACGTTAAAATAATTATAAATATTAACGTATTTATTTATATATAAAATTAATCACGTAAATAAATTTCGAAACTTTTTTTTAATATTCAGTGAAATGAAAAGTTTTGAGATTTTAAATTATAATTAACAAACCATCCAGCATCGCAGAGTGAGGTTGATTGATGTCGCCTGTTTTGGAAGACTGGCATATGAATTTAACGCTAACAATTAAGATATTTTCACCACATCAGGTGAATCAAGTTTACTGCATAAACGCAGCTATTGCAGAAGATGAAACCCCTCCCCCTTTTTGGAATATACCGTTCGCTCCCCTTCCTCAGCTGGCAAATGAATAGTTGCCAAGATGTAGGCGTCGCTTTTCGCAGATATCAAAGTTTCACTAACCGATAACAAAGAAAGAATTAAAACGGCTGAAAGCGATCTAATATTCTAAAATACAGAGAGGAATGTCAGAAGAAATATTTTTCTGGATAACAGCTGCTGAGAACGATGAGCCGAAATCCGGGACGTCTGGCAGTTTTACTTTTAATTAATTATGACTTCGTTATTATTCATCAATCTAATTTCGAAATTTCCATGAGTAAACGAGGGGAGGCATGACGTCTACAGAACTTATACGGCTGTAGTGTGCAGTTTGTTGTACTCTTATTCACTATTCTATATATGTACTTTCATAAAAGGAGAAAAGTTACAAGGATAAACAAATATTCCGCGTAGTCCATAATGTAAACCGGTACTGCTTATCAACTAATTTAATTTTCCCAAAGTGTACTGGTTTGAAACATTATTTAGTTCATAAAATAAATAATCTTTATAATAAATAATTGCGTAGTAGAGTATACAGGAGTGGATATACATTAGGAAGCAATTCGTCTTTCATGACCGTTATAGAAAAGTCAGGGCTTCGGTATAAAATAAAGTTGGATAAAAAGTAACGGTACGTTGCTAGGATAAGAATGGTATAATGTTCTTCAGTGTTACCAGATTTCGTTGCAGTTGGTCACGAACATTTACCCAACGTGTCACGATTAATAGATTTTAATAGATTTGTATTCACTTTTATAATTCTGTTACCCTCCTAGCATTTGATTGCTGTCAAGGGATAGATGTAACTTTTCTTTACCTGATTAAATAATAATAATAATACAGATCTGTCAGTTGAACATTTTACTACACAAAAAAGTGTAACATGCCAGATGGAAACAGTTCGTCGTCCAGGCGCAGAAGAAAATTTCCTTTGAGGTATCCTTATTAAGGCGTTCTTTATGAATCACTTCAGAGAAACATGCCAGCCTGCTAATGATCGTCCGTACTTGCTGTCTGATGCAAATTTTCTGAGGTGGATGTAGTGTTTACTGTCTTGCGGCACCACGGGTCCCCCTCCTGCGTAGTATACTCTGTGTCGCAGTGCAAACTCTGTAAAGGCCAGAGATAGTGTGAGTTATTGTGTAGTGTGGGGTTATGTCGTTCCTCTGACCACTTAGCTGCGTGGTCTCCGGACACTGGGGACGCACATTGCCTGTCAAATACCACGAGGAGGTGGGCCAGGTCGAAGACCGGAGGGAAAAAAAAAACAAAAAAAAACAGAAATTTTTTGTGGGAAAAGAGCGCTGGGAAGACAGTTTGAATATATTGGAGTACAGTTGAAGGAGTATTTCAAGATTCAATGCGCGAGGCATAATATGATTTGTGTTTAAATTAACTATATCATATCAGTGTATATACACCATAGTTTACCCATAAATTAAACTACGTACGTAGTGTGAAAGCATCGTTCTTAATTGTATCTCATATTGTGGCTACCTTCATAACGAGACGCCAGGTATTGCACTACTTCGAATAAGCAGCGTTTCTCTAGTAGAGAAGACTACTGCTATTTACTCTCAGTGGATACCACCACCCAGACGGTCACCGTTTCAAAGCTGTTGGCCTATCATCGATGGGTGGGCAGGTACCCTGATAATGCAAACATGCCATCACAGTTGCGAAGCGGTTCCACAGGTAGCCACAATATGAGATACAATTAAAAAACGATGCCTTCACGTTACGTATGTAGTTTAATTTATGGGTAAGCCATGGTGTAGCTACACCGATATTATATAGTTAATCTAAACCCATATCATATTATGCCTTGTGCATTTAATCTTCAAATATTGTATCATTCTGTACACCATTTGGCATCTCTCATATTGGCATCTCACTTCGCAACTGTGATGACATATTTGCATTATAAAATATTTATACATGTTTGCATTCAATTATCGTCGTTTACACGTTCTGTCACGTTAAGGTATGGGGACAAAATAATAATTTGGGGGGGGGGGTGGATTATACATTCTCACAAGTGAAAAAACATATACTCGAACACTGTGTGGGAACACAAGCTATCACGTCCAAAAATACGGACATGAGCGAGAGCTCCAACCTAAGATAAACTTTCTTGTTTCCTAACTTGCTTCCGTTATTTACTTACTTACTTATTATCAGTTTATTAACACAAGGTTCACCCCCTGTACAGAAAGTGAGCTATGAGGGTGTGCAGAAATTTTAAAATATACATTATACACATTTGTACAAATTTTACAGGTCTTTACAATATAATATTGTATAATAATAACTATTAAATAGATATATACATTTGCTTAATTGTATTCACTTCGAAATAGCATACATCTTGATAATTGAAGAGTTAAATGCATAGGTTGACTTCTTTATCAGCAACTAACATAACAGATTTTACACATACAAACCCATACCCAGAGCCAAGTTCACTGGAACATAGCCAGAGAAAACATGCACTCATGTACCCAAAAACGTGTACATATCATAAACATTATGCTTATTGATTGATACATATTACATTTAACATAAATACAATCGCTATCATGGCTATTCTATCTGGGTAGGAAACACAAACAGGCCGGTCTTATTTAGTAGTATTGGGAATTATCATGGTTCAAGTAGATGTGATAGTCTAAGTGGGGGGCACAGTCTGGTTGGTGATAACTTGGTTACATCTCCTTGACCTAAATAATTTTGAGCAAAGCTACTTGAGGCCATATAGCGTGTTTCATTAGACATTAGGAGATGTTCATCTCAATCTTTTATCTGTTCTCATTTTGACAGTATATCTCTGTGGGGATGGTAGTTGTTGGGCCAGTCATATAGAACATGTGCCCAATCCTCATTTGCTTCACAGGCACATTTAAGATCCTGGATGAGTCCTAGTTGACATTTTTACATTCAGGGAACCATGTCCTGTAAGCAATAAGATTACATACAGACCAGGGACATACCGGGGGGAAGGGGGGGGGCTAGGGTTACCTGAGGAAGGAACTTCCTAGTGACTTCCTTTGGTAGTCTCATACCATCTGGTTTACCATAGTTGATAGAGAGTACCCAGAATTTTTCTCTCTTTAAATCACTCTAAGTGTGATTTAAAGGTTATACCTAAGAAGTCTCTTGGTATTTGTCTTTTAAGCTTGAATTTAAACCTCTTAAATTTTAACCCGCTTCATATTACTTCTAAATCCAGAAGGAGTGCAACAGCTAGCGCCTGAAAAGCAGGTGTGCTTACAGTACAACATGCCCTTGTGATGGTCAATAGTGTGATCCACATCGTGCCTATTTTAGCCCCGTTCATGGCCAGAGTTGCTCTTGTAAACCAGGTGCCTGCACCATAAACGATTTCTGGGCTGCCTTATAAATAACTGCAAGAGTCTTCCTTTTTAAGTCCCCAGTCAGCACGGCTAATCATTGCAATCATACCAGTACAGTTCCTCACTTTTCTGGCAACATACGTAACATAGGATGAAAAGTTTGTTTCTGGTCAAACATTTCTAAGTATTTTAATTCCAATACTAAAACTAAAGCTATTGTTTTCTCTGAAATTTTGGGGGTCTATTTAGTTCACCTTTAAGCAGTATTTATTTGGTTTTGGTGTTAGATATTTGTAATTTGTGTGTTTGCCCATTCCTGTAGGGTATGTAATACAGAGTTTGCATGTTGCTCCAGAAAAGCTCTAGAGTTTGCCCTAACCAGAAGAACAAAGTCATTAGCAAAGTCGACCTTGTAAATGGGCCAATATCCATACTCAGAAACTCATCCAATACCAGGTTGCAGAAGCAGGGACCAAACACTGAACCCAGGAGGCAGTCTTGTGTTACGTTTCTGGTGATACTTTGGTATCTTGTCTTAACTTTATATATCTTATCCTGAGGTAGACACCGAGATGCTCAAGAACTTCGGTTACTGTCAGAACTCTTAAGCAGGAGAAAACCGGTCACTTAACTTCGGCCCGTTCTTTTTCAAAGCCGAGAATGAAGAATTACTTCATTGCTGCAGGCGGGATGTACCATAGCTATATGCCAGAAATCAGGAGTATGTAGGACGCATAAAAACATTTTGGAAGGGGTTGGGGTCCGTGTTGAGGTCATTAGATACTGCAGCCGTTGGATCCTTAGTTGATTGGTAAAAACGGTTTTTAATAAGTTGTTTGTGAGTAACCTACTTTAACGTCCAGAAAATCGGTTTATGAAGAAGGTTTAGTTGATGCCCAATATTTTGCTCGCACAGAATTGTAAGATAAATTAATTCTTGGTGTATTTAGTCTCGATTCTCCTATCGTTATAAAGAGGAGATGTACTTAGTTATTCGGCGAACAACTTTATTGTTTATACAGTATTGTTTCAATGAGTGATTGACCCTGTGCTTGGAATCAAAGGCAATGCCGAGATTTCTAGACTGGTAACATATGGAGTTTCGGTAGCCGGTAATGAGAGTAGGGTAACAGTGTGGGATTGTCTGAGGGAGAAAATAACAATGGCTGATTTTTTGGATTAAGGTTTCGCTTAGACTGGTGAAGGTGTCACGAAGAGTCCATTCAGGTTCCTGTTGATTGCGACCACTGATGGATTTGCTGTTGACGGAATTTCCTAGGGATCATGTAATCACATATGCTGATGATATTATCAACATATGTGATACATGATCCCTAGATTGAGAAAACATCAAAAGAGCAGCGAACAGGCCTGATAAGACCCCAACCTCTGCACACCAACTTTGATTTTTCGAATATTTACCACATTCGGGTCATGTGAGGTAAACGCTTTGGTTCAACACTTACAACTTCAAAAATGCATTTGAAATGAAGTGAAAGCCTTCGCCCTAAACCTCTAACTTGGTGGCAATGTGAAAAAAGCCCATAAAAATTCCTTGCGTCTTGACAGGATTCTAACCCAGGCCTTTTCCACATTGCATAAACAGCGACTGTAAAGCCTGTGCTGCTCAATCTCAATCTTGGATTTCATTTTGGACTCCATACATAATTCCAACTGCGGATTACACCATGGACTTTTAATTTTTATTTATTTATTTATTACTAACCCTATCGCTGTCAGAGAGGAGCCTGTGATTCTTCTGTCCTCACCAAAAGGCTTAGAATGATAATAGAAGACAGTCTGCTTCCACGGGGAAGGAATGAAACCATTGGGATGTATTTTCTTGCAGCAAAAGGCTGAGAGGCTGATTATTTAACACAACCAACATAACCCGAGCATAACACAACCCGACACGAAACTACGCAGACACGTTCACTTCACTGATCGGCTCTGCTGGGTACAGTACCTTCACATACACACGCAAAGGTTTCCAATCTGGCTCATGACAGACTCACACAAGAAATTTAAACAATTAAAAAAAAATAATAAATAAAACATTGGTTAGTAGAACAGAAAGGTACAAAAACGATAAAGAAAACAAACAGAAAGGGAAATAAATTTTTCTTTGATTATGAAAAAACATTGTCAGATGTTTGTTTTAATGTCTTAATATTGAAAAAATACTGGGCAAATTTCGATCTCAAATTTACAGATTTATGTAAAATTTATTTTTAAATTGATATATAAAATAAAACCGGCATACGTACAAAGCTCTGTTATCCGGTGAAAGAGCATTCTGGTTATCTAAATTTCCAGTTATTTGAGCTTCCCAGCAACCTAGGAGAAAAATGGATAAAAAGTATATTGAGTCACGAGACTCTCCCTTTTACTGTACTTAGAAACAGTTTTTATTCAGAAAAAAATAATGTAATATTAAACATATTCCGTAAGCTGCAGTAAGAGTAAAATAAAGTTAATTCCAAAATCAATCAACTTTGCATAAAATGAACTTCAATGAGATGAGCAACATCGGTTTTACACAGATCCAAGTTCTTCGCAGTTTGTTGCGAAATCGCTTGGATTTGTACGAAGAATTGAATGTAAATTTTCATTGGTTAGTAAACGATTTTTCGGTATTAAATTTCAAAAAGAGTTTCACAGATATTACTTAAACCATATTACTAAAACTTTTGAAGCTACATCCTTCAGCTTTCGTTATTTGCTAACGTTTACTGTTATTATTCAGTCCACAAGCTCTATAAAATTAATTCTTCTGAAAATTCTCGTACTCATTTTTACACTCAAAGATCGTTATTCAATGAAGCTTAAAGACAAGCTTTAGAATGAGTCCACACTAGTCCACCTAAAGAAAAAGACGCCCATCTTCTCGCTTGATAATAGCTCGTATCCATTTAATCCTGAGCTCTTCCCCAAGAGCTGCTATGTCGGCGCTTTTTTCCCGGCCTTTTCCACCCATAATATTATTTCAGGCAATTTCTTTCAGAATGCCACCACACTGCAAGTCTATTAGTTGTGAAAGTGCATGTCAACATTAAATCACTTTCAACTTTCTGAAAATCCAGAAATTCTGTTGCAGTTTCAATAAATTGCACACCACTGAAACAGGGAAAAAATTCTGCAATAGACAAAGGATTAGAAGAAGAAGAACTCTTTATTGCATCTGATTACCCCTGTACTGGAAATATCGGCTGGCCCGACGAACCTTAGTTCTGTTTGCATCACACAGAGCCCTCGTGGTTAGCACAGTTGGTAGGATCTCCGTCCTCTCCATACCTGGTGGTAAAGACCTAAGTACGAGTCCCGTCGATGAAGGGCGGAATCTTTATGGGCCTTTTTCAAAAATGGCTGAATTAGTCGATCTCAGGTGAGGGTAGCATGGTTTTTTTTTCCGGAAACTCGGATATTTCGTCCAGCAAACAGAAAATTAACCTTAGAACACACGCAATTTATAGACAATATTCACGGAGCAATATGGTCTTAGTCGCTGATGCTCCTAAAATCCTACCACAACAACATCGCCGACCGGGCTAGCCGGGTGGGTAAAATACCTGCCTAGCAACCCAAAGGTCGCGGGTTCGAATCCCGCCTCGGGCTTGGATCAAAGTACTGCAAAAACTTTGGGAGGTGCATTATGGCCACAGAAGCCGATGCGCCAACAACTACCAAATAAAAAAAAAAAAAAAAAAAACAATAACAACATCATACAGATCCCAATATCAGGGTATGGAGTGGGGGGTAAGGACAATGGCTTCGTTCTATTTTCTCCAATGTTTTTATGCTTATATACTAGAGTCGACTTAAACATCGTCATTGGACAAAGTGCATTTTATTTTTCACTTCCCCCTTCCGATAACAGCAACTTCTTGCACGAAAATTCCTTGCCATCGGGCCTGTATTGCGATGAAGTTGTTTCAGAATCAGGAAAACAAACCCTTCCTGCTTCCATGGCCTGCACACTCTGTAGGTCTCATTCGGATAGCATTTGTGGAACGAGGTTAAGTGGGTCCGTCAGGAACGTGAACCTGCATCCAGTCTGGACGGCACAACATATGTTTAGAACGCTATGACGTTGAAGGTGATTGGTCTCTTTCAAAACTGGAAGAGACTAGCCACCTTCAAAATTTTGTCTTAATAATAGATACCACAAACTGGATCCAAACCGCCGACATAAGTACAATATTATTTATTATACTGAACATATCTGTTGGTAGGAAATATGTTTAAAATTTTCTACTTTTGAATCTGAATAAACCATTGAAAATTGCATAAAAATGTGGAGTCATATATTTCTTTTTTAAACAAAATTGAGTAATCATTCCACGTAATGAATTTTACACAGTAATTCTGACATACGGTTTTCCAAGTGCCATTTTTTACAGAATATGTTTATCAATCGTATAAATGTGCATTAGGAATTTAATATTTATCGAATGTGTTTTACAATTAAAACTAATTCACCTGACATTTGTCAGTTAATAGCCAAATTTTCAGTGATAATGATCCCAGCAGATCAATTCTTGTAGTGTGATACGACCTTTAAACAGAATTCAGAAGGGAGATCGTACAGTGCCCTCAATAACAGTTAAACTAGGAAGTGCGATGAATATTTATGAGGATTTTTTTATCGGTCAACTAATTATTTTAAGCATATTATAGATTGACTTAAATCATAATAACGCTTTCGCGCCGTTGGGATGAGATAGACCTATCATTGTCTTTTTACATTAATCATTAATTTTATGCCATTTTTTCCTGACTGTGCACGAGTGCTTTTTTTATGTATACTGCGCATCACGTCTATACAGTTCTTCACATTATTACGTAGAGGTTTGGTACAATGAATAATGGCTCATTACTCTTCATGAACATTAGGGAAATTTCTCTGCAGCAGACTTTACAAAGCAAAAAGGTGGCGATACGTAACTTCCTATGTTTACAGGCCACTTTAGAATGGCCCAAGAGAACTCTGTAATATTGCGTTTTATCGATGGAGTTGACAATAAGATTTTCCGCTTGGCACAAGTGTTCAAGCATTCTCTCACTCGCCAATACTGAATTACTGCGCAAAGTAATGCCAGCATAACTCAATAAAACCGTGAGTTGAGAGTGCAAATCACGACATTACGTTTACTTCGCTGTATCATGCAAACGCGAACTTCTACTTTTTTGGCACCGTTTCAGAACTAAGGGAAGATTAACTTGTGTTAAATTTCTTGTAAGCACGACACAGGTTAACAGCCGCAACCAACCTAATGCAGTGTCTTCGGTAAAATGCGTGAAGATGTTATATATTTTTTTGAAGCACTTCTTGAAGAAACGAAGAAAACCTTTGTAAGATTTCTAACAAATTTACATAAGATGTGACTGTGTAAGATAGCTGTCAAAAATTCAACGATACATGTACTTCTAGTTAGAGAATTGTGCACCTTTGACGTCATAAGCCTTAGTCCTGCGAGGAATTGTCATGCCGGTCTGGTAGAATTTATTTAAGACATTTTACACTTTAAATCAAGGTTGCAGACAAAAAGCGTGCTGTGAAAAAGAGAACTGAAGCCATTCCAAATATTGAGATAAGAATAAATAAAATAAGATTTCAAATATTCAAATTATATAGTTACAAACAAAAAAATTTAATCCACGAATTGAGTAATTTGATAAGAGACTTTTATGAATAATTAAAATGAATATAAATATTAATTAATCCTCAAACTGTGTGAGGTTATATACAAAATCCAGTCCTGCACTTACAAAATATTTGTAAACTATATCATATAAGCATTATTAAATTCAGGAACCAAAACTCCTGCACCAAATTTTCTTTCTTCAAATAATCAGAAACAAGAAAAACCTTCAACATAAAGAGAACAAAGTTTAACTTTGTTAAGAAAAGTTTCCTAAGCAGATCTTCAACTATTGTAAACAAACTAGGAGGAAAAAATACCCTTCACAGGTTGATCGATAGACCTTCGAACACTACGATTTTGGACCGCCTCACAATCCGTATATCAAATGGAACCGTGACATGATACACATTGAACAAAAATTATTCATTCTCCTTAATGTAGTTCTTCTTCGAAGTATAAATTAACTTTGTTATTAAAAAGCAACCTCTGTTAATACTGAACTGCATTTTTAAAATGTTCATTAATGTTTTTCTCTTTTAATATTTCATATTGAAAATTGTAAACATATCAAAATCTCATCTACTATTTTTTACTTGTAGTTCCATAGCAGTGTGTAGCACAATTGGCAGAATCGCCATTCTTCTCCCACACCGTGTGGAAAAGACCTGAGTTCGAGTCCCGTCGATGACGTGAGAAATTTTTAATGGCCTTTTTCACAACGGGCTGAGTTAGTCGGTCTCAGGCAAGGGTGACATGTATAATATCTTATGTAGGACGGCACCTGAACGAAAGTTCAACTCCGCCTTTGTACACTGTGATGATTACAGAGTTCTGTAAACGGCAGAAATGTGTGTAATATTATGTTTGTGCAGTGTGTGTTGTTTAGTTGTTTCTGACCGTTTTGTCACCAGGCAGGTGACAAAACAGTCAGAAACACCTGGAGAGCCTGCCCAGTGTCCGTCTGCACCACGGGGAGGTAGACTACAACTACGCATGTACCATGCAACCTCAACAGTCGCGCACTGAATATCCAAAGCGAGTTTGGAATCATTCAAAAGAACCCCCGTGCCGGCAACAGCGCGCGCGCGCGCCGTTGCGGCACGGGGGGTTCTTTTGAACACACACACATACACACAATCATTCCCAAGAGACGAGACAGGGCAGAAGACGAAGAAATGAAGAAGAAAATAGCATAAAGTAAAAAAAAAAATTAAATGTCTTAATGTCTTTGCCCACGTCTTTATCCAGTGCTGCCCAAAGTAGTCCACAAGGAGAAAAGGTGTACAGTCAAACAGCAGTAGTAATGTCATCCAAAAGCAAGATCGGCAGGAACAAGTTCTAGATATAATTCTTTTAATCTGGAGTGATATCAGAAGTCACTGGTTGATGACGGTATCACTGAGCAGGGGAATTATTTAGTTGTGGAGAACTTGATAAAGAATGAACCAGAAAAATGCAGCATCTGTTAAAACATTTGAGTGTTCTTGAATTCTTCAATTAACATTGAGTTGAAAGTCTTACTGCGATTAAAAGCAGCATTGCAGAAGGTCTGAAGGGCCTGGAAATTGTTAATAGATATGAGTATCTATCAACAGTTCCCAGGAACAATGGAGCATTCTATTTACGAGGACCTAAATAGAATGATTCAAAAAGGACGTGAGAAGAGTCTTCTGGTAGCCCATATCGACAGGAGACCGTATTAGAAAGTCTGAATTGGTAAAGTTTTGCGTTAAGCGAACAATGTCCACTTAGTATATAGGAGGTTAACAGCGAGGGTGAAAACCATTTTCTGGTGGATGATGAAAGTAGTGTAATTACGTCAGGAACGATTTTTTTTGTAATGGCTCCTTTTCGGCAGAAATTCAAGGATAGCATGGTAAATGTAAGTGTAACTGTGTTTAGGGTCAAGCGGCACCAGGGGTTTCCCCCATCTCCGCGTAGTTTACATTATGGTGTGTTACAGTACGCTGTAAATGCCAAAGATTTAAAAGTTTGTGTGTCTTGGATCGTTTAGTGTCGTGTACCGTTGTTCTTCTGGTCGTTTAGCCGCTGAACCCCAGTTGGGGCCCAACGTTGCCCCACTTACGCCCCGTGGAGGCAGACCAGGAACCCAGTAGCTTATATATACTCTGGCAGATCCTGCCACCTAATTTCCTCAGATTTCGGTGGCTAGGACCTAAAAAAAAACGGGGGACACTTAAGTTTAGAAAAAGCCAGGAGAGGTTAATGTGGTTCTGATTTCAATTTAGAAATCGTTAATTTTGATTAGTTGTGTGGGGTTTACGCTGGCATATTAGTCAGAGTAGGGGGAAGAGAATGAAGATTGGGGGTAAAGACAGAAGTATGGGGGGTCGATAGGGAAGACAACCCCAGGTGGTCAGTAAGGCATGCCCATGCCTCACCAGGCGAAGTATATAGGGTGGCAGGGGAGGGAGGAGACAGGAAAACCATCTCCTCCTCCTCTTCCCCCTACCAGGGAGAGGGAAAAAAAAGGTACCAGGCAAGGAAACTGGTACATATCGCTATTTGGCTACATGGCAGTGAGGCTGCACCAGTCGTACTGTAGTCATAAGATCATGTCCGGTAGTAGAGTCACTCATGGGACAGTGTCCCGTCCAAGTTGAATGTCTTAGTTTCTGGTTCTCTATCTTCAGTTAGTACATTTGTCAGTTTCACTTAGATCTCATATTTGTCGGTACATAGGCAGGGTTTCTTGGTTCCAGTGTTCGTTCGTATCATTGTAGGAAGTGCACCGTCCTACCTAGGCAAGCCAGCTAGTATCTTCCATATAATTATCCTTCCGGTGTGTGTCTGAAAGGATGTTTTGATTTTTTATCAGGCTGGTCGTTATCGGGTGCATTTAGCGTTCTCCTTCTTGAGAAGAGTTCTTGAGAGAAGTTGGTCAGGGCTCCGTATTCCTCCTCTGAGCCCAGTAGGTGAAAATCTTGCCCTCTGGGGAGGTATCTTATACTCGTGATTAGAATGCACATGAGATCCTCATATTGCGGACAGTCGTACATGAGGTGTTCCCAGGTTTCGATCTCTCCACATGTACAGCATGGGTCCTCTACAAGGGGGCGAAGTCCATTAACTTTGCGTTAAAGGGGCCGTGTCCAGTTAGCAAGTATGTTGTTTGCAAACCGGGAAAGGACCAAGTAGGCGATTTTGGATAGATTTTTTCAAGTTGCGGCAAGAACTCATGGGCGATTGCTCCCTTTGGTTGTTTCTGCCCACCTGCCCTGCCACACTTGCAGCAGATGAGACTGAAGCCGGAGCTTTTCTGCCTTATGGTTGTTTGTTGGGTCTATTGTAAATTCCAGGACAGTGGTGGTTATTCCCTTAGATAAGTAGTAGAGGAGTCCTGTTCTTACGATTTCAAGATCAAGTGTAAGTACTGCTGCTATCACCTACAGCGCTGGTTTACTCACCGTTCTGCAGGCGCGGGTGGTAGTGAGCAGGATGGCGCGTTGAATTGCATCTAGGGTTCTCTTATTTACGACCAAGGCAGTTTTGTCGTACCAGATTGCTGAAGCGTATGTAATTATTGGGAGGAAGGTTGTCTTGTAGTATAAGGCTAAGTACGCTTTTTGAGACCACAGTCTCGCCTTGTGACCCTAGCTACCATGGCAGAGTAGTTTCTGATTTTTTGTCTTAGGAATTTGAGATGTGGTTGGAAGAATAAGTTATTGTCTAGTATGACACCCAGGTGTTTTAGTTGACTGGCGAACTTGATAGTTGTCCCATCAATCTTAATCTGGGGTGGTCGTCTCAGTTGCAGGGTTCCTTTAAGCAGCGCCGACGATGTCTTTGTTGGTGATATTGTTAAGAAATTCTTCTTGGCCCACTGTTGGAGTATCTGCAGGGCTTGATTAGCTAGGATTTCCAATTGGGCTCTGGAGTTTGCTTGCACTGTCAAAATAAGGTCAACTGCGAAGGCCTGCACTCCCACCGCTCCTAGGTCCGTTCTCAAGAACTCATTAAATACCAAGTTCCAAAGGAGTGGACCCAATACAGACCTCTGTGGACATCCTCTGTGTACTGTTCTTGAGATCTTTTTGTATGGAGTGTTTATCTCAATTTTTCTTTGTGAGAGATGGGTTTCTATGACTTTATAGAGGTGATGGGTACTTTAGCTTCCCTGAGCCTGCCCAAGGTGTCACCAGAGTGAGTCGAACCACCAGAGTGAGTCGAACGCCCCGGCAAAGTCAATCGATATTACGAGGAAATACTTATTGTCACATTCTTTGACTTTGTTAATTAGGTTTCTGAGGGCTTATGTTGTGGAGGATCCCAGTTTAAATCCAAACTAATTCCCAGCTAGGAGGCCAGCTGCTTCGTAGTGTTGGAGGATTCGTTTGTGCAGTAGCTTTTCAAACAATTTTCTAACTGCTGAAAGAAGTGCGATAGGCCTGTAGGATTTCGGGCACTGATTTCTTAGTCGGACTCTTGATGATAAGTTTGATGTTGGCCGTTTTCCATTTTGTTGGCAATTTCTCTACCTCTAGGCATCTGTTGAACAGGATCAATAGAAGTTGCGGTGTATATTCTATTACTTTTTTAAGTATTTCGGGTTCTATCATGTCTAGGCCGGGACATTTTCTGTTTCTTATCCGAGCGGCACCAGCACTGAGCTCCTCCATGGTGAAGGGGGGCTCCGTGATTTGCGTATTGTAGTTCCGGTTTTCTTGACAGAGTTGATTTTGTTCCTGTAGAGTTGCGACCGCCGGTTCCTTGAATATGGCATTCAAGATGTTGTCCACCGATTGTTCCCAAGTTGTCGTAATTTGACCTTGTGGGGTTCGTGTGGTAGTCACTACCTCCCCCCTAGGGAGTTTGTTGGTAATAAACCTGTAGACTTCCCCAAGGGTCATAATTTCCAGTTGTTGTCACTAAGCGTTCCCAAGTTCGTTCCTTACTTTTCCGGGGCGCCTCCGTAGCCAGGTGGGAAGGAGCAGCAGTGCGTAGCACACGCTTCTTGATTAGACCGGGGTTCGAGCCCGTCACTACCAAATACGGAAGATCCGGAAAGGTCAGGGAATGACCACCGCATATCCCGGAGCAATATGGCCTTAGTTGCTAATGCTCCTAAAAACCAAATAACAAACAAACAACAAACCTTACTTTTCCGGATGGCTTCCGTGTATCGGTTTCTGGCTTCCCTATAATGTTGTCTGAGGGCTTCCACTTCAGCTACTGGCCACGTCCTGCGCGCTCTTTGAAACTACTTTCTTCTTTCGGTTACCACTTTGCGGAGGGCACTGATTTCCGGAGTCCACCAGGGGATGGCTCCATGTTTCGGGTTCTTCTTTTTGATAGCTTCGTTGCTTGTATCTGTGATTATTTTAGTTGTCTTATCTTGCAGTACGTCCGGGTCGTCTTGCGGGTCTAAACTTCCTGGATTGCGTTCCACCACTTCATTCAGTAGGTTTCTGAAGAGCTCCCAGTTGGCACTCGTGATAGCGTATCTGTTTATCATCTGCTTGGCTGGTGGTGTTCTTGTTATCTTGTAGGTGCCCGGTGGTCCGAAGTGGTCCACGAATCTTCGACCCTCCAATCAGTCACGAACCCAGCAAGATTTCTTGATGCCAAAGAGATGTCGATCGTGGCCTCCCACAGGGTATTTCAATAGGTTGGCAGATGGTGTGACTGGTTTAGAACAGTAAATTGGGAGCCCATGAGGAAGTCCTCCAGAAGTTGGCCGTTTCTGGTGCCTCTTCTGTCTGGTGTAGTACTGTGCCATGCTGGGGAACGGCAGTTGACATCCGCGCCGATGATAATTTTTTGGTTAGGCAGTGTATCCAAAAGTCGTTGTAAGTAGTTTATTGCGAAGGTTATTTCTTCTCCTGGTCGGCAGTATAGCGCCACCACGTAGAAGGCGCCCAGGGCTGTGATAAGGTATGCGCATGCGGGCCAGGTCGTGCAGAATTGCGTGATCTTGGTGGCCGTGATGTTCTGATTTCTGATCAATATGGCCGCCCACGGGGTATCCTCATCTGTCTGAATAATTTTGAAGTGCAGTGGATAGCTCCTGACCAGCTTTTTATGTACATATGGTTCCTGGAGTAGTACAATGTCTGCATTTTCCTCATCTGCTTTTACTCTGACCTGGTCGGCCACCGCTCTGGGCCGTTGTGCATTTGTCTGGAAGATCTTTATCATTGTGGAATTAAAGTTTTTAATTCGTGTCCCCATAGTTAATTTTTCCTTGGCTTCCAGATAGATCGGGCATTTCGGATCTCTGATGGAGTGATTATGGTCTAGTTTCTGCGACTTACAGTTTGCGCATACAGAGTCTTGGTTCTTGTTTGGGCAAGCGTTGTAATCATGCCCCTTTTCAGAACAGTGACCACATGTCTTGACGTCCTGGGCGCATGTGTGGGAGGTGTGGCCGAACTTGCAACATTTGTAGCACTTGGGAAGAGCCACATGCTCCCTGAAGCGACAGGATCCCCAGTCTAAGTAGATTCTTGATTGATATCTTATTACTTGCCAGGCTTCCGGCACAAGTTCTACTATCCAGTTATTGCTGAAACCATCCCTTGATTTGATGGCGTATTTAGGAGTTATTAATTGTTGCGATTTCCTTTCCGGATATATCCTCTGGAGATTTCTTTGATATATTTCCTCTGTCAGTTCTGATGCAGTAATATCTTTGTTTACATCATAAATAACTATAGATGAGCCCCTACTTTTGGGTGGCTCCGCGCTCAGTCCAAGATTTGCAATCTTTGGGTTTTCCATTATTTCCCGTGCTTCTTCTTTGGTCTCTGTCTCTATAACTATACCCACACTTCTCATTTTCCTAATTCCCTTTACTCGCGTCTGCTTTAGGTCTTCTTTTAGGTTTGTTATTATTTTGGTTTTGATTTCATCACTAGTTTTTATTTCTTACAGGTTTTTTGGTCTTAGGATGACAAATTTGGCGTCGGTAGCAGCGTTTTTCTCTTATTCTGCTCTGTCCCCGCTGTACCAGTTGCAGTAGTTGTTATTGTAGTCCTCGGCGCGTCTGAATAAGAGAGAGAACGCTGTGGCATTTGTTTTTCTCTCTCTTCTAAGTATGCCTCCATCTTCGCTTTCATCTTTTCATGCTCCACGTGTTCCTTGTTTAGGATTTTCTCCAGCTTGGTCCATAATGTGACAATCTGTCCCCTGAGGATAGCTGAGACTCTACTACACTGGTCCTTCAACAGGTCTTCCAACGCAGTTCTGAGGACGAGCGACTTCTCTAGTACAGTACCCTCGGTTAGAGTCGGGTCTAGAGGGATATCCAGTGGTCTGGTGTTTTCATTTGGCTGTTGTGAAGCACAGCCTTCCTAGCCCTCCTTCAGCTCACAATTTACCTGAACTGTGTACTCTTCTTGCTTAGTGCCAACTTCAGCTTGTCTTTGTTTACCAAGCTGGTTCATATGAACGTGGCTGTCACTGACTGGATAGCATGGTTTGTTTTTTCTCCCGGAAACTAGGGTTTTTCGTCCAACAAACAGAAAATCGACCTCAGAGCACACCCAATTTACAGACAGTATACGCGGAGCAATATGGCCTTAGTTGCCGATGCTCCTAAAACCCTACAACTACAACATGCAAACCTGGAAATTTGGACCTCTCTCTTCGCCCATAGTCTAGATCCTGATATAGGCAAACGTTTAGCAAATGATGAAATGCTGAAACGAGCGATAGGTAAATTAAAGACAAATGACGTTAATAAGCATGTTGTTTAAGTACTTAATTTTAATTACTTTAGTTATAAAACTCTATAACTTATTTTTTTAAATATTAAGTTCTACAATAAATTTATCCGAATCGCAACTGCGGATGTTCTTTTATTCAGAGCCAAACCAATCTTAGAGCAAGTCACTACGCAAATCATATATATACTCTTAGACAGAGAGAGATATTTAGATTTTATTTGTCATCTGAACTGGGAGGAACGATCCAAACACGAAAACAAGAATGATCGTTGCAAACGTGGATAATTCATTTCCATTCACACGTGCCCTTTTTGCATCCTTCCAAGGAGCACAGTCAGCAAAACGAATTACTCCTAATCGTAGGATATTACACTTTCACTCTGCCTGACTGCAGGGCACAATACGACGCCGAAACTTTTATCTGAGTGCAGATGCGAAATAATTTCTCGCCTAACTCAGAAGTACGAGAGCATTTTTCGGGCCTCAGATTCGGACTTAAAAACGCAGTACCTATAAAGCAAAACTCTGTCACATGTGGCGGAAAGAAAAGCTACGAATTATACAACATTAATGGAAAAAAGTGCAGAAACTAGTTCCCATTAAACACAAGTTTCGAATTACTTTGACGCCAAGTCGCGTATTTCTGTAAGCAAGAAGTTAATATGTGGCATGACAAATATTTTAATGAAAATTTGCACGTCATAAAACTTATAAAAGCGTAATGTAGCAAGTCCGAAACAAGTTTGAAAATAATACTCTTCCCCCAGTAATTTCGAGTTTTTCAGCCAAGTCTTGGAAGAATGATGTTTACCGCACTTTTCTGTGGAACAATAACGTCTTTACCGTACAGTACAGTGGTTGGCTAAGTGTGAGTGAAACTCTTGGCGGAGTAATTTCAGCTTTGTGGAATCTGTAATAAAAAACTCCCGCCGCAATAATTAATTTTAAGTGTTTCATTTAGTTTCATTACAAGTGCGGCGGTGGCGAAATGGTGAACCTAACTGCAAACAATAACAGGCTTTGGGAATGGAGAGGAGACGGGAAAAAATCGAGAACAGAGTTATGAAAATTGAAACTCGGAAAGGACAAAGAAATAATATAAGAATGCGGAGTAAGAAACATTTCCTTGTAAAACATCGGCGTTAATTAATCCCATGTTTGTGGCAATCTATGAAGCGAACTCACCCTAACAGTGGTCCAGAATTTTCAATCATTCCACGCGAGTGAACCTCTAAAGACAGCATGCTTCTGATGAGCACCATGTCAATGCCGTGGAATTTCCTTTTATGAATAGAAGATAGTAGCAGGCAGTAATTAAATGTTTTACTCCGACCAAAGCTTCCAGAACACGAGACACTTCTGTGCCCATAAACAAAGACCTTTTCGATGTGTGGCGACTTCGGAATGAGAACTCTCATCAGCGAAATATGTTGCTAGTTCGGTGTCTGAATAAAGCAACGGTTTTTATGCAGTTTTGACTAAAAGGTGGAACGGCTGGACAGAAAACGGACAGCGAAAAGATTAACTCCGCAAGGACGACCCATTGTCTGTTTCTCTTCTCTTCCGTAAGAGTGCATCTGAAAAACTCCCATTTAAAATTGCTTTGATGGCGAGGGGGGATGGTGGCAAGAACTAATGTCGTTATTTGAGAGCAGGTAATTTACTTTTTATTTATAAAGGTAATTTAATTAAACTTGGCCGTTCTTGCTTACAAAATAGCTTAAACTTTGGAGGAAGTTGTGACAGCAACTTTTGACAGCATTTTTCGTCTTTGCCGATGAGCATAGACTCGGCTCGGTGAACGAGTCCTCGCTCATCTCGTTCAGTCACATCAAAATACAACAATGGGCTTCTCGTGAACTAAGTGAGGCCATCAACTTGCACGCATGTCGCCTCTTTCCATTCAAATTTACAAATTTAAGTCTACCAACCTCCTCTAGACATCGTGGCTTTTTGTGGCTCATTATAGATTAGGGGAAGGAGAAGAAGTGAAGCTTCTTTAAGTTATGACAGTAGCCCATACAAAGAGAGAGACGCACCCGGAGAGAGGAAGAGCTAGAGAAAAGTAGAAGGTAGTAAAATCTTCAAGTGTCTAACAACACTGAACCCGTCATCTAATGATAAAACGTGGTCCGGACAACCAATTTTTCACCCGGGCCACATAAAATGAGACAATTCAGAAGCACTCTTCCTTGTAAAATAATCATCCTAATTTACAATATTCAAGTATAAATTTGTTTTGCTAAGTTATTGTTCGGTTTGGATGCGATTACAATAACGTTTCACGATCGATTCTTCTGCTTCCCTTTCTTTCCGATAATCCAGCTGCACATAATTCGAGGGTCACATTTTCTTAAATGAAACCGCTTACAATTTTCTACGCAATATTTCCAATGAATGTTCACGATGACATAACTTTTAAGTTATTCCGTGATTAATAACGTGAACTACATAGCTAATACTCCTGACCCACATAAAAGAAAGAGAGACAGAGACTTGATTGGTTTTAGAATAACCTTTTTGGATGAAAAATCAGTTTTCAGTAGAAAAAGAGCTATGCACATCCTCGCTCGAGACGGTCTAACTCTGCGGGGGTTCGAATTCGGATGTTGCCTGCACTATGAACTGTGACCTCAACAGCTGTTCTTGCTAGCCCAAAAGATAAAGATTGCGCTGCGTATGTGTCCTGCGCGATTGTGGGAAATCACCGGTGGCGCCTTACCCAAACACTATGCATATGTGTCCTCCATGGCAACTTTCTCAGCACGAGGTACCGTCATCTGCCGCTCCTTTGGAGAGGTCTGGGTTCGATTCCCGTCGAATTTCTAAAATTCTCTTCAATCGAGGATGTAGTTAACTAATCTCAGGTGGATGGAGTAGAGCTTTTCGCGTGAGTTATTCCGGGTTTTTCAACCCGCACAAAATGCAAATCGGCTAGTGATCTTCTACAGACAAATATACATACAAAACGGGTCTGAGCGTGATGCTCCGGTACCCTTAAAATAACTTGAGTGCCATTTTTATACACATATGTATAAAAATGGTATGGTTAGTACTCACCCAACCTTAATAAGAATCGACAGCATTTCTCTTTTGGATTTCTGTTATGAACTACATATTTGCAACTTCGTCAAGCTTCACCACTTTTGGTCGTCTCCATAATGACTAAATTAATGGCAATTTCAACATTTCTATTAAAAAAATCGGACTTCGTTAAAAAGTTTGGCCGAATTCTTTTTATAGTGACTAAATCTTTTGAGCCATTCTGTTTAATTCATTGATGCTCTCTGTCATTTAGTAATAGTGCACACGACCTTATTTGCATTGTTATTACGATAATGCATTTGTAGATGACCTTAATATTATCACTGTAGATATTCGGTAGGAAATTAGGTGCGGAGTCCATATATCTATCGCCTACCGTGAAATGTTCTTTTAATTATCATTGAAAAATGCTGCCATTCTGCTTACAAAATGCTAACAAGGTCGTGTGTTAATACGAACGAAAAACAGAAGGATAATTGCACTGCAATTGTATTGTCCCGTTATATTTTTCCCAAAAAGCAATCTTTCAATAATAATACTGCTGGGCCAGTATTACGCATTACATTCATTTTAATTTTGATAAAAGACACCATTTCAGCTTTTCCAGCATGCACGAGAAAACCTGTATTATGTGAACGGGATCTCTTTCCCAATGGAGAAATTTGAAGTTCTGATTTTTTTTTTTTTTTTTTTTGTCTTTCTTTCTGCGTAATGAATGGTAAAAATACCTAAATGCCAATAAGCGGGTATTGTTGCTGTAACAAATCTTTATTTACAAATAAAATAATGAATAATTTCCATTTCGTTTCGAGATGGCCAAGGCCAGAAGAATTCACATTTTCACAGTATACTGAAATAATGGCGGGCAGTAATTAAAATAATTTATAATAACATGCATATACCAACTTCGTTTGATTAAAAAAACTGATTAAAGTACCTGCATTTAACATTAATAGGTAAATTATAATATTTTTATTAACATCCCCTAGTACACATTATTGATAAGTCACATTAATATTAATATTAATATTGCCCATATAGTGCAAGGAAACTCCAGGTTTTGCTGCACCTCCCAGAAAACAAATAAATAAAATTAAACAAACTACCAATGTATTTCTCTCCTCTTGTAGATAAATTACTCAGTTAAGTCCAGCTGACCTTTGAATTTTTCCAAGCTATTAGCCTAAACTACCCGCCGAGGTTACTCATTCCAATAATTAACAGCTTGCTGGCTAAAAGAAAGCTTCCTACAATCCAAACCAAATCTCTTTCTCCGAAGTTCAATTTATGGCTCCTGGTTCTGGAACCATAACAGTGAAAATTTCGCCCTCATTCATTCTGAAATCCCTCTCTCAGAGCTTGTGGACCAGCTGAGACGGGGACCATGAGGTCCCCGTCTCAGCTGGTCCACAGGTAATCATTCAGCTTTGAGGAGACCTGATTGAAGTGTATGTCTTTTTGTGGTATTAGCTGATAATATGTATTTTAATGATAAATATGGTTTAATAGTGTTGCTTTATTTGGTATATGTAGATCATTGCGAAATCTATTCTTTTCAACTATTAGTCGGCCATTTAAAAAATATCAATGGAAGTCATGGCACTCGCAGGGATGAGGGAACAGTTGACAACTATTTCGTTAACCAAATAAAGGAGCATGAACATTACTCTTAATTAACATATACATATTTTGTATGATATTTCTGCTAAGTTATCTGTAAGGCACGTTTCCTTCTTGGTCACTGAGAGTCACCTCGCGGCTGTGTTAGACCTCACAGATTTGCTTTTGCAGCATTTTCCCCGTTCGTATGATCTCAATCTGTGATGTTGCGTGAGTTTCCAGCTAACAAGTGTGCATCACTGTTCCTGTATACTTCATTAAATCAAAATAATTAGGCTTCCCTCTAATCGCGTGTGTATCTCGTCAAAACAATTTTTGTCACTTCCCACTTCTGCTGCTCGCCACAAGTAATATTTTATTAAGCACATTAATAGTCACAAAAATAGAGATAGCACAGTTTTGGTATCTCTCTCAACTATATTATATGATTAACTTAGGGAGTTAAACCTTCCCTGGTATTTTTTTTCATGGACAACATGAAGCAATCTCCAACAGTTATGGAATACAGACACAGAACAACACACGTTTAAAGTTTTGCCCGATTATGCTGTAACGTAGAGAGTGAAGCAAAATGAACGCTCATACAAAAATAAAAGTTCTGTTTATACATTTCATTCACACTGTAAAACTGCAACTTAGCAATTCGAATTTAACTTTAATTCTTGTATAAATAAAATAATCGCCTTTTTTAGCCATCACATGACATAAACACTTTCAATAATTGTTTATTTGTGTGTTTATATACAGATCTATATACATTTTTTTTTAAATGTCTGTTATTTAATTTGTCTTTATGATACTGTACATATACATTGTTATTGGAATTTACTCTGTAATGCATATCTTTTGAATAAAATAAAATAAATAACAATTACATTATTACATTACAGTAGTCATAAGCGGTATTCATTCAGCAATGGTTCATGTTGATTCGTATACGCATGCTACCCAGAAATAAGAGAAGCTTCATAATACGCATCAAAAATGAGCAGGCAATTACTATGCAGTTGGCCTCCTATCACAAAAACCCTCCGTTTTATATGTTTGTCCACCTTCTGTGAAATTCCCCGACATTCAAACCGTTCCCAGAAGAAACAGGCCGCTGTAAACTTGTGCAGTCAAGTAAAGAATCACAATTCCCGGATTGCCAAACACATGATGAAGTTAAATACCGCACCGAGTACTCGCTGTTCTGTTACTTCCTCTTCCTAGAAGAAAGAGGTTTGCTTCGCTCAGAGATTTATTTTAATAGTGTAGGGCAAAAAATTTTGTTATTGCGCAACTCCAAAATTGATTGGCATATTTATCATGATCCCTACGTCGAATTTACTGCATTATACAGTATTTCAGAATTGGAAGGGGGTTGCGAATTTTTATTTACTTAAAAACATTGTGAGCCTTGTAATATCAGTTAAAACGTTTTCGTATGATTTCATAAGCATCTTTTTAGTTAATATTTTTTATTTCTTATTTTTTTGTGTAAAATTTGTCAACAGTAATAATTTTTGTTATATTATCAGCAAGTTCTATAATTTTTATTTATTTTTTCAAATTTCGACTGTTATTACTGCGTGGTGCTATTTGCAAGCAATTTATTCTTATTCCAAACATCAAAGCCCAACAACTTAAGTAGAAGTTTGAAGTAGCATTTAGCATTTTACATCTCCCCTTAACTTAATTAGCATTGATGCTTGAATAATAATGAATTTATAATTTAAATAATAAATTAATAATTACTATAACAAAACTATTAATTTAATTTATTATAATTAATTTAAATTAAATACTAGGGGGATTCGCCCCCTGCTCGCTTACCCCCGTGCACGCTTTTCTACATAAAATGTAGAGCTACGACGGAGTAAGTTAAATCTTTTCTACGTAAAAGGCACACCTGTCGAAACGCACTGATCGATATCTAATCAGGAAATGACTTATGTAATTATTTACCTGCGCATTTGTAGATTATTTATCTGCGCGATGCAAATGCTCTGCCCACTTGTACCACCTGACCCACACCTTCTTCTCCCAATGGCTACCCCACCACGCGGCACTCTCAAGGTCGAATAAATATCACTATGTAATTATTTATCCGCGTTTACATAGGTCATTTAGGAAAAGGCCTTTTGCTTCGCGTTCCATAATGCATGAGGAATATTATTGCATCCCAAAGAGTAGGACTAAAATAAGTATTTACAAACTGTACAAATATTTACAAATATACAAATTATGTCGGGTCTCTTCATTAGCTGACATTAATATACAAAAAAACATTACAATGGAACATTAAATGATGCGGGGTGTGGTCATGTATTAGACAGTGAATCACGTGTACAAGGTTGGTGAACGTTATGGAGGTACTTATCTTTCAATGTGACGAACGTTGGCATGCATCCCACGTACGCGCTCTACATTGTCAACAGCAAGTGTCTGATTCTGCCCAGTAATCCCATTTGTGTTCCTTCCATTTAACGTTCCCGATATGGTAGAGATATGATTGTAAATAGTTTAGTATTTTGTAAATATTCTAGTTTTTTTTAAATATTTGTATAGTTTTGTTATTATTTGTATAATAATAACATTATACTAACATTATAACGCACTGATCGAAATCTAATCAGGAAATGACTTATGTAATTATTTACCTGCACATTTGAAGTGACGTATGTTCCCCGCCCTCTTCTCCCATTGTCTCGAATAAATATCACTAGGAGGAAATCTTTTTTAATGTATAGAGAGATAATAAATAGTTTTAAATGCGGGCATATTAGGGGGATATATCCCTCCATGTGGCTTTGTTTAAAAATCTGGGAAGTGAATGGATGGGTCATTTATGTGAAACTTCATATATACAGTATATAAAAATATCATTTCACGTTATAAATGTTATTTCGAAATATTATGTTTTATAATATACGTATCATACAGTATAATACACAATATTCGAAATAGCATTATGATAGCTAACAAATTATGATATAAAATATTAATATAAAGTTAACGAAATAACATATTATGAAAGCTGATATGATAGGACAGTAGATAATATGATAATGTTATTCTTATTGATGTGTTCGAATTGGAGCGCTGGCTCGTGCTCAGAAAGAGTGCATGAAGCTCATAGATAAAAGTAATTGAATCTGAATGATTCAAATCGTTCAATTTGAGAGCTGAATTTTACTTTTATTGGTTTGTTGTAATGCTCTTAATGTTTAGTTTTTTGTAAAAATATATCATGTATATTCATTGTAAGTAAAGTAAAGTAAACAGTTTTAATGTAATATATACAGTAGCAGGCCGCCGTAGCCTAGTGGTCAGGCGCGCGGGTGCATAAGTACACGTGCCTTGAGTGACCGGGGTTCAAGCCCGTGACTGCTGAATACGGTGCTGTTTCTTGTATTCTGTCTATGTTGTTAACTCCTCTGACTGTTTGGTCGTCCCGGAGTATAAACTGAAAAATTTATTTATTTATTTTTATTTATAATGAATGCTATTTCCTTTGAAACTATGTTTCATACGCAGGTGCTTCAACTTTTTACCAGTGAATTTATCTATCCAAATTTGCAACTTTTTTTTTTTTATCTAGAATAGCCGCTAAATAACCAGTACCAAAACTCGTTTATCCTAAAGTAAAGAAAGCATATTCTCTACAAAAATACCCACAAATTAGGAATCTAAGTTCATAAATATTTTGTCTAGTAATAGTTAGTAATAGTTATTAGTAATAGTTATTGTCTAACAATAACTATTAACCGGTTAGTAATAGTTATTGTCTAACAATAACTATTACTAACCGGAAGGAATGAATACCAAGAAATGAATTTTAAAAAAAAATCACAGAAGCGAAATAGAAAGTTTTGAGACTAGAATCGTACCCCTAATCCACCCACACCATTAAAACACACACACACACACACACACACACACACACACACACACACACACACGCACGCGCGCGCGCGCGCGCGCGCGGAATAAATGGCCGGTTTTGACTACGACACCAAAAATCTAATACGAACTTCCCAGCAAGATAAATGATAGTCTTCAGTATATAAAAACTTTGTAACAAGGCAATTCTTGTTTAAAAAAAAACAATAAAATATTAAATAAATAAACAAAAATAATATAACTAAATGAATAAATTATATTTTATTTTCTAGGACTGTTGACGGACAGAGCTTAATTAGCGCGTATAAATAACGTTACTAATTTGAAATAATTTCGAGATGAATATTCTTATTTAATCTATCTCTCAAATCTGTTAGAGGCTGGTGAATGGCGACTGCAGAATTTCTGCATTCTGTAGTCCCAGAGCTATAGTTTAATTTAAAAATTCCAGCAATTGTACGGGTCAGTTTAGATAAACTGGATGCATTGACCCTTTTGTCATACACAAGCAGATGGTTGTTTGCCGCAGCAGGAATGTCACGTTCTTCGCATTAATACAGCTCCATTATGTATTTCTCGTGAAAGCTGATATTCATTTATACAACATCGAAATTAATTAATATTCCATAATTATAGAGACAGCGATTAGGCATAATGAAGCAATTAAAACCGGCAGATAACACCCAGTCTGTGTATCGTCAGAAAGCTTTCGTTTCTTAAAACGCTCGTAAATTCAGCTTGTCAGATTTTTGGGATTCAGTTGCAAGAATTAATTTTTCTTTCAATCTTTTGTTCACCATCGATAGTAAACCTTTATTCAAATCAAAAATAAAGATTCACTTGAACATCAGAATTAAAGAAAACTTTAGTATTCTTTAATTACTTGAACAACATTCTCCCTCTTCTACCAAAAAATAAAAAGCCGCTATGCTGTTCGAGTGCCCTGCATTCTTAACAGGAAAAAGAAGATAACAAACTGAAACGTACTCTACACTGAACTTCTAGGCTGTTCTATTCGCATATCCACTATCGAGTACAGTACTGCTCTGATTCTACAGTACTTACTAAAAGATTCTTTTATTTTATCCTGGTGCATTGAAATGATTACTATACTATTATTTTTAAATGCATTTAAATTATTACTATACTTTGTTATTTTTTAAATGCATTTAAAATGATTACTATACTTTGTCTACAGAGCGCTATCCATCGAGAGCCATCATTCGTGGAAACATTTATGGAATCAATACGTCAGTCGATAGCCAATAATCTGCAGCTGCCAAAGGAATTTGCGGTTCTTTCGCATTTACAACTAGGATATATAGTGATTAAGAATCATTTCATGTCAGCATTGTGAATCACACAGGATCACGCCAATGAACTCTACTTAGCTGTTTCTTTCATCAGATCGCCTTTTCATTATCGCAAAGCAAAAGTCGTTTAAACTGAATACAAACTAATTTTAAAAGAGCAAGCTGCGAATTTTAAGACGCAACTAATCAACATATTTTAGGACTTTTTTCGGAACAGAATTATTTTTTTTTCCTCAATTTCATATTCTTTTGTTGTTGTTGTTGTTCTCTGAGGAAAGGTAAAATTAATTTCGCTGACTACTGCGAAGTTTCAATTTTACTTTGTGTCAACATCAAACACAGTCTTTTCTAAAATGACATCGACCTTTCTGAATCATATAATTAGCGACTATACGTCTTCACTAGTATAAGGCACGTGATGCACAAGTACTAAACAATCTCGTAAAAACTGCTGCTTCAAGTTCTCTTCCTATCGATAGCGTGAGCTTTTTATTTAAAAATGATTTGTGTCACGCGGATGCTGGCACGTGGTCACTTTCAATTCTCTTCGGCTTACAGTTTCAATTTTGAAAAATCGTTTTAATCCTATAAACCGCCCAACATCTGGGCGGTATTCGTTTCTTTTAAGATACGAGAACTTTCTTGATTGCGATAACTTTGAGGTGAATGCAATAAAGCGAGCGTCAAGGGATGCTTTATTATCAAACTCTACACAGAAACAAGTTTTAAGCTAATAAATACATAGGTCTCAAGGATGTTTTATTGTGCGGATGCTATCCCTTAACAATTATTTAGACTCGAGACAATAAAAGCTCAGGAAAAATATGAAACTGTTGCCGCTTTGCAAATCTTCAGACAATAAAAACACGCGATTTCAAAACCCATCATTCTCAATAGGTGGAGGAGGGCTAGAAAACAGCCGACGTTTTTGTAGTTAATTACGGCATTCACAGCTAGCCACAAAATATGCGTACTTACTTCATGCGTACAAGAAATTCCGAAGGAAAGCAAGAAGAAAAACGTTCATAAAATGCGAGCCTTTTTTGCGTCTGAAGGCTTTCGATATAAATCATCTTTACAGCTTATAATATTTGTTTCTCCGAGCCGAGCGCTTCGATAATATATCATGTTTCTTTTATGGAGATAATATTCATTAAAATCCTGCTCACATTCCCGAGATGTTGTTATATTCTCCTAATCGTCCTGTTTAAATAAAGAGATCACCTCTATCAAGAGCAGTGATAGTCTCTTGAAATGTGTTCCGTTCTCAAAGGACAAATTAGGGTTCTTGTTTACGCGAAAGCAAATCATTCATTTCTGCATTTTTCTCTTCGATGACTTTCGTCAATGAGGGAAGCGCTGCTGTGACTCCGAGCAAATACACACCAATATAAACACAAATAAGCGCATTTACGGTGCGCCTCTAGCAAATGAATTCATCCAATTTTACAATAAATATACAGAGAGAGAGAGCAGATGAAAAAAATTTACAGCTAGTCAAAAATGCAAGAGAGGGAATTTCCTCATAGCAAATAAGTATCAGGACTGATCACAGTTTTCATCAGCTAATAATTGCACAGGATGCTAAAGTTGCAACGAACTGAAACATTTAATTATATTAAACAAATTGGCAACGTTACCTACCACCAGTCAGAATACTGAACAGCATGCAACTTGTGGCACAATAAATTATTAACCCTGTCTATTGAGATGCGGCTAAGTTTCACAGGATCTGGCAGAGGCTTTTGTGTGGCAAATTCACTCAACTTTCACGATCCTGTCAGATATGTAGCTGTCTCACTGCAGTTCTGAGAAGTAGGTGATCCAAAACGGGATTCGAAATCAAGAAACGTATTTTTAATTTTCATTTGGCCCCCGGTACCCCCAGACAACATCTGATGAATCATTCTTGGTCTCGGTATTATATTCACTCTAATATAGGTTCTCTTGTGTTAATTATAAATTTTTAAAATCTAAGTACGTACTGTCTAGTATTATTTTACACAACTAAATAAAATAAACGTAAAGTGAATAAAAGTTTTTAAATGGCATTACAGGAGATCATCTTATCAATCTACGGCACTTGCTCTACCCTTTGGGATCATTACCATAGGGATGATTTGGGATGAGTTAAAAAATAAAGGTATTCATTCCACGTGTTCAATGATATAATTATACGACCGGCAAATAAATTATGGGTATTTACATATAAATTTTTATGTAATTTTTATCTTAAAAATTAGAGTGGGGAAGTAATTAATAAGATTTTTAGTTGATGTTTTCTCTAGAAAATTACTTCTAAATTGCACTGTTATTTCTGTGCACCACGATCGACTATTTTTGCGGCTCCTGTGATAAAGACAGACTGACTGTGGTGGTGGAGTATGAAAATGACGAGCGGACTCCTCATTTCTAGCTGCAGCCCATTTTACACGGTTTTTAAATTGTAAAGGCCTACGCCTAACCTACAGGTTTCTAAACCATAAGAGTCACCCAGTAAAATTCATCGAAGTGAATTCAATGAAGCACAGGATGGCTGTGAGGAGAGGTGCTTTATTTTCTAATTTCAACTCTATTTAGCCCTCTGACTACTAAAATATATTTTTTAAATGTGTCAGTTTGTTGGAATCACTCCTTCAACCCACGTCCCTTTTGGATGCCAACAGGGAATTTCTCTCCCGCCTTCAGTATTGCTCTGCGTGTGCCTAGGTCATGTATCCACACTGTTAATGTTCTGGATTAATTATTATTTTTTTTTTTTTTTACTATTCGGTTGCATATACAAAAATAACACTCCAGACAGTTTAAAGTTTATACGAAGCATCACTAAAACGTGATCGTAATCGGAGATATTAGCAGGGATTAGACGAAGTGGAGATAATGGAGATGCCCAAAGTAGGCAGTTATGACCATATTTTCAAAACTACCGAGTTTTTGTACTTATAGGAAATGCTTCCCTTGGTAATTCAAGGTAGATCGTAATTCAAAGAAAGCTACATTTTACAAGCAAATTGTTCGTTTGGAGTGCCTCTTTCTAATATCAGTAGCTGAGAAACGAATACGAATAGGAAACATTATGACACTGAGTAGCTCAGCAAAGCACCAGAGCTGAAGATGAAGGGTGAGAGATCCACAGGGAGTCAGAAACAAGAATCACGTACCAAATCTAAGAAATCCTATCATGGCGGTGCCCGTAATGTACAATGCGAGCTGAAGCACCCAGAGTGGCCCATGGTAATATTATTCAGTATAGTAGTAGTAGTGGCATGTGATGCAAGAAAGCAAATGTATGAGCTTATGCAGCATCAGCCAAAAAAAAAAAAAAATACCCTGGCAGCAGAAGAATTTCGCTTTGATGAATGCTTTGAGTTTCTGTTTTCAATTTTAAGAAATTATAATAAAAAACTTCCTGCACTGGTGTTCGAAACAAAACAGAACCCTTTGTGAGAATTTTATTAGAAAATTTAATCAAGAGAACTTCTTAGCGAGCTTTGCAAAGTTCTAGCAAACCAATAGCGGCAGCCCTCGTGGGTAAGCAGAGTTGGTATAATCACCATACTCCCCACACCGGGTGGAAAAGTTCTGAGTTCGAATCCTGTCATTGACACGAGGAATTTTTATGGGCCTTTTTCACAACTTGGCAGAATTAGTCGGTCTCAAGCGAGAGTAGCATGGTTTTCTCTCTCGGAAACTCGTGTTTTTCATCTAGCAAACAGCGAATCGGTTACAGAACCTACACAATTTACGGACATATTGTATATAACGCAATGTGGCCTAAGTCGCTGATGTGCCTTAAACATTACAACAAAAAAGAAAAAAAAAAAGCAAGGTTGTTTTGCCCAGTAGAGAGCATGACCATCCTCACTACAAGGGATATGAAAAAAGAAAAAAAAGTTTTATAATAACGTTACATTATTGACAGTTAAGCTCAAAAATTATGGACTAACCATAAATTTATGGGCTCCGATTCGAATTTATTGTACCCTCATATAAACCGAAGTTTGCCTCCCCTCACAAAGGATGGTTATTATTATCTTAATTTCAATGGGATATATTTTCTCCAAATCTCCATTCTTCCCCCTCCTCATAGTTGGGCTCAGAATATCATGTAGTAGTGTATTTTAAACATTGATTAAAATTTAAAAAAAAAAAAAAAAAAAAACTATACAGAAACAAAAAGAACTAAACTAATAAATAAATAAATTATCATCGCATAAGCTAATGCTAGTTAACAAGCTAATAAACAAGGGAGTCTGTCGGATTCCCATAATGGCTAAAAATACAATTACTAGAGAAACATGAACACCAGTGTTTAATTAAGGAAATAAAATATTGATTCATAAGAAGGGGCGACTTAATTAAGTTATTATTATTAAGACTGTAAGCGATGCAGTGACCAAAGCAAAAAATAACTATCTGGAATGATATCACAGGAGAAAGATCAGAAATAGGAAGAATTTCTAGAAAACAGAGGGACGTTAATGAATATGAAATTGTTTCAGACATGACAGTAGGGGGAACGAGAAAATTACAACTACTTTTGAGCAACAACGTAAGAAACTACACGAAGGAAGCAGAAGACCCGTAAAATTGGAAATTGGTGATGAGGTCAGTCGGATTGAAATCCGCACAAAAGAACATTAAAAGAGATTTTTAGAGATCTTCTGCGTCAGTTTTGCATTAACAAAAATCCCCACAAATGAACTTCGAAGGAATTTCAGTGGAGTTAATATCACTGCGTCTGAAAATAAAGAAGAAGAAAAATATTCCAAATGAACTACAAATATAACGATGCAAATTCTTTTTCAGAAAGTTAAAAAAAAAAAAGCAGAAAATAAGGAAATTAGTCCATTGTGTTCATTAGTGGACAACAAAATAGTTACATCATGAAGGATAACTTGCCACACCCCAATCTGTTAGTTAATTACATGATGCCTTCGTGCAATTTTTATATTGGCTCATTCAACCATGTCAGTTTTTGGTGACATTCCTCCACCGTAATAGATCTTACGTTGCGCAGCGTCTGCTACGGAATTGCTAAACAAGTATCCATCAGGCATTAACTATCTTGCGAGTTTTGTAATTAATATAATTTCGTTTAAACTTTCTGGAGCAGTTAATAATAATGAAGGCGTGTTTACATTAAGACAAACATTGCAAAAAACATGAATTTTTAATACCTTTTACCTTTAGAAAAATATTTCGGTACGTAAGCAACTAAGAGTTTTTATTTTCATCAGATTCCCACAGACTGAGATGATTTAACTGCATTTGAATAGCATTATTTGCATGTTACATTTACTGAGTAGAAATACACGAGAACAGACCAACAGCAGCGTGTAAAAAGAGCGAACAGGAATGCGAACTTTTTTTTTTCTTTCGGAATCCAGTAAAAATAATAGACTAACAATCTCCTACTGCTTAACATTATGCTATAGCAGCCCGAGGCATTTGTTTATATTCAGAAGTTCTTTATTTTTCGCCGAATTAATCTTATGTTGCAGAGAAAAGAAAAGAAATTGAAAATAAGTAATTTTGAGAATTCTGATCTCAGAAAAAAAGCGGCATCTTCTTGTGGCGGAGAATGTAGAGCTTCGATTAGATCTCATTCTATTTACTTCCATAAAAGTCGAAGGTAGCAACCCAGAGCCTCCTGTAAGCTTGTGACAGATAGCTAGGTTGTTATATTTCACTTCATTTGCATGACGGTTGTCGGAGGGGGCGAAGGGGCTATCTCCGGAGAACGATCTACAATTTGTCACTGTCAAACTACGAGTACATATCGTTATTAATATTTGCATATTTTATCGCAATCGCTCTGGGCCGACGGGACATTGCGGGTGCGCTTCCCTTTCACATCGGACGCTATGTCCTGTCACGTGCAGGAAATGATGCCACCAGAGACAGCTGCCACTAATTACTAATAAAGGCCACGCGGATGGGAAAAACTTGGTGGAACTCATGTATTTCGCACTAACGACTGGATGCTTTATTTAGTCTAATCCAACAGAGGCTACAGAGGCTACAGACCTCGTCGATATAAATCACACTGCCCTGACATTCACAAATTCCTGTCTTTGCAGTTGTGGAATGATCAAGAAACCGTACAGAACTGGGACTTTACCTCGGTACACAACTCTCTTCAATCATACTTTATTGGAATATTCGACACGAGAGTTCATCATATATTATTATAAATTTCAGCATCTCGCCTAATTAAGCTTTATTGATATTAACTATGCATCATCAGGAACGAACGCGAAAACGCAGGTGTTTGAAACGTGGCTTCTGGTAATGGCCATGCAACGCACGCTGATTTAAACAGCAGCTTTGTTTTGACAACGACTGCGCGTGAATGTGTGAATGAGTAATGGACTGTTTAAGTGGCTTTCTTCCATGGAAACGAATAAACAGGAAATGTGCTCGTGTTCTTGATATTAACGCGAAATCTCCACGCCCTTGTGAAAACGGCACAGCATTTGAAGATGATATTCGTTTCTGAAATCAATAAAACTTCAGGAGAGATCTGGCGGAGGAACTGCAGCTTTGTTTGCAAACAAAATCCTCTGCATATCGTTGTTTAGGGCTATCCGATCATACTCAATGGAAATATGTGCAAATGCAAACGATGCATTTCTGCATGCAACGTCAACGAATTCAGTGCAATAAAATCGTAGTCGTAGGCATCGTCCAATTAGCGTGCTTGACTTTTGCCTTTTTGTTTATGAAGATAACTTATATCCAAACAAAGATGGGCCAAGACTCCATTAGGATTATACTTCCTCCAAGCACTATGCGGTAGTGCGATGTTCTGAACGTTGTTCTGATCTTTACGTTCGGTCTCAACTTAAACCAGCAACAAGTTGGAGTCCACGCTAAACACTGTGTTAGTCAGTATGATCCGTCACGTTCATTCAAAAATCCATAATTGATGCATTAATGCCTTCGTTGCCGATGTGCCATTAAAACCCAAACGAACAATCATCCAACAGCCATAATTTCGGAGCTGTACGAGCATTATCATGATCACTTCTAAAATGGATATTTTATCTTTTCTGCAGCAACGGACGGAACTTCTTAACAGACAGAAAGAGGCGAATCGAAAAGAACACACTATTTGTGGATGGCACATGTAATTTCCCAGAAATATTCACATTAATTTTTAACCAATAACTTTTGCTTAGTATCCATAAAAAGTCTAATAGTGTTTCGATAAAGCTAGAGAGTTGCATTAATGGCTCAATACAACATTTAAACTGTTGGAGACGATTCGGGAATTCAGTTTCTTGTCGTCGGGCCTGCAATATTAAAAAGTTTAATTTCATACACTGGTGTCACCTTAAAACCAAAATCCCGATCTTATCTTCTTTCTTTTATTATTACTATTTTTTAAATTAGGGTCCTTAATCGCCATTTGCTGAACGTATTTTCAAAACGGAAGACTGAGTTATAAACTCCAGAGATTTTCTCTGACGAAAGCAATAACACACGGATATTCTGCGATGGATATGTCGAGAGAGAGTTTCATTCCCCCACACCACAAAAATCGAATTACTGGTAAGTTGCCAAACAGTGGTGCAATTCGAAAGCAGAGCACATTCAGTTCTTAGCAGCACCAGACATACTAAGAGCATTGGAATGCTCTTAGTATGTCTGGTGCTGCTAAGAGTATTCCAATGCTCTTAGTATGTCTGGTGCTGAGAGCATTGGAATGGGTTAAACATTCAACGTTTAGTCCATTTCAAGAAATATTTCAAATGTTTGAAATCAACGAATTATAAACTCAATCAGGATCTCAAGTTTATTTAAAAAGCGGGAGCCCTGGCTTTTAAATGAATTTTTTAACAATGCTATTCTTTTATTCACTTTAAAATCAAATGTAGGAAGTGAGAGGTCTTGATTCATATCGATTTTATTATTTTCGAATTTTTACTTTCATTTAGATTCCAGATTCTTTGTCATCATTCCGATACAAAAATATTATTCCATAAATAATGAGGCTTGAGTGTAACAGTCAATGAGTTTTAAATTCCTGCGTTTCTTTTTATATTTGTAGTAATCGGGCATCACTTCATCCTTCTTTATATTTGATTTATAGTTTTAGAATTTCATTAATATTTATTTGTTCAGTCAAACAACATGCATCGCAGGAAGGAGAACGAGAACTTTAAAATAATACATGTGGGATATACAGTACAATAAAAGTAGCTCAACCAATGAAACAAAAGATAAAAAAGCATCAAAAAATATTGTACCAAACAAAATCGTGTATAATAGTGCGAAATAATAATAAAAAACGCTTAAAGCAGTGGAGAACATCGCCGTTCTTTTTTAAACATTGCACTATTGAGTGAAAGGTTGTGATTACAGAGACTGATTTCTTTCGTTTAACGATAAACTGAACTGGCCTCCGTATATCTTGAATGAAGTAGCGAACTAAACGTAGTTCAGTATACTGAGCATTAGGAAGAGGAAGGGGAGACTGATAAAGATATTAGTGCTAACAATAAAGGGCGTAAAGATTATAATTGATGACACTGCGAAGAAATAAATCGTTTCATTGGTTAATGCAACACGTAGTGGCGATTATGGATCTACGGGTTTCTTCGGAGTAGAAAAAGACTGAACAGAAACAGCGTTTAGTAGAGTTTTTATGGACATGCTGTTGTTGTTAGCCATCCATGATGATGAGGTCTGAAGTCAAATCTAACTGTACGCACTCAGACGGGAATGGAGTGACTTGATAAGTCATAAAATAGATGTAAAGGTGCATTCGATATTGGCATGCTCTACAGGAAAAGATATCGTTTAGTTTAGGTGTACTCTGAATAATAATGGACCGAGGAACGAACCTCGTAGGACACCAGACGATACGAACAAGAAAGATGACTCATCATGACTCTTAGACGATCAATTATGGCTAAAGAAATTGATCGTTGAGCCGTGGTAGAGATGGTAAAACGCTATGCGGATAAAGTTTTTGCAAAGCAACTGTATGAAAGATGGTGTAGAAAGCTTTATATATGTTCAAAAATAAAAGTCGGTTTTACAGGGTGTTTATAAATTGTTCACCTGATTATGAAGCTCGATTAAAATGCTATTGTAAGAGGTATTGCAAAACAGTTTGCTGCACTAAATAAACAACTCAAAGAATTCCCTATTACACAACTACACTTCAGTAAACCTCCACATAGACTACATTTTGGTTGCACTTAGATTATCAGGACGGTAGCCGACTTCATTCCAAGTGTTTCGAAGCATCTCTTGAGAAATGGAAGTTACTGCCTGTTCAATCCGGTCTTTTAATTCTGTGAAGTTGTTGTTAACTTTTTTTTGCATACACCTTGTTTTTTACATAGCCGCATACAAAGAAATTCATAGATGTGATATCCGACAAATGAGAAGACCATGAAATGGGACCATCCGCTTGATCCGTCGATGCTGTACTATTGCAATGCTTGCTCTGATCAAGGCTGCCAACCGCATGCGAAAAAACTCATTGAGTTACTTTGATAACTGCAGAAAACCATTTTAAGATAATACCTAGTACAACAAAATTTTAGTCGAGCTTCATTGGTATTCATCATGATCATTATCATCTGTCATCGTTCCACTATTCCACGGGTCGACGTATGAAGCCTCGCCACCATGCCCTGCCCGTGTACTTCTCTCCGTGGTTGATTTCACTCCAGTTTCCTCCTCTCTTAATGATATCGGTCTTTATCATGACTTGCCATCTCATTTTTGGTCTCCCCCTTGGTCTTTTGTCCCTTAATTGCAAATCAAACATTCTTCTTGGCAAACGCCTCTCGTTCATCCTCTTTTCATGTCCGAACCATTTCAAACGGGATCTATCAATCCTGTCCTGGGGTTTTTCAACCTGAATTCTCTCCCTAATCACATCATTCCTGATTTTGTTGCGTCTTGTCTTACCGGCTATGCTCCTCACAAATCTCATTTCTGCCCCCTGAATTCTGTTTTCGTCCTTTTTCCTCAGTCCAAGTTTCAGATGCATATGTCAGAATTGGTACGTAATAGGTCTGATATATATAGCCTTCTTACACTTCAGTGGTATGTTCCAGATCAGATCTCTTGTCTGCCTATAGAAATTCCCGCTCACTTGTATCCTTCTACTTATTTCTTCGTATATCACTGCAGTCTTTGTAATGGTGTTTCATAGATACTTAAAAGTTGTTAACTATTTTTAGCTCTTTCCCTTCCATTGTAATGTATCCGTCAAGCTCGCCACTCCTCTTCAGAACCGTTACTTCACTCTTCTCCTGACTGAAAACCAGTCCAAATTCATTGGTCATACTAGCCCATGTGTCAATTTGCCGTTGCACTTGTTCCTTGCTCTCTCCCCATATGCAGAGATCATCTGCGAAGAGCATGATTTTCACCTGGTCCTGTCCAAATTGTTCCACCACTCTACACTGCACATCATTCATGAGAGCTAAGAATAGTAGTGGTTACAGGACGCCTCCTTGCCTCAAACCTGATGTTATTTCGAAGCTCTCCGTCAACGCCATCACTGTTCTTGCTTGGCTCACTGTATTGGTGCACATACTCAATTCTCTCCACAAGATGTTCTTCTATCCCCAAGTTTCTCAAAACGTCCCACGCTTTCTCTCTCTTTACGGCATCAAACGCTTTCTTTATATCAAAAAATGTCATCCATAATTCTTTATTGTGTTCATAACACTTTCCCATCAGTTGCCTGATGCAGAAAGTTAGATCCACCGTCGATCTGCCAGGCCTAAAGCCATACTATTCCTCGGCCATCCTATCTATTTTCAATCGTTCCTCTTATCTTATGCTCTAACACTTTCTCATACAGCTTACTCACATGTGATGTCAGTGTGATGCCTCTATAATTGGAACACTTTTTCCTGTTCCCTTCTTGAACAACAGAATGATCAAACCTTCTTTCCAGTCCTTCGGCACCTGGCTCTCATCCCAGATCTTATGGAACAGTCTGTATGTCCACGCTATCCCTGCCTCGCCTGTAGTCTTCAGCATCTCTCCATTTAACTCATCCATACCAGCAGACTTACCTGTCTTGATGTATTTCTATGCCTGCACTACATCATTCCACGTCAAGTCTGTCTGCCCTCTCCGTATTTTCTCTTCCATCCCCTCTTCTACGATCAACCTGCCTTTATCCCTTTTGCTTGCTCTCCTGCACGTTCAATAGATTTTCAAAATACTTCATCCGTGTTTCTCTTATCTCTTCATCCTTGGTTATTAAGTTCTCATTCTCATCCATCAAGTATTTGCTCTGTTCACTATCTCTTCTTCTATTCCTCACCATACCATACAGCGTCTTTTTATTACCGTCGATATCTTGTCATAGAGTTTCACTCCATTTTTCCAACCACAGTCTTCTCTCCTCGTTAACTATCGTCTTAGCCTCTCTCTTCAGTTTCATATCTCTCTTTATTCTCATAATTTCTGTTCTGAAAGTAGGTCCTGAATGCATTATTCTTGATTTTCACAGCCTCTCTCGTCCTATCATTTGGTATTGTTATTATTTCTGTGGCTAGTTAGGCGATATTGCGCCTCCAAGCTTATTCACGTGACCAGGCGAATAATTTATAGACACATGTATAATCCTTACGTATATCTTTGATTTAATAAAGACTGCAAATAATGTCAGTTTTGAGGTCATAATGTCCTGAATTTGCGCTAAAGCACCTAAGGGTGAGTATTCATCCTTAGGTTCCTTATTGTTTTGTTTTCTGAGTTTTCGTGAGGAAAAAATTAATCCTCTGCTCCAACTGAAATCTTTTCTACAAGGTCTGAGAGAGAGAGAGAGAGAGAGAGAGAGAGAGAGAGAGAGAGAGAGAGTAACAACGCTATCACTGAGATACCCGCACGAGGGTCAGACATTTTATTTGTATGATAACTAATCGTATGAGCCGACAATTTGTAGAGTCAGATTTGTCGCTTTATATATATATATATATATATATATATACAGTATATGTTTTGTAGATGAACCTATAAAAGACATTTAAAAGCAATTGAATATAACGATCTATAGATAAATAATGGTTGAAAATAAATACATTAACATAGCGATGACAGTTCCACACCTGTTGTTAAACAGGCAGGCAGGATTCCAGGATAACAGGATAACAAAAAGGATTCCAGTCAGGCCCTCATCTACTCTCGAATATGAAATATTGCTGACTACATATCTCATTGCGCAAGACTAAACGGAGAACACTATCTTTCTTAAAATTTATATATTGATACATTTGATGTTGAGAAGTACTGGAAGACTTGAATGGCTTTACTAAAGGGAAGTAGTACAATTATGCTTTTATTCCATCGAATAACTGAAAGTATCGGTAGTAGGTTTTCAAAGTTCCGATCTGAGAACTTCGATCTGTCTAATTCTCCTCATTGTGATCCAACGAGCGAACGTCAATATTAAAGAAACGAGATCCATTTTTGAAATAAATTGTGACTGGAGAAAGATGTATATGCTCCACATGAAGATGCACTGCAAAACACATGTGGATGCTCTATAATCCATACGAACAAGGCCCGCTATAGCCAAAGCAGCTTATGCGCCATTAAAACCCTCATAACAACAACAATAACTGTATATGAACATGCACTGCAAAATGATTAGATTTCAAGCAATCCCTTTATAATTAGAATTAGTTATTCCCACGTTTCTTTCTTCCAATAAATTAAAAAAGTATAATAGCCTAGATAAAGGTTAAATATTAAAATGTTCTCCTTCCTCTGAGACCAGTGGAATCTTATTATCATGGAAACTTGCAAAAGCTGATCATTTTATATAAATAAAAAGTGATTTCTTCTTCATTATAGTAACCGTAATGACTACTGAGCACAAAATGCGGGACTACTGCTTGTCGGGGAATTTATGAGAAAGTTAATGAACTTGGTTGTTAAAGTTTATTCAGTTCTTGTGTGAACATAATTTGGAATTCCAAATAGACAAGTGTCTATAAGAACGCATGAGTAGTGATTTCAGTAAAATATGTTCTCTAAAAGATTATTCTCTAAATTATCTATCGCCACACACAAGTACTTCTGAGCCAAAATAAGAGTTGTAAAATTTGTGATTAACGGACATCACGCTACTTCCTGTACTAACACGAAGTTCTTTGAAAGCAGAGAGAGAGAGCAACAGGAGGTCTCCAAACAATACAAGTGTAGAAAATAGAAGTTTAGATCCAAGTAGATGTCACGCAGTGATATTATTAACTCTTGATTAATTCTCCGAAGAGCGCCATGTATAATTTGGAACCAGATTACATGAATTGTGTTTAAATAAGACACATTCTTAATATCTCATTCAGTCGTGTGTGTGTGCGATTGTGAGCAAAGGGCTTTTTCTAATGAACGAAGACTACCGGGAGGTCACATGTCTGTTCGTTGCCACAAACTGCTAACAGTTTATTAATAAACAGCTTGTACAAGCATGTACTTGCGCTAACTTAAGTCTTTAAGTAAGAAGGCCTCTTATAATAAGCTTTACTTCTTACAGAAATAACTGTTGCAGTTGTTCAAACTTTCTTCCGGAAGCGCAAAACAGGATTTCTTTTCAGATAAAAAGCGAGCAAAACTAGTTTTTAGATCAGGGTATAGTTATGAATTGGGATTACTATCTTCATGCACGGATTAGACACTTCATACTCCATGAGCAGCCTCAGATCCTATGTTGATGGACAATTATCCCTGAAATGATCGTCTGGTAAGATATTATAAAAAGTAAAAATTTATGATTGATGATCAAAAAAGACTGAGTCAAATTAATGTTAAATTTGTCCCATCTCGTCCACTTTCTAAATACCTTAGAGAAACTATTGTTTCAGAGATGATAAGCCTTATTAGCTCAGTGTCCTTTGGAAAATGGCGACCTTTTAGTTCACTCTGCAGCTTAAGAAAAAATAGAAAACAGTCACAATGGGAGAAAGATCTGTATTATAAGCAAGTTGGGTACCCGTTATAATGATTAACTTTGCATTGTTTCCTTAAAAATTGAGACTGTGTTGCATTCCATTGTCATGATGCAGTAGCCGGACCTTTTCATTGGTCTTTCTAGCCTATTTTCTGATTAGTTTTTTTTTTTTTAATATCGAAGAAGGTGACGATCATATCCATGCCTCAAGACTTCAGGGACCGTGCCTTCTTTGGACGTGAAGACACGCTATGCTTCTACTCAGGAGCGGATTAAGGTCGGTTGAGGCCCCGGGCGCAGAAGAAAATATTGGGCCCCTTAAAAAAAAGAGAAATACAGGAAAAATAAAAATGCATATTAACCATTTTTTAAATAAATAAAAAATATTATGTACTATTAATGTTTTATTTCCAATAAAATTTGAATATATGTATATTATAATTAATAATAGCATAATAATAATCACAAAGTTTTGAACTAATATGTTCAACTAATTTGTTGGAGTTTTGCGTGGGCCCTTTAGAAGTCGGGGCCCAGGGCGCGCGCCCGGTGCTCCCGCCGTTAAATCCGCCTCTGCTTCTACTGCAAACTTTGTTTTAATTGAACATCGTAGCACTGGTGAATCAAGGATTCACCTTGTGAATAATAGTGCCATCTTCTATTTGAACCAGTTATGCTACCTAAATACAGTGGATTCGAGTGCAGCAGATTTTCTACATGCTTTTTTTGCTAAAGTTGATGTTGGTTGGTGTTTTGTTCAATTTGGTTTGTTGCTCCTTCATTATTTTCCTTATGGATAGTCTATCCTTGTTTGAGTTTGATGCAGGCGTTCAAGAAATGATTGCAGAATGCAGACACAAAAAATATGTTATAGAACTTAGAGATAAATAGACTTAAATGTAAGAGAACGTTCTATAAATTTTCCCACTGACAATTTAAAGATAACTATATTTAACGTCATCTGATGGTTTTATATTCTATATTAATTGTTCTAGGAAATATTTTCACGATTCAGCAGTAATGTCATTGGTGCGGAGGTCGTAGGAACAGTGTTAACAACTTGAAAGGAATAACAGCTACACAGAGGCTATTTCTGTATAAATTTTCCTAGGGATCTCTGGAGAATAATGATAATTCTATTTTGAAAATACAGTGTGAAAGAGTAAATAACAACAAAATATTTAAGGTATATTATGCTTCGCTCTTTAACGTTACGTTACAGTTAAGGTTATTGTAGCGGAAAAATGGTATCCCAAATCGCATCATGACGGTTTGTATAAATAGTATTTTAATATAAATATAAGCGGGTTTGTAAACAAATCGCAGTAGTGCGACTTGGAAACTATGTACATCTTTGAGATTTCTTTATTAGTTAAGAATGGAATAACCTCAATTATTAGAATACTCACCCTTCAATGCCGCATTGATTATTGTTGAAAATATTCATAAAAAAAGGTACGAAAAGAAGACCAAAATCATCTAAAAGAATCAAAATAAAACTAAAAATATTTCGTCAGAAACATTATTTTAGTCGTTCTGTCTAAATAATTATAGCTATTAAAAAGCGTTGGAAGCTGAAGCCGTTAGTTTTTTGGTATAAGTATCTGTTGCCAATATGCGAATTAAAAGAGTAAATAAAAAAAAATAATAATAATAAAATAAAAGAAAATAAATCAAATTAAGGAAGGACAGTTGTTGAACAGAGGTTCGGAAATTTGCCTTTAGCCAGCGGGTGGTTGATTGCTGGAACAAACTCCCATCTGTCGTTGTGGAAGTTGGTAGCTTAAATAAATTCAAGGAAGAACTGGACAAACTTTTAGAGCGAATGGTTGTGTGAAATGGGAAGGGTTTTTTTTTGGCTGATGCTTGCTTTCTTGCATCATATGCCTTTATTAATGCTAAAGGATCTATTAGGTTCCAATGGAAAAAAAATAACCCATTTAATAAAGAAATATCAAGGATCCTACAGAGAAGGCCAAAGGAAAAATAAATAGTGTGCACAAGACAATTCTGTTGATATCTACTCCTATAAAATAAGTTTAGAATTGTTGAAAGAAAAAACAAGAGCGTAAAGAATAATAAAAGAAGCAAAAACGACGGGAAAAATCAAAGAGGAACAAATGAACTACAAAAGAATAAAGCGATAGAAGGATAAAAGTAAAGAGAACAGATTCCATAGTTTCACAAAAAAAAAAATAAATGTTTTTTGTTAAAGAATGGTCTTCTAAGTAAAGAGCAAAAACTGGACACATGAAAAATTTGCCAGCTTCGGTGAAAATGAAAGTAATAAAAGCTTTGTGAAGTGTGTATGTATACAATGATAAACCGAAGTTAAAAAAAATTATCTAAATGGTTTGCCATTTCCTTTATTTTGTTTATTTTAACGTGTCTTCAAATAATCTTTTTGAAACCATACTTATTTTCCATTTTCTTGGCATTGAAGCGCTTCAGGCAACCCCAGGTGTGATTTAAGAAACTGGTTGCCAAAGTCACCCCATTTGAAGAGATTTCAAAAATCGCTCAGAGAGAATGATTTATTTTTTAAAAATAAAATATTCACATTAATTTCTCTAAGAGAAGTTCTTTTATTGCTTTCCAAATATCTGATTTTTAAAATTAATCTTTCTTTTCAAAGCATAAAATTAAAAAGTGGGATGATTTAGGCTACCTCACCTAATATAGATTTTCATAAATAACAGTTCCACAATTTAAAGTCTCAGTTCTTTTTTTATCACTTCTCATAAAAAATGTTTCTTTGTGGCGCAGAATTCAGAAAACCCGTGGATTTCTTTCCTTCCCAGCATGGACATCTGATGCATTTATAGCAAACTTTCACATAAATGCTCAAACAAATCATCGTTTATGATGCATCTGTTTGAAAAATTTATGCCTCAGGCTAGCAAACTTAGCATGCTTTTCTGTAAAAGTAAACTTACGTCAATGGTATCAACTCCAGTATACCTAAAGCTTGTTAGCTTTAAATTGGTTGAGTTCGGACAGACTAAGTTGAATTTGATAGGTACATCTGGTTTGTTAAAATATTTATTTATGTGGGGGATCGTAATCGTCAGGGTTAGTTAATAGACAATTAATGCATAGCTTTAATTGGAAGTCAGGATTTTTAATATATACGATATGACACAGAAAGCGAGTCAAATAAAAACGAGATTTCTGGAGCTTGAAGATAAATTACGCGCCATGGGTAGACATATGGGAATCGGTACTGGTTCAGAGTTTTAATAAAGCACGAAGTGCAACCTTTTATCGCGATGCGCAGCAGTAGAAGCACTATGGCCTTTCATTGTGACAAGAGTGTCCGCTATATCTCAACGCCCTGTGATCAAATTTATGGGCATCAGCCATTAGTCTGGCTATCTACATCGGCGGGGTTTATTTAATGAATGCAAGGCATGTCCTCAAATCCTTAATGAAATTGACGTTCTTTAAAATTATTGGAAGAGTGTACATTTTTATAGCAAGCGAAAGCAACTCTTTACAATAATAGAAAGCGACTTTTAAATGTTCGTTATTGTACCTTACAGTATTAGTTAGTGGTTATAGTTTGTCATTAGAAAGAGGGCTGTCGTATTCTGGATTTACATTTGTAGTATAAAAAATACATCTGTACGTGAAATGAATAGTTGGTTAAGCATTACTGGGCTTAACCGATACTTGTACATGACTTGATAATTGATAGGCTGCTAAGCACTCAGATTTGTAAAAGTTGAATGATTCTAGATAAACAGCTTGCCACTGAAAAGAATGGACTACCTAGAAAGATGACATTACCTGAAATCTGAATGCATAACTGTGCCGTATATGGACGTAAGAGATTAACATGTCACGTTGATCGGCGCAGTACCACTTCCAGTAACACGTCTATTACCAACGTGATGTAGGAATATGAAGGTACTGTACTATAAAAATGTGCGTAAACGTTAGCAGGGGAAAAAAGGTGAAGGAATGACCTTCTAAGTGTGAGCGTGCAATGCGCAAGTTCACGTTTTGTACAGCTGATGAACTTTTAAAGATCATTGGGTGAGTTGGTTGGTTGATGAAGGGTTTTAGGCCCATTAGCAACTTAGGCCACATTACTCCATTATAACATGTCTGTAAATTGCGTGTGTTCTGTAGTCGATTTGCTGTTTGCTAGCCAAAAAATCCGAGTTTCCGAGAGGAAAAAAAACAAACAAAAAGCCCCTAGCCTAACCGACTAACTCAGCCATGCTGTGAAAAAAGACCATCAAAATTCCTGACGGAATTCGAACTTAGGTCTTTTCCATCCAGTGGGGAGGACGGTGATTATAACAACTGTGCTACCACGAGATCGATCATTGGGTTGTCAGAAACTAGGTGGTCAACGCGGTAAATTTCCGGTCCTGTAGGCAACAATGGGTACAGGAAAATACTTGGACAAGTCACCCAGTACTGCTCTGGAGAACTGTTCCTCATTTAGCTCTTTGGGACAAAGCCCTCTAATTGAGTCACAGAGATCAATATTTCTCAAATAGTGGAGTTTCTTTTCTTTCTTTTGAAACCGAAATTTCCCCCCCAAAAAAAGTTTTATTTTTTATTTTTTTTTAAGACTGGTCAAGGTGATTTTAATATACAAGTATTTGCTAAGGCACAAAATATTACCCTCCCTTCAGATCAGTTTAGATATTTTTTAACTTCTGCGGGTTGCACGTAATAGAGACTAACGGCATGCTATTTTACAATATCGTCTTCCATCTCAACATTATTGTCGAATGGAAGATGATATATAAGCTTACAATACTGCGGACAGATTTGAAAGCTTAAATAAATAAATAATCTATATTTCAGCGATTAAAATGTCTAGGTAAATAAATATATAGGGTATCATTTTAGGTGTGAAATTTCTTGAAATCTGGGCTGGTCCTGTCATTCAAGAGGTTGAAAATCGCTAATTAGGAAACAATAAAATATGTTAAAACATTCACTAGTACCATCCCTTCTGAAAAACGCATCTATCTCGCTGTTTACAGGGAGGTAAACCCCTGAAAATTATGAAAAAGTTTTCATTTTAGCGCGTTTGAACACCATTGATCTCGGCAAACGAGGTCAATGGTGTACTTGAAAGAAATGCAGATCGGTTTTGGTTATGAAAGGCAAGAAGGCTATTTTTAACAGGGGGCATCCTGGAACACAAAGAAACAAGGCCACGAATTGAACGAAATATAGGCCCTTTCTGCTGTTCATATGTCCGCAACGATAATTGTTTCTGTATCTTATTCTATACCTTAGTATTGTCGTATAAAATAACAGCAATTCTTCCAGTCCGTCTGCATTTCTGTTCACTGACGACTTCCATATTATCTCCTTGTTCTGAATCAGATTCATCGAAATCGATAAAAACAAGCCCCTTTATGGTTACTTTCTCATTTTTTGTAATATAATAGTAAATTATACGGAGAAAAACAGTTTCTATGCTTGATTGGTAAGATATGGTGATATCTTACCAATCGCACCATGACAGGGCTAAGACAATTAACGGAGCAAACCATCGTCATCTTAAGAGACACACTGCAATAGAGATTGAAGTAAATTGAACACAGCAGAAATGATCAAATAACTGGTTGCGCCAAAGAAGAGTATCGGCACTTTGGAAACAACAATTTCGAGAGAGAGAGAGAGAGAGAGAGAGAGAGAGAGAGAGAGAGAGAGAGAGAGAGATATTGACGCAATTTACCTAAGCACAACGCGTTCGTTATCTTTTGACATGGCTTGCCCTCGGTGACTATCCCTTAATTTTTTTTCTCCACCTGTAGGACCATTTCAAGCAGAAAAATAGTGTTTAGATTTAACATTTAACGTTAGATGAAACTGAACTTCGCATCGGTAGGTTAGCAGAGCCTGGTCTCGATTACTGAACGACCCATCTCTGTTTATGTCACCAGTATGCTAATTGGAAGCCTTTTGGTGATCACCATGCACTCTTCTCTCATGAGTCTCAATTCTACAGCCCATCCTACAGATCAGACCCTTTAGTCCTAAGTGCCAATTTATAGAATTATCGTTATTGTGCGAGTTATTAGTCCTAATTTTGTTATTTATGGACGATAGCCCTTTCCACAGTTTAGTTGTTTTATTTTATTTTATTCTTATTTATTTATTTTTATTTTATTTGGAAATCGAAAAAAAAGAATGTTGTGACGAGCAGAACCTAAATTCCAACTTCCCATTCCGTCAAAGTGCATGTAACATTCTGGAGGAGGATATTTCATATTATCGATTTCTTCTAAATATGTTTATTTATTTATATGCATATTTCACTCGCTCACAGGGTACACAAATCCTAATAATGCGTGACATGGTACAAATCAGATAATAATAGTGGAGGAAAAAACAAAACTAACAAATGCATAAAGTAATTTTTAAACAAGACGATGCCAAGACTGTTTGTTTTGTTTTATTTTATTTTCGCTCAAAAGCAACTTAGACTCAAGTGTCAGCATGTTGTATTTCTGCGGTTGGGTTGCCTGTTTAGTTGGATGAAAAACCAAAGTTTCCGGAGTAGGGAAACTGTGTAACTATCCCCGAAGCCAACTGATTGGATTATGGCATGAGAAAACTCCCCCTCAATTTCTACCGCTTTTGAGGAATTCGAATCCCCCGACCTTTTCTACACGGGATGGAAGGACAGCAATCGTAACCACTCTAATATCCGAGAAAGCACAGTACGTTACCTATTTATGTGGTGTTTATTTCGTTTGTAGAAAGAAGCAGAATTGGGGACTAGCTAATATTTCGTTTCAAGATGTAATTTATTATTATATAAAAAATAATTACTTCAGTCTATGTGTCTATATGTTATTCTGGTTGCAGAGGCGGATTTAACGGCGGGCGCACCGGGCGCGCGCCCTGGGCCCCGACTTCTGAAGGGCCCACGCAAAACCCCAACAAATTAGTTGAACATATTAGTTTTCAAAACTTTGTGATTATTATTATGCTATTATTAATTATATTATACATATATTATATTCAAATTTTATTGGAAATAAAACATTAATAGTACATAATATTTTTTATTTATTTAAAAAAAATGGTTAACATGTATTTTTATTTTCCCTGTCTCTCTTTTTTTTAAGGGGCCCAATATTTTCTTCTGCTCCCGGGGCCTCAACCGACCTTAATCCGCTCCTGTCTGGTTGCGATTGTTGCCTAAGTTTTGTCTGCCAGTGTATGTTATTATAATAAAACTCTCTTCTCGGTTTTTCATTTTTTCATGGAAATACTGGCACATTTGTCCGTATATATAGCATTTTTTATGCATTGTAGCCACATAATACACGCATGCCTCAATCCTTTAACTTTTCCCGATAATCAGTAATCAACTTTGTATGATTTTTTTTCAGATTTAAGTGTTCTACAAGGCTTTTATTTTGAATTTTTGAGAAAAATGCAAATTGCAAAATTGTTTTTAAGGCTGTATTTGTTTTCTACTTTTTTTTTTTTTTTTTATTGAAACCACACACAAAACGTATTAGCACCACTTATATTACTTAGTACCATGCATGGGTTCAATAATAAATGTGAAGCATGAATCAATTTTCAGTATTTTTTATTTTTATTTATTTTCACGAAATTTCATTATATGTCATAAACTAGTAATAACGATAATAGCACAAAGCCTTTGCCAACACAGGAGATGAAAAAAAGGAGAAGAAAAGCTGAAAAGAAAGAAATCAATGACAAGTTTTAAAGTGTTATAATCCAAGATTTTACCTTGAAGTTTTACATGTTAGTGTACTCTCTCTTCCCCCCTTCTCAGAATCCTATTTTATATTTTTTGTTTGTAGATAAAAGGAATATGTGGCTGTTTCTTTCTAAATAACAAACAACTAGAAACGATTTTCAGGGCGAAAATCCGGAGATTATAAAACAACGCTGGGCGTTATACTGTCTATAAATGAGAAGGACCCCGTGAATGTTTGGTTAGTAAGCTAAGGAGTTCCGTGACACGAGTACGAAGTACCCCTTGCACTACTACCACTATTGCATATTGAAATAGCCAGGCTGTGAGTGGCCGAAACTATACGCCAGAGATATAAAGTTTTAAAAGATGTGCCTTCTGGACGAAAGAGGAACCAAATGAGCGTGATAAATAAACACGCATCCGCAGAGTTAAAAATAAAAAGATTCCCATACAGCCGGCTGTTGCTGCAGTGTTCACATCCATTTTATTCTACTGACATTTCACACAGCCACAACCAAAGTTAGCTTCGGCTGGCGGCAGAGGGAAGGAAGAATACATAACAAGATTATACATCTCCTTTGTCATCACTCAGACTGATTAGGTCGTATCCTGAATGAATCGGGCTGTGTCCTCTGACAAAACACGCTGCACGTCTATATGCACATTTCTCATTTCCCTAATAACACTGTAGAAACTTAGTCGACCTGTGTAATAAGATTTTATGTTACCGGGGTCCGCGTACGTGTGAAAGGTAATCTCGTTTCATGCATTATAAAAGTAAAAAAGTATACAAAACAAACTCCGTTTCAAATAGTAGAATGGGTTTTTCTACCTGGCCGAATGGAACGCAGACTTACCTATGTTTCTCATCTTGCTAATGTTAAATATTTAAGCCTTTTTCCACGCAGGACCACATCAATCATTAAGAAACAACTCCCCACCCAGACGGCTTAGGCTCGCCACTGCCACTGGAAATATAATCCATTCAATACATATTCATCCCTTCAGCTCATCAACCAGGTCTACTGGGATTCATTCATCCTGACCGGAATGCATCTCCAAAGTCAGGCTGACTTGTTCGCGCAAGACAGGAATGGAATAGTCCAGCCCCTTATGATACGCAGAGAGGGCCAGCGGCAGCTCTCGGAGGGGAAAAGTCTAGAATGCAAGATAATTTAGATTCCACGATGAAAAAAAATTGAAGCCGTTCGTTAATCATGAACAGAACGGGCTTCATTACTGATTACGACTCGCAGAAACAGTGCGGGAGATGAAAACTTTCCTTACCACTTCCTGCAAGTGGTCGATGAATACTTGTTTCCGTCTTATTTTAGAGGAAAGGAGAGTTGGCGGATCTGAGTAGAGACAGGAGACAAATGTCGAATTACCCACGCAAAGGAAGTAAAGCCATTCCGAGTTCTCTATTTTGATCACTCTGGCGTGAGTTTATCCACGTGATCAACATACTTAGCCAAACGGCCTACAGAACTTGCGAGTCGCATTCATTTTTCTTCAGACTACAATTAGCTGAGACTCTTGCGGGTTAAAAGCGCATTGCTTAAGTTTTCTAATTCTAGATACCATCGAGCCGCTTTCTAGAGCATGTTACTATATATTCCTTTCAAAAAAGATATCACTGGCATCAGCTGCCATTTTAGATGGTCTTGGGACGGAAGTGCTGGAGATATTTAAATCGTCTGCCTTTCTGACGCGAATTTTTTGTGCTAATTATGAAAACAGAGTAGAAAATAAATAAACCTGTTGCCACACCTATGCGTTTGTATGAAATTCCAGAGTTACAGTGACAAAAGTTTGGAATAAGTTCTGTTAATTTAAAGAAGTAATAACGGATTTGCAAATTGAAAGAAATTATGGATCTGCGAACTCAGCGACTTAACATCTTGTAAGTCGCTAAGGTCGCAAACAAATTAAATACACTTCAGCTGTATGACTACAAAAGTAGATTTTTAAGATTTGTTTATTATAATTTTCTTGGTCAAACAGTGAAGTCATTGATGGAAAATGAGCTGCTTGAGACGTGTACCATTAATCTCTGAGTACAATGTACGTATTTCGCATCAGAGAAATCTTCATTTGTAATAGCTAATGCTCCTGTGCTAAATCCTCTTCTGTATTGTTTACTTTGTTTTTGTACACTGAAAATTATAATAGCTCCCAAAAAGAAATCGGGAGTCAAAGTAGTCTGACAAGAAAAACTACTGTACCGTTCCTAGAAATTAAGAAATTACTCTGCTATTCCTAAAAAATATATTGTACCTTCCACTGCCTCACCATCCTCTTCAAAAAAAACAAAGACCGATGATAATGAGCTCAATTCATTAGCCTAAGAGAAGATGAGCAGGATTTAGATACCTCCCTCAGAGAGCCGTGGTAGCAAACTTTGTTATTTCAGTTAAGTGAACAGCGTGTAGATAATTCAAGTAGTTTACAATACATTAAGTTCAGGCTTATGAAATTTATAAACTATGTAAAATATCAGCACATGAAATTTTTACGTAGCCCAGTGGTTTATATTTGGAAATACAAACGTCATTTCATATATGGCAATAATTTTTCGTTATGAATTTTCAGTACTTTTCAAAAAAAGAGAAGTATATTTCCATATACTTTGATCACTCAGGTTTCTCACCTTTTAAATACGTTACGTTGGAATATACAGTAGCAGTAGTTTTAGAATAAGCGATTCAGTGTATTAAAAAGTATTCAATGAATGAAAGAGGCCCTCTGTGTTGAGAACAAACGACATCAAAACACTCCAACCAACTAAAATATGCCGAAGTAAGATATAGGAAAAACTAAAAATGTACACCATAATTTACTTTAATTGTAAGTGGGGTAATATTAATCGTAGTTTTGAGCAAGTTATTAACCCTGTTACTGCAGGGCAAACTAAAACAAAGACAAGTTTTTTCACAAATTATAAATTAGTAAAAAAAAAAAATGGAAGAGTTTTTCTATTCTTCACATATTTTGTATTTTCCATTTGACTGCAGATCGCCTTATGTATATTCATAGTTTAATCAGTTTTTTTAATCGCTGAATGCTTGAAAGGCGAAGGATAATTATGAATCTTAAGCAATAGTTTAAGATTCATAACTATCCGGACGTTCCCTAAATACTGCGTCATCACACCTCCGTGGCAATGACGCGGCAAAAGCACACCTTCCATACACTGATATCAAAACTCGATATAACAAATATTCACTTTCAAAAAAAAAAAAAAAAACCCAACCGATTTGCCATGATTCGGATTGCATGTAAATCACGAACTGCGATCAATTTTTCAGAGAAATTCATGTAACTGCTCGTTAAACTATCACCTGATTTAACTCTCTGAACTTTGAATCTCTTTGAATATCGTTAAGCGATATTCAAAGATTATTACTATTCGTAACTATTCATTATTGAATGTTGTAAGTAGGGAAAGAAGGCCGAATATACAGTCTTCAAGATGGTATCTCAACATGAAAAGTCGTTCTGTGTACTCCACAACGAATTCGTTGATCACTGTTCAAGAATTGGTTTCTGTGACCGAGAACTGATTTCTAATATATGTGCTGAAGTGCACCTTAAATACGCAGGTATTATTGATGGAAATAAAAAAAGGCATTTGTCTGCCTGAAAAGCAACCAAGAAAGTTAACGTTAAAATAAAATAACTACTGCACTGATAATTTACATTTAATTTAAATAATTTGGAACTTTGCAATAACTATGAATTAAACAGAAAAATAAGAGATGAAATAACCGTACGTACGTACCCACTGTCTCTTTCAGACCTTTCTCTTGTGGCTAAGAACAAAGGATTGCATAATCTTTTATCACTCTTGGGTCTGTGATATACTGGGCTCCGATCATCTGATGGAGGCAGGGGAACTCTCTCTCTCTCTCTCTCTCTCTCTCTCTCTCTCTCTCTCTCACACACACACACACACACACGGGAACTCAACTCAACCAACTTGGCGGTTGGTTGGGTTGTTAAGAATTTTTACGAAGACAACCAAGGATATGAAATGTGAATATATCGTGTCACAAATTGCTTGTATTGCTTGCGTTCTTCAGTCGTGACCTCAAACATTTATTGCAAAGCAAACCAGCATTAGATTGATTTTATGAATTAAAGTAGAAGTCTGTTAGTTTTCCCAGTCAACAGAATTTCCGTTACAACTCCAGTTATAAGGGAAACACCGTTCAATCGGCATCTATCAAAGCACGTTCAAGGAGGATCCGCTATCCAACGTTGTCAAAAGTTTATAACCGAAGGATATTTATGCAAACAGAGTTAAAGATAGCCGATTGTCAGCGAAAAAGCAGTAAGGCAGTTTTCGTAGCGTCAGCATCAGTAATCGGCTTTCAGTGAAACGGTACAACTTCAAATGCTTCAAGCAAGCAATCATAGACGGCAATCGTCAAAAAGTATATACAGTGTACATGTTTTTGTGTTGATTTTATGGATTGAACAGGCAGCACTGATGATTTTATCTAGAATTGTTTTAGTTAGTGACGAAGAAGCATCATTTCAGTTGTCAGGAAAGTGTATTCAGGTCTGGAGACCGCACCTAAAAAAGACATTGAACTTCTGGAGAGAGTTCAGAGAAGAGTGATCGGATTAGTGATAAATAGATAAATGCAAATCGATCTATAGATATCTATGTCTATATATACAGCTCTATCATATCTCCTCTTAGATGTCTACATATACATATAGACATCAGGATTTTGTTGGGGCCACAACAGCTCCTCAGGGAATTATGTGACTGGAAAAAGAAGACCTACAGGCGACCAGAATGGCACACTTTAATTATAACCACCCTGTATATTGTGACCTGTAAACTGCATCTATATAGTGAGCTATATCTGAGGCTCGTATCTTACACTAGTTTTTGCGAGTTTGGATGTACTGTACACTGTAAATGAACATAACCACATTCCCCTCAAATAAAATAATCGAAGAATTAATGTATTCCATACCAATGGAATGCATATTCTTTCTTTTATTTTAAGTGCGACTGTCAGGAAAAAAAACACGTTCCGTGGGAATAGAAACATATAAAATGGATCCGGTGTGCTATTAGCATTATAAAAATAAAATCAATGCAACGAGGAATTTTTATAGACTTTTTTACACAATGTGGTGGGGTTGCATGGCTTTTAATCTCCGAAACTTTGGTTTTGCGTCCAACAAACCGAACGAAGAATGCACGTAATTACAGACACAATACAGTATATTGATTTCAGACATGATATATCTTGGCCTTAGTTGCTTTGACGCTTAACACATCTAACCTAACCAGAAATATTAAATAAACACATGATCAAATACTAAGTATTACTGCAAGTAATGAGACCTACTTCTCTAATGCAGAAAACGTGGATCTGCACATTTCTCTACGAGGTGTTGAAACTCAGGTAAAAGAGGCGAATTAAACTGCTTCGCTTTCGTGCCATCATTTCGAGGAAAGGCGATCTCCAATAAGAATGGAAAGAATGGAATTCAGTGGCAGCGAAAAAGTTGCTTCTTAATCCGGGTGGTGGAAGTTGGTATTAATGCGATCACTAAAAACCAAATACAAATAGAAGTTGACTACAGTTTCTATAGATCATCTTCTATTGAAGGGAAGTGTGTGTGTTTAGGGTCAAGCGGCACCAGGGGTTTCCCCCATCTCCGCGTAGTTTACATTGTGGGTGAACCAGTTGACTGGAAAAGCCAGAGATAAAAGTGTGTAGACTTTGTATATGTGGGATGCCTTGTACCGTTGTTCATCTGGTCATTTAGCCGCCACAACTACAGCGTCCCAACTACTGAGGCCCGACGTTGCCCCACTTTCGCTCCGTGGGGGCAGACCAGGTACCCACTAGTATGTAGTTCACTCTGGCAGGTCCTGCTACCTAATTTCCTGAGATTTCAGTGGCTAGGACCTAAAAAAAAAAAAAAAAAAATTATGATCGCGTACGCGTCGCGGGAAGCGCTAAAATGTTCCAAAATGTTCGGCGAAATTAATTTAGATTGGTGACTTTAGATTGTGTGGGGCGTGTTCACGTTGCTGTCAGATAGAGTGGGGAGGAGCCTGAAGACTGGGGGGAGATAGATAGAAATATGGAGCCGAAAGGGAAGGCAACTCCAGTTTACAGTGGGGCATGCCCATGCCTCACCAGAGGGAAAAGAGGGGTGGCAGAAGGGGGAGGAGACAGCAAAACCGTCTCCTCCCCCCACCGGGAGAGGGGAAAATAGTAGGCCGGACAAGGGGACTGGCCCAGATCGCTAATAGGACGTGGATGCAAGAGGCTGCAGGCCAGGTGCCGAGGCAACAGAGTTGTGTCATCCGGGAACCCAAGGAGGTCCAGCGAGGGTATTTCCATCCAAGGTTTTGGTCTAGGTTTGGTAGTGATTTATGTAAGTCCTGGTTACGTATTCACTCATGGGATACAAGTCCCGTCCGTTGGTCGTTGTTCAGTGGGTTTGTCCTCGTCGGTGGTGACTCCGTCCATAGATCGGCAAGTAGGAAATCCCGACAATCAGCCAGGATTTGGGTTTTCTCTTGGTGTATCAGGTTGTTGTGGTTGTAGTGAAATTCGAGGTGGTCTCCACTGTTCATTCTTGCAGCTTATGTTCTTTTGGGTTTTGTTAGGGCTTATTGCGCTTCTGTTCGCTCAGTTTGTAGGCTACCGCTAAGTCCGAGGGGTTTCAGTATTGATGTATGTATGCTGTTTTATTCTGGTTGTTCTGGGTTTGGTGGCATAGGTAGAGTCTGTCGTCTTGCAAATAAGCACTGCGCAAAGTTAGTGAGGGCATTGTAGGTTGCCTCGTCTTCTAGAAAGTAGTGCTCTTGGTTTTTAGGGTTGAAGCGGACTCGTGTGATGAAGTGACCCCGAAGATCTTCATACAACTCACACTCGTGCAGCAGGTGAAGGGAAGCGGGTTACCCTGTTAATAAATTGGTTATCAGTTACTGTACTGACTACTTTTATTTTAAACACATTAATATACGAGACTGTAAACGCCATGTATAATAATCGTCAGGATGAACATGAATCATTGCTGAACACAATAATAATACAATACAATTTATTCATCAAAAGATTTGTTTACAATAAATAAATAAATCTTTATTTGTCCTACAGAGATACATAAGCGTTGGTGAGAGACAAATTCCCTTCACGGCAGTATATGCCACGGGATTTACATATAATACAATATAACAACCCCACCACTGAATACGCTATAGACGTGGTACACTTGTTCACATAAGCACAGCATTGAGGCACATAGTTATTCCACAACGCACAGAACTGTTAGGCGACAGTAGCCTGAGCGAACAACATCGCGGTTTGTTTCCTGTACTTGGGATCTTCTATTCAGCCTTTCAAGGTCAATTCCCATTTGAGACAAGTTGTGGAACGATTCTAACGCCTTGGCTAGTATGAACCTATCGGCCATCTTCAGCCTTTTAGTTTTCATTCTCAGGGATTTGGTGCCTCGGCAGATGGCGGGATGTGCCACTCACAAATCTGCGAGAAGCACGGTGAGGATATCACACCCTTCCATTATCTTTATTGTAGTTATGAGTCGTTTCCAGGCAGTGATGTCTGGTAAACGCTGTACATATTTTCAGGTGATCAGCAAGCTGCGTGTTCCTTAACTGATTGGGGAGATGGTATTTATTGTTGACCCACTTCAGCAGCCAGAATTCAGTCGCATGAATTCTTCGAATGTGGGTAGGGGTGGCTGATGCCTACAATTCAGCACCATATAATATGGCCGAATGCACTGTTGTTCTTGTATATCTTGCAGTTGTCGCAGTTTGTTTCACGTGCAAGAGGTGTTATTTGGTTATCCAACGTAGAAAATTTAATCACTTTTACAAGCACGTCAACATGAGCCATAAACTTGTTAAGAAAATTAAAGTTCTTGACAACAAATTATAATTCATCAAATAAAACAGTTTTACAAACAAATTTGTTAATAAACAAAAAAGAAAAGAAAAAAAATAGGAAATTACTACGCATAATACATTGTACGCTGTAAACAGAGAGTACTTTTTATATCTAAAGCAACTCTAATCTACTGAATCATTAAGAATCAAATATTTTCTTTATTAAATCTTTTAATTTGAAAATGAGATAACTTCTCCTGAATCTGAAATCAACACAAGACAACAAATTGTTAATTATATTTATTGTATGTCTTTCTTCAAATCTGTTCAATACCCTAGGGTGAGGCAAAACAATTGCTTTTGGATTCCTTAAATTATGTGAAACATTCCTTTGCCCATTCAACTCATCAAAAATAATGTTCAGATTTTTCAAAATTAAGTTTAACTTCAGTTTTTGAACTGGATAAAGGATTTTATATTTTAACAAAAATTGCCTTTTCTTATTCAAGTCATTCTAAGTATTTTTACCCATTGTAAGTCTCAAAATCCTGCTAATTAAGTTATTTATTACTTTTACTTCTGATAGATTTGCTTATGCCCATACATTAACTAAATAATTAAGAATTACATAATTTGTTTAGGGCAATAGCCTCAGGTTACGAAGAAGTTAAATAACATATAGGTTTATGCTATAGCATCATGTTTATACGTACTATAAAATATATTTAAGTATATCTCCTATTGTGAATGCCTTCACAGCGAGTTGCCATGGTATTGCACTACCTCGAATAAGTAACACTTCTCTAGTAGAGAAGACTACTGTTACTTATTCTCGGCGGATACCACCACCACCCAGACGGAACCGTTTCAGAGCTTATTGGCTCTTCATCGGTGGATGGGCAGATACCCTGGTGTTGCAATGATGACAACCCAGTTGCAAAGTATAACTTAATTTCTTGCCAATTTTGTAACTACTTAGTAGCTGGTTACGCATAAACATGATGCTGTAGCGCAAACCTATAATTTAGCTAAATAAATAAGTTGGGAGTCCACTAATGCATAATATAAGGTAACTTTTGTTCTAAGATTTAACTTTTTCTTAATATAGTAAAAAAGTACACACAAAATCTTATTTTTTTTTTATAAAAATTTGTTATATGAATTGCCCAACTAAGACTGTAGTCAATCCATAACCCAAGGTAACAATGATATGGTAACAATAACAATCAATCCATAACAATGATTTGAAACTTCTTTCACAGTTTGTGGAAGAAGTTTCCAGCTTTATAAGATTATATTATCTGCATAAACTTTTATAAAAGATCTCTTAATTACTTCAAATATGTCATTTATAGAAATATTGAACATTATTGGCCTTCCAACTCTCGCTGGAATCGACTACCTTGCCATTGTGTGGATAATTTTACCAAATCAAAATTACCAAGCTAGTGAACGATTTCGTCAGACGAATTCTGTCAGTTTCTTGATGGAAACTATAGACTTTGTTTTCAACAGAGTACAATACCGCCATAGTAATCATTTATAACATTTCTTAACGCAATATTCGATAAAAATTGGTGTGGACATTGTGGTTCCGTTTCAAGCATCCCAACTCACTGATATCACACTTCATTTCAATAAACTACAAAGAATCTCTCTCTCTCTCTCTCTCTCTGACCATTTACATTTTTAGGATGTCCAATATGCAAATAAAATCCATAACCGGTTTAACTGAACGTCGCTTGAATGCTCAGCATATATAGTAAGGGGAATCGTGTAATAGCAATTACCGTTAGATCCTCCCTGTATTTCAATTTTTTTCCTGATCGTACTATAAATATAACTGTGAGCTTTCAAGTTTATTCGGTTACTAACATAACATTGAGAAAAGAAAGATAAGCAGTCGTAATTAAACATAATAGAGCAGCCACAATAGATAGGTATAAAATACCTGAAATAAATTAAATCTATTACCAGTCGGCAGAAATTCGTGGGATGATGGAAAAATGCTGAAGGCCAAATAAATCTCCCTTTTTATTTACAATGTGAAGTTTACTGCCAGTATTACGGACATATTTGACATAAGGACAACAAAAGAGGATTGACTGGTACAAGTCAACCCTCTTTTGCTGTCCTTATGTCAAAATTCCACGTAAAAGAGTGAAGCAATTTCTATATAATGAAGATTGTTCGTAATGGTTAAAACGTCCCATAAATGCAACGCCATCATTCTAAAATTTTGAATTTCATAATGCGTTCAAGAAATTTGGTAAAGGAAGCGTAGCAAGTTACTGTGTGAAATAATATCAATTTCATTCGTTAAACTCAGGACACCATGAATTGTCCACATAAAAGTTATATCGGTCGTTCTGATTATGATCACCCGTCTATCATAACAATCAGCTTATATTGGTATGTGTCCATTATGGTCGATAGATAAAAAGCAGAAAGTAAGGTTTGAGGAACGCAGAAGTCCCAAATAAATTCAACAGTGTACTTTTATCTCAAGTATTTCGAGAAAGTTTTCGAAAGAACTATTTCTTTCGTTTTCATAAGAACTATTTGTGAGTGAGATTAGCGAACATTTCAAATTGACGAAGTGGAAGTGTAAAAGTAAAAGGAATACTGAAGAATCAGTATTGTTTATTCAAGATATTTGGTGGGGGAAAACTAGATTAATTTCTGAAATTTTATGAAAGTTGAAAGCTAGTTAGGATATAGAGTAATTGATGATATCACGGATTGATTTTTTTAGAACAAGATGCTGTTAGCCTCCAGCGAATATGATTCAAATTTTGCAGAACATAACCGCAGTTTAAGTAAAGATACTGAAATGTAATTGAGGTTGCGCGTAATTAAAACAATAATTAAGTCTTTGACTGTTTACGTGTATATGTATATAATTTTTTGTTTATTTTATGATACTTAGTTTCCGTGTGCTCTTTCATATTCATATTACTGTGAAACACTCCAAACAGCTGGATTTCCCAACCAATCAATATTTATCTGCTTATATAAAATCAAACGGAAAGCATAGCCGAGACCAGCTTTTGTTTCAAAGCGAAGCAAAAGGGTTGCTCATTCAGTTACCATGGGAACAGATCCATTTTCCAAATTAGCAATCAATAAATCAATGAGCGTTCACGGTAAAGAGCTTTGGATTAATTGAGTTCCTGCATGACAAAGTACACGTAAAATGGTCGAGCCAATCTCTCTTGACACTCGTTGTTTTCACAACAATAGAGACTCTTTGAATGTTTAGGCGTTACGTCATGCGAAGCACGTGGCTCAGGCACGCTGTAGTCTTTAGTGGGGAAGAAATGATCTGTTAAAATTGCCAGTAATACATGCACGTGGAAATTATTTCACACAACGTTCGTTTTATTGTGGACTGTCGCATTCCTGTTATTTTCGGATGAAAATCAATGTGCTTTTGTAAGAGCTTGCCATACAAAGACGATTCCATGATTACTAATGATTCATGATTCTAATTAGACTTTCTGGTGGGAATATTGCATTTGGTCCCCGCCAAATTTCGCTCGCAGTTCGTGCTGCATGCCTTTGTTAAAAACTACGGTGTCCGAAAAACTACAAAATAAAAGACATCAAGAACAATAAATTTAATTACTTAAATTTTCATCTTAATTTCCATTTCCTAAGTGTGCGTCCTTTAATGATCGTATAAGCTGAATTATAATTTCTTTCATGAGACATTAAATTTAACATAATGTTCTCTCGCCGAAAGAAAAAAAAGTAAGAAAATTCTAAACAGAAAATAATTGGAAAGTTTAGCAATTATTGCATTAGGAGAATGAAACTAGCAACAGTTTTCATTTTACCACTAAATACTGAGATAAACAACAGTAAGCCAAAGAATATGCCTTTTCAAATATTAACTATTTTGGTCTGTTGTATTTATTCACTGAAATATTCCTGACTAATAGAAATTCCCCATAATTTATCCTAAAAATGCGCCATTCTTCATTTTGATCACTTGACTATTTATTGTTTTATTTCATAAACCTGAACTGTTTTCTATTTGCATAAACTGTAATTCACTTGTCAACAATGCAAAAACAAATTAATTAACTCGTGTTTTAAGAGGTTATCACAGCCGTTTATCGGATTATATGATGTGAGCGTGGGAGGAAGAGAAAGGTGATGTAATTCAAGTACTCAGTCTGTCAGTCATCCCAGCGCGAGTACTTGAACTTTAAAACTGTAAGTAGCGGCCAAATCTGTAACCATGAAGTGGTGCGTAGAAAATATCGGATTACTTAAGAAAAATGAATAAAGTTGCACTCACCTCTGACCACACCTTTACTCAGAAGTGCTATACGATAATCAAAGTCCGATCTTCAATGGACACCTAAATAACTTTATTATCCAATTATAATACCTCCATTGATTTATGTCCTACCGGACAGCATTGTATGATACCGGTGGTTTTCAAACAGTTCAGAGCCATGGATTGAGACCAGTTTGTGGTGCTGCTACTCTTATACTGACTGTATATTATAATACCTATTTTGTATTATTAGATTAATATTCCAAAGGAGTTGAAACATTAAACTATTATACTTGTGTAAAAATAATATGGAAAACATTAAAAAGTAAAATCGTACCAGCAAAACTATAGTCAGTATGTACATAATATGTACAGAACAATACCCTTAAATAGTGATCACAAGGAACTTAAAGTAATTCCCTCACAGCACTCGACGCCCACTTTATTTGGCACCCCTACATAATATCGTGGGATACCCCTTTTGAATGTAACACCGCGACGATTCTACTCGACTAGACTTCGCTAATGGTAGTATATTGACCTAATGCATAGATCCTTTCAAATTATTTTGAGTGGATGGCACCTTTTTATGTCATCCCACATATGCTCTACGAATATTAGAACCAGAACAAAAGATTTAAGCTGTGGTGTTGTGCTCATGCGTAAGAGCCCCAGAAACGGAATTCTTCGAACCACAAGACCTCCAGTTCCAGTCCTCCAATGTGGAGCTACTCATACAATATGATATACAATGGAGTCCGAATGACATAAGTATATGGCAATATTTCTTACAGATTGCATCAGATAAGATTGACACGCGTAGATGATGACGTAATATTGCACCAGCTGTTACTTTCAGCTATGTAAGCACGCCCTGCAAGAGCTGCAGTCATTCTTTGCTTGTGTCAGGATAGCGAGTTACGTGCAGTTGACGCAACGAAGAAAGAGTGTTATTGTTGCTTTACTTGAGGAAGGATGTTCTTCCCGTCATATTGCTTATAGAGTCTTGTAATCAATCGACAGTGAGTAGATTTCTTTCGAAACTCAAGAATACTGGTTCTACTGATAGGAAAAAAAGGAAATGGACGCAAACGAGTCTCTACGCCAAAACAGGACCACGTTTTGAAGCATATATGACTTAAAAACCGTAAAGCTTCTTCGTCCAAGCTGAAAAGAGAATGGGAAGAACATACAGGAGTGGTAGCAACTGCAGTAAGAGTCAGAAGACGCCTCTTCAAAAATGGACTTGCAGCCCGTCGTCATAAGAAAAAGCCCCTCCTTACACAAAAAATGAAAAAGGCCCGATTAACTTGGTGTAAGGAGCATGTCAAATGGACCGCCCCGAGCAGTGTAAGTCAGTTATTTTCTCGGATGAGAAGAAATTCAACCTACATGGCTCTGATGGGAGACAAACGATTCACCATAGACGTGGTGAACAATACCATCTCCAGACTGTATGGTGTCTACAGTGAAATTCCCTACCATCCAAATGATATGGGGGTGCATTTCATATCATGGAGTAGGTCACCGCAGTTTATAAAAGGTTCCGTAAATGCCAATGGATACCTGTCTATATTGGAAGGCAAATTGCTGCCAACCATTAGAGACCATTTCAACCTGCCAAGTTGCATCTTTCAGGACGACTCCGCTCCTTGTCATCGGGGGGGGGGGGAGAAAAGTGTAAGTAGGCACTTCTGTAGTTACTTTAACTTCATTTCTGCATTAGAGGTTTGATAGTGATGTGTTTACATTTGTTACAGGTGAAAATATGGTTAGAAGAACGGTCCATTACAACTGTTAGCTGGCCAGGAAACAGCCCGGACCTGAATCCTATTGCTGTTGGCATCGTGTGGAATTGTGCAGCTGCTAGAAAGAAACCAAAGACCCTTCGTGAACTTCATAATTGGTGTTTGGAACCACGAACTATCAGTTGATTATCTTCAGAAATTGATCTTGTCAATGCCTCGACGGTGTGCTGCTGTCATCAGGGCCAGAGGCGGTTCAACTAAATACTAGTTTGCACCTGGTGAACTTTTAATTTTGTTTTCCATTTAAAATGATAAACTGAAGCAAAGTGAGGGCTTCTGATAACATTTCAGCCATAATTGTCTTGTTTATTAAAACTGTTGTATAAAAGGTTGCAAATGCTCATTTTGGAATATTTTGAGAGCACCTGTTAAATATTACTTAGCTTTGCCTTAACTATTAATAAATATCTTTTGTTTATATTTCTATTTGTGATGCTAGTCATTAATGTAACATACATTACATTAATTGTATGTTACAATAAATTAATGTAACATACCATCGCGAAAAAGGGTTAGAAATGTGAAATTCCTAGGTGATTCACTTTCTTTGAACACCAGTGTACAGTTGTGCCGTACAGCCCAATGTATTCTATCCTGACATATATGGGAAGGACGTTTACTGCTATAGCAGCAAACGACCACCGTATATCACGGTCCGACGCATCGTACGGAACGATACATACCACTATCCCCTGATTGAACTGGGCAATTATTTCCCTCAAGGTGGCATCTGTTGGCTCATATGATTGGCTATCCTCCGCCCTCCTCAGATATTAAATATAAGTTTTCGACCACAGTTCGTGCACTGACTTGATTTTTTTTCCCTTTTTCTTTCTTTCTTTTTTTTTTTTTTTTTTTTGTTTGGCTGTCTGCTGTTTTTCGTATGCGCTTGGGGCTATTTTCTTATCCACCCCATCATTTCGGTCGCACCGTCCGAAATGACGGGATGAAGAAGGACAATTATGCTTGCCGCCTTCCGGACACCTAAAACATTTTATCATCTACAGTCTTCATCACTTTCTACGGACGCCCCCACTCGCCTGGAATATAAATTCCTATTCACTTGCCTTAGTCACATGAAATATCTGTCGATTTTCATGTTCCTAATAAAATGCGCACTAAGCGTATATTATTAATAAATATACATAACTAACATTAATAGCTGCTGGCCTGAAGATAATATTACAGGTAATGGATATACGTGGGGACGGGATAAATAAAAGCCACGGGTTTTTTTCCGCAGAAAAAAAATCGTAAAATCTGGAGAAATCCTTAAGGGAGACGCAGTCTCCCTTAAGGAATTCTCCAGCTCCTCGTGAGATTCCGATTGTGCAATAATGCTTTTTATTCAGATAGTTTGTATGCAAGGTTTAATAATTTAGTTGTGAAACAACTTCGTACTTAACCAGCACTTAACGGTTAAGATCCCATCCCTTCTAATTGGGCACGGAACTAGAAGTTCCAATGTCACATTTACTGTGCATCCATGAAGATACAAATAAATAAATAAAATAATAATATTAAATAGTTTGGCCAGCCTTAACCTATTAATAATATCATTTATCCTGAACATGAAGTAACAGTAATTCTGCCCTCTTTTTTGAGCTGTACTCATTTCCAGGACTATTCCCCATATCCATGAATCGCTGATCAACATTTTCTTTAGGAATCATTTTGCCATTTAAAATTAACAGTCACTAGTGAAGCATTGGCGATTGTAAAATCGGTAGTGCTATTTTATTACCTGCGAACATATATGCGCAGGTATAGGTGATGACGTAATATTGCATCAGCTGTTACTTTCAGCTATATAAGCACGTGGAAAGCGCTTAGAATTCACGATGATTTTCATCCTGAAACCACACTTAAAATTAATGATAAGTTTTCTGTTTATACTGCGGGACGACTACATAAGGTCAGAAGCGTTCACAAGACAGAGGGAAATTCAAGAACATTACCGTATTTAGAAGTCACATGTGCTTGAACCACGGTCACCCAAAGCGACTCTAATTCTGTTATCCTTGCTCCTGACTCGGCTATGGCGGCTTTTATTTGACACAATGATACAAAAGTAATTAATTGCACTTCATCAGAAGTTAATTGCAGTCAGAGAAAGGCTGCTTTACTGAACTTGGGTACTACAATAATCAGTTTCTTTCAACGTTTTCAACTGTAAATTCTGGAAATAAATTGCACATCGTCGAAAGTTCTGTCAGTCAGTGTGTTGCACATACTTTCAGCCTTCTATTGTCACTCATTAAATGAGCTCTTTTTACCAAACCAAAGTGACCTGAGCATTGTGAGAGGTGATGATTTACCGATTCCTCGCACTACGTGATATCCTAAATATTCAGTAAATAGCCCTAATCCAGCAATGGTTTCTGAATATCTTCGTAAGAAATGAAATTGACTTCTTAATTTCAAGTCAGCTTCTTATGGCAAGAAAAAAAATTGTTCACTTTCTCTAGCTATCTTGCCTGGCATTTTGACGACTCATACAAGGAAGAGAATTGTTTGAGTATTAGTATTATCATTAGCATATGATGCAATAAAGCAAGCTTATACAGCATCAGCCAAAAAAAAAAAAAAAAAAAAAAAAAACACTTCCCATTTCACCCATCCATTCGCTCCAAACGTCTGTCTAGTTCTGCCTTGAATTTATTTAAGCTGTCCACTTCATAACGACAAATGAAGTTTGTTCCACTAATCAACCACCCGCTGGCTAAAGGAAAATTTCCGCACATCTATTCCACAACTGTCTTTCCTCAAATTTGAATTTCTGTCCCCTCAGGCGATTAATCTGGGAAAGAGTAAGAATCCCATTAGCATTGAGCCTAATCAATCCATTCAAGGCCTTATACACCACAATCAGATCTCCTCGCAGGTGCCTAGTCTCCAGACACTACAATTTGCAGAACTTAAGCCTTTCTTGGTAAGAGAAACCCTTTGTTCCGCTCACCAATCTCGTTGCTCTTCTCTGTACTCGTTCCAGCAGCTCTACATCTTCCTAAAATGAGACCTCCAGACCTGTATACAGTATTCAAAGTGTGACCTGACCACTGCCTTATACAAGGGAATAATCACTTCCTTTCCCCTGCTAGCAAAAGTCCTGTACTTCATTGACAAAACCCCCATGAGCTGCGCTTGCAGCCTGTCTGTAATGCTCAGAAAACTTAATATCTGACTGCACAGTTACCCCCAGGTCTCTTTCATTCTCCACTACCCTGAGCGTAGTACCACACAGTTGGTACGTTTCTTTGGGGTTATTGCTACCCAAATGTAGTATTTTGCATTTGTCAATGTTAAACTTCAATTGCCACCTCTTAGTTCGTCTGTCAAACTTTTCTAGATCTTTTTGCAGTAGCGTACTGTCAATGTCATTAACAACTCTGCCAAACTTTGTAACACCTGCAAACTTCGAACTAAGCCTGATATACCTTCATCAATATCATTGATAAATATACAAAACAACAGTGGGCCCAACACGGAACCCTGTGGTGAACTTCATTAATAACATTAGTCCACGAAGAGTAGTGTCCATTGATTACCACTCTCTATCTTTTCCCATTCTACCATCCCTTTATCCATAGTAGCAATTTGCCATTAATGCTATACTACTGCTCCAATTTGTACAGCAGTCTTCCATGTGCAACAGTATCAAAAGCTTTCCTGAAATCCAAGTATATGATATCAAAATTATTTTGTGCATCCAGTTCCTTTGTGACCACATCATAGTAACTAACCAAATTGGCCAGACAAGACTTTCCCTTAACAAACCAATGATGTGTCTTATCTATTATTGCAGTCTTGTCTAAATGATCCTGCAATGCTGCTTTAACTAATAACTCCATTATTTTACCCGGAACAGAAGTTAAACTAACAGGTCTGTAATTACTCGTGTCACCCTTGGATCCCCCTTTGTGAATTGGGGATACATTTGCACATCTCAATTCCGTCGGAACTTCTTCTGAGTCCATGGATGCTCTCATAATTATGGCTAAGGGTTTGCTTACTTCCTTTGCCGCCTACTTTAATCTAACTGGATAGATCCCATTCACCCCAGGTGCCTTTCTTATGTTTAACTTCAACAATTTCTCTTCCACTTTGCTCTCAGTTATTACGAAATCATTAAGCTCCCTCTTAGAGTTAAATAAGCTTCTGTCCTCCACTTCCTTACAGAATTCCTCATGTGTGAATTGCAGATGCAAAATACTGATTCAGTTTGTCAGCTACCTGAGCAGAATCAAGGACAGTCGAACCATCAATATCAAGTGGACCAATCAGATTCATCCCTTTCCTTTTAGAGTTTACAAACTTTTTAGAGTATGCGCAGGTGAACTATATTGCTGCATTTTGCTGTTTCTGATTGTTAAAAGAGAATAAAAACATTTGCAGTTGGCTTTTGATATGAAAGCTAGGAACAAAAATTTGCTCTTTTTAGTTCATGCGATTTTTGCCAAAAAACTGGCTAACTGTATCCCATGGGAGCAAAAGTCTATTGAGAATTTCTCAAACTGAGATGAGAATCGACCTTCAAACCTTTGCAAACAGATAGGTATCAAGTAGCGAATCATGCACTGCTCTGCTATGGAGAAATAAACCATAAATAATAATAAGCATTATGTTCTAATAGCTTTTTCATAGATTTGACTGATAATAACTTATGTTTAAAAATAATCAGGTAAAGTTTATTGACTAAGAATTAGAGAAGTTTTAAACAAATATTGCAATCAGAAATTTGTCTATAAACATATATTTGAAAACACTGAGAGTTCACATGATTACTACCAAACGAAAGAAGTGAAAGCTCAAGTTTCACTTCTTCGTCTTACGTTTGGTACACTAGATTTTTTTTTTTTTTTTTTTTTTGTCTATTCCTTGCGAAAAGGTTAACTGCAATTGTGTTCCAAATGCGAGATTGGAGAGGCAACCGAACATCATTTACATTACTGAAAAGCGCACAGCTCTGAAATAGTAAAAATTAGAGAAGTTTGACACAATATTATAATCAGGAGTTTCCAGAAAGAAACATATTTGAGAGCACATTGAACTTGATAAAGGGGAATATAGTGGTGTGAGACAGTTTTTAAATTCTATACAGTGGGACCAACTTATGATGTTATCAACAGCAAATTCTAAATGGTAAGCATTCGAGGAATTAATCGTAGAAGCTACTAGGCTTTTTGTTCCAACTAAGAAATACTGCTCTAGGTTTAAGCCCAAATGGATGTCAGATGAACTAATGAGACTCGTGGCAGCGAAGAAAATTGAATGGGATGCACATAAATTGTCAGGCGACACAGAAGCCTATGGTAGATACAAGCTAGTCTATAATCAAGTCACAAAGGAGGCTAGGCAAGCGAAGGCAGATTACGAGAAATCTTTGGCCAAGGATGCTAAGAAAAATAGCAAGGACTTCTTTACTTATATAAACTCTAGAAGGAAGGGGATGAATCAGATTGGATGCACTTGATATCGATGGTTCGATTGTTTATGATCCTGCTCAGTTAGCTGACAAACTGAATGAGTATTTTGCATTTACATTCACACATGAGGAATTCTGTAGGGAAGTGGAGGACAGAAGCTTATTAAACTTTAACAGGGAGCTTAATGATTTTGTAATAACTGAGAGCAAAGTGGAGGAGAAATTGTTGAAGTTAAACATAAGAAAGACACCTGGGGTGGATGGGAGCTATCCAGTTAGTTTAAAGAAGGCGGCAAAGCAACTAAGCAAACTCTGAGCCATAATTATGAGAGCATCCGTGGACTCAGAGGAAGTCCCAACGGAATGGAGATGTGCAATTGTACCCCAGTTCACAGAGGGGGAACAAAGGGTGACACGAGTATTTACAGACCTTTTACTTTAAATTCTGTTCCCGGGAAAATAATGGAGTCACTGGTTAAAGAAGCATTGCAGGATCATCTAGACAAGACTGCAGTAATAATTCAGACACAGCATGGGTTTGTAAATGGAAAGTCTTGTCTGACAAATTTGATTGCATACTATGATGTGGTTACAAAGGAACTGGATGCAAAAAATAATTTCAGGAAAGTTTTTGATACTGTTTCTCATGGAAAATCACTGTACAAATTGGAGCAGTATGGTATTAAGGGCAAGTTTCTACAATGGATAAAAGGGTGGTTGAGTGGGAGAAGACAGGGAGTGGTAATCAATGGACGCTGCTCTTCGTGGACTAATGTTATTAGTGGACTCCCCCAGGGTTCGGTGGGGGCCCACTGTTGTTTTGTATATTTATCAATGATATTGATGAAGATATATTAGGCTTAATATCCAAGTATGCAGATGATCCTAAGGTTGGCAGGGTTGTTTGTTAATGACATTAATGGCAGTATGCTACGGCAACAGGATCTATTAAAGTTGTGCAAATGAGCTGAGAGGTGGCATATGGGTAGAAGTAACCCCAGAAAAAAAAAAGTAGGCCTCCGTAGCCAAGTGGTCAGGAGCGGGAGTGCAGTAGCACACGCTCCTTGAGTAGACCGGGGTTCGAGCCCCTGACTGCTAAATACGGTTGACATGCCAACCCGCACTGGACCAGCGTGGCCACAGAAATGTACCAACTCTGTGGTACTACACTTAGAGTGGTAGAAAATGAAAAAGACCTGGCGGTAATTGTGTAGTCAGATATGAAGTTTTATGAGCAGAGCAGACAGGGTGCCAGAGCAGTTCATGGGATGTTGTCAATAATATACAGGAATTTTTCTGGTAGGGAAAAGGTGATTATCCCTTTGTATAAGATCAGGTCACGCCTTGAGTACTGCGTTTATGTCTGAACACCTCATTTTAGGAAGGATGTAGAGTTGCTTGAGCGAGTACAGAGAAGAGCAACAAGATTGGTGAAGAGAACGAAAGTGTCCTCTTACCAAGAAAGGCTTAATTTCTGCAAATGCAGTGTCTGGAGACTAGGCATCTGCGAGGTGATCTGATTGAGGTGTAAGGCCTTTAATGGGTTGAGCAGGCTCAATTCTGATAGGATTCTTTCTCTTGCTCAGATTACGAACTCAGGTTTGTAATCTGAGCAAGGGGGCATAAATTCAAATTGAGGAAAGACAGGTGCAGAATAGATGTGTGGAAATTTTCCTTTAGACAGCGGGTAGTGGATTGTTGGAACAAGCTTTCATCTGTCGTTGTGGAAGGTGATAACTTAAATTAAATAAATTCAAGGAGGAATTGGACAAATGTTTAGAGGGAATGGAGTGTGAAACGTTTTTTTGTTTATTTATTATTATTTTTTTTTTTTTGACTGATGCTGCATAAGCTTTATTTCTTGCATCACATGCCTCTACTACTACTACTACTTCATGTGTTTAATACCAAACGTAAAAAAGGAAAGCCAAGTTTTCCAAAAATAATAATAAAAATAAATAAATAAAATAATAAGAAGAATAAAAATTAGGCAGCGCCCTGTGGACAGTCACGACTTCGCCATATGTTCCAAATGAAAGTGTAGAGTTAGGCACGTTGTAATCCAATATATTGTAATATTATCATGGTATAACTCTTCTAACTCTATATGGCTGCCCTGGGTATGAACAGAATTTTTTGTTTTTTATTTGAAGCAGCTCATTTTAATTTTTTTGTTCATGTAATTATCAGATGCTCGTATACTTACCCCGTTCTCTATCACAGAACTGTCTTAAGATTCCAGGTGAAATAAAGATTTCCTATTGATGAGAAGTGAATAGACAAGTTACGCATTTTGCTCGTATTATGTTGCATTTTAAAGATAAAAAGCGATATTCAAGTAGCGAAACGCATTGTTTAATTAAATGAAAATATTACAAACATTTCAGAAGGCAATAAATCTTATTACGAAATATGAAATGAGATGTACTGCCAAGTGAATTCGGGGAGGGGGGGAGAATATAGGGTACCCCTAAGATTATTCCAAATGCATGTTCCTACAAGATAAGCTTCTGTACTATCTATAAATATATAATTTAGTCTATAAACAGAACAATTTGCTATTACCCCCATAATTAGATCTACCACGTTTTCCTATGCTATATCCCCCCTCGTCAACCGCTTAACTCTCATTCAAGACCGAGATTAACTTACTCATGGTGTGAAAAAACGTTTATAAAAATTCCTCTGAGATTTGGACCTAGGCCTTTTTGATAAGAGGGAAAAGCTGTGATTATAACCACTGTGCTCGCCGCAAGGACTATCAATAAAGTGACAAACATACTGTTGAAAGACAGAAATATACTTATTCAGAGACCTATACAAATAGCAAAACAGAATGTGATATACAAGTTATGAAGATGAAGTCAAGCAACGAAGAAAGGGGAACCGTGTTTCATAAATCTACAACGTGACCTTCAACAGCTCATTCTGTTTTTATGCGACATTTAGACGCTCACACTACTGCAGTTGTATGTGGATATGTATGAATGTATGTACTGCATAAATTTTTCTTAAAATATTTAATTTGATTCGAGTGGCGCCACCTTTCGGTCAAAATATTCATTATTTATTTATTAGATTAAAAAAAATGAAGCTCATTTTAGTTTTCGTAAACATTTAATTTTCGTAAACAATTTGTAAAAGATATAAAATCTTGAATACTGTTTTGAAATATTAATGTGACTGAAAACCAGTAAAATTTAACTTGTAATAATATTTAAGATACATAGCTTTTAAAGTAACACATTAAAATGCAAATAATAAATATACGTCACTGATTTTTGGGTTTCATAGTTCATTAGTAAACTTTTAAAAGTTGATACAAACAAAGTGCAGGATCGCAATAAATCTTTTATATTAACTTTTGATGATTAAAATGTACTATGTAATTTACTCGTTAAATATGTTTCACAGCCTTGATGTAGCAGGTAATCTAAAACTAGTGACAACGTGACTAATGTGCTTGCAGCACATCGATATGGCATTACCGAAAGAAATATTTTCACATAATAGTCCCAATACCACGAGAATTAATAAACCAATACCACCATCCAACACAGTGAATTTAAGAAGTAGGAAAAGGGCGAGAGGGTAATTGCGGTTATTAATTGGCTGTTATTGACCAAGATTGAAATGGGAACAGAGTTCTCTACATTACTGGTTATATATTTATATGATTACCTGTTTAAAATTAACTTTAAAATCAAAAGTACTATAATCAGCCCATTTCCTAAAGTAGACTGCTGCTTCTGATGGTGACTAGAGTTTATTTCGTAGAGGTATGATTTATTTCCTTGCACAAAAATTTGCAATCTCGTGATAAGCAAAATTTAAATAAAAATCATAAACAAAACAACATTTAAATAAAAATTAATAAATAAAACAACGTTTAAATAAAATTCAATCTAATACAATCCTTCTAATGAAGGTTCATATAATTTATGAATATTACTTAAATTTTATATAGTGCATCTGCTTAAAAATTTATATAAGTTATATTTAAATGAATATAGAATTAAACGGTAAATTGTTTTAATACAATGAATCTGGAAAAGTTGACAATACCTTGGTCACACACAACAAAACATTGGGCAGTCGCCAACCCGAAAGGCCTGATATAGACGTTGGCATCGCAGCTGGAAAACTTTGCTTGGGAGTGCCCATGTGTACAAGACCATCAAAGAACTTTGGAAGGAATAACAGCGCACAGAATGTAACAATCTACCATTAGAGAAGAGCGCAGAAAACAAGAAAAGAGAACAAGTAGCACGCTTGCGGCGAACAGCAAATTTGTTAGCAGACGCGGAAGCAGAACACTGCAAAATTTTTGAAGGAATCGTTCACAAACTGTAATTTTAGACCTTTCTGGTCAAAATGAGTTCATGCAAAACATGAAAGATTTTACAATTTGGGTACCCTATATATTTTCTGTTCTGCAGCCGATAAGCAATCAGAACCGTTACACAAGACGTTAAACTGAATGTAATGTGGCTTAAAATCATGACTTATAATTAATGCCAAAGTTTAAAGCTGAGCAAAATTATTAATTTATAATAATCGCCCCCCCCTCCCCGATATCAAATAATACATTAAGTGATGATGGCCAATTGGTTGTGTGGACTTATCTGCGTCAATCGACTGTCCTGTCGACTAACTGTCCGGGTTCGGTTAAAATAATTACAGTAGTGGAAAAAAGTTTCGACCCCCAAGAAAAGGTTTAAAATGCTTTAGAACTCTTTTCAACAGTGGCAAGTTCTGATATAATATATGGCCCCGAGTGCCAAGCGAGTGACTATAGCGATTTCTAAGTGATATTAAAGCGATTTTCTCAAAGAGCGGCTGATAATTATAGTAGTATCCTTCGTTTCTCACAGTTATTTAATTTTGCTGTTCTAAAGTAAAGAATTTAGCGTACCTAACAGAAAGGAAAGACACCTTTCTTCTTGTACATAGGATTATTTATTAACGCACTAACTACTAACCTTCCTTTATCGCTTGGTCACTGGTGGCACCGCTCCTGCCTCCACGTGGCGGGGCTGGAAACCTGGGAGAAGAAAGCCACCCTCCCAGGGCAAAAAGGAGCAAAGATGGACAAAATTAAACAGTCCACTTATGGATCTTTTGATCCAGACCTAGATAGACATGATCGAGATCATGATGACACAACATCCCATGCTAAACGACAAAAAAAAGAAGGAACGGATAATACCGTACCTCTCTTTTTAATTCTACACTCCTCCACAGACCAACCATTGAGTAAGCTTTCCCCATTTTTGATACAAAAATGTCTCGAAAATGTGGCTGGCCCTCCAAAAATGGTTAGGCGACTGAGATCCGGAGACTTATTAATTGAAATGACCGAACGTAGACACGCTGAGAGACTGTTAAAAGTATCTACCTTTGGTGGAATTCCCACGAAGGTTACCCCACATGCCACCTTAAACTCCTCAAAAGGGGTAATATCAGAGTGGGATCTTTTAAACGTATCGGAGGATGAACTTGTCCAGGAACTACAAGATCAAAATGTGACACACGCAAAAAGAATCGTCATCAAAAAAGATGGAGAGGCTGTCCCTACTCGGACAGTGATACTCACATTTAAAACACCGAACCTGCCTACCACTATAAAAGCTGGCTACCTTAGGTGTCAGGTAAGACCTTACATCCCGAACCCAGTCCGGTGCTTTAAGTGCCAAAAATTTGGCCATTCGCAAACTGTATGCAGGGGAGTTTCTGTCTGTCCAAATTGCGGGTCCTTAGATCACAACCAGAGTGAGTGTTCTGCTGCAAAAATGACGTGCGCGAACTGCAAAGGTGACCATCCGGCATATTCCAAAATTTGTGAAAAATGGAAAACTGAAAAAAAAATAGTACGATACAAGATCGAACACAAAGTCAGCTACCAAGAAGCAAGAAAACTAGTTTCACCTATTATAAACAAAAATAGTACCTATGCTAATGTAGTAAAAAAATTCCAAACAGTCTCCACTCAAACAGATGTCACAGTTCCCATTACCAAGTCAATTTCTGATTGGGCTAGAACTGTCCTCTCTGAGCAACAACCAAGTGTGCATAAACAACAACCCAAACTCTCAGACCAGGCAAATAACACTCCACTGACAATACCAGCCGCATCTCCTCCTCAGATATGTGCTAATACATCTGATATTACAAACCCAAAATCAAAGAAAAATACCCAGGACATAATCATGGATACAGATGGGACAACTATACATGAAGAACCAATTTTAGAAATCTACGCTGAAGAAGAAATGGATACTGGTCGACCAGTTTTCAAAAAAGACAAATCAAAATTGGAACGAAATAAGCCAGTCACCTCCAAAAAGCAGTCAGATACAGCTCCATCAACTAAACATAAATAATGGCCTGTGTTTTACAATGGAACTGCAGAGGCTTTCGTTGCAACACAGATGACATCCATGCTTTAATTAACCGGTATTCTCCAATTGCTCTTTGTCTTCAGGAAACTTACCTAACCTTACAAATTTCTCCTTCGATAAAGAATTATTGCCTTTATCGAAGAGATCGTAATAGAACAAATGCTGCCCATGGTGGTGTAGCAATCCTAATAAATTCCAATATCCCAACTAAACATATTCCACTTCAAACTGAAATAGAAGCTGTCGCTGTTCATATAACTCACTGTATTTCAATGACAATTGTCTCAATTTACCTACCACCAAACCATACTTACTCCTTAAAAGACCTTGAAGATCTCTTCATACAGATACCTTCACCCCTCTGTATATTAGGAGATTTTAACGGGCACCACCCCTTATGGGGCGATCCTAAACTAGATAGACAGGGTCGACTAATTGAAAGCTTTCTAGAGTCGCAAAATCTTACCATACTCAATACTGGTGCACACACTCATATACAACTCCCAACTGGACACACCTCAGCAATAGATCTCTCAATTTGTTCTCCAGTCCTGGTCCCAAGCATAGAGTGGCATGTTTCAAATGATCCTATGGGCAGTGATCACTTTCCAATCATATGCAATTTTTTAATATCAAAGACTCCCTCAAACAAACCCCGCAGGAAATGGAAATTTGTTCGGGCAGACTGGGCAAAATTTCGAACATCAATCTCTCTTGATGAGGAAAAAATCCAGCTCCAGAATATTGATAATGTGACAGACTACATCACGTCACATCTTCTAAAAGTGGCCAAGGAGACAATACCATTATCAAATCCCCCTGGTCGCAAGCATTATAATTACTGGTGGAATGAGGAATGTACAAAAGCAAAGAAAGCAAAAATTAAAGCCTGGAATTTATTTCGGCGATGTCCAACCACAACCAATCTCATTAACTATAAGAAACTAAGAGCAAAAGCACGATTTGTACAAAGGCAAGCCAAGAAAGAATCCTGGACCCGTTTTGCATCGACCTTTAACAGAAACACTGATCAGAAAACTATATGGAAAAAAATTAGACAGTTATCTGGTAAGTTTCCTACTATACCTTCTCCAATTCTCTCCTGGAAAGGACAAGATCTATCCAGTCCCTTAGATATTGCTAATGCTTTGGGCAGTACGTTTGCTGAAATCTCAGCAGCATCAGCCTTTTCTACATCATTCAAACGAATTAAAAACACCAAAGAAAAGCATTCTATAAACTTTCACACTGCCCGCCTCCTTTCATATAACAAACCTCTGAAATACTCTGAACTTTTGCATGCTATTAGAACAGCCCACAATGGTGCTGCAGGGCCAGATGGGATTTATTATGTGATGCTACAACATCTTGATGACAAAGCTTTGCGCTTACTGCTGGTTTTTTACAATCGTATATTTTCAGAAAATGTTTTTCCAGCTTCCTGGCATCACTCTACTGTTTTGGCACTTCTAAAGCCTGGGAAAGATCCAACCAACCCCCATAGCTATAGACCGATATCTCTCTCAAGCTGCCTCAGCAAAATCTTAGAAAAGATTGTCCACAGAAGACTCGTCTGGATCATTGAGTCAGAACATCTAATGAGCCATAGTCAATATGGCTTTCGTAAAAATAGGTCGTGCTTAGATCTTATGGTCAAGGCTGAATTCGCCATTCGAAATGCCTTCGTTAAACGGGAACATCTTGTAATGGTTTCAATAGACATAGAGAAGGCTTTTGACACCACCTGGCGGCATGGCATACTTGGTGATCTACACGCCCTTGGTCTGCGGGGCAACCTTCCTATATTTATTCAAAACTTCCTATGTACCAGATCGTTTCAAGTTCAGTACCAACATGCTCTCTCTACAACGTTCATGCAGGAAGAGGGTGTTCCACAAGGATCAGTACTGAGTGCCACTCTGTTTTCTCTTAGAATAGATTCTATTACAAGACAGCTTCCAAATTCAATCGAGACTTATCTTTATGCAGATGACCTCTCCATCTCCTGCCATTCCCAAAATATGAGATCTATTGAACGGCAGCTTCAGATATCACTAAATAAAATACAACAGTGGGCTAGCATCAATGGCTATCGGCTCTCGCAGCAGAAAACAGTTGCAGTTCATTTTTGTAGGCAGCGCAAACTTCATCCAGATCCCGAACTTCAAATTTCTAATGTCTCCATCCCGGTCACTAATAATATCAGATTTCTAGGATTAATCCTTGACAACAAGTTAAATTTTATAGACCATATTAAAATGTACGTACTTCCTGTCTAAAAAAGTTAAACATTCTCAAAGCTTTATCCGCCCAAACATGGGGTGCAGATCGTACTTCTCTGCTTCGGCTATACAGGTCATTAATCAGATCCCGCCTTGATTATGGAGCTCCCATCTATGATTCTGCCCGAATGAGCGCATTACGCTGGCTTGATCCCATTCAACACAGTGCTTTGAGGATTGCACTTGGTGCTTTTAGAACGTCGCCCAAACATAGTCTCTATATTGATGCTCATGAGCCCCCATTATCGTTACGTAGAAAAACACTGTTACTAAAGTATGCCGTTAAGATACAAAGCTGTGCCTCGCATCCGATTCAGTCATACTTGTTCAATCCACCACTAGAAAACCTCTTCAGAAATAAACCTAGCATAGTAAAGCCAGCTAGTCTTCGTCTCCTTGAACTGATGGAAGTTTGGAATCTTTCCGTTCATTCCGTACAACAGGTAGCAACCTGCTGTCAACCACCATGGGCTTCTCTTCCTCTGGTGACTTGTGACACTTATCTCTGCCAATGGGGAAAGGGAGTTTTACAAGCATCTAATATCATACAGCTTCATGCAGCTCACACTCAAAGATATAGTGATTTTACCCCAATTTATACAGATGGATCTAAATCTAATTCAAACGTTGGAGCAGCTGCGGTGTTTCCGAATACTGTTATTTCAGTATCACTTCCACCTGAATTCAGTATCTTCTCAGCTGAATTATATGCTATTAAACTGGCCTTACAAAATCTCTGTGCTGATGGATCTTTAAAATCTGTTATCTACACCGATTCGCTTAGTTCAATCATGGCTTTATGTAATTTCTCAGATAAAGTTCACCCTTTTATAGACGAACTTCAAAGTATATTATTAAAAATTGAAGAACGGCATCAACAGGTCATCTTCTGTTGGATTCCAGCACATTCTGGTATTCTGGGCAATGAACTGGCTGATAAAGCTGCAAAAAATCCATCTAGCTTAGACTTAACTAACATCCCTGTTCCGCCGTCAGATTTTGCCTTAACTATTCAAGCTGCCTGCTTGTCAGAATGGACAACAATCTGGCACTCTCAAACAAATAATAAACTCTTTCAATTTAAACATGATCCAAAAATTTGGAGCTCCAGTATCCGTACATCAAGACGAGAAGAAGTAGTCCTGTCAAGGGCAAGAATAGGGCATACCCATCTAACCCATCTTTATTTACTTAGAGGAGACGATCCACCACAGTGTCCACATTGTACTATAAATCTGACTGTTAAACACATACTTATTGACTGCCCCTACTATAGACAAGACAGAACATCAACCCTGCTTTCACTGGTAAATCTTAATAAACCAATAACGTTAGTGAATCTCATAGGTGACAATGCAAATATTTTCGAATTTTTCAACTTTCTGAAGCAGATTGGGCTTTTTAATCTTTTGTGATTTTTATAAAAAAAAAAAAAAAAAAATTTTTTTTTCCGATTTCCCTATATAAAAAATGAATAGGCGCATTATAGCCATAGTAGCTTATGCGCCATTAAACCCCCATAACAACAACAACAACAAATATAATATACTATTTGAATGTCAGAACAATGTGTTATAGCATATTGCAAAAAAAAATTATTACTGTATACACATTTTTAATACTCGGGTCCACCACTCTGTCAGAGGTACAATGAATGGAAATACTTTTTATATATAGGTTTTGGAATATTGTTTCACTCCCAATATTAGTATTAGTATTATTAGTATTAGTAACGGCCGCATGGTGCAAGAAAGCCTATGGCTTATGCTGCACCAGCCAAAAAAAAAAAAAAAAAAAATCCGAACAAAACAATGATAAAAACAAAAAAAAAAAAATAATAATAATAAATAAATAACTAAATAATAATAATTAATAAATAAAAAAAATAAAATAAAAAGGAAATTAAACCTATCATCCTATGTGCTTCCCTTACCCGAAAGTACTATCCAGATGACCTTTGAATTTCCCCAAACTGTCGGCCTCTACCACCCATGAAGGCAACTTATTCCAGTAATTTATAACTCGCTGGCTAAAATAGAACTTCCTGCAATCCAATCTAAACATTTCCCCCCGTAACTTGAATTTATGTCCCCTAGTTCTAGCATCATTTATAATCTTGAAAATTTTGTCCTCATTCATTTTACTGATGCCTCTCAGAGCCTTAAACACCTCAATCAAATCTCCCCTAAGGTGTCTAGTTTCCAAACTCTGCAACCCACATATTCGAAGTCTTTCTTCATACGGACGCCCTTTTGCCGATCTAACCAGGCGAGTTACCCTTCTTTGCACCCTTTCAAGAAGCTCGATGTCTTTCTTCAGGTATATAGGAGATCACTTCCATCTAGTGGATGACTGTACAAATATAGCATCTGGTTGAAGTCCGTAAGCCACTCCCTGGGCGTGCCAACGATATATTTAACTCTTTGCTGTGGGTAAGCCATTGGGCAATTAACAATAAGGTAAGGTACATGAAAATTTCAGGAACCGTTTGTGTTTACGACTTCTCATATTTCTGGAAATTCCGTATTTGAGAAGCTTTTAAGTATTTCCTTTATTGACATTAACTTTTACATTATTTCATACATTTTGTAATGTATGAAATAATGAAATAGAAAAACAGTGATCTTCACAACTCACGTCCCGCTCCACAAGAAAAATTTCTGACGACGCCCATGTTTGTAATCAATAATCTCTTTATTGGTCTGATGAGGCAGAGAAATATACGTAAAATTAGCAAATTCGTCGCTACAACGTAAGAATGGCAGAAGAGTTCATGGCTTGAGCACGAAAGAGTAGGGAAAAGGATTAAACATTCTTGTATTCTGTATAACACTTCAAATAGTAACTCACCAAGTTTCATGCAGTTTCAATAACACCATTTTTTTAATTACAGGTTCTGAGATCAACAAAATTGTGTGAATGAGGAAATATGGACAAATCAGTCACCGTGCAGTCATCCAACATTTGAGGGGGGGGGGGGGAAGGGACTAAAGCTAAAGGCAATCCATAAGGATATTGTAAGATGTAAAATCTTACAAATATAATATTTTGTGGAGAAGTGATATTAGTTTAAAGTAAAACTTATAATATGGCAATATGGGGGAGCGAACCTTACAAGCCAAGGGATTAAATTAGACAACGTCTATACAAGGGGAGCGGTAAGTGAAAAGCTATTAGCAACCTAGGGACACTTCGACTCTCAGCTCACACCGGCAAACCAAAACAATAGAAACTAGTAGCAACGGCTATTAGTAAAAGATGTCAACTCTGGTAAACAATAGCGCGGTGGACCATGTGCTGTCGGGACATTTCTTTAATCGGTTACACCTGGACAGTAAAATACGGAACAATGCTGGGAATTAGATGGAAGTCTGGCAGTGATGGCAAGTTTTTAGATCGTGGGAAATTAGTCTGCTACAGTGTAACTATAAGCGACTGACTTCAAAGGTACTGACAGCCTGAGAAAGTTTACAAACTTCTTAAAATAAGAAGTTAGATCGAGCAACAAGGAATCAGCTTGGGAAAATTAAAATTAGCGAATAAGAAGAGAGAGAAAGTTGATAAAATGAGTAAGATTGGTTAAACTAAAAACTAGGGAATATTTGACATATGTAGGCGGTACAGAAATTGAGATGAACAAAAAGTGAGTGAACAGGGAAAAACAGAGAGAGAAACCACAGTTGAGTTTATGTGGGTTTTATGAAAATGGGTTAGTGGGATTCTAAGTTGAGTTTTGTTGGTGATAGGGAAAATGAAATAGTCAGCGGACACAGCAGTCGAGATTTTCGTCGAGATAAGTAAAATGAGTTAGTAACATGGACAGTTGAGGGTTCTGGTGTGGTAGGAAATACGTGTCAGTTAACAGTGGAGTGTTTGATCGTGGTGGGAAAAGAGAAGGGTAGCGCCTTGGGAAGTTTTCTTCTTGAAAGAGTTCTTAATAGGTGGAGTGGTAAAACGAGGGTAGCATCCTATGAGTTTTTCCTTGTGATAAGTTTTAATAAGGTGGAGAGAAAGGGAGCGAAATCCGCAGAATCAGTAGCTCAAGAGAAGGAGCGAAAATGCGGAATTAGTAGCTCGCTCGAGGAGAAGGAAGGAAGCAACGAATGGAAAAGATAGAAGTAGCCCGTATAAGGTGGAGAATGAACGCCAGTCCCATGCAGCAAAGAGTTCCTAAAAACTACCTGTAGCAAATTCAGGTGTAGCAGATGAAGGAGATCCTCAGAGAGCCAAAAATGGAAGGTTGAAACCGCCCCGGAAAGCAAACCAAAGAAAAAAGATAATAGTAAGTACTGTAGGTTAACAAGGACTGTGAGTGAAACAGTATAGTGATTAATTAATGAGAAAGGGACAGCACTAGAAGTAAATTGATTGATAAATTATCTCTTAAGTAAATTATATATATATACTAACAGAGTCTAATTAATTCAAAAGGGTTATTGTAAAATGCAAGAGAAACGAAAGATAAGTAATAGATTAAATTGTTGTTCAAATGAGAGAAACGAAAGATAAGTAATATACTAAATTGTTGTTCAAATGATTATAATATGTTAGAAGGTTTGGTTTTTTTTTTTTTTTTAGGAGCATTAGCAACTAAGGCCATATTGCTCCGGGAAATGCGGTGGTCATTCCCTGACCTTTCCGCATCCTCCGTATTTGGTGGTGACGGGCTCGAACCCCGGTCTAATCAAGAAGCGTGTGCTACGCACTGCTGCTCCTTCCCACCTGGCTACGGAGGGGCCTATGTTAGAAGGATAATAAAGTTTATAGTGAGAATCTTTGAATGTTTTAAGGATAGGTAAATGAATATAGTGTTTGTATTAATGAAGAATTGTTGGTCCAACTGAAAGACTAATAACAAATAGAGACTTTAGGAAAATTAAGATTGGTCTTCAGTTATTGTAACAGAATGGCGAGAACACAGATTATAATGACGAAAATAGCCTATTGATTGTTAATATAAGAATAATATATGCAAGGTATCCTTGACTTAACCTTGTATGCATATTACATGTTTTTTTATTCAATTGTATATTATGTATATAAAGTGCTTAGCATTATAATACACAGCCATTTCTGTATAAACAGAAAATTTTTAAGGTGGCATCGTTTTAGGTTATATCTCATATTGTGAATACCTTCACAACGAGTTGCCATGATATTGCACTACTTCGAATAAGTAACGCTTCACCTAAGGTGAAGACTAGTGTTACTTATTCTCAGATAGGTACCACCACCCAGACAGCACTGTTTCAGGGCTATTTGATGTATGTATGTGAATATCTACTCGAATATCCACTTGTCCCTATTAGACTTAGAAAAGCAAAAAAGGTAGAGGGAAAGTTAAAGTAGGAGTGGAAGAGGAAAAGAAACAGTGTAGAAGAATGAAAGGGACAGTAACTCCTTCAACTCACACCACTCATAAACTCCTCGAATAGGCAACGCTTCCCCAGTGGAGAAGGCTGTTGTTACCTATTCTCGGAAACTCCGGACATCATCAAGCTCCCCCTAGCAGCACTGTTTCAGGGCTATTTGGCCCTTCGTCAGTGAGTGGGTAGGTACCCAAGTAATGTAATGATGGCAAAAACAGTTATGAAGTATAACTCCACAATATGAGAGATGCCTGATGGTGTATGATGTATTTAGACTAAGGCGCATTTAGGGCTAGAGCCTCAAGCTGCGGACAAATTTAGACTATGTATATAAAGTGCTTAGCATCATAATACACAGCCATTTCTGTATAAACAGAAAATTTTTAAGGTGGCATCGTTTTAGGTTATATCTCATATTGTGAACAACTCGTCTAAATTTGTTCGCAGCTTGAGGCTCTAGCCCTAAATGCGCCTTAGTCTAAATACATCATACACCATCAGGCATCTCTCATATTGTGGAGTTATACTTCATAACTGTTTTTGCCATCATTGCATTACTTGGGTACCTACCCACTCACTGACGAAGGGCCAAATAGCCCTGAAACAGTGCTGTCTGGGTGGTGGTACCTATCTGAGAATAAGTAACACTAGTCTTCACCTTAGGTGAAGCGTTACTTATTCGAAGTAGTGCAATATCATGGCAACTCGTTGTGAAGGTATTCACAATATGAGATATAACCTAAAACGATGCCACCTTAAAAATTTTCTGTTTATACAGAAATGGCTGTGTATTATGATGCTAAGCACTTTATATACATAGTCTAAATTTGTTCGCAGCTTGAGGCTCTAGCCCTAAATGCGCCTTAGTCAATTGTATATTTTGTTGTATATATGTATGTAAATAAACTTTGTTGTTGTTAATTTGTGAGTTGTTATTCCTGAGCACTCAGCCTTTCCGAAGGGAATTATACACAATTGAGAAGTTCCCTCGAATCTGAAATTCTCCTGTAAAGCAAAGTCAGATGCGTAAGTGGGGGAAATAAGAATAAAGTGGACAAACACATAAAAGGGAACAAAACGAAATAAATATATAAAAAAATAACGAAATATATAAATAACCATCATTTAAATTCCACCCCCCCCCCACAATATGGTTACAACATTGGAGGCGGATGCGCCTTCCTATTCCATGGTTAAGAACTTCGCAGCAGAAATTAAACGAGGGAAGGAGTGTCTGGAAAGTGAACCATGCTGAGGAAACCTGCAACGTTCTTCACTCCAGAAGTTGATAGCAGTGGTCAGCAACTAACAGTTCGGTACATTGCTAGCGTCTTGGGCATCTCGTCTGAAGCGTGTACTTCATATAACAGAAGTTCTCGCTGTGACAAAGGTGTCAGCACAGTAGGTCCCAAAGTTGTTGACAGCAGATCAAAACGCACAAGAGCTGTCAAGTTAAGTGAACATTTACATAATTTTCAAGCAGATCCAGTAAATTTCCTTGAAATGTTTGTGACTATGGATGAGACATGGTCATCGCTTTCAGCCAGAGACAAAAGAACAGTCCAAATGGTAGAAACACAACTCTTTCCTCCCCCCTCCAAAGAAAGCCAAGTCGATTCCTTCTGCTGGCAAGGTGATGTCATCGATTATTTGGGATGCTGATGGAGTGTTGTTAGTGGTTTGCCTACAGAAAGGCCAGATAGTCACAGGAGCATATTACGCAGACCTTTTGAGGTATTTGCGTGAAAACATCAATGACAACGCTGAAGAAAACTCAGCAAAGGAGTCTTCTTGTTCCGCCGGGGCAATGCGCCTCCTCACAAGTCTGCTATTGCCATTGCTGCACTGCACGAGGTTGGCTTTGAAACCTTGGACCATTCCCGATATTCATCAGATCTAGCACCATCGGACTTTCACCTATTTCTTAATTTGGAAAATTACTTGGCTGGCATCCATTTCCCCACGGACAATGACATTTCTGGAGTGAATGCATCCGTTCATTTGTTGATTCCAACTGCGAAGAAAAGCTTTTTGTTGATTCCAACTGCGAAGAAAAACTTTTCTTCGCAGTTAGAATCAACAAATTGCAATATCGCTGGCAGAAGTGTATTGACTCCAGAGGAGACTAAGTTAAAAAAGTAGCATGTTACCAGTCTCCTTAAATAAACCCTTCGTACTCAAGCTGCAAACTTTTCATACGTGCCTTGTATGTCTACCGTCTGAAAAGGTTTAGGTTCAATCCATTTGACGACATTCTTTATTTTGCGTGATGCTAAATTAGTCCGACTTAGGTTGATGTTATAAAAAGTTTCACTAGTTATTTCACTTTTATATTAGTATTAACAATGTCAAATGATGCAGGGAAGCGTACATTTTCTGCATGAGCCAAATAAAAGTAAAATAATAAAATAAAGAATAATATGCTGTTTCCACAAGATAATCATCCAATTATTTTTTTGAATTTAGCAAATTGTTAACTGTTATTCGGCATAATTTATACACCGAATTAATATAAACAGCAGGACTAATAACGTCCATTTATTATATTATGCAACATGCAATTGGTTCTCGAGCGGTTCTCGTTAAGTAACTTTTGCATGCTTCAGAGCGAAAAAATGATCTCTTTAACGAATATTACTTTACAGTTCTGATAAATTTGATAGTATGAACCAGAGCTGTAATGCTCAATACGTTCTACGTTGATATCAATATTTGTAAAATAATAAGAGAAGTTTACCTCATTATGATACGTAGAACACTTCCGTATGATACTCTCCAGAAATTAAAACGAAAACAATTTTTAAAAAAAATTGAAAATATTATATTACAGTAAGAAATAATGAACACAATTAAAAATCAATTTTAACGCAATTAAAAATTAATTTAAAAAAAAAGTAAAAGATTTTCTTTCCTGAAGCTGACCTGACAATGATTTTTGACCGTATGTGTCGTGATCACAGAAATGAAAATTACCGAATAGGGGTAAGCATGGAACTTAAATAGGGATTATTTGTCTTCGCGCATGCGCGTAAAGGACCACGAGTCGGCGATTAGATATAGCCGGCGAACATTAACAGAATTCTCATGTAATTTAATTTCGACGGTTTTTGCCATTAATAGTCTCTCGTATAATAACGTTGGACACTAAGTATTTTGGCCTCGTTAAACAAAAAAGTATGTTTTTCATTAACGGCATGAAAGGCTAATTCTGATGCTGCTGAACGAGAAGCACGAACTGAGGCCGCGTGTTGATTAACACGAAAATTCAGAGGAAGCCGCGTAGAACCCTGATAAGGCGAGTTGCAATCACCTCAAGAAATGTTGTATACTAGGTCATTTATTTGTGTTGCGAACGAGGAAAGGACTGAGCGATTGTTCAGTACAGCGCGTAATTTCCGTATTGGCCTGGGTACAATTTTAAATTCGGTATCTTTAAAGAATCTGTTAAGTTATTTTTGCCACTGTTCAACATATGGGACTGAAATAAAGTATTTTTTGATATCACTATTGTTGGTTGGTGTATTTTTTTTTTTTTTTTTTTTGTATTCTGTCCTTAGTTTGTACTCTAATTCTGTCTATTATAGCACAGATTCTTAGCCAGCAGATTCTTAAACTGGGGTTACCCACATGCTACAATAGACAGAATTAGGGTACAAGATAAAGATAAAATACAAAAAAAAATATTTTTTTTGTATTTTATCTTTATTTCAGTCCCATATGTTGAACGGTGGCACAAACAACTTAACAGATTCTTTAAAGATACCGAATTTAAAATTGTACCCAGGCCAATACGGAAATTACGCGCTGTACTGAACAATCGCTCAGTCCTTTCCTCGTTCGCAACACAAATAAATGACCTAGTATACAACATTTCTTGAGGTGATTGCAACTCGCCTTATCAGGGTTCTACGCTGCTTCCTCTGAATTTTCGTGTTAATCAACACGCGGCCTCAGTTCGTGCTTCTCGTTCAGCAGCATCAGAATTAGCCTTTCATGCCGTTAATGAAAAACATACTTTTTTGTTTAACGAGGCCAAAATACTTAGTGTCCAACGTAATTATACGAGAGACTATTAATGGCAAAAACCGTCGAAATTAAATGACATGAGAATTCTGTTAATGTTTGTCGGCCATATCTAATCTCCGACTCGTGGTCCTTTACGCGCATGCGCGAAGACAAGTAATCCCTATTTAAGTTCCATGCTTACCCCTATTCGGTAATTTTGATTCCTGTGATCGCGACACATACGGTCGAAAAGCATTGTCAGGTCAGCTTCAGAAAAGAAAATCTTTTACTTTTTTTTTTTTAATTAATTTTTTTACTTAATTTTGAATTGCGTTAAAATTGATTTTTAATTGTGTTCATTTGATTTTTTAATTATTGTTAATTATTTCTTACTGTAATGTAAGATTTTCGATTATTTATTTTTATTCTTCTTCTTTAATGCTGCCGAATGGCGTTTGCGACTTCATTTTGATGTTGTTCTCTGTCTAGCGCTGCGTGTAGAATTTGTGCTGTTGTCATGTGAAGCCAGGTGTTGATGTTATCTAGCCATGCCATTTTCGGTCTGCCTGGGCGTTTCTTGCCTTCGATCTTTCCCTCCAGGATGAGTGGTAGTAGGTGATATTTTTGTTGGTTCCTAGCGATGTGACCTAGGTATTTGCATTTCCTGCTGATGATGGTTTTGAGCAGGTCCCGTTCCGTGTGCATGTCCTGCAGGACCTGTGCGTTGGTTATCTTGGCTGTCCACGGAATTTTCAGCATTCTTCGGTAGAGCCACATTTCGAAGGCCTGGAGCTTTTTTGTAGTGGCTGATGTTAGAGTCCAGGTTTCTACACCGTAGAGCAGTATTGGCCAGATGTAGCATTTCAATGTGCGTAATTTGAGCATGATGTTCAAGCTTCTGTCGGTGAGGAGGGTTCTCCATTTGGTGAATGCCTGCCTGGCTTGTTCAATTCTGCTTTTGATTTCGGCCTCATGGTTCAGCTGGTCATCAATGAGTACTCCGAGATACTTGAAGCGGTGTATTTGCTCTAATTTTTCGTTGTTTAGTTTGATCGTGATTTTGCTTGCAGTCCTGCTGACCTTCATCACCTTTGTTTTCTTTTTGTTGATTCGTAGCCCCCATGCTTGGCTTTCTATGTCCACTTCGTTCAAGATGGTCTGTAAATCTTGTTCTGAATCCGCTATTAGTGCTGTGTCATCGGCATATCTTAAGTTATTGATGTAGTGTCCGTTAACTTTTATGCCGATGTTCTTGTCAGCCAGTGTTTGGTCGAAGATCATTTCCGAATAGATGTTAAAAAGAATGGGAGATAATGGACAGCCTTGCCGGACGCCTTTTTTATTGGAAATGGGTCTGTCAGGTCGTTGTCATAGCGAAGCCGGGCTGTTTGATTCCAGTAGAGAGTTGTAATAAAGTTGATATCATTGTTTTCAAGCCCAAGTTTTCTCAGTCGGTCAATTAGGCGGTCGTGGTCTACTGAATCGAAGGCTTTCTCGTAGTCAATAAAACATATATACACGTCTTTTTGATGTTCATAGCACCTTTGTAGCAATATTTGTAAACAGAAAATTGCTTCTCTGGTGCCTAGTCCCCTGCAGAATCCGAACTGTGTGTTTCCTAGTGCACTTTCGCACTTACATCTTATCCTTTGCTGAATCACCTTGAGGAAGACTTTTAGCACCTGGCTCATTAGACTGATCAGCCTGAAGTCTTCGCATTTCCGGCTGGTAGCCTTTTTTGGTAGGGCCACAAAGATGGATTGGAGCCATTCGGATGGAATGTCGTTGTTGTTGTAGATTTGATTGAACCATTTCGTTAGTTGTTGGATGTTGCTGTAGTCTAGTTGTTTCAGCAGTTCCACATGAATCTGATCAGGTCCACAGGCCTTGCCTGGCTTTGTTATTCGGATGGCATGTTCCACTTCAGATGTTAATATGTGGAGATTGTCTTCCTGTGTTTGTTGTTGCGTTTCTGCCGGTTTTCTGTTGGTGCCGAACAGATTGTATACATAGCTCTTCCAGGTGTCAAGTTTGGCTTGTTTGCTTAGTATAGGTTGATTGTTGTCCGTATATAAACTTGGGATAGGAGCCGGTTTGTAGATGTTTCCAGCTTCTTTAAGCTTCTTGTGCAGGTTATAGTTGTCATTTTTCTTGATTAGGTCTTCGATTTCTGCACACTGATCTTCCATCCATTTTTCCTTCGCCTTCCGGATTTCCTGTTTGATCTTTTGTTGTATTTCTTTGTATTTTTCCCGGTATTTATTTTTGTTTTTTTTTAATTGTTTTCGGTTTAATTTCCGGAGAGTATCACGGAAGTGTTCTACGTATCATATTGAGGTAAACTTCTCTTATTCTTTTACAAAGTTCTGATAAATATAAAATTATAATTAATTGATACATATTTTGTAATTTAAGATACATATTTTATAAGATTACAGGTTTTATGAGATGCAGATTTTATAATTTAAATGTAAATGCAAATATGATTTAAAAATTAAAGAAATGGAAACAGTGTGATTACATGGTTTCATTTAATTTTAGAATTCAAATTAAAATACTAACAGGCAAATTTCGCCTTATAGAATAAGATAAAATACGTTACAAAAATATAAGTAATACATTCATTTACATTATAAACACGGACCAAATATCCACCTATGTATTTTGTCGTTTTGTTCAATTTAATGTGTCACTAAACTGTTGTAGCATGTTTCAGCCATTACTATTTCGACATAAAACAAAAGTGGAATATGAAATATTATTGTACATGTAAGCTTTATACGGCACTCAACACCTGGGCCTTATTACCCTCCCCCTCCGCTATTATTTTCAGCGTCCTTTCGCACTACAGATATTATAATATGCAAAATCACCTGGCGGATTTCCCAATATACTAATTAGATATGCTGACGAGTATAAGTTTTTTTGCAATATCAGCATTTCCCAAATCGGGATTGTCAAGTTAACATCGGAAATCCGTATTAATAAAATACTAGAATACTGTAAACTTTCTTATTTTTTAAAATAAGAAAATTTACACCATTCTTCTATGAAATAAAAGAGAAAAAAAGAAATTTAAAAATTGTGGAAGATGGCGTATTAAATATATATTAATTATTAATTAAATATGTATGATTTAATATTAACCAATGTTATTTGTTAATATTAACCTTTGCAAAACAGAGAGAAGCACTCTTCTCCAAAGTGTTAATCTCTCATTTTGTGAGGCTAATGCTACGAGTTACCTCGGCGTTGCATTACAAATAAATAGCGCATAATTTTCTTAAGGCAGGCTATCTGTTGGAAATGCCATGTGGTACTCCAAAAAGCTGTTTTGGAAATATGGAATGAATGATTGGTTGGTTAACTAAGAACAAAAAAAAAAAAAAAAAGAAGAAGAAGAAGAGAGAGAGAGATTAATCAACCTACGGTATGTTAGGCACAGTTTCTAACTTTTCAGATCAATATGAGAATATCTCTCAGAATCATGGGGTGAAGTGGCAGGAAGTAACTAACAAAATTAAAGCTTTGCTTCTGATTTTACAGCTAAATATACCTTGTAGAATTTTTACAGTGAAAAAGAATTCTTCTAAAACATTTATTATTCAAGTGAGACCAGCCGTGGTAATAAAACAGAATTTAAGTGGAGCCAAAAAAGATTTTTTTCAAAATTGTGCCTCAGATAATTCCAGATTACAACAGGAATAATCAAATTGTGTCAAGGTCAGTGATTTTCATTTCAGTCGAAAAATTTAAAAACAAAAAAAAATTAAGTTGATATTTGTCATAAAATCGCGGCGTCATTTATTCTCAAGTTCATGGCAAGGTGTTTTAATAAAGAGCAAAATAAGTGCCAGCTTATAATATATTTGAACTGCGCTGAAATGAAACCAGGAATGTTATTATAAAACTGTATCCAAGAAAGAAAGAGTAGACATTGAAGTCATAAGTATTGACGGTTTTTAAAAAAACCGCGTATAAAAATTAAGTATGTATCCGGTGCTGAGCGAAATATAACTATGATTTCATTGAGATTATGTTTTGTATTAGATCTAGATGTAATCAGAAATTCAAAATTATTTTTCTGCGTCTGTAATAAGCTTTTGTGTGTACTTTCTAGGTTCGATTTATAACAGCTATTGATTCATTTCACCTTCGTTTGTCTGTCTTTCTGTCTGTCTCTATCTCACTCTCAGTCTTGTTTCATTTGAACACCCTAGAAGTCTCTCTCTCTCTCTCTCTCTCTAATAACCACTTCTTTTCTTTATCTGTATCTTCATCTACGACCTATCTATCATTCTTTCTCCCTCTCTGCCTAGTTACTTTGCTGCAGTCCAATCTCATTAAACCAAGCTGATCACGAGAACATCCATGCGTGACAGATGTAGGCTGATCACAAACAATGCCGCTCCACTTTTTATGTACACGGTTGTATGTGAAGTTGGGCGTTAATATAGGCGCCTGTTAGTCATGCTCGACTCCGTTGTCATACACTGTCTCGTTGATGGCAAAATTTAATATTCCGATCAATACGCTCTGCAGAGGGGAACAAGTCATTTGAATACATTACAGACGGCTTTGGTAATAACGGAGAGCCGAGATCTCATTTTCAAGCTTAAGGACACGGTCTCTGTATGCGTTTGGATGAACCTTAAATGGTTACACCAAATTTTCACACAACGTCATCTCCATATCAAAACTTGCCCGTCTCTAAGCATTAAAACAGAACTGATAATCTCCACAGTCGACCTCGACACAAGCCGGGTAATTCTCCTGTGCAAATACACTGAAATTACGAACATCAGAAAAATCGATACTTTTTAATATGCATACCGTGTCCAAAGAAACACAAAGGCAATGCTTCACAAATCAATACGTCCGCCTGAACAACGCACTGCACTAGTATCTCCTGTTTCCATTTTACCTCTATGCAAATCGGAAATGGGCTTCACTGAACTGTGTCTTGGCACGCGCGCCAGCGAGCCAAGGCATTCGGAAGTCAATGCACACTAAAAAAATCCATTCGGCATTAGCAACAACATAGTCGGCGTTGAAATGTGTAACAAGTACAGACTAATCTAATTGTCTACGGCTCGCAAGCTCCATTACAGTGTTATCTTCCGCCTGAGAAAGGTACGTAGTCCTCTGAGCACCGAGCTTCTACCGTAATGGAGATTTACGCAGTCTCCTTCTGCACTTCCTTCTATAGTTGAACGGCTTAAAAGAGTCTCCGATCTTTGGAGCCTGTTGCTAAATCTGCCCAACTGCAGATTGGAAACGAAGAAGGAGTAACAACCTCTTTGTTTTAGATAATTTCTGAATAAAAGGAGAATAAAAATAAGTTAAATAAAGTTTTAAATTATTTTGCAAAAACCAAAACCGCAACGCTACTGATCTTCGAAGTGATTGATGTCGATCTCTGGCGTCAAATCGAACCTTTGAAACACGTGGAAAGTCTTCATTCTAACGAATAAAGCATACCCTTATTACAGCCAAAGCAAAGTAAGCTGGTTGAGAATTCTCATTGAAGAAGGTATAGAACAATTTAAGGATAATGTTAATGAACGACAAAAGAATACGTGATCAAAGAATATCTTTATACTCATTTTATTCATATACCAACCCTCCATTTATTCTTGCTACTCCTGCTGTCATCCTGACGGCAGGTTTGTACATTCCGCTTCTTGAGCACCAACTCTGAGGAATGAAGATAAAGCAGAAAATTACGAATATATTTAGCAATTGGGGACTAATTCAGCAGATGACTCTTATAAGAGCGATTGGTTGACACGGCCTTCAATCGGTAGTCTGTTTGATAGGAAACAGGAACTGAGTTGGGTTGTTTAGAATTTCGCCGAGGCAACCAAATCTATGAGGCACATATAGTATATTATTCTGTAAATTGTATTCCACTGTCGGTTCTCCAGTTTGCCGGATGAAGAACACAAGTTTACAGAGCAAACCCATTTAACCATCGCACGAGACCAAGTAACCTGGTCACGATGGTTTTAAAAAAATAAAACAAATAATAATAATAGTTTTTTCCTTTCCCATGGAAAGTATTGCAGGAATTGAAAATGAAGCCTTTTCTACAAGAGGAGAGAGAGAGAGAGAGAGAGAGAGAGAGAGCATGAACTCATAGAGAACTTGTATCTACATAGCTGCCTTAGGATTCAGGAAGTTAGAGGTACCGAGTATAAGTTGCATTGTCGTTAAATCAAACAGCATAGCTCAATTCAACTAGTGATAGATATGAATCTACTTTTTAAAAGCCACTATGCAACATACAAAATTAATTGCTTGTACGTTACTAATACGTCATGCCTGATCACAAGAAACAAGATAACATTAAGGCATCACAAGCAAAGAGAACTAAGAATGTAAACAAGAAGTTCTAGTAAAAAAGGCCTACGTGCTCTGGATTCATTACGAAAATTTTATTTTGTTTCTCAGAGCAAACTAAACTAGAATTACAATTAATAAGCTTTCGGCTGGGAGGCAGCCTTCTTCAGATTGAATACATGAATGGCAGTTGGAATAGAGATGTGCACTGCCAGGATGGTGCGTGAGGCGCGTGGTTAATTGTTTGTTGATGTTTGTGGCTGTGACATATGGTGGTGACGTGGCCAGCGTTTGTCTATGGATAGAATTACTGCCTCTGTGTCTTCCATCAGCCAAAAAAAAAAAAAAAAAATAAAGTAAAATAAATAAATAAAAAATAACCACTTCCACTTCACCCCTCTGTTCGTTCGAAATACCTGTCCAGCTGAGCCTTAAACTTATTTAGGCTATCAACTTCCACGACAAGGGACGGAAGTCTGTTCCACCTACCAACCACCCGCTGGCTAAAGGCAAATTTCCGCACATCTATCCTACATCTGTCTTTCCTCAATTTGAATTTATGCCCTCTCAGGTGATTATTCTGAGCAAGAGGAAGAATCCCATCAGCATTAAGCATACTCAAACCATTCAAGGCTTTGTACACCTCTATCAGATCACCTCGCTGGTGCCTAGTCTCCAGACACTGTAATTCGCAAAACTTAAGCCTTTCTTCGTAAGAGCACCCCTTTGTTCCATTCACTAATCTTGTTGCCCTTCTCTGTACTCGTTCCAGCAGCTCTACATCCTTCTTGAAATGAGGCCTCCAGGCCTGTATACAGTATTCTAGGTGTGGCCTGACCATTGCCTTATACAAGGGAATAATCACCTCCTTATCCCTGCTAGAAAAATTCCTATATATCATTGACAATACACCATGAGCTATTCTTGCAGCCCGTCTGCACTGCTCAGAGAACTTCATATCTGCCTGCACAACCACCCCCAGGTCCCTTTCATTCTCTATCACTGTCAGTGTAGTACCACAGAGTTGATACGTTGCTCTGTGGTTGCTGTTTCCCATATGTAGTACTTTACATTTGTCAATGTTAAACTTCATTTGCTACCTCTCAGCCCATCTGCTCAACCTTTCCAGATCCTGTTGCAGCAGCATAGTGTCAGTAGTGTCCTTGACAACCCTGCCAACCTTCATATCGTCTGAAAACTTGGACATTAAGCTTGATGTACCATCATCAATATCATTTATAAATACAGAAAACAATAAAGGACCCAATACTGAACCCTGAAGGACTCCACTAATAACATTAGTCCACGATGAGCAGTGTCCATTGATTACCACTCTCTGTCTTCTCCCCCTCAACCACCCCTTTATCCATAGCAGCAATTTGCCTCCAATGCCACACTGCTCCAATTTGTGCAACAGTATCAAAAGCCTTTCTAAGATCCAAGTATATAATATCAAAGTTATTCCCTGCATCCAGTTCTTTTGTGACTGCATCATAGTATCCAATCAAATTGGTTAGGCAAGACTTCCCCTTAACAAAACCATGCTGTGTCCGAGCTATAACTGAAGTCTTGTCTAGATGATCCTGCAGTGCTTCTTTAACCAGTGCCTCCATTAATTTTCCGGGAACAGAAGTTAAACTCACAGGTCTATAATTACTTGTGTCAGCCTTTGATCCTCCCTTGTGAATTGGGGTCACATTTGCACATCTCCAGTCCATGGGTACCTCCCCTGAGTCCAAGGAAGCTCTCATAATTATGGCTAAGGGTTTGCTTACTTCCTTTGCTGCCTCCTTTAATATAACTGGATAGATCCCATCCACTCCAGGTGCCTTTCTTGTGTTTATCTTCAACAATTTCTCCTCCACTTTACTCTCAGTTATTACAAGATTCTCTAGCTTACTGCTAGAGTTGAATACACCTCTGGCATTCCCCTCGCTGAATAACTCCTCATGTGTGAATGTCGATGCAAAATATTCATTTAGTTTGTTAGCTACCTGAGCAGGGTCATCAACAGTTGACCCATCGATATCAAGTGGACCAATCTGATTCATCCCCTTCCTTCTAGAGTTTACATAAGTAAAGAACTCTTTGCTGTTTTTCTTCACATCCCTAGCCAAGGATCTCTTGTAATCTGCCTTTGTAACTTGGTTACAGATCAACTTGTATCTATCATAGGCTTCTGTGTCACGTGTTAATTTGTATGTACCCATGCATTTTTCTTCTCTGCCATATGCCTCATTAGTTCATCTGACATCCATTTAGGCCTAAACCTTGAACAATATTTCTTAGTTGGTATGTAAAGCCTAGTAGCTTCCAAGATAAGTTCTTTGAATGCTTCCCATTTTGAATTTGCTGTCGGTAACATCATCAGTTGATCCCACTGTATAGAATTTAAATACTGTCTCAGTCCATCGTAGTCGCCTTTACGAAAGCAATACCCCTTCCCTTTACCCCTAATGGTAGTTACCTCTTTGAGTAACTCCCACTTCAGAACACTGTGATCACTGCCACCTAGTGGTTCATTTATCTGCAGATTCTTAATGCATTAAGAATCACTACTGATAATCAAATCAAGAGTACTACTCCCTCCAATTGCCTCCCGAACATGCTGATGTAGAAAACAATCATCCAATAAATTCACAAAAGCCCTGCTAGTGTGTGAGTGACCAGCCCCCAATTTCCAATCAATATCTGGGAAATTAAAATCCCCCATTATAAGACTCTCTGATTTACTGCCCCACTCTATTTCCCCGTACAGTTTCTTATTATACTCATCAGAGTCATTAGGCCTATTGCACACTCCTACTCTCAATTTTGATCTCCCAATGCTTATGTCACACCAAACTGACTCAACACTGCACTGTCCAGTGATGTCGACTGGCTTCACTTCCTTGGAATTTATGTGTTTCTTAACTAATAGCATAACCCCTCCTCCCTTCCTATCCTGTCTATCCATTCTGTAGACATTGTACTCCCCAAATTCCAGTTCTGCATTCCTTATATCTGTGTGACACCACGTCTCTGAAATCCCAACAATATCTGCCTTTGATGTTTTGAGCAATACCTCAAATTCATCAAATTTATTTACTAAACTCCTAGCATTGGTGTACACGCAAGTATACATGCACCTGCTCTTCCTCTTAGCCACCCTAACACAACCCATGTGTTCACATGTACCCCCATGATTCCCAGCAGTCTCTGAAATATCCTGCATCCTATTTTCCAGGCTGCTGCTCATTCCAATAGAAGCAGTGCATGAATCACTTTCTCCTCTGCCAGTGGCTACTGTTAATCTATTCGTCTTTGTCTCCCCCCAAGCTAGCAGTTTTCTGACCCACCTAACACTGCCTCGATAGCATCAGCAAACATTCTTGCACCTATTTATTTCTATTTAAGTGTATCCCATCCCTGTAGAAGCAGTCTCTCCTGTTAACAAGTACAGACCAGGCTGAAAAAAATTCTACCCCTTGAGCCCTGCACAATCTTTCCAGGGCCGAATTGATCGACAAGGCTCTCATCATATACTCCCTCCTATCGTGTCTGGGCAGAATTGCAGACACTTTCAAATTCAACCCTAATTCACGGCTTTTTTTCATCAGTGACCTGTACTTGTTAAGTAATTCCTTTAGCCAGCGGGTGGTTGGTTGGTGGAACAGACTGCCATCCCTTGTAGTGGAGGTTGATAGCCTAAATAAGTTTAAGGCTCAGCTGGACAGGTATTTCGAACGAACAGAGGGGTAAAGTGGAAGTGGTTATTTTTTATTTATTTATTTGTTTATTAATTGTTATTATTATTATTATTATTTTTATTTTTTTTTTTTTGGCTTATGCTGCATAAGCTTTCTTTCTTGCATCAAATACCTCTACTAATGCTAATGCTAACACTATTCCAACACAAAACAATGGCTGCTGCCCGGATCCATTTGAAGAAATTCATTCCTGAGGATCATCCTCCACTCACTGAACCAGAAGTTCCTGAAAAGGATCCAGACCCAAAGAACCAGAAGTTCCTGAAGGGAATGCAGACCCCAAGATTTAGTAACTCCCAAAGAATCTTCTCCCAAGAATCCTCAGGTTTCCCAAGAAGTAGACAAGTCAGAATTAACCAGAGTGTATGCTTTGCGCACTGTCTTAGCAGAAAAACTAAAGGAGGGATCAAAAATTACCAAAGCTGCTGTCCTGAAGATAAATGAAGCATGGGGACAAATTGAGTGCCTCATTATTGAGGTATTAATGAAAAATGAAAAGCTGAAAGGAAAAATTGAAGAGAAAGAAGAGATAAGATCAACTCAACCACAAGTATATCAGCGTACACCTTTTTATGCCCAGACCACTGCAAAGTACATCCCAGCCCCTAGAGAAACTAGTGAAAGGAGTCAATCAAGGAACAAAAACACTTAGAAGACTAACCACATCATAATAGTCAAGCCTGTAGATAATGAGATACAAAAAACAAGTGACGAAATCAAGATGGAGATAACAACAAAGCTAAAGAAGGATTTGAAGAGTGTAAAAATAAAAAGCATACGGAAAACAAGAGCAAAAGCTATTATAATTGAAACTGCCACCAATGAAGATCTAACTAAAATCAAAAGCTGTCACAACTTTACCTCCATTGGCATGAAATTAGAGATGCCAAAAAAGCTTGGACCAACACTGGCTATTTATGTTGTGCCAAAAGGAGGAACTAAGGAAGAACTGCTACACAAGGAGGAACTGCTACACAAAAACCTGGAAGACCATGGAATCGCCGAAGAACAGATGAACAAAGACCTGAAGATTAGGTTTGCCACCAAAACTACAGCCAAAGGGACAAGGCACTGGTATTAGAGACCTCAGGCAGCATGAAGCGATCTTTACTCTCACAAAACAACAGGGTTTATCTTGAGTGGACTGCACATACCATTAAAGACTATCTGGTTCCTACCAGATGCTATAAATGTCTGTGCTATTGGCACCCTGCTAAATACTGCAGACAACAGGACCCAACCTGTTGACACAGTGGAATCACAGGTCACAAACACACAGAGTGCCCAAATAAGGAACAACCCCTTCCTGTCCAAATTGCAAAGCAAAAAAGAAGTAACATAATCATTCTTAAAGGAATAACAAGTGTCAGGAATATATAAGAGCAGTGGAAACATTTCAACAGAAAACAGATTATGAATAACCACACCCACAGAAGTAATTACAATAAAGCAACGATAAAAATAGTTCAATGGAACTGTCACAGATCCCTGCTAGTAATGGGACAGTTAGCAAAATTAATCCATGAAGAAAAACCAACAATCTTACTCTTACAGCAGCCCTACTCTAACAAAGGAGTTATCAAAGGGCTGCCATCTACAAGCAGAATAATCCAGTCTGAAGTGGTTACAACTGGACAAGGGGGAAATGCTATTCCCCGAGTTTGGGCTGCAATAGCCATTACTGATCATGAGCTCACAGTGACAAATATAACTGGCCTATGCTCCATCCATGCTGCCTGTGCATGTGTTGAGGGTCCCACAGGACAGCTTCATCTGAGAAGCCTCTATTCACAATGTAGTCAGGATTTCCAATCTGCAGACCCGTATGTTAATTATTTGAATCATGCTATTAATAAACTAAGGGGCTCTGACCTCCTCATTGCAGATGATGCGAATGCAAACTCAACCATGTGGAATAGTGCACCTACATGCTCCAAAGGTGAATTGTTTGAAGAGGTGCTACTCGCACACAATATGCAAATTCTAAATAGACCATCCACCCACTTGTGTTATCCCCATGGGACACTGCTTCATAGATTTCACCATGGCCACTAGTTCCCTAAGCAGAAAATTAACAGAATGGAGATTTAATGTGCAGTGGACCACAAGTGACCACAATGCAATCATAACCAGAATCCAAAAGAGCCACACCGGGCCATAGACACGACATAACCAGCTTGTCGAGGTACAAAATTGCAAAAGTAGACTGGGATACATTTAAATCCCAGATTTAACATATAATAACTGAACGTGACCCAGAATGCCTTCGAAGGCTCGCCGCACACCACCACCAGGCTGAAGAGGTGCAAAACAATCATACAAGCATCTGAAATCTCTATCCAAAGGAAGAAAAGAAGATCCAACCATGTTCCCTGGTGGACTAACAATTTCACAGCTATGAGAATGCAAACAAGGGCAGCGAGAAGAGATTATCAAGAAGAGATCCCTCTAGGAGTCAAAATGATGTAGCAACCTTTCTGGAGCGGTATAGAGATATGAGGCGGCTGTATCATCAAAAAATACATAAACAAAAGAGACATACCTGGGAAACCCTTGTACAAACAAGTGGCAACACAGACCCTTGGGGTCTTGTGCACAAAATGCCCTCCTGCAGAAATTTTCGCCTCTATCCAAGATGGACAAAATGAAGAAACTACCTCTTGGATACATTTAATGGGATACATTGTCCACCAAGATGACCAAGCCAGGAGACAACAATGCAAACAACCATGAGAATAAATCATCTGACTCACAGAGGTACAACTGAAGAAGATCCTTTTACCAGAGAAGAGATCGAAGAGGCCATAATGTCAAGCAAGGCTGGAAAATGCCCTGGCACTGATGGAGTTGAGGTAGAAATCCTCAAACAAGCTTGGAAAGCAATTCTCTCTGTTCTTGAAAATCTTTACAACACATGTCTACAGGAGGGAACCTTCCCTCAGATCTGGAAGAAAGCACTACTCAAAATCCTGATCAAAAGCGCTACTAAGCCTGCACTAGATCCAAAATCGTATCGACCCATTGCCCTGCTGCCAATTTTAGGCAAAATACTTGAAAAACTGATGGCACAAAGAGTACTGACCTATTACCATCACAAACATCTGCATCCCCCTCACCAGTATGGGTTCACTAAAGGGAACTCTGCTGAAGATGCGATGACAGCTCTAGTCTCCATAGCAACAAACACCACCAAGATGTACTTGCTTGCCCTCCTTGTTGATTTCAAAGGGCCTCTGACACCTTATGGTGGCAAAGTGTCCTGGAGAGACTCAGGGAGGCTGAAGTCTCGAATCCTCTTTATCTGCTGTTTTCCAGCTACTTCTCCAGCCAAACACTTCTTGGCAGATCTAGCCAACTGGAAGTTCATAAGCCTGTTACCAGAAGCTGCCCACAGGGGTCCATCCTGGGACACCTGTGTTGGACAATGGTATTTGATACCTGGCTGAGAAAAGAATACCCAAACACCACCTTCCTTGCATATGCAGATGACCTTACCGTGCTGGTAAAGGGAAACTCCAGAGCCCAAATAGAACAACACATCAATACAGACCTCCAAGACTACTCAGCATAAGCTACAGATCTCCCCACACAAGACAGTACAGATGCTACTCAAGGGGAAATTAGACCCAGCAAGGCCATCCACTGTTAGGTACATGACCAATCCATTAAAAGCGTGGCCAGCACAAAATACCTTGGAGTAACCTTTGATTGCAGGCTCTCTTTTCTCCAACATGTCAAGTATATGAAAGGAAAAGCCAAGACATATATAAGACGGATTATTAATATTACTAAGAAGGAGTGGGCCTTAAACCCCAAACCCTAAATCTATACTACAATTGTATTGTACTTCCAATAATAACATATGGAGCAGGAGAAAATGTGGCAGGAGAAAATGTGGCAGGAGAAATAGAACAACACACAGCAAGGAGCAATCACCCGTAAATTCCTATCAGAGGTAGCTGAGAACAGCAAAAACCACACTAAATGGTTCACTCCAGGGCTCCATGCCCTATTCTTGTTAACAGGTCATGGTAGTTTCAATGTAAAACTTCACAGCATGGGCCTCACAGACACCCCAGATGGCACCTGCAGAAACAGGGAATCTTGGAGCCACCTGATGTACGATTGTCACCTGTACGTGGACATCCGGACACAACTTGAAATTGAGACTGGCTGCTACACCCAAGATGAAGCGTTGGAATTAATTTCAACTCAGGCTAACTATGCAGCCTTCTGTAGGTATGCTAATGCCCTCTTCAAGCGTAGGACAACTATTACTCAAGAACAGCGCCAACGACATCCTGACGTGTGAACTCTAACAAGATCAGATTGATCAGACACATTAATGGGACCAGTCCTTCGACTGTGACTTACCTAATTTCATTCATAGTTATATCCAGTGATGGACACTTCACTTGGCCTACAGAACCACACCTTGGCAGAAAACACTGCAGACCCTGATCTTCCGAAGTTCAGATCCTCTGTGCTGACCACTGCCAGGGGCAGAATCTATGCTGCTGAAACCCACTTAGGTTGGGATCTTCACTGCTGACCCCAACTGGAGCAGGATCTTTGCTGCCTGCTGACCCCTACAAAAGGGTGGGATCTTCGCTGCTTACCCCCACCTGGGGGTGGGATCTTTGCAGCTGACCCCCTTACAGAAGGGTGGAATTTTCACTGCCTGCTGAGGGTGGGATTTCAGCTACTGACTCCCACCTGGGGGTGCAGTCTGCACTGCTGACCCGTATTGAGGGGTGGGATTCCTGGACCTACTGTTTAGTGCTCTACTCTATCACTTTAACAACTCCTTCTTCCTACTTCTATGTGGATGCCTGTAACTATTATCTCCATCTTTCTATCACTATATTCCCCCTAGCCCCTCCTTCTCCGTCTTCTCCCTGCTATACATCCACTCTCCTTTCCTATATTTCCACGGGCTTCCCCAGACCATCAGTTCTGGAGACGCCCAGCAGTAGCTAAAAGATGAATCTGGCCTACCTCTGCGCAGCTAGAAATGTGAGACGGGGCCAATCAAACTCTGTGTGTTTCCCCCTGGTTGCTAAATCGCCTGACGCCGGCCACTCAACAAAAAAACAAAACAAAAAAAAAAAACATCACACCTTCACATATTCCAACACTACGCACAAACGGCCGGTGATGACGCTTCCTCAGCACAAAACGACAAAGCGGCAAATGGGGGAACCCTAGAAGCCGCAAAAACCCCACTAATAATAATAATACAGGTTGAATTTCGATTCATCAGAAAAGATGATGGTGCCCCATTGCTCTTGTCCGTGAAATATGCGTTTTAGCCCAAGCAAGTCTCTTCTTCCTCATTTGTTGGGTCAACAAAGGCTTCTTCTTGGGCCGACAGGCATGCAGACCACATTTCGAAAGCCATCTTTGGATGGTTCGTGCACTTGTTTCAACACCAGAGGCCATCTCGAAGTCTAGTTTTAGATCAGGAGCACTAGCATGGCGATTACGAAGGCATAGCCGTTTCAAATATCGATCTTGGGAAGGTGTAGTCACTCTCTTATGGCCTGATCCAGGTCTTTTCTTCACATCACTGGTTTCACGCTTTAATTTCAGCACCCAGGATACTGTTGATTGGTGGCAGGCTATTTTATCAGCTATAGCACACATAGAATGCACTTCCTGGAACAGAGCAACAGTTACACTTTTTTTTTTTGGTGTCAACTGAACATATGGAGCCATGCTTAAATCTCTGCAAAACATGATACTAATGAGCATGTATATCCTTCCAATGCCGTATTTATAGAAAAGGCTGATGCAATCCCTTGCAATCACTGTCTGATGCAATAGAAGCGTTATCTGATGAATATATATTAAATACCTTTGCTTTGCGACAAACAAAATGACTGTAATCAAACAATGTCTTATACGTTTCACTACACATGTTACTTTTTTTTTAAGGTGATGCTGTTTTTTTGTCCGCCACTGCAGTCATCAGGTTTTAATCTAACAGTGACGACACTCTAACCAATAGTTTTAATCTGAAAGTATTCGTTAGAGCGTTGGGACAGCCAAGTACTAAATTAATTACAGATGCAGAAGTATATTTTTGCAAAAACGTTTTTTCCTTCCCCTTTCCCTTAAATTGTGGAGCAGTTTCTAGTCGCCATTTTCATCCAGTGTTCCAAATCATTGTAACGAATAAAACCTTAGCTCCATGGTAATTTGTGAGAGTGTCTAAAAATCAACAGATTTTGTTTCTTGATCACAATTCGTAATTTATTCCATCTGCATAGGGGTTGTATTACACTGCTAAATAAATTTTATCCATCAAAAATGCAGCTTCTTTTACAAAATTTCCATCACAACTAAGACCCATTTGAAAATCACAAAGCGCCATTGAGCCGTTTTCTGAGGCATTTTCATGGAAGTGCTTTTCTAGGAAAATGTATACAGATGAATACCTCTGGGTGACTGAAGCTGACCACCTTTTCTATATCACGTGATTGCGAACGTTGCTGATGCTTGGATGGTCTACAACCTATATAAGACACTGGGTAACGGAATAGGTCACTTTGCTCTTGTTTTCTTTGATACTTTTTCTGCTGTTTATTTATACTATACTTGAAAATATGGAAGGAAACAATGTAAGTATTATTTTTCTTTATAACGCCTGAATCTGTGTGTATTTTTTAAACTTCTGTTTGTCACTTTAATGGAAAATTCATTTTATAGGTTTGTGATTTTGAAGACACATTAACAAAGGATTTTGAAATACAATTATTTTCTGCTGTTAGCGTGTTCGACCCGGTTCTGGCCTCTACCGATGAGCTCCCTTTACCCAACGTTACCACAAGTGTGGATTCAACACATAAAGTGAGTTTATTAGTTAAGAATTTATTGGTGATAATCACTGTAGTTTATTCTTAGTTTTACAACTGGTGGAGATATTTTAGAAAAATTAAAGGCTAACCGATACAATTGTCTGTTAATGGTGAGACGAGTCACATGACCAATGAGTCAAGCAACATAATTTCCCATGACGTGGTCGCTTAAGTCATCTGCATAAAGGTTCTTCGGAAACAAATTCGGTTCAAATTACCGGGTACACTACTTCTACCGTCTCGCACTGTGTTAAGACAATGTTGTTATTTGGCTTTTAGGAGCATTAGCAACTAAGGCCATATTGCTTCGGGAATATGGGGGTGGTCATTCCCTGACCTTTCCGCATCCTCCGTATTTGGTGTTGACGGGCTCTAACCCCGGTCTAAATCAAGAAGCGTGTGCTACACACTGCTGCTCCTTCCCACCTGGCTACGGAAGCGCACAATTGTGTTAAGACAAAATGAGAAGCTCATAATATGGATGAGTATGAATGAACCACCCTACATGCTCACAGGAGAGAATGTATGGTAGTTAATTCATTATTGAATTCCCATAAAATAGCATTCGTAGATATTCAAGATTTAAGCATAATCTAAGGATATAAGTTATTAAATATCTTTTTACTTGTTGATATTTAGTACTTATAAAAATAATAAATAATATTGTCAGGCCAGTGAACATCATACCAAATGCTCAAAACAAAGGATAATGTGCGGAAAGCAAACTGTTTTTTTATTAGAATTAGCATTAGCATTAGCAAGCGCACATGATGCAAGAAAGCAAGCTTGCATCAGTCAAAAAAAAAAAAAAAAAAAAAAAAAACCCTAATTTCACCCATCCCCTCGCTCCAAATGTTTGTCAAGTTCTGCCTTCAATCTATTTAAGCTATCAACTTCTACAACGACAGATGGAAGTTTGTTCCAGCAATCAACCACCCGCTCGCTAAAGGCAAACTTCCTCACATCTATCCTGCAACCGTCTTTGTCTTTTCTCAATTTGAATTTATGCCCTCTCACGCAATTATTCTGAGCAAGGGGAAGAGTCTCATCAGCATTGAGCATGCTCAAACCATTCAAAGCTTTATACACCTCAATCAGATCACCTCGCAGGTGCTTAGTCTCCAGACACTGTAATTTGCAAATTTTAAGCCTTGCTTCGTAAGAGCAACCCTTTGGCTTGTTCACTAATCTTGTTGCCCTTCTCTGTACTCGTTCCAACAGCTCTACATCCTTCTTAAAATGAGGCCTCCAGACATGTATACAGTACTCAAGGTGTGGCCTGACCATTGCCTTATACAAGGGGATAATCACCTCCTTATCGGCTAGAAAAATTCCTGTATATCAATGACAAGACGCCATGCGCTACTCTTGCACACCGTCTGCACTGCTTAGAAAACTTCATATCTGCCTGCACAATTACCCTCAGGTGTTTTTCATACTCTACCACTGTCAGTGTGATACCACAAAGTTGATACGTTACTCTGTGGTTACTGTTTCCCATATGTAGTACTTTACATTTGTCAATGTTAAACTTCATTTGCCACCTCTCAGCACATCTGCTCAACTTTTCTAGATCCTGTTGCAGCAGTGTACTGTCATTAACAACTCTGCCAACCTTCGTATCGTCTGCCAACTTCGGACATTAAGCCTGATATACCATCATCAATATCATTTATAAACACAGAAAACAACAATGGACCCTGAGGGACTCCACTAATAACATTAGTCCACGAAGAGCAGTATCCATTGATTACTACTCTCTGTCTTCTCGAACTCAACCATCCCTTTATCCATAGCAGCAATTTGCCTCCAATGCCACACTGCTCCAATTTGTTCAGCAGTTTTCCCTTTGGTCTGTTTAACATGTGCAACAGTATCAAAGGCTTTTCTAAGATCCAAAAATATGATATCAAAGTTATTCTTTGCATCCAGTTCCTTTGTGACTACATCATAGTATCCAATCAAATTAGTCAGACAAGACTTCCTTTTAACAAACCCATGCTGTGTCCGAGCTATAACTGAAGTCTTGTCTATGATCCTGCAATGCTTCTTTAACCAGTGCCTCCATTAATTTCCCTGGAACAGAAGTTAAACTAACAGGTCTGTAATTACCTGTGTCTCCCTCTGGTTCTCCTTTATGGATTGGGGTCACATTTTCACATCTACAGTCCATGGGTACCTCCCATGAGTCCAGGGAAGCTCTCATAATTATGGCTAAGGGTTTGCTTACTTCCTCTGCTGCCTCCTTTAATATAACTGGATAGATCCCATCCACCCCGGTTGCCTTTCTTGTGTTTATCTTCAACAATTTCTCCTCCACTTTACTCTCAGTTATTACAAGATTCTCTAGCTTACTGCTAGAGTTGAATACACCTCTGGCTTTCCCCTCGCTAAATAACTCGTCATGTGTGAATGTCCATGCAAAATATTCATTTAGTTTGTTAGCTACCTGAGCAGGATCATGAACAGTTGAACCATCGATATCAAGTGGACCAATCTGATTCATCCCCTTCCTTCTAGAGTTTACATAACTAAAGAACTCTTTGCTGTTTTTCTTTGCATCCCTTGCCAAAGATTTCTCGTAATCTGCCTTCGCCTGCCTAACCTCTGTAATTTGGTTACAGACAAGCTTATATCTATCATAGGCTTCTGTGTCACATGTTAATTTATATGTATCCCATGCATTTTTCTTCTCTCACATGTCTAATTAGTTCACCTATTTAGACATCCATTTAGGACTAAATCTTGAATAATATTTCTTCGTTGGTATGAAAAGCCTAGTAGCTTCCAAGATTAATTCTTTGAATGCTTCCCATTTTGAATTTGCTGTTGGTAACATCATCAGTTGGTCCCACCGTATAGAATTTAAATACTGTCTTAGACCTCCGTAGTCACCTTTACGAAAGCAAAGGTGAATGAACCTTTACAAATGAACCAGATTGATCGTATCAAATGGAATAAGTTATTACAAACTAATTTGTCATCTCGTATACGTCAGTATCAACATCTACTCAATGATCACTGAATTATCAGCACCGAATTCATAATAGACCATGGCACATATCTTGTAGTATAAAAAAACGGAACAGCTTGGTATGCAAGAGCAGTGGTAATTTGCATCTGGTTGTATAATTCAAAGTGATAAAGTAGCAGTTATGGGACATAGCAAGTATATTATGGAATTTCAAAATGGCATGATTGCGGGAGCTTATGCATCAGGTGCTTCCATATCGGAAATGGCATGTCTTGTCGGTTTCTCGTGGCCCACTGTGGTTAAAGTGTACAAAGAATAGTGCGGAAAGGGTCGATCCACCTCCTACTGACAGAAGTAACAGATTACGCAAAGTGGATGTTTGTGGTGATCGAAAGGTGCTGAGCGTTGTTGTGCTCAGTAGCAGTTCACTGTGCTCAAATTGCAATAAAATATGAGGAATGCAAGAATAATATCCCAAATGGCGATGTGCAGCACACTCAGATGTATGTGGGCGACCCAAGAGACACTGCTGCTAACCTTCGACAAAAAATGATGTGGTGTCGACAACATGCTAATTGGACACTGGTGGACTGGAAACGAGCGTGCTGGAAATGAGTCCAAATACCTGGTTCAACATGCAAATGGACATCTTCATGTGTGGCACAAGTAGAGTCCATGTACTCGTCGTGTATAGTGCCCACTATTCAGGTGGTAGTGGTTGCTTTTCCTGGCAAGAACTAGGGACCCTGATGGCCTGGACCAACTTTTCACTGGTGACATCTACTGGCAGTCAGGAGGCAATGTGCACCTTGCCATGTTGCATTTTTTCCATGACAGGAAAGAGATCTTCCAAGCCATATCATCGGGCATGCAGTATGCACTAGTAGTGCGAGGGAATATTGTGAAAATATCACCCATTTTGATTGGTCTCCAAATTCACCAACCGCGATCAAACTAGTGGGATGTTTTGGAACAGGGCGTAAGATATATGGACACACAACCGTCTATTCCTACACTGGAAAGCCTTGCAAGCAGCATGGCTTCAGACATCTAGTGGGATCAGTACCTAAGCGAACAGTGGCTGTTATTCATGTGAATGGTGACCCAACATGGTATTAGGCAGGTGATCATAATTCAGTGATTACTCAGTGTGAATGTTGAGCTAACTTAAATAGTTACAATATAAATAATTTTAATATCCTATTATTTTAATACACCCTCGTATATAAAATATTATATAGGGTAATAAACTTATGTATCTTAAATAAATTTCAATATAAATAATTCTTTTTAGCACCTTACAACATAGGAATGTGAATGCATTTTTTGTGGTAGAGTAAAGATTTGATTTCACAAACTACGTGCTTGGAATGCGGTTAGCTCATCAGTGCCAATAGGCTCAGTAGATAGATGCGAGGAGGTCTTTCCCCGTAAGGATCGGGAGTCATCGATTTAATCGGTACAGTTCATTTTGGTTTAATCGGTACAGTTCATTTTTCCACACTGAGCTCTCCTAATGAGTGGAAAAGACCTGAGTTTGATTCTTGTCGATGACATGAGGAATTTTATGGGCCTTTTTCACAACGTGGCTGAGTTAGTCGGTCTTTTCCACCTGGTGTGGGGAGGATGGCTATTCTACCCACGAGAGTGCGGTTTGGGACAGAATCATTGTGATAGAAATCCCATGCTTTGGCAAGGAGTTGTCACGTCACAAATTGAGATCATTCACTATTACACTCATGAGCTAAAATATTATGATAATCCCTACTCCAGGAGTGGACGCATCACTGAGCACCTAAGAGCGATGTCAACGACCAGCACAGCATATATAGTGATGGCACATAGTGCTGTTAGTTTCTCAGTATGAACCACGTATAATGGGGAAAGGGAAGGATCTGACAGTTTGAACTGGGAATGATTAGCGGCGCTAGAAAGGCAGGGAACAATCTCAGCAACTGCAGACATTGTTGGCTGTTCAAGGGCTGTTGTAGTGAAGGTGTGGTGGGAATGGTCTGAAGAGGTATGCAGAACCACTCAACATGCCAGGACAGGTTGACCACCACTGGTGGTGATGACAGTCGAGGTGAGTAGATATGTAGGGGGTTCTAACACATTTGCATAAAGTCTAAATGGTTTTAAACACAGTTGTATAAGATCTGGAGGGATTTAAACACTTTTGCATACTATCCCACGACTACAGGTGTGAAAATTATATTTAGTTCACATTTCGTACCCTAGATGGCGCCACATGCTTACCGGTTTTGTTTAGTTCGTATTTTTGTCCCTAGATGGCGCCATGTATATATCTCTATTTAATTTTTTTTTTACAGTACCAGAGTCTTTTTCTTGTGTGTATGGTTCATTTTTAATTAGCCATACATTCTTAAGTTGTGTCTGAAACGTTTTATTGGTACATTTTCTTCCTTTTTGTTGTATTCTCACAGTTTTAAAGCTTTATGATCCTTTGATAAAAAGAAAATTCCTTTTTGCTGTTTTTTACAGTACCAGAGTCTTTTCTTGTGTGTATGCCTAATTAAAAATGTATTTTCTTTTTATCATTAAGTTGTGTGTAGTCTTTTTCTTGTGTGTAAGTTAACCTTTTTTGAAAATACATTTTATTATTGTATATCTGTTAATATTTTTTAACCCTTTATTACTGTCTGAAGTTGTGTGTAAACCATTTTATTGACTCATTTCCTAAAATCCAAAACTCAAACATCAAGAAAATTTCTGCTTTTTAATGAACACTTTTTAAAAAGCTACATCTATGAACATTTTTAGAACTCGAACAATCTTTTTAATAATCAAAAAAGACACAGTCTAATGAGCATAACGTTCAATATAACATTTCATTAACTCTGATATCATACCAAGTACTGCCTGTAGAATGCTATAAGGATTAATTTCAGATTCTTTCTGTTGCAAAGTGCATCTAGCCATAAAGTCTGTTACAACGTTATACGGAATCAGATGTCGAACCATATACTCGTAGGCTTCTTGAAATGTGATATCACTGGTGGTGAACTGCCGACGCTGTCGTAAACATTCGCGTGTTGAGCATAGTACATCCATCACTGATTCTTGCATCAGTGTGAATAGTTTAGCTTCTTCCCCAAGAACAGATACAAACTCGTCAACATAGAGTATTTTTTGTGAAAGAGATTCACATTCACCCAAGTCGAGAATAAACTCGCACATCTCACCATTGGAAATTGTAGCACGACCAGCTTCTGTCTCAATCTCCAAGCCCTTCGTAAATGTAATAGTTTCTTGTGCACGACCCTGAACTAATAGTAATACTTCAGGCCATTTTAGTTTTATTTGCATCCATTCATCTGTCGTTAGTTTTAGATAACACGAGGTACATTCCAAAACGATCGATACTTCGAAATTAAGCAGGAGAACTCGTAGAATAGTGTTTGAACTGAGGCGACGAAAAAACACATAGTTCTTCTTTGGAGTGGTACTCATCTTAACTGTTGCTGAAAAATGGCAAATGTAACGACAGAACGTATAACAATCATATATAAAGCAGTCCACAACCCGGATATGTGACTAATAATATTACACAAGAAGAAGTGCGTCATCGGAAATTGTCTAATAAGGAGCTCTTACTGGTAGGTGTACTAATTGGAACAGGTTTCCTTTTGACATTAAAAGCCAACACATGTTACACTCTTACAGGATGTGGATGACATACTATTTCGGAACAGGTTTCCTTTTGACCTTAAAAGTCAACAGTGTTACACCCTTACAGGATGTTTGTAGTGTTTTGGAACAAGTTTCGTTTTGACAAAATAGTAGGATCAATGACCGAGAATTGCATAAGGCTATTGGAGAAAGTTTAAAAAGCCACCACAGTCACAGAACCGTTACAGAAAAAAATGGACACGTGGATGTGCGATGATGATTCCCTGGAGTGTGAAGCTGTCAGTCTTGCAGAAGTTATTGAGGCTGAAATAATGTATACGAATACTGTACAGAGGTGAGTGAATTTCCTCCTATATTATCTCTTTTTTATTTTTAAAAGTGATAAAAATAGTTTTATAACATTGTTTAATATTCATTTTTCAGAATGCAGAATTCTTTTCAATGTCTCAACTTGCCGAGGGGCGGGCTGGAGGATCAAAAGAAGGGCCTGTAAGTTTTATTCAGAATTTCATATGTAGAATTACAATCCAAATTCCAAAAACGTTAAGTATTTTTTTTTTTTCATATCTTTTCAGATTCAAATTGGTGGGGGTGAGGAAACATACGAACGATTCTACGAAATCAGTGAAGGATCAGAGAAGTTTTCCTCTAAATATAAAACTGTGTATAAAACTTACAAGTGCAAATACCGAGACCTACATTTGCTTGCAGGGGAACAGTTTTTTCTATTGTTCAAACAAGTGTTTAAGCAAATTATTGGGTATGTAAACAAAGGAGGAGAATTTAGCCATGTTCGTTTATGTGTAAACGCCGACTCCCTAAAAACGCCGATTAATCTTCCATTTATGAAGATATCAGAACTGACATTAGATAGAATTATGGATGCATTTTTCAGTGTAGATCAGTCGCGAAGTGGCTTTCTGATAACAGACTCTCTCTCAATCGATCTGATTCTTATAAACATATCAAATAAAGGTTGTGCTGGTCATTCTAAAAATATAAAAAAAAGAACTAACATCGTTAACTAGGCAGTATGGTTTCACATTTAAGAAGCGCATATTTGGAGAGGACATACCCATATGGATACTTCCGTGAAAAACACAATCAAAAATGATTTGTCGGTTATAACACTGTCACTATGTGTTCCTTTATCCACCCCTTCACATGTGTCGCGGCCGGTGGTACTCAAAGCGGTAAAACTACCTTCATTCTGTCCCTTATTAAAAACAGCGAACAGTTAATTTCACCCCCTCCGGAGAGAATAATTTACTGCTACTCTGAAGAGCAGGATCGGTTCTTACAGTTTCCACACGTTGAATTCGTAAAAGGCTTGAAACTGCCCGAAGTCGATAGACGTGTCAGAAATCTAATTATAATCGACGATCTCCTACACGTTGCAAAAGACAGTTCCGAAATTGCTGAAATATTCATTAAAGGAAGCCATCACAGGAACACAAGTATCTGTCTTCTCTCCCAAAATTTGTTCTGTCAGGGTAGTCAATATCGGACCATCAGTCTTAACTCACACTATTTAATCGTTTTTAAAAATCCCAGAGATTCCCGACAAATATCTCACCTAGCCTCGCAAGTATTTCCAGGGCGTTCGAGTGTTCTAGTCGATATTTATAAGGAGGCCACAGAAAAACCGTTCTCGTATTTATTACTGGACTTTCGACAAGATACGCCAGAACAATTACGTCTGCGCTCGTGCATATTACCGGAGGACGGCCCGTCAATTGCATATGTACCTTCATGGCTAAAAGACTCCGAAAACATAGTGACTTCATCAGGTTTTTGTCTGGTGCCAGCCCCAAGCAAGCAAATACAATTTTGAGACAGGCATCACATTCTGAGGTCACTGTTTTGTGCGAACTGTGTAAGAATTTACTAAGAGGTAACATACCAATCACCCCCCAAGAACGTCTTAGACTGCAGCACAAAAAGAAACTGCTGCGTGTTCTAGCGGATAAAAAGGTCCCCTTCACAAGGCGACGGAGACTTATTACACAGCAAGGAGGAGCACTGTTTCCCTTACTGGGCAGTCTGATAATTCCACTGATAACATCGCTAATAAGAAAATGAACGACTCGTTCGAAAAATATTTACTACTGGCACCACCAGAACACCAACGGATGATTTCTCTGGACGAAGAGATGTCCGAAATTCTGAAGAGACAGGACATGTCGATCGAATCCAAGGTGAAGGCCTACCTTCAAACATTGCAGGCTTTTCTGGGACTGAAGAAGAAAAGCGGGCCTCCGGAGGAGGCCCTCGTGCTCCCTCCCGCGGCGGCCGGGGAAAAGCGCGCGCCCAAACGTGCAAGGAAGAAACCGTCGATTCTGACGTCTCCCCGTCGCTTGAGAGGAAAGAAAATACAGTGGATAAGCATGTAAGTACACAATTTTTTTTTTTTTTTTAAATTTGTTTATTTAAGTGATCGATTACATCTAAAGTAGCAATAATATCATTGCCCCACAAATTTTTACAATAACATTCGTTAACAATCTGTCTCATAGTAATACCGTGACATCTATGGGTTAAAAAGAAAACACAATGCAGTCCACAAGCTATAGATTCCCGATGTTGTATTACAGTCTTGTTATGAGTCCACTTGCGACTTTGCCTTTTCAGAAACGCCGCAAAATCTTCGGGCGGGGGGGCGGGCAAACGTGTCGAAGTAATCGACTTCTTCTTCTTCTCCGAGGTAAATAGCTATCCAATGGGTTCCTGGTCTGTCGGATGGATCGGTGTTGACAACTAGAAGAAACGGTTTACTAAGAATGTTCGTAGGCAGTTCGTCGCGAGCACATACACTTATGGGGTAATCTTTAACAACACTTTCCAACAAACTTGCTATTTCTTCAGTGTTCATAATCCAGAAGAACCGACCTGTCTTTTGTCAGCGAAACCACGTTCTCGAATTCACTGTATAAGACGCACGTGACGTTTTCAGGCAATGGTGAGGAAAATTTCAGTTCGAGACGTACGCTCCCCCTTTTCACTGCACTAATGTGTTGACCGATGGCATTTTCGTCCGGCGATAGGTCAAAGCCGTACAATACATTACCGACTGGATACTCGGAATATGACAAATCGTTTCCGGTGTCTTCTGTCCATTTATTTAATGAAGAGAAGAGCGACAGATACGATCTCGTATACTGTCCTGTCTTGAAGTCAGGAGTCAGTGGTATTGACGGGTACTGAATACCATCGGCAGTCACTTGTAAGTAACACATGTTGAAGTGAGAGAAGTTAAAAGGGTTGCGAGCGTACGAACCATTGAAACCTTCGCTCGATACCAAACCCACAATCACACGCGATGGAATTTGTCCTAGGAATATATTATCACATGTGGAATCTACCATTCCTTTGGGAATAGAAAAGTATGTCACGTTCACGCGATTAATCGGGTACACGAGCAGGTTCTTCTCTAAAACACTGATGTGTGCGAGTTGGATCTGAGGATTCAATTTCACTTTACGTACGAATAACGTTGCTTCCATAATGTTCAACTTGGCAGTTGACGAATCATTGGAAAGCAAACAAAATTCGGGGGAACTTCTTACCAGTCGTAAACGGAGGGAGACGTTATTCACTATGTATTTAGACTGGTGACACAGATCGAGTCGAAGTCTTCCTAACATCTCTGCAGTTTTCGATTTTGAGAAGGATTTCGATCGTTGGTACATACCACTATCGTCCTTCTCGAACATCTGTTTAACATCGGGGTACTGATCTTTGACGTACATCTCTGTTGTCAGTTGCGAATTCTTGGCTTCCCGTCCATAGTTAAGAAGCGTTTCCAGGTATGCACGATAAGGGTACGTATTCGACGATGGGTTAATCAGTTTGTCTTGTACAAAGAGATCGACTTGACTGAATAGAGAGTGAAAGAAATTGTTAACGACTCCTACTTTATCATTTTCTTCCAGATCTTTTCCATCGCTTCTCGTGATTCGCACCTTCAGCCGCAAATAACTTTTCCCGAGGTCTAGATACTCTTCTGAAGTCCCCGGAATATAGAATTCGATCGGGCCTACACTATCTACAGATGCCAGAGGAAGGAAAGTAATATACGACGACCGCTCGACACACATATTAGTGGCAGGTTTACTGAAAAGATCCAGCTCAGACATCATAACTTCCATCGAAAATATCGCGACGTCTACGTTTACCACCGCTCTGATTACGCACCTTGTCTTTAATGGCTTGCCCTACTTCTGATACACGATTTAAAAACGAACGTTTCGGTGGAACACCTGATATGACATCATCGACAATATTACGTCCTGCAGATAGCACTTGCCGACCGATGAAAGCTGCTGCTGGTTTGAGTATCGGTGTGAGAAAACGGAATGCTGTGCGGAAGATGTTTCCTAAACCGTAACCTCTCTGGATAGATGGCCCAGCGAAGTAGGGGTTCCCCCCTGCTTGCATTGTGTAGTAATGGACGTACGCATTCATCGTTCACGGAAATGTAGTTTAATTGTAGTCTTTCCGTCACTGAACGGCACGAATTCACAGCTATCTGTACGCACTTGGATGGTTACTGTATGGAACGTGCTTAACTGGAGGGGGTAATAATCTAAATGCGAGAACTCTCCGTTATTGGAAAACGATACGACACGTAACAGTGGCGCTTTCGTGTCGCCTACAACCTGATCCTCAATTAGATTACAATAGACGAAATAGGAACTGACACCCCTATATATATCTGCCTGGTACTTAGCGTAAACTCTGCCTTCTAAGTCTCGGCCTAGTTTTTCGAAACCTAACATCTGACCGAGTCCTGTTTTTGGGAAGCGAAGGTAAACTGATGGATCGATTTCGATAGACACTATACCTATGGAGTTCACTTTTGCGTCGATCTGGGGGGCCAGTTTCATCATGGCGTTAAGCACCTGTGATATACTTTTGTAGTTCCCTCGTGGTAGTTTACAGACCTGAACAGCTTCTGCTTTCACACCCCGATATGTGATCGTTCTATTGGATGCTTCTTTAGACATTGTGATTTCCTTCTTGGAAACCCACTCACCGACGTGATAATTTCGGAAAATATGGAACCCTCCTTGATCCTCGCTAAATGTCTTATCGAGACCTATAACCCTTGTAAAAACTTTAGAGATTTTCACCATACCCTCGCTCTTCACCCTTAATGTGAACTGTTCTTTCGTTCCGTCTGTTTTCACTTTCAGTTGAATGTCGCTGTCGACAGAATTAACATCATCGATAAGTTTTGAGGAAGTGGTATACTTTTCTTTTAATACTGTCATCGCTCTGACTTCTTTTTTCTTTTTGGGGTACAGTGAGAATATGTTCCATCCATCGGAGATATTATCCCATGAAAGAGGGAAGTGTACTTCGGCAAGTGCTACTTCCCATTTGCCAGAGAGAGACACAGCATTAGGCAGTTCCACTGTGAATTGTGACTGAGAATTTCTGGGATGCAGATCCATACTAGCATTACTGGGTAGTGTAAGGAAAAACATCTTGTGAGCTGACCCAACTGTTGAAGCTTTGCGGGTAGCCTAACAATTTGACTAATAACTGACGTTGTCCTCTAACTGTCTTTTGTTTAAGTACCTTTTCGATAGGGTAGACGTCAGGGGGTAGATTATCGTCAAAGTTAACTTTCTGTAACTGTGTTTCGTAAAACGTTCCTTCTATCTGCTCACCATCACGGCCTGTCACACTGTACACAACAGGGTTATGCTTCAAAACACGTGTAATAGTAAACACTTCTCTCGTCCAATTCCCCCAGTAACCTTTGCAAAAAGGGTGAGACCCACTGCTCAAAACAACTCTATCTCCGATTTTAAATTTCGGTTTCAGGGTTTTGCTATGGCTGTGGTAGAGCCTATTATACACTTCTTCTTCGTTATCAAGAGTGACTTTTACGGGGGCCATACCAATAGAACGATGGGTAGTACGATTATACGTAGCCACAATATCGTCGAGTACGTGAATATATTTCTGACTTTTGGAATAAGAAATCCACTTATAAATTTTTTCTTTCAGTGTCCGAATGAAGCGTTCGGCAATAGCTGCCTTCTTTTCTGATCTTGTTGTATAGAAATTGATACCAAGGGAATGGAATAACTGACGAAGAGGAGCATTCGTGAATTCTTTTCCTTGGTCGGAGTTAACACAAAATGGTGTTTGTTCTTCGAAAATAGATTTGAACGCCTGCACAACCTCGTTGGCATTTTTGCTTTACAGTTTTCTGACCCAAGAATATCGCGAGAAGCAATCCACACAAACCAGAAGGTAACGATATCCATCGTTTGAGTCAGCGAGAGCCGACAGGTCACCCAGGTCACATTGAAAAGTGTGATTAAGTCCGGGAACTTTAATTTGATTCCTCCGAAAATTAATTCTTTGCTGTCGATGTCTCACGTAAGTAGGTTGACTAGCTAGGAATTCGCGCACAACACGTCTGGGTAATTTAGTATGTTTTTGAAGAGCGTCAATAGAACTGAAACTACCTATTACTTTAGGATTATAATAGTCTGCTAACATTTCTCTATCTCCACAGGTAGGAATGGACAGTGTCGAAGGAATCGCACTATTTATATTTGTCATCATCCTGATAGTGATTATTATCATCTCGGAACCGCAGCTTGAAGATAGGAGGATGGACTGTTTCCACACATCTGAAAATGTTACTGTTTGTTCATAGATGTACCTTTTTAAAAATTGTTCATTAAAAAGCAGTTTTCTTTGGTGTTTGAGTTTTTGATTTTAGGAAACGAGTCAATAAAAGGGTTAACACACATAAGTTAAGACAATAATAAAGAGTTACAATAATAATAAAAAGGCTCTAATTAAAAAAAAAAAAATGTATCTTCATATTGAATCTCTAAGGAAACGAACCTATAAAAAGTTTTACACACACACAAGAAAAAAAGACTCAGGTGGATTAGTTAATAAACACTATGACAAGACAATGAGTTTTCTTTTTATCAAAGGATCAATAAAGGTTTAAATCTATGAGAAGACACTGCGAAAGAAAATATTTTTTATCAGGGACAAAAATACGAACTAAAAAAACTCGGTAGGCATGTGGCGCCATCTAGGGTATGAAATGAGAACTAAATATCATTTTCACACCTGTACTTGTTGTATAGTATGCAAATGTGTTTAAATCCCTCCAGGTCTTATGCAATCGTGTTTAAAACCATTTAGACTTTATGCAAATGTGTTATTACTAAAAAGATTGTTCGAGTTCTAAAAATGTTCATAGATGTAGCTTTTTAAAAAGTGTTCATTAAAAAGCAGAAATTTTCTTGATGTTTGAGTTTTGGATTTTAGGAAATGAGTCAATAAAATGGTTTATACACAACTTCAGACAGTAATAAAGGGTTAAAAAATATTAACAGATATACAATAATAAAATGTATTTTCAAAAAGGTTAACTTACACACAAGAAAAAGACTCTACACACAACTTAATGATAAAAAGAAAATACATGGACAAAAATACGAACTAAACAAAACCGGTAAGCATGTGGCGCCATCTAGGGTACGAAATGTGAACTAAATATAATTTTCACACCTGTAGTCGTGGGATAGTATGCAAATGTGTTTAAATCCCTCCAGATCTTATACAATCGTGTTTAAAACCATTTAGACTTTATGCAAATGTGTTAGAACCCCCTACATATCTACTGAGGTGGATGGCAGTTGGTGACTCACATTCCTCAATTAGCAGCTGACTACAACTAGGGTACACAGAGAAATGTTTCCGAACATGACCATCCAGCGGACGCTCTTGTGAATAGGCTTATGGAGTAGGTAACCTGTTCACGTGCTTATGCTGACTGACTGTCATTGACATCCCCTGTCTGCAGTGAAACGGGCACTGTTCCTAGATATTGGACAACTGGAGATTGATTGATTGGTATGATGGATCAATGTTCCAGCAATATCATTCTGTTGGAGAAATGTGTATTTGATGGTGAGCAGGCGAACAGATGCAACCAGACTGCATGGGTTGTGGAAATCAAGCCAGCGGTGATCATGGTTTGGGAATATTTTCATGGATATCACTGGGCCCCCCCCCCCCTCATCCTCAATGAACACAACTTTACCATCAGATCCTACCTCAGCATTGTTTCAAATCAAGTATTTTCCTACATTGTGACCATGAATCCAGGTGGCACTGGACCATTTCAACAAGACAACACCTATGTCACAAGTACTGCATTGTGCATAAATGGTTTGAGGGTCATGTCCAAGCATTTCGTGTGCTTCCCTGTCTGCCATATTTCCCCAACATCAATCCCATCGAACGTTTGTGTGATGCGGTGGAACACAGAATTTGCCAGTCCATGATAGTGTCTTGCTCCATTACCTTACTCTGCATCGTCCTTCAATCCAGCTGGTCCTGGATACACCTGATGACAACTTTCTCGCCTACATGGAGTTGATGTCACACTGGGTGCAAGCAGTTTTCACAGCAGAAGGCATCCAACACGCTATTAGGTAGATTGTCATAATGTTTTGACTTAGGACTGTATTTTAATAGATATGTCCTCGCAGAGCTCTCCTAATGAATTGGTACCTTAAGAGGAAACAAATAAGTAGAGACTATTATAGTGGGAGTTCATTTCGCTTTCTGGGTTAGAGGCTGTATTATATCATTGAGCATGTTTACAAGATGGCACAGCACCATCTGCTCTGGAATGGTTTACACCACATCATCATTATTAGTCAGCATAGAGGAGTGTATTAAATAACATTCTGTGCCTAAGTGTTGGTGTGGAGTGTGCTCCATGTTTCGTTATTGGCTAAGCTTTTGTGGTATGGTTTATTGGTAATGGATAACAGATCATGTGACTGAATGTATGAGGGACTGCAAAACTGTTTATCATTATTTTTGTCGAATATATATTGTGTACACTGAAAGGATATAATTCATGGGATACCTGGTTTCTGGATAACGCGACGCTGTCACTCCTCTCGCAAGTGGATGAACCCACCTCTTGGCAGGTATATAGGTACACTGCATTCACATAGACGATAATTCGATGTCAGTATGGATAAATGTCGTGAGTTAACTGACTCTGAAAGAGGGATGATGGTGGGTGCCCGACGCATGGATCACCCCATCGCAGAGGTGGTACAGAAATTGCACTATGCCCGTTCGACAGTATCAATAGCGTATCGGGAATACACCATTTCCGGAATAACATCTCATCGTGGACAGTGCTGTGGATGGAGAAAGGTGGTGGATGAACATGGCTCTTGGCGTCTCTCTCATTGTTTCGGCCAACTGGAGAGTGACAGTGGCACAAATCACTGCCGACTTCAACAATGCAGGTGCCAGAAACATCACCAAGACCAGGCGATCATTGGCTGCAATAGTTTATGGGAGCCGCCGACCCAACAGAGTGGCGTAGTATAACCGTAGTCGTTTTTGCGCCAATAAAACCAAATCAAACCCAACAGGGTCCCATTGCTAACACCACAACACTCTATGTCTCAACTGGGCAAAAGAACATCAGCACCGGACCTTGGATGATTGGAGACCGTCTCTTGATCCAATGAGTCCCGTTTAGTCATTTTGAGAAGACAGGAAGGTGCGTATCTGACGGAAACCGCATGAAACTATGCACCCTTCATGTCAACAAGGAACTGTTCAGGCTGATAGACAGTCGGTAATGGTCTGGGGAATGTTCAACTGGCACACGTTGGGACCTCTGGTATGTCTAGACACATCTCTGAATGGTCCAGGTTACGTGTCCATCCTTCAGACCATCTGCATCCCTTCATTGTCATCGTGCACTCACAGCGCAGTGGACTCTTGCAGCAGGACAATGCACCTCCCCCACAGAGCTGTTGTACTAGAACATGGTTCGAAGAGTATTCCGCAGATTTTACCACCGTAAAATGCCTCCCCATTCACCAGACATGAACCCTGTGAAGCATCTTTGGGATGCCGTGAAAAGGTCCATTCGAGCTTTGGATCCTCCACCTAGGAATGGGATGGAATTATGGCAGCAAGCATGGATGGAAATACCTGTGGAACGCTTTTGTGAACTAGTGGACTCAGTGCCTTGCTGTGTGACTGCATTTATCCGGGCGGGAAAAAAAAAGTAAAGTGTAGCCATTTTCAACCCACTGCAGGATGGAAGCCTCCTCAACAATTCATGCTGAGGGAAATGGACCATAATCTGCCACGCTGGTCCAGTGCGGATTGGCAAATCGACCGTATTCAGCAGTCAGGGGCTTGAACCCCGGTCTACTCACAGAGCGTGTGCTACTGCACTCTCGCTCTGACCACTCGGTTACAGAGAGGTGGGCCTAACCTTTACTAGGTAGGTATTCCATAATTTCTGTCCACTGAGTGTATATTGATGTTTAGCTATCGATGATAAACATCAACTTTTTGCTAAAACATCAATTTAAAATCAGTTAACTATTGATGATTAACTATGTCTCGAGGTAGCCTTCAAGTTATTCTTTCTAGAGGATTGATTTCCACATATTATTTCAACAATGTGATTTTGAAATTTTCAATAAATACCACAAGATATCTCTCTATCTGGCAGATGACAAGATGTTATGAAACATTATTTACCTATCTTGAGACAAGTCTGTTTCATTCAAGCAAAGAATTGCTACCACTTTTTTTGCATTGTTAGCCAGTTTTTTTAGCATGTAATCTGCCTTAGCTTGCATAACCTGCTTAGTGAATTTGTGCTTATTGTGGGTTTCTGTATCACTTTGATTATTTATAAGAATCTCCATGCATTTTTCTTCTTTGTCACTAGTCCCATCAGTTCATGTGATATTCTTTTAGGTCTAAACTTTTAACATTATTTAAACTTAAACTTAGTTGGTATAAAACACAGTAAATTCTATGATTACTTCCTAAACCCTTCCCATTTAGAAGTTGCAGTTGTAATCATCATCAGTTGGCCTCTGAGTCCACTGTAGTCACATTTATGAAAGCAAAATCAGTTCCCTTTATTCTTAACGATAGTCACATCTTTAAGCAAATCCCACATCAATGTATTATGATCACTGCCACCTAGAAGTTCCTTTATCTGGAAGTTTTCGAGGCACTAAGTCACTGCTGATAATCTGATCAAGAGTATTGCTTTTGGTGTAGTAGAAAACAATCATTCGATAAATCCAGAAAGTTGTGTGAGTTCCAATCCACAAGTTCCAGTCTGTCTAGAAAGTTGAAATAATCCCCGATTATATGACATTCGGATTGACTCGATTACTCTGTTTGTCTGTGTATACTATACTCATCACAGTTTGGAACTATAACAATGGCTAATATCATTTTTATTTTCTTAGCACTTATGTAACAATAGTAATACAGCGAGATCATGTTGTCTCTCTGATGTTGTTGTCGATGTTGTCTCTCTGTTTACCTCCATTCCCGTCCAACAGGTGGTGGTGTGTACCAGGCAACTGCAGAGAGTGATCCCAGCCTATCAAATAGAATATCGCCAACTACAGAAGATATCTGTACTGCCCTCAACCTATGCTTGTCAGGCGGTGTCTGTTCTCTGTACAAGCAAATACACGGTATGGCTATGGGCGCCCCTGTCAGCTGTATCGTTGCTAACATCGCAATGGAGGAATTAGAGAAACAGATATTCCTAAACCCGCCTGTACCGATTACAATGTGGTGCAGATACGTTGATGATATCTTCACCATCATCCTACGTAGTTCAGAGGCAACATTTTTAGAGTACCTCAACTCCTTATCACCGTTCATCCAGTTCGCCTTAGAATTAGAAGTGAACGGGTCCCTTCCTTTCCTGGGTGTTCTAGTGAAGCGAGTGGTCCCACGCCTGAAAATCTCGGTGTACCGTAAGCCAACGTGGTGCAGGAAATTTACTCACTACAGATCAGCCCATGTCCCTTGTCATCTAAACAGCACTGCACGCGCTCTATTCTCTTGAGCTCGGAGCCATTCCAGCTCAGAGGAAGCCAGGCGCACCGAGATTTCCAGAGTAAGAGCTGACCTAATCAATTGTGGGTACCCAAACTATGTATTAGACAGGTGCTTGCTACAAGCACAAGAACTTGAGACTCACCCGAGACCGTTGCCCCCGTAACAGTGTACCCACTGCCTATATTGGGAACATCAGGCCAGATTTCTGAGATCCTACGTGAGTACCGCATGAAGTGCGTACAACTTCCTGGTAGGAGTTGTTCTCTGGTCTTGAACGTAAAACTCCCGTCACCCCTCTCTTATGTAGTGGAATACTTAACCGCGTAACATGCCACAATTGCGGCAGTTGCTATATAGGGGAGAGCTCAAGACGCCTTCAGGATCACCTCACAGAACATGATAGATTGATTCGCCTAGGTGACACTGAACACTCCGCAATCACAGAACATTTCTGGTCAACCCATCATGACCTTAACCCCAGATGCGATTGTAAGGTGATTAACCAATCCCGGCGGTGATTAAAAAGCTGTCCAGAAGCCTTAAATCACTGCAAGGGTTCAAGGCTACACCCTATCTTAGAATCAACACTTTTGAAACTCGACAAACGCTGGCAGCAATCCCATACACGTCTGCGCACGAACAATGAGCGTCGATCTAGTGAATGAATGTTTGCACAATCTCGCGGTCATGTGCGCACTATCAAAGTAATCAGAGCACGCACAGCTCATGAAGCGAGCACAGCTCATTTAGCATTTATTTTATTCTACAGTATCTCTGTCTATATTTTGTTAGTGTTCTGTCTGCTTTTATTTTCTCTTGCTGAAGAAGGGGTTCGTTACCCTGAAAGCTACCTTTCAGGGTAACGAATTGTATTAATCTTAACTTTTTATTAAAATCTAGTTACTGTTTTCACTGGATGTGCGGTATTACTCTCTTAAATCATCAAATCCAGTACCACAGGCCCATTCTCCTTTATACACGTATGTAACATTATTCATGTGCTGCTTCTATTTGGACTCACATTTTGGCATCCTATGCCAACCGCGTGCACTGCTGTAGATTCTATGTGCTTCTTAACATAAACTTCTCCTTCCATTCACCATATTCGAATTTTACATCCTGAGCTGTACAAAGTTTCCAAAATCCCTACAATGTCTTCATTTGTTAACAATACATCATATTCATAAAATTTACCGTACTCCTAACATTAGCATAAAAACATGTATACACCGATGAGCCAAAACATTATCACCAGACAAGACTGCAGCAATAATTCAGACAGAGCATGGGTTTGTTAAGGGAAAATCTTGTTTGACAAATTTGATAGGATATTATGATGTGTTTACAAAGGAACTGGATGCAAAAAATAATTTTGATATTATACAGGGTATTTCAGTTAAACGTTTCAGAACTTCTAAGAGGGGTAGGGTACATCCTGACAACTCGAAATCATATAGCAATGTGGGGTCGGAAATGCTTTCCTGAAGCGGTGTTATACACAGAAGCACCATAAAAAGAAAAGAGACCGTAAGTGAGAAATCGTTTTAATAATACATGAAAAGAAGCAAAAGGTACATGGATTAAAGTAAGTGTTCGAAGTTTCTTCAACCTCGTATTGCTTTCGCACAGTGGTACCTTGGAAAATGTGCTACAAATCCCCTTTTTCCTGCTGAAGTGTTGTTTTCCGATGAGGCATCCTTCACAAGGGAAGGAATTTTCAGCACACATAACGACCATATCTGGGCGGTCGAGAACCCGCATGCAATACGACGTCGTGCAGCACAGATTCGATTTTCGGTCAATGTATGGGCTGGTATTATGGGAGATCACCTCATCGGACCTTACCTGTTACCGTGTCGTCTAACCGGACCTATCTACTTGATCTTTCTGCAGCAAGTATTGCCTCAACTTTTGAGAGATGAACAGATTTCTGCATCGACGCAACAGACAATGTGGTTCCAACATGATGGAGCCCCTGCCCATTATAGCGGAGATGTTCGTAACTACCTGGATGTCACATTTGGTCAACAGTGGATCGGACGTGGTGGTCCCGTGCGTTGGCCTGCTCGGTCACCCGACCTATCATGTCTTGATTTTTATTTCTGGGGTCATATGAAATCGCTAGTTTATGACACCCCTGTTGACAATGCTGAGGAGCTGGTTGCAAGAATCACAGTAGCTGCCGAAGAAATTCGAAATTCGCCTGGAGTATTCCAGAATGTTCGGATGTCCATGCGTCGGAGATGTGAGGCGTGCATTGTAGCCCGTGGAAGAAACTTCGAACACTTACTTTAATCCATGTACCTTTTGCTTCTTTTCATGTATTATTAAAACGATTTCTCACTTACGGTCTCTTTTCTTTTTATGGTCCTTCTGTGTACACCACCGCTTCAGGAAAGCATTTCCGACCCCACATTGCTATATGATTTCGAGTTGTCAGGATGTACCCTACCCCTCTTAGAAGTTCTGAAACGTTTAACTGAAACACCCTGTATATTTGGATTTCAGGAAAGCTTTTGACACTGTTGCGCATGGAAGACTATTGTACAAATTGGAGCAGGATGGTAGTAGTAGTAGTAGTGGCATGTGATGGAAGAAAGCATGTGTATGAGCTTATGCAGCATCAGTCAAAAAAAAAAGAATCACAGCATTCCCTCCAAATGCCTGTCCAGTTCCTCCTTAAATTTATTCAACCTATCAACTTCCACAACGACAGATTGAAGTTTGTTCCAGCAATTAACCACCCGCTGGCTAAAGACAAATTTCCGCACATCTATTCTACATCTCTCTTTTCTTAATTTGAAGTTATGCTCCCTTAGATTCGTAATCTGAACAAGTGGAAGAATCCCATCAAAATTTAGCGTGCTCAACCCATTCAAGGCCTTATACACCTCGATCAGATCACCGCGCAGGTGCCTAGTCTCCAGCCACTGCAATTTGCAGAACTTAAGCCTCTCTTAGTAAGAGGATCCATTCATTGCCCTCACCAATCTTGTTGCCCTTCTCTGTACACGCTCAAGTAAATCTACATCCTTCCTAAAATGAGGCCTCCAGACCTGTACGCAGTACTCAAGGCGTGGTCTGACCATTGCCTTATACAGAGGGATAATCACCTGCTTTTCCCTGCTAGCAAAATTCCTATACTGTATATCATTGACAAAACCCCATGACCTGCCCTGGCAGCCTGTCTGCATTGCTCAGAAAACTTCATATCTGCCTGCACGATTACTCCCAGGTCTTTTTCATTTTCTACCACCTTAAGTGTAGTACCAAACAGTTGGTACGTTTCTCTGGAGGTTATTTCTACCCATATGCAGTACTTTGCATTTGTCAAGGTTAAACTTCAGTTGCCACTTCTTAGCCCATCTGCCCAAATTATCTAGATCCTGTTGCAATAGCACACTGGCATTACTGTCATTAACAACCCTGCCGACCTCTGTATCATCTGCAAACTTCGACATTAAGCCTGATATACCTTCATCAATATCATTGAAAAATATACAAAACAACAGTGGACCCAACACCGAACCCTGTGGGACTCCACTAATAACATTAGTCCACGAAGAGCAGCACCCATTGATTACTACCTTCAGTCTTCTCCCACTTAACCATTCTTTTATCCATTGTAGCAACTTACCCTTAATACCATTCTGCTCCAATTTGTAGAATAGTCTTTCATGCGCAACAGTGTCAAAAGCTTTCCTGAAATCCAAATATATGATATCAAAATTATTTTTTGCATCCAGTTCCTTTGTAACCACATCATAATATCCTATCAAATTTGTCAGACAAGACTTTCCCCTAACAAACCCATCCTGTGTCTGAATTATTGCTGCAGTCTTGTCTACATGATCCTGTAATGCATCTTTAACCAGTGACTCCATTATTTTACCCGGAACAGAAGTTTAACTAACTGGTCTGTAATTACTCATGTCACCCTTCGATCCCCCTTTGTGAATTGGGAATACATTTGCACATCTCCAGTCCGTGGGAACCTCCCCTGAGTCCAATGATGCTCTCATAATTATGGCTAAGGGTTTGCTTAGTTGCTTTGCCGCCTCCTTTAATATAACTGGATAGATCCCATCCACACCAGGTGCTTTTCTTATGTTTAACTTCAACAATTTCTCCTCCAATTTGCTCTCAGTTATTACAAAATCATTAAGTATCCTGGCTACAATTTGATAACCTTCTGCCATTTCCAAACCTTAATAACTCCTCGTGTGTGAATGTAGATGCAAAATACTCATTCAGTTTGTTTGCGCTCTGGGCAGGATCATCATCAGTCGATCCATCGATATCAAATGGACCAATCAGATTCATCCCCTGCCTTTTAGAGTTTACATAAGTAAAGAAATCCTTGCTGCTTTTCTTAGCATCTTTTGCCAAGGATTTCTCGTAATCTGCCTTCGCCTGCCTAACCTCCTTTGTGATCTTATTACAGACTAGCTTATATCTGCCATTCGCTTCTGAGTCGCTTGATAATTTATATGCATCCCATGCATTTTTCTTCTCTGTTACGATTCTCATTAGTTCATTTGATAACCATTTAGGCCTAAACCTTGAACAGTATTTCTTAATAAGTATGAAACTTTTAGTAGCTTCCACGATTAATTCCTTGAATGCTTCCCACTTAGAATTTACAGTTGGTAACATCATCAGTTTATCCACCTGTACAGAATTTAAAAACTTTCTGAGACCACTGTAATCACCTTTACGGAAGCAAAAACCCTTTCCTTTACCCCTGATGATAATTAAATCTTTAAGTAAATCCCACATCAGTACACTGTGATCACTGCCACCTAGTGGTCCCTTTATCTGCAAATTCTTAATACAAGAATGATCACTGCTGATAACCAGATCAAGAGTATTTACTCTCTCTGGTTGCCCCTCGAACATGCTGCTGCAGATAACAATGATCCACTAAATCTACAAAAGTCTGACTAGTGTGTGAGTGACCAACCCACAAGTTCCAGTCAATATCTGGGAAGTTAAAATCCTCCATTATAAGACATTCTGATTTACTGGCCCACTCTATTTCTCTGTATAATTCATTGTACTCATTGTACAATGAATTATACAGAGAAATAGAGTTAATTGTACTCATTCGAGTCATTAGGCCTATAACACACTCCTCTTATTTTTGCTTTCACAGTGCTTATGTCACACCAAACTGACTCGACAGTGCACTGTTCATCTATATCACTGGGTGCACTTCTTTTGATTTTATGTTTTTCTTAATTAACAGCATAATACCTCCTCCCTTTCTATCCTGTCTATCTTTTCTGTACACATTGTACTCCCCAAATTCCAGTTCTGCGTTCCTTATATCTGTGTGACACCATGTCTCTGCTATCCCAACAATATCCGCATTTGATGTCTTGACCAACACTTCAAATTCATCAAATTTATTTACTATACTTCTAGCATTGGTATACATGCTCCTGTTCCTATTCCTAGTTACCCTAACACATCCCATATACCCACCTATTTCAGGATGACTGCCATCCGTCCCTGAAACCCCCAACACCCCCTCGCTCCAGGTCGCTACTTATTCTAATAGAAGTTATGCAAGAATCACCTTCACCTCTGCCTACGGCTACTGTTAAACTATTAGTCCTTGTATCCCCCCCCCAAGCTAGCAGTTTTCCGACCCACCTAACGCTGCCTCGACAGCATCAGCTAATATTCTTGCACCCTTTCTATTTAAGTGTATCCCATCCCTGTAGAAGCAGTCTCTCCTGTTAACAAGTACAGTCCAGGCTGAAAAAAATTCTTCCCCTTGAGCCTTGCACAATCTTTCTAGGGCCGAATTGATCGACAAGGCTCTCATCATATACTCCCTCCTATAGTGTCTGGGCAGAATTGCAGACACTTTAAAATTCAACCCTAATTCTCGGCTTTTGTTCAACAGTGACCTGTACTTGTTAAGTAATTCTGTCGGTCTCCTACTCTTAATATCATTAGTGCCAACGTGTACAACTATATCACCTTTTGTGCCCTTAAAAGATGATATCCGCTCTACAACGTCATCAACCTTTGCCCCTGGCAGATATACCCTGGTCCTGTTCCACCTATCCTTTTTACAAAGCATGTTACCCATTTCCCTGACAATAGAGTCACCAACAACTACTAGTTCCTGTGGGACCAGGGCATTCTGCCTTGGGGGTTGCCGCTGTGTTGCGTGATGACCAAGCTCTGGCGTTGATGTGGGCAGCTGAGAGCTTGATGGGCCCCTCAATTTAGATCTTTCGAGGGCATGCACCCTGTCCTTCAAACTCTCATATAGGCCCATAACAACGCTGAGTTGTCGCCTGATTTCCTTACACTCCTTACATCGCGCACACACAAAGACATCCCCCATGGCAATATCATGTTCCGTTCCAGAGAGTTCGGCAAACATTTCACAAGTTGCACATTTTTTTAGGCTGTGATGCGTTAGAGAATCGCCCCCCCTTCAGTTCTCCCCCGAGTCACAGCACTCCTGCCACTTTGTGTCCGTTGCTTTGCTGCTCTAGTTTGGGGCATGCTATTTTAAATTAATAAGATTAAATTAATTAAATGGCAATACTACGCAATCTAATGGAAACAGTGAAGCGTATTAGTCTATATAATTATGCGTTAGAGCTACCTGGCTATCTCAATGAAAAATTTGAATTCCCTACCACTATATACAAAAACAATGGCTGCAAGATTCGAACGAAATAACGGTTTTATGTAAATTAAGTAGTAATCCACAAAAACTCCTTATCTAAATTAAAATAAAAATAACCAGCGTAACTACAACTATAAGACTACGTATTAAGTACAATATAAAATAACAATTATGTAAATGAAAAGGCAAACACTTATCGCTTTTTCGGAGCCTGTAACTCACAGCTGTAATTTTTAAAGAGAGTCAGCGCCCTCTCGCTGACTCTCTTTAATGCAACGTTGACTCTGTCCCCATCAGGCACAAATTCCTTGTTAATTACACCCTTTGTCAAAAAACATGCTCAGCATAGTCTTGATTCTGGACTTCTGAAATTTCTTTTCGGCCTTGGTCATTTTCAAGTACACCACATGTTCTGATGCTTTCTCTCTGGGTCATACTGGAATACCTAACACTCAGTTACAGTGACAATACAGTTAAGGAAATTAGGACTGTTTTGACAAATCCGGATGAAGTCTTCGCATGACACATTGCTTCTGTTCATTTGTGAGAGAAATTTTGAAGGCCTTCCTTTTGCCTAAATCTTCATGCAGAAATTGTGGTAAGCGATCATCACTTAATCCTAAGAATGACTGCCAAATGATAATCGCTTGCCATAATTTCCCGAGCTATGGCAACTGTCATTTCGAGAGGTTCACGAATGTCCACTTCTTGGGTCATTACGAACATCCTCATTTCTGTATTTGAACTGCTTATATCATTCAGACACTGGTAGGGCTTAACGTTTCATCACCATAAACAGTTTTTAACATTTCATACATTTCTGTTGCAGATTTTCCAAGTTAAGCAAAATTTGATATTCATTTATTGCTTCCATTGCAAATTTGATAAGGATTATTAAGGCTGTGAATGAAACTGTTAATTGCAAACTGTCAGACTACTTGACAATCCCTGTTGGAAGTTTGAACTACAACTTACCACTTGCATTGGTTTTCAAAGTGATCAAATATGACTGCAACAGCACCAGTCCTGGAACTTTATTGCCACTATGTGGCAATAAAGATATCCTCCATTTCAGATCAGTTAAGAAAAATACATACTATGTATGGCTTAAAATGAAAAACTTACACAATGAAAATGATATACTTGTCCATGCATTTTAATCCTTGATTCCTAAGATGTTCCCAATGGTTTTAAGATAAAAAGGACAAGACATACAGGTATTTCAGATGACGTGGATGCTTTTTAATGATGTTTGCACAAGATCAATTTTTGGTCACCATTGTTGTGATGGAATTTAATGACACATAGGCTGCCAGGGCCATATTGTGTCTAATGGTGACTTTCTAATATTTATGTTGTGGACATATATACTAGTAGGGTTGCCCACAGGAACCACCAGCCACGTTTCACATTTGCAATGCATCAACTCATGAAGATATTGATGAGTTGGTGCAAAGTCGGCCACTTCTTGTGTAAGTGGTTTCCACCTAAATGTAATTGGACAGTCCAGACAAGTTGCAATTTATCATCCTAATGCATCCCAGAAATGCTAGGTGGGATTCAGGTTGGGAGTGTTGGACTGGCCAATCCACAAGACAATATTTCCAATATATTTTTACCAGTTGTGATCAGAGGGCGCTGACTCTTTAAAAATTACAGCTGTGAATTACAGGCTCCGAAAAAGCGATGTGTTTGCCATTTTATTTACCTAATTGTTATTTTATATTGAACTTTATAAATAGCCATATAGTTCTAGATACGCTGGTTATTTTTAATTTAGATAAGAGTTTTGGTAGATTACTACTTAATATACGTAAAACCGTTGTTTCGTTCGAATCTTGCAGCCATTGTTTTTGTATAGAGTAGTAGGGAATTCAAATTTTTAATTGTGGTAACTAGGTAGCACTAACGTAAAATTATATAGCATAATTCGCATCCCTGCATTTAGTATTCTGTTAGATAGCGTAGTATTGACAATTAATTAATTAAATTTATTGATCTTATTAATTTAAAATATCATGCCCAAGACTAGAGCAGAAAAGCAACGGGCACAAAGTGGCAGGAGTGCTGTGACTCGGGGGAAAACTGAGGGGGGCCATTCTGCAATGCATCGCAGCCTAAAAAAATGTGCAACTCGTGAAATGTTTGCCAAACTCTCTGGAACGGAACATGATCTAACCAAGGAGGATGTCTTTGTGTGTGCCAGGTGCACAGAGTGTCTAAAAATTGGGTCTGTGAAAGCTTGAGGTGTAGGGTAAATGCCCTTGAAGAAATTAATATCAAGCTCTCAGCCGCCCAACTCAACGCCAGAGCTCACTTCTAGGCATCAGGCAACACAGCGGCAACCTCCAAGGCAGAATGCGCTGGTCCCACAGGAGTTAGTTATCGTCGGTGACTCTATTGTCAGGGAGACGGAAAATATATTGTGTAAAAAGGATAGATGTATAGGACCAGGGTATGTCTGCCAGGGGCAAAAGTTGATGACGTTGTAAAGCATATATCATCTTTTAAGGGCACATAGGGTGATATTGTTGTACACGTTGGCACCAATGACATTAAGAGTAGGAAATCTGCAGATTTACTTAACAAGTACAGGTCAATGTTGCAAAAATGTTGTGAATTAGGGTTAAATTTGAAAGTGTCTGCAATTCTGCCCAGACACGATAGGAGGGAGTACATGATGAGAGCCTTGTCAATCAATTCGGCCCTGGAGGAAATGTGCAAGGCTCAAGGGGTAAAATTTTTTTCAGCCTGGTCTGTGCTTGTTAACAGGTGAGACTGCTTCTACAGGGATGGGACACACTTAATTAGAAAGGGTGCAAGAATATTTGCTGATGCTATTGAGGCAGTGTTAGGTGGGTCGGAAAACTTGCTTGGTGGGTTCACAGACTAAAAGGTTAAAAGTAGCTGCAGGCAGAGGTGAAGGTGATTCTTGCACTACTTCTATTAGAATAAGCAGTGGCGTGGAGTGAGGAGTGTTGGGGGTTTCAGGGACTGATGGCAGTCATCGTGAAATAGGTGGGTATATGGAATGCGTTAAGGTAACTAATAATATGAATAGGTACATGTATACATGCATGTATACCAATGCTAGAAGCATAGAAAATAAATTTGATGAATTTGAAGTGTTGGTCAAGACATCAAAGGCAGATATTGTTGGGATAGCAGAGACATGGTGTCACACAGATATAAGGAATGCAGAACTGGAATTTGGGGAGTACAATGTGTACAGAAAGGACAGACAGGATAGGAGGGGAGGAGGTGTTATGCTGTTAATTAAGAAAAACATAAAATCAAAAGAAGTGCATACAGTTGATATAGATGAACAGTGCACCATTGAGTCAGTTTGGTATGACATAAGCACTGCGAAAGCAAAAATAAGAGTAGGAGTGTGTTATAGGCCTAATGATTCGAATGAGTGCAATGAACAATTGTACAGAGAAATAGAGTGGGCTAGTAAATCAGAATGTCTTATAATGGGTGATTTTAACTTCCCAGATATAGATTGGAATTAATGGGTTGGTCAGTCGCAAACTAGTAAGACTTTTGTGGATTTATTGGATGATTGTTTTCTGCAGCAGCATGTTCGAGAGGCAACCAGAGAGGGTAATACTCTTGATCTGGTTATCAGCAGTGATCATTCATGTATTAAGAATTTGCAGATAAATGAACCATTAGGTGGCAGTGATCACAGTGTACTGATGTGGGATTTACTTAAAGATATAATTACCATCAAGGGTAAAGGAAGGGGTTTTTACTTCCGTAAAGGTGACTATAGTGGTCTCAGACAGTTTTTAAATTCTGTACAGTGGGACCAGCTGATGATGTTACCAATAGCAAATTCTAAGTGGGAAGCATTCAAGGAATTAATCGTGGAAGCTACTAAACATTTCATACCTATTAAGAAATATTGTTCAAGGTTTAGGCCTAAATGGTTGTCAAATGAACTAATGAGACTCGTGGCAGAGAAGAAAAATGCATGGGATACATAAAAATTATCAGGCAACACAGAAGCCTTTGATATATATAAGCTAGTCTGTAATCAAGTCACAAAGGAGGTTAGGCAGGCAAAGGCAGATTACGAGAAATCTTTGGCAAAGGGTGCTAAGAAAAACAGCAAGGATTTCTTTACTTATGTAAACTCTAAAAGGAAGGGGATGAATCTGATTGGTACACTTGATATCGGTGGTTCGACTGTTGATGATCCTGCTCAGCTAGCAAACAAACTGAATGAGTATTTTGCATCTACATTCACACATGAGGAGTTATTAATGTTTGAAAATGCCACAAGGTTATCAAATTGTAACAGGGTGCTTAACGATTTTGTAATAACTGAGAACAAAGTGGAGGAGAAATTGTTGAAGTTAAACGTAAGAAAGGCACCTGGGGTGGATGGGATCTATCCAGTTATATTAAAGGAGGCGGCAAAGAAAGTAAGCAAACCCTTAGCCATAATTATGAGAGCATCCTTGGACTCAGGGGAGGTCCCCACTGACTGGAGATGTGCAAATGTGTCCCCAATTCACAAAGGGGGATCGTAGGGGGATACAAGAGTAATTACAGACCAGTTAGTTTAACTTCTGTTCAGGGTAAAATAATGGAGTCACTATTTAAAGATGCATTGCAGGATCATCTATACAAGACTGCAACAATAATTCAGACACAGCATGGGTTTGTTAAGGGAAAGTCTTGTCTTGTCTCATCAAAGTCTTATGATGTGGTTACAAAGGAAGTGGATGCAAAAAATTATTTTGAAATCATATATTTGGATTTAAGGAAAGCTTTTGACACTGTTGCACATGGAAGACTACTGTACAAATTGGAGCAGAATGGTATTAAGGATAAGTTGCTACAATGGATAAAAGGATGGTTGAGTGGGAGAAGACAAAGGGTGATAATCAATGGGTGCTGCTCTTCGTGGACTAATGTTATTAGTGGAGTCCCACAGGGGATTGGTGTTGGGTCCACTTTGTTTTGTATATTTATCAATGATATTGATGAAGGTATATCAGGCTTCATATCGAAGTATGCAGATGATACCAAGGTTGGCAGGGTTGTTAATGACAATAATGGCAGTGTGTTACTACAGCAGGATCTAGAAAATTTGGGCAAATGGGCTGAGAAGTGGCAACTGAAGTTTAACATTGAAAAATGCAAAATACTGCATATGGGTAGAAGTTACCCCAGAGAAACGTACCAACTGTGTGGTACTACACTTAAGGAGGCAGAAATTGAAAAAGACCTGGGAGTAATTGTGCAGTCAGATATGAAGTTTTCTGAGCAATGCAGACAGGCTGCCAGGGCAAGTCATGGGGTGTTGTCAATGATATATAGGAATTTTGTTAGCAGGGAAAAGGAGGTGATTGTCCCTCTGTATAAGGCACCCTGTTAAGGCCACACCTTGAGTACTGTGTGCAGATCTAGAGGCCTCATTTTAGGCAGGATGTAGATTTGCTTGAACGTGTACAGAGAAGGGCAACAAGATTGGTGAGGGGAACGAAGGGGTCCTCTCACCAAGAAAGGCTTAAGTTCTGCAAATTGCAGCATCTGGAGACTAGGCACCTGTGAGGTTATCTCATTGGGGTGTATAACGGTGTGAGCAAGCTCAATGCTGATGGAATTCTTCCTCTTGCTCAGATTATGCACTTGAGGGGACATAAATTCAAATTGGGGAAACAGTTGCAAAATAGATGCAGAAATTTGCATTTAGCCAGTGAGTGGTTGATTGATGGAACAAATTTCCACCTGTCGTGGAATTTGATAGCTTAAATAAATCAAGGAAGTACTGGACAAACTTTTGGAGCAGATGGAGAGATGGATGGATGAGAAGTGTTTTTTTTTTTGGCTGATGCCATATAAGCTTGCTTTTGTGCATCATATGCCACTACTAATGCTAATGCTAATTGAGGGCAATTAATAGGGATACAAATACATAGTGACACATCATAGGATACAAAAATGTGCCATTCATTTCCTTAATTCCAAACAGTGTAAGAATTTTTTGCTGGATTCGGTAATGAACATTGTGTGGCCTACTCAAGGTTTTTAAAAGTGATTGTATGAATCGAGCTAGAACAAAAATACGAGTTCCAATAGTAGAAATAATTGCATTTAGAGAGATTTGGGGCCAGTGGATCTTTGAAAGCCTATAGAAACTTCCCCAGTTGCAAGATGTGGCACACAAACTCCAGTATTGATGAGGGGTACATTTCTTGAATGGTGATCTCCTTAATCTAAGCGGTAATCTCCTTAATCTAAAGGAGGATGTATGACTTTATTCCCTGACATTTTCAAAAGCTTTATTCCTGTAATCATATCTGTCTATATTAGATCTGTCAGATGCCCATTGTCTACTGGGACAACTATACCAGAGTTATTCCACAACTAGTTTAAAATCCTGAACTGTCTATTTGATAAGTTAAATTTAATTCTCTTTGTAGATCTAAGTTTTAAAATGGACCTAAACTATTATTCCTTAAGGAAACTCCTTTATGCTTATTTTCACTTCCACAATTGAGTAATAGAGATATATGAAGCAGTGAAAATTCTGAAGGAGCTGTTATCAGAATTTATAAAATAATGGCAAACTCATGGACATTTTCTTGTAATAAAGATTGCTGAAAATTTTACATTTGTTTTTTCTAAACTAATCACTTTTACTGAGTATGAATTTTAAAATGGTGGTTAGAACATTACTGAATTGTTCCACTATTCCTACATCAATATTAAAAACTGTAAGAGGCTCAACATTGACTTTTGTGGTATCCAGACCATTCTATTAGCTCTCATGAAGGGTTTGTCACGGAAATGGACAGTTAAGCAAAAGGTAACCATCATATTAAGATTAGCCTCGTTGACAGTGTCCAGAAAATTGTCTTGCATCAGCCCACAATGAAGTTTCTTAAAAGTTTCTTGCTATCACTCATCAAATTATGATTAATAAAGATGCTTTTTATTGGTCCACAAATCAGAAATGTCATGGAGGATAGTAACACTGAGAAGATTGTAAACAATTATGAAAAGAAGCATGAACTGCCAATCTCTTAAGCACTGTTAATGCCTAAAATTATGTATTTTGTGAAATGGATAATGAAAGCCTCAAAGGTAATGGACTGAAATGAATCACTAAAATGGCATTCTTACTTAAACCTTTTCCCATCAAACATGGACAAAAGTTCCATCCAAATACAGATGATATGGAAAAGTATTTACCAGGGAAAATGGAAATTACTATTGGCTAATTAAGATAGCTCCAGATATCCAGTTAAACAATTTTAAACAATGTGCACATGTACCAAACATTGTTTCGCATCTTTTTACACAAGGTTAATGACACACTAATTTTATCTTGTGAAAAATAATTTTCACTTATGAAAATTTATTTTTTTCTCCCTGATCAATAATACCCTCTTTTCTGTGATGCTAAAATATCTTCTTTATAATCATGGTAGTTATATTTAAAAATAAACACATTCCGATTGATGTAAGTTTTTGGCTGCCAATATTTCCTTGAAAATTTTTCTTTCAGATGAAATACACACCAAAGGAAGATGCTACAACAGTATAGTTCAAAAAAAAATTGTTGTTACAAGTAGCATGTACTTTTTAGGAGTTTTCACATATATATGCAGAAGCACCTATTGTCATCACCACGTCAGTCCATCTACCTCTAACAACTTGACTCGAAATGAATGGATTTTCATGAAATTTTATATCTGGTTCCTTTTGAAAGATTTATTAACCCATCTCAAATTTCATTAAAATTGGCCAAATAAAAATCTGGCAATTATCTTCTTTGTTTCCCCCCCCCCCATAAAATTTATATGGAAAATGAAAATTCTCAGATTCATGTAGTTTTAATGCAGTATTGTTAGCTTTAGACAGTCAGTGCACACTTTGTGTGTTTTGTTATATAAGACTTGTAAATGTGCCCATGGCAGTATCTAGAGAAAAAGGATGTAGCAGAAACAAAAATCTATGAGAGAGAGAGAGAGAGATGGATCTTTAATTAACCTCACTGCTCTCTTTTGAATGGAGTCTAGAAGCAAGAGAGAGGTTTTGGGTGCAATATCCCAGATGTGGAAACAATATTCCAAGGTAGTTCAGATTTGAGATTTGTACAGAGAGTACCTGTTTAGAGGAAGAATAACAAAAACCCAGTTTTTTTAGATGCAGAAGAAGAAATATTTGAGATGTGCTTATGCCAATAGAGATTAAAAATCAATGTAATTTGTCCAGAGACCTGAGTGTCATCAAAGATGAACATAGAAGCAGTACACTCCTTTTTGAGAGAGATAATACAGGAGTGAGTCCTAGAAGGATTGAAATTAACTAAGTTATTTTTGCTGCATTAGAGAATTACCTAGAGACCAGCATTTAAGAAAATGATGGTGGATATTCAAAAAGATGAAGCAGTTTGTGCAGGGAAAGATTTCCCAACTGGAAGGTGGAATGCAATGTGCTATCATTACCAAAATTACAGATAAGATTTCCAGTAGGTAGGAGAAAGAACTGAACCTTCGGAAACACCAGCATTAGCAGAGAATTTAGAAGATAGAGAGCATCTATCATTGCTTGCAGTGAGCAATAAGAGAGAAAACTGGATACCCAAAAAACAGTTGGCAATTCAAAGATGCAAGCTTGTTTAGAAGACCTTTATGCAAAACACAATAAAAAGCCTTAGAAATATCAATAATGACTGCTTGGGTTTCAAACTTTTCCAGTGAATCTGTCCATAGGTGGATAACATAATCAAAAATATCACCAGTGGATTGACACTGACAGAATCCATACTGGCGATCGTTAATGAGATGGAAGGTCTCGAGATAGTTAAGGAGTTGGCAGTTAATGGATTTCTCCATTACTTTGGAAAGAGTAGAAGTAAGTATAATGGAATGATAATTGGATGGGAGGGATTTGTCATTCTTTTTAGGAACTGGATTGATGAGCAAATTTCCAAGCAGAAGGAAAAACACCAGTGGAATATAAAAGTGACACAGAATAGGAGCAAGCTCAGGAGCACGTTTTGAGAACAAGAGGAGAAATGCCACCAGGACCTGGAGCTTTCTTGGCATCAAGATGGTTCAAAATTCTTCTGACATCTGGAAGACCATGGGAAACATTGCATGGAGTACACTCCATGCAATGCTTCCCAATAAGTTGGCTTTATCTTTAGCCGAGGAGCTAGTAGAACTAACAAGTTTTAACATAAGTTGGAGTTGGGATGGACAAAAGTTGAAACCATTAGCCTTGACAAGAGACCAGAATGCTCAATTACTGTTTGGACAAGAAGCAAGTTTTAAAGTCTTAGCCTGTTCAAAATCTAGTCTAGCTTGATTAATTACTGCTTTACAACTATTAAAAGCTTTAGTGTAGGCAGAAAATAAACTTGGAGATTTGGATGCAAGGCAACTGCAATATTATTTTGAACAAGCTTAGCACATTTATTGAAAAACTCAGGTTTAGATAAAGGATGAGATTTCAAAGTGGAGCAAAAAATAAAGGATATCATCCCTACATGATCAGTTTCAATGTAATCTGAGCAAACAGTAACATCAGAAGATTTCAAACAGTAATCCAACCAAGGAAAAGAAGATTAGAAATCTCACAGATTACCCATTTGCATTCTCATAATGCTAAACAAAATGAGGCTGAGAATGGTCACAAGAGGAGGGCTCCATTAGAGAAGAGATCATCCAAGTTTTAACCTGAGGTGTCTAGAGGACCACTCACCTTGACTGTGTACTTTGAAGGGTTTTAGGTGAAAAAAATCAAGAGTGCTGGGTGTGTGGTTGGGATATTCTGATAGGTAAATGAACAATATGTTAGGTCATTAGTGATTGCAAAAGCCTCAGCATCTTACCAGCTGAATCCACATAACTACAAAACTGAAGCCAACTGGAGTTGTGAACATTACAATCTCCAAAGAAAATTACCAAACTGTTAAGAAAGTTGGACAGGAGAATTTTCAGAGAAAGAAAGTCAAATTATGATTGATGGATATGAGAGAATGATAAAGGCAACAGATGAATGATAGAATGGGATAGAGAGATTTTAAGCGAGAGAAGATCAAAAAGAGGAGATTCCAAATTAATAAGTCTTTGATAGGGAACGTCAGAGTAGAAATATGCACAAGTACCATCTTTGAAGCAAAAGGAATTGTACAGCGAATAATTAGGATAACTAAGATGAGCAGTAGTTGAGGCAAATGATAATTAGGATTCTGTCAGAAAAAGTAAGCAGGGCTTGGCAGATTGTAAATGAAAATTAACATCAGTGAGACTGGAACTGAGACCATGTATATTTGTAAAATGAATGAGAAAGTGTTTGGGAGGTTTGGAACTTTTCTCAAATAAGTCTCTTCTACTAGTTTGACTATTCACGATACAGTAAAGTAAAAGTAGAGGGGGAACAAGTTTTATGAAGTAGTGAAATTTTTGGATATCGCATATACACTGCAAGAATATACCAAGCTCCTTGACATGTGTACTCAACAATGTCTCCTGCATATGCACTACTTGGACTCCTTCCAGTCACTATTTGGGAGAGTACAGGCAATGAGATTGTGCATTAATTGATCCAGATGCTTTCCAGAGAGTTACAAGTATGTTCAGGCTGGTGGATTATCTAATGTCCAGTGTGAACACCATTTTAGCACTGTACCCTCGAAACGTAAGAAAGACTGCATCTCACCACAATGCCCATCATAACCTCAGAAGACATCAATCGTACTGCAAGATGGAAGAAACAGAGGTTGCTAGAGCTTTACTGTGGAGACTAAACATGGGTTTCACCAATTCAAGCCTCCAACAAGCAAAGTGGTGGTAATGCACTGGTGGATGAGTCATCTACCACATAGTGTTGCATAGTGATGCAGAGGGGCAGCATTCCTTTGTGTGAAGTGGACATCACACCTCAACCCCTGAACATTAGTCTACACCTGGGTGGTTGACTTCAGCTTATTAGGCTCAGTGTTCCAGAACTTTCACACTGAGGGGTACCCGGAGTTACTAACAGTCCTACAATTGTGAAAGGGCAAGCAAAGGATCTGGTTGTCACAAAATGACTGGATTTCATCAAAATTCGGTTCACTTAACTCAAGTATCATCTGAATATTGGTTTTTGACTTGCAGGTAGCAAACCCTAGTTTATCACACCCCCAGAGAATGTCTGTAACAAGCTTCAGGAACCACAGGAAATGATAATTTCCTGAAAGTTTGTTATCAGAAAGTTATCACACTCAAGAAAGTTTCTATAATTTGAAAAAAAAAAAAAACTATTTGTTATAAGCAGTACAAGTTTTTACTTCCCTTTTATGTACAATATGAAATGATCATGAAGTTTTTTTTTTGTATTTGACACCAGTTTTTCAGCAGTTTATAACTGGAACACCAATAAATAATTTTCTTTGTAGCTTTATGTGATTGAATACACATTGAAGAAGGTGCTATGACAATATACATTTCAAAAATCAACATTAGAGGTAGTGTGTGCACTTTATTGCATGCAACATGAGTTATTTTCTGTCCCTACATGAACTGTGAGGTTCTTCAATGAAATGTATATCTGTTTTTGCATATTACAAATGAAAAAAGTAACAGCAAATGTAGCCATGTTTTAAAAAGAAGTTCTTGTTTGTTTCTATTTACTAGTTATAAGAGGCTAACTGTTTGTTTAGTATCTACTGTCATGCGAACAATAAATATAATTCATTCCCTCCATCTTTCCTTTGGGATGGGTGAGAGTATGAATTGTAGGTAAAATATTTGCACCAATGACATTCGATAATTTGTTTTTTCTGTAAACTGCTTTATTTTTTCCCAAACAACAAAGAGTACAAAATTTTGCCAGGTGAAGTGTCAAAAATTAAGGGAAGGGGTAGGGAATACATAGTACTAGAAATTTCAAATTATGAAAAGTAAGATATATTTTGAAAATAACAAAGAAAAAGATCATTTTCAATTCAATAGGAAAAAAAAAACTAAAAATTTATTATAGTTAAAAAATAAACAGTCTAATAGCAGTTACATGAGTGTTTAATTAGGGGTGCAGCCCATGGAGGGTCAAAAGGGTAAATGAAAATTTTATATGGATTATACATTTTCATTTCACATACGCTGTTAGTTGCTATGGAATTTTAAACTCTATTTTAAATTCAGTGCATTTGAGTTTTTCATATGAAAAGCAAAAAAAAAAATTCTTATTTTCATTTTCTTGTTCAGTGTTATGGAATCAATACAAATGTTTTTCAAATGGTGGACAGTGAAAAAGACAAAATTTATAACAGAAAAAAATCTTATCTACAGTGGATGAATTTTATGAAATACATTATCATACATAGAAAAATTTAATTTACAACAAACAATCTTTTAAAGTTAAGTAAATGTGGGTACAAAAGGAAATGAAATTTCTCTTCATCTAGAACAGGGGCATCCAACCCTTTTTGGCTGTGGGCTCAAATTATGGTTTACTGGTAATTATGCATTTTTAAAAGGAGGACCTTAATTTTTAATATTTACTGTTTAATTTTTTAAATGGTAAATATTAAAAATTCTTATTATAATATAATTTTGTAATACATAATAATCAAATATGAAAATCTAGCATCATTATTACATGACACTAATAATATTCTTATTATATGGTTATAATAATACTGTGTCATATCGAGGGAAATACTAAAAACAGCTATCCTAAAAAAAAGTCAGTGTGAAACTATATTTTGTTACACACTAGCTTTAATCTTGGGGAGGGAGGAAGGGGGCATAATGCCTAATGGCTGCACAATATGAGGAAATGGGCCACACCCAGCCCACAGGCTGGAAACCCCTGATTTAGAACATGATCAGATAATTAAACCAAATATTGTAAAATTATCAGTATCATTAATCAAACTTATTAGAGCCATTATTATTACGAGAGAGCTAACAGGATATATTTAGCTATGTCTATTTCAGAAATCATGTCAGTGTTATTACAGTGGAATTATTTAATATTTATATACAAATTAAATTTAATGATCATATGCATAAATTAACAAGAGGTTAAATTCAATGACATCTTAGCGTAAAACAGGACTCATTCCGGAAGGTCAATTATCAATCCATCATCTTCATTAATACCTTCAGCAATATTGCTTGGGGATGAATCTACTACAGGGCCATCAACAATTTCACTGAAAAAATGAATAAAAGAAATATAATACAAAATATATAACTAAGAAAGTTATAAAAATATAGTAAAACTAATCAGAGTGAAACTAAAACCAGTTAGAATATTAAATTTAAAAATGTATTTTAAGTGGTTATTCAAAATGAATATAAAGTATTGACTACAGCCACAGCCTTAGACTTTCAAAAATTTCAATACAAAAGTGAAATGAGGGAAAGTATTGCACCCTATTTTAATTAAAATTACTGTATCTCAAATATTTTAAATTTAATAAAGAAATGAATGGGACTGAAAACAGCTATCCATTTTTACAATACAAGCATCATTTTAATGCCAAGTTAAAATAAAACAGAATTCAGAACATAAAAAATCACTTCCAAGTGCATAAATAAATAATTAATGTAGTAGTAGAAACAGCACATTCATACATACACCTTATGCTAACAACATTAAAAAATAGCTACATCACTGGTCATCAGAATGATCTTTCATGTTAGATGGTCACTATGAACTATGAGAGATAGAAGAGGGAACAAATCTATTTACAATGTTCATATTTAATAATAATAATAATAATAATAAAAAAATTCTTGCATACACTACAAAATGCTTCTATTTTAAATTGTTTACACTTCATCCAGAATGACAACACTTTGCCTCTGTGTCAGTGCAGACTGAAAGATGCTGAATGACAAGAGCTAATGCCAGATGTTTGTGTTGGAATTCTTTTGGGTGAAACACAATTTTTGTTTCCTGCTATTGATAGGATTCTTCTGTTTTCAATAATTTATTTTGTTAAGTTTACTCATTTATAGATGCAGCTGAGTTGGTGGACAACTAGTGAACAGAAATAGAGCTTTGCATAGCTGGAATTTTCATCTTTGTGTCATGCAAATTTTCAGTAATTTAACTGCATGCGTAAGTTTAAATAGGAGCTGAACTATTTTGTAGTGTGTATTGTTTCACTATCTATAAATCATGGATAAATTTATCCAGTAACAGAAAAGAAAACAATATCAGTGTTCAGAACAGTAGTTGCCTTCATGCTTATTTTGTACTGAAATGAGCTGATCAGAAGCTAATCTAGAGAGGAAAAAAACACCATTTTGAAGGCATGAAACACTCAAATATTGTCAAAACAAGTTGCCAATTCTGAGTTAACCAGAACAAAAAGTATACCTGATTGTACTTTTTGTTCGTTTATCATTCACCTCAACATAATGTACTTTTTGTACATCATGATATATCATAATGTACAAAAAGTACATAATGATAAAGCTTTCTGTAAATTTTGTGAGGCTTATGAACTAAAGTTCACAACATTTTCAACAATAGTTTGAAACTCTTTCTTGTGCAGTGGTTTTTGACAACTGGAAGGAATTTAATAAACAGAAAAAACCTAGCTGTCATAGAGAAATCTGAATCAAGATTGAATTCTGAATCTGAATTCCCATTGCACAAAGCAGATAGTACTGTTTCCTAGTACATGGTCTGATATGACAAAGAAAAAAATGGTCAAATTCAAGGTTGTACTCTTTAAATTTTTTTTTTTTATTTAGTGCTCTGTATTCAACAATTGGCCATAAGAGGACACAAAGACAATACAAGCAATTTTAGAATTATGTTAGATTTGGGAGTGGAAGTTTACTCAGAGCTGAGAATGTTTTTTGCAATATATAGTGTACTTTTCAAAAAAACATTTGGCCCATGCTTTTTTTGAAAGACACTAAATGGAACTTTCTTTATTGCTTAAAGATTAGTTTTTCGTAATTTTTGATTAAAATATAGTAATGTGGTTATTATTTGTGTTTCTCTGATTAAGTTAGTGAATTTGTTTGTTACTTGGCCTTTGAACTTTCTTATAAACTAAAGTCGATTTCTGCCACCATTGTTATGATATTGATATAGGCCAGCAGATCCCAAACTGTGCAGCACAGCAAACTCACAGGATATTTTAAATTTTTGAGGGAAACACAGCGGTACTCAACATCTGTCGGACACCGTGCGAACTACTAGTTTGAGGTAGTTCACAGTTTCAACATTACTTATTAAGTTGTTTGGACCTAACTACTTAATAAACGAAACTGTTAGGTATTTCTTTTGGCCTAGGGGCACCGTGAAAAAATTACTGAGACACTAAGAGAACCATGAACCGAGAAAGTTTGTTTGGGAACTTCTGATATAGGCAATACTTGGAGAGTTTTTACGTAGTCTTGTAGCAGTGTATCAGAAGTGTTTTTGTTAGAGCTTATAAACTATTATAGCAATACAAATGTTTTAATAACATAATTTTATCACTTAGTTTGTAATCTAGGATAATGTATTTTGTACTTCTGTCATAACAGTGTTATTCTTTTCAATCTCTTAGTTTTGCGAGTTGTTTTTAAATTAGTTAGACTAAAATAATGCCTCACACTAGAGGAGAAAAGCAACGGCTCAAAGTGGAAGGAATGAAAGAAAGTTCTCCAATGAATCAAAGATTATGTTAGGTGTTTTACTGATGCCCTCTTTGTGAAGCTAGCAGAACATGATACAGCTATGCCATTGTCTGTTCGTTGCAAAGAGCATGAGAAGATTAAGTGCCAATTTGGTGTTCTGATGGGATTACATGAGGGCTTGAAGAATAGGGCTGATGCCCCTCAAAGGATTAAAAGAGAGGGGGCTCATCAAGCACTTAGCTGCCCAGTCCAACAACTTGAGCCCATGTCCCAGCATCAACAACACAATGACATCCTCTGAAGTAGAGATGTTGTTGTTGTTATTTTTGATTTTTAGGAGCATTAGCAACTAAGGTCATATTGCTCTGGGGATATGCGGTGGTCATTCCCTGACCTTTCCGCATCTTCCGTATTTGGTGGTCACGGGCTCGAACCCCGGTCTAATCAAGAAACATGTGCTACGCACTGCTGCTCCTGCCCACCTGGCTACGGAGGTGCCGAAGTAGAGCTCCTTGGTCCCAAAAGAAGCAGCTAGAGATGATGACTTGATTGTCAGGGAAACAGGAAATATAGGATTTAGGACTGCAAACAGGATGGCTGAAATAGAACAAGACGCATCTGCCAAAAGCAAAAGTTGAAGAAATTGCAGAGCTGATATTGTTTAAGAGTACAAAAGGCAATACTGTTATACAAGTTGGTACTAATGATATTAAGGGTAGAAGATCTGAGGATCTAATTAACGTGTATAGAGCAACATTGAGGAAAAGTTGTGCATTAGGATTGAAATTAAACGCATCTGCCATTCTGCCCAAACACCACGGTAGGGTACATAATAGAGCCTAGTAAATCAGTTAAGCCCAGGAGAAGGCTCACAGGATAGAATTTTTCTCAGCATGGTTTGGGCTCATTAACAGGAGAAACTGTTTCTGGGATGCACCTAAATAGAAGGGGGTGCAAGAATATTTGCTGATGTTATTGAGGCAGTGTTACATGGGTTGGAAAACTGTTAGCCTGGGAGGGGAGGATACACAGACTACTAGATTAACAGTAACCACAGGCAGAGGTGAAAGTAATTCTTACACTGCTTCGATTAGAACATGCAGCAACCTGGAAAACAAGGAGTCAGGGATTTCAAGACCTGCTGGAAGACATTATGAAACAAACAAATACACTCCTGCCAAAAAGTTTGGAATCAGGTTTCATTTTTTCTTAATTTTCAAAGTTTTTTTTTTATTATTATTAAAATTGGATCAACTTGTTTACTAATTTTTATTAAAATATTTTCTATTATGTATAAAAATTAAAAAACAAATAATATTAAAGAAATTTCTAGAATATCTGAGAATATTCTAGAAAGCTATTCAACTCCTGAATGTGGTAGAATATTGTAGATGATTCTAGAATGTGGGAGTATTGTTTCAATATTACAGAAGATTGTAGATGATTCTGCAATAATATAAATTGAGGAGTAACAGCTGAACATAATTAAACCGAACACCCATCATTCGAAAAGAGTGTTTGGTATCAGTTTCGTGTGTTTTGTGATAAACATGGCAAGAAAATTTTTTTTTTTTTTTTTGGTAGTTGTTGGCGCATCGGCTTCTGTGGCCATAATGCATCTCCCAAGGTTTTTGCAGTACTTTGATCCAAGCCCTAGGCGGGAATCGAACCCGCGACCTTTGGGTTGCCAGGCAGGCACTTTACCCACCTGGCTAGCCTGGCCGGCTATGGCAAGAAATAAGAAATTCAGTGATGAAAAAGAAACGAATACTATTATAACTCTGTATAAAGAAAGTTATTCCACGAGAAGTGTTAGCAAAAAAATCTAGGTGTTTCATTTAAAGAGTACAAGCTACATGTGACAATTCAAGGAGACCGACAATTTAAAGGACAAATTCACGATCAGGATGATCACGCATAACAACAGAAGTACAGGATAAGACCATAACACTGATTTCTAAACCCAATCGATGACTTACTGTACCTGAACTATGAGCTGCTGAGTTCAATAGGAACTGAGAAACTCCCATGTCTACATACATCCACTGTGAAACTTTGTCTTGAACAAATGGTCATGTAGTGGTTTGAAAACTCATATTAAAACCAGAAAATTGAAAGGAACGGTTGGTTTGGGCTAAGAGCCATCAACATTGGTCACTGATTGACTGGAAAAACATACTGTGGTTAGATGGATCCAAGCATATATACGAGACCAACTAAACAAAATATGGTGCCAAATTGTTTAGTGCCTACAGTCAAGCATGGTGGTAGTTCAATCACGATATGGGGTTGCTTCTGAGTTTTTGGAGTAGATGACAACATCATCATCATTGTAAGAATTTTAAGAAAAGAAGGCCATAAAAACATACTTAAACAAAACGCAATATCCTCTGAACTTTAATTTTGTGGAAGAAATTTTATATCACAACAAGACATTGATCTGAAGCACAGGTCTAAGCTGCGCAGAGACTTTCTAGCAACTAAACAATAGGAGGGGATATTGCAAATTATGGCATGGCCACCCCAATTGCCTAACTTAAACCTGACAGAGCTTTTATGATATCATCTAGACTGTCAAGTCCATGAAGTATGCCCATTTTCATAAATTTTATGGGAACCTTTCAGATCGCTTGGAATAACGTTAGTCAAGACACTAGTCACACATGAAGAAGTCTGTAGGGAAGTGGAGGCCAGAAGTTTATCAAACTCTAGCAGGAACTAAATGATTTTTTAAGAGCTGAGAGCAAAGTGGAGGAGAAATTGTTGAAGTTAAACATAAGAAAGGCACTAGGGGGATGGGATCTAACCAGTTATATTAAAGGAGGCAGCAAAGGAAGTAAGCAAACCCTTAGCCATAATTATGAAAGCTTCCTTGGACTCAAGGAAGATCCCCATGGACTGGAGATGTGCAAATGTGTCCCCAATTCACAAAGGGGGGGGGGGGTCAAAAGGTGGCATGAGTAATTATAGACCTGTTAGTTTAACTTCTGTTCTGGGAAAAATAATGGAGTCACTGGTTAAAGAAGCACTGCAAGATCATCTAGACAAGACAGCATTTATAGTTCAGATACAGTATGGGTTTGTTAAGGGGAAGTCTTGCCTCACAAATTTGATTGGATAATATGATGTGGTCATAAAGGAACTGGATGCAAAAAAATAATTTTGATATCGTGTACTTGGATTTTAGGAAAGCTTTTTATACCGTTGCGTGTGGAAGACAACTGTACAAACTGGAGTAGTAGGGCATTAAGGGCAAGTTGCTGCTATGGATAAACAAATAGTTGAGTGGGAGAAGACAAAGTGGTAATCAGTGGACACTGCTCTTCATGGACTAATGTTATTAGTGAAGCTCTCCAGGGTTCAGTGTTGGGCCCACTGTTGTTTTTTGTATTTATCAATGATATTGATGGAGTACAATGTGTACAGACAGAAAAGGATGGGGGGGTAGAAGATGGTATGTTCCAAAATCTAAGGCAGTGCATTCAGTGCAATGTTGAGTCAATGTATGATGTAATCACCGAGAAAACAAAAATTAGAGATGAGAGAAAGAATGTTATTGGCCAACTGATTACAATGAGTATAATGAACAATTGTACAGACATATAGAGTGAGCCAATAATTCAGAAGTCTCATAATGGGGAACTTTAACTTTCCAGATATTGACTGGGCCCAGTCAGTTGGTTACTCACACTGTAGAAAGACTTTTGTGGATTTACTGGATGACTGTTTCCTGCATCAGAATGACAGAGGGGTGACAAGAGTAAGTAATGCTCTAGATCTGGTTACCACCATGAGCCTTCCTGCATTAAGAAAGTGCAGATAAAAGACCCACTAGGTGGCAGTGATCACAATATATTAATGTGGAATTTACTTAAAGATGCAACTACTGTCAAGAGCAAAGGGAAAGGCAGTTGCTTTCATTAAGGTGACTATAATAATCTGGACAGTTTTCAAATTCTATAGAGTGGGACCACCTAATGAAGCCATCAACAGCAAATTCAAAATGGGAAGCATTCGGGGATGTAATCATAGAAGCTACTACTAAGAGATACTGTTCAAAGCTTAGAACTAAATGGATGTCAGATGAATTGATGAGACATGTGTGCCTAAGAAGAAAATGTATGGGATGCATATAAATTACCAGGTGACACAGATGCCTACAGTAGATATAAATTATTTTGCAATCGAATCACAAAGGAAGTTAGGCAAGCCAAGAGAAAAGCAGCAAAGACTTCTTTACTTATGTAAGCTCTAGAAGGAAGGGGGCTGAATCACATTGGTCCACTTGATGCCAATGGTTTAACTGTTGATGATCCTGCTCAGGTTGCTGACAGGCTGAATAGGTATTTTGCATCTACATTTGCACATGAGGAGTTCTTTAGGGAGGGGGATGGGATCTATCCAATTATATTAAGGGAGGCAGCAAAGGAGATAAACAAACCCTTAGCCATAATTCAAGGGTTAAGTCTCAGACAACATTAAAAACAAAATCATTTTGTAGAAAACGTTTTTGTAATTAACCAAGAAAAGGTCATTTGACATTTTCTTGGTTTACCGGAAATGTGCTTATAGCCCAAGCTAACTTGTAAACTACTAGAGAAATACATTTCTATAACATGATATGCATTGTTATTTGTATACAGTTAAACTAAAGTTGTCTCGAAACAAAAATGCAATTTTGTAGTTAACATTGGCTGACACCAAGCCCTCGAATTATGAGAGCATCTTAGGATACAGGGGAGGTTCCCACTGACTGGAGATGTTTGCAAATGCATCCCCAATTCACAAAGGGTAACATGAGTAATTACAGACCTCTTAACTTCTGTTCCAGGGAAAATAATGGAGTCACTGGTTAAAGAAGCAATGCATGTCCATGAAGACCGGAGTGCAGTTATGCTTCAGTCACAGCATGAGTTTAAGGGGAGATCTTGTCTGACCAATCTAATTAGATACTACTATAATACAGTGACAAAGGAGCTGGATGCAAAAAATGATTTTGATATCATATAGTCAGGTCTCCATATTCGTGGGGGTTATGTGGTAACACTTCCCGCAAAAATGTGAAATTCGCAAAAATCTGCACTCTCGCCTAAATAGCTCCATATGTTTTCGCAACCGCTTACGCAACCATTTACAATTAACAGAAAAACGTTTAAATGTGTTTAAAAGGTTTTAATCGTGTTTTACAATAATGAGTAACATTTTAGATGCATGTTTCAAAAATACTGTATAAAAATTTTATTACATAGTTTAAAAAAAGGCATGCACCGGGTATTCACTACAGGATTCAGTACTCCTCAGTAATAGGGGTCTCAGAGGCTGGAGAAGAAGCAGGGTTGGCCGATGTCGAGACTTCTGCCTTGAATCCCAGGCCTTCTTCTCTTTGACAGCTATATAGGTGTGCTGAGGCATCTTCCAGAATAATTCCGTTTCTTTGGCATTGGAAAACCTGTTAGGTTTATGTCCCTTCTCCTCAATGAGTTTCTTGAGTTGTGCAGCATAGGCCTTAATAGCCTCATGATCAGCTGAAGCAGATTCACCCACAATCTTTACATTACGGAGTGAATAACGCCTCTTGAATTTCTGCAATCAGCCTTTGCTGGCAATGAAAGTGATTTCTGTGGTGCTCCTAGAACAGAGAGTTAAATCTGTTGTAAAGAACGAGGGCCTTAGTGTTCAGAGGCAGTTGTTTTTCTTGTGCTGCTGGTCTTCAATCCAAATGAACAGTAAATAAGCCACATATTTAGCAGTAAGAATTCCACCATTTCACACTGCCCTCTGGTCTTAGTTTCTTGTTTTTTTGTGAGCCCTTCTCGACATTTATCTAGAATCTGCACTTTCTCATTCAAACTCATCATTTTCTTGGCCCTTTTAGGCTTTTGTCCATCACCCCATGGGTATTCACAAAATCACAGTAATATTTTAAGCAGAAGTAGCCTAATGCAGACACACACACACACAAAGGTCACAAGTTGTCCTACTCAGATGTTGTTCACTGGGTGAATGCAGCAAGCAGCAGCCAAATTTTAGTATGATAAATTTCGTGACCGATGACTGTACTAGGAAAGTTTTCAGGAAAGCTTTTGATTCTGTTGCACATAAAAACTGCTGTTCAAATTGGAGCAGTATGGTATTAAGGGCAAGTTACTACTATGAATAAAGGGCTGGTTGAGTGGGAGAAGACAGAGAGTGGTTATCAATGGACACTGTTCTTCGTGAACTAATGTTATTCATGGAGTCCCCCAGGGTTCAGTGCTGAGCCATTGTTGTTTTCTGTATTTGTTAATGATAATTGATGAAGGTATATTAGGCTTAATGTCTAAGTTTGCAGATGATACAAATGTTGGCTGCGTGGTTACTGACAGTAATGAAGGTATGCTGCTGCAACAAGATCTAGAAAACTTAGGCAGATGGGCTCAGAAATGTAATTGAAGTTTAACATTGACAAATGCAAGGTACTGCATATGGGGAGCAGTAACCTCAGAGTAATGTATCAACTGTGTGATAGTACACTGAGGGTAGTGGCAAATTAAAAGGACCTGGTGCAGATATGAAGTTCTCTGAGCATTAGCATTTAGTAGAGGCATATGATGCAAGAAAGCAAGCTTATTCAGCATCAGCCAAAAAAAAAAAAAAAAAAAAAAAACACAACCACTACTCCCATTTTACCCCTCCGTTCGTTCGAAATACCTGTCCAGCTGAGCCTTAAATTTGTTTAGGCTATCAACTTCAACAACAAGTGATGGAAGTCTATTCCACAAACCAACTGCCCGCTGGCTAAAGGCAAATTTCCATACATCTATCCGACATCCGTCCTTCCTCAATTTGAATTTATGCCCTCTCAGGTGATTATTCTGAGCAAGAGGAAGAATCCCATCGGCATTGAGCATGCTCAAGCCATTCAAAGCCTTATACACCTCTATCAGATCACCTCGCCGATGCCTAGTCTCCAGACTCTGTAATTTGCAAAACTTAAGCCTTTCTTCGTAAGAGCAACCCTTTGTTCCATTCACTAATCTTGTTGCCCTTCTCTGTACTCGTTCCAGCAGCTCTACATCCTTCTTGAAATGAGGCCTCCAGACCTGTATACAGTACTCAAGGTGTGGTCTGACCAATGCCTTATACAAGGGAATAATCACATCCCTATCCCTGCTAGAAAAATTCCTGTATATCATTGACAAGACACCATGAGCTACTCTTGCAGCTCGTCTGCACTGCTCAGAGAACTTGATATCTGCCTGCACAATTACCCCCAGGTCCTTTTCATTCTCGACCACTGTCAGCGTAGTACCACAGAGTTGATACGTTGCTCTGGGGTTACTGTTTCCCATATATAGTACTTTACATTTGTCAATGTTAAACTTCATTTGCCACCTCTCAGCCCATCTGCTCAACCTTTCCAGATCCTGTTGCAGCAGCATAGCATCAGTAGTGTCCTTAACAACCCTGCCAACCTTTGTATCGTCTGCAAACTTGGACATTAAGCTTGATATACCATCATCAATATCATTTATAAATACAGAAAACAACAATGGACCCAACACTGAACCCTGAGGAACTCCACTAATAACATTAGTCCACGATGAGCAGTGTCCATTGATTACCACTCTCTGTCTTCTGCCACTCAACCATCCCTTTATCCATAGCAACAATCTGTCCCCAATGCCACACTGCTCCAATTTGTGCAGCAGTCTTCCATGCACAACAGTATCAAAAGCCTTTCTAAGATCCAAATATATAATATCAAAGTTATTCCCTGCATCCAGTTCTTTTGTGACTACATCATAGTATCCAATCAAATTGGTCAGACAAGACCTGCCCTTAACAAAACCATGCTGTGTCTGAGCTATAACTGAATTCTTGTCTAGATGATCCTGCAGTGCTTCTTTAACCAGTGCCTCCATTAATTTTCCTGGAACCGAAGTTAAACTAACAGGTCTATAATTATTTGTGTCAGCCTTTGATCCTCCTTTGTGAATTGGGGTTACATTTGCACATCTACAGTCTATGGGTACCTCCCCCGAGTCCAAAGAAGCTCTCAATAATTATGGCTAGGGGTTTGCTTACTTCCTTTGCTGCCTCCTTTAATATAACTGGATAGATCCCACCCACCCCGGGTGCCTTTTTTATGTTTATCCTGAACAATTTCTCCTCCACTTTCCTCTCAGTTATTAGAAAATCATCTAGCTCAGTATAGTTAGATGTCAGGACAGCTCATGGGGTTTTGTCAATGATATACAGGAATATTGCTAGCAAGGGCAAGGAGGTGATTAATCCATTGTATAAGGTCAGGCCACATTATGAGTATTGCATACAGGTCTGGAGGCCTGATTTTAGGAAGGATGTAGAGTTACTGGAATGGGTAAATGTGGGCAAAGAGATTGGTGAGGGGAACAAGGGGGTTTACCAAATAAAGCTTCAATTCTGTAAATTGCAGCATCTGGAAACTAGGCACTGCAAGGTAATCTGATGAAGGTGTTTAAGGCTTTGAATGGCTTGAGCAAACTCAATGTGCTGATAGGATTCTTCCTGTTTCTCAGACTATGCACATGGGGTGAGGCATATATTTAAATTGAGGAAGGATGGTTGCAGAACAGATGTGAGTAGTTTGAATAAGTTCAAGGAAGAACTAGACAAACTACTGGAAGAGATGGAGAGGTGAAATGGAATTTTTTTTTTTTTTTTTTTTGGCTGATACTAAGCTTGCTTTCTTGCATTATTTACCACTATTAATACTAATAATAATGTGCTGGTTGCTATAAAACTAAATAAATATTTTCTACCCACATTCACATGCAAAAGAAAAAAGTTTTTAGAGATGGGAACACCAAAAGTACTCCTAGTTATATCTTGGAGTTAGATGACTATGATAACTGAGAAGGAAGTGGAGAAGAGATTGTTAAAGCTTGAAGTAAACAAAGAGCCTTTGGCTGATAGAATCTATCCAATTACATTAAAAGCAGCAGCAAAAGAGGTAACTAAACATTTAGCCATGATTATGAGAGTATTCTTGAATTCATGGGAGGTCACTATAGATTGGAGATGTGCAACACACTCTTTTTTTCTTTCTCTCTCTCTCTCTGCTATTAACAAAAAGGATCCCAAAGCACAATGTAAGCAATCAGAAACACATAATTTTACCCTCTGTTCCAGTGAAAATAATAGAGTTAGTGGTTAAAGAAGTATTGCAGTATTTTCATGACAGGAATGGAGTTATAGGGAAATCATGAATTTCTTAAGGGGGAAATTTGTCTGACTACTCTGATTAGCTACCATAAAACAAAGGAACCAGATGTAAAAAATAATTTTGACATCATATTCTTGGATTTTATTAAAGCTTTTGATAACTTTTTCACATGAAAGACCACAGTAAAATTGAAGCAGTGTGGCATTAGGGAGGAAAAGTTACTGCTATAGATAAAGGGATGGTTAAGTGGCAGAAGACAGAGGTAGTTATAAATGGGCACTCCTTTTTTTTGGATTAATGTTACTAGTAGAATTCTTGAAGGTTTGTTGCTGGTCCCCATACCATTTTCAGTATTTATTAACAATATTAAATCCCCATATCATTTTCAGTATTTATTAACAATATTGATGAAGGCATATCAAGTTTAAGTGGCAGGGTGGTTAATGACAAGAATCAAGGCATAATATTACAAAAAGACTTAGAAAAATTAGACTTGATTGGTTGTGGAAATTTAAGTTTAACACTGAAAAATGTAGCAGCAATCCCAGAATAATATATCAATTAAATAGTAAGTATTTTCATTTTCCACACACTCAACGTGGAAAATGAAAGTGATCTAGGGGTAACTACAGTCTGAGAAGTTTTCTGAGCAGTGTAGATAGACTGCTAGGGCAGCCCATAGGGATTTTGGGAATGATATGGCAGGAATTTTGCCAGCAGAAACAAGGAGGTTATTATTGCATTGTATAAGACAATGGTTAGGACAAATTCTAAATATTGCATAAAGATGCAGAAAGCCTAATTTTAGGAAGGATGTGAATCTGTTGGAATGGGTGGAGAGGACAGCAATGAGACTGATGATGGCAACAAAAGGATGTTGTGTGTGTGTGCAGTCATTCCCCACAGATCAGAAAAGCACTGCTCCACCAATATTTCAATTCCTTGTCATCTTATATCTTTTTTACTATGGAGTTAGAGGTAGATCATGCTCTTCTGTTTCTAGATGTCTTAGTTTTGACATATGGGTTCTCATTTGGTGGCCTCAGTATATAGAAAACAAATGTGCCAAGGACAGTTCACCAATTAAAAGTGCTATGCATATGTCCCAGGACACATGCATAGCACAGCATGAGCATTATTTAGTTGAGCATGGTCCCACTGTGATTACGCTGCCAATAGGAATGCTGAGATTTCTAAGGTCAGGATGGATTTGTCTAGGTGTGGATATTCCCCCCCAAACCCTCATGTTTTGGATAGATTTCAATTACATGGGAATAATTCTGTTTCCCATTTGGATTGCAATAGTGAGTTTATTACCACTGCTTATATTCCTCACTATCCGGGCATATCTGCACATCTTGTTAGGGTGTTGCAATGCTGCCATATTGGTTGTGAGCAGCTCCCTGGCAGGAAGTTGCAATCAATGGTTCCAGAGTTAAATTTGACATTCCCTTACTGCTAAATGCCGATCCTGTTAATTGGATCACATGCCCAGATTGTAGGGCGTATTATAGTGGCAAGTCTGATTGGAAGCTTTGCAATTGCATCTCAGAGTACAGGGGCTATTCATCAGGCAACTTTGCCCCCTCTGCTGTTGCTGAGCATTACTGGTGTGAGCAGCATGTTAATTGTAACCCACATTCCAGTGATGAAATTTTGGACTGCACATATGATTCTCATCATCACTCCTGGTTGGAAACACTCCACATAGCTGTAGAGGGTTCCAAAATTAATTGCATTGGTGGAACCCACATACACCCTATTATGGAAGTGGTTATTTTATGACACAATGAAAGACAGCAAGCTTATAACTTGGCAAATATACGTTGGCCTACTTCTGCAAAGCCTGATGGCTGATGTTTTGTTCCCCCCTTTTTTTAACCATTCATGAACTGTGCTGGTTTGTTGTAACACATGTGTATATTTTGTACGCCTGCAGAATATAATGATGGTCATACTATCCTTCTAAGTTGATAAAGGAGTACATTTGCTCTGAAAGCTTCTTAATGTATATTTTGTTTTTGTTCTTATTGCTTTTAGTACATACTTTTATCACTTTTAGCACACATCTGTCTATATTTTATTACTATTCTTAATAAGTTTCCATATATTGTACAGGTAGTTCTTGACTTTACGAGTTAATTCATTCCTAGTGTGCGCTTGTAAAGCGGGAATTTATTTCCCATAGACGTAATGTTAAAAACAATGAAATTTGACCATAATAATGTTAAGTAAAAGTTAACGAAATGACAGTTTATGCTTAAACAATGATTTACTTATCCAAAGAAATGAAAACATGGCCCTTAAAATCAAGCGAATTATAATAATAAAGGAATCATTTATGTCATACAAATGTTAAAGAATGTTTGTTTTTCTTTATCATCGACTAAATGCACACTCAATGGTTATCACTCATTGTTGGAAACACAAGGAGTTGTCTTCTTCTTCAAAAATGCTTCAAGAGTCGTTAGTTTCCAAGACAGTCTTCTCTTTATAAATTTCATGACAGAATACATAAGCATTGTTTAAATCTGTATCACGTTACTCGAAAATCGGAACTGCTTTTTCTGTGTTGAAAAGCTTCATTAAGCCCCTTGAAAGTGAACGAACGAACAGGAATTTCAGCTGTTAAATCTTTTTCCTTGGCTTCTTCACATTTTGCCATTTCAAGGAGGTCTTCATTTGTGAGCTCTGTACCATGTGCTTGAAGCAGATCGGTAACATATTTTGTGGAACCCTCAAGCTGGAATTGGTTAGCAATATTAACAACCACTTCTGTTTCATTTTGTTTGTTATTTGGGGTTTTTTTTTTTTTTTTTTTAGGAGCATTAGCAACTAAGGCCGTATTGCTCCGGGACATGCGGTGGTCATTCCCTGACCTTTCCGCATCCTCCGTTTCATTTTGTACGATCTCTGCTGTATTGTATACAATACAGTACTACTACAGCAGGAAATATTGTATACAATACAGTACACAGTAGCAGTGTAATGTATACCTATGCCTGTGGTTTTAAATGTTGTATTTATGAACGTTTAGTATTTATTTATTGCAAATTAATGTTCATATTTTCGATTTTGTTGATACTTGAAAAAAAAAAAAAAAGAACTCATAAACCCGGGAACTCGTAAAGTGAAAACTGCCTTTACTTTATTTTTATCGTATTTTTAATAAAGTTTTATTTTATACTTTTATGTTCTGTCAGTAGTGACAAGGTTTGTTTCAGGTATTTTTCTTGTATGGTAGGGACCTCTTTGGTTGGTATTATATACATGCATTGAGACTAGCAGGACACACACACACAGACTAGCCTATGTGTGTGTGTGTGTGTGGTTGATCAAAATAACTCTCTAAGCTGACTGGCAGTATAGATAAATAATAGGGAGGCTCTCTGTAGAGTATGCACTGTACTGAGTCAGCTATGGAATTCCAATGGTTGTTAATCCTGTCTGTCTTAGTTTTGCCCACTGTGATCAAAGGTTCTGAGAGCAAAGCAAACTTTTCATAGAAAGTACATTATAGAAACATTTTTGAGCTTGTAGTGATCATATTAATGTCAGAGGTTGTGTACATTCGGCTTCTCATTCTGAGTTGAAAAACTTTTAATCTTGATTTAGTTGTTCAAAGAAAACACTCCTGCTAAAAGCGCTGGAGTCAACTGGAGTGCCAGGTGAGATAAAAATGTGTTCCTGTACTGTATTCACCAAGGATGTTAGGTTCATGTATACCTCTAATTTTGGTACTGTAGCCATTCCTTGTGCTTCTTCAATTTGGTGTTTCTTCACTAAGATTCTTGGAGATAATGCATGCACTGGCTGCAGATGAGTTGACAAAATGGATAGTTCATTGACTATTAAGGAGAGGACCCCCCCCCTTCCCCAGGAGTTGATAGGACTAAGAGGATTTGACAAAGTCAAATTCCAGCTGTGCTGCATGAATGAGTGATAGGTGTCCAGGGGAGAGGTGATATTGGGGTTGCTAAGGCACATGAGAGAATATGGATGTATACCCATTCTGGGTAGACATCCAAAGATTCGTGGTGTGGAAAATGACTGTGGGATTCTGGTCTGCAGAAAACTGTTTGGAGATGGTTTACCTTAATTGGTGCCAGAAGATTGTGCATGCTGGAGCTGATGATGTGACCATTTAGATAAGTTGGGGATCTCAAAGGATTTGCATGTAAGGGAATCCTGATTACTTGGACCTGTTAAGCAACACAAAAATGTATTCTTGGGTGGGCTTGGGCCTACCTCTGTTACTTGCTGTAGGAATGCTGGTGCAGATGGAGTTAATCAATCCTTCAAGCCTATCCTGAATGACCTAGTTAATTTTTAATTTTATAAGGATCATGAGAGTTGCTGCATTTTCTCCAATGGTGTACAACTGTTTTATGGTACATATCAAAGGGCAAAATGGGTTCCCATGGAGGCAGGCAGCTTACAGTGGTATAGTTTGCATTTCTTGGTCAGTTTTAAAGACTGGGCAGTGATGACCAACCTGGGCCAGGATTTCATCTTCAGGTTTTACTTGGGTCAGAAGTCACGAAGGACTGCAATTTCTGATTGGGCTCAGGAATAAAAGGTGATCTTTGAGGCAAAGAGGAAGGCAGTGGAGAGCACTTATCAGCTGTGGGATGGCCTGCTGCAGTGCTTGATTTTGCAAAAACAATATTGATTGACTACTTTAAAAACTTTTCACTTACTTTTCACCTAGACAATTTAGGCAGCTATTACCATCAGGATGGATTGTAGCAGGGTCTCCAGATACTGGGGATGTATTTTCCATATGTTAGGGTTTTTCCACAGGTTTTAGGCAGTTATTACCATCAGGAAGGGTTGTAGCAGTGTCTCCAGATACTGGGGATGTATTTTCCATAGGTTAGGGTTTTCCCACATGTTTCTTGCCTTGCAGAAAGGTCGTTCAGAATGCTTGTTCCAAACAATATGTGGGAGGATTTTTTTTTTTTTTTTAGTCTCAAAAGGCCACTGCACTGCAAATAGAAGGTCTGGCTGCACTTTAAAACTAATAACTTCTTGAGCTACAGTATAGCAGAGGATGCATTTTTCTGGAGATCTTGGTGCCAAATGAAGTAAAAGCAGTGCAGCTGCTGGCATACATTTTGGCTATAAATAAACCTTCTCGTGATTTAGAAGTACTGATAGTAGGTTAAGATATGCAACTTAGCACACAAAAAGTACGAGAAATTCCACAGTGATGTAACATGCCCATAGTGCTAACTTGTAACTCTTAGGAACAGCCTTTCATAATCTCACTTTCAACACTACTGAAAGCACTGAACAGTTTAGCTAGATATTGATGGGCAAGACAAAATGTCCATAGTCAGCAATAAGTGTGCAGCTAATAACAAAATGACAAATTACTTATCTGATATCAAATGGACACTTTTAGACTGACGGCGACTACACGTTTGGCAATACCAAGGCCCTATAGAAAATAGGGGGTTGGGGAAAAACAATAATTATGCTAATAAGAAATATGAAAAAAAAAAAAAAAAAAACAGTAAACTTCATTAACCAAGTATACAACAAAAAAACAATGATAGGGTTGACAACACAGCAAGAAAAACAAGGTGATGGAATCTCTCTCTCTCTCACCTCCCCAGAACTTATTGAACATTTAGAGGGAAAATAAATGTTAATTTACAATACTGTATAACAAACATGGTAATTTCAAAGCTTTACAAAAACAAGTGTAAAAGGCATCTAGGAAAAAATGTAAACTTTAATCAGAAATATGAAAACCTTCAGAGAAGAGGTTACATGTCTTTGCATAACACTATATATCAGGGGTCACCAACTAATGAACTAGTCTGCATTCAGACTGCCAATGATTTTTCATGAACTGCGAGGTGATCTGGACTTAAATTTTAATAATTTGTGCACAAAACAATTATTTAAGTTTTTTTATTTTTGTAAGTTCCATTAACTTGATGTATATTTAAAAAATCAATTGTGTTATACTGACTGCATCTTTATTTGTGTTCTCTAATCAAAGGAAATAAAAAATATATGTTAACAATATTTATTTGACATTTTATGCCAAAAAGAGTGTGGACTGTGACAAATCACATTTTAACTAATACAAACATGAGTTACATATTTTCTAAGACGCAACACGAAGAAAATTATTGGTAACCCCTGGTATATATGGTACTAGTGAGTATCATGAGGGTGGAACGTAAACAAATCAGCTCTCTCTGCACAACACACTAGCAAGGTGGATTTATTGAGAGTGCAGTGGCATGGGGGTCCCTAAGGTTGAGTGTGTGTGTGGAGGGGGGAATAACATAATTACTGTTGGTCCAGAGGGCCTCTAAAAATACATATGTATCAGGGTCCTTAATAACTTAAACCAAGCACAGCCCCTACATCTCTGCCTATGTAATATACAGGAAGTAGGAGCAGTAAGCCCTCTCACTAGGAGCCTTTGCTACTGAAAATTTATATTAATGACCTATCTCTGAAGTTTAAGGATTCTTCCATCCATTTATTACCATATGCACATACACATTAAACTACTGACAAATGTTTCCTTTCATGTGAAACATGATTGACTTATTCAAGCTGTTTAAATACTGGTAACTGGTTCACAAGAAAATCTAATGCTCATTATTTCCAAATTCAATATTAATAATAATAAAATTGAAATTCTATAATTATGAAAAAAATAATAAGCAAATATATCAAGAATCCATCCACAAGGACTAATGAGTCATTTTTGCTTCCAATGCAGCTTTCACATCACATTTAATAGAAATTGCCAAATATGCTTATAGAAACCTAGGAGTCATTTATAGATGTTCACTACTGTTTAAAAATCTGCTCATATTTCATCATTTATATGTAACTCTGGTTACATATATATGATGTAACCAGAGTTACATATTTAAGAGCATGTATCTAAAATCTGGTAAACAGGATGTATCTTTTAGAATATGCATCTCCAATCTGGTTAACTGAACATATCATGGCAGGTCCTGACCTGCCAAGACATTCATTGGAACAGATTCAACAAAAAGCAGTAAGAATCTTACTGCATTTGAATTCAATGAAAACCCCACCACAGAAAATATCATTTCATTTAACTTATAAAGAAATGGATTATCCCAGGAAGTGAGCTACCAAATTGTTAAAAGGGGGTTGCAAGGTTTTCAGCTAAGTGTCATCATCCCAAAAAAAAGCACAAAAAAACTGGACTGTCTTAAGACAGTCCAGTTTTTTTTTTTTTTTTTTTTTTTTTTTTAAACAAGGGACTCGATCTGTAAAAATTTCATAAGGGACTTAATGCAGCCCACCCCCTCCCCATGCAAGTCCTTTTTAGCACACCCCTGGATTATATAATCATCATGTATTGATGAAAATTAGGTTTTTGATAAGCTAATAAATGAACAAACAAAACATTCAAATATCATTGTTCTAACTAAATATTTCTGTGCACATAATCTCTTCCTAATAAACTAGTGAAACTAGAAAACTTAGTCCCCTTTTAAGTTTCCTGGACATATAATTATACTAAACCTGGATACAATTCTAAATCGTACAATTTTTTAAAAGGGGGTTAAATCAACATATGATTTTAACTATTCAGATGCATTACAACTAAAAACTGTGTGCAAAATACAATCGGGCCTCTCTTTAACGAAATTCCATATAGCGAATTTTTCTATGTAGCGAACTTTTTTGATTTCCCCGTGGCCATTACGTTGAAAATAGTTTCCATATAACGAAGAAAATCTCCATATAATAAACTGATTTCGAAAGACTGGAGTATGCATTGTTTGCACCTCTGGCCTTTAGCCAATAGAGCTGATGCTGTAGGAAGCACAAATTAAGAGCTAAAGGGATTAATTTCACAAATTAAGAGCAAAAACATTTTACAATTTAGTGGTGCCCTGCAGGAGGAAACTGGCCAACCAGGGCATGGAATAGAGAAAGATGGAAGGTTTTGGGAGAGGCCTTTGCACAGCAGTGGGTCAGCAATGGCTAAAAAGAAGAAATAAAACTTATACACTACTGTACCGAGAAGTCACACTGGTCAACTGCTATCTATGTATCCACAGCCATTGGCAAAGATTAAGGCATATTCCCGACGTGGACATTGGGTCTGATCAACCTGTTTTCAACTGTAAGCACTCTATTAGAGAATTAGGAGAGAGTGATTTTTCTTTATCCTGGAAATTCACCTGTTGTTTCGAAGAAATGAATCATCCACACTTTTACTAAATTTAACTCGTCCCTGTTTACATGGTAGGTACAAGTGGTCCCTAAATCAATTTTGTTTTAGCTGCTGTGCAAATAACCTCACAGTGTCTAAGAGGGAAATCTTTGAGTGTAGTGTCAAAAAGTGGGAGTGCTTAATAATGTAGATCAGAGCGTTAAAAAAAGAAAGAAATCGCTTTAAAATTTGGTATTCCTGCCAGCGTGTTAACCATTCTGAAAAACTGTTTCGGTATTCAAACTGTTTGAGGAAATGGGACCCAGTCAGAAGCGTGCAAAATTATGCCTGTATGAAGATGTAGATGAAGCAGTTCTTAAATGGATAAAGTTGATTTGAAACCAAAATGTGCCGATATCAGGGCCATTAATTAATAAAAGAAAGGGCTACGGTATATGCATCTTTTCTAGGGCATAAAACATTCCAAGCCAGTTCTGGTTGGCTCAACAAATTGAAAGAGTGCCATGGCTTACTCGTAAAAGTTATTTCTGATGAACGTGGAGTTACAATCGAAGAAGACTATACCCATTGGAAAGAAACAGTTTTGAAAAAAAATTTTGAACTAATTTTAAATTTCGATAGAAAGACAATGAAAGAAATCAGAAAAATCACGTAGTTGATTGTCGACAACTGCCCTGCCCACCTTCACTCAGTATCAAAACTTACACGCGTGAAGCTTGTTTTCTTCCCTCCGAATACCTCATCTAAACTGCAGCCAATGGGCCAAGGATTTGAAAATGCACTACCGAAAGCACATACTGAAAAAAATTATACTGAGAACAGAAACCAACCAACCTATAGATTCTGTTATATATTTGCTGATGTGCATATCAAAGTTTGCAAAAGTGTGGAGTCAAGATGTGATGGAAACAACAATTAAGAATTGTTTCGCAAAAGTAGGTTTTGCTAAAACGCCAATTAACAGTGATGAGAGGGATGAACTACTACAAGACATTGAGCAATCTTGGGACTAACCCCAAGCGATAGGTTTGATCAGTGGAGAAATTGTTCTTGACGAATTTTTAGGAGTTGATAATGATGTCAGAGTAGCTGAATATCCGAGTGACTCCAACATTTTGGAGTGTATTTAAAGAACTAGTTGGATGAAAATGAGGACAACAAAGGAAATGAGAGCAATAGCAATATTAAACCTTCCAAACAAGAAATGTTGGCAACATTTGAAACTTTACGTCGAGGCCGTCTGTGGGAAGAAAATATAACAGAAAATATATATATTAAAGTTTAAACAAATGCAAACATTTTTATAAACGGTGCATATTCCAGTGTACAACAAAAAATAACCAAATATTTTGTGATGTAATTCTTAAGTGCACTAATATATTGTACGCATCATGTAAGTAGCCATTTCTTAATATGTATGCATTAATAAATTCTATCTATGTTTGACTTTATACGACAGATCATCACCTGGTCATTCCCATTTTCCAAAGTAGGACTTGGGTATCAACTTTCAAATTCCTCTCTCTTATAGCTGATATTGCACCCTCCTTCCATGATTTTCTAGGGCATCCTCGTCTTCTCTTCCCTTGTCCACTCATATAAAATTTTAGGCCATCTCTCTTCATTCACGTGTAAACGTTCAAACCATATCAGCCTTCTATTTTCAATTTGCTCTATAATATCTTCATCTGTGTGCACCCACCTTCTAATTTCCACCCTCTTTCAGTGTCCACACCTCACATCCATAGCAAAGTGCCGATTCCACTAACAACTGTCCGATATGTTTTTTTTGTTCTAAGGGCGATATTGTTGTCCCACCTGATAATATTAAGAACACAAAGAATTTTTCCTACTTTGGTGAATTCATATGCTAACTTCCTCTTTCCCAAGTCCTTCCTTAGTTATAATACAGCCAAGATACTTGAAGAAGTCAACAGGTTTTAGATGTATAGATTGTGTGACTTCCAATTCATCTAGATGCTCTGCTTAGAAATTCTATTTTTGTGAACATTTTCTAACATTTTAAAACAATTAATAAATTAATTGTTTAAAATGTTAGAAAATTTATTCATTCCCACTTATTTCTGATTTTTCCATCTTTTACTATATTTCTGCATTTACAGTATTTTTCACTGTTGAAAAGGTCATATTTCTTTATAACGAAATTTCTGTTTAACGAATTTTTTCAAGGGAATGATCAATTTCGTTATATAGAGGTCTGACTGTATATGTTAAATATGCAGTGCCACCTTTGTATATATTTCAATGTTATTATATTGTCAGCAAACCAGAGTTTATGATTTGCAAACTGGTGGTTGGAGAGGGATTCCTGTGGTTTAATGAAATATACTAGGTGCTGGGATATATAAATATTTTTTGTGTTATTATCACAAAAAAAAATTTACTAATTACACACACATGGAGTATAAATATTTCCTTTATTTAATTTAATTTGGAATTAGTGTTAAACAGCTCGTGATGTACTTTTCTCACATACATTTCAACTGATGAAAAATACATCATTTGAAATGAATGAAATGTGCTGCTTCCTTATGTCATAAGCTGATGTAAGGAAGCAGCACAACTTTTTAATATTCATGTGGGTTAATGTGGAGGGGTAGGGTAACTTTCTAATTTGCATAGAAATATGTTCATTCCCACTGAATTTACACAAACTTTTTTTGCCTCAATAAGTACAGTTTGTTTCACTGACTAATCTTTTATCTGGTATAGAGTTTTAGTATACCAGGAAAATTCATTCCAGTTCATTAAGTATCAGCTTATGTTGCATATCCTTGGAATATACCATTATACTGAGTAACACCACCTCGTTTTTTTTTTTTTTGTTTGTTACTGATAAAAGATGCTTTAATGATTTTATAATGATTTGCCAAATATAAGTTTCATATTTAATGAAACTTATATTTGGCAAAACAGTCTTAAAGTACATCACTTTTGTCCCTTATTTGCAAGTAAGCAAAAGCATTACTTAGTCTGTGCTCCACATGCAAAATCAAAAATGTATGGATCTATTGTCAACTGCTAACATTATTTTCATTTAGAACATGAGAATAAGTAGTAGTAGTAGTAGTAGTGGCACATGATGCAAGAAAGCAAGTGTAGGAGCTTATGCAGCATCAGCCAAAAAAAAAAAAAAAATCACACCATTCCCTCCAAATGCCTGTCCAGTTCCTCCTTAAATTTATTTAACCTATCAACTTCCACAACGACAGATGGAAGTTTGTTCCAGCAATTAACCACCCGCTGGCTAAAGGCAAATTTCCGCACATCTATTCTACATCTGTCCTTTCTTAATTTGAACTTATGTCCCCGTAGGTTGGTAATCTGAACAAGTGGAAGGATCCCATCAGAATTCAGCGTGCTCAACCCATTCAAGGCCTTATAGACCTCAATCAGATCACCGCGCAGGTGCCTAGTCTCCAGCCACTGCAATTTGCAGAACTTAAGCCTCTCTTGGTAAGAGGATCCCTTCATTCCCCTCACCAATCGTGTTGCTCTTCTCTGTACACGCTCAAGCAAATCTACATGCTTCCTAAAATGAGGCCTCCAGACCTGTACGCAGTACTCAAGGCGTGGCCTGACCATTGCCTTATACAGAGGGACAATCACATCCTTTTCCCTGCTAGCAAAATTCCTATATATCATTGACAAAACCCCATTACCCGCCCTAGCAGCCTGTCTGCACTGCTCAGAAAACTTCATATCTGACTGCACAATTACTCCCAGGTCTTTTTCATTTTCTACCACCTTAAGTGTAGTACCACACAGTTGGTACGTTTCTCTGGGGTTACTTCTACCCATATGCAGTACTTTGCATTTGTCAAGGTTGAACTTCAGTTGCCACTTCTTAGCCCATCTGCCCAAATTATCTAGATCCTGTTGCAGTAGCACACTGCCATTACTGTCATTAACAACCCTGCCAACCTTTGTGTCATCTGCAAACTTCGACATTAAGCCTGATATACCTTCATCAATATCATTGATAAATACACAAAACAACAATGGACCCAACACCGAACCCTGTGGGACTCCACTAATAACATTAGTCCACGAAGAGCAGCACCCATTGATTACCACCCTCTGTCTTCTCCCACTTAACCATCCTTTTATCCATTGTAGCAACTTACCCTTAATACCATTCTGCTCCAATTTGTACAGTAGTCTTCCATGCGCAACAGTGTCAAAAGCTTTCCTGAAATCCAAGTATATGATATCAAAATTATTTTTTGCATCCAGTTCCTTTGTGACCACATCATAATAACCAATCAAATTTGTCAGACAAGACTTTCCCTTAACAAACCCATGCTGTGTTTGAATTATTGCTGCAGTCTTGTCTAGATGATCCTGCAATGCATCTTTAACCAGCGACTCCATTATTTTACCCGGAACAGAAGTTAAACTAACTGGTCTGTAATTATTCGTGTCACCCTTCGATCCACCTTTGTGAATTGGGGACACATTTGCACATCTCCAGTCCGTGGGAACCTCCCCTGAGTCCAAGGATGCTCTCATAATTATGGCTAAGGGTTTGCTTAGTTGCTTTGCCGCCTCCTTTAAAATAACTGGATAGATCCCATCCACCCCAGGTGCCTTTCTTATGTTTAACTTCAACAATTTCTCCTCCACTTTGCTCTCAGTTATTACAAAATCATTAAGCACACTGCTACAATTTGATAACCTTCTTCCATTTTCAAATTGTAATAATTCCTCACGTGTGAATGTAGATGCAAAATACTCATTCAGTTTGTTTGCTATCTGAGCAGGATCATCAACAGTCGAACCATCGATGTCAAGTGGACCAATCATATTCATCCCCTTCCTTTTAGCGTTTATATAAGTAAAGAAATCCTTGCTGTTTTTCTTAGCATCTTTTGCCAAAGATTTCTCGTAATCCGCCTTCGCCTGCCGAACCTCCTTTGTGACCTGATTACAGACTAGCTTATATCTGCCACAGGCTTCTGCGTCACCTGATAATTTATATGCATCCCATGCATTTTTTTCTCTGTCACGAGTCTCATTAGTTCATTTGATAACCATTTAGGCCTAAACCTTGAACGATATTACTTAATCGGTATATAAAGTCTAGTAGCTTCCACGATTAATTCTTTCAATGCTTCCCACTTAGAATTTACTGTTTGTAACATCGTCAGTTGATCCCACTGTACAGAATTTAAAAACTGTCTGAGACCACTGTACTCACCTTTACGGAAGCAAAAACCCTTTCCTTTACCCCTGATGGTAGTTACCTCTTTGAGTAAATCCCACTTCAGCACACTGTGATCACTGCCACCTAGTGGTTCCTTTATCTGCAAATTCTTAATACACGAATGATCACTGCTGATAACCAGATCAAGAGTGTTACTTTCTCTGGTTGCCTCTCGAACATGCTGCTGCAGAAAACAATCATCCAATAAATCCACAAAAGTCTGACTAGTGTGTGAGTGACCAACCCACAAGTTCCAGTCAATATCTGGGAAGTTAAAATCCCCCATTATAAGACATTCTGATTTACTGGCCCACTCTATTTCTCTGTACAATTGTTCATTATACTCATTCAAGTCATTAGGCCTATAACACACTCCTACTCTTATTTTTCCTTTCGCAGTGCTTATCTCACACCAAACTGACTCAACAGAGCACTGTTCATCTATATTAACTGGGCGCACTTCCTTTGAATGACTGCCACCCGTCCCTGAAACCCCCAACACCCCTCGCTCCAGGTCGCTTCTTATTCTAATAGAAGTTGTGCAAGAATCACCTTCACCTCTGCCTGCGGTTACTGTTAAACTATTAGTCTTTGTATCCCCCCAAACTAGCAGTTTTCCGACCCACCTAACACTGCCTCGATAGCATCAGCAAATATTCTTGCACCCTTTCTATTTAAGTGTATCCCATCCCTGTAGAAGCAATCTCTCCTGTTAACAAGTACAGTCCAGGCTGAAAAAAATTCTACCCCTTGAGCCTTGCACAATCTTTCCAGGGCCAAATTGATCGACAAGGCTCTCATCATGTACTCCCTCCTATCGTGTCTGGGCAGAATTGCAGACGCTTTCAACTTCAACTCTATTTCACGGCTTTTTTTCAACAGTGACCTGTACTTGTTGAGTAATTCCGCTGGTCTCCTACTCTTAATATCATTAGTGCCAACGTGTACAACTATATCACCTTTTGTGCCCTTGAAAGATGATATTCGCTCTACAACGTCATCAACCTTTGCCCCTGGCAGACATACCCTGGTCCTGTTCAACCTATCCTTTTTACAAAGGATGTTCCCCGTTTCCCTGACAATAGAGTCACCAACAACTACTAGTTCCTGTGGGACCAGCGCATTCTGCCTTAGGGGTTGCCGCTGTGTTGCGTGATGACCAAGTGCAAGCTCTGGCGTTGATGTGGGCAGCTGAGAGCCTGATGGGCCCCTCAATTGAGATCTTTCGAGGGCATCCACCCTGTCCTTCAAACTCTCATATAGGCCCATAACAACGCTGAGTTGTCGCCTGATTTCCTTACACTCCTTACATCGCGCACACACAAAGACAGCCCCCATGGCAATATCATGTTCCGTTCCAGAGAGTTCGGCAAACATTTCACAAGTTGCACATTTTTTTAGGCTGTGATGCGTTGGAGAATTGCCCCCCTCAGTTCTCCCCCGAGTCACAGCACTCCTGCCACTTTGTGCCCGTTGCTTTGCTGCTCTAGTCTGGGGCATGGTAGTTTAAATTAATAAAATCAATAAATTAAATATCAATAGTATTTGAATAGAAACTATTAAATAGAAACAGTGAAGCGTATTACTATATAATTATGCGTTAGAGCTACCTCAATTAAAAAATTTGAATTCCCTACCACTATATCCAAAAACAATGGCTACAAAAATGGAACGAAATAACGGTTTTACCTATCGTAAGTAAAATCCACAAAAACTCTTTATCTAAATTAAAAATAAAAAATAACCAGCGTAACTATAACTATATGACTACGTATTAAGTACAATATAAAATAACAATCATGTAAATAAAAGGCAAACACATCGTTTTTGCGGAGCCTATGAGGTCAGAGAGCTCATTTTAATTTGGAGGCTAATCTGCAAAGGGATCAAGTAACTACTACACATCTGTCCCCTCTTATGTGATAATTCAATTCTAAGGTGAGATTTTAGAATACGAGCAATATATGGATCCTTCCTACAAAATGGTTCTGCACGATTCTTGCACGACTGGTTCTCCATTAAGGAGAAATTACGATTATTATGAAACTGGCAGGTTACTTAACACTAATTAGGAACTGACAGATTATTTTACTATAACTGAAAAGGGGACTAGAAGCAAAGTACATTTCCTATTACAATTAAAAGTTAATGAAGGGCCCAAGGCTGATGAATCTATCCAATTATATTGAAGGAAGCAGAAAATGCGGAAGTTGAACCCCCAACTGTTATAATGAAAACATCCTTAGACAGTAATTACAGTAAAAGCTCTTTATAGAAAAATCTTAAGGGAATGAGAAAAATAATCATTATACCAAAAGGTTGTTATAATAATAGATATAAAATCAGCAAAAGAAACAAAGTAAAAGTTTGAGCATTTAATGTAATTATACTAACATAATATAGTATAATCTAATTCAGAATATAAAGTATTACAGTATTAAACAAGAAAATAAAGCTACACATTTTGCATTGATTGTATGGTGTAATAAGATTAATTTATAAATTATGTATGTACAGTAATGACTGTATACAGTGGTACACATGTACAGATCTATGTATATGTGTACATACTTAAATACACTGCCCTACTGTTAATATCCAGATATACCCCTCTGTTAATAGTTGGTCATGTCTTACCAAAGCACCACATGTCAGACACAACTACAAACATGCTTATACATGCCTTTGGGGAGACAGCAGTATGATTGTGAATCCACGAGCCATTAATCAACCTGACTAATGCCAGCCTGCATCTAATTTAGGTGGTAGATGACTTTCATCAACCGGTGAAATACCACCACTTTGCTTATTGGAGGCTTGAAGTGGTGAAACCCATGTTTAGTCTCTAGAGCAAAGTTTCCGTCATCCCCCTCCCCCCATACTTCACCTTCAATCCATGCATGGTACTAAGTACTATAGGTTTTGATACCTTTCGTGTTTGGGGTTTTCATAAAAAAAAAAAAAAAAAATTTGGTGTAAAGCTGGCATTCAAGTGGACCATTAGACAGGTCTACATTCCAATTGGACTGCCAGTAGAAAGCTGTGCTGTGGAGTGATGAGCCACATACATAGTCTTCCAGTCTGATGGTTGTGCATGGGTGTGGTGGATGCCCAGAGAAAGTTACTGCTACAATGAAGTTTGGCAGAGGCAGTGTGGTGATCTGAGGCTGTTTTTCATAGTTCGGCCTGGGTTCTTTCGTTGTTTTGGACAAAACCATAAATGCAAAGGTCTATGTATTACCCACAGTGTGGCAGCACATTGAGAAAGGCCTATACATGTATCAACAGGACATCACTCCATGTCATACTGCTCATTTCTTTCTCGTCTCTTGTTCTGACAGATTGGTTTGAGGACATGAGCATCAAAAGGTTGGACTAGCCAGCCCATAACACTAACTTCAATCCCACAGAGAACCTCTTGCATGTTTTCAGGAGGCAACCAGAGGGAGTAATACTGTTGATTTGATTATCAGTAGTGATTCTTCATGCATTAAGAATCTGCAGATAAAGGAACCACTAGGGAGCAGTGGTCACAGTGTGCAAATATGGGATTTACTCAAAGAGGTAACTACCATCAGGGGTAAAGGTAAAAGTTTTTGTTTTCATAAAGGTGACGACAGTGGTCTCAGAGAATTTTTTAAATTTTATACAGTGGGACCAACTGATGATGTTACCAACAAAAAATTCCAAATGGGAAGCATTCAAGGAATTAACCTTGGAAGCAACTAGGCTTTTCAAACCAACTAAGAAATATTGTTCAAGATTTAGGCCTAAATGGATGTCAGATGAACTAATGAGACATGTAGCAGAGAAGAAAAATGCATGGGATACATATAAATTAACAGGTGAAACAAAGGAGGTAGGCAGGCAAAGGCAGATTATGAGAAATCTTTGGCAAAGGATGCAAAGAAAAACAGCAAAGAGTTCTAAACTTATATAAACTCTAGAAGGATGGGGATGAATCAGATTGGTCCACTTGATATCGATGGCTCAACTGTTGATGATCCTGCTCAGGTAGCTAACAAACTGAATGAGTATTTTGCATGAGCATTTACACATGAGGAGTTATTCAGGGAGGGGAATGCAAAAGGTGTATTACACTCTGGCAGTGAGCAAAATCATTTTGTAATGACTAATAGCAAAGTGGACCAGAAATTGTTGAAAATAAACATAAGAAAGGCACCTGGGGTGGATGAGATCTATTCAGTTATGTTAAAGGAGGCAGCAAAGGAAGTAAGCAAACCCTTAGCCATAGTTACGAGAGCGTCCTTGGACTCAGGAAAGGTACTCGTGGACTGGAGATGTGCAAATGTGATCCAAATTGACAAAGGGTGACACAAGAAATTACAGACCTGTAATTTCTTCTGTCAGCCTTTAACTTCTCTTCTGGGGAAATTAAAGGAGGCACTGGTTAAAGAAGTACTGTAGTATCATCTAGAAAAGATTTTAGTTTTAGTTCATACACAGCATGGGTTTGTTAAGGGAAAGTCTTGTCTGACCAATTTGATTGGATACTATGATATGGTAACAAAGGAACTGGATGCAAAGAATAATTTGATATCATATACTTGGATCTTAGGATTTTGATACTGCTGCATGTGGAAGACTGCTTACAAATTGGAGCAGTGTGGCATTAAGGGCAAGTTACTGCTATGAATAAAGGGATGGTTGAGTGGGAGAAGACAGAGAGTGGTAATCAATGAACACTGCTCTTTGTGGACTAATGTTATTAGTGGAGTCCCCTGGGGCTCAGTGTTGGGTCCATTGTTGTTTTCTGTATTTATCAATAATATTGATGAAGGTATATCAAGCTTAATGTCTACGTTTGCAGACGATACGAAGTTTGGCTGGGTTGTTAATGACAGTATCCTACTGCAACAGGATCTAGTAAAGTTGAGCAGATGGGCTGACAGGTAGTAACTGAAGTTTAACTTTGACATAGGAAAAGTACTGCATATGGGTAGCATATTAGCCCCATTGCATTGTATTAGCATTAGTAGAAGCATACAATGCAAGAAAGCAAGCTTATGCAACATCATAAAAAAAAAAAAAAAAAAATCTCCCATTTCACTCCTCCAATCGTTCCAAATTCCTTCCCAGCTCAGCCTTAAATTTATTTAGGCTATCAACTTCCTCAACAAAAGATAGAAGTGTTCCACAAATCAACTACCCACTGGCTAAAGGCAAATTTCTGCACATCTATTCTACAATTGTCTTTCCTCAATTTGAATCTATGCCCCCTCAGATTCTTAATCTGAGCAAGAGGAAGAATCCCATCAGCATTCAAATTGCTCAACCTATTAAAGGCCTTATACACCTCACTCAGATCACCTTGCATGTGCCTATAGTCTCCAGGTGCTGCAATTTGCAGAACTTAAGCCTTTCTTGATAAGAGAACCCCTTTGTTTCCCCTCACCAATCTTGTTGCCCTTCTTTGTACTCATTCTAGCAACTCTACATCCTTCCTAAAATGAGGCCTCCAGACCTGTTCACAGTAGTACTCAAGGTGTGGCCTGACCATTGTCTTGTACAATGGGATTATCACCTCCCTGTCCCTGATAGCAAAATTCCTATATACATTATTGACAAGTCTCCATGACCTACCCTGGCAGCCAGTCTGCACTGTTCAGCAAACTTCATATCTGACTCCCCCAGGTGTTTTTCACTTTCCACTTCCCTGAGTGTAGTACCACACAGTTGGTATGTTTCTATTGGATTATTGCTACCCATATGCAGTACTTTGCATTTGTCAATGTTAAACTTCAGTTGCCACTTCTCAGCCCATTCGCCCGACTTATCTAGATCCAGTTGGATCTAGATAAAATGGGCAAGTATCCACTGATTACTTCCACCTGCCCAACTTATCTAGATCCAGTTGAAGTAGCATACTGTCTTTAGGGTAGTTAACAACCCTGCAAAACTTGGACATTAAGCCTAATATAACTTCATCAATATCACTGATGAATACACAAAACAACAATGGGCCCAGCACCGAACCCTGGGGAACTCCACTAATAACATTCGTCCACAAAGAGCTGTGTCCATTGATTACCACTCTCTATCGTCTCCCAATCAACCATCCCTTTATCCACTGTATCAACTTAATAACATACCGCTCCAAAATGTACAGCAGTCTTCCATGTGCAACAGTATCAAAACCTTTCCTGAAATCCAAGTATATGATATCAAAATTATTTTTTGCATCCAGTTCCTTTGTGACCACATCATAGTATCCAATCAAATTGGTCAAACAAGACCTCCCTTTCACAAACCCATGTTGTGTCTTAACTATTACTGCAGTCTTTTCTAGATGGTCCTGCAATGCTTCTTTAACCAATGACTCCATTATTTTCTTCAGAACACAAGTAACAGGTCTATAGTTATTTGTGTCACTTTTGAACCCCCTTTGTGAATTCGTGAATTGCACACCTCTAGTCCATGGGGACCTCCCCTGTGTCCAACGAAGCTCTCATAGTTATGGCTAAGGGTTTGCTTACTTCCTTTGCTGGCTGCTTTAATATAACTGGATAGATCCCATCCACTCCAGATGCCTTCCTTATGTTTAACTTCAACAATTTCTCCTCCACTCTGCTCTCAGTTATTACAAAATCACTTAGCTCCCTGTTAGACTTTGGTCAACTTCTGGCATTCACCTCCTTCAATAACTCCTCATGTGTGAATTGTAGATGCAAAATTTTCATTCAGTTTATCAGCCACCTGAGAATGACATCAATAATCAACCCATCTATGTTAAGTGGTTCAATCTGATTCATCCCTTTCCTCCTAGAGTTCAAATAAGTATAGAATTCTTTGCTGCTTTTCCTTGCATCCTTTGCCAAAGATTCCTCATAATCTGCCTAACCTCCTTTGTGACTTATATCTGCAATTGGCTTCTGTGTCGCCTGACAATTTATATGCATCCCATACATTTTTCTTCTCTGCAATGAGTCTCATTAATTCATTGACATCCATTTAGGCCTAAACCTTGAAAGGTATTTCATAGTTTGAATGAAAAGCCTAGTGTCCCTGAAGGCTTCCCATTTAGAATTCAACGTTGGTAACATCAGTTGATCCCACTGTATAGAACTTAAAAACTGTCTGAGATCCCTGTAGTCACCTTTACGAAAGCAAAAACTCTTCCCTTTACCCTTGATGGTAGTTATATCTTTAATTAAATCCCACATCAATACATTGTGATTAGTGTCACCCAGTGGTTCCTTTATGTGCATTTGTAACATATCAACTGTCTCTCACACTCAGGGTGGTAGAGAATGAAAAGGACCTGGGGGTAATTGTGCAGTCAGATATGAAGTTTTCTGAGCAGTGTAAACGGCCTGCAAGAGTAGATCATGGTGTCTTGTCAGTGATATACTGGAATTTTTCTTAAACGGATAAGGATGTAATTACCCCCTTGTATAAGACAATGGTCAGGCTACACCTTGAGTACTGTATACAGGTCTGGAGGCCTCATTTTAAGAAGGATGTAAGGCTGCTGGAAATCAGTACAGAGAACGGCAACAAGATAAGTGAATGGAACAAAGGGTTGCTCTTATGAAGAAAGGCTTAAATTTTGCAAATTACAGTGTCTGGAGACTAGGCACTTGCGAGGTGATCTGATTGAGGTGTATAAGGCCTTGAATGGTTTGAGCAAGCTCAATGCTAATGGGATTATTCCTCTTGCCCAGATTAATCAGCTGAGGGGACATAAATTCAAATTGGGGAAAGACAGTTGTAGAATAGATGTGCAGTAATTTGCCTTTAGCCAGTGGGTGCTTGATTGGTAGAACAAACTTCCATCTGTCATAAAAGTTGACAGCTTAAATAAATTCAAGGCAGAAACTAGACAAACATTTGCAGTGAATGGATGGGTGAAATGGGAAGGGGGTTTTTTTTTTTTTTTTTTTTTTTTCCCGATGCTGTATGAGCTTGCTTTTTGCATCATATGCCTCTACTAATGGTAATGCTAATTATTTTCTTCCATTTAGCCTTCAAAGCAGTAACCAGTTCACATTTGTTTTCTGGACAGTCTCCCCACACACACACACCATCAACTATCCAATTCATGCAAGAGGTTCTCTGTAGGATTGAAGTTAGTGTTATGGGCTGGTCATAACACTAACTTCAATCATCCAATAAATCCACAAAAGCCTTGCTAGGGTGCGAATGATGAACCGACAAGTCCCAGTCAATATCTGGGAAATTAAAATCCCCCATTATAAGACAATCTGATTTACTGGCCCACTTTAGTTCTCTGTACTGTTGATCATTATACTCATCAGAGTTATTAGGCCTATAACACACTTCTACCCTCAATTATGCTTTCCCAGTGCTTATGTCACACCAAACTGACTCAACACTGCACTGTCCACCCCACGTCAACTGACTGTATGGGGCGCCTTCGTAGCCAGGTGGGAAGGAGCAGCAGTGCATAGCACATGCTTCTTGATTAGACCGGGGTTCGAGCCCGTCACCACCAAATACGGAGGATGCAGAAAGGTCAGGGAATGACCACCGCATATCCCAGAGCAATATGGCCTTAGTTTCTAATGCTCCAAATAACAAACAAACAAAACAAACAAACTGGCTGTACTTCCTTAGATTTTATGTGTTTCTTAACTAACAGCATAACCTCTCCTCTCTTCCTATACTTATTGTACACATTGTACTTCCCAAATTCCAATTTGGCATTCTTTATATCTGTGCAACACCATATCTCTGATATCCCAACAATATCTGCCTTTGATGTTTTACACAACACCTCAAATTTATTTACTAAACTCTTTGCATTGGTGTACACGCAAGTATACATGCACCTGTTCTTATTCTTAGCTACCCTAACAGCCCATGTATTTACGTATTCTGCAATGACTCCCAGTAGTCTCTGAACTTCCCCGCACCTTGTTTTTCAGGCTGTAGCTCATTTCAAGAGAAGCAGTGCAAGACTCACTTTTACCTCTGCCAGTGGCTACTATTAATCTATTAGTCCATGTATCCCCCCAAGCTAGCAGTTTTCTGACCCAACTAATACTGCCTCGATAGCATCAGCAAATATTCTTGCACCCTTTCTATTTAAGTGTATCCCATCCCTGTAGAAGCAGTCTCTCCTGTTACCAAATGCTGACCAGGCTGAGAAAAATTCTACCCCATGAGCCTTGCAGAATTTCTCCATGGCCGAAATGATTTACAAGGCTCTCATATACTCCCTCCTATTGTGTCTGGGTAGAATTGCAGAAACTTTCAAATTCAACCCTTACTCATGGCTTTTTTTCAACATTGACCTATATTTGTTAAGTAATTCCACAGTTCTCATATCTGCTCTACAATGTCATCAACTTTTACCCCAGGAAGACATACCCTGGTCCTGTTCCACCTAGAATGGAAGATATTTACAAAAAAAGGTGGAGATTGTCCCATGGGGATTAGGGCTATCACAAAGGCTAAAGGTTTCAACAAACATTATTGGCTCTCTTATAAATATAGATTATTTCTAGACATGGATATTAATGGTGTGGCAGTATATATGTCAAGGCCTAACCACAAACAGGGGATTTTGTTTCAAACTTTAACATAATCTGTCAAAATGCACTGTTTCAGTAGAGAACATATTTTACAAAAGAATTATGAGGGCACATCACATGGTTCATTCACTTTTTCAGTTGTGCTTGAAAAAAAAAAAATGATGTACAAGTTCTAATCTCTGATGAGTATCCCTCAATAAAACTTATTATGGTTGAGCAAAAAGTTTCAATGAAACTTCTTGCTCAACAAGTAAGTTCCTCTACTCCATCACTACAAATTTCAGGTTCTACTACATATACGAGTGCCTGTTCATTCGTGCATATCCTGAAACACACAAGTCCCCATCCATTTCAACATAGTCTTCAAAACATGACTCTCCCCCTCGAAGTTAGGCAACAACACACATCCTCAAAAATTTATTCACTATTATATAGTTTTTCACAATTAATAGTGAAAGAAGAATGTCAGGTTCCATTCAATGCACCATTCAAGGTTACAAATCCAGCATGTTTGAAGCAGTTGCCGATCACTTTTTTCTCAATTTTGTTCTGCACCACATCTCGTTTCACATTTTGTTCTGCTTTCAAGACAAACCACAATTTTGTTTAATAGCATTCTTTGATAGTTTTTCTTCAAAGCACTGGGTTATACCTTGATCAAGCGGCTAAAGAACCATTTAGTTGACAATGAGAGGTAACCTTATCCACAAACGGCAAACCTTTTCTATTTGCATTCATTGTGATCTAAGTCTCTGACTCCTATTCGTCATAGATTTTTTATGACATCCATGAGCCTTTTGGTTTCTTAATACATAGTCAGCATTGTCTTCATACCTGTAAATAAAGTATTATGGCTTCTGCACTTTCCCACTGATTAGAGAGTAAGACTTTCTGTGCCAGACATGTTTTCTTACTAGGAGAGTGGTAAACCATTGTCTATCTTTTTTCCCCTCATTTTTTCTCCATCACTATGTTTCCTACCTATAAATGGAAGTGTTTTATTTGATAGCAATTTAAAAAAAAAAAAAAAAAAAGTCCAGTGTCATCAGCACTGAAGATGTTATTCTGATCATATGCCAACATTTTTTAAACAATTCACATTCGATTCCTTTGTAGCTTTCAGTGTCAATGGCTACACTTTCACCGTGTACTTTTTTCATTACATTCCATAGTGTCTTAAATTTGTGGAAAACCATCAATTATAAAAGTTGAAATCTTCAATATTTGTCTGATCTGCAAATGATTCAACCTTTTGTTTCTTTCATTTTGAAATGAAAGAAATGTTTTATCTTCTTTCATTTTAAAATGCTGATATTGTAATAGAAAAGTAAAAAAAAAAAACAAGATAGAGTCACGGAAATTTTTGGGTTGTCATAGAGAATTCATTAATTTTTCAAGGTCATTAGAATGAACATAAAATATCATTAGGTTTATGGGAAATTGGCCAGGACTACCACACAAGTTGTTATAACATCCTAGGGTGTTAAAAAAGGGCTGCTATAAAGAGTTTCAACTACGTAAAGAAACCACAGCATAGTTTAAGGCAGCGATTCCCAACCTTTTTGACCCACGGAGCCCTTTTTAGAATCAATTTCTATGGAGGAGCCCCTTAGGCTTACCCTATGTTTTCAAGCTAATGGTATTTAAGAGTAGTGTTATAGGGGGGAGAGGGGATAGATAATAAGGGAGTGTAGAGTAAAGAGATATTTAAACAATTGTACAATGTCCATGCAATAAAATTATATTTTAAAAACTTTGAAATTTGCCATAATATCTCAATTTATTTTTAACTACCACCAATAGACATGATATTGTCAAAACTTGACTATACATAAAAGTTCTCCCAAAGTTCAAAAAATCAAACCATTTGCATTACAACAGATTTTACATTATTGGTGAAAGCAATAATAAGGTCCATACAATAAACTCAGTTCCTCCAATTTAATTATTACATCCAGTTCAATTTAAATACATACTCGTTCATTACTTGTTATTCGAAATTTTTATCTCGTACTACAATAATTTTGAAGCTAATGGCAGCAAAATGACTGAACATTGTCTGCTAGAGAATGTGCAAAATTCAACTAGAAAAACTAGAAATCAGAATATGATTTCTAGTTTTTTAATTTATGTTTCTAGTTCTTTAATTTTATTCAATTTTTAGCTATTTCATTTTCCTGGAGTGGCCATGGAACCCCTGGGAAGTGTGTGCAGAGCCCTTAGGGCTCCGTGGAGCACAGGTTGGGAACCACTGGTTTAAGGGAAAATCATGTCTGACTAATCTAATTCACTGCTAGGAGGTTATCACAAAGGAACTAGATGCAAACAATAATTCTGACATCATTTACTTAGATTTCAGCAATGTTTTTGCTACATTCCCATATGAATGATTACTGTATAAACTAAAACAATGTAGCATTAGAGGCCTTATCTATACTGTTACAGATAAAGGGATAGTTAAGCTACAGGAGACAGAAGGCCAGTTATATGTGGGTAGTGCTCTTTGTGGACTAAAGTTATTAGTGAGGTGCTACAGGGTTTTTTGTTGGGCAATCTTTCTGTTTCTAGCATTTATTAATGATACTGATGCAGGTATTTCAAGTTTTACCTTGTTTGGTGTACATGGCCTGTGGCAATGAGTTCTTGGGATGCATGTGGGCTTGAAACAAGTTTTCTGAAAATGTGGCTAGAGGATTTTGATGGCAGAAAGTTCTACCGAGTGAGTTTCTTAATGGAATTTTGAAGTTTTGTAAAAATGAACACTCTGTACATAAATGTTTTAAAATATTAAATATAATAATGTGTTCTTATTTTGACTTGACTGCCCAAATATTAGAATGAAATTGTAAAAAATCAAATCAGAATTTTAAAATACTCTTGATGAAAACTGGATAAAAAAAGCCAAAACAATCATGAAAAAATATAAAAATAGCTCACTGTTATTTATTTATTTTTTGAGGCAGTAATATCCTTTACATCTATTTATATATCACCTAATTCAATTTCGGTTTTTCAGACTTGCACCTGTTAGCTTAAGTTGCCCAATTTGGGCAACCGAAGCTAACAGGTACAAGTTTCTCTTCTGAATTGCACAGCTATTTTCTGATCACTATCTATAAAGTCAGATAAGATATGGTAGCACCTACTTCAATATTTCTATACAAGTCATATATAAATGGACACATTATTCAAAATGACCTTCAAAATATTCAAGGTGTTGTTTTATCACTTCTTTATATAATGGAAATATTACTTCTTTCTCTATTTGCAAAGTTACTACACTTTGCTCTAGAATTATTGCCACAAGATCCAAAACTTTGCATTTTCGAGTGTTCAACTTCAGTAGTCCTTTGGCAGCCTATCTGACTATTTCATCTTGAGTCTGTTGGAATTGCACTCCAATTAATATCATTAACCAACCTGTTCACCTTTGTATTGTCAGCAAATGTAGACATTAACCCTTTGTATGTGCACTTGTATAGATATATTTTTCATGTGTGGGGTCTATTGAGTAGCATACTCAACACAGCCCGCATATGAAAAACATATCTATACACGTGTACATATAAAGGGTTAATGTCTAAGTTTGCCAAAGACACAAAGATGAACAGGTTGGTTAATGATATTAATTGGGATACATGCTATCCCACAGAATCAAAATTTCAGCAGCCTGGAAAGCAAGGCAATGGAGATTTCCAGGACTGCTGGGAGTCATAGTAGAACAAGTAAATACATGGGCTGTGTTAGGATATAAGAGTAGAAACAGGTGCATGTATACTTGCATGTACACCAATGCTAGGAGTATAGTTAATAAATTTGATGAGCTTGAAGTGCTAGTCAAGACATCGAAGGCAGATATTATTGGGATATCAGAGACATGGTGTCACACAGGCATAAGCAGTGCAGAATTGGAATTTGGGGAGTACAGTGTGTACAGAAAGGATAGACACGACAGGAGGGGAGGAGGAGTTGTGTTGTTAGTTAAGAAACACATAAAATCTAAGGAAGTGCATCCAATTGATGTTGGTGGACAATGCAATGTCGAGTCTGTTTGGTGTGACCTAAGCACTGGGAAAGGAAAAATAAGAGTAGGTGTGTGTTATAGGCCTAGTGAATCTGATGAATATAATGAGCAATTGTGCAGAAAAACAGAGTGGGCCAGTAAATCAGAATGTCTTATAATGGGGGATTTTAACTTTCCAGATATTGACTGGAACTTGTGGATTGGTCACTCGCACACTAGCAAGACTTTTGTGGATTTATTGGATGACTGTTTTCTACAGCAACATGTTCAAGAGGCAACCAAAGGGAGTAATACTCTTTATCTGATTATCAGCAGTGATTATTCATGCATTAAGAATTTGTAGATAAAGGAATCGCTGGGTGACAGTGATCACAATGCACTGATTTGGGAATTACTTAAAGATGTAACTACTATCAAGGATAAAGGGAAGGGCTTTTGCTTTCGTAAAGTGACTACAGGGATCTCAGGCAGTTTTTAAATTCTGTACAGTGGGATCAACTGATGATGTTGCCAATGTTGAATTCTAAATAGGAAGCTTTCAGGGACTTAATTTTGGAGGCTACTAGGCTTTTCATTCCAACTAAGAAATACTGTTCAAGGTTTAGGCCTAATTGGATGTCAGATGAATTAATCAGGCTCATGGCAGAGAAGAAAATGTATGGGATGCATATAAAGTTTCAGGTGACACAGAAGCCTATGACAGATAGAAGCTAATCTTTATTTAATCAAGTCACAAAGGAGGTTAGGCAGGTGAAGGCAGATTATGAGAAATCTTTGGCAAAGGATGCAAAGAAAAACAGCAATGAGTTCTTTACTTATGTAAACTCTAGATGGAGAGGGATGAATCAGATTGGTCCACTTAACATGGATGGGTTGACTATTGATGATCATGCTCAGGTAGCTGATAAACTGAATGAGTATTTTGCATCTACATTCACACATGACGAGTTATTCAATGAGGGGAGTGCCAAAAGTTTATCAAACTAACAGGGAGCCAAGTGATTTTGTAATAAATGAGAGCAAAGTGGAGGAGAAATTGTTGAAGTTAAACATAAAAAAGGCACCTGGGATGGACGGGATTTATCCAGTTATATTAAAGGAGGCAGCAAAGGAAGTAAGCAAACCCTTAGCCATAATTATGAGAGCTTCCTTGGACTCAGGGGAGGTCCCCATGGACTGGAGGTGTGCAAATGTATCACCAATTCACAAAGGTGGTTCAAAAGGTGACACAAGTAACTATAGACCTGTTAGTTTAACTTGTGTTCTGGGGGAAATAATGGAATTACTGGTTAAAGAAGCACTGCAGGATCAACTAGGCAAGACTGCAGTAATATTTAAGACACAGCATGGGTTTGTTAAAGGGAGGTCTTGTCTGACCAATTTGATTGGATACTATGGTGTGGTCACAAAGGAAGTGAATGCCAAAAATAATTTTGATATCATATACAACAGACTCTTGATTTAACGGGATTGGATTAACCGGGACACTTCAAGATTCCAAATAAAAAAATCAACCAGATTATTGCAACCCCTGCTGTCTTCACACCCGCCACTCAAAAAAAAAAAAAAAAAAAAAAAGAGACCAAATGTTTAGTTTGTTTTAGTGCGTCGCGTCGAATGTTGTGTCCATTGCACCGCAAAAGGATAAAATATTTTTTCGTTATTTATGTCAGGGATGGCTGAATTTTTTTTTTTAATAGTAACTTTTTTATTTTTTGTTTAGAAATCGCAAAAATGATGGGCAAATGCATAAGTTGTGCTTTCATTTAAACAAAAACTTGAAATTATGCAAAAGTTTGAAAACGGTGCACCGTTAAATCTCCAAAGAACCGTTATAATGTTGGTGACCAAACCATATGCGACATTGTAAAAATTAAACAGAAGTACCGTATTGGACACGCGAGTAGTGCATGGTAAGTTTTTCATTTTTTATCTAACGCCATGCTTTTTACGTAGGTTGCTGAACATTTTTCGATACAGTAAGTCCACGACTTACGTAGCTTCAGACTTGTTACGTTATTTATATTTTTTTTATATGACTGAAGGTTTCAGTGAAGGAGACACACATTTCACCATAATAACGTAAAAACCCACATAATTCCAGCTATCTGTATTATCGCAAATGCAATAAGATCAAGTTTACTACCAATTTATAATAGATTGCATTAACAGAAAAGCCCAATAACCCGGAAAGTGCAAATTGTTTTTATTGTTTTATGGCAGTGACCCCCGAAATGTACTTTAGTAAAATGTGAGTTCGCGTGGGGTGATAATAGTGAGCTTTCGCCTTAACCCTGTGAAGTTCTTTTCAGAAAATTTTATTTTGACTGTTATCATGGTGCCGATTAAGAGAGAGCAACATTGGTATAAGTAAATCTATCAAGAAAAGGAAAGAAGCGATCGAGTTGGATCAGAAAATTAAAATAAACAGGATGTATGAAAATGGCCAAACATTAACAAGTATCACGCAGAATTCAAATTTGTCAGTGGCAACGGTGAACACAAAAAAGGAGAAAGACAGAATACGAGAAGCGGTCAGCACTAACGAAGGTCAACCATAATAATAACCAAGGCTATGAAATACAAATCAGTTTTTACATTTCAATAACATGCGTTTTTTCTTCCTTTTATGTTTTCTTATGTGCGAGTATCTTATGTGCCTCTGTCCCTGGATAGTAAATATATTTGATGAATTTGAGGTATTGCTCAAAACATCAAAGGCAGATATTGTTGGGATATCAGAGACGTGGTGTCACACAGATATAAGGGATGCAGAACTGGAATTTGGGGAGTACAACGTCTACAGAAAGGATAGACAGGATGGGAAAGGGGGAGGGGTTATGCTATTAGTTAAGAAACACATAAAAACCAAGGAAGTGAAGCCAGTCGACATCGCTGGACAGTGCAGTGTTGAGTCAGTTTGGTGTGACATAAGCATTGGGAGATCAAAATTGAGAGTAGGAGTGTGCTATAGGCCTAATGACTCTGATGAGTATAATAAGAAACTGTACAGGGAAATAGAGTGGGCCAGTAAATCAGAGAGTCTTATAATGGGAGATTTTAATTTCCCAGATATTGACTGGAATTTGGGGGCTGGTCACTCGCACACTAGCAAGGCTTTTGTGAATTTATTGGATGATTGTTTTCTACATCAGCATGTTCGGGAGACAACTAGAGGGAGGAATACTCTTGATTTGATTATCAGCAGTGATTCTTCATGCATTAAGAATCTGCAGATAAATGAACCACTAGGTGGCAGTAATCACAGTGTGCTGAAGTGGGATTTACTCAAAGAGGTAACTACCATTAGGGGTAAAGGGAAGGGTTATTGCTTTCGTAAAGGCGACTACGATGGACTGAGACAGTATTTAAATTCTATACAGTGGGACCAACTAATGATCCTACCAACAGCAAATGCAAAATGGGAAGCATTCAAAGAACTTATCTTGGAAGCTACTAGGCTTTACATATCAACTAAGAAATATTGTTCAAGGTTTAGGCCTAAATGGATGTCAGATGAACTAATGAGGCATATGGCAGAGAAGAAATATGCATGGGATACATACAAATTAACACATGACACAGAAGCCCATGATAGATACAAGTTGATCTGTAACCAAGTTACAAAGGAGGTTAGGCAGGCGAAGGCAGATTACGAGAAATCTTTGGTAAGGGATGCAAAGAAAAATAGCAAAGAGTTCTTTACTTATGTAAACTCTAGAAGGAAGGGGATGAATCAGATTGGCCCCCTTGTTATCGATGGGTCAACTGTTGATGATCCTGCTCAGGTAGCTAACAAACTAAATGAATATTTTGCATCGACATTCACACATGAGGAGTAATTTAGCGAGGGGAAAGCCAGAGGTGTATTCAACTCTAGCAGTAAGCTACAGAATCTTGAAATAACTGGGAGTAAAGTGGAGGAGAAACTGTTGAAGATAAACACAAGAAAGGACCCGGGGTGGATAGGATCTATCCAGTTATATTAAAGGAGGCAGCAAAGGAAGTAAGCAAACCCTTAGCCATAATTATGAGAGCTTCCTTGGACTCAGGGGAGGTACCCATAGACTGGAAATGTGCAAATGTGACCCCAATTCACAAAGGAGGATCAAAGGCTGACACAAGTAATTATAGACCTGTGAGCTTAACTTCTGTTCCAGGAAAATTAATGGAGGCACTAGTTAAAGAAGCACTGCAGGATCATTTAGAGAAGACTTCAGTTATAGCTCGGACACAGCATGGTTTTGTTAAGGGGAAGTCTTGCCTGACCAATTTGATTGGATACTATGATGCAGTCACAAAAGAACTGGATGCAGGGAATAACTTTGATATTATATACTTGGATCTTAGAAAGGCTTTTGATACTGTTGCACATGGAAGACTGCTACACAAATTGGAGCAGTGTAACATTGGAGGCAAATTGCTGCTATGGATAAAGGGGTGGTTGAGGGGGAGAAGACAGAGAGTGGTAATCAATGGACACTGCTCATCGTGGACTAATGTTATTAGTGGAGTCCCTCAGGGCTCAGTGTTGGGTCCATTATTGTTTTCTGTATTTATAAATGATATTGATGATGGTATATCAAGCTTGATGATGGTATATCAAGCTTAATGTCCAAGTTTGCAAACGATACAAAGGTTGGCAGGGTTGTCAAGGACACTACTGACACTATGCTGCTGCAACAGGATCTGGAAAGGTTGAGCAGATGGGCTGAGAGGTGGCAAATGAGGTTTAACATTGACAAATGTAAAGTACTACACATGGGAAACAGCAACCCCAGATCAACGTATCAACTCTGTGGTACTACACTGACAGTGGTAGAGAATGAAAGGGACTTGGGGGTGGTTGTGCAGGCAGATATGAAGTTCTCTGAGCAGCGCAGACGGGCTGCAAGAGTAGCTCATGGAGTATTGTCAATGATATACAGGAATTTTTCCAGCAGGGATAAGGAGGTGATTATTCCCTTGTATAAGGCAATGGTCAGGCCACACCTAGAGTACTGTATACAGTTCTGGAGGCCTCATTTCAAGAAGGATGTAGAGCTGCTGGAACGAGTACAGAGAAGGGCAACAAGATTAGTGAATGGAACAAAGGGGTGCTCTTACGAAGAAAGGCTTAAGTTTTGCAAATTACAGTGTCTGGAGACTAGGCACCAGCGAGGTGATCTGATAGAGGTGTACAAAGCCTTGAATGGTTTGAGCATGCTCAATGCTGATGGGATTCTTCCTCTAGCTCAGAAAAATCACCTGAGAGGGCATAAATTCAAATTGAGGAAAGACAGATGTAGGATAGACGTGCGGAAATTTGCCTTTAGCCAGCGGGTGGTTGGTTGGTGGAACAGACTTCCATCCCTTGTAGTGGAGGTTGATAGCCTAAATAAGTTTAAGGCTCAGCTGGACAGGTATTTTGAACGAACAGAGGGGTGAAGTGGAAGTGGGTTTTTTTTTTTTTTTTTTGGCTGATGCTGCATAAGCTTGCTTTCTTGCATCAAATGCCTCTACTAATGCTAATGCTAAAGTTTTTAATTGAACTAATTAAAAATATATAACTATTTTTCTTCATTCTTCTGAGGATATTATGTAGTTTTTGTAATTTTGGCATATTAAGGATATAGTAGCAATATTTTATTAGTCATTCTCGAGTTACACAAATCTCGACACGTAAGAAGTCCTGGAACACATTTTTTACATATGTCGGGGACTTACTGTATTTTTGGATTAACAGGGAAATCGATTATCTGGGAATATTTTTTTACCATCTATCCTGGAAAATCGAGTCTACTGTATTTGGATTTCAGGAAAGCTTTTGATACAATGGATAAAGGGATGGTTGAGTGGAAGACGACAGAGAGTGGTAATCAATCGACACTGCTCTTTGTGGACAAATGTTATTAGTGGAGTTCCCCAGGGTTAGGCCTGGGGAACTCCACTAATTCGGTGTTGGGCCCATTGTTGTTTTGAATATTTATCAGTGATATTGATATCAGGCTTAATGTCCAAGTTTGCAGATGATACAATGGTTGGCAGGGTTGTTAACGACAGTAAAGACAGTATGCTACTCCAACTGGATCTAGATAAGTTAGGCATTTTGGCTGAGAAGTGGCAACTGAAGTTTAAATTGACAAACGCAAAGTACTCCACATGGATAGCAATAACCTAAGAAAAACCTACCAATTGTGTGGTACTACACTCAGGGAAGTGGAAAGTGAAAATGACCTGGGGTAATTGTGCGGTCAAATATGAAGTTCACTGATCGGTGCAGATGGGCTGCCAGGGCAGGTCATAGAGTCTTGTCAATGATATATAAGAATTTTGCTAGGAGCGAAAGTGAGGTTATTATCCCATTATACAAGGCCACACCTACACTACTGCATACAGTTCTGGAGGCCTCATTTTAGGAAGGATGTAGAGTTGCTAGAACAAGATTGATGAAGGGAACAAAGGGGGTGCTCTTACCAAGAAAGGCTTAAGTTCTGCAAATTGAGCTGCCTGGATAGTAGGCACCAGTGAGGTGGACTGAGGTGCATAAGGCCTTGAATGGGATGAGCAAGCTGAATGCTGATGAAATTCTTCCTCTTGCTCAGATTAAGAACCTGAGGGGACATAGATTCAAATTGAGGAAAGACAGTTGTAGAATAGATGTGCGGAAATTTGCCTTTAGCCAGCGGGTAGTTGATTGGTGGAACAGACTTCCATCTTTTGTTGTAGAAGTTGGTAGCCTAAATAAATTTAAGGCTGAGCTGGACAGGCATTTGGAACGAATGGAGGGTTGAAATGCAAAGCTTTCTTTTTTTTTTTTTTTTTTTTTTTGGCTTGCTTCCTTGCATCGTATGCCTCTACTAATGCTAATGCTAAAATAGTCAGGTGGACTGACAAATGACTACTAAAGTTTAATATTGGAAAACTGCATTTTACGGTGTTTGGTTAAATGTGGCAGTAATTCTACAGTAAAGTATACTGGTGTGCAAAACTTAAGGACCAACACTATTTCTAAAGATTACAACCACAAACTCAAACGAAACAGCCTGTGGCGATTTGCATAACTGTGGCCATTCAGTAGAAAGCTGGTGCACATGCAAAAATTTGAATCATGATGAGAGAGCACACATAAACAGATAAAAGCAGCAGTTATGTGCAAATTACCGAATGGTGAGCACGATTGTTAAAGACATTTGATTGGTTTCATACAGTGCTATAGACAACGAAATGGCCAGTAGACAACATCTGGATGACTTTACCTGGGGTTGGATAATTGGGAAGCTCGAGTAAGGTCAAAATGTGAGGAGTGTGGCTGTAGAGTTCGGTATCGCCCATAGCATCATCTCACATGCTTGGTCGGCCTTCAGAATGATAGGTACAGCTGTTCAAAGGACCAGTGGTGGTCGTCCATGAAAATCAACATCCAATGATGACCGCTATATACTCCTACAGGCCAAGAGGGACCGACACCAGACAGTGGGTTCCACTGCAAACCAGCCGCACAGGATGCAGGATATTGTGGTTTACTGTGGCCAGGCGACTCCACAAAGGTGGACTGTTTGCCCGATGGCCCTTTGACACTGACCCTGTAACACCTGCCCATCGGACACACCATTTACATTGGTGCATCAAACACAGACTGGACAGCAGCAAAATGGGGTAAGGTACTCTTTACTGATGAGAGTAGATTCAGTCTCAGCAGTGATTCTGGACGTCAGCTAATCTGGCGAGAGGTTGATACAAGGAATCACCCCGCAAACATCACTGAAAGGAATCGATATGGCGATCATGGTGTTATCGTCTGGGCAGACGTTATCTTGGATGGACGTACACAACTCCAGATACTGGAAGACGGTACTGTAAGTGGTGCATGCTACTGTACCGAGGTAATCCTTCCCCATGTGCATCTGTTCCGAGGTGCCATTGTCCCTGAATTCATGTTTATGGATGATAATGCCACACCCCGTCGCACTGCAGCTGTTGATATGCTTTTGGAAAGTCAGGAACTGTTCGTATGGATTGGCCTGCCATTCCCTTGATCTAAATCCCATCGACCACATATGGGACACTCTGGGAAGACACCTAGTGGCATCCACACCCACCAGAAAATGTTCACCAGCTGAAGATGGCACTGACAGAGGAATGGATGATGTTACCGTAAGAACTTAACAACATTGTTCTAAGTATGGACACGCAGTGCAAGGCCTGCAGCGATATTAGGGATGGCCATATCTCCTACTGAGAACCACCTCTTCCCTTTGTTCCATCTTTGGCAGTGATATATCTGTATAATGGCAGCCAGTGCTACATTGCTATTTTTGAATAAAGTCCCTCTGTACCGTTTTGTTTCCGTTGTTGTATCGTTGTTGTTTCCTTCATCATTTCTGTACTTCATGAGGTTCTCCTGTGGTATGCTTTTCCCATATCCAGGCCACTCCTATGAGAAGTTACAGGTGAAAACCTGACTGGTCCTTATGTTTTGCACACCAGTGTACTACTTGGGTAGGATTAAACTCAAGACAGTTGATAATGAAAAGCTATAATAGCCATACAATCTGATATGACATTTTCTGAACAGTGTAGAGAGACTGACAGAGAAACTGAAGAGGTTTTGTGAATGATATACAGGAACTTTGCAATTAGGGATAAAGAAGTGATATTTCCATTATATAAAGCAATGGTTAAACCACATCTTCAATATTCCATACAGGCTCGGAAATCCAATTTTAGGAAAGATGTGGACCTGTGGAGAAATCACACAAAAGGGCAAAATTGTTAAGAACACAAATGTGTATTTTTATTGAGAGAGAGAGTGTGTCAATCTTTACACTTAGGCAGATGACACATTGGTGGAGGGGGGGTTTCATTTGATAGGGAATAACAGCAAAACAAATGTCCAAAAAATTTTATTTAGTCAAAAAGTCAATGAGTATTGGAATAATTTGTTTTATTTGCAAAAATAAAATTTCTTAAAAGCCTTAGATGTGTTTTAATTGAACAAGCGATATGAATCTTGAAGAATAGCTCTAAACAAAGACCAACAATAAATCTGTTCCACTTGCAAAACTTAGATGCTAGGATTGAAGAAAAAAGGAAGGAATCATTTATAACACACACACACACACAAAATGAAAAGTTTTTTTTTATACTCAATCAATCATCATATGTACTACCCAAATTAGCTCTATAATAACAAGGCAACCTGTGTAGTTTTTGGCAGGAAACATGGCTTAGCATCAACATGCAGTGTGTTTCCTGATGTCAATCAAGCAGCATATCTCACTTTGCTCACCAACTAAACTTTTCCAAGTCCATATTCAGAAAAGTTTCAGTTTTAGTATGATGACTTATGAATTGTGATGTGCATTATTTATTTAATATCTCTTTAAAGAATATGAGAGTCTGAAGAAAGGTGTTCAACTTACATGCTACTTAGGCAAGCTTCCTGTGGTTGTATAGTACAAAATTCACAACTGCAAAATATTTAATATGAGCAGTAACACATTTCATAAAATGCAACAATAGTCGGTAGATATGTTACTGGCAAAGTGTAGAGTCCTAGATGCCTGCAAAGTATGGAGTAAACTTTTTTTTGTATTAGTACTTATAACAAACATTATTCATTTTAACACAGTTCCCTTAAAAGGCATATGGGATGGAAGTATTTCCCCCATATACCTTTTAAGGGAACTGCAATTCACAGTTCCTGACTTTTATACAAAGACATACCTCTACTTACATAACTGATACTGTTATGTAAGTGAATCCCAGTTCCTGACTTTTATACAGGGCATAGGAGATGCACTCTCCCATATTTCTTTGTTAAAATGAATATTTTATGGGTGATGGAGTAGTATTTTTCTCACAGGCTGATGTATAAATGTCAGAAGCTGCTCATATAACAGTATCAGTTACATAAATTAATTACAGTTCCCAACTTTTATACGAGGGCATATGGAGGAAATACTACTACTCCCCGCCCCCATGCCCGTAAAAAAATTGAAATTTGATTCAATTAAGTTGTCATTTCATATTCCTTCAATTCTTGCACAAGATATGGGGGTAACAGTTTTTCTCCATATGCCTTTGTATTAATGTCAAGAACAGTGATTCTCTTATATGAATCATAGGGTGATTAAAACAAGTTTATTTCCTACTTTGCCAGGCATTCTATACATTGTCTAGGCATTTTATCTAATGCCTGAGATCACACTTTACTGGTAACAGATGCATGTCAGCCTAGTTTTTGACAGCCATACTTCTCCAATTCAAACACAATTATGCAGACTGAAAACCAAAACTATACTGGGGAATTTTAAAATTCACTTTTCATCACAATACTAGTTATCTTAATTTTATATACATTTGTGACATCAGAGGGTTTGTCAAGAGCCATGGACCCTTAAAAACTTGTTAGCAGCTATCAGTAGCAATTTGTTTCAGTTTCAAAAATGCTGCAATAGCTAATTTATTTTTTGATTTTACAAAATTTAATTAATTGAATGATATGCATTTTAAGTAACAGAAAAAATCAAATTCATAATTCTGTTCATCTAATGCAGCACATAATGAGAGCAGAATATCTTTCACATATATTTGTTTCATTTTTGCACTAACTTAATGAAAGCCATATCTTACTGGTTCCAGAGCTATTACTCTTCATCATTAACCACCAAGACTTATGCCACAATACAGTGCTTCTGATGATTAATTTCATAATGGTCAGCATCATCAGACATCATAAAAACACAAGAGAATTTCAAAATGCTTCATGTATGAAGACAGAACAATACTAGAGAAATATTAGATGCCATGGTGATCTGGAAACTGGGATTTACTGCACCCCAGCTTTCAGCAGTCTTCAGTCTATTATGTGCTGTGGTGCAAGTTAATTCTAGAAATTCATTTTGTAAAAAGTTATAATTATATGTTAACATTTTTTTTGGATGTGTCTATACATTCCAAAAAATGTTGCTCCATCACTAACAGAACCAGTTATTTTAAATTTATTAACCAATTCATACACAAATTGTTTCCTCTACAGATCCAGATGGAAATTTGTAATTACATTGTTCTATTACTTTCCTTGGATTCAAAGTGTTGCTACTAACATACATTCATGTACCTTAACCATTAATAATGTTAATATTAAAATAATAATAATAATTACCATTATTTCCACAAAATAGGTAGAACTTTTACAGACACTTGTAATAATGCCCATCCTATTATGTGTTATAAATTATGGATGTTTAATTATGCATGGACATTCAGTAAACTAAACATTATTACTGTTATCAATTCACACATTTATCTAAAGGTCTGGATTTCAGTAAATACCTATCTAATCCAGATGGCTCACTACTGAACAATTCTGCTGGAACAGTTAAAGGAGCTTTTTCTGGTAAAAGGTCTCTCAATGGCTGTTTTGCTTCCAAATGTCTTTCAATTTCTTCAGATGTCATATGTCCATCACCATGGTGACTGAGGGGAACTGGATCAAGAAGAGCTAAAGTTTGTTGTACTTGTGGTGCTGTCAAATATAAGAATGCATAAAATAATGTGAATTTAGCAGCTTTTTAAAGAAATAGCAAAGGTCATACAATTTTGTGGGCAAATGATCAAAATGCTGTGTGTTTGCGTGCGTAAAGAGATCCCTTATTACAGCATTACAAAAAAGAAATCTAATAACAAGCATTTAAATAGAGTAAACCCTATATATTTGCAAGGGATTATTTTTAGAAAATATCCAGTAAATATTAATGTAGTGAGCCTCTATGGAAAATAAGAGTTAGTTTACCAGATATGTGGGATCTATCTGAATGACTAGTGACAAAGAAAAAAAAAAAGTGGTTAGGTTGAATGTAACTTTTATACTGCATTCCATTTCAATGTATCTGCTGTATTTGAAACCTTTTTTAGTTCATGTTTATTCAAACTTTCTAAGACAAAGCATATTACAGTGAGATATAAAATAATTTTGTGATTTTATATATTTTTCATAACCAAAATTATGTACTTATAATGAATGAGTTGTAGACTACATGGCAAAGAACAATATGAATGAAAATGTAAACACCACTTTCTTCATGTATGAAATAAACAAATTTACTTAGAGTCTGATACCTGACATCAATGTTTGCAGAAAATAAATTTCAAAAAAGTTGTATGTTCTGAAAACATAACTTTACAAGGGCAAACAATTAAGAGAATTAACCAAAAAATTTGATGCATATACAAAAGCATAAATCACGCAAAATGACACTGTTGCTGTCCAACAGGCCAAAACAAAATTACGTAGAGAAAGTTGTATTTATTTTTTCATTCATATTGTTCTGTAAGATTTGAAAATCTTACAAAAAATAAAATATTTTTTTAGACTTTGGAAGTTAGTTTTCCTTTTTGGATTCTTGCCGTTAGTAGGATAATATGGTAATAGCGTCAGTTTCAGTAACAAGAATTATTCAGTAAGAATTGTAAAATTAGTGGGTAGTAGTAATGAAAAACAGAGCCATTAGCATAACTTCCGTTGTAAGCAGGGAATAGACGGTGAATACTACGGCAAAAGCAGCAAGTGGTTTTGCGAAACAAACAAGTTAATGTTTATGCAAGGTCAAAATAGTAGGGCAATTTACTTCAGTCGCAGACCGGAAGTTGGTTCTTAAACGCACACACAAGTTTCCAAAAATAGATGCTGTGGTCACTAATGTCACTTTTTGTGGTTTTAGAACGCTATGGAGACAAGGCGTTATTATGTGAAGGGTAAAGTGTTGTTTTTGGACAGCCGGCTACTTCAAAGAACACACCGGATGGCCGCCGATCCAACAGGTTTTAAAATAGGGGTGTATTGATCACGTGCTACTGGGCCGGCGGAATAAGGGGTTTTCCAACAAATGGAATGAGATAGAATCCGAAAGTAAATGTAAGATTGGTAGAAGTCACTGGGAAATGGGCGTGGCGAAATCGGCAGTAAGAGGTAGGAAAAAGGCAGTGAAAGAGTTGCAAAAACACACTAAGTTGGGATTTGACGGTGTGAATGAAAATGGTTTAGGAGGACACTAATTTGAGAATTTGGCGGTGTGAGTAAGAATGGTTTAGTCAGACACAAGTTTAGATTTTGGTCGGTGCTAGTAAGAATGGTTTAGTCAGACACAGTTTAGATTTTGGTCGGTGCTAGTAAGAATGGGTTAGTCGTTGAGAAAGTCAGAGTTTTTTTTTGAGTGGAACATAGTCAATGTTGGCTCTTTGAGACGTCTAGGAGTTGGGAAGAAATATGTGGAAGACAAAACGAGTCTCTCACAAGGAAAGGGTAGACTCAAATCTGCCGTTAAAGACCAAGATTCCTGAAATCTTGGAAAGCAAAGTGCTGGAATCGGATGGAATCGGAACCCCGACCGACATGATAGTAGCCATTCCGGAACAGGAGAAGTGCATCAAGCGGGCTGAATAAAATGAAGCCGAAACCTCCTGGCAGCACAACTACCAGTGCCTAATTCTTCAAGAATAGTAAGATGTCGCCCAGATAGTGAAGATAAGCTGTACCTGATAGGAAGGATGAAAGATGACACCCCGCCGAGTTCTACAAGTAAGTCGCTAGTTTGTAGTACATAGTACCTTCACATACACAAAGAACTGTAGAAACCCAGTAAATTGGTCAGCATGACTTTAGAAATGCCTAATTGTAAAGATAGTTTAGTGAAGAATCAGGAAGGAAGAACATTAAAAAGAGGGAGATTTATTAGATATAAGATATTTAGAATGTTGGATATATGATAACGCAGCAAGGGACAGAATGGAATTGATGTTAATCATTAATTGTTATTAATGGTATTTAAATGAAGCAGTATTAAACATATGCAGGATGGAATAGAATGGAATTAATATTTCCTGTTAATAGTATTTAATTGGTGCAGTACTAAATATATGTAGAAAGGAATGGATGGATTTGATATTTTTTTACTAATGGTATTTAGAGGATGCAGGATAAAATATATTAACAAAGGAAGGGATTGATATTAGCTTGTTGATGATTTTTCCTGAAGTATGAATATGATGTATATATACACATGTAGGTGAGACCAAATCATGTTGTCATATGTATGAATTCAATTATTATTTGGTTTTAATTATGTTCATGTAAATATGTATAATAAACTGATTTTTTTATACAATATTTGTGTGTGTCTTTTGTTGTTCTGGGTACAAGCCTATCCAAAGGGAACTAAACACATTAAGGAGCTTTCCCCTTGAACTTAGAATTTTCTGTGAAGCAATAGTCAGATGTGAAAGTGGGGAGGTATTGTAAAGGGGAGTTGTTTAAATAAAGGATAGATAAATAAAATATATATATACATATAAATATCCCCCCCCTCCCACAGTTCCTTGTCATATAATGGTCTACAACTCATTCATTATAAGTACTATAATTTTGGCAGAAAAGTAAACTTTCCAAAAATACACATTTTCTGGACCATCTTATATACTACATTCAAACTCTGCATCTCCTATATCAAAATACAGCATTTGGAGACTTTACAAATAGCCCAACTCCCAGTTTGATTATTATGCTCCTGGCATTATTGTACAATGCAAGTGTCTGCCTCTTTGTAACATTAACACAACCTTGTAAGAGATCATCATCAACTTCCATTTGGAAATGCAATAGTTTTAGCATTCTCTAGACCAGAGGTCAACAATTAGTTTTATTTATGGTCCATATTAGAAACAACGTAACTCATCCTTATCGCTATTAGGAAAAAATCTTTCTGCAGTCCAGATCCCATAATAACATTTTTATTTCCTTTTATTACAGAACACTTATCATTACTGTAAACTGCGAAGAAAGTCCATTCAGTGTAACATATTTGGTATGCTTTAGTATTAGTAATGGCCACACGGTGCAAGGAAGCCTATGGCTTATGCTGCACCAGCCAAAAAAATAAAATAAAATAACAAAAAAATCCATAAAATAAAATAATAAGAATAAACACAAATTAATAATAATAATAATTAATAAGAGAAAAGGAAATGCAACCTATGCATTTTCCTAATCCCATAGGTAATTATCCAGCTGACCTTTGAATTTCCCCAGATTGTCAGCCTCTATGATCAAGTATGATCATATGCTCTTCTTCCTTATGATTTTAGCGAAACTAAAGTATTTATAAGGACATATAAATTATTCATCTATGCTGCAAAAAATCACTGGTAGTCTAGATGCAGACTGACCACCAGATGAACATCGTGATATTATAATCTGTTGTGTTTGTTTTTTAATGTAGGGACAGGAAATGTATCAAGTTATATATGCTGTGATGAGGATTTTCAAGATAAATTAATAATACTTTAATATGAATCTTTTTTTAATAAATATTCAAGAAATATTCATCTAGATCAGTAAAAAATTAAACTCCATGGTTTTGCAGGACATTTATGTTTTTAATTTGTTGTTAATAATAACTGTTCTTAAAGATACATTTCCTAGTGATGGGCATAATTCAGAGTTATAATCAAAGTAATCAATTATGGCATTTTCATAATCATTATATGCAAATTAGTTGGGGGAGAGAGAGAGAGAGAGAGAGAGAGATAGTGAGCTAACAGTACTTTACTTTTGATAACAACAGATCAAATCTTTCCACTGTTTTCCCCCCTCTTCTTCAGTTTTCTTCTTGTTGATTTCACAATTGACTAATTTATATATAATTACAGAGAATGTTGATTGTTCGTGGCTATTTCAAAGTGAAATACTGTCATTTTGCTTTTTAATTTTAATACTGTTGCTCCTTTGTGTTAATAATGCTGTCCACAGGCAAAAGAAACCACAATGTGTTGTCAACAGAAGACAAGATAAAAATTATTAATAGATTGGAAAAGGGCAAAACCAGTGTATCTCTTGCTAAAATTTTTAACGTTGGTAAAGCAACCACATCTGACATAAAGAGCAGAAAAAATGAAATTTCGAAGTTTGCTTCCTAGTTAGACAATGAAGATGGCTCTTAAAAAAGGGAAAATATGAAAAGCTAGTGATGAGAAATTAGAAGATACTGTTTTTTATGGTTTCTACTAAGTCAAGGCGAACCTATTTCTGGACCTCTGTTATGCAAAAAAGCATTACAACTGAATCAAAAGTTTAAAAGCCCACTTGAATTTAAAGCCAGTACAGGATGGCTGAAAATTTTCAAATCTCAACACAGTATAGGGTAGGTAGCTTGAAATTCAAGGAGAAGTTTCATCAGGTGATGTCACGGAAGATGAAGCTTTTCAAGAGTCTTTTCTGAAAATGGCAGAGGAAGGTTTTTCCAAGGATGACGTTTACAATACAGATGAAACTGGTTTTAACTGGAAGTCACTCCCTCATAAATCACTTGCATTGCAATGTGAAATGGCTGCTTCTGGTTTAAAAACTAACAAACAGCATGTTATAGTTATGGTGTGTGCAAATGCAAGTGGACAGCATGTTTTACCATTCTTGGTGATTCAGAAATCCAAGATGCTTTAAAGGTGTGACTTGCCTACCAGTATGGTCTGTGCTTGCTAACAGAAGAATATCCCAACATAAGTGTATCCCATCCCTGCTTCTACAGGGATGGGATACACTTAAATAGAAATGGGTGCAAGAATATTTGTTGATGCTATCAAAGCAGTGTTAAGTGGGTTGGAAAACTGCTAGCTTAGGGGGGGATTCACAGACTAAAAGATTAACAGTAGCCACAGGCAGAGGTGAAAGTGATTCTTGCACTGCGCAGCAGCCTAGAGAGCAAGTTTCTGGAAATTTCAAGAACTGCAGGGAGTCATCATGGAACAAGTAAATTCATGGGCTGTGTTAGGGTAACTAAGAGTAAGAACAGGTGCATGTATACTTGCATGTACACCCTCACCGAGCTCCGTAGCTAGGTGGGCAGGAGCAGCAGTGCGTAGCACACGCTTCTTGATCAGACCGGGGTTCGAGTCCGTGACCACCAAATACGGAGGATGCGGAAAGGTCAGGAAATGACCACCGCATATCCCCGGAGCAATATGGCCTTAGTTGCTAATGCTCCTAAAAACCAAATAACAATAACAACAACAGCATGTACACCAATGCTAGAAGTATAGTAAATAAATCTGATGAATTTTAAATGCTGATATTGTTGGAATATCAGAGACATGGTGTCACACAGATATAGGCAGTGCAGAATTGGAATTTGGGGAGTATAATGTGTACAGAAAGGATAGATGGGTAGGAAGGGAGGAGGGGTTATGCTGTTAGTTAAGAAACACAAAATCTAAGGAAGTGCATCCAGTTGACATGGGTGAACAGTTCAATGTTGAGTCAGTTTGGTGTGACATAAACACTAAGAAAGGGAAAAGGAGAGTAGAAGTGTGTAATAGGCCTAAGACTCTGATGAGTACAACTAACAATTATGCATAGAAATAGAGTGGGCCAGTAAATCAGAATTTCTTGTAATGGTGGATTTTAACTTTCCAGATATTGACTGGAACTTATGGGTTGGTCACTCACACACTAGCGAGACTTTTTGGATTAATTGAAGGATTGTTTTCTACAGCAACATGTTCGAGGGGCAACCAGAGGAAGTAATACTGTTGATCTAATTATCAGCAGTAGTGACTCATGCATTAAGAATTTGCAGATAAAGGAACCACTAGGTGACAGGGATCATAGTCTACTGATCTGGGATTAACTTAAAGAGGTAACTACCATCAAGGGTAAAGGGAAGGGTTTTTGTTTTCGTAAAGGTGACTACAGTGGCCTCAGGCAGTTTTTAAATTCTATACAGTGGGATCATATGATGATGATATGATGTCAAAAACAGTGAATTCTAAATGGGAATTAATCTTGGAAGCTACTAGGCCTTTCATATCAACTAAGAAATACTATTCAAGATATAGGCCTAAATGGAGGTCAGATGAAATAATGAGGCTCATGGCAGAGAAGAAAAATGCATGGGATGCATGTAAATTAGCAGGTGACAAAGAAGTCTATGGCAGATATAAGCTAGTCTGTAATCAAGTCACAAAGGAGGTTAGGCAAGTGAAGGCTGATTACGAGAAATCCTTGGCACAGGATGCAAAGAAAAACAACAAAAACGTCTTTATTTATGTAAACTCTAGAAGGAAGAGAATGAATCAGATTGGTCCACTTTATGTTGGTGGTTCGATTGCTGATGATCCTGCTCAGATAGCTGACAAACTGAATGAGTATTTTGTATCTACATTCACACATGAGGAATTCTATAAGGAAGGGGAGGACAGAAGTTTACTAAACTCTAACAGGGAGCAAAATGATTTTGTAATAATGGAGAGCAAAGTGGTGGAGAAACTGTTGAAGTTAAATATAAAAAAAAAGGCACCCGGCAGATGGAATCTATCCAATTATATTGAAGGAGGCAGCAAGGGAAGTACGCAAACCCTTAGAAATAATTATGAGAGCATCCTTAGATTCAGGGAAAGTCCCCATGAACTGGAGATGTGCAAATGTATCCCCAATTCACAAAGGGGGTTCAAAGGGTGATACAAATAATTATAGACCTGTTAGTTTAGCTTCTGTTCCCTGGGAAAATAATGGAGTCACTGGTTAAAGAATGATGCAGGATCACCTGGACAAGACCGCAGTAATAGTTCAGACACAGCATGGATTTGTTAAGGGAAAGTCTTGTCTGAGAAATTTGATTGGATACTATGATGTGGCCACAAAGGAACTGGATGCAAAAAATAATTCTGATATCATATACTTGGATTTCAAGAAAGCTTTTGAATACTGTTGCACATGGAAGGCTGCTTTACAAATTGGAGCAGTATGGCATTAAGAGCAAGTTGCTGCAACGGATAAAGGAATGCTGCGACGGTTGAGTGGGAAATAGCAGAGAGTGGTAATAAATGGACACTGTAATAAATGGAGTACTGCATACAAGTCTGGAGGCTTAATTTTAGGAAGGATGTAGAGTTGCTAGAACGAGTACAGAGAAGGGCAACAAGATTGGTGAGGGGGAATAAAGGGGTTCTCTTACCAGGAGAGGCTTAAATTCTGTAATTTGCAGCATCTGGAGACTCTGATTGAGGTGTATAAGGTCTTGAATGGTTTGAGCAGGCTCAATGCTGATGGGATACTTCCACTTGCTCAGATTAAGAACCTGAGGGGGCATAGATTCAAATTGAGGAAAGACAGTTGTAGAATAGATGTGCAGAAGCTTGCCTTTAGCCAACAGGTAGTTGATTGCTGAAACAGACTTCCATCTGTTGTTGTGGAAGTTAATAGCTTAAATAAATGTAAGGCTGAACTAGACAAACATTTGGAGTGAGTGGATGGGTGAAATGGGAAGGTTTTTTATTTTATTTTATTTTTTGGCTGATGCTTTATAGAGCTTGCTCTCTTGCATCATATGCCTCAACTAATGCTAACGATATAATGCTTTGATGAATTCCAACATTTTTTTTGATTGGTTTAGCCAGGATTTTATTCCAAATGTGAAAAGGCATAAAAGAAAATGAGGGTAAAAATAAAGTGATGGTACCAAATGTTACAGCCCTGCTGTAACATTTGGTACCATTTGGTAAAATCATTTTGGTGGTAATGGATCAAGGTGTTATAGAAAAACTAAAAAAGATGTACAAAAAACAAATCTTGCATTGCTAGCTGCTACCAGAGGGAGATGAAGAGAGTGGTTGAATTTTAAAAGAAACTCAACATTAAGGATTGTTGCTACATGTTAGCAGATGCCAGGAATATGTTGTTGGAGGGAAATCTGAAAAAGGCATGGGATAAACTTTGGGGTGCTGCCGAAGAGACAGTCACACATGTGCAAGATTTGAATGAAGATGTAAGTGAAATTGTAACTTTAATTCAAGGGATTCCCAGGTTTTCCGAGCGTGAGCAAGATGATGCAGAGGCATGGTTAAACAACAATGCTGATGATCCTTTTTATATTTTAACTGAATAAGAAATTGTTGCTTTAGTTCAGGATGAAGAATGTGCTTAACCAAGGTGATTCTGATGACGAAAAAGAAGAGGAAGCAGGGAGGGGGCCAACTCATGCGGAGGCCTTCACTGCACTAGAAACTGCAATGGCATGGTGTGAGCAACAGCTGAATGTAGTTCTACGGAGATACTGCTATTAAAGAGGACGAGAGACCCCACCACAAAAAAAGACAATCTTGCATGGTTCAAAGAAAAATTCAAATTCAAAGATTACATATTTTAAAAAACAAACCTTCCAAAGATTCATTATACTCTTATTTGTGTGCAATTACTTGTCTTTATTTCTGTTTATGTAAAAAAAGCATGATTTATAGTTGAAACCATGTAAAAAAATTAGGTAAGTTCAAAATAAATATAATATACATTGTTTCTTCAAAACATTTTTGTTATTATTTACAAATCATTTCTTAAATCAGTTATTTTTTATAATACTTCATATTTCAAAATACAGTAGTAATAATCCTGCATACATTAATTTAATTAAAGACCTAATTACACTTTTTTCATATAAACTGGGTATTCTCATATACATTTGATTATCCAAACCAACCCTGGTCCCAATTAGTTTGGATAATCGACGTTCTACTGTATTCACTGGAATAATCAATTATTAATGATTCAATTATGCCCATCACTAATGGTCCCACAGAAGATTTAGATTGACAAAATGAGTTCCAAAGACAAAAAAAGAATGAAACCCTGCTCTAGAAAACTGCAGTTGTCCTCCCCTGAAGATGAGAAGGATTACTGAAATAGACACATTTCTGAAAAGTACCAGCAAAACTGGTTGACAACACATAAAATTAAGATTAAAACAAAAAATATAAATAAATAAATAAAAAGATCATTAAGGTGAAAATGTTGGTTGAGCAACAAAAGACAGGGCAGTTATTAACGAGCACTGCTATTCTTCAACCAATGTTATTAGTGGAGCCTCTCAGGGTTCAGCACTGGGTCCCTTATTCTTTTCAATATTTATGAACTATATTGATGAAGGCATATCAGGCTTCTTTTTTTTTTAGGATGATACAAAGACTGGCAGAGTGGTTGATAACAGGAGTCCAAATATGTGACTGCAAAAATATCTAGAAAAATTAAGCAGAGAAGCTGAGAAGTGACAAATGAAGTTTAGCATTGACAAATGCAAGGTACTGCATAAGAGTAGCAGTAATCCTGGAATAACATACCATATGGTACCACACACCAAGTGATAGAGAATGAAAAAGACCTGGGGATAATTATGCAATTAGACATGGTTTTCTGAGCAGTGCTGACAAGTTGCTAGCTCATGGGGGTTCTGTCACTGAAATATAGGAATTCTGTCGCAGAGACAAGGAGGTAATTATCCCATTATGTAAGGTAATGGTTAGGGCTACATCTTGAGTATTGCATACAAGTCTGGAAGTCTAGATTAGCCAAGAGCACAAAAGACTATGCTTACCAAGAAAGAATTCAGTTCTGCAGTTCTGTTTAAGGCTTTGAACGGATTGAGTAAACTAAATGGTCAGACAAAACACACATAAGAGTGCATAAATTTAAATTGAGAAAGGATAGCTGTATGAAAATTTGCTTTCAGCCAGGGATCAACTGATTGTGGAAAGAAACTTCTGCTAGTGTTGGGGATAGTTAGTGAGTAGTTTGAATAAATTTTTAAGGAAGGTGTAGAAAAATTATTGGAAGGAATGGATAATTCATGTGGGAAGTTTGTTTTTTTTGTGCTGAGACTGTATAAGTTGCTTCATTGAATAATTTTGCTAATACTAAATATACTCTACAAAAACAGTTTCAATTGCAACTGTTTTTGTAGAGTATATTTTTGCTATAAAAATATTATAGCAAAAGACTAAACTGGGTTTAGTCTTTTGCTATAATATTTTTATTCTATTTTTAAAGACTGAGAGCTGATGCTTTTTTTGGAGTTTGTGTCTTTTTATAAAAGTTTGTTTACATTAAACTTCATCTAGCAGTTATGGTGACAAAACATAAATGGAGAGAATTAAGGCTGTATGGTAAACTGAAAATTATATAAAAGGCAGGATGAAATGAAGTAAAATGGACACTGCAAAGGAATACAGCCCTTCACCTACTTTGTCTACAATACTGAAAAACCAAAAAAACCTGTAGCCTATGACACTGAAGCAGAAATAATTCAAGGGGTATACAAATAAATATGTGTGTCTAATTTACTAACATCAGGTTTAATTTTATAAGAAAAAGCTAATTATCTAGCTGAACGACATGGAATTAGGGATTTCAAATGCATTAATGACTGGATTCAAAGATTTAAGGATAGGAATAACTTAGTATTGTAAAAATGAGTCTGATCAGTTGACAAAGAAAAAGCTATAGATTGGTTTTCAAGAAAGGACTACATAGAATGCCTTCTATACAGTCGTCTTAAAAAAAACGTCACACAATGGATATTTTTAATCTTGACAAGATAGGTATATTTTATAAATTGCTGCCAAACAAAACACTTACTGTTTGGAGAGAGTCTTGTAATGGTCAAAAATTAAGCAAGTAATCATTATTCTGTTATGCTGCAATGCTGATGGCAGTACAAAACTTCATCCACTTGTGATTGGTAAATTTTCCAAACCAAGTTGTTTTAAAGAAGTTAACCAGTTCTGTTCAATAATGATTGGTTTACCATCAAAATTTTCATTCTCCATTACTGAGAGTAGACAAAGTGTTTTGGCAGAATATTGCACAGCACATTCTGCTGACAAAAATATGGCTGTTGTTTTGATCCTCCAGTGCCATCAGTTTTATACAGCCATGATCAAGGCATTTCCACATAAGGTAATTTATCAGCAAAATAGGGAGAAACAATCTGTAGTAAAAGTGTCTTGGATGATATTGGGTTGGGACAGTATTGAATCAAGTGTAACAGTCAACTACTTTATAAAGAGTGGCTTTGGAGAGAATATCATTGCAAAACATGGTCCAGAAAACAAATGTGACAGAAAAGTTGAGGAATGGGGGACTTTGAAGCTGTATATGAATTTTGTTGGTGAATTTGAGGAGTTTGTTAAGGTGAATTGTGAAGTTGCTACCACAGCAGCAGCACAAACACCATAAAAACTTCTGAGCACGAAGCAAAACAATGAGGTTTCTATTACTAATAATGAAAGTAAGAGTAAAGAAGTGGCACATGCATTGCCTTCTAAAAATAAACACAACAGAGAATGTGCTGAGCTGCAGTAATGTGATAATGAAAGAGCCATTGCTTTATGTCTGTGTTAAGAATGCATAGAAGACAAAAAAAAAAAAAAAAACCTGTAAATATAAAATGAAACCTTTCTTTAAATTAGATTAATTTATTACAGAGTTAATCAGTTTTATGTTCCTTTAATATTAAGACTAATTTTTGTTTTACTAGTTTGTGATACTAATTACATACATACAATATTTCATTTCAATTACATTTTTTTTTTTTTTTTCCATAGTTTATCTTATAAATAAAAGAAAATCTACACAAAATGTGTTATTATCACTGGACAAAGCTTTTGTTATTATTTAATTTTATTATTTTATTTATTTTTGTTATTACTATTTCTTATTATTGTTAGACATGTGTACCAAAAAAAAAAAAAAAAAAATGCAAATTTTTGACACTTGCTGGACTTTGTCATTGCAAAATGTGAGAATTTAGGTCCTTTGAACTTTGTATTAAGAAGATTCTACAATAACAGCAAAGCAATGGTTATCTGGAGTAACAGGGGCAATCCTTGATTCTATCTGATTGTTAATGGACAGGCTAGGCCTTACAGACAGGCTAGAAAGCTCATTTAGTAAAAAAAAAAAAAGGTATATATTTAGTAAAAAAAAAAAAGGTATATAAAGTGATATCTCCACTTATCAGTCCTTTTGAAGAAGAATCTGAAATAAAGTTATCACAATGATTTCTGACTATAAAACTAAATACACAAGTAACTGCAATAGTTTTCATAATAATTCACCTGGTTTCACTGGCTGTGCTTTTCTTGCTGGCTTCTTCTTTTTTACTGTTTCACCAGACACCTACAAGTAATCACTTTTTAAGAATAAGTTAACTTCAATCTATATATACAGTATGGGAAAAATAGTCATAATATAAAAAGTAAAATGGTATTTCTTAAAAATATACACATGCAGAGCATTTCTATGAGGTTAATGTTTATTAGCATTAGCATTAGTAGAGGCATATGATGCAAGAAAGCAAGCTTATTCAGCATCAGCCAAAAAAAGAAAAAAAAAAAAAAACACACCACTCCCATTTCATTCCTCCGTTCGCTCGAAATACCTGTCCAGTTGAGCCTTAAATTTGTTTAGGCTATCAACTTCAACAACAAGTGATGGAAGTCGGTTCCACCAACCAACCACCCGCTGGCCAAAGGCAAATTTCCGCACATCTATCCGACATCCGTCCTTCCTCAATTTAAATTTATGCCCTCTGAGCTGATTATTCTGAGCAAGATGAAGAATCCCATTGGCATTGAGCATGCTCAAACCATTCAAAGCCTTATACACCTCTATCAGATCACCTCGCCGGTGCCTAGTCTCCAGACTCTGTAATTTGCAAAACTTAAGCCTTTCTTCGTAAGAGCAACCCTTTGTTCCATTCACTAATCTTGTTGCCCTTCTCTGTACCCGTTCCAGCAGCTCTACATCCTTCTTGAAATGAGGCCTCCAGACCTGTATACAGTACTCAAGATGTGGCCTAACCATTGCCTTATACAAGGGAATAATCACCTCCTTATCCCTGCTAGAAAAATTCCTGTATATCATTGACAAGACACCATGAGCTACTCTTGCAGCTCGTCTGCACTGCTCAGAGAACTTCATATCTGCCTGCACAATTACCCCCAGGTCCTTTTCATTCTCCACCACTGTCAGTGTAGTACTGCAGAGTTGATACGTTGCTCTGGGGTTACTGTTTCCCATATGTAGTACTTTACATTTGTCATAACTTCATTTGCCACCTCTCAGCCCATCTGTTCAACCTTTCCAGATCCTGTTGCAGCAGCATAGCGTCAGTAGTGTCCTTAACAACCCTGCCAACCTTTGTATCATCTGCAAACTTGGACATTAAACTTGATATCCCATCATCAATATCATTCATAAACACCGAAAACAACAACGGACCCAATACTGAACCCTGAGGAACTCCACTAATAACATTAGTCCACGTTGAGCAGTGTCCATTGATTACCACTCTCTGTCTTCTGCCACTCAACCATCCCCTTATCCATAGCAGCAATTTGCCTCCAATGCCACACTGCTCCAATTTGTGCAGCAGTCTTCCATGTGCAACAGTATCAAAAAGCCTTTCTAAGATCCAAATATATAATATCAAAGTTATTCCCTGCATCCAGTTCTTTTGTGATTACATCATAGTATCCAATCAAATTGGTCAAGCAAGACCTGCCCTTAACAAAACCATGCTGCGTCTGAGCTATAACTGAATTCTTGTCTAGATGATCCTGCAGTGCTTCTTTAACCAGTGCCTCCGTTAATTTACCTGGAACAGAAGTTAAACTAACAGGTCTATAATTACTTGTGTCAGCCTTTGATCCTCCTTTGTGAATTGCGGTTACATTTGCACATCTCCAGTCTAAGGGTACCTCCCCTGAGTCCAAAGAAGCTCTCATAATTATGGCTAGGGGTTTGCTTACTTCCTCTGCTGCCTCCTTTAATATAACTGGATAGATCCCATCCACCCCAGGTGCCTTTTTTATGTTTATCCTCAACAATCTCTCCTCCACTTTCCTCTCAGTTATTACAAAATCATCCAGCTCACCTGCCAATGTTTACTTTACCTACATCATTCTCCTTCCTGAATAACTCCTCATGCGTGAATGTAGATGCAAAATACTCGTTTAGATTGTTAGCCACCTGAGCAGGATCCTCAACTGTTGAACCATCAATATCCAGTGGACCAATCTGATTCATCCCTTTCCTTCTGGAGTTTAAATAGGTAAAGAACTCTTTTCTGTTTTTCTTTGCATCCTTTGCCAAGGATTTTTCGTAGTCTGCCTTTGCCTGCCTAATCTCCTTTGTGACTTGGTTACAGACCAACTTATATCTATCATAGGCTTCCATGTCACCCATTAATTTGTATGTATCCCATGCATTTTTCTTCTCTGCCACATGTCTCATTAGTTCATCTGACAACCATTTAGGCCTAAACCTTGAACAATATTTCTTAGTTGGTATGTAAAGCCTGGTAGCCTCCAAGATTAGTTCCTTGAATGCTTCCTATTTTGAGTTTGCTGTTGGTAACATCATCAGTTGGTCCCACTGTATAGAATTTAAATACTGTCTCAGACCATCATAGTCGCCTTTACGAAAACAAAAACCCTTCCCTTTACCTCTGATGGTAGTTACCTCCTTGAGTAAATCCCACTTCAACACACTGTGATCACTGCCACCTAGTGGTTCATTTATCTGCAGATTCTTAATGCATGAGAATCACTACTGATAATCAGATCAAGAGTATTGCTCCTTCTTGTTGCCTCACGAACATGCTGATGTAGAAAACAATCATCCAATAAATCCACAAAAGCCTTGCTAGTGTGCGAGTGACCAACCCACAAATTCCAGTCAATATCTGGGAAATTAAAATCCCCCATTATAAGACTCTCTGATTTACTGGCCCACTCTATTTCCCTGTACAATATCTTATTATACTCATCAGAGTCATTAGGCCTATAGCACACTCCTACTCTCAATTTTGATTTCCCTATGCTTATGTCACACCAAACTGACTCGACACTGCCCTGTCCATCGATGTCGACTGGCTTCACTTCCTTGGACTTTATGTGTTTCTTAACTAATAGCATAACCCCTCCTCCCCTCCTGTCCTGTCTATCCTTTCTATACACATTGTATTCTCCAAATTCCAGTTCTGCATTCCTTATATCTGTGAGACACCACGTCTCTGATATCCCAACAATATCTGCCTTTGATGTTTTGAGCAATACCTCAAATTCATCAAATTTATTTACCAAACTCCTAGCATTGGTGTACACGCAGGTATATGTGCACCTGTTTCTATACTTGGCTACCCTAACACAACCCATGTTTACTTGTACCGCAATGACTCCCAGCAGTCTCTGAAATATCCTGCATCCTGTTTTTCAGGCTTCTGCTCATTTCAATAAAAGCAGTGCAAGAATCAATTCAACCTCTGCCAGTGGCTACTGTTAATCTATTAGTCCTTGTATCCCCCCCCAACTAGCAGTTTTCCGACCCACCTAACTCTGCCTCGACAGCATCAGCAAAAATTCTTGCACCCTTTCTATTTAAGTGTATCCCATCCCTGTAGAAGCAATCTCTCCTGTTAACAAGTACAGTCCAGGCTGAAAAAAATTCTACCCCTTGAGCCTTGCACAATCCCTCCAGGGCCGAATTGATCGACAAGGCTCTCATCATATACTCCCTCCTATCGTGTCTGGGCAGAATTGCAGACACTTTCAAATTCAACCCTAATTCACGGCTTTTTTTCAACAGTGACCTGTACTTGCTAAGTAATTCCTCCGGTCTCCTACTCTTAATATCATTAGTGCCAACGTGTACAACTATATCACCTTTTGTGCCCTTAAAAGATGATATCCGCTCTACAACGTCATCAACCTTTGCCCCTGGCAGACATACCCTGGTCCTATTCCACCTATCCTTTTTGCAAAGCATGTTCCCCACTTCCCTGACAATAGAGTCACCAACAACTACTATAGCCATTTTCAATCTTATTCCATAGCTCCTCAATTCAACTGAGCTCTGACAAGTTGGCAACAAAAGAAGTGTGAAGTCCTCCTCCTGAAAACCATATCTGCATAACATCCTGCCTGATAGCATTGTGCACTGAGCTAGTGAAAGATACCATCACTACTGTAGAGAATAACGGAATACTTGACAAGTGGAAAATTCATCTGCAAACAATATTATATAGTCTACAGCTATTATACAATATTATACTTGTTGTTAGACTCCTAACAAATATTTAGCAGACAATGACAGTGATTGGCAAACTGAACTCTCTAAATCACACATGCCAGGTTCACTGCCTGATATTATTATCCATACATGTCTATCATGGTGCAGAAGGATGTGATCTGTGAGACCAGCATGTCTTTTTTTCCCCTCCATTATCAATTACAATTATACTCCAATAGTTTGAGGGTGCATTGTATTTTCCTAAAGGAAATTCTCTTCTTCTACAGCAGGCAGGTGCTTAATTACTAGGTTTAAATTGAACTATTTTTAAAATACATACAAAATATACTAGGCGACCACAATTAAAGTATCTCTATTTAGAGATGCCATTTCCATCATCTAATAAAGGAAATGCAACCAAATTTGGCAGATATGTTTTCTGGAGGTAGCAGAATGGATTTCTGCAACCTCCAGAAAAAGTTATGTGCTTAACTGAATTGCTTGGTGTTCCGGTGTAACATTGAAGCAATAATTGAATTATTGCTTGGTGTTCTGGTGTAACATTGAAGCAATAATTGAATTATTGCATGGTGTTCTGGTGTAACAGCATTATTGGCAACACACATTGTCAACTGTTGTCAAGCACGTTAATATGACATTAAAGATATATCTCTTGTTCTGGGTGGTGATCCAGGATTTATCAATTAGTACTTAATATGTATCTTCATGTGACCACTGTGATCCAGCAAAACCTCAAACCAACTGGTCAAATGTAGAACATAACATATAAGGGGAGGTAATATTTCTCACATGTTTCATAATACTATCCTATCCACACACAGGTGTACTGGACGGTGACTCAGAGAGGCTTGTGCAAGTCCCTTGTCAAAATTTTTTGGATTAAACAAGTCCCTTGTTAAAAAAAGAACCATTTGATAAAATTTATAAATAATATAGTAATAATTATATAAATAATATAAAATTTATAATTTTATTATTTATTATTTTTGTCTTGTAGGTGTTCTCCTTAAATGAAATCTTGCACTTTTTTTAAGTGTATCAACTGCTATAAGTGGAAGCATAACGCCACAGCACCACAGGGACAGCAATCTAATCAATCTAATTATATAACCATAGATGATAGTTTGATTGTAATTCATATGTGGGCAGTGACTCTGTATGTCTGTGCTGAAATTTGTAGTGTGTTAACTAATATCAATTATTTAAAATTGTTCATATGATTGTTATCCCTTCTGACTTAAAAATGAAAAGGCAACAATCATTATTACCATTCATTAAAACAAAATAAAACTGATCAATCTATAACTACAGAGCTGAGTGCTGGTTCGTAGCAGTGGATATCAAAGGTTCACAAACTGCAATGGATAGCTTATCTGAAATTCCAGATTGCTGGAATAAAAAACAAATACAATATTTTAAGAATGAGTACGAGTTAGTTGTTAAAAACAAATATTTGGGTTGCAATGTATGTTCAAACATACAGGCAACTTCCGCTAATCCGACAGTTTTCACGCTAGGACCCCTGCACAAAAAAAAAAAAGGCAAAGCAAAAATTAAAAAAGCCAAATTTAAGTGCATTTAATTATTTTATTTTATATTTTATTGGTATTTTAAAAATTTCTATGATTAATATATGTTTTGAATAACAATGTTTTTTGAAATAATGCACTGCCCAATAGTTTTGGAAGAAGCAGATCAGTATAGGGTACAAGGCACATACACATTACAATGTTGGAATAAGCACATTATGTACTACAATGTTTCTTGTCTGTACAGTATACAGAAAATATATTTTTATTGAGAAACAATTATTATTTTGCAGTTATACTATTCAACTAAATATTTTTTAAAGTTGTATGTATTAATAAAAAATAAATCAAACAAATTGATTTTTGTTTAGGTTATTTAATAAATAAGGCAGACTGCACTGTACCCAGACATGCACATCTTGGACTGCACATTGTCATTTCACCAGTATGAGCATTGGTGTTGCCTTGTGCAGTGTCTAGTAACAGAACTCCTTTTTACTTTCTCAAGTAATACTTTTTTTATTTATTAACCATAGCTGACAATCATTCAAAATCTACTCCTGAATCATCAAAAACCCACAAGAGAAACATCACACTCTGTGCACTGCTCAAAAGCTGGAAGTCATTGACAAATGAGGCAAGGGGCACACCAAAGCAAATGGCTAAAGAATATGGCATAGGATCGATTACAGCTTAGGTATTGTGAAGCAGGCAGACAAGTTTCAAGAATATGCAGCCAGGTCAGAGAGTAATGTACAGGTCTTGCAACAAAGAAAGACATTAAAATCATCTGGTGCTGGTGATGTTGATTCAGCAGTGTATAGTGTGGTTCCAAGCTAATCATGCTAAGAGTTCCCCTCCCTCTCAGTGGTGATACTATATGTGAGAAGGCTCAACAATTCCATAACAACTTAGGCAGACAAGAGGAAGAGTGTGCTTATGGTGATGGATGGCTTAGATTCAAGAGGAGGTATGGTATCCATAAGTTGGTTGTGTCAGATGAGAGTTGATCTACAGAACATGAGGCAGCAGAGGACTATGTCCAGAATTCTGCACCTGACACTGGACAGAGATATACACCAGCGCAAGTTTATAATGCAGATGAAACTGGACTGCAATGGAGGTGTTTACCCAGGACTACACTAGCTGGTTCTGATGAAGTTTCACCTTGTGGGTTCGAGGAAAATTGCAGTTCTCTTTCATCTAATTCCATTTGTTTGAGTAATTCCATTCATCTCAAGAGAATCCTGAGATTCTCTTGAGATGAATGGAATTACTGCAGCTTTTCTTCCAACCAATGTGACATCTTTGATTAAGCCAATGGAGGGAGGTTAATTCAAAATCTTAAAATGCATTACAGGAAGTTGTTTATGTTTGTTTGTTTGTTATTTGTTTTTTAGGAGCATTGGCAACTAAAGCCATATTGCTCCGAGATATGCTGTGGTCATTCCCCGACCTTTCCGCATCCTCTGTATTTGGTGGTCACGGGCAGTTGTTTATGTAATCACTGGTGAATAAGAACTTGGATGTGGTTGCATTTCAGAAAAGTTTTAATATTAAAAATGCAATCTTCAAACTGTATTATGCTTGGGAGCAGGTCAAGAAAGAGACATTGGTGAGGTGTTGGGGTAAACTCTGGCTAGTTCTATGTTTTTTGATGATAGCGACAATGAAGATGATTCTAAAGGCCTGGAAGAGAAGGAATTAGATGATTCAGCTTTCAGATGATGTAGCTTTCAGTAGATATTGAAAATCTGAATAGACTGATGAAGTTATAGTGGAGAAGTAAAAGGCCAACAACCAGAGACTAGTGATGACAAACCGGTCATAGAAGACACAGTGGCCAAGACAAATATTACTTGGACTGAAGCCACTCGTGGTTTGGATACCTATAATGAGTTTGTGGGAAACTTTTCAATGTACAATCAGGCTGATTTTACGTGTCTGGTACCTGGAGAAGTATAAGTTTGAAGAATGAAGACAAAGCTTTGGTACATTTTTTTTTTTTTTTTTTATTAGTAAGCAGCCCCTAGCCAGAAACTGGCAACTCTGCTATATTTCTTATATAGCTTTTTAAAATTAACACAGTCTATCCAAGCTGAGATACCATAAGAAACGATAGGAAGGAAAGTCATAAAGAAAAGATAGTGCCCTACCTCTAATACCCCAATCCATCCTAGTAATTCTTGCTATCATGTTAACAAATTTTGCAACCTTTTCAGAAAGAAATTTGATATGGGTGTCAAATCTAAGACATATGTCAATGAAGACTCCAAGATTTGCAGTCTTCATTGTATCAAAGCTTTGGTACACAACTTTTATCTTAGCCAAAAGGCCAAGAAGCAATAGTCTGACATTAAAAACTTAATCCAACAAAAGAAGGGCACCAACCTGCTCACAGACAGTGAAGATCCTGCTGATTCATCAGAAGGAACCAGCCAACAATATATATTTAACTTATGAACTATAAGTTAAGGTTAGTTTTTTCTGTTTATTCCCAATTTTTAAGTAATAACTATTGCAAAGTGTCAAATTAATAAAATTTGAAGTGTACAGACAGGGTGTCAAACAAAGATCTACTGGTTCGAAGCAAAAACTATCTCCACAACTGTGTTCCAATGACTGTCTTGTTTTTATCGTTTTGTTTCAATTTTTTGGGGGAGATTTTTTTTCTTTTAATATCTTACTGTATCTTAATAAATAGTTTAGAGCCTATTTAATTTATATACGGTGGTGGACAAAAAAACTGCATCACCTTAAAAAAAAACATTTGTAGTGAAACGCAAAAGATATTGTTTGATTACAGTCATTTTGTTTGTCGCAAAGCAAAGGTATTGGGTCAGATAACGCTTCTATTGCATCACACAGAATTTCAATGTATTGCATCAGCTGTTTCTATAAATACGCCGTTGGAAGGGTATACATGCTCATTAGTATCCAGTTTTGCGGAAGTGTAAGCATGGCTCCATATGTTCAGTTGACACCAAGGAAAAAAAGTGTACCTGTTGCTCTGTCCCAAGAAGTGCTTTCTACATGTGCTATCGCTGATAAAATAGGCTGCCACCAGTCAACAGTATCACGGGTGCTGAAATTAAAGCTTGAAACTGGTGATGTGAAGAGAAGACCTGGATCAGGCCGTAAGAAAGTGACTACGTCTTCCCAAGATCGATATTTGAAACTTCATGGATAAAAGAGCAATAGGACACCATCATATTTTCTGACAAATTGAAATTCAACCTCGGGTAGGAAGCGATACAGGAGAAGACGAAAATCAGAAGCATACCATCCTGACTGCATAACACTGACTGTAAAGTTCCCTGTCAGTCAGATAGTCTCGGGATTGATATTGATATTAATTACTTAAAGCGGCCCCAGCCAACCAATGGCAACCCCGCTGTCAGTTACACATAATTTAGCAGTACTCTTATATACTCCCTCTCCTGTTTGCCCAAGTACAGGGAGGGAAAAAACTTGTCATGACCAAAAAAGATTGATATGAACAAATTGAAAAATAATCAAATTACATAAAAAATAAAATATACATATAATTAAATTTAAGACAAAGTCCAAACTTCAATGGAAAGATCTGCATCTGTTCATAGTCTGTTGGAAAGCCAGCAGTGTTAGGAGCTACCGAGAAGAGAAATTCCAGCACCAGGACTGCCGAGAGCAGAAATTCCAGAACAAGGAGCTGCAGAGAACAGAAATGCCAGCACAAGGAGCTGGAGTTGCAGTGGATATAGCAGACTCAAGCCTCCATGATTTCACAGAACTTTAGGTAACTGAGCACAAGGAGCTGGAGTGGATATAGCAGACTCAAGCCTCCACGATTTCACAGAATTCTAGGTAATTTGGCATACACCATACCGCATTACAAATCCAAGGCTTCCAGATGCAGAAGAGTCTTCCTCCAAAAGAAATATTGCAGTTGCAAAGGCTTGGAAAGCCAAGAAGTTCTCCTGTTTATCAACTAGAATTGTCTCTCAGCCTTCTGCCATAAGATTGAGATTACTAACCCGAGATACCAATTCAATTTGTAGATTGCAGTACTCCTCACAGTTGTACATAATATGTTCCCATGATTCTCTTTTGCCACAATGGCAACTAGATCTTTCATTAATTCTTAAAGCATGCAACTTTGCATTAATCGAACCATGACCAGTTAATAAGAATATAGCTTGTAAGTTTGGGGCAAACCATTTGAATTTTATCGAGGCTGCATTTCTTAAATCTGGGGAAAATTTTTGTGTAATCTGCCCTTTATCACAAACACTCCAATGCTCTTGCCAGACTTTTACCAAAGCATCCCAGATTCTTGTCCTTTCCTTCCTGGGATCTGCCAAAATGTCCACCTGTATATTCAGAAAAGAACAGGGAATGCCATGGTGGATGAAGTAAGCCAATGCACAATACAATAAATGCAGATCAATAAGAATTTTCCAGTCACAATCGACACAGTTCTGCATGCCATGCACATCCTAAGGAGCATTACTCTTTGAATGGAACTGAGCTTTTTAGTAAATACTTTTCCACTTAGACACTCAAACCAAATTGGTGCACCATACGTTACCATGGGGATAAATACACATTCATATAGCAAGTTCAGCGCCTTACCTTTTATTCCCCAGCCAACTCTAGTGATTCAAGTAATAATCCGAATAAATTTCCTCACCTTTTCTGATAGATAAGTAACATGTGAGTTGAAAGTCAAAGATCCATCAAACATAACCCATTCATTCTAACAACCGGGGGTTTTCTACTCAAAAATTGATCCTTAAAGACCATTGTCCTTGTTTTGGTTCCTGATACAGTCAGTTCATGTAACCTACATCAGTTATTAAGTTCAAACAAAACCTGCTGTGACCTGGTTTCTAATTGCATCCGTGTATTTCCTTCAATAAGCAACACAAGATCATCAGCATATGCCACCATCTCTGTATGCTCGAAGTCCCTATGCAACCAATCCTCCAAAACTAGGTTCCACATTAGTGGTCCAAAAACCGATTCTTGTGGGCATCTCCTGGTCACCTCTCGTACAATAGAATCAACCGAGGACTTAACAGTCACTGTACGGTGTGTGAAGTAGTCCTTTACCACCATAAAGATCTTAGTTGAACAGCCTGCAAGTCTCAACATTATAAGAACGCTGCTCCATTGAATGGAGTCAAAAGCTCCCTCAAAGTCAATACAGATTCCAAGGACGTACTGTTCAAGCCTAATATATAGTTTTGCAATGCCCGAAGCCCATCTTCTGTTCCACGACCTGGAGTAAAACCATATTGTCTGCCAGACCAGCCTAAGTTTTTTTCAGTATAGTCAGTAATCCGTCTCGCCAGCATCCTTTCAAACACCTTTCCTAATCCAGGGAGGAGGGCAATAGGTCAATAAGATCGTGGATCATTCTTTGGCCCAGATAGTCCCTTCAATATCAGCTTTAATAGCGCATCCTTCCATGGTGATGGAAAGGCCTCGTCACGCAGGCAGCTATTAAAGGCTTCAAGAAGGATCCCTGGTATCAGTCGATGAGCCCGTTTAATGACCTCTCCTTCAATGAGGTCCATCCCTGGGCGTTTATTGTTCCTTATGCGTTGTACTGCATCACAGAGTTCAATCAGGCTAAAGGGATCCTCGTCGTGTACCCCAGAGTAAGCATGATTAAGCCTTTTCATCAACATCTGTTCCTCATCGTCTTGCTCACAGATAGTATCTCCAATCAGATGATCCAAAATCGCAGACATACTTTCTCTCCAACTCATACTTTCCTAGTCAACACCTCCAATAGAGTATGCTATATCTCCATTATATATTTTAGTCTTGCCAGTACATAGCTTATATACAATTCCCCATGGGTTCTCATTGCCCACTGTTCTCCAGGCAGTTAATTTTGATTTAGATATCATACGCACATATGCACTCCACATCCTCTGATACTCTACTTTAAGTACATTAATTTTCTCCTCCCCATTGTTACGCTTACTTCTTTGGTACCTTTTCCGCACTTAACTCACCAGACCACCATTTAACTGGAATCTTATTGCAGTTCTTTTGTTTCACAGATGTGCTGGAAGCCTCAAAGAGAGAGAGAGAGCGCTGAGGTAACTCCACTGCATTCTCTCCAGACATCTGACTGAATACCCAGATTCCCAAGTCGGACATGAATATATTCGTCAAAGCTATTCCACTTTGCATTTTCGATAGCAAATCGTCGTAACTGTTCCTGAGACGGAGCTAGTTTTGTTATGTCCCTGACAGAAAATACAATGGCCCGATGATTAGAGCTGACCCAGTCTGCTCTTAATCGCCAATCGTTCACGATACCAGCTGCCTTTACGTTACAGATTGTCAAGTCAATATTTGATTCTCCATTAACAGTAAAGAAAGTACTATCTGAACTTGATAGATTTCGTATAAACAACCCACAACAAGCCAAGAATTCATCTAGTTGACGACCATAATCATTTGTAATTCTATCAAACCACGATGCTGACCTTGCATTAGAATCCAACGCAAATATTACTGAATTACTACCCAAGCGATTTTGAACCAGTTCCATGTACCTGATGTAGAAATTAATGTCTGTTGAGTGATGACAATACCTACAACATAGATAGAATGATGCAAGATCTGACTCTACCCCTATGCACACATCTGTGAAGAGCACAATGAATTTATAACAGTAATAACTATGTCCTTATTAAACACTACAATTGCAGCTCTTAAGTCTGGTTCATCTGCACAGAGTACATGAGCTGAAAGTGGGTATCCTGTAGGCTGACCTTTCACTAAGTATGGTTCCTGTATGCAGGCTATATCAATATTCTATCTGCTGCACACTAGTCTAACTTCATCAGCCACCGATTTTGATCTCTGAGCATTAATCTCTAGTATACGTAGGTTACCATTCGATTTTGCATTGTACTGATTAAGAATTAAGTGATTATCAATATCTGCCTCCGTAGCCGAGTGGTCAGAGCAGGAGTGCAGTAGCACACGCTCTTTGAGTAGACCAGGGTTCAAGCTCCTGACTGCTGAATACGGTCGATCTGCCAACCTGCACTGGACCAGCGTGGCAGATTATGGTCCATTTCTCTCAGCATGAATTGTTGAGGAGGCTTCCATCCTGCAGTGGGTTGATAATAGCTGCACTTTACCTTTTTTACCAATATCTGCCATTAACGTTATTAAATTGCCGTGCTCTTTCTTTGACCAACTTAAGTGCATTCGAGTATTCTGGACACTGTTTACTCCTTACAGAATGATTTACAGCTCGATTTTTTGCCTTACAATTGGAACAGATCGGTTGTTCTCGCTGATGAGTACAGAATGTGTAGGAGTGTCCTATACCTGCACAGTGACTGCAGACAGGGTCTGTGCAATAACATGTTCTGGCTGTATGACCAAATCCCTGACAATTGTAGCACAAAGTAATTAAATGAAAGTCACTGAACTTATACGACATGAAGCCAATGAAAATCCTACCATGCAGTAACAAATTACTTCTAATATGCCTTGACACCTGGGGGACCCAATTATTTCCTGTTTTTGCTCTATTAATACTACAAAAACAGACAAATATCTCCATCTTCACTTCCTCCCTAGAGATGTTCATATTTAGTAAATTTTTGTTGTATAAGTCTTCTAACAGGTCTTTCTTGTTGATCGTTTTTTCCACATCATACAATATTTTTTTTCGCCCTGGCTCTTTTGGAGTTTAGAGAATCACGCCCAATCATTTAATGCTCTCGCATTCCTTTACCTCTTGTAGCTCCTTTTCTGTTTGCATCTCCAATACGACACCATTATCCTTAATCTTCCAAAGGCTACTTATCCTAATTTTCTTTAAGCTGCTTTTAAACTCTTTAGTTACTGCTAAATGCACCCCATCACTATTTTTCAATCTTGATCCCTCAGCTGCTTTCACTATCAGAAGATAGTCTCGGGATGCATAACAAGAAAAGGGGTGGGGCGAATTAAGTTTATTAACAGAACGGTGAATGTAGAAACCTACACTGCTATTTTGGAGGAGTGCCTGAAACCCGTTGTTAGGAATCACCACACAGACGTCCAAAACTGCATTTTTCAACAGGACTCAGCACCTTGCCACACAGCAAAATTGGTATGTTTTATTCTATTTAGATTTAATGACGAGTTTGTCTTCTTGTCTCACAAGGCTTAAAACATACTTACACAAATGTTTTCCCTTGTTTTTCTCCTTAATGTGCAGTCATACCTCAGAAATGCTGGCATTACACCGTTGCGCTGGTCTGGCAACAGTGCAGATTTGAACCCTATTGAAAATTGTTGGTACATAATGTCATCTAAAATTGCTCATAAGAAGCCAATAAGTAAAATTCAGCTGCATTGTAAGGGTGTGGTACCATGAAATTGGGCAACCATATATCCAGAAGTTGATTAACTCTGTGCCAGATTGTTCCTCCTCGAGCTGCAATTACAGCTCGAGGAAGAACAACAAAATATTGAGGACTTATTTTGCTGATTTACAGTATATAATACTAGTACGTTAAATTGTCATTTCTGTCATCTACATGTAAATGCAATAAAATGTATGTTTAGTTGTCATGATTGCCATTTGCATGATTTCTCATATTTCCATTAATTATGCATTTTACCCTTTGGGAAGGTATTTATGGCAATTAGGTAGTGTCTTTTTATTGGATTTCATTTACAAAGATATATATCCCATCTAACAAATGCATTTTGAACATTTCTACAACCCACAATTCAATGCAAAACACATTATTTGCAATATTCACAAGTGATGCAGTTTTTTTGTCTGCCACTAGCACATCAACTTATATTTTGCTTGTCACATAATAAATAACACACTGTTCCAATCTATTGTGTCAAACGCCTCAGTAAAATCGATGAAAATGTCCAAATTATATTTACCCGTGCACTGCTGCAGACAACTGACCAGCCACTGTAACACATCAGATGTTCCTCTGCCTGCAATGAAACCACACTGATCGTTAGATAAAATGTAGTTACCTTGCTCATGATTCATTATTCACACTGCCAGGAGTCTTTTATACACTTTTTCCAATCCACTCAATAGACCAATCGGGTGACAAGATTCCACTCTGTCCTTCGATTTACCTGGAGATTTTAAAAGAAGTTTCACACCTTCAGCTGGGCAAGGTGTGACTGCATCCCATAGTAGACCAATAGGAAACATTGGTCTCATTAACTCTGTGCCAGATTCCCCACCCACACTCCTAAAAGTACTGTGTTCTGAGTGCTGATTATGCACAAAAAATTGCAGTGATATATTGCCTCTTCAAGTAAGCATCCCCTGTCATGAGTTAGTCTGCTGAACCACAACTATTTTTAGAATTGGAATCTAAACACAGAATGATCTGCTCCAATCTAAGTGATGCAACAAGTCATCCAAGTAATTTTGGTATGGTTCAATTTCTGCCCCATGTTTGATATAAAGCAACACTATGTATAATTTGATGCTATCTGTCTTGAGTGATCAGCATACGCAATACAGATTGCATGCAATCCAAAATTCATCTGCCACAACCCTTGATTGTTCTCCTCTTCCAATTGAAACAACCTTCTCCAGATTGTACTCCTTGTATTTCTAACTACACCTGGAGATTGATCGCTGACAGAATTTGGACTGCAACCTGTGCTCACCCATTTCATACAACCCAAATCTCTCAAATTTTTGCTGTCTTTCAGATCTCTAGTCGAATTTCCAGCCTCATTTTGAGTCTTATCATAGCTGGACAGAATATTTTCGTAGCTGTCTTCAAGCGCAACCCCAGAAACAACATTTTCCCATTCCCTATCAGTACTGTTATTTTCTCATGTTTGGAAGCGCCAACATCTCCTTGTTGCTCCTCAATTTTCAGAGGCTTTTCTCCCTATATTTAAAAACTTCTGCTTTGCCTTCCTTTTCTTCTATTCCTTTTTTTTTTTTTTTTTTTTTGACACTGCTACCACAGAGTCTGCACATGTTATTCTCCATCATTCCTTTACCGCTTGCTGCAGTCTTACAACTGCTCAATGAAAGGGATATCACTTCATTATCAAATTATTTTGCTCATAGCTTTCGGCCAATATAGATTATTGAAAAGGACATGTTGTGTGATGTACCCTGGTGTTCAAAGAAAGTGCATCACCCCTTAAAATTGTAATTTTCGTCCGAATAACGTAAGTATATGGCAATATTTCTTACAGATTGAATCAGATAAGAGTGACACGTGCAGATGATGATGTAATATTGCATCAGCTGTTACTTTCAGCTATATAAGCAAGCTCCGCAAGAGTTGCAGTCATTCCTTGCTTGTGTCAGGATGGTGAGTTATATGCAGTTGATGCCACGAAGAAAGAGTGCTACTGTTGCTTTATGTGAGGAAGGATGTTCTTCCCATCATATTGCTTATAGAGTGTCTTGTAATCAGTCAACAGTGAGTAGATTTCTTTCCAAACTCAAGAATACTGGTTCTGCTGATAGGAAAAAAAGGAACCAGAAGCAAACGAGTCTCTATGCCAAAACAGGACTGCGTTTTGAAGTGCTTATGCCTTAAAAACCGTACAGCTTCTTCGTCTGAGCTGAAAAGAAAATGGGAAGAACATACGGGAGCGGTAGCAAGTGCAGTAATAGTCAGAGAATGCCTCTTCAAAAATGGTCTTGTAGCTCACGTCCTAAGAAGAAGCCTCTTCTCACACAAAAAATGAAAAAGGCCCGATTAATTTGGTGTAAGGAGCATGTCAAATGGACCCCCCCAAACAGTGAAAGTCAGTTATTTTCTCAGATGAGAAGAAATTCAAAAAGGTTCCTGCATGACTCTGATTGGAGACAAACGATTTTCCATAGATGTGGTGAAAAATACCATCCAGACTGTATAGTGTCTACAGTGAAATTCTCTACCAGCCAAATGAGATGGGGGTGCATTTTGTATTGCGGAGTAGGTCACCTGCAGTTTATAAAAGGTTCCGTAAATGCCAATGGATACCTGGTTATATTGGAAAGCAAATTGCTGCCAACCATTAGAGACCATTTCAACCTGCCAGGTAACTGCATCTTTCAGGACAACTCTGCTTCTTGTCATTGGGCAAAAAGTGTAAGTAGGCACTTCTGTAGTTACTTTAGCTTCATTACTGCATTAGAGGTTCGACATTAATGTGTTTACATTTGTTATAGGTGAAAAAATAGTCCATTACAACTCTTAGCTAGCCAGGAAACAGTCTGAACCTGAATCCTATAGAGATCGAATCTGCAGTTGCCAGAAAGAAACCAAAGACCCTTCATGAACTTCAGGACCATAATTCGTGTTTGGAACCACGAACTATCAGTTGATTATCTTCAGAAATTGATCTTATCATTGCCTCGACGGTGTGCTGCTGTCATCAGGGACAGAGGCAGTTCAACTAAATATTAGTTTGCACCTGGTGAACTTTTCATTTTGCTTTCCATTTAAAATGATAAACTGAAGCAAATTGAGGGCTTCTGATAACATTTCAGCCATAATTGTTGTGTTTACCAAAACTGTTGTATAAAGGTTGCAAATGCTCATTTTAGAATATTTTGAGAGCACCTGTCAAATATTACTTAGCTTTGCCTTAACTATTAATAAATATTTTTTGTTTATATTTCTATTTGTGATGCTAGTCATTAATATAACATACCATCGCAAAAATGGGTTAGAAATGTGAAATTTCTAGGTGATGCACTTTCTTTGAACACCAGTGTACGTACACTTCAAATCTAAAATAAATATATACTAAATTAGTTTTGAAAACTGAAGTGTCCCACCTCTGTGGGACACTGAAAATTTCTAGAATCTTCTTCCCTCTTTAACATTATTCAAACTAATCAGTTATGATCTCCACTAATTCTAAACAGGTACATAACATACACAAATAAAAAAATGAATCTAGGAAATCCACTGCCTAGGAAACCCCAAAAACACATTTCTTTATCAATCTTAACCTCTCCTACAAGATCGGACAAGTCCCCAGTTGGAAGAAACTCGTAAATTTGAAATACCAATGCACAAAGAGTAACTGCAAGCTCCCTGTGCAATAGCATAGGCAGCCATTGTTGCTGCAAGCAGTTAAAGAATATTCCAACTGCCAAAATATATTTTCGCTTCTAGTATCTATATAATTATATCCTCAGTTTCGAAAAAATATAACTCAAAAATTATATACATTACCTCCTGAATACACTCCATGTATCTATTATCTGTTATACTACAATTTATTCATAAAATTACCATTTAAATCAGAACACATTTTAGCATGACTTTCACTGATAATGTCCACTAGCCAGTATGGACAACTGTGTGTGGAGAGAATTGCTCATTATAGGAAAAATGCCATTCTATCACCTAATGACTGAGCCATTGACCAATGGTTACTGTCTCAAATGTCATATGACTAAGAGGACACTCAATATGTCATTATTATTCCATTGGATAATAACCTGTCACCCATTCACTGTCTCAGAGACGTTGGTAGCACATTTCATATATGCCCACCATAAAAGACCTCCAAGGTGGAGATGAAACAAATGTGAAGGCAAATCTTTTTTTGACAAAGAGAAATGCTTTCTTTAATGGTAGTTATTTACATGAACAGTTTTGTTTCAGTTTCCACAGGAAAATGTTTTAAGCTGTTAACAATATTTTAATTATTTTCAGAACCCCTTTACCACTTTCGTTACATCAACAGCACTTGTACAACTGCCTTTTCTTTATTTTGCCTGTTTTATATACGAAGCAAAACAAGTTTTAGACCACATGTTTCAACAGGTGGAATAGGAAAGAATCTAACTTGATATGAGCTGTTTTTTGAGCTGTCGGTAGACAGCACCAATTCATTAATGTTGCTAATCAAAGCTTATGCACGTTTAATTCTCTGATAGCAATTATCCTTAGATCAAAACAAACATGTGGTATTAATGCAAAATAATTAACCTGAAATTAAACACTTTTACCAAAGTATTACTGTAATGGATGTTACAGTAATATTTTAGATTATGTACAGCAACTGTTACAGTAATATTTTAGATTATGTACAGCAACTGTTACAGTAATATTTTAGATTATGTACAGCAACTGTTACAGTAATATTTTTGTTTATGCACAGCAACAACAGTTGCTGTGCATAAACAAAAAATGAAATAAACCAAAATTAAAATAGTTAATTAACAAATGGAAATTAAAAATGATTAACAACTATAAATTATAAAAAGAAAAAAGCCAGACTATCTACATTCGCTAAAGGAAGCAATTAACAGAGAATTTCATGGTGGGTATTGCAAGGGTGCAAACCACAGCCTGCGGGCCAAATCCGGCCCGCGGGTTAATATTGTTTTTTACATGAAAAAAATTAAAAATAAATCAAATTACACACTGCAATAGCCGATAGTCGAGTGAGAATAATGACCGCATGTGGCGCTACTGGCGTCACATATTCGCATTCTGTCGTCTACCGTAGAACAAGTGTTGCCAGCATTTCTCTCAGTTTTGCTTTAGCAGCGCATGTGGTATTGTCTGTCACGGTGCTCTGCGATCTTTTTTTTCCCTTTTATTTATTACCCACCGTTTTCCTCAAGACCAAATGTGAAGAGAAAAGTGGACTTTGAATGTCGTGCTTTTAAAGCTGAAAGGAGTGTGAATTATTTTGTCATAGAAACAAATGACAAAGTATCATGTTTATTATATAATGACACAATAGGTGTGCAAAAAGAGTACAATATACGTCGTTATTACCAAACTAAGCATGCGGTACAATATTCAAAACTCAGAAAATCAGCGGAAGCTAAAATTGGAAAGTTTAAAACGTAATGCATCATCACAATGCAATTTATTCGTTAAAATAAAAAATGATAATGAAGCAGTAACTAAAGTAAGCTTACGGATAGCTCATTTATTAGCCAAGAAAAGGAAACCATTTACTGATGGTGAATTAATTAAATCATGTTTGCTTGTGGCAGCCGAAGAAATGTGTCCAGAGAAAATGGATTTGTTTCGATCTGTCAGTCTTTCGGCGAGAACAACTGTTAGAAGAGTTGAGGACATCGGGAGCCACATCAAGAGTCAATTAAAAGACAAGGCAAAAAATTTCAAATGGTTTTTGTTGGCTCTTGATGAGTTACAGACATTACTGATACTGCCCAATTGTTGCTGTTTATTCGAGGAGTCAATACTGAGTTTTAGGTTACTGAAGAATTAGCTTCTATGAATAGTCTGCATGGAACAACTACAGGCGAAGATATCTTCAAGGAAGTCGAGAAAATGCTAACACAGTACAATTTGCAATGGAATCAGTTAAAATGTGTCACAACTGATGGTGGTAAAAATATGTGTGGAACGGGGAAAGGATTAGTTGGACAAATTTTTAAGACTTGTGAAGAAGATAAATGTTCAAAACCTCTGGTAATTCATTGTATTATTCACCAGCAGGCTCTTTGTAGGAAACACCTCAATCTGTCATGTGTTATTGAACCAGTTGTGTAAGCGGTTAACTTTATTCGCTCTCGTGGACTTAACCATCATCAGTTTCGTGATTTTTTATTAGAGATTGAAGCCGAATATCCTGATTTGCCCTACCATACAGCAGTTCCATGGCTCAGCAATGGAAAAGTTTTATTGAGATTTTTTGAACTTAGACAAGCAATAGAAATTTTTCTAAATGAGAAAAACTGCCCACAACCACTATTATCTAACAATGAATGGCTATGGAAATTAGCATTTGCTACAGACATTGTGGGATATCTTAACGAATTTAACTTAAAATTACAGGGGAAAACAGTGCTCGTATGTGAAATGTATTCTATCGTAAAGTCATGTCGTCAAAAATTTGCACTGTTTGAAACACAAATCACATTAACCAAGTTTGACCATTTTCCATGCTGTAAAAAATTTCAAATATTAGCGAAATCCCCATTCCCAAAAAAATTCGCGGCGGATATATTTTCCGAACTTAAACTACAGTTACAACAGCATTTTTCGGATCTTGATGTAAGTGCAAAAGACATTTCCATATTTCAAAATCCATTTGGCTGTACAATTGAGGAGCTTCCGTCAGACCTACAATTGGAAGTGATTGATCTGCAAAATGATGATATGCTAAAGGTTAGGTTTAAAGAAATGGATCTAACCCAATTCTATAAATATCTTTCGGAAGATAAATATGGTCAATTAAAATCATATGTACGGGGATTTATATTTGTATTTGGGAGTACTTACCAATGTGAAAAGACATTTTCGAAAATGAAATATGTAAAATCGCAATACAGATCATTATTAACGGATGACCATTTGCAAACAACTTAAATGATAGGAAGTACTAACTTCGAACTCCAGTATGATGAAATATTATCTCGGAAAAAACAATTACATTCATTGCATTAGTACAAAATTTAACCAGTTCTATAATACGTTTATTAATAAATGGAAATATTTTTTTATTTTTTTGTAAGTGTCAGCATGTGTATAAATATTATGTAAAATATCACTTCCTAATAAAAAGATTTTGAACCTGTTTTTTTTTTGTTGCTCTATAGTAGAATTACCCATGAAAATATCTTCGAGCTTGCTACCTGGCCCGCCGAGCCTAAAAATTTTCCAATCTGGCCCTTTCCAAAAAAAGTTTGCCAACCCCTGGGTTATTGTATAGTATATTGTATTTGTATCATCATCATCATCATCAGCCATTTTCAATCCACTGCAGGATGAAGGCCTCTCCCGCAACTTTCCAGTTCCTTCTGTTTTGTGCAATGGCCATCCATTTACTATCCACAAACTCATGAATTTCATCTGTCCATCTCCGTTGTTGTCTTCCAGGTTTTCTCTTAGCTCCTCTTGGGTACCATTCTGTTATTTTCTTAGTCCATCTGCCATCATGTCTTCGAGCTTTGTGTCCTGCCCAAGACTGTTTTAGTTCTTTAGTTTTGATAAGAATGTCCTTTACTTGAGTTTGCTGTTTAATCCATGTGTTTCTCTTCTTATCTAACAGTCTGATTCCCAATATAATTTGTTCCTTTCTTCACTGTGTAGTTCTTAGCTTCTCTTCCATTCTTCTGGTGAGTGGCCAAGTTTAATTTCTATAAGTCATGGTGGGAAGTATACATTGGTTCATTATTTTACGTTTCAGACAAATTGGGATATTGCTCCTCAGTATGTGACTATATTTCCTGAATGCTATCCATCCAAAATTTATTCTTCTCTTGACTTCCAGCCATTTATCATTATTACAGCTAATGACTTGTCCCAGATAAGTATATGACTCCACCTTTTCAATTACTGCTCCTTCAATCATTATATCCTTTTTTTTTGGGGCATACTTGTTCATCATTACTTTTGTTTTAGCTATATTCATCTTTAGTCCAAAATCCTTACTAACTCTGCATAACTGATTCAGATTTTCCTCGAATTCTTTGGAATCTTGGCTTATGACCACAATGTCATCTGCAAATCGTAAATGGTTTAGATACTCTTCATTCACATTGACTCCTTTCTGCGACCAGTCTAAACTTCTGAAAGCTTCCTCAAAGGCAGCAGTAAACAACTTCGGAGATATTGTGTCTCCTTGTCGAACTCCTTTCTCGATTTTAAATTTACTACTGTCTTTGTCTAGTCTATTAAAGGAGGTAGCACTCTCATATATTTTCTTCAAAATCATAATATACAGGGTATCTATGCCCTGTCTTTCCAGTGTCCAAAACATTGCCTCATACTGTATGGAGTCAAATGCCTTTTCATAATCCACAAATGCCAGGCATAATGGTGTTTTATATTCATTTGCTTTCTCCATTAGCTGTGACATTACGTGAAGGTGATCCATAGTTGAGAATCCTGTCCTAAACCCAGCTTGCTCTTTCGGTTGATTCTCATCAAGTATTCTTTCTAATCTGTTAGTAATGACCCTTGTGACCAACTTGTTGATGTGGGATAACTAATTGGTCTACAATTTCCAATTTATCTCCTTTCTTATGCAGCAAAACTATGATTGCATTATTCTACTCCTTAGGCATCACACCTTTTCTAATGCATTTTGTGAAGACTTGCCAGTTTTTGTCATGTGTCTTCCTCCCAATTTTAACAACTCTACAGTAACTTCATCTTCCCCCGGGGCCTTCTGATTCTTCAATGCATGTTCTACCTCATCAGAAAGGATATCAGGTATGTTGTATGTGTTACTAATTTGCGATCCATCTTCCCCACTGCTGGCATCATTCCCTTGCTCCTTGTATAACTCTTTATAGTAGTCTTCTGCTATTTGAATTATGCCTTCTCTGCTATTTATAAGTACACCATCGCTCTTCTTCAGTTTCAGTATCATTTGTCTTTCTGTATTGCTGCTCATGGCTGCTGATTTAAATCCTTTGTTTTCCCTTAATGCTTTCCCTTAATGTTCTACTTTTTTTATGTCCTCTTTGAGTCTCTTTCTAATGGCTTTGCATAACTCAGTATACTCAATTTTCTCCCTGTCAGTGTTTTTCTTTCTCTTCATTTGTTGACTTCGGTTCATCATGACAAGTGTTTCTTGACTGATTTTTTCTTCTTTGGATTTCTTTTTACCTATAGGTTTCTTGGGCTTTATCCTTTCAGAAAGTTGTAATATTCCTCGTCGATATCTTGGTCCTGAGCAGTCTGCAGAAGCTCAAACTTGTTCTTAAGTTCCAGTACATACTGATTTTTCTCCTCTTCTGTTATCTCAAAGACATTTGTATTATTTACTCAAGTCAGTTTTTTCCTTTCTTTTCTTACATCTATATCAAGTGTGCATCTTACCATTCTGTGATCACTTCCAACATTTACCTTGTTCAGGACAGTAACATCATTCACGATATATTCAGGATGAAGTCAATTTCATTAATTGTTAATCCATTTGGGCTCTTCCATGTTCACTTTCTGTTCACCCTTTTCTTGAAAAAAGTGTTCATTACTGACATTCCTCGAGATTCTGCATATTCCACAAGTCTTTCACCTCTTTCACCAATTCCAAAATTTCCTATAGTTCCCCTTTCTGCGCTGTTTTGTCTCTTTCCAACCTTAGCATTGAAGTCCCCCATAATGATAGTGTGGTGAGTTTTCTGTTCATATAGAAGACTCTCAATTTCGGTGTACATTTCTTCAACCTCTTCATCATCATGGCTCGATGTTGGTGCATAAATCATTATAACCTTCAGCTTATACCTCTGTATTTGGATATACTATTGTAACTATATAATAAAGATTCTACCACTACGATGGCACTACTGCAGCCTGTAACAAAGCAAAAATCATGCAAAGCCATCCAGTGGGTGAATGCAGACACTTTAAACAAGAAAAATAATGTAGTAGTGGTAGCAGTGGCATGTGATGCAAGAAAGCAAGTGAATGAGCTTATGCAACATCAGCAAAAAAAAAATTTACAAAACAAATCCCTATAAATGTTTGTCCAGTTCCTCCTTAAATTTATTTAACCTATCAACTTCCACAACGACAGATGGAAGTTTGTTCCAGCAATTAATCACCTGCTGGCTAAAGGCAAATTTCCGCACATCTATTCTACATCTGTCTTTCCTTTATTTGAATTTATGCCTCCTTAGGTTTGTAATCTAATGTAAATAAAAGAAACAAAGGGAATCTGGGAAAGACTTCAATCAGGGAGCATTTGTGCCTAATGGTCCCCAGAAGGCTGTATTTCTGTAGTGAAACTGCAGAGAGGCAATGGCAGGCAAGCATTCATTGCTGTCTATACAACCTGTGAAAGATTAAATAAAGCAAAAACTTCCTATACTAAGAGAACATATGTTCGAATTAAGGAAAGGTAATTTTACTGTATATAAGAATAAACTGTAGTTTTAGTCAAAGAATAACCAACTACTGGAACAAGTCATCATCGAGTCCTGCAGAACCAGAGGACTAATAGAACAAATAGACAAATTTTTATTTCATCTCATTTATTTTCTAGTTCATTTATTTATTTACTTTTTCAAAAACACACAGTAGAAGTCCAATAATCCAGCACCTGCAGGGCCATGATAGTAGTGAACTATGAAATATTCCAGATTATTGGATATTAATCTAAAAAAACTTATGTCGTCATCAAGTAACCAAAAATTTTGCTATGCCTCATTATTTTAGAACCAAAAATTAGTGATAACACTGAGTTTCAATAACTGTGTACCTGGAAAACTAAGCACTAGCTTTGCAAAGCAGCATATCTGCCAATGCCAAACTGAAGATGTAATATGATCAGATGATCTGTTTGTAATCAAACTCTATGAAAATTAAATGCTTTTAAATTTATGTGATTTATCCTATATTCTAAATTATTACTGTTGTATCAAAGTAACACAAACAGAAAAAACATAAAGGATGATAAATTACAGTGTCACTCCCTGAGTCATATCCATTACATACAAAGTTCTGTAAGATAGAGTAAAATGCAAACAAACAATATTCAAAGATACAAAGAAAAAAATAATAAGAAAAATATGAATAGATGATGGCTGCAATATCAATTTTGTTAGATGCAATGTGTTATGTCTAATTCTTCATGTAAGAACTGTGAGAATTGAGAAACTGTTGAATTTCTAATTGCTAATTATCAAGGTGCCAATAATTTTGTCTGCTATGACCTTCTAACAAACTCTCCCATGCCATATATATTAATTACAAAAGTATATATACTTTAATTCTAAAAGATATCCATATATTGTACGTTACTGTAATTAAAAGTTCAAGAGCAGTAAGAACTTTTATTACAGTTGGGTGAAATCTCTATCCTGCATATCAAAATTTGATAGGAAGGAAAGGGGTGGGGGGGAGAGAGAGAGAGAGACAACTATGTATTGTACTAGCTGAATTATTAGATTCTCCAAACCGTTAAATGGCAGATTTCTGAGTGATACAATTTTATATAAGTTGCCACTTATGTATGTGTGTACATAAGCTTATATAAAACTGTATCACCACTTAGAGTTTATTATTATAGACCTAGTAAGGATCGTTAGTTTATTCTGAATTGAGACAGCGAGATTTGAAAGTTAATTAATACTTAAGTGTCCGTAGATTTACCGTTCGTAACTTGCTGCCTTTGTCATACGATACGTTATATACCGAACTAGATAGCATTAGTATAGTATAGGTTATAATATTGTCAGTTGATCGGTAGAATCTATTAAACTTGTTGAACTTTGTTGTCAATTAAATTGTACTTTTAAATAAATACATATAATGACTTAGATTACAAACGTAACATAATTAATTAATACATAACTGATACGGAAGTTATATAAAGGGAACTCGTAGATAAATAATACTTGACACTGAAAAATATATATACCATTATAACTGTGTTGGGATACAAGTTTAGGGTTATAATTTTGAACTGAAATTGAAATTTTATTGAAATTAATAGAAATCATGACTCAGACCAGAGCAGCAAAGCAAAAGGCTCAAGCTAATGGAAGTACTGTGGCTCAGAGGAGAACTAAGGGGGGCAGTTGCCTTCTGAATCACAGCCTTTTAAAATGCACTGCTTGCATGATGTTTGTGGAGCATTCAGGTACGGGACATGATATTGCCATGGGGGATGTCTTTGTGTGTGCATGCGATGCAAGGAGTGTATCGAAATCAGGCAACAACTCAGCGTTGTTATGGGCCTATATGAGAGCTTGAAGGACAGGGTGGATGGCCTCGAAGGAACTAAATTAAGGGTCCCATCAAGCTCTCAGCTGCCCACATCAACGCCAGAGCTTGCACTTGGTCATCACGCAACACAGCGGCAACCCCCAAGGCAGAATGCGCTGGTCCCACAGGAACTAGTAGTTATTGGTGACTCTATTGTCAGGGAAACGGGGAACATGCTTTGTAAAAAGGATAGGTGGACCAGGGTATGTCTGCCAGGGGCAAAGGTTGATGACATTGTAGAGCGGATACCATCTTTTAAGGGCACAAAAGATGATATAGTTGTACACGTTGGCACTAATGACATCAAGAGTAGGAGACTGGCAGAATTACTTAACAAGTACAGGTCACTGTTGAAAACAAAGCCGTGAATTAGGGTTGAATTTGAAATTGTCTGCAATTCTGCCCAGACACGATAGGAGGGAGTATATGATGAGAGCCTTGTCGATCAATTCGGCCCTGGAAAGATTGTGCAAGGCTCAAGGGTAGAATTTTTTCCAGCCTGGTCTGTACTTGTTAACTTTGGTTTGGTTTTGGTTTTATTGGCGCATTAGCTACTAAGGCCTACTACTTGTTAACAGGAGAGACTGCTTCTACAGGGATGGGATGGGATACACTTAAATAGAAAGGGTGCAAGAATATTTGCTGATGCTATCAAGGCAGTGTTAGGTGTGTAAGAAAACTGCTAGCTTGGGGGGAGCCAAAGACTAATAGATTAACAGTAGCCACTGCCCGAAGTGAAAGAGATTCTTGCACTGCTTCTATTGGAATGAGCAGAAGCCTGAAAAACAAGATGCAGGATATTTCAGAGAGTGTTGGGAGTCATTGCGGTACAAGTAAACACATGGGTTGTGTTAGGGTAGCTAAGAATAGAAACAGGTGCATGTATACTTGCATGTACACCAATGCTAGGAATTTAGTAAATAAATTTGATGAATTTGAGGTATTGCTCAAAATATCAAAGGCAGATATTGTTGGGACATCAGAGACATGGTGTCACACAGATATAAGGAATACAGAACTGGAATTTGGGGAGTACAACGTCTACAGAAAGGATAGACAGGATAGGAAGGGAGGAGGGGTTATGCTATCAGTTGAGAAACACATAAAATCCAAGGAAGTGAAGCCAGTCGACATCGCTGGACAGTGCACTGTCGAGTCAGTCTGGTGTGACATAAGCATTTGGAGATCAAAATTGAGAGTAGGAGTGTGCTATAGGCCTAATGACTCTGATGAGTATAATAAGAAACTGTACAGGGAAATAGAGTGGGGGCCAGTAAATCAGAGAGTCTTATAATGTGGGATTTTAATTTCCCAGATATTGACTGGAATTTGGGGGCTGGTCACTCACACACTAGCAAGGCTTTTGTGGATTTATTGGATGATTGTTTTCTACATCAGCATGTTCAGGAGGCAACTAGAGGGAGCAATACTCTTGATCTGATTATCAGTAGTGCTTCTTCATGCATTGAGAATCTGCAGATAAATGAACCACTAGGTGGCAGTGATCACAGTGTGATGATGTGGGATTTACTCAAAGAGTAACTATCATCAGGGGTAAAGGGAAGGGTTTTTGCTTTCATAAAGGCGGCTATGATGGTCTGAGAGAGTATTTAAATTCTATACAGTGGGACCAACTGATGATGTTACCAACAGCAAATTCAAAATGGGAAGCATTCAAAGAACTTATCTTGGAAACTACTAGGCTTTACATACCAACTAAGAAATATTGTTCAAGGTTAAGGCCTAAATGGATGTCAGATGAACTAATGAGACATGTGGCAGAGAAGAAAAATGCATGGGATACATATAAATGAACATGTGACACAGAAGCCTCTGATAGATATAAGCTAATCTGTAACCACGTTACAAAGGAGGTTAGGCAGGCGGCAGATTACGAGAAATCTTTGGCAAAGGATGCAAAGAAAAACAGCAAAGAGTTCTTTACTTATGTAAACTCTAGAAGGAAGGGGATGAATCAGATTGGTCCACTTGATATCGATGGTTCAACTGTTGATGATCCTGCTCAGGTAGCTAACAAACTAAATGAATATTTTGCATCGACATTCGCACATGATGAGTTATTCAGCGAGGGGGAATGCCAGAGGTGTATTCAACTCTGGCAGTAAGCTAGATAACCTTGTAATAACTGAGAGTAAAGTGGAGGAGAAATTGTTGAAGATAAACACAAGAAAGGCACCTGGGGTGGATGGGATCTATCCAGTTATATTAAAGGAGGCAGCAAAAGAAGTAAGCAAACCCTTAGCCATAATTATGAGAGCTTACTTGGACTCAGGGGAGGTACCCATAGACTGGAGATTTGCAAATGTGACCCCAATTCACAAAGGAGGATCAAAGGCTGACACAAGTAATTATAGACCTGTGAGTTTAACTTCTGTTCCAGGAAAATTAATGGAGGCACTGGTTAAAGAAGCACTGCAGGATCATCTAGGCAAGACTTCAGTTATAGCTCGGACACAGCATGGTTTTGTTAAGGGAAAGTCTTGCCGATCAATTTCATTGGATACTATGATGCAGTCACAAAAGAACTGGATGCAGGGAATAACGTTGATATTATATATTTGGATCTTAGAAAGGCTTTTGATACTGTTGCACATGGAAGACTGCTGCACAAATTGGAGCAGTGTGGCATTGGAGGCAAATTGCTGCTATGGATAAAGGGGTGGTTGAGGGGGAGAAGACAGAGATTGGTAATCAATGGACACTGCTCATCGTGGACTAATGTTATTAGTGGAGTCCTTCAGGGTTCAGTGTTGGGTCCATTATTGTTTTCTGTATTTATAAATAATATTCATGATGGTATATCAAGCTTAATGTCCAAGTTTGCAGATGATACAAAGGTTGGCAGGGTTGTTAAGGACACTACTGATGCTATGCTGCTGCAACAGGATCTCGAAAGGTTGAGCAGATGGACTGAGAGGTGGCAAATGAAGTTTTAACATTGACAAATGTAAAGTACTACATATGGGAAACTGCAACCCCAGAGCAACATATCAACTCTGTGGTACTACACTGACAATGGTAGGGAATGAAAAGGACCTGGGGGTAATTGTGCAGGCAGATATGAAGTTCTCTGAGCAATGCAGACGGGCTGCAAGAGTAGCTAATGGTGTCTTGTCAATGATATACAGGAATTTTTCTAGCAGGGAAAAATTTTTCTATTTTTCTTATCACTTGGAGCTCTTTGACTTCCACTCTTTGCAACTTGACCTTCTCCAGTCCAACTTTCCTAACAGTGAGGTAATTTTCCTTGGTGATTTTAATGTTCACAACTCCAGCTGGCTTCCGTTTTCTAGTCACACCAACCCAGCAGGTTGAGATGCTGAGGCTTTTGCAATTACTAATGACCTAGCACAGATTGTTCATTTATCTACAAGAATACCGGACAATCCTAATCATACAGCTAATATGCTTGATCTTTTTCTCACAAACAACCCTTCTAAGTACACGGTCGAAGTGAGAGGTCCTTTAGGCACTTCAGATCACAACTTGGTGATTGTCTCTTCTCCAATGGAACCTTTATCTCAAGGCTATTCCCAACCTCATGTTGTTTGGCATTACAAGAATGCAAAATGGGATGACTGCGAGACTTCTTTTCTTCTTTTCCTTGGTCGGATTACTGTTTCAAAAATTCTGAAGTCAACGTTTGCTCAGATCGTGTCAGTGAAATTATACTTGCAGGAATGGAATCCTTTATCCCACACTCCGCTTTAAAATCTCGTCCTTTATCTAAACCTTGGTTTTCCAATAAATGTGCTAAGGCTGTTCAAGAGAAGAATGTTGCATATCGTAATTGGCTTGTTTCTAATTCTTCAGTTTCATTTTCTGCCTACACTAAAGCTTGCAACAATTGTAAAGCAGTTATTAATCAGTCCAAACTAGAGTTTGAACAGGCTAAGAGTAGAAAACTTGCTTCTTGCCCTAATGGTAGCCGAGCATTCTGGTCTCTTGCCAAAGCTATTGGCCGCAACTTTTACCCATCTCTGCTCCCACCTCTGTCCAAACCAGATGGTTCTGTTTTCACTTCAGCCAAGGATAAAGCTGACCTGCTAGCATCCCATTTTTCTTCCTGCTCATGTATTAATTATCTTGGTAAAACACCTCCCACCACTCCCAACATGCTCCATTTAATGCCTCCTGTGGTCTTCCGTCGAAAGGATATCAGAAGGATTTTGATGAATCTTGATGCTAAGAAAGCTCCAGGTCCTGATGGTATTTCTCCACTTGTTCTCAAAACCTGTGCTCCTGAACTTCCTCCTATTCTTTGCCACCTTTTTTCACTTTCTTATTTCAAAGGTGTTTTTCCTTCTGCCTGGAAATTTGCTCATATCCAGCCAGTTCCTAAAAAGGGTGACAAATCCCTCCCATCCAATTATCGTCCCATTGCAATTACTTCTACTCTTTCTAAAGTAATGGAGAAATCAATTAACCGCCAACTCTTAAACTACCTAGAAACCTTCCATCTGATCAACGATCACCAGTATGGATTCCGTCAGTGTCGATTCACTGATGATATTCTGGCTTACGTTACCCATTTATGGACTAATTCAATGGAAAGGTTCGGTGAAACACAAGTAGTTGCCCTTGACATCTCTAAGGTTTTCGATCGTGTTTGGCATAAAGGTCTTCTAAACAAGCTTCCATCTTATGGTTTGCCAACTGTTTTTAGTAATTGGTTATCCATTTTTCTCTCTGATCGCTCACTGAGGGTGATGGTAGATGGCTCTCTGTCTTCTAACTTCTCCACTAATGCCGGTGTCCCCCAAGGTTCAGTTCTTTCTCCCACTCTTTTCCTCTTGTATATCAATGACCTTCGTCCATTGACTGGAAATCCTATCCATAGTTTTGCCGATGATAGGACATTGCATTCAACTTTCCTTTTTGAGAAACCTTGTCCGGCTCAATCAGCTTCAACTTCTTGAAAATCTGCTACCAATTCCTTAAATGCCGATCTTCAGGTAATTCTCCAGTGGGGCAAAGACAACTTAATTGAATTCAACCCTTCTAAAACTCAGTCTTGTCTTATATCTCGCAAAAAGGATTCTTCTGCTCCTATGCTTATCTTTAGTGACACTCCGATTTCTAGGCAAAATGATATATCTCTTTTGGGGATTACCCTGACTTCTAATCTCTCTTGGCACAAGCACATTACAAATATTGCTTCCTCTGCATCTAAAAAACTTGGTTTTCTCTTTCGCTCTCGGCGTTACTTTTCTTCCAAACAGCTGCTCACTCTGTATAAATCGCAAATCCGCCCTGCCATGGAATATTGTTCCCACATCTGGGGTGGTGCCTCCAAAACCTCTCTCAGGCTTCTTAATTCCATTCAAAAGAGGGCAGTTAGGTTAATTAATGATTCATCTCTAACAGAGTCTCTCCATCGCTTTCTCATAGACGCACTGTTTCTGCTGCATGCCTCTTCTACAGATACTTCCATGGGCACTGTTCTTCTGAATTGGCTTCTATAATTCCCGCTCTCTGTCCAACTTCAAACCCACAGAACCAACTTTTCATCTTCCTCATTTATTCATTCAACTGCCGTTTTCTGGAACAACCTTCCTTCATACGTATTTCCAAAAATTACAATTTACAGAAGTTCAAGTCCAATGTCAACAAATATCTTCTTTCGTCTTCTCAACCTCCAACCCAAGCACGGTAGTAAGTGCTATAGGTTCTAATACCTCTCGTGTTTGGGGTTCACATAAAAAAAAAAAAAAAAAGGGATAAGGAGGTGACTATTCCCTTGTATAAGGCAATGGTCAGGCCACACCTTGAGTACCGTATACAGTTCTGGAGGCCTCATTTCAAGAAGGATGTAGAACTGCTGGAACGAGTACAGAGAAGGGCAACAAGATTAGTGAATGGAACAAGGGGTTGCTCTTATGAAAAAAGGCTTAAATTTTGCAAATTGCAGTGTCTGGAGACTAAGCATCAGCGAGGTGGTCTGATAGAGGTGTATAAAGTCTTGAATGGTTTGAGCATGCTCAATGTTGATTGGATTCTTCCTCTTGCTCAGAATAATTACCTGAGAGGGCATAAATTCAGATTGAGGAAAGACAGATGTACGGAAATTTGCCTTTAGCCAGCGGGTAGTTGGTTGGTGGAACAGACTTCTATCCCTTGTTGTGGAAGTTGATAGCCTAAATAAATTTAAGGCTCAGCTGGACAGGTATTTCGAACGAACGGAGGGGCAAAATGGAAGTGGTGTTTTTTTTTTTTTTTTTTTTGGCTGATGCTGCATAAGCTTGCTTTCTTGCATCATATGCCTCTACTAATGCTAGTATATTTAATAAAATGCCAGCCAAAATGTAATGTATGCTATATCAGAAGCACTACTTCAAAATACGACTCTACAAAAACATCAAATACACGAGCATACTATCATTATAATAGCTTTATAACTGAACAAAGCAAATACAGAACTGACTTTACATGTACAATCCCATAACCACACACCTTTAGTAGATTCAGCAACACCCATTATTAAATTACAATGTAGTTTCAGAATTTATCAGTTTGAAGCCCTCATCATAGAACGGTTTTGGCATCAATCTAAATTAAACGTATTAAATGCAAAATTACCCTACAACTTCTCCCCCGTCTGGAATCTCACGCACCTGAGATTCCCACGTGCATCAAAGAGCATCATGGGAACTTAGAGTTCTTTTAAAATACACGCGCTCTCTCTTTCTTCACTATTACCAACTGAAGACGTTAATAACGAAAGCCTATCGCTGCAGCTATTGGTCTCTTGATTACTCTCACAGTTCCAATTCCTTTCAACTTTAATTCATGACAACCAAGGATGAAGACATGCACTTCTATTTCCTTGAGCATATTTTAACTCTATTTCAAAAAATTTAAGCTCATCCACATTAAATCCAATTTTTAGTCTATTCCAGCTTATTCACTCTAAGCTCAACTGCAGATTATATTAAGGTAAGTACTGAAAATTAAGCTATTGCTACTATTTATTAAGTCAATCAAATTTGTACCCTAAGGAATCCTACAATTTATCCAATTGGTTATATACCATTAAAAAAATACTCCACGAGGAGGATTCCAAGTTGGATGAATAATGAGGTTGCCAAATTACTTGAGTAGAAAAAATAGAATGGAAAAGCTACAGAGCAATAAAAAGTACTGAAGCCTATAACAGCTACAAATTGATCTGAAATAGAGCCACAGAAAAGGTTAAGCTGGCAAAGGCAGATTATGAGAAATCGCTGGCAAAGAGGGGGATAACAAATTCTTCACATATATAAATGCAAAGAAGAGAAGGACAAACCAGATCAGACCCTTATGTAATGGACGTGGGATAGTATTAGATACCCCAGCTGAAGTTGCAGATGAACTCAACAGTTATTTTGCATCAATATTTACAAAAGAAATTACGTCAATGAGAAATTACTGGAGCGAAATTGAAAAAAAATGTAATTAACGATGTTGAAAGTTCACATGTTTATTTAATGAAAAAAGTTTCGAGCCTACAAGCCAGTAAGGCTCCTGGAGTTGATGACATATAGCCTATAATCTTAAAGGAGGCGGCAAATGAGAGCATTGAATCATTGAGGCTAATTATAAGAGCATCACTGGACTCGGAAGTGATTCTGTTGGATTAGAAAAGTGCCAATGCGTCTCCAATACATAAGGAACGTTCTAAAAGTGAAGTGGGAAATTACCAGCTGGTTAGTCTAACTTCAGTAGTAGAGAAAATCATGGAGACAATGATCAAGGGTGGAATTCAGGATCATTTAGATAGAAATGGAATTCTGAAGGATACTCAGCATGGTTTTGAAATGGGAAAATCATGCTCAACTAATCTGGTTTGCTATTTTGACAGGGTCACTCAACAGCTGGACTCAGGGAATAATTTCGACATTGTTTATTTAGATTTCAGCAAAGTATTTGACTCAGTACCACATGAGCACAGTTACTTTATAAGCTGGAACAGGTTGGAATCACAGGGAAAACCTTAGATGGATAGCTGGATGGCTTCAGGGCAGAGGGTTGTGATAAATGGTCATTCCTCAGATTGGGTTGGTGTAAAAAGTGGGGTTCCCCAAGGATCAGGACCACTGTTGTTTTTGATTTTCATAAATGACATCGATGAAGGGATAGAGGGCGTGATGACTAAATTTGCAGATGATGTAAAGATTGGTAGAGTAGTTAATGATCACCGCCAAGCAATGCTTCTTCAGAGTGACCTAGATATGATTTATCGAACGATTGCTAGTAGAGATAAGGACGCCATAATCCCATTATATAAAGCTATTGTTAGACCACACTTGGAATACTGTGTTTAGTATTTGTTAAAATTTGTTAAAACCTTGTTATTACAAGTGCCACACCTAAAGACATTGTGCTTCTTGAGAGGGGGTCCAAAGACAGGTAACTTGCCTAGTGAGATCGGCAAAAGGGTGTTCATATGAGGAAAGACTTCGAATATGTGGACTGCAGAGCATGGAAACCAGTCACCTTAGAGGAGACTTGATTGAGGTATTTAAGGCTCTGAGAGGCATAAGCAAAATGAATGAGGATGAAATTTTCATGGTTATAAAATATTCTAGAATAAGTTACTGGAATAAGTTACCTACATGGTGGTAGAGGCTGACAGTTTGGGAAAATTACCTACAGGAGGAGGGTAATTTATTATTATTTATTATTTTTGTTATTTTATTTTATTATTATTATTATTATTTTTTTTTTTGGCTGATGCAGCATAAGCCATAGGCTTCCTTGCACCATGTGGCCATTGCTAATACTAATACTTGTGCTTGTTTGAGACCATATAAAATTTTGACTTTGAAAAGTGTAGTTTGTGACTTTTAAGGTTTTTGTAAGGTTCTTTTGGTTTTTATTTAATCGTTTATAAATTTTTCCGGGTATGTATTACTAAACTTTGTTCTTAAGAACCGTGTTGGAATAATTTCTTTGTTGTGAATTAAATTCCAGCCCTATATTATGCCTAAGGAAAGTAAAAATGCACCATTCAAAAGAAATTTTATTTATATAGAATCAAAGATACAAATTTTGGATCATCTTAAAAAAAGGGGGAAAGGTATCATATGTTGCAAAAAGTTTAAATTTAAATGAAGCAACAACCTGGACCATAAATAAAAATGAACAGAAAATTAGAACTGCTGCTGCCACAAGATCTTTCATTTCTGCAAATATGACAGCTCATCCCCAGGTGCCAATAATTTAGAAAATGGAAAAAGCACTTGATATTTGGATTGACAATAGCAGCAAATAATGGATCCCATTTTTTATTTTTCAATTGTGGACTGTATTGGAATCATTGCTTTATCGCTCAAAGAAGTAAACCATCAACATTAAATGTGTGTTGGAAAAATGTATGGCCAGAGTCAGTTCATTCAGGAAATATGGTCGAATCGGCAGAAAATGGTATGACTTTTGATGGTATGACTATTGAAGATGTTCAAGAATTACTGGCAGAAAAAGAGGCTGGCAAAGCAGATTTGGGGGAAAGTTCCAAATTTTATACTAAAAAGCATGGGAAGGCATAAACTCAGAAGAGCAATTAGAATCTTATTTTTTGAACACAGATCATTTGACTGAAAGGAGCACAACGTTCAAAGGGGAGCTTCAAAAATGCTTAGCTTCATACCATGAAATTTACGAAGATCTATCAGGAAAGCAAACAAACCCAGATTACTGATTTTTTAAAGAGAGCAGAAGATACACAAACTCTAGATACTGCAGAAGAAAGTTCAGAAGGTGAAGATATTCTGCAACAGAGAAAATGTTCTCATGATTGTGCTTAGCAGCGATGAAGAAGAAGAAAATTAAATGAACGTACATTATCTGACATATATATATCATAGTTTGTAAGACTAATTATTGCTATTAGTTAATTATTACTAATTCAGTTCTTACTATTTTTAATAAAAATTAAGTTTCCGATAGTTATATAAAAATGGTGTATTTTTGTTAGCTTTTGGAAGGTAATCCCCCTTTTTGTACTGGTTCTCAGTCTTGTATAACACGGTTTTGTACTGCACGAAATTTTATAGGAACCAACCTTCCATGTTATACGAGGGTTACCTGTATATCAGTATTTTTTATATAATAAAAATTGAATTGCTAAAAGAAAAAGTATGTGAAATAAAATATTTATTTTGGGTTAAAAATTACAAATGTGCAAAGTGATATAACATTATAGCATATAAAAAAGTAAACTTTTCTTCTGATAGAAATTAACATTTACTAATAAAATACGTAATTATTAAAAAATAATTATTTAAAAAACCAAACAGTAAAAAAAATGCAAAAGTTATTTTATTTCATACCTTTCTTTTAAAAAATAAAATTGTATAAAACAAAGTGTAATGATAGTCTCATCACTGAGAAAAAGCAAATTTTTTGCAACTATTACCCATGGCTGAGAAAGCTAGTTCCGAATCAACACTTGTTGGTGGAATAGTGAGGAGGTATTGATGTGCTAATTTAAAATATTTTCCTCTAATTTCTTCCTCTTCAAATAATCTCATCTCTAGTATGATGATTTTGAAAAGATCTTTCAGAACAACATTTTGTTTTTTTGAAAGGATTTGCGATCTTTTTATTGTAGTTTAGCAAACTTTAGTTTTTGTTTAATTGAAACCACGAAGATGAGAAGTAATGCAGAAAGTGATAGCCAAAATAATTTACATGTGGGATGTTTATCAGTGAAAGAATATTTAAACTATTAAAGTTATTTACCAGAGAAAAGGAAGGCTAGGCTTAAAAATGCTTAAGCTGAATTAAGGCGAAAAGGAAGTAAGAGTAAGCAATAGCACCACAATTTCCCTCGAATTGCTCTAATAGATCTTGAGGTATAAAATTTATAGTTAGCAAGTGAAAAAGTATAGCTTTCTGTATTATTTGCTTCACTGCTATCTGTCAGGCTAGCTGTTATTCTGCCAGAATGCTGCTAAAGTTTAGTATTTTAATATAATTTTTGATTATTTGGACCTTGCTATACTTGCAGATGGCAAACAGAAATGGATAATTGTTGCTAATTATGGTTTAGATGTACTGAATGCTGCTAGCCCCCATCAACGTACCATTCAATGTATCCTATTTTCAATAATTGGTCTTATCATCATTATTTTACTTTTACTTTATTATATTATTAATTTTATAGGGTAACTCAGGCTATCTTAGCCTTTACTGGTTCTTTTGGCTCACTTTGAAGGTTTTATTGTATTTAATACACTCATTCAATTCTTTTGGCCTAATGGCTTACTATGAATACTTTTATTGTACTATATTTTTCTTTATATACACTCTTATTCAATATCCTTATCTTACTGATGTAATTATGTTACAGAGTGATGTAATGTTTAACCAATAATTCGATAGCATTAATCTGGGACACTTTTCCTACCTTTCCAATCACGCATCCTATATTTCATTATTGTTTGTTTCATGAATGATTAAATACATATATATATTATTCTTTTTTGCAGGTCCTGAGAGACAGGATGGCTGGCACTAGATTTCTATGGCAGTCTGGGCTCTAGTGGCATGGGATTTACTTATGATACCATAGTAACTTGTAACATAAATAGTAACATAGTAACTTTACTTATTGATACCCACTTGTAACATAAATAGTAACATAGTAACTTTACTTATGATACTTACTTGTAACATCTTTGATCTACAAGCTGAATAACATTCAGTGGTAAAAACATGGCCTTTGTCCCCTTCTTTAAGTTTCTCATAATCAGGTTGTGAAGGAGTGTTATCCATAAAGAGAACAGCCATTTCAGATTCATTGTTTTCCATTTTCAATTCAGAAATTCTCTGAATAATGCAGAGTTGATCCATGCTGATTTTTGCAAGTGATAGTAAGTAAAGCAAGTAAAGATGAACAATACTCATATTTTTAAAAGCTCCAGAATTAGTCAAGTTGCACTGCTGTTGGAAGCTATAGTAATTCCCTCTTTGTGTATCCTCATACTGCAGGCTCTGCTTTTTTCCATCATTTCTGTAGGCAATGTCTTGTAATTTAGACCTGTTTTATCCATATTGTAGAGTTGTGCTCCAGTTTTTTCTGTTGATAAATGATACTAGATCTTCAATTTTGCAAATTTTTCAGCATCTGGCTGAGCAGTAGATAAACTTTCTCTTCCTTAGTCAAGCATGAGAGTGCAGTAACGCATATGCATTTGAGTGGACTGTGGTACTCCTCTGACCTAATGGTCATGCTGGAGTATAAACAAGAACATTTTAACACTTCACACATGAATACCATGACTTTTTCTAAAGTATAAGCCAACAAGTAGCAGAGAAAAAAATGCATGGGATGTATATAAATTATCAAGTGACACAGAAGCCTATGGTACATATAAATAAATAAATAAATAGTAGAAGGAAGGGGTTGAACCACATTAGGCCATGATGTGTTATATTTCACATGAGGAATTCTTTAGGGGAGGGTATGCCAGAAGTTTATCACACTCTAATGGGGAAGATAAATGATTTTGTGATAACTGAAAGGAAAGAGGAAGAGAAGTTGTTGAAGCTAAACATAAAAAAGGAACCTGGGGTAGATGGAACCTATTCAATTATATTCAGGGAGGCAGCAAAGGAGGTAGGCAAATCTTTAGGCATAATTATGACAGCATCCATAATTATTAGAGCATCATTCAATGAAGGCCACTACTGACTGTAGATGTGCAAATGTATCCCCAATTCATAAAGGGGAATCAAAAGGTGACATAAGTAATTACAGACGTGTTAGCTTAACATCTGTTCCAGGGAAAATAACAGAGTCACTGGATAAAGTAATGCAGGAACATCTAGACAGGAATGTAATTATACTGCAGTCACAGCAAGAATTTGTTAAGGGGCAGTCTTGTCTAACCAATCTGATTGGATACTATGATGCAGTGGCCAAAGAACTGGATGCAAAAAATAATTTTGATATTATATACTTGGATTTCAAGAAGGCTTTTGATATTGATGCACATAAAAGACTGCTGTACAAACTGGAGCAATGTGGCATTAATGACAAGTTACTGCTATGGATAAAGGGATAATTGAGAGGAAGAAGATAGAGAGTGGTTATCAATGGACACACTGCTCTTTGTGAACTAATGTTATTAGTGGAGCCCCCCCCCCAGGGTTAAGGTTCGGTTCTGGGTCCATTGTCATTTTCAATTTTTATTAATGAATTAATTAATGATGAAGGTATATCAGATGTAATGTCTAAGTTTGCAAATGATACAAAGTTTGGCAGGGTGGTTAGGTGTTCAAGTTAGTGATCAAGGTGAGCTACTGTAACAAAAGCTAGAAAAATTAGGTCGATGGGCTGAAAAATGGCAGTGGAATTTTTATAACATTGACAAACACAAGGTACTGCAAATGGGTAGCAGTAATCCCAGAGTAACTTATCAACTGTGTGGTACTACACTCAGGGTAGTGGAAAATGAAAAAGACCTGGGGGTAATTGTGCAGTCAGTTATAAAATTCTCTGGACAGTGCAGACAGGCTGCTAGGACAGCTCATGGGGTTTTGTCAATGATATACAGAAACTTTGCTAGCAGGGATAAGGAGGCGACTACAAGACCATGGTTAGGCCACATCTTGAGTACTGTATACAGGTCTGGAGGCCTAATTTCAGGAAGGCTGTAGAACAGGTGCAGAAAAGATCAACCAGATTGGTGAAGGGAACAAAAGGATGCTCTAACCAAGAAAGTCTTCAGTTCTGCAAATTGCAGCATCTGGAGACTAGATACCTGCAGAGAAATCATTTAAGGCATTGAATGGATTGAGTAAGCTAAATGTTGATGGCATTCTTCTTCTTGCTGAGACTGCACACAAGGGGGCACAAATTCAAGTTGATGAAGGATGGTTGCAGGACAGATGTGCAAAAGTTTGCTTTCAGCCACTCGCTTGCTGAAGCCAAACTTCTGCACATCTATCCTGCAACTATCCTTCCTCAACTTGAATTTGTGCCCGTCTTGTGTAGTCTCAAGCAAGAGGAAGAATAGTTGGTTGACTGTTGGAACAGGCTTCAATCTGTTGTTGTGGAAGTGGATAGTTTGAATAAATTCAAGGAAGAACTAGATAAATACTTGGAGGGTATGGATGGGTGAAGTGTGCAGGTTTTATTTTTTTGACTGATGCTATATAAGCTTGCTTTCTCGCATCATTTGCCACTACTATATCTGTCACTTGCTGTAACACTTTCTGCACCGTCAATTCTTTTGATGCAAGATTAGCTGATTGGAGTTCCGTGTTGTCTTTCGTGCATAAACCACAGCCATAATACATTGTTTACTATTATTATGGTTATGAAACAATGAATATGCTTGTGAAACAATCTGAATGCAAAATCCTTTAGATTTATCATTTGTTTCCAGTCTTTTACAGATGTCTCACCAACAACTAATTCAACTGCAATTATTTTTAGAGACTTACTTTTATTGAGTCTTTCCAGAGCATCCAACTTAGTTTTCATTGAAACAGTAACTCTCTTTTCTTACCCATATTTCATTAATTTATATAATATTTAATTAACTATGTATTATAATTACAATAAAAATAATTTTGTTATTGTAATTACAAACACAGTTTTGAACAAAAGCACAAATGACTTTTCAGGATGCAAGGTCAAACTCAACAGGGCTGATGTATTAGCTACAAGCACGCTGGACTAGTGCCCACAGCAATGTGTATGATTGGCATCAGACAGCACATTTTAAAGAGGGAAGGAAAAGGGGTTGGTTAATCTGAAAAGTTAGTTAAGAGGGGCTTCTACTGTAAAAGCAACAGTTAGTTTTAAACACTCAATGGAAACTGTATGCATTATGTTTGTTTGTTTTTTTTTTTTAACTTCAGTGAGAAGCATGATGCTGTTTTCATCATAAATTATCCAAGTTAAATGTTGTCTAGAATACATTGCTGAGGAAAAATACTGCTCCTTGGAGTGTTGTTAATTCCATGAATGCTTTAGATAGTTTTTTGAGTTCACCGAGGCTAATATTATTTTTCTGGAACTTGAAAGAAAAGTATGAACTGTGAAAAGCATTCTAGCATTTTATTGGTTAGTAGAAGAATAAGTTTAAAATTTTTTAAATAATTTAGTAATTTTTTCTCCAGCTGTTTGCTAGAGAGAAAATTACTAAAGCTTTTCAAGAATGTTAAACCTGTCTAATTCTACTGTTTACAGTAGAATTAGGTTTAACTTGCATGCATCTTACACATGCAAAAAGTTACATGCATGTGTAATGTGCATGTAACTTTATGGTTAAATTTCTAATGTGCATTAAAATGTTTTCTTTAAGAAAGAAAACTTCAGTATAAGAATACATATAATGACTTATAATTAAGTGGATAAGATTCACCTATGGGATATAAAGTAGAGTTACACAAATTTGGTTTGTTAGCATTAGCATTAGTAGAGGCATATGATGCAAGAAAGCAAGCTTATTCAGCATCAGCCAAAAAAAAAAAAAAAACCCTCTCCCATTTCACCCCTCCGTTCGTTCGAAATACCTGTCCAGTTGAGCTTTAAATTTGTTTAGGCTATCAACTTCAACAACAAGTGATGGAAGTCGGTTCCACCAACCAACCACCCGCTGGCCAAAGGCAAATTTCCGCACATCTATCCGACATCCGTCCTTCCTCAATTTGAATTTATGCCCTCTGAGGTGATTATTCTGAGAAAGATGAAGAATCCCATTGGCATTGAGCATGCTCAAACCATTCAAAGCCTTATACACCTCTATCAGATCACCTCGCCGGTGCCTAGTCTCCAGACTCTGTAATTTGCAAAACTTAAGCCTTTCTTTGTAAGAGCAACCCTTTGTTCCATTTACTAATCTTGTTGCCCTTCTCTGTACCCGTTCCAGCAGCTCTACATCCTTCTTGAAATGAGGCCTCCAGACCTGTATACAGTACTCAAGATGTGGCCTAACCATTGCCTTATACAAGGGAATAATCACCTCCTTATCCCTGCTAGAAAAATTCCTGTATATCATTGACAAGACACCATGAGCTACTCTTGCAGCTTGTCTGCACTGCTCAGAGAACTTCATATCTGCCTGCACAATTACCCCCAGGTCCTTTTCATTCTCCACCACTGTCAGTGTAGTACCGCAGAGTTGATACATTGCTCTGGGGTTACTGTTACCCATATGTAGTACTTTACATTTGTCAATGTTAAACTTCATTTGCCACCTCTCAGCCCATCTGTTCAACCTTTCCAGATCCTGTTGCAGCAGCATAGCGTCAGTAGTGTCCTTAACGACCCTGCCAACCTTTGTATCATCTGCAAACTTAGACATTAAACTTGATATCCCATCATCAATATCATTCATAAACACCGAAAACAACAATGGACCCAACACTGAACCTTGAGGAACTCCACTAATAACATTAGTCCACGTTGAGCAGTGTCCATTGATTACCACTCTCTGTCTTCTGCCACTCAACCATAAGAATACCCTTGAGTCCATACAGAGAAAAGTAAGAAACACTATCAATACTATTGTTTAAATTAAAATTCAATCATAAAACCTTTAATCCTACCTTGTATTATATGCTGTCCATATCATATTTCAGGACATGGTTTACTTACCAAATCATTTTCAGTTCCAATATAAGATATTTTGTATGATCTAGATGATTTCAACAAGGTGGAATCATCTAAATCAGGTATATCAAACTCAAATCTTGTGAACAAGGGAAGGAACAAGGTAAAGCCGAAAGGGCTGTAAATGACACTAGATCTTCTCTACACTAATTCAAATTAATATCAGTATTATATTAGGTATACAGTCTGAAAATCAGGTATACAGTCAATTATCTGAAAACAGATAATTTTCAGTTTACTTACTTAATTTGTCAAACAAAGGAAAGATTCAATATCAGTAACATCAATTGAAAGGTGAACAGCCCACCAAATCAGTCAAAACAAAGTTTTGTTTGCCAGAGAATTGCCATCTTTTCTGTGAAACAAATTTGTCAATGTCAGGATTATGTTTTTGTGATGATGCATGTTTTAGAATGGATGATAAATATTCAGCTGCCAGCCTTGATCTCTATGCAGTTTTATTAGCATTCATAACTGATAATAGCTGTTCATAAAGGGATGTATGCCAAACATTGCTAAGATCCTCACAGAAAACTGACACATTCCACAAAGTGGCTTGGCAAGTAAGAAAAAAAAAACAAGGTTGTTGTTGTTGTTGTTTTGGTTTTTAGGAGCATTAACAACTAAGGCCATATTGCTCCGGGATATGCGGTGGTCATTCTGTGGCCTTTCCGCATCCTCCATATTTGGTGGTGACGGGCTCAAACCCCGGTCTAATCAAGAAGCGTATGCTACGCACTGCTGCTCCTTCCCACCTGGCTACGGAGACGCCCAAAAAACAAGGAATACTAACTTCACTATACTTTTCTTTTATTACTGAGTCACACTGGATTTCAACAAATTCCATCTGCATGTTTACAAGTTGCCTGTCAACATCAAAGGAAAATGGAGCATTGAATAGAGAAAAATAGCCTCCACATGTTTTGAAGTCTCCAAACCTTCTTTTGGAAATAGAAATTAACTTTTTCAAGTTTAAGGTATATTGGCTGAAATCAGAAGCACCTGTAGGGAAATAAGCCAAATTGCCACTATTCAAGTGTCTCTTTGCCAAAGGTTGAGTTTTGTATTAAAGACTTTGTAACAAAGTCATATATTAAAGTCATAATCTGATCTCTCCCCTGAGGTTTTAAGTTTAACTTGTTTAAATGTTCCATGACGTATACCGTAAATGCCAAGTCCTGAAGCCAATTACTAGCATTAAGCTTGTCTGGTAACTGTCCTTTCATTTTTAAAAGCATTTGAATTTCTTGACATAATAGCCAGAATTACTTCAAAACATTATGACAAGAGAGCCAGCAAACTTTTACGAAATAAGGCAATCATTCACTCCCGTTTCAATGAGCAAGGAAGCAAATTGCCACTGATTCAATCCACATGAACATTCAAAATTTACGGGTTTTTTTTCACAAATTTCATTTCATTTCGTGTTTTGTTTTTACAACTTTTAAGCAAAGCACTTCCTGATGTATAATACAATAAACATGGTGAAACTTACTGTTAAGGGAAGTTTCATTCTGCTTAGTCAGTAGTTTAGCCACAAATCCACTATGCTTCCCTGTTATTATGGGAGCTCTATCTGTAGTCACACACACACTAGTTTTGATAATTGAAGTTCATATTTTCCAAAACGTCATCTACTACCTTGACAATATCTTCACCAGTTGTTGTAACACAAAGAGGAAGAAGGTCAAGCATTTCTTCAGTTATATTAAGATTTCCATCACATGCACAGATAAAGACAGATAACTGTGCCCTGCCACTAACATCTGTATTTTCATAGATTGCAATGGATAAAAGCACTAAAACGTTTACATTTTTTCAATGAAACTGTTTAATTATATTGTCATCTCATCAATCCTTTGAGTGTTGCATAATAAGGGAATGTTCTTAAAAGCTTGAACTTTGTCAAGGAAAATTATTTTGGCAGTTTGACCATGCACTGCTCTTTGAATTCACCTTCAGTAAAGGACTTAGAATTCTGGATAATAGTTCTTCAGCAAAAATAGTTAGCCCCAATTACTGCTTCATTGTTTTTATTGAATTCAGTGAATAGGCTTTGTTGTTTACTCAAGAGCTGATTTGAAATTCTCCAACTTATTTTCTCATATTTTACCTAGGTACTCATCACATTTATAACAGTAGTTTTCACAGTGGCATCTTAAATTATATTCCCTAAGTACACTAAGGTTCTGATAACAGATTAAACAGGTAATCTTGCCTTTTACTTCACAGGAGAAGTACAAAACCTCCCACTTCTCGTGAAAAACTTGACCTTCTCTCCAATAGACCTTTCTTATTGCTGCCAGGCCTTTTTCTAGAAATATTTTAATAAATCAGTAAGTTAATTAATAAATTTAATAACTTGCTTAAAACTTGTTATGTACAAATGAAGTTTCCACCAAAAATAACTTCAATGTTACTTACATTCACAGCTTGTATATATGCCATTTTATTTCTAACAAGAATAAGGAGCTACCAAATTTTTTTGTTAAGTGTTAATGAATTTTTACACTTCAATTCAAAACAATGCACATATAAGAGACTAATAATAATATAACAATGCAGACATCGAATATAATATAATAAATAACAATATTGAGAACGAATGAAAGAAAACCTCTAATGCACCCATTGCAAGATCTCCAACACATCTAACAGTTAGTCACTAACTGGTTGCACATCACTATGGAGGGAAAAACAACATGAGCACCTAAGCGCCTTTCAAATGAAATGTGTCAGACTGACTGTTTATCATCAGTCATTCAGTAGCTACAATTTTATTAATAAAACTCTTAACTGGTCTGTCTGGGTCAATAATAACTCAGATTAAATTTAAACAATTCAATGCTATAATTTCTATTCTGTCCACATAGCTAAAACTTGTAACAGAAGTGTTTTCTCTGATTTCCCATTTTAAATTACAGAAATCTCTATTTATTATTGCACAAACAGCAAAAATGTAGAATCAAATATTGAATGCTAATAAGTTTTTTTTTAATATGCTTGAAGAAAACAAGCAGGCACTGCTCTCACTAATGAACACACTACCACATTTGACTTTCCTGCATCTGTGTTCTGCTTGCTTACCAAAGCAAATCATGTTATAGGCAGTGAGTGTCAGCCATAGCTTTGTTTGTTTGTTTGTTCAGTATGGCATCTGCATGTTGCTTTATCAGAAATAAAGGGGGGGGGGGGTGGAGACCATAACTATTTCTTTGTATAAGAAATATAACACAGAGAATCGCAACAAATTGCTTTTTTTTTTTTTTTTTGAAAGGGAAAAAAAAACAAAAAAACCTCCTTTCTTCAATGTATACTGCATCTACTAACAAAAATTCAAAGCAGTTCATCTAGGGGAAGCTGGGTTGGAAACTGGAAAAAGTGGTATCGAATTGATAACACTACCTTGAATCTAGATAAAAAAGACATTTTAAAGATCTGCATTATTGTAATCATTATTTGGAAATAATATTGGTAGAGCACCTTTTCTGGATGTATATTTGATCTTCTAGCAAAATTTCCAGAAAATATCTCTGTTATAAACTTTCAAAAACTGTCAAACAAACTTTGTTTCAATGTCACTGTGCTTGGCGGGAGGGAACACTCTATATTCATAATAGAGTTTTTATTTTTCTTGATATGAATTTGATGTCAGAATATGTCAAAATGATGTCAATGAGTAAAAATTATTTTTCAGTTATCACACAAGCCGGAAAAATTTACTATCAATTGTCATATGCTGCTGCAATTTGTTAAGTTGGAATTTTTTTTTTGTTTTGTTCTGAGTTGCAGAAAAGATATTCTATTGAAAAAGATTTGTTGTTTTTTTTTGTTTTTTTTTGTATTCTGACAACCATTGCATGAGAAAGGGTTAGTTCACACACTGAGTACTATCCAGATGGTGTACACATCACTTATTAGCTCTTTTAGGGTCTTCTAAGCAGCCCTGTCTTCAGATAATACCCTTTGGAAATATTGGCAAGTACTTATCATCTATTAGAAGCAGAAAACATTCTTCACTCCCACACCATAATGAATTACTTTTGGTACAATAAAGAGTTACTACTGTTTAATTTCACCACAAGGAACTTTCCAGAATAAAACCCTGTGCAAGGCAAGAACATATGGTCAGTCAAAAATGACATGGTTATTTGCATTTGAGGGGGGGGGGGAAACTAAATTTCAAACACTGGTGTCTGAAACTTATAATTCAGCTTGCGACGGATAAATTTCCTTGAATTTTTGTTTTTGTTAGTAGATGCATCACACACTGAAGGAAGAAAGTATAGGTTTTTTTTCTCCCAAAAAACAATACAATGTGAGCAGAGTGCCTTTTTTCCCTTTAAATAACAAGAAAACCACTTGATAATCCAGATAAAAAAAAAAGCTTGCATTATTATAATTGTTTTTTGGAAACATTATCAGTACAGTACTGGATGCATATTTGATCTTCCAATGAAATTTCAAGAAAATATTTCTATTGATAGCAGCTTTATAAATTTCTGAAAACTGTTGTCAAATGAACTTTGCATTTATCTTACCTTGTGTGTGCAAAAGAATAAATAAATAATAATAATAAAAAAATCCTCTACTAAAAATAATGAATTGTTAATTGTATTGTTACAAAATCTTTCTTTTATATATTACATATCGAATAGAATAAAAAGAAAGTGGAAATACGAAGGTAAAAAAATGGGGAAGAGTTCAAGTGCAGTCAAAGGTTGTAAATGCTAAACCATGGACAACAGAGAAACCATAGACAATAAAGAGCATGGACAATAAAGTGATATTAAAAAAAAAAAAAAAAAAAGAAGAACAGTTAAAGTAAGAAAGTGAGGAAGACAAAGTGAAGATAGGAAGACAAAGTGAAGATAACTAATAGATAACTAATAAAATATGCATAATAATAAATATATAATTACAAAATTGATAAAATAAGGATGTTGCCACACAATTCACAAAAAAGCCTCTCATCAGGTGCTAACGGCCAGGATTGCAAGCAAAATAGCAACATGCATCTTCATTTCTGATGTAAATGTCAAGCCAAAGGGTAAAAAGCATAAACATAAAGTTTTTTTTTTTTTTTTATTTATGTTTATGCTTGACAAGTTGCTATTTTGCTTGCAATCCTACCCATTGGCACCTGATGAGAGGCTGGTTTTGTAAGTTGTGTGGCAATATCCTTATATTATCAATTTTGTAATTATATATTTCTTATTAAGCATATTATATCTTTTAGATTTCTTCACTCTCTATCTCCCTCACTTTCTTTCTAAACTTAATTTTGTTTATATCACTATATATATTTATATACATTATATAAATATATATAGTCACCCCTGGCCTTGTGGCAGTGAAGGGCTTATTGCAATGTATCCACTGTATTACTATTATTATTATTATTATTGCAATAAAGATTTCGATTTCAATATAATATATAATATAATATAATTATATAATATATATTATATATATATTACATATTTTATATTATTATATTTTATATTTTTTATGACTTAAAAATAAAATTTCAAGAAAAATATCCATTAGAAGCTCTGTTATAACCAGCATCAAATCGAAAAAAAAAAAGAAAAGCACAGAACTGAATAAATGGGATTTTTTTATAAAATAACTGCAATTATAAAAAACACATTTAGGATTTGTAAACTAAATAACATTAGTTCTCAGGGGGAAAAAATGCTGGTACCCTTTTGAGTTTAATTATTATTATTATTATTAGGGTTCGTATTTTTATGTATTATCATATTCATTTTTCGTTAAGATAAAGAGGCATGAAACTTAGTGGGTCGATGTTACATGGTCTGAGGATCCTAAAGAAGCATGTTTGTAATTTCATATTTCATCATATTTAACAGCATATTTTATACTTGTCGACATAAAATTTTCATATTTTGTCTTAGGATAATTGATAAATTATTTATCAAATTGATTTGAAATATATTTCTATAAAACCTTGGGAATTTACATTTAATCATTTCACATTCCAGCATGGGCAGGCACGAGCAGCTAAATCCCAAAGTTATTTTGATTGGCTGGTTAGTCACTCACGATGACACTGTAGTGTAATTTTAGCTGTAATTGAAAACTTTACAGTAGTTTCGCCTTATACTGAGTTCAACGAATTATTCTTTCAACAGTAGAAACTTCAGCTGTTGGAGAAATGAAGCCAAAATCGAGCAAAATCGAGTTTTTTAGAAAATTGATTTTTTCTGTGGTTAAAGGAGAGTCTAAAGACACATACCAAATGGATGGTAAAATAATATATTGCAACGCGTGCAATAAAGAGATACGTAAATTAATTAATTTTTATTTTTGGATGCTTTGATATATGGACATTCCAAATTTAATGTTCATGCATATTTAGTTTTTTCATACAATTTTTCATATAAATTGGAAAATAATAATAATTTTTATAAATAATCTTAAATAAATATATAAATACTTTAAGGTTCCATGCAAGAAAGTATCCCAATTACAACAGCATAATGTTACTGCTTTGCATGAAGCAAACGTAAGGAGAAGGAGAATTTCAGGGGTGCATACTACACAACAGCTGCTTGCTGCAGAAAACCAAAAAAACACCAGATTCATTCTTTGCCAATTTATGCCAAGCAGTGGTTGCCGCAAACATTCCTTAGAACAAAGTGAACAATCCAGTCTTCAAAAGCTTCTTGGAAAAGAAGCTTTTGAAGACTCGAACGTTATGGAAAAATTACCTTGAGGACTGCTATAAATCGGCATGCTCTCATTGATTTTATTAAATTATTAATTATGTGACCAAAGACTGAACGCTGTGTAGGTTATATTTTAATTAGTTTATTTATTTATTAATTTACTTACTTACAGTGACTAAACAATATTTGCGAAGATATTGAAAGCAGCTGTGTGTGGGGTTCAGTTGATGAAACTACGGATTGTGAAGGCAGATATGTAGCTAATTTTATTGTCGGAAAGCTTGATTCAGATGGACCATCTAAATCATATCTCCTTGCATCAAAGGTTCTGGGTAAAACTAATCATGCATCTGTTGCTAGATTTCTTAATGTTTCTCTTAGTAAGTACCGTATCTCTGTGATTGACTAATTGCTGCTACATTGGAATGGGAGTCAACGCATTTAAAATTAAACTAAAAAATTATATTTTTGTATTTTTACTTATAAAATGATAAATTAAATTAATATAGAATTACTTATTTCTTTCAGGTATTTTGTGGCCGGATGGTGTAAAATCTGATCGTTCTCTTCTTTTATTAACGGATTCAGTAGCCTACATGCTTAAAGCCGGGAAAGCATTGGAGGTATTTTTTCCGAGCATGATACAGCTTATTTGTTTAGCCCATGGTCTCCACCATGTATCAAAACAAGTGTGTTTGGAATTTAAAGATGTTAACAAGCTGATATCACTGACTAAAAAGGTCTTCCTTAAGGCGCCCTCAAGAGTACAGCTCTTAAAAGAAATGCACCCTCATTTGCCACTTCCACCCGAGCCAGTAATCACAAGATGGGGGACCTGGCTCGACGTTGTGTCGTATTATGGCTGAAATTTTACAGCAATCAAGGCAGTTAGTTACCGTTTTAAATAAAACTTAAATACATGGTATTTAAAGCCATGAATAATTATATTTTTATTTACAGGTAATTGACAACTTGGTACCCGAGGAAGCTAAATCCATATCTGAAGCACAGGAAATTTTTGCTAAGGAGAAGGTATCCCATAATGTTGCTTATATTGACAGTAATTTCTCTTCCTTATCTTCCTCGATTACTAAACTGGAGGCAAAAGATATGCCTCCAATTAAGACAGAGATCATTTGAAAACTAGGAGACAAGATGAAACAAGTTCCAGGGGAAATCGGAGAAAAGTGTTAATAAACTAGATGCAGTTTTGCTAGAAACCAGGCTTATCCCACCATATCCAAAATTTCCCAAGTTTTCGAGATTGCTGTTGAGGGACTTCCTCTAGCTTAAGGCGTTTAATTTTGCCCAGATCACATCTTGTGATGTTGAGAGGTCCTTCTCTGCTTACAAGCGAATATTAGCAGAAGATAGAAGGAGATTAACTCCAAAACATTTGGAGTGGATACAGGTATTGCAATGCTATGGAAAGTACTTAGCAAGATTTTTGTATGTTTAAAAAATTTTATTTTAATGTTTATACTTCAAAAATAAACTTGCAAATTGTGATATTTTCATTATATTACTTGTTAGAAATTTGTATAACAAGTCGTTGTACAACTTTAAAAGAATAAATAAAGTAAATATTATCATTTATATGGTATGTAAAGGTAAATTATTTTGTCATATTTGGTTAAATTTAATGACATATTTTCATCATGTTTTGACATTTTTAAGATCATAAAAATCAGAACCCTAATTATCATTATTATTAGCCATATGGTGCAAGGAAGCCTGAGGCTTATGCTGCACCAGCCAAAAAAAAAAATTTTCTGAATTACCCTGAAGAGAGAGACAAAGAGAGAAGTAGAAGGGAATCACCAAGAAAGAAGAATGATGATATCCAGCTCAGTACCTTGGGTGTCAAGCCCATACTCACCAGAAGCCCTTGGGGTTTACTGGGTTATCTAGACCCAGGCAGATATGTAACAAAATTAGTGCAGGACCAGATAAAGGTTAAATGTGGCATAGTTGTGAATGTTTATAACAGTGAAGTAGTCGGCTGCATTGGAGATTGCAGAGAGCCACAAGATGATTCTAACAAGATGGGGCAACATGCAATGTGACAAGAAGCAACAGATTTACAGTGCTAAAAGTTTTTGTTAGTAAACTAATAATTTGGAATTATGAAAACAGGAAGTTTTTCTGTTCCTTTCTTGTGTTTTTATGGCTGTTAGGAGTCAAAAAATGTCTGGTTAATGCAGTGATTATAATTTCAATGTTTTAAACAATTCAATTTATGAAATAATAAAAAATGTGGGAAATAAAATTAAGTACTAAATATCTAATACCCACTCACACAAGTACTTACTACTCCGGCACTGGAAGCAACTAAGGCTGAGTCACTACCATCAGCAGCTGTTTGCTTCTTTCTAATTATAAATAACATATGCAAGAATTATTCATAAAAGAACACACACACACACACACACACACACACACACACACACACACACACACACACACACACACACACACACACACACACACAAAGAGAGAGAGAGAGAGAGCGAGAGAGAGAGAGAGAGAGAGAGAGAGAGAGAGAGAGAGAGAATGTCTTTATTCCCATTTCTGTTTGAATTAATTGTTTTTATCTAGAGAATCATTTCAAGTCACACCCAAGGGTTTTATATGCACTTCAAAATAAGCACAAAAATAATTTGTTAATATTAATTTTGATGAGTTTCAGACATGGCACAATCAAAAAGTTCCTGGACTTCCATAAATGCAAATTTCATTACATTAAAACACTATCATTGAAATTCAACAACTAGAAGCCTTTGAGCTATAGTAATAATAATGTTGTTGGAGTGGGGTTTAATGGCACAAGCTACTATGGCCAAACTGCGCCTGTAGAAGTGACTGTATATGTTACAGGAAATAGGTCTAGATGTGACTGTAAACATTGATAATATTTTTTTTTTTTTTTTTTATGTAAACCCCAAACACGAGAGGTATTAGAACCTATAGTACTTAGTACTGTGCTTGGGTTGGAGATTGAGAAAACGAAAGAATATATTTGTTGACATTGGACTTGAACTTCTGTAGACTGTAATTTTCAGGAAATACGTATGAAGGAAGGTTGTTCCAGAAAACGGCAGTTGAATGAATAAACGAAGACGATGAAAAGTTGGTTCTGTGAGTTTGAAGTTGGACAGTAAATGGATGCTGGCTGGCAGCACGTGTTCAGACTGTTTTGAAAGAGAGAGCAGGAATTATAGAAGCCAATTCCGAAGAACAGTGCCCATGAAAGTATCTGTAGAAGATGCATGCAGCAGAAACAGTGCGTTTATGAGAAAGCGATGGAGAGACTCTGTTACAGATGAATCATTAATTAACCTAACTGCCCTCTTTTGAATGGATCAAGAAGCCTGAGAGAGGTTTTGGGGGCACCACCCCAGATGTGGGAACAATATTCCATGGCAGGGCGGATTTGCGATTTATACAGAGTGAGCAGCTGTTTGGAAGAAAAGTAACGCCAAGAGCGAAAGAGAAAACCAAGTTTTTTAGATGCAGAGGAAGCAATATTTGTAATGTGCTTGTGTCAAGAGAGATTAGCCGACCGGGCTAGCCGAGTGGGTAAAGTACCTGCCCGGCAACCCAAAGGTCGCGGGTTCGATTCCCGCCTCGGGCTTGGATCACTGTACTGCAAAAACCTTTGGAGGTGCAATATGGCCACAGAAGCCGATGCGCCAACAACTACCAAATCAAAAAAAAAAAAAAAAAAAAGAGAGATTAGAAGTCAGGGTAATCCCCAAAAGAGATATATCATTTTGCCTAGAAATCGGAGTGTCACTAAAGATAAGCATAGGAGCAGAAGAATCCTTTTTGCGAGATATAAGACAAGACTGAGTTTTAGAAGGGTTGAATTCAATTAAGTTGTCTTTGCCCCACTGGAGAATTACCTGAAGATCGGCATTTAAGGAATTGGTAGCAGATTTTCAAGAAGTTGAAGCTGATTGAGCAGGACAAGGTTTCTCAAAATGGAAAGTGGAATGTAATGTGCTATCATCAGCAAAACTATGGATAGGATTTCCAGTCAATGGAAGAAGGTCATTAATATACAAGAGGAAAAGAGTGGGGGGAAAGAACTGAACCTTGGGGGACATCGGCATTAGTGGAGAAGTTAGAAGACAGAGAGCCATCTACCATCACCCTCAGTGAGCGATCAGAAAGAAAACTGGATAACCAATTACTAAAAACAGTTGGCAAACCATAAGATGGAAGCTTGTTTAGTAGACCTTTATGCCAAACACGATCGAAAACCTTAGAGATGTCAAGGGCAACTACTTGTGTTTCACCGAACCTTTCCATTGAATTAGTCCATAAATAGGTAACGTAAGCCAGAATATCACCAATGGATCGACACTGACGGAATCCATACTGGTGATCGTTGATCAGACGGAAGGTTTCTAGGTAGTTTAAGAGTTGGCTGTTAATTGATTTCTCCATTACTTTAGAAAGAGTAGATGTAATTGCAATGGGACGATAATTGGATGGGAGAGATTTGTCACCCTTTTTAGGAACTGGCTGGATATGAGCAAATTTCCAAGCAGAAGGAAAAACACCTTTGGAATAAGAAAGTGAAAAAAGGCGGCAAAGAATAGGAGTAAGTTCAGGAGCAGAGGTTTTGAGAACAAGTGGAGAAATACCATCGGGACCTGGAGCTTTCTTAGCATTAAGATTCGTCAAAATCCTTCTGACATCCTTTTGATGGAAGACCACAGGAGGCATTGAATGGAGCATGTTAGGAATGGTGGGAGGTGTTTTACCAAGATCATTAATACATGAGTTGAAAGAAAAAATGGGATGCTAGCAGGTCAGCTTTATCCTTGGCTCAAGTGACAACAGAACCATCTGGTTTGGACAGAGGTGGGCAAAAGTTGTGGCCAATAGCTTTGGCAAGAGACCAGACTGCTCGGCTACCATTAGGGCAAGAAGCAAGTTTTCTACTCTTAGCCTGTTCAAACTCTAGTTTGGACCGATTAATAATTGATTTACAATTGTTGCGAGCTTTGGTGTAGGCAGAAAATGAAACTGAAGAATTAGAAACAAGTCAATTACGATATGCAACATTCTTCTCTTGAACAGCCTTAGCACATTTATTGGAAAACCAAGGTTTAGATAAAGGACAAGATTTTAAAGTGGAGTGTGAGATAAAGGATTCCATTCCTGCAAGAATAATTTCACTGACATGATCTGAGCAAACGTTGAGATCAGAAGTTTTGAAACAGTAACCCGACCAAGGAAAAGAAGTCTCGCAGGTCATCCCATTTTGCATTCTTGTAATGCCAAACAACATGAGGTTGGGAATAGCCATGAGATAAAGGTTCCATTGGAGAAGAGACAATCACCAAGTTGTGATCTGAAGTGCCTAAAGGACCTCTCACTTTGACCGTGTACTTAGAAGGGTTGTTTGTGAGAAAAAGATCAAGCATATTGGCTGTATGATTAGGATTGTCCGGTATTCTTGTAGGTAAATGGACAATCTGTGCAATGTCATTAGTAGTTGCAAAAGCCTCAGCATCTCGACCAGCTGGGTCAGTGTGACTAGAAAACGGAAGCCAGCTGGAGTTTTGAACATTAAATTCACCAAGGAAAATTACCTCACTGTTAGGAAAGTTGGACTGCAGAAGGTCAAGTTGCAAAGAGAGGAAGTCAAAGAGATCCAAGTGATTAGTGGAGTTGGGAGAACGGTAGAGACAACAGATGAATTTGACACAATGAGGTAGAGAGATTTTAAGCCAGAGAAGATCAAAGAGAGGAGATTCCAAATTGCCAAGTCTTTGACGGGGAATATCAGAACGGACATATGCACTAGTACCACCTTTGAGGCGAAAGGAATCATACAGCGAATAATTTGGGCATCTGAGATGAGCAGTAGTTGAATCAACCGATAACTGAGATTCTGTCAGAAAAAGTACATGGGGTTTGGCAGACTGCAAGTGGAAATGGACATCACTGAGATTAGAATTGAGACCACGTATATCTGTGAAATGAATTAGGAAGTGCTTGGGAGGTTTAGATCTTTTCACAGATAAGCTTGCTCTATTAGTTTGACAATTCATGGTGTATTCAATAGTAAGAAAAAGTGGGTGGGACATGCTGTATGAAGTAATGAAATTTTTGGATATGGCATACACATGGTAAGAATATACCCAGATCCTTGACATAACGTGGCCTCGACAATGCTCCCCGCATACACACTACTCGGACCCCCCTCCAGTCACTATCTGGCAGAGTAGAGGTAGCAAGATTATACACTAGCTGATCCGGAAGCCTCCTAGAGAGTTACCAATAGGTTCGGTCCGGTGTACTAACTAGCAGCCAGCCTGCAAACACCGTTTTAGAGCTGTACCCTCGAAATGTAAGGAATATTGGATCTTGCCACGATGTTCATCATAACCTCAAAAGTCATCAATCATACTGCATGACGGAAGAGATAGGGGAGGGTTGACCGGAAATTAGCTCTAGAGATTAAACATGGGTTCCACCACTTCAAGCCTCCAATAAGCAAAGTAGTGGTATTGCACCGGTTGATGAGAGTCATCTACCACATAGTACTGCCTGATAACATAGAGGGGTGGCATTCCTCCACGTGGTGTGGGCGCCACACCTCAACCCCTGCTTACGTTGGTTCACACCTGGGTGGTCACCCACCATGTACTTGTGTATGGAGGTTATACCCAGGATTACTAACAGTCCCACCGTCGTGAAGGTGCAAGCAGAGGATTTGGCTGTCACAGATAGTCCGGACATCGCTGAAATTGGGTCCACTTGACTTGACTTGAGTCACAGGAATATCAGTTCCATCAGCGTTTTAGACTCCCAGGTGGCAAGTACAGCTTGTCTGGCATATCTGAGAGAATGTCTGTGACAACCTCAAGGACCAGGTAAGTATTTTTCAGGTAAGTAAAAAGTTCTGAGAAACTGCTATTATCTCCAAGTATATGGGTTAGTTGTGAGGTTTTTGTAATAATAATAAAAGTAGTACTAAGTCAATCAGATAGCAATAAACTTCCTAGGAGTAATGATGTCAAAATTGAGTACTACCATTAAGGTCGAGAACATCACAGCCAGACCAATCTCCATTATGAGAGAAATCTTTCAGGGCGATGCCCCGAGCCCACTGTGGTTCTGTTTAGCACTAACCCACTATCCACCATGCTCAACAGCAGCAAGTACAGATATAATCTCAAAGAAGGAAGGAAGAACCTGTACACCCTCACCCACTTGATGTACATAGATGACATCAAGCTCTATGCAGCAACTGAGATGCAATGCCAGCGACTACTCCGGATCACGAAAGAATTTAGGAATACTATCAGGATGGAATTTGGTCTAGACAAATGCAACACCCACAGATTGCACAAGGGAAAATTAGTTTGTCAAAACTACCAGCTGTAGACTGGTAAAGAGATCAAAGCCATGACAGAGGGAGAGACCTGCAAATAAATGGAGATGATGCAGGCTTAGCAGTTAGAGCACAGAGAAATCAAGGCCTGCCTGACCAAAAAATACCATCAGAGACTCAGAAGCCTGCTGAAAGCAAAGATGAATGGAGGGAACAGTTAAAGTCATAAACACCTATGCTGTCCCAGTGCTAACATACTCCTTCGAAGTCATAGATTGGACTAACACAGAGCTGGAGGATATCATGAGAAAGACAAGGACTATGATGACCAAGAGCCACCAACACCACCTGAAGTCAGCCATGACAATAGTTAGGAAAGAGGAAGGAAGGGGCCTGATAGACCTCATCGAGCAACAGAAAACAGCAATAGCTAACCTGAAGGATTACTTCCAGAAACACACAGCAGCACTCTACCAGGCCATAAGGAAGATAGACAAGCAGTATACCCCACTCAACCTAAGTGAGGATTCCCCTCCCACCAAACGACACTAGAAAGATGGGGAAAGAAGACACTCCATGGCAGACACTACAATGACCTCCATGAAGATCACATAGATAAATTTGCTTCCAATGCATGGCTCACGAGCGGGATGCTCTTCCCTGAGACTGAAGGATTCGTGCTCACTAACCATCCAAGACTAAGTAATCAACACCAGAAACTACATCGCCAAGGAGCCCGGAGTGTGAGATGACCTCAGAAATGATCTAACACATCACTGCGGGATGCAGGGTGATCACCCAGACCGAGTACACTCATAGACATGGCCAGGTAGCGAGGATAATACGTCATAAGCTAACAAGGAAATACTAGTTGATCAAAGAAAGTGTACCGTACTACAAGTACGAACCCCAGGCAGTACTACAGACCCCCCCCAACCCACAAGCTGTACTGGGACAGCACTATAATAACTGATAAGACAATCCTGCACAACAGACCAGACAACCCTTATGGACAAGAAGGAAAAGGCTTCCTATTTGATTGACATAGCAGTGCCCAACAGTGGCAACCTCCAGAAAACCCAGAAGGAAAAAACTCAGGAAGTGCACGAAGCACGAACCTAAGACAGGAGATTAAAGAAATATAGCATATGCAACAAGTAACGACCATCCCGATCATCGTGTCAACCACCGATATGGTACCAAAGCCCCTACATAACAGTCTAGCTGCAATAGGTCTCCCAGTGAACATCTACAAGGAACTCCAGAAAGTTGCAATCCTGAACACCAGAGAGTTCCAAGACCAACAGTAACACCAGGAATAACAATAACCACCCAGTGTACTTGGTAGCAATACCTGACACAAGGTGGAAACCCCAATCAAGGAGAAATAATATCATTATCATTATTAGCCATATGGTGCAAGGAAGCCTGAGGCTTTTGCTGCACCAGGCGAAAAAAAAAAAAAAAAAATTCTGGGTTACCCTGAGAGAGAGAGAGAGAGAGAGAGAGAGAGAGAGAGAGAGAGAGAGAGAGAGAGAGAAGGAAATCACCAAGAAAGAGAAGAATGATGATATCCAGCTGAGGACCCTGGGTGTGCCAAGATACTCACCAGATGTGAGCCCTGGGGTTCTATAAGAGCAAAAAAATAAAAAATAAATAAATAAATAAAAAATAAATAATAATAATAATAAAAATTCTTCACATTAAATGTCTCTTACTGCTTGGAATGGTCAGACATTCCAAACAGTAAGACACAGCACTTGCAAAGTCCTTGAGCAGTAATCCAACTTTGCCATTGTTGATAGAAGTTCTCAAACTGTTTTGACTTGGCAGCATGGATAACATGTGATCTATCTAACATTGTTTTTGAGGGATATAGAGATGTAGGTTAAAAGTGCTTCCTCCCTTTTAATATAATTAATTTATCAAGTTAATTTATCAATAACTTCTGCTTTTCTGTGGAAGTGATGACCACATAAAAATTTCATTATCAGAAAGAAAAAAAAAAGAAAATCACATAACAAGAGGTCAAGCGAGTAGAGTAGATTGTAACACAACAGTATTGTGCTCAGTGAGCTCTTTGTTTAATGAAAAATGAGTGGTGTGCAGGTGCCATTTCAAGCAACAACTGCTAATCTTTTGCTGCCCATCCACCATTCTAGAAGATTTTGTCATAGCGCCTTTTGAGCTGGCACATTATTTTTAACATTATTTTCTTTATTCGCAGTGGTAGCTTGAAGAATGATTTCATAGTGCACCAAACTATGATGGTTAAAAAAAAAAACTTTCTAACGTCTTAGATGAAACTTGAGTGGCACAGTGCACAGATAAATTAATTATATTAAAAGGGAGGAAGCACTTTTAACCTACATCTCTATATCCCTCAAAAACAATGTTAGATAGATCACATATGCCAAACCTTTGGTTATTCTAATCTGTGTTGAAGTAGCAATGGCAGTAATCACTGAAATATCTGATTTTCATCTATACACAACTTCCAATTGGAAATAAATAGATACTTAGAAATGTCTGATTTCCATCTGTACATAAAAAAGTAAAAAAGTAAAGTGCACCCATTATCAACCCACTGCAGGATGGAAGCCTCCTCAACAATTCATATTGAGGGAAATGGACCATATTCTGCCACGCTGGTCCAGTGCGGGTTGGCAGATCGACCGTATTCAGCAGTCAGGGGCTTGAACCCCAGTCTACTCAAAGAGCGTGTGCTACTGCACTCCCACTCCTGCCCACTCGGCTACGGAGCAGCTCTGTACATAAACAGACACTTAAATAAACAGAAACTTAAATCTCATTTGGCTAATGCAGAAGCTGTCTGGCCATTTCAATTTTTTAAGGCATATGAAAAAAATGAAATGGTGTGTGTGTGTGTGTGTGTGTGTGTGTGTGTGTGAGAGAGAGAGAGAGAGAGAGAGAGAGAGAGAGAGAGAGAGAGAGAGAGAGAGAGAGAGAGAGAATCCTCTCTCCAATCCTCTCCATAAACTGGATACATCATTTCCAGTATTTTGGTTAAAAAAATAAAAATTCACTAAGCACTGAAAAATTTGATGTTTCTGCAATGTTATGAATTTGACATTTTTTACCCTCAAAAACAGTGAAACATTCTTCACCCTCAAAAACCACATGTAAGTTGCAGTTTTACAACAGAAAATCACCTTGAATTTACCGACTGCAGCAGCCAGTCTAGAAACTCCTTGACTGTACTATGTTTATACTTCAATAATGATAGTTATATAATGGCAAATACAAAAAGGTGCATAACACTAGTAAGCTAAAGCAATATCAATTTCAGTTTATACAAGCACAATTCTCAACTAAAAATTACTATGGTTTATAATTAATAATTAAAAAAAAACACACAAATCTATATTAAAAAAGAAAAGGGGTTTCCATCCCTGAGAAATAAATGACTTGCAGGTGCCATTTCAAACAGCAACTTCTAATCCTTTGCTACCCACCCACTGGTTTAGATCATCATCATTGGCTGTTTTCAATCCACTGCAGGATGTAGGCCTCTCCAACAACCTTCCAGTTCCTTCTGTTTTGTGCAATGGCCATCCATTTACTACCCATGAACTCATGAATTTCATCAGTCCATCTCCATTGTTGTCTTCCAGGTTTGTTTTAGCTCCTCTTCAGTACCATTCTGTTATTTTCTTAGTCCATCTGTCATCATGTTTTGTTATATATGAGTTATGTATTCTGCCCAAGTTCATTTCAGTTCTTTAATTTTGATAGGAATGTCCTTTATTTGTGTTTGTTACATAATCCATGTGTTTCTCTTCTTATCTAACAGTCAGATTCCTAATATAATTTGTTCCCTTCTTCACTGTGTAGTTTTCAGCTTCTCTTTCATTCCTTTGGTGAGTGCCCAAGTTTCACTTCCATAAATCATAGTGGGGAGTATACATTGGTTCATTATTTTAAGTTTCAGACAAATTGGGATATTGCTCCTCAGTATGTGACTATATTTCCTGAATGCTATCCATCCGAGATTTATTCTTCTCTTGCCTTCCAGCCATTTATCATTATTACAGGCAATGACTTGTCCCAAATAAGTATATGAATCCACCTTTTCAATTACTGCTGCTTCAATAATTATATCCCTTTCTGTGGCATACTTGTTCATCATTACTTTTGTTTTAGCCATATTCATCTTTAGTCCGAAATCCTCACTAACTTTGCATAACTGATTAAGATTTTCCTCTTATTCATTGGGATTGTGGCTTATGATCGCAATGTCATCTGCAAATGTAAATGGTTTAGGTACTCTCCATTCACATTGACTCCTTTCTGCAACCAGTCCAATCTTCTGAAAGCTTCCTCAAGTGCAGCAGTAAACAACTTTGGAGATGTCTCCTTATCGAACTGCTTTCTCAATTTTAAATTTGCTACTGTCTTTGTCAAGTCTAATAAAGGAGGTTGCATTCTCATATATTTTCTTCAAAATCATAATGTATGGAGGTGTCTATGCCTTGTCTTTCCAGTGCCCAAAAACATTGCCTTATGCTGTATGGAGTCAAATGCCTTTTCATAAACCACAAATGCCAGGCATAATGGTGTTTATATTCATTTGCTTTCTCCATTAGCTGTGATATTACGTGAAGGTGATCCATAGTTGAGAATCCTGTCCTAAAGCTAGCTTGCTCTTTCGGTTGATTCTCATCAAGTATTCTTTCTAATCTGTTAGTAATGACCCTTGTGAACAACTTGTAGATGAGGGACAACAACTGTTTTGGATACATTTGCCAAATTTCTGCTTACAACCAGCACAACACCTGTGCTGTGCTGTGCTGTGTTCTCCTCAGGACCTTTTGAATGGGCAAATTGTCTGGGTGGTTTTACTGCTCACTCAGCTAATTAATCTGGTGAATTGACATGCCAAATTAATGACCAGTATGGAAAAATAATTTAAGACATTTTGTTGTTGTTATTTTGTTTTTAGGAGCATTAGCAACTAAGGCCATATTGCTCCGGGGATATGCGGTGGTCATTCCCCGACCTTTCCGCATCCTCCGTATTTGGTGGTGACGGGCTTGAAAGACATTTTGTAATTAATACTCACAAATTGTAAATTACATTAAAATATATGAATAAATTAGATGCCTTAATGATTTTAAACAGTGATTAATAAACATATTGTACATAGAACTTCTAGAAACAACTCATACATAATGTTTTAAGGTCACATCATCTGCTGCCAGCTGGCTTGGTGGCTGGCTACACCCTATACTTTCATGCAATGCAAATTATTTATGGAAACGATTAATGTGGCTTTTCATATTTTTGAATATTCAATTTAGCAAGCCTTCCCCAATTTTAGACATATCAAAATCAATCTAGTCTTCAAGGCCACATTGCAAAACTTCGGCATAACGAACATTATGTGTCTCGGTCTCAGGTATCACTTACTGTCAGTGCACAAATCAATGATTTGTTCATATTAAATCTAATAATAACATTATTTTGTATTTATTAAATTAAGCCATAATGAGTAAAAAGTTAAGCCAGGAAACAACACTCTTTAGTTATTTTAAGACAGATGAAACTGATAAGCATAGTAGCAAAGGCAGCAAACCAACAACAGATCATCAATTCCTGACAAAGACATTGCAGAGGATGGTCCATCGGGTTGAATTAAATTCTGCACAGTCTCTTTCAAATGTAAAATGCGTGTTCTAAACACTGCTTATTGGGTATTAACAGTAAGCAGTTTAAAAATTTGTATTGGTTAGTGGTGAAAGATAATGGGATCATGTATTCCACGTGTATGAAATATGAAAAGAGACAGCCCACAAACAAGGAAATGACTTGGTTGACCATGAACAAAGTAAGTTACACACTGATTCTTGTTCAGATATAACTGAAAAATGTGTACTAGATGAAACTGGATTAGGGCAAATTGAAAAATCAATTTTGAATAACTTGCAGATAGATGTTATGCTGGAAACTTTAAGATCTGTATCGGACAGCAAAAAATGAGTTAACATATACTACATTATTTGAAAAATTGCTTGTTCCAACTTAAAACATCTTATTGTTGGTAAAAATGCAAATTATACCTCAGAAAGAATAATGCAAGAGTTGCTTGAAATTTATGCATCAGAAATTATATCTGAAATACTGAAAAAAATACATGCTGCAGATTATTTCAATGTTCTATGTGATAAAACTACAGACATCTCAGTTTTAAAACAACTGATTGTGTACATTAAATATGTTAATCAACTTAAAAAAGAGGTTAGGGCTAGTTTTGTATCAACTTGCAATATCATTTATGGAAAAGGGGAGACTATAACTAATAAAGTAATTGAAACCCTTGACAGTCTAGGCTTAAAAACTTATAATCTAGTGGCCTGGGATCTGATGAAGCACTTGTCATAAATTGGAAGCAAAAAGGAGTTGCAAAACTGCTCAAAGATAAACAGATAGACTCAATCAACTGTCATTGTATAAACCACTGACTGGCTTTTGCTAGCACCGAAGTAGCTGCTGAAGTGCTTTATTTAGTCAAGTTTAATGATATCTTAAGGCAACTGTTTTTCTTCTTCCAAAATTCCTCCATCAGCATGGTTGGTTTAACTCAGATCCAAAATATAGAGAACAGTCCTCAGATTAAACTTAAAATGGCTAGTGACACTAAATGGCTGTCTCATGATTCTGCAGTACAGCCTCTAAGAGAATGCATAGTGGGTGTTAGAGCTGCACTAGAAAACGAAGACACTGAGTGAAATAATATCACAACTAAAGTTTTAAGTAAATATATTAGAACATACGATTTCATAGCTTCGCTAATAATGCTTTCAGATATGTTAAGTCATTTGTCTAACTTGTCTAATTTGTTTATGGCAAAGGCATGATATTAAATTAACAGAATTGGAACCAGTCTTAGAAGCCACAAAACTATCCATCATGGAATTGAAAGACATCCCTGGTAGTCATTTTCAAAATCTTCATCAGCATCTTGCAGGTGAATGGTCAGATATTCACATAGATTATTCAGATGCTAATGTTATCATGTTCAAGACTACAATCATTTCTTGCTTTTCAAACCTTTTCAATGCAGAAAGTCATGATCTAACTGAGGCTTCTGGGATCCTTTTTTATTATTATTCTAAAAATGGCAGTCCTGCAGTTTTAAACTATGAAAGTACTAAGCTAGGATGGACAGCTGCATCAAAAGCAATTAAAGGCCAGTCATACAAAAATCTAGATCCAAAACAAATACTACTTGAAATGAGCAACAACATCTGAGCTCAGAGTCTTTTCCAAATTGAGCAAAACTAGCTGCTATTGGCCTGGCCATACCTATGAGTGCAGCTGAATGTAAAAGAGGATTTTCTCCACTAAAAAGGATAAAAACATATTTAAGAAATTGCATGAATCAAAACACTTTAAATAATCTGATGCTGATTCAACTGGAAGGACCAGATCCAACAGACCTTTGATTATGAAAAAGGCTGCAGACAACTGGTCTCCTAAGAAGAAAATAATTAATATATAAATATAATTTTAAGCTTAAGGTAATCACTGTGAGCATTACAAGGTTTTTTCATTACTTAATGAAAAAAAAAATCCTAGAAAGTCTTGTTTGTTAGAATTACTATATAAAATTTTAACTTTTGGCAATTTACAAAGGAAATTTTCAACCGTGTTTGAACTGAATTCTAATAAAATTCCTATTTTAATTTATGAAAAAAAATTTTTAACTAATTCAAAATATGTATTTTTATAATAGTCTATTGAAAAAAGTAACTTGTTTATGCAGATGTTGGAATTTTCATTTTTTAGTTAAATATGAAGGAGGCTTTTTGCATTTTTTAAGTTCACTTGTTATGAAACAATGCTAAAGTTATGTTTCCAATGCTAAAGTTATGTTTCCAATGCTAAAGTTATGTTTACAATGCTAAAGTTATGTTTACAATGCTAAAGTTATGTTTAAAGAGTATATAACTGTAAATAATTTAATTTATATTTCAAATTGAAATACAGTCAGTCCTCGTATAACACGTGTTTACACTACACGAATTCGATCATACACGATATCTTCCCCCATTTATATAAGATATTGTTCCCCCATTTATCAATGGGGGAACGATATCTTATATAACACGAACCGAATTTGCTTATACACGATTCGCCTTTGTGTTTACAAGAAATGGCAGTCGAATGCAGAATCGCCCCAACCAAACGCAACACGATAGGAATGAAGAGAAGATTCTGAAAAGGTATTTATGTTTTTTATATCAGTGAAGGGGAAACACATTTCACCATAATAACGTAAAAACCAACACAATTCCAGCTATCGGTATAATCGCAAATGCAATTAGATCGAGTTTACTACCAGTTTATAACAGATTCCACTAGCAGAAACACAACTGGAAATTGTTTTTATTGTTTTATGATAGTAACCCCTAGAAATGTGTTTTAGTAAAATGTGAGGTGTTAATAGTGTATCTCTGCCTTTACGGTGTTGTTTATTCAGTTGATACATGCGCGCAGCTTTGTTTATGTGTATCAAGCGTGCCTCCTCATTTTGTAATTGTGCTTTATTCCCTAAAAATGAGTAAAATACTTAAAAGGTGTGAAAAGGAAGCATCCTGGTGAAGACACTGCAGATTCAGAGAGAAAAACAAAAGCAATATCAATAAACAGAGGCGGACTGGGTCAAAAATTCTTACCCAGGAAAATTTGTAGTGGCCTCATACTATGGTTTATGGCCAAAATCACACCGGCCTCCGGCCCACCGGGGTTTCCCCAGTAAGGCTTATGGCCAGTCCGCCTCTGTTGATAGAGAAAAAATATGAAATTGCGAAATGCTTTGAGCGAAATGAAAGACCATGTGATATTTCACGTGCTACAGACCTAAATGAGGCAATGCCGAGAATTACAAAGAATGCAGAGAAAATAAAAACAACTTTCATAGCAGGAACAACTCAAAGTGTAATTAAAATCCATTAGATTAAGACACAAAGAATTGGAAGAGATGGAACGGCCGTCATCTGTTTGGATAGAAAATCAAACAAAAAACAGTTTGCTTACAATAGAAGCAAAAGCATTAGCAATATTTTATTACGTAATAGTCGTAATAAAATACGTATTTTTAATTATTTATTATATTATAATAAAATATAATATAATAATAAAAAATATTATAAAAAATTATAATATTATTTTTTATTACGTATTTTAATCGTTATAAAATATGTAAGTATTTTATTACGATAATTTATTGTGTTTGGTAATGTTTTGATTACAAATGTGTGTTCAATCCTGGGTGGTCGGCACCTAACCCTATTTTTCCCATAGGGCCTGTTGTTTATATTGCACGAGGGTTTCTAGGAACACAACTATTGTGCTATACGAGGACTGACTGTATTTCATATTGTTTGCATTTTTCATTCATGTAAATAAAAAAAATAAAATAAACATATAAATGAAAAACGCTGGCCTATTGAACTTTTTGTTTTCAATATTATTTGTAAAAATATATATATATAAATATTATTTATTTCATACAGTTTTTGCTTTTATTGCACAAATTATCATTAAATTAACAGAAAATTTTATAATACTGTGCAGTATCTTTTTTTGTCCACCCGGCTATTCATTCATTCCACCCGGCTGGTAAATATTTCTAGGGAGAATACTGTGCATATCTTTCTTAATTTACAGTGGCACCTTTAGGTTCTTGTTCTTCCTAAAACCCTACTTGCTGAATTTAGTAGGTTATAGGCTTTACTGTTTGTTATACATACAACAAAAGTAGGAGAGCTGATTCTTTTTTTTTTTTTTTTTGGCCCTACTTCTCGGCTTGCAAACACATAATGACCAAATCAAAAGCCAAAATAATAAATAAGGAACGTTACAATTAACAGGATCATCACTTTTAATTTTTTTTTTTTTAGTTTTAGAACTTTGCCAATGTGCCCACTTGAGAAGTAATGAATACAGAGGTCCTCAATATGAAACAAGTTCAGCATATGCAATTTTTCTCTTATGCAAAGGCCCTACTTCCATCATAAATTACATTTATGTGAGCAAAATTCAGCTTTGGTTAAGCATGCAGTGACTGAGTGGCAAATGGGTTGGCAAACTTCATTTCATGCCCCTATATCTCAGTCTTTCAATTGCCTTGGTTTTGTATGTAGAGCTGCACTGTATTGTACCTGTGGGTTCTTGTGATTGTATTTTTTGCCCCAACATCCATTTTTTCCAGCAATATGGCTTCCAAGTGTCCTGCATTTCTTCTTCTTCTAGCCCCTGTCCACAATGAAGAGAAAGAGAACAGCCTTAACAATGGAAATGAAATTAGACATATTGAACAGTGCTGAGGCAGGTGAGGGATTATCTGTGCTTGGCCATTCCTACAATCAAGACGAAGTTGTTGTTGTTGTTTGGTTTTTAGGAGCATTAGCAACTAAGGCCATATTGCTCCGGGGATATGCGGTGGTCATTCCCTGACCTTTCCGCATCCTCCATATTTGGTGGTCACGGGCTCGAACCACTGTCTAATCAAGAAGCGTGTGCTACGCACTGCTGCTCCTGTCCACCTGGATACAGAGGCGCCTCAAGACAAAGTACTGTTAGGCATACAATGTTACTTTTTGCCATAGTAACAATGAAGGTGAGAAATTCACTGATTGAGACTGCTGTGTCTACATTGCTTTCAACGACACAGAAATTAAAAAAAAAAAAAAAACAAGAAAAGCAGGCTTAGCAACACTGTTGATTAGGGCTAAGGTTCTGAAAAATCTATGAATGCTCGTGTCAAGAGAATAGTTCTGCCATCCCAGCCCTCTATTACTAGTAAGTGCTAGCTTGATAAATTTTTTAAACAAAAAATCTCTAATCTGAAAATGAGTGGGGAAGCAGAAGTGTGGACTATGTTGCTGTAGCTAAGGAGATTCAAGATATCACAGCCTGAATTCACTAGCAGGTTTTTAATGCTGGTGAAACAAGGTTCTTTTCTCAAAGAAGATTCCACCGAGAATATGCATCATTAAAAAAGAATGTTGCGCCAGGCTTCAAGGTAGCAAAAGACAGGCTTACTCTCCTGTGTATCAACACAGCAGGTGACTGTAAGCTCAAGCTGCTGCTAACTTATCACTCCTTCAATTCTTGTGCATTTAAAGGGACTGAGAAGGAACATAATGCCTTTTAATGGGCAGCTAATAAGAAGGCATGATTGAGTGGCCAGGAGTTTGAGGACTGGTTTACTAATAATTTTGCCTTAGTGGCTCAGCAGCACTACCAACAAGCTAACCTTGCATTCAAGGTGCTGTTCATTCTGAATAATGCCCCTAAACAATCAATAACATCAACTCCAATATCAGTGTTATATACCCATCCTGTAATACAACCTGACCTGACTGATCTAGCCACTTCATCAGCAAGTTACTGCTACATTCGATGCATACTATCTCAGGAATACTTTCTACCAGTTTCTGAATGAAACAGATGACATTGAAAATCCCAGCAGTAAACTTTGTGAGTGGCAGAAATCTTATAATGTGAGAATTCTATGAGGGCTGTTCAATAAAGAATGATCATAATTTTTCATGAAAAACCGCACTGCTTGCTATTTCTAGCTGAACTATAGAATTTAAGACCAAACCAAGCTGCATCACATAACAACTGCACAGTTAACTTTTGCACATGGTGTGACATGCAGTTGGTCAAGTTTATGCCTGTTCAGTTTTGCCTATGTGACAAGCCAGGAACAGTATGCTGCTCTCAAATTTTCTTTCTATCTAAAGGAAACATCAGCTGAAGTGTATGAAATATTAAAAGAGGCTTATGGTGAATCTATTCTTCCATATAGCACAGCTCGCAGGTGGTTTAGAATGTTTAAAGGTGGATGTGATTCAATCACAAAAATCAGTGGTGCTGCCACCACAGAAACCATAAATACTGTTTCTGTAATTGCGAGAGAAGATTGTCATATAACAGTAAGGCAACTAGCAGAGACGTTGAGAATACCAGTAGGAAGCAAGCACGGTATTCTTCATGACCATTTACATATGACAAGTGTTTGTGCATGATGGGTTCCAAGAGTATTCACACCTGAGTAACAGCAAGTTTGCATAGAGGTTTGTTAGGAGCTGCAACAGATGGCTACGCTGAAGATGCTGAGGTTCTGCATAAAGTGATAATGGTGGGTGAGACATGGCTTCATCATTTTGATCCAGAGAGAGAGAGAGAGAGAGAGAGAGAGAGAGAGAGAGAGAGAGAGAGAGAGCAACAAAACTCTCTTTGGAAGTCTATGTCATTGCCAACATAAAAAAAAAGTTGTGGCTTCTGCAGTAAAGGTTATGGTCAACTCTTTTTTTGACATTCAAGGAATGGTTTACTAAAGCGTTGTACCACGTCATATGGCTGTTACAGGACCTTACTACAGAACTGCACTCCACACTCTGTGGGATCACATTCATCACAAATGACTACAACTGCACAAAGGTGGTGGATGCTGCATCACAACAATGCGAGACCTCACACTGCTCACAGTGTCATCAAATACTTAGCCAGCATAATGTCAAATCTGTACCTCATCCACCTTACAGCCCTGATCTTGCACCCTGCATTTTTTTTTTTATTTCCAAAGTTAAAGGAGCTGCAAGGGAAACATTTCCAGTTGTCACAAAAAGTTTAAGAGATATTGGAGGTGATTCTCAAATGTATGTCAAAAATGGCTTCCACCAAGTTTTTGAAGAATGGCAGGCACTTTGGAGTAAGTGCATTTCATCAAATGGGGACTGCTTTGAAAAGGACTATCAAAATATGGATGATTAATAAAGGCATATTGTGAAAAAAAAATATATATATATGATCATTCATTATTGAACAATTAAGTATTAAGAACATCAAGGCAAAACGATGTGAAGTGAAAGCCATCTACCATCAACTGTGCTTTTAAATTCCAGTTGAAAACAGTGTTTAAGCCTTGAAGAGATTGTCTATACTTTCAAAAACTGTCAGGTTACTGAAATATGATGAAAGGCATCATCGAAGGCATGATGTGGATGACCTCAATGACATGACTGCAGATTACCTTAGAAATCAGCCATGTCAATGAAGAGGATGGCAACACTGATTCTTGAATATTGAAAATTTGCACAGGAAGCAATAGACATGGACATCAATTTGAGCTGAATCCTGAAACATGAATTAGAGTTTTCTTGCTGCTTATGAGAGAGTTATGCCAAAAAGCAATGGAAAGAAAAAACAGACCACTCTGATGCAACTCCTGAGATATTCCTCCTCCTCCCACTCACCTGCCTTTCACCTACAGCCTCTAATTACACCATCATCAGTACTGGTGATATAAGGACTGACCTCTTGATGTCACACTCCCTAATATGGAATCCAACCAGGATGATTCCGTAGATAATGACCCTCCATCACCAACTATGTAAAATCTCTAAAATCTCTACTACAACCTCCATTATTTTACACACACACACACACACACACACACACACACACACACACACACACACACACACACACACACACACACACACACACACACTGTCTCTCTGCTTTTATTGGTTTACAAAATCAATTATAATTATTGCCATATCTATTATTTTTATAAATAATGATTTTGTTTCAAATGTAATAAAAGCAATGATTTAAATGTAATAAAATTTTTGTTGAAAATGGGTCTAGAACACTTCTGTTTGGGTTGTTAAACTGACTGATGTTCCTGTGGCCTCTTGGTCATGCTCCATGATGTTTTCTGAAGATGACACCTTTATGGTTTATCAAATTATAGGTGGTAGATGACTTTCATCAACCGGTGAAATACCACCACTTTGCTTATTGGAGGCTTGAAGTGGTGAAACCCATGTTTAGTGTCTAGAGCAAAGTTTCCGGCATCCCCCTTCCCCCATACTTCTCCCTCAACCCATGCACGGTACTAAGTACTATAGGTTTTGATACCTTTCGTGTTTGGGGTTTTCATAAAAAAAAAAAAAAAAAAAAAACATGTTTTGTAAATTTCTGAAGATGTCCAGGCCTTTTCTTTGTTGAGGTATCACCTATGGTCTTCCATCTTCGAATAACATCCACCACAGCAAGTTGCAATTGCACAAACAGAAAGGATACTGATGTAGCATCCAACTGCCATCCCACCTCAAAAGTCTACAGATTCCTATCCATGACTCATACTGACTTCTAATGTGCTAATACTGCTGCACAGACAGAATCATAAGATTTATGTGGGCATGTCTAAGACAATACATAGTGTAGGAAACTTCTGGCACAATATTTGTGGAAGGAGTGTTTGAATACAAGTGGTCATATGGTGTAAATTCATTACTTAATGTGATTCGTGAAAGATATGTTATGAATTTAAAAAAAAAACATACTTTTTTATTGGTGGTAGTTCACTTTTTATTTCACTCTCAGAATCACTTGAAACTGTAGCATCTGAATCACTAGAAGATGATTCGACTGTCTCATACTGCAATAAACGATCCAGAAGAAAACTAAAAAAAAAAAGTAATGTTACAAAGAATTACATTCATCTTTATCACACCATGACACTTAAGATCATTCCATAAACTCAGTCCATTAATATTTGTGTAATACTGTGAAACCTTCCAATAACAAATAATATCAGTGCATGATATGATGTCAGTTACTGAGGTGTCTGCTATGTACCTCTGAATAACAGCACTGCTGTTATCTACTAATGGACAACTCTCAATAACAGAGGGCCAGGAAAATATATACAGTAAGTGCCAGTTATAGTGACCACTGGTTATTAGAATCAGCTGCTCAATAGAATCAAATTTCAAAGAATCAATTTTGAACGCCTGTGATATTTTTCTAAAGCACATTTCTGGAGGTCAGATTTATACAGGTCACAACCATAAAACAATAAAAACAATTTGCAGTTTCCGGTTTATTGGGCTTTTCTGTTAGTGCAATAAATGGGTAGTAAACTTGATCTTATTCATTTGCAATAATACTGATAGCTGGAATTCTGTGTTTTCACATTATTACAGCAGGCCCTTGTTATAACATGGTTCGCTTTACGCTGATTCGCTATAACGTTGTTCTTATATTATAACCCATATCTGACTATAAAGCTGTCACAAATCACTATAATGCTCTTTTACAGATTGAATTTTTGGTATATTTAACGAAATCGTTTCATCTGATGGAGTCGATAGCTCGAAAATGAATAGCAAAACAGCATTAAAATGTTTCCCATGCAGACTTGAGAAATTTTCCCACGCTCAGCGAAATTTTTTTGCACCCTAATTTAATTGCAGTACAGTGACTTGTTACGTAGTTCCGAGATCAACATTTTAAAAAATGATCAAGTATATTGCTTGTAATATTTGCATTATATGCATTTATCCGAATGTGTAGTGATGAGTAGACTAAATATGCATTTAGTCTACTCATCACTCAGTACAGTTCGACATTGTGCGTAACAGACAGTTTACTCGAACATTGTATTATAATTAATGCAACCAATGGAGTTATATTTTCGAAGAGTTAATAATGGCGGATAAGAATGAAAAAGCAACAACGTCTGGATGCAGTACGAAGACTACAAATGTAAGAAAAAGACTGAATTTGAAAATTAAATTAGACATTTTGAAGCGAATCGATTCCGGTCAACGACAAGCGGATGTGTGCACCATAATTTAGAACTGGCAAGTTTAACTGTAAGAACAATTATAAAAAATAAAGAATTGATTTTAGCAACAGGAAAGACAGCTGTTCCACTAGAAGAAACTAGGGCTAGGCTGGCTATTAGGATTGAAATGGAAAGACTTACACTAATTTTATTGAAGATAATATCCAATGCAGAATTCAGTTAAGTTAAATATTATAAAAGAGAGACAGAGAGAGAGAGAGAGAGAGAGAGAGAGAGAGAGAGAGAGAGATTAACCTATATGATGATCTGAAGAAAATTCACCTAAAAAAAAAAAAAAAAGAAAAATGTGGAACCATTTAAAACTAGTAAGGGCTGGTTGAATAGATTTAAAATCCAGGGAGAAGCCGCAAGTGCAGAAGGAGCTGAAACTTTCAAAAAAGAACTTGTTAAAATTATTGAAGAGGGGTATTATGTGTTATACTTCTCAACAAGTTTTTAACAAAGATGAAGCAGGACTTTTTTGGAAACGAATGCCTAAAAGAAGTTTCATATGAAAGAAGAAAAAAACATGCCAGGTTTCAAAGCGGCGAAGGATCGTTTGATTTTATTATTGGGTGGTAACGCTGCTGGGGATTTAAAATTAAAACCCCTTTTAGTTTACCAGGAAAAGGGCCAAAGTACAACCCAAAATCGACACATTTTTTGTGATTAAATTCATCAATTAAATTAAATCAATTAAAATCAATTTAGATCAATTAAATTCATGATTTTTAATTGGAATTTTAAGTTTAATTTTGAAACGTAAGTAGTTACTACATCATAATTATATACGTATGTAATGTAGAATATATTTTATATGTACAAATATTTGAATATTAAATATTTTGACCGACATTTGTGAATCTTTTCACTACCGTTTATTACTGATTAGGAAATATCCTATGGCACCAACAGCAACTCACAAATACTTATGTTACCTTATGGGAATGCTGCGCTCGCTTAGCGTGGATTCACTTAGCGGTGTTTTTCCGGAACGAATTATCAGCGTTAAGCGGGGGTCACCTGTATAGTGAAATGTGTTTCCCCTTTGCTGAAATCTGCTCTTCATTTCTATATCTAAATTTTGTCTCACTTGCATGTGTCGTGTGCTTTGTTATTGATTGAAGCTTATCTTTTTTACTGTGTTTTAAATTTTACTACCAAAAAAAATGTCAGCGAACAGAAAGAGAGTGAATTTGAGTGTAAAAGATAAGTTACTAATTATAGAAACGTACGATAAATTAAACTTAGGCAATATGTCTCAAAGGGAAGTGGCAGTAAAATTAGGAGTGCCTCAGTCATCTTTATCAAAACTGTTAAAATCACGTCACACATTAAACACTAACGTGATTAGTGAAACAAGAAAAAGGAAGCGTGAAGGGAAATGCCAAACAGTAGATGAAGCTCTGTTCGTTTGGTTCAAACAGGCCAGCTGACAAGATGGCCTGTTTGAACATGGCTGACAAGATGGAAGGAGAGGCATGATATTGTTTACAAAAAACTTCACAGAGAAAAACAGGATTCCAATAGTTCTGCAGCTGACACCTGGTTGAAAACTTCTTGGCAAACTGTGTTAAGCACTTATAATCCTGAAGACATTTTTAATACAGATGAAACAGGGTTGTACTACAGGGCTACCCCAGACCACTGCATGATTTTTAAAAATTCCTCCATGTCTGCAGGAAAGAAGATCAAAGACAGGGTTACAGTTCTTTTAACATGCAACATGATGAGAACAATCAAGATGAAGCCGTTAGTTATCAGCAAGAGTAAATCGCCTAGATGCTTTAAAGGAGTAAAACAGCTGCCTGTTGAATATGCCAATAATACCAATGCTTGGGTGACAGCTTCTTTATTTGAAGATTATCTTCGTAAATGGGATTTGAAATTGGATAAGAAAAAACAAAAAAATTGCACTGGTTTTGGACAACTGCCCAACTCATCCAAAGTTGACTTTCAAAAACATTGAATTAGTTTTTCTACCTTCAAATACTACTTCGCTGATTCAACCTCTCAACAAGGGAATAATAAAAACCTTTAAGACCTTTTATAGATTGGATATGTTACAGGGTTACAGTTCTTTTAACATGCAACATGATGAGAACAATCAAGATGAAGCTGTTAGTTATCAGCAAGAGTAAATCGCCTAGATGCTTTAAAGGAGTAAAACAGCTGCCTGTTGAATATGCCAATAATACCAATGCTTGGGTGACAGCTTCTTTATTTGAAGATTATCTTCGTAAATGGGATTTGAAATTGGATAAGAAAAAACAAAAAAATTGCACTGGTTTTGGACAACTGCCCAACTCATCCAAAGTTGACTTTCAAAAACATTGAATTAGTTTTTCTACCTTCAAATACTACTTCGCTGATTCAACCTCTCAACAATAAAAACCTTTAAGACCTTTCATAGATCGGATATGAGGCGAAGAATCATCCAGTCTATAGATGAAGGTTTGGGAACATTATCCGATATCGCAAAGCAGATAACTGTTCCAGATGCACTTCATATGACAATGAATGCCTGGAATGAAGTTTCTGAAACCTGCATTAGCAACTGTTTCAAAAAATTTGGATTAATTATTCATGATGGGCAACTAAGTCACGATACTGATCATGTTGAAAAGCCTAAAGACATGGGTGAACAGGAGTTTAATGATTGGTTGGACATAGTTGGTGATCTACAAGTTACTATAGCTTTAACAGATGAAGAAATTGCCCAGTCTGTTACTGATAATTTTGCCGAGGAGGAGGAAAATGAAGATGAACCTGAACGAATTCCAGTTACAAAACGGCAAACTCATGAAGCTATAGCCATCATGAGGAGAGAGTTGGAAGAAACTGGTGCAAGTGATTGTGAATATAGAAAAATGAATATAGCAATCTAAAATAAGTGACTATTTTAAATTATAATCATATTACAAAGTGTTATGTTTAATTAACATGTATATTAATTAAGCTATGTACATAAGTATAAATTTATTTTTATGTATCTTTTAATTGGTAATAAACCTTTGGTAATAAAGTGTAAATTTGTGCTTTATATCTTTATTTTTATAGCCTCTGGATAATAATTGTCGATTTTCGCTTATTAGAATCAAAATTCAATTTGCAAACGTGATCACTATAACCAGCGCTTACTGTACTTTATAATTGAAATCTATTCACTTGAAAATCCAATTGCAAAAAAAATGAGTAAATAAGTTTTCTGATTGTACGCACATTTCGGTTACAATCAAGGTTTAAAAAAATGCATGATTAAAATATAATTTAAAAAAATTGTAAAAATTGTTCATTTACCAACAAGTAACTTAAGGAGAATTTTTGTTTGAAACTAGCTTCCAATGGCATCATCACACTGAAGACAGAAAATATTTTATCTTCCAGCATAGTTTTTAGATGATGGCCTCTTTCTGAGATAATCAACTAAAACCCATACTGGAAGATAAAGTATTTCTATTTTATTTAACACGAAAAGAGGTATTTTTGGAGTGATTGGCAAATATAAAAGAGTTGTAATGCGGGATGCTAAGTAAACGGGAATAATGAGGAAATTACAAGAGAAGGTTTGGTTTGTGGCATGAAGTCGAGTTGTGGTAAGTTTTAGAAAATATGAAAGAGTGAGAAATTAAGTAGAGTATTGGGATTGGTTGAGAGTCCTGTGGGAAGAGATTCAAACTACTAAGGAAAATGGGTTCAGAGGAAAGGTCATGAGTTGGGGATTGACGGTGTGTGGGGGAGTTACCGTTTGGAGAGAGAGTTCAGAATTCATGGACACAAGATGAAGAAGAAAAAGAGAAAAAAAAAGATAGTGAGGCAGAGAGGAGGTGAGGACATGAGTTCAGGTTAGCGAGGTGAGATGTGAGAAAGGGGAGAAAAAAGAAACACGAGAAAGTGGTGGAGAGAACGTGGAGAGTTGGTTTGTTTTTGTTTTTGGAAGTGCGAACGAGTGGAGATCACGTGTTCTAAAGTATAAAATAAAAGTGGGGGTGTCCAGTATCGGTTGGTTGGCGTGTCGAGCAAAGTAACCACATGTTGTATTTCTGAAGAAATTTCATGTAGGAATCTACAGATGTGTCTAGATCTGGCCTGTCGGGAATGAGCCAGGTATGCAGGTGTGTGGAAAGAGAGAGTCCAGTCATTGGGTGGTCGGCATGCCTAGCAACATAATCGCATGCTGTATTTCTGAAGTAAAAAATGTGTATGAAGCTACAGATGCATCTAGGGTCCGGTCCTGTCGAGAGTGAGCCAGGTATACAGATATGTGATTCGAGAAATCTATGTGAGAAGTAGTATCCAGTCCATGAGCGCCCGAAGAAAAAGATCACCAGAAAGATTTGAAATAGACATGAGAAGCCTGTCTGCCACAGAGGAAAACCAGAGTGCAAAGGAATTGAAGGTAGCGGCCCATTTCGGAACGTAAATGTGTTTCAGTTTTTATTGAACCCCAAACTCATAGATTCATAAGCTAAACTCTGAGAAAATTTTTGATAGTTTCTTTCAGAGGAAATCTTTTTTTGTTAGATTATAGATAAGCTAATGACCATGAAATGACTTAAGGGTATAAAGAGGTAAAGAAAAAAGAAGAAAAAAATATAAGGGAATTAATAATAGAATAAATCATAGGTGTAGTAGGATGAGAATGTGCTAACCTATATTGCTGTTCTAGTTTAACAGATGATAATATAAAAGATACAATTCTAGATAACGTGTTAATGTGTAAAAGGAAGAAAATTTTATTTTATTGAGAAACCTTGAAAGAAAAGGGGAACCCTACCCTGTATCAGAACAGGAAAGCAACATAAATGCTTGTGGATGAGGTTGTAATAAGCCTATTGATGTGAGGTTAAAATAGTAACTGATTTGATAGTTGTTGATAGGTAGGTGATTTGAAAGAAATAAATGATTTGCAGTACATACTACTGAAGTAAGGTGATGAAAAATAGTAAATGATTTGATGTGTTGATAAGTGATTTGACAGAAATAAGTGATATGTAGAAAATACTACTGATGTAAGTGAAGAAAATAGTAAATGATCTGATAGAAAGGTGATGGATAGACGTTGGTGATTTGTAGTAAGTAAGAGAGAACTGATGTAAAGTGATATGTGCAACCTATAAAGGAAGAGAAGCACCTTTTCCTAAGCAAAAGTTGGAATTTATCGTGTGTGAGAGATTACCAATAAGGAAAAAGGAAAGAAAGGGTTGTGTTGAGCAACATAAATTATGCATACATGACGAATATTTGAAAATAGTTGATGATGTAGTAGTAGTAGTGGCATGTGATGCAAGAAAGCTAGTGTATGAGCTTATGCAGCATCAGCCAAAAAAAAAAAAAAAAAAAACACACCATTCCCTCCAAATGCCTGTCCAGTTCCTCCTTAAATTTATTTAACCTGTCAACTTCCACAACGACAGATGGAAGTTTGTTCCAGCAATTAACCACCCGCTGGCTAAAGGCAAATTTCTGCACATCTATTCTACATGTCTTTTCTTAATTTGAATTTATGCCCCCTTAGGTTCGTAATCTAACAACTGGAAGGATCCCATCAGAATTCAGCGTGCTCAACCCATTCAAGGCCTTATACACCTCAATCCGATCACCATGCAGGTGCCTAGTCTCCAGCCACTGCAATTTGCAGAACTTAAGCCTCTCTTGGTAAGAGGATCCCTTCATTCCCCTCACCAATCTTGTTGCCCTTCTCTGTACACGCTCAAATAAATCTACATCCTTCCTAAAAATGAGGCCTCCAGACCTGTACGCAGTACTCAAGGCGTGGCCTGACCATTGCATTATACATGTGTGTGAGATGGTGAATTCTCTTGTATCACAGTTCTCATGTGCAAATTTAAACTTGGAATTTGTATATATATATGTAAATTTTGTTTATATACGTCTCATAAAAAATTTTGTTATTTTTGTAAATTTTGTTATATAAGGTTTATTAAAAGTTCATTTATGTAAAAATTTCTGTTGTTTTCATGCTCTGCTATCCCACCACTTTACACATGCTAGAATTTGGAATTTGCTGAAAGAAGCAGTCAGCGTTGCGATTTGCAAAGTACAAATGCAAAGTACTGCACATGGGTAGAAGTAACCCCAGAGAAACGTACCAACTGTGTGGTACTACACTTAAGGTGGTAGAAAATGAAAAAGACCTGGGAGTAATTGTGCAGGCAGATATGAAGTTTTCTGAGGAATGCAGACAGGCTGCCAGGGCAGGTCATGGGGTTTTGTCAATGATATATAGGAATTTTGCTAGCAGGGAAAAGGAGGTGATTATCCCTCTGTATAAGGCGATGATCAGGCCACGCCTTGAGTACTGCGTACAGGTCTGGAGGCCTCATTTTAGGAAGGATGTAGATTTACTTGAGCATGTACAGAGAAGGGCAACAAGACTGGTGAGGGGAATGAAGGGATCCTCTTATCAAGAGAGGATCCCTTCTTAAGTTCTGCAAATTGCAGTGGCTGGAGACTAGGCACCTGCGCAGTGATCTGATTGAGGTGTATAAGGCCTTGAATGGGTTGAGCATGCTGAATTCTGATGGGATCCTTCCACTTGTTCAGATTACGAACCTAAGGGGGCATAAATTCAAATTAAGAAAGGACAGATGTAGAATAGATGTGCGGAAATTTGCCTTTAGCCAGCGGGTGGTTAATTGCTGGAACAAACTTCCATCTGTTGTTGTGGAAGTTGATAGGTTGAATAAATTTAAGGAGGAACTGGACAGGCATTTGGAGGGAATGGTGTGATTTTTTTTTTTTTTTTTTTGGCTGATGCTGCATAAGCTCATACATATGCTTTCTTGCATCACATGCCGCCACTACTACTACTACTACTACTACTACACAATGAAGAAATGACTGTTGCGGAAATATTTGAACAGTGTTGACTTTTTCTTTTCATCAATCAATTTCCGATAGCCGACAACAATCTTCTCTGGGAACTGGCGAAATAAATATCGCAGAGAACCTGAAACCTTTTGTTTGAGGTTCTATGCGATACAAAAGATTTCATCTAATTCTTTTACTGTTATCTCCTTCGCGGTAACATTTTCATCTGGCTCATTTAAAATTTTGAATTTTTATGCAAGTGTGCATTGACTTTATTAGCAGGAGACAAACAAGTAACATGTCTTCTTCTGATGGAGCACACCAAGGCAGGCAGCAGGCAAACGTTTGTTTATTGACCGTACTACTCGCGGTAAGCTTAACGCGCGATTCAAATCTTTTTCAACTATCGCATAAAAAAAAAAAATTGCGTTAACTGGAAATTTGCATCGTGTAAAGTGAAAAGTGGCATAATTTTTCAAATAGCGTTAACTGAAATTCGCGTTAATCGAACTCGCGTTAATCGAACTCGCGTTATGCGAGGCCTTCCTGTATAGCAGAAAAAGAAGGGAGAGATGTTCACTGCCTTCAAGAAATTGAACAACTACATACAGCCCAAATGGCAAAAGCACTGGGAGCCACTGGTAGAACACCAACCTAAAATTCAACTCACTCTGTGTGATTTCTGAATGTTTCCAATAAATATAGGATACAAGGAAACAAATTTGTCTTCAATGGCAGAAGTGAAGCAAGTTGTCACTACCCAATGCAAGATCACTGTAAAGGCCTACTGCACATGTGTGAGAAGTGGGAAGGAGTGCTGTGAAGGATGCATAAGATACTGAATAATACGAGTAGTTCATTACTCTTCAAACACCTCTCATAACCAGGGGCTCACATCTGGTGAGTATGGACTTGGCACACCCCAGGGTCCTGAGCTGGATATCATCATTCTTCTTTTTCTTGATGTCCCTTCTACTTCTCTCTCTCTCTCTCTCTCTCTCTCTCTCTCTCTCTCTCTCTCTCTCTCTTCTCTCTCTCTCTCTCTCTCTCTCTCTTGGGGTAATTCAGAAAAAAAATTTTTTGGCTGGTGCAGCAGCATAAGCCTCATGCTTCCTTGCGCCCTATGGCTAATAATACTAATAAGTGATTGTGAAATACATGAGTGTTTAATCTTGACCACAGAAAAAATTTGATTATGAGCACAGCAAAGATATGAATCAAAGGGTTTCTACTGATGAATTAACAAGTGTTTATGGATAGACTAATTAGGGGGAACTCAAAGGAAAAGTTTCACAACCCAACAAGAAATCGTTCATTAAAAAACTTCAAGTTAAGCTATTTCTCCACTGAAAAGTGAAGGAAATATACTTATCATGAAGTTTACGTATTTTGGAATAAAACAACTCATATTACATGAGCATTTTCAAAAATGGAAGGATAGCAATGAAAAAATTCAACTGCTGAAAATCCAGTTACTAGGCACATTACCTGCAGATGACCAAAACATACATGAACTCTTTCCCTTTTGTCTTTCTTTCCTTTTGAAATATGGTATCTAAAAATTGCAAAACACTGAAGTCTCAAAGTTCCAGGTTTGGGACTTTACACTACCATATAAAACTCTCTAGGGTCTGTACTTCCATCATGTTCACAACATGCACTACAGTGTTACATGTCACTTTATTCATGATAGAAAGGTATCTATAAACAGAGATTTCATTGATCTCAATGTGCCACAAGACATCAATATACCCGTAAACTACAAGTAATCTATGGTCAGTTTATGTTTACTGTAGGAATAAATCCAAGTTACCATAGTGGAGTGGGGGCAATGATCCTTCCATGACACTAATTAACATAAGCTGACTAACTTAGACAGTGTGAAAAAAGCAATGAAACTCCTGTCGAGATAGAAAATGAACCTAGGTTCAGATGGTGTGAAAGAACAACAATTGAAATATTACTTATCTACAAGTGCAAGCATCATAGTTTAGGTGAATAAACTATTAGAATATATGATGGAAAAGTGCATGTATGCCTGTGAATGCAGAAACTATAAATTTCAACATGTTGTGTGGTGGCTAGTAGAGGAATAATGCTATTCTTATAGCATTATTCCTCTACTAGGATGGTACTATTTTATTATTTATTTTTTATTTTGCAATATTAAAAGGGTTTCTAGAACTGTTTTTTTGTGAAGCTTTAAAAAAACTGATTAGAATTCAAAACAAAGATCATGTTCAAGATTGCAAAACAATACCTTTTATCTCTTGCAACTTTTAAAAGTTTCCTCTGTGCTCTTTTTAACTCTTCCTGAAAACTTTCATTCTCCTAAATTAAAAGAAAAAAAAAATATATATATATATATGTATAAAAAAAATGAGAATTTCATAAAAATTCTGACACAAAAAAAAAAAAAAAAAAATTTTATACAGAAACTTAAGGTCTCCAAAGTCAACTCATGTTTCAGATCTTACTGTTTAAAAAACAGCAAGATCTGAAAACAGACTTTTTCTACACCAGCCAAAAAAATAATAATAAAATGAAATACATATATAAATAAAAAAGAAAGCTACCTAGTGTTACCTCTTGCAAGTTTCAAAAGTTTCCTCTGTGCTCTTTTTAACTGTTCCTGAGAATTGTCTCCAATAAAAGCAGTTCCTGCTTTACGAGATCCCGAGTTTATGAGTTTTTTTTTTTTTTTTTTTCAAGTATCAACAAAATCGAAAATATGAATTAATTGCAAAAAATGAATGTTAAACATTCATTAACCCCAGGGGCTAAATTTTTTTGGCTGGTGCAACATAAGCCTCAGACTTCCTTGCACAATATGGCTAATAATAATAATAATAATAAATACCGAATTTCAAACCACGCACGTAGCTATACAATACAGTGTACCCCGCTTTACGATATTAATCCATTACCATCATATCACGAAAATATCATAATGTGAACCCAATAACACATTGTTTTTTGGTAATTCATTCTATGACCTCGGAAGTTGAAATTTTCACTATATAACTGTCTAAAAGGTCATTTTTATAGTGTAAATTGTATTAGTTACCAATTCAAATCATTAAACGCACTACACTTTCATTGTTATCATGTTCTGTAATAAGAACCAGTTTTGAACGGCTTTGTGATATTTTTCTAAAGCATGTTTCTGGAGGTCACGACCATAAAACAATAAAAACAATTTGCACTTTCCGCTTTACTGGACTTTTCAGTTACTATAAGCAATTATAAATGGGTAGTAAACTTGATGTTGCATTTGAGAAAATACTGATAGCTGGAATTGTGTGTTTTTTATGTTATTATGGTGAAACATGTTTCCCCTTTACTGAAATCTTCAATCGTATAAAAAACATAAATAAATTTCAGAATTTTCTCTTCACTCGTTTTTTTTTTTTTAAGCCTCATAAACTTGTTATGCCACACAAATCGTGTTAGATGCAATTTGTGCATTTCGTTAAAAAATGCTTATGCATGCTATTGAGATTTATAAAGAAAAGAGAAGATTATCTTGGAAACAAGCACCTCTTGAAGCATTTCTGAAGACGACTCCTTGGGCAACAAACCAATGAGTGCCGAGCCAATAATGAGTGATCAATGAGTGTGCATTTAGTTGATGATGATGATGAAGAATAAACATTCTTTAACATTTGTAACTCATAAATAATTTCTTTATTATTATAATTAGCTTGATTTTACAGACTACGTTTTTTTTGATTGATTGATTGATTGATTGATTGATTTATTTGGATAAATCAATCATTGTTTAAACATAAATTAATTAGCTAACTAATTTCATTGTTGATAACGTAACCCCTATTTTTAACATTTTTCCAGCATTGCGAGCACGCGCTAGGAACAAATTAACTCGTAAAGTCAAGAACTACTTGTACTAAAAAAATAACACATATACGTACATACATAAAAGAATACTTTATCTCTATTAAGCTAACGGTTGAATTTCCTCAAGATGTCAGCCTCAACTACCCAAGCAGAAAACTTATTTGTAATTAACAATTCACTGGCTAAAAGAAAACCTCCTACAAGCCATGGACCCTAGTTCTGAAATAATTTATAATGGCAAAATTTTCATTTTAGCATTAGCAGAGGCATATGATGCAAGAAAGCAAGCTTATACAGCATTAGCAAAAAAAAAAACCTTCCCATTTCACTCATCCATTCACTCCAAATGCATGTCTGGTTCTGCCTTGAATTTATTTAAGCTGTCAACTTCTACAATAACAGATGGAAGTTTGTTCCAGCAATCAACCACCTGCTGGCTAAATGCAAACTTCCGCACATCTATTCTACAACTGTCTTTCCTCAATTTGAATTTATGTCGCCTTCATCTGGGCAAGAGGAAGAATCCGATCAACATTGAGCATGCCAAATCATACTTCAATTAGATCACCTTGCAGGTGCCTAGTCTCCAGACACCACTGTAATTTGCAAAATTTAAGCCTTTCTTCATAAGAGCAATCCTTTGTTCCACTCACTAATTTTGTTGCCATTCTCTGTACTCATTCCAGCATCTCTACATCCTTCCTAAAATGAGGCCTCCAGACCTGTATACAGTACTCAAGGTGTGGCCTGACCATTGCCTTATACAAGGTTATAATCATCTCCTTTTCCCTGCTAGAAAAATTCCTGCATATCATTGACACAACACACCATTAGCTACTCTTGCAGACCGTCTGCACTGCACAGAAAACTTCATATCTGACTACACAACTATCCCCAGGTCTTTTTCATTTTCTACTACCCTCAGTGTAATACCACACAGTTGGTACATTACTCTGGGGTTGTGGCTACCCATATGCAGTATTTTACATTTGTCAATGTTAAACTTCAGTTGTCACCTCTCAGCCCATCTGCTCAACTTTACTAGATCCTGTTGCAGTAGGATACTGTCATTAACAACTCTGCCAACCTTTGTATCATCTGCAAACTAAGACATTAAGCCTGATATACCATCATTAATAAATACAGAAAACAACAATGGACCCAACACTGAACCCTGGGGGATTCCACTAATAACATAACTGCAAGAAGAGCAGTGCCCATTAATTACCACTCTCTGTCTTCTCCCACTCAACCATCCCTTTATCCATAGCAGCAATTTGCCTCCAATGCCACACTGCTCCAATTTGTGCAGCAGTATCAAAAGCCTTCCTAAGATATAGAGGTGTATAAGGCCTTGAATGGTTTGAGCATGCTCAATGCTCAAATAAGGGATGTGGAACTCATAAGGGATGCGGAACTGCAATTAAGGGATGCGGAACTGCAATTTGGGGAGTACAACGTCTACAGAAAGGATAGACAGGATAGGAAGGGGGGAGGTGTTATGCTATTAGTTAAGAAACACATAAAAACCAAGGAAGTGAAGCCAGTCGAAATCGCTGGACAGTGCAGTGTGGAGTCAGTTTGGTGTGACATAAACATTGGGAGATCAAAATTGAGAGCAGGAGTGTGCTATAGGCCTAATGACTCTGATGAGTATAATAAGGAACTGTACAGGGAAATAGAGTGGGCCAGTAAATCAGAGTGTCTTATAATGGGAGATTTTAATTTCCCAGATATTGACTGGAATTTGGGGGCTGGATACTCACACACTAGCAGGGCTTTTGTGGATTTATTGGATGATTGTTTTCTACATCAGCATGTTCGGGAGGCAACTAGAGGGAGTAATACTCTTGATTTGATTATCAGCAGTGATTCTTCATGCATTAAGAATCTGCAGATAAATGAACCACTAGGTGGCAGTGATCACAGTGTGCTGAAGTGGGATTTACTCAGAGGTAACTACCATTAGGGGTAAAGGGAAGGGTTATTGCTTCCGTAAAGGCGACTACGATGGACTGAGACAGTATTTAAATTCTATACAGTGGGACCAACTGATGATGTTACCAACAGCAAATTCAAAATGGGAAGCATTCAAAGAACTTATCTTGGAAGCTACTAGGCTTTACATACAACTAAGAAATATTGTTCAAGGTTTAGGCCAAAATGGATGTCAGATGAACTAATGAGGCATATGGCAGAGAAGAAAAATGCATGGGATACTTACAAATTAACACATGACACAGAAGCCTATGATAGATACAAGTTGATATGCAACCAAGTTACAAAGGAGGTTAGGCAGACGAAGGCAGATTACGAGAAATCCTTGGCAAGGGATGCAAAGAAAAACAGCAAAGAGTTCTTTACTTATGTAAACTCTAGAAGGAAAGGGATGAATCAGATTGGTCCACTTGATATTGATGGGTCAAGTGTTGATGATCCTGCTCAGGTGGCTAACAAACTAAATGAATATTTTGCATCGACATTCACACATGAGGAGTTATTCAGCGAGGGGAATGCCAGAGGTGTATTCAACTCTAGCAGTAAGTTACAGAATCTTGAAATAACTGGGAGTAAAGTGGAGGAGAAACTGTTGAAGATAAACACAAGAAAGGCACCCGGGGTGGATGGGATCTATCCAGTTATATTAAAGGAGGCAGCAAAGGAAGTAAGCAAACCCTTAGCCATAATTATGAGAGCTTCCTTGGACTCAGGGGAGGTACCCATAGACTGGAAATGTGCAAATGTGACCCCAATTCACAAAGGAGGATCAAAGGCTGACACAAGTAATTATAGACCTGTGAGCTTAACTTCTGTTCCAGGAAAATTAATGGAGGCACTGGTTAAAGACGCACTGCAGGATCATTTAGACAAGACTTCAGTTATAGCTCAGACACAGCATGGTTTTGTTAAGGGGAAGTCTTGCCTGACCAACTTGATTGGATACTATGATGCAGTCACAAAAGAACTGGATGCAGGGAATAACTTTGATATTATATACTTGGATCTTAGAAAGGCTTTTGATACTGTTGCACATGGAAGACTGCTACACAAATTGGAGCAGTGTGACATTGGAGGCAAATTGCTGCTATGGATAAAGGGGTGGTTGAGGGGGAGAAGACAGAGAGTGGTAATCAATGGACACTGCTCATCGTGGACTGATGTTATTAGTGGAGTCCCTCAGGGCTCAGTGTTGGGTCCATTATTGTTTTCTGTATTTATAAATGATATTGATGATGGTATATCGGGATTAATGTCCAAGTTTGCAGACGAATCAAAGGTTGGCAGGGTTGTCAAGGACACTACTGACACTATGCTGCTGCAACAGGATCTGGAAAGGTTGAGCAGATGGGCTGAGAGGTGGCAAATGAAGTTTAACATTGACAAATGTACAGTACTACACATGGGAAACAGCAACCCCAGAGCAACGTATCAACTCTGTGGTACAACACTGACAGTGGTAGAGAATGAAAGGGACTTGGGGGTGGTTGTGCAGGCAGATATGAAGTTCTCTGAGCAGTGCAGACGGGCTGCAAGAGTAGCTCATGGAGTATTGTCAATGATATACAGGAATTTTTCCAGCAGGGATAAGGAGGTGATTATTCCATTGTATAAGGCGATGGTCAGGCCACACCTAGAGTACTGTATACAGGTCTGGAGGCCTCATTTCAAGAAGGATGTAGAGCTGCTGGAACGAGTACAGAGAAGGGCAACAAGATTAGTGAATGGAACAAAGGGGTGCTCTTACGAAGAAAGGCTTAAGTTTTGCAAATTACAGTGTCTGGAGACTAGGCACCAGCGAGGTGATCTGATAGAGGTGTATAAAGCCTTGAATGGTTTAAGCATGCTCAATGCTGATGGGATTCTTCCTCTAGCTCAGAATAATCACCTGAGAGGGCATAAATTCAAATTGAGGAAAGACAGATGTAGGATAGACGTGCGGAAATTTGTCTTTAGCCAGCGGGTGGTTGGTTGGTGGAACAGACTTCCATCCCTTGTGGTGGAGGTTGATAGCCTAAATAAGTTTAAGGCTCAGCTGGACAGGTATTTTGAACGAACAGAGGGGTGAAGTGGAAGTGGTTTTTTTTTTTTTTTTTTGGCTGATGCTGCATAAGCTTGCTTTCTTGCATCAAATGCCTCTACTAATGCTAATGCTAATGCTGATGGGATTCTTCCTCTCGCTCAGAATAATCACCTGAGAGGGCATAAATTCAAATTGAGGAAAGACAGATGTAGGATAGACGTGCGGAAATTTGCCTTTAGCCAGCGGGTGGTTGGTTGGTGGAACAGACTTCCATCCCTTGTCGTGGAAGTTGATAGCCTAAATAAGTTTAAGGCTCAGCTGGACAGGTATTTTGAATGAACAGAGGGGTGAAGTGGAAGTGGTTTTTTTTTTTTTTTTTTTGGCTGATGCTGCATAAGCTTGCTTTCTTGCATCAAATGCCTCTACTAATGCTAATGCTAATGCTAAAGATCCAAGTATATGATATCAAAATTATTCTTTGCATCCAGTTCCTTTGTGACCACATCATAGTATCCAATCAAATTGGTCAGACAAGATTTCTCTTTAACAAACCCATGCTGTGCTGAACTATAACTTTAGTCTTATCTAGATGATCCTGCAGTGCTTCTTTAACCAGTGTCTCCATTACTTTCCCTGGAACAGAAGTTAAACTAACCGATCTTTAATTACTTGTGTCACCCTTTGATCCTCCTCTATGAATCGGGGTCACATTTGCACATCTGCAGCCCATGGGTACCTCCCCTGAGTCCAAGGAAGCTCTCATAATTATGGCTAAGGGTTTGCTTACTTCCTTTGCTGCCACCTTTAATATAACTGGATAGATCCCATCCATCCCAGGTGCCTTTCTTATGTTTATCTTCAACAGTTTCTGCTCCACTTTGCTCTCAATTTTTACAAAATCATTTAGCTCCCTGCCAGAGTTTAATATACCTCTGGCATTCTCCTCCCTGAAAAACTCGTCATGTGTAAATATAGAAACAAAATACTCATTAAGTTTATAGTTACCTGAGCAGGATCATCAACAGTAAAACCATCGATATCAAGTGGACCAATCTGATTCATCCCCTTCTCCACTTTGCTCTCAATTATTACAAAATCATTTAGCTCCCTGCCAGAGTTTAATACACCTCTGGCATTCCCCTCCCTGAATAACTTCTCATGTGTAAATATAGTTACAAAATACTCATTCAGTTTTTAGCTACCTGAGCAGGATCATCAACAGTAAAACCATCGATATCAAGTGGACAAATCTGATTCATCCCCTTCCTTCTAGAGTTTAGCATGCTTTGCTCTTATTCTTTGCATCCTTTGCCAAAGATTTCTCATAATCTGCCTTTGCCTGCCTTAACCTCCTTTGTGACTTGATTACAGACCGGCTTATATCACCCATGGGCTTTACTGTCACCTGTTAATTTATATGTATCCCATGCATTTTTCTTCTCGGCCACATGACTCATTAGTTCACCTGATATCCATTTAGGCCTAAACCTTGAACAATATTTCTTAGTTGGTATGAAAAGCCTAGTAGCTTCCAAGATTAATTCTTTGAATGCTTCCCATTTAGAATTTGCTGTTGGTAACATCATCAGTTGGTTCCACTGTATAGAATTTGAAAACTGTCTCAGACCACCGTAGTCACCTTTATGAAAGCAAAAAAACCCTTCCCTTTACCTCTGATGGTAGTTACCTCTTTTAGTAAATCCCACATCAGCACACTGTGATCAGTGCTACCTAGTGGTTCCTTTATCTGTAGATTCACTACTGATAACCAGATTAAGAGTATTACTATCTCTAGTTGCCTCTCTAACATACTGCTTTAGAAAACAATGATCCAATAAATCCACAAAAGCCTTGCCATTGTGTAAGTGACCAACTCACAAGTTCCAGTCAATATCTGGGAAATTAAAATCCCCCATTATAAGACAATCTGATTTACTGGCCCACTATCTCTCTCTGTACAGTTGTTCATTATGCTCATCAGGCCTATAACACACTCCTACTCTCGATTTTGCTTTCCCAGTGCTGATGTCACACCAAACTGTCTCGACACTGCCCTGTCTCCTCATGTCAACTGGCTGCACTTCCTTAATTTTATGTGTTTCTTAACTAATAGCATAATTCCTCCTCCCTTCCTATCTATCCTTCTTGTACACATTGTACTTCCTAAATTCCAATTCTGCATTCCTTATATCTGTGTGACATCACCTCTCTAATATGTTCCAACAATATCTGCCTTTGATGTTTTGACCAACCTCAAATTCATCAAATTTATTTTCCAAACTCCTAGCACTGGTGTACATGCAAGTATACAGGCACCTGTTTCTATTCTTAGCTACCCTAACTCAGCCCATGTATTTACTTGTTCCGTGATGACACCCAGCTTCATTATTCATTTTAAGATTCCATCATTTTAATATCCTCTCTTAGAGCCTTATAGACCTCAGTCAGATCCTCTGTAAGGTTCCTGGTTGCTAATCCTTTGTAGCCCACATATTAGAAGTCTTTCCTCATAAGAAGTCTGTCCTCATTAGAAGTCATTGTCAGATCTGACCAATGGGTTGCTGTTTTTTCTAGACTCATTCAAGAAGCCTGACTGAATTATTATATTTTTAATTCGACCCCATCAAGTATATAAGATATTTTGGAGTCACTATTTTCTAAGACCTTGCATTTTGCTGCTTTAAAGCATAGCTGCCACAAGTCTGACTATCCTTGAATCCTATTCATGCCATCCTAAAGGTGGCTGCTTGGTGCTGATTATTAGCCACACTTCCAGTCTATACATCATCTGCAAATTTTGACAGCATGCCCTCTATCTCTTTGTTGACATTACTTAAGAAAATCAAAAACAACAGTGGTTTCAGAAGAAATCCTTTGGTGACTCTCACTTCTAATGTTAGCCTAATCTGAAGAGTAACTATTAATCACAACCCTCTGCATACCTTGCAGTCACCTTAGTCACCAATCCATCTTAGGAATTCAGGACTGAGTCAAATGCTTTGCTAAAATCCAAATAAAAATATCAAAATTATTTCCTACATCCAGGTAATGTGACTGTGTCAAAATAGTTAACCAGGTTAGTCACACATTATTTTCCCTTAACAAAACCATGTTGTGTATCCTTGGGAATTCCATTTCTCTTTAAATGTCCCTATAACTTTGCATGCCCACAAATGCAGCATATTAATTAAATATGCTCTGGTCCCCCTATTCAGATTCTAATAAAAATGACTGAGTTCAGAAAGACCATTTGCTTAACCCTCTTAGAGTGGCAGGTGTCCAACACTCTATCACTGTTTGTAATGTTATCTAATAAATGACAATAATTTAATATCTGAAAGCAAAGAGTACCTTCTCAATACTAGTCTTAGATCAACATCCAAAATTTAAGTTGTACGTTAGCTAGTGATGAATTAGTATGATAATATTATAAGTCTCTAGGATTACATACCCTGCAAGACTAAGAATGCAATTTTGGTGTCTACGTAAAGTTTTCAAGATTCATTTAGGAATATAATCTATTATAAATTTATGTAGTTTATGTTCTATAAACAGTGAATTATTTTATTCCAAATTGCAATGAATTATGAAAAAAATTTTAAGAAAACTTATTGTAGCTGAACAACATGCATAACATACGAAGAAAATAACCAGCTGAGTGGCTCAAGTGACTGTGAATATGATGATGTTCAAGTAAGCCAGAAACTGCATTGAGGACTTACTTGAACATCATCAAAACACCAATGAAGAAGATGAAACAGAACATGAAGAACATTTAAAGCCATATATAATTAAATATTTGTGTATTAAATGAAAATGTGAAGTGGGATTAAATACATTTCAATGCCCTAAAGGTGCTGTTTGTTTGTTTATTATTTAGTTTTTAAGAGCATTAGCAACTAAGGCCATATTGCCCAGGGGATATGCCGTGGTCATTCCCTGACCTTTCCGCGTCTTCTGTATTTGGTGGTCACGGGCTCGAACCCCGGTCTAATTAAGAAGAGTGTGCTATGCACTGCTGCTCCTGCCTACCTGGCTACGGAGGCGCCCCTAAAGTTGCAATCATATTCCATCACACTAACAAAAGATTAAGTAAAAAAAAATAATAGTTTATTTTTCTCAATATGCAAGTAATAATAATTAAATTTTTATAGTTTTGTCTAAGTTTCATGATCAATTTTTCCAAAAGAAAGAAAATAAGTGCTCAACAATAAATAACTACTGCCAAGATCAATGAAATAATTTTTTGCTTCTCATATCTTTTTAGATAAGCTTTATAAATGCAAAACAGCCTTGTAGTCCTCAAAAAAATATATCTTCTGTTAATAAATAAATAAGGATCATATACCTCTGTCTTCCATCTCTCAATTCATTCTAAAATGAAGTTGTGTATATTGGTGTATGATTTTTTTTTTTTTTTTTTAATTTTAGATAACTTTTAATGTGCCAAGAAAGAATCATTCATCTGATCTACATCATGTAGATCAGTTGTTGATGAAGGTATATTAAGCTTAATGTCCAAGTTCAAGATTATACAAAGTTTGGCATGGTTGTTAATGACACTAATGACAGTCCACTACTGCAACGGGATCTAGAAAAGTTGAGCAGATGGGCTGAGAGGTAGCAACTGAAGTTTAACATTGACAAATACAAAATACTGCATACGAGTAGCAGTAACCCCAGAGAAATGTACCAACTGTGTGGTACTACACTCAGGGTGGTAGAGAATGAAAATGTTCTGGGGGTAATTGTGCAGTCATATATAAAATTTTCTGAGCAGTGCAGACAGGCTGCCAGAGAAGCTCATGGGGTCTTGTCAATGATATATGGGAGTTTTACTGGTAGGGATAAGGAGGTGATTATCCCTTTGTATATGGCAGTGGTCAGCCATGCCTTGAATACTGCGTACAGGTCTGGAGGCCTCATTTTAGGAAGGATGTAGAGTTGCTAAAACAAGTACAGAGAAGGGCAACAAAGGGTTTCTCTTACCAAGAAAGGCTTAAGTTCTGCAAATTGCAGTGTCTAGAGACTAGGCACCAGCGTGGTGATCTGATTGAGTTGTATAAGGCCTTGAATGGTTTGAGCAGGCTCAGTGCTGATGGGATTCTTTCTCATGCTCAGATTACAAATCTGAGGGGATATAAATTCAAATTGAGGAAAGACAGTTGTAGAATAGATGTGTAGAAATTTGCCTTTATCCAGCAGGTAGTTGATTACTGGATCAAACTTCCATCTGTCATTGTGGAAGTTGATAGCTTAAGTAAATTCAAGGAAGAAGTGGACAAACTTTTGGAGTGAATGGATGCGTGAAATGGGAAATTTTTTTTTTTTTTTTTTTTGGGTGACGCTGTATAGGCTTGCTTTCTTGCATCATATGCCTCTACTAATGTGAAATCAACTGGCATTTTAAATAAGAGAACTAACTGAAATAATCATTAATCGTGAAATAAGCACAAATTTATACAATTATTCACAAAGCAAAACTGAATTTCAATCTTCTTACACAGTTACCAAGCATTATTTTTTGTTTTATTACAACTCCAACAGCTGTTCTAATAATGTTCTCTACCTAGTGAAGCATATTGTGATGCTATGATTGTCACATTTCTCTTCACTCAATGTGTTGTTGTTGTTGTTGGTGCTATAACATTAGTTATAACAGGAAAACATTAACAATAAGAGATCACATTTTCATTTCCTTTTACAAAAGGAGCACACAATGCAGTAGCATTCAACTTTAAAAGTAGATGGATTACATACACTTCACTTATAATGCTAAGTAAAAATATATTTTCATTTTATCTTTTACAGCTCTACAACAGATCACAATATACTATTTATAACATTTACAAAAGCTTCCAAATACATTTACAATAGCTTCCAAAGTTCTCTTTTGAAATGTATCTATAAGCAGAAGGAAAACAAGAGATTATTATGCCAAACCAGACAAAAAAAAAACAAGTTTTTGCAAAAAAAAACAAAACAAAACAAAACATGAGGTAAGTAGGAACTTTTTGTAAAGGCTAAACTGCACTAGAATTAAATTTCATTGAAAAAATACATAATTTATATTAAAATATGCCATTGGAGTTTTTATTATTCAGAGTTTTGTTTATAATAATGGCACTACAGATTTGGCTGTAAAGAGCATTTCCAAAGCTTCACCAAAAAGGGATCTGAACAAAGTTTTTGTTTCCCTTGCCTGGTTACCTTGTCCACAGGCATGAAAAGGATTGTTCTTCCTCTAATCATATAGGTTTAAGTTACCTCACACATTAAAGATTATCTTTTCTTACATAAATTTGTGAAAATTACATTTTTTATATTAAAAGCATAAAATTCCTTTCAGACCTGTCAGTGAGAAAAATGCAAATTTAAAAACCCCATGTGCTTCAATGGATACCTGCAATTGGAAAACAATGTATCACTAACAGAATCTCCAGATGCATAATACATGAAGTGCATGCATCAACAGTTTATTTCCAGACGATCCTTCAATGTCACAAAGCCAGAGAGTGTATAGCAGTAAGTACAGCTTATTATCAATAACTGAAAGTGACACCTGACCATTAACACATGCATATAATTAGGTTTGACTTAATTCACAAATTTTTCCTAATGATGTGATAATTAACAGATTTTGGAATTTTCAGTGGAGAAATCAAAGAAAACATTTCCAAAAACAGCTATTAGGAACTTCAGCTGTGTGGATGGAGTAGGTGAAGAGCAAGAATTGCTGAATTATTGTCTAGGGTTGAAAAGCAGGGTCAATTCAACCCAAGACAATATTATTGTTGTTAACTGGTTTTTAGGAGCATTAGCAACTAAGGTCATATTGCTTCGGGGATATGCAGTGGTCATTCCCTGACCTTTCCACATCCTCTGTATTTGGTGGTCATGGGCTCGAACCCCGGTCTAATCAAGAAGCATGTGCTACACACTGCTGCTCCCCCACCTGGCTATGGAGGTGTCCCCCAGACAATAGCACAAAGCTAAATATTCTATGACACTTGGTAGTGGTACAAGGAATTATTAAAATGCCAAGAATGATATGGAATAATTTGTTATATTTCATGCTTCTTTGTGCATTTGTCACTTCCCTGATCAAGGACCACTCTATAACAATTCTATCTTCTTTCATAAATGCATCTCAGGTCCTTGAGGCTGTCGCAGACATTCTCTCAGATAAGCCAGACAAGCTGTGCCAGCTACATGGGCGTCTAAAATGCTGATGGAACTGATATTCAGGTGACACTCAAGTCAAGCAGAAACAATTTCGGCTAAGTCTGGACAGTTTGTGAAATCCTCTGCTTGCACCTTCACAATGGTGGAACTGTTAGTAATCCTGGGTATAACCCCCAGATGCAAACGAACGTAAGCAGGGGTCGAGGTGTGGTGCCCACACCAACAGAGCAATGCCGCTTCTCTGTGTTACCAGGCAATACTAGGTGGTAGATGATTCTCATGGTGCAATACCACCACTTTACTTATTGGAGGCTTGAAATGGTGGAACCCATATTCAGTCTCCAGAGCTAAGTTCCGGTCAACCCTCCTCCATCTCTTCCATCATGCAGTATGACTGATGTCTTTTGTGGTTATGATGAACACCATGGCGAGATCTAAACTTCCTTACATTTCAAGGGTACAGCTCTAAAACGGTGTTCACAGGCCAGCCACTAGTTAGTACACTGGACTGAACCTATTGGTAACTCTCTGGGAGGCTTCCAGATCAGCTAGTGTATAATCTTCCTACCTCTACTCTTCCAGATAGTGACTGGAGGGAGTCCGAGAAGTGTGTATGCGGGGAGCATTGTCGAGGCCACGTTATGTCAAGGATCTGGGTATATTCTTACCATGTGTACGCCATATCCAAAAATTTCATTACTTCATACAGCATGTCCTAACCACTTTTTCTTACTATTGAATACACCATGAATTGTCAAACTAATCGAGCAAACTTATCTGCGAAAAGATCTAAACCTCCCAACACGTCCTAGTTCATTTCACAAATATATGTGGCCTCAGTTCTAATCTCAATGATGTCCATTTCCAATTAAAGTCTGCCAAACCCTATGTACTTTTTCTGACAGAATCTCAGTTATCATAGTTTCTGGCATGACATAAGCACTGGAAAAACAAAAATGAGGGTAGGAATATGTTACTGACCAAATAACTGTGTTGATTATAATGAACAGACAAACAGAATGGTCCAGTAAATAAGAATGTCTAATACTGGGGAATGTTAACTTTCCAGATAATGACTGGAATTCTTGTGAGCTGATCACTTGCAGAGTAGTAAAACCTTTCTGCATTTATTGGATGACTGCATTCTATACCAGCATGTTAGAGATGCAACAAGGAAAAGCATAGTGAGCCATCACCAGTCAACGTGATTTTTAACTCTGCTAATATATGAGCTGTTCGCAGTCAATTTTTATGCATATATTTCAAAAATAATTCTTAAAATTTCACATTATGTTGTGATTTCTGCATATATACGTTTTCGTGTTTACCTATAATATGTATATCTTACTACAATTTAGAAAGTACGTATGACACTGATCTGTCATATTATTATTTGCATATGCTTATAGATAGCAACATGTTGGTGGAAGTTAATATTTGGTTATTTGGGTTTTTTTTTTTTTTTTTTTTTTTAGGAGCATTAGCAACTAAGGCCATATTGCTCCAGGAATATGCGGTGGTCATTCCCTGACCTTTCCGCATCCTCTGTATTTGGTGGAAGTTAACATATTCAACCTTGTCTGTTTGTCTGTCTGCCTACCACTTCACTCTTTCATTAACGGAAAAGCAGTTGTACTGTGAATATGTGTACAGTTTATATGCTTATCTGCATACTGTTTGTTAGTATTAGCATTGGTAGAGGCATATAATGCAAGAAAGCAAGCTTATATAGCATCAGCAAGCAAAAAAAAAAAAAAAAAAAAAACCCTTCCCATTTCCTCCGAAAGTTTGTCTACTTCTTCTGCCTCGAATTTATTTAAGCTCTCTACTTCCACAACAACAGATGGAAGTTTGTTCCAGCAATCAATCAATCACCCGCTGGCTAAAGGCAAATTTCTGCACATCTATTCTACAACTGTCTTTCCTCAATTTGAATTTATGCCCCCACAGGTGTGAAATCTGAGCAAGAGGAAGAATCCCATCAGCATTGAGCTTGCTCAAACCATTCAAGGCCTTATACACCTCAATCAGATCACCTTGCAGATACCTAGTCTCCAAACTTTGCAATTTGCAGAACTTAGGTCTTTCTTGGTAGGAGCAACCCACTCCACTCACCAATCTCATTGCCCTTCTCTGTACTCATTCCAGCAGCTCTACATTCTTCGTAAAATCAGACCTGCAGACCTGTATGCAGTACTCGTACTCAAGGTGATTATCCCCTTGTATAAGGCCCATTGCCTTATACAAGGGGATAATCACCTCCTTATCCTTGCTAGCAAAACTGAAGTTTTCTGAACAGTGAAGATAGGCTGCCAGAGCAGCTCATGGGATCTTGTCGATGATAACCAGAAACTTTGCTAGCATGGATAAGGAAGTAGTTATCCCTTTGTGTAAGGGAATGGTCAGGCCACATCTTGAGTACTATATATAGGTCTGGAGCTCTCATTTTAGGAAGGATGTAGAGCTGCTAGAACACGTACAGAGAAGGGAAACAAGATTGGTGAGTGGAACGAAGGGCTGCTCTTACGAAGAAAGACTTAAGTTCTGCAAATTGCAGCATCTCGAGACTAGGCACCTGCAAAGTAATCTAATTAAGGTGTATAAGGCCTTGAATGGTTTGAGAAAGCTCAATGCTGATGCTCAGATTACTCATCTGAAGGGACAGAAATTCAACTTGAGGAAAGACGATTATAGAATAGATGTTCGGAAATTTGCCTTTAGCCAGCGGGTAGTTGATTGCTGGAACAAACTTCCATCTGTTGTAGTGGAGGTCAAAAACTTAAATAAGTTCAAGGCAGAACTAGACAAGCACTTGGAGTGAATGGATGGGTGAAATGGGAAGGTTTTTTTTTTTTTTTTTTGGCTGATGTTATATAAGCTTGCTTTCTTGTATCATATGCCTCTATAATGCTAATGCTAAAGTGTCTGAATAACCCTGACAATTTCTGCTATGTGTTTGGATGGTTTACAGCAAAAACTCAGAGGAAGAAAATTTACAGTATTACCAATTAAAAACTGAACCAAAAAAGTTCAGAACCTTGGTTGAAAGTTACAATAATTACTTGTGGTTTATTTTGTCTTCTGTGAATTTTGGGAACTTTCCTAAAGTCTAAGTTAGAAATAACTTAAAATTAATACCATTAATGTTAAAGTTTTGATTAAAAAAATCTTTATATAATCTTAAGTCTAGAAATTATATCAAATTCTAATAAACAAATAAAATAATGAAAAACATGCAATGAGATAACACTGGTTACATTCAACCTAAATAAAAAAAAAAAAAAAAAACTTCCACACAACAGTAAACAAGTTTAGTGAACTAATTACCATACTTACATAAATTAAAAGTTTTAGTTTTCTTTTCAAATTTCTGTATCTTTGGCGATAATCAGGAGATTCTGGTTTTGACTCCTCTGAAAAGAAAGAGAGAAATAAAGCAAACTTTATACAATAATAAATTTTGCACTACTCTTAAAAAATTCATTTTAAAACATTACCTGTAGATGGCATTGGCTTTGTATACAAAGAGTTCCACCTCTTCTAGCTTAAAAAAAAGAAAAAAAAAAAGTGTCTGCAGTGAAAAACATCAATATTATTTATGCAGAAATAAAGGTGGAAGGGGGAAGAGAAGAAGAAAAATAAGATATTAAATTATTTTTTGATATTAAGATCTTAATAAGTCTATTTAATATCTTATTTGAAAGGAGTTGCAATTTACTGAAAAGTAAATTACTGAAAACAGTTTTAATAATTCATTTAAATGTCACAAACAAGCATCACATACATGTAATATTAATGAAGTACATGCATGGAAAGCAACTTCAAGAGAAATGCCTACCTGAAAGGTTATTAGGGCTGAGAGAGTGTAAAGCATCATTGGCAGTTAGTGTATATCCAATTATCCTAAAAATGCCAACATCTCCCCCAATTCAAAAGGGAGAAATTAAAGAAGTGATGGGCAATTATAGATCAGCAAGTTTGACTTCTGAGGTTGGTAAGATTGTTGCATCCATGGTTAAAGATGCAGTGCTGTGACATCTCGACAAAAATAGTGTCCTAAATGGATCTCATCATAGCTTTATGAAGGAGGAGATCTTGCTTAACAAATCTGAAAAATTACTATGACAAGGTTATAAAAGCAGTTGGAAGCAAAAAAAAAAAAAAAAAACCCTGCATTATTCAGCTGGATTTTAGTGAGACTTTTTGATAGAGTTCCTCATGAGAGATTATTGGATAAATTAAAACAGATCAGCATAACAGAGATGATTAATCAATATATTAAGAGTTTTTTAAGGACTGCAGACAGAGGGTAATGGCTATTCATCAGAGTAGTAGTAGTAGTAGTAGCAGTGGCATTTGATGCAAGAAAGCAAGTGTATGAGCTTATGCAGCATCAGCCAAAAAAAAAAAAATCACACCATTCCCTCCAAATGCCTGTCCAGTTACCCCTTAAATTTATTCAACCTATCAACTTCCACAACGACAGATGGAAGTTTGTTCCAGCAATTAACCACCCGCTGGCTAAAGGCAAATTTCCGCACATCTAATCTACATGTCTTTTCTTAATTTGAATTTATGCCCCCTTAGGTTCGTAATCTGAACAAGTGGAAGGATCCCATCAGAATTCAGCGTGCTGAACCCATTCAAGGCCTTATACACCTCAATCAGATCACTGCGCAGGTGCCTAGTCTCCAGCCACTGCAATTTGCAGAACTTAAGCCTCTCTTGATAAGAGGATCCCTTCATTCCCCTCACCAATCTTGTTGCCCTTCTCTGTACACGCTCAAGTAAATCTACATCCTTCCTAAAATGAGGCCTCCAGACCTGTACGCAGTACTCAAGGCGTGGCGTGACCACTGCCTTATACAGAGGGATAATCACCTCCTTTTCCCTGCTAGCAAAATTCCTATATATCATTGACAAAACCCCACACTTGCTACTTCAGTAGACTGAAGTAGCAAGTGTGGTCCTTCAGGGATACGCAGACCACATTTCTTACTTCCTAAATGATATTGATGAGGTAAAAAGGGCAAGCACTCAAAGTTTTGTTGACAACATAGAGATTAGTTAACAATCAAAACCAGGCAATGCTGCTTGATCTGGATGGAATGCAAGTTTAAATCTACAAATGCAAAGTACTGCAGTTGGGGAATAAAAACCTAAAGTAGTAGTTTATAGATTTGGGGTGGGGGAGAAACTATGGAATGTAAAGGATGAGAAAAACCTGGGGATTAGATACAAAGTGTGGCTATTAAATAACAAGACTGTATGTGCAGCCCTAAACACCACCTATGAAACAAAAGCACAGCAGTTGACCTTTCCTTAGTTGTCTACCAAATTACGTTCCAACATGTTCATTCGCTTTGCAGTGTGAGAGGTTTTCATTGCCTTGTGTTTTTGCAGATTACCGGAAAAATGATAGACAAAAGAATCAAACAATGAATCAACCTTAAATTTTTAACAAACTAGAGAAAGCACCAACTGAAAGTTATTAGTTGCTACGTCAAGAGCTCGCTTGTTTGAATGGCATAAAAGAATTTTTAGAAAGAAGAGAAAATGTGGAAGACAATGAACAAGCAGGCCATCTGGTATCCATGAAAACTGATAAAAATGTGGATTAAGTAAGGATATTGATTAAAATGAACATCATTTAAGCATTAAATGATTGCATCGGAACTCAATATGGACGGAGAAACAGGTAAAATTTAACTGAAGAATTAGGCATGAGAAAAGTGTGTCAAAATGATAAAAAAAAAATTTTGAATGAAAATTAAAGAATGACCAGACCCCAAGTTTGTGAAGATGTTTTGAAAAAAACTGAAGATCCAGACTTTCAGAGTACTGTAATTACATGCAATGAAAGTTGCCTGTTCCAGTACAACCCAGAAACTAAAAGACAGTCAATGCAATGGTAAGACAAAAACAATTCTCTAGAGAAAATCAGGAATGTCAAAATCAAAAAAGGAAACCCTGCTTATTGGTTCCTTCAATATTAAAGAAAGTATTATAGCTGAATATATCACACCAAATCAAACTGTCAGTCAAACATACTACATTGAAGTTCTGATGGGGCTCCATGAAAAACTTTGAAGGAAGAAACCTGCATTAGCATTAGTAGCGCATACAATGCAAGAAAGCAAGCTTATACAGCATCAGACAGAAAAAAAAAAAAACCCCCTTCCCATTTCACCCATTCATTCATTTCAAATGCTTGCCTTGTTCTGCCTTGATTTTATTTAAGCTATCAACATCCACGACAGATGGAAGTTTGTTCCAGCAATCAACTACCCACTGGCTAAAGGCAAATTTCCGCACATCTATTCGACAACTGTCTTTCCTCAATTTCAGTTTATGCTCCCTCAGGTTTGTAATCTGAGCAAGAGGAAGGAAACTATCAGCATTCAGCCTGCTTAATCCATCCAAGACCTTATACACCTCAATCAGATCGCCTCACGGGTGCCTAGTCTCAAGATGCTGAAATTTGCAGAACTTAAGCCTTTCTTCATAAGAGCACCCCTTTGATCCCCTCACCAGTCTTGCTGCCCTTCTCTGTACTCGTTCTAGCAACTCTACATCCTTCCTAAAATGAGGCTTCCAGACCTGTACACAATACTCAAGGTGTGGCCTGACCATTGCCTTATGCAAGGGAATAATCACCTCCTTATCCCGTCTCACAAAATTCCTGTATATCATTGACAAAACCCATGACCTACTCTGGCAGCCTGTCTGCACTGCTCAGAAAAGTTCATATCTGACTGCACAATTACCTCCAGGTCTTTTTCATTCTCCACTACACTGAATGTAACACCACCCAGTTAGTATGTTATTCAGTGTAGTATTCTCCACTACATTGAATGTAACACCACCAGTTAGTAACCCCAGAGGTAACAAGTGCAAAGTACTGCATATGGGTAGCAGTACTTTGCACTTGTCAATGTTAAACTTCAGTTGCCACTTCTCAGCCCATCTGCCTAACTTTTCTAGATCCTGTTCCAGCAACATACTGTCATTATTGTTATTAACAACCCTGCCAACCTTTGAATCATCTGCAAACTTTGACATTAAGCTTGATATACTTTCATCAATATGAATGATAAATATACAAAACAACAATGGGACCAACACTGAACCCCAGATCTTCTACACTTAATGTCATTAGTGCCAACATGTACAAAGATATCACCTTTTGTTCCCTTAAAAGATGTAGGGCATAAACTGAAATTAAGAAAATATAGATGTACAGAAATTTGCCTTTAGCCAGCGGGTAGTTCATTGCTGGAACAAATTTCCATCTGTAGTTGTGGAAGTTGATAACTTAAATAAATTCAAGAAGTGGATAAACTTTTGGAGTGAATGGATGAGTGAAATGAGAATGATTTTTTTTTTTTTTTTTTGGCTAATGCTGCATAAGCTTGCTTTCTTGCATCATATGCCTCTACTAATACTAATAAGTTTCAAAAATCATGAAAAATAAGAATACCAGGAGAGATCTGTTAGAAATCATTTTCATTTTTTTTGTGTAATATCCAAATCTGTAATACTTATATTCTTTCATGCTAAACTCTTTCTTGTTAAACCATTATCCCTCACCAGAGTAAATCCTCTTTCTTTCTTCTGATTCCTACTCGACATCATAAATCCATCTTCATGGTCTGCCTGTAAGCCCATTACATTGACTTTTGCTTTAAATATCTATTTAGCTAATCTACTTTCTCCTATCCTTTATACATGCCTATACTCTAGGTTGGCATTACGGTTAGTTCTCTGAGCAGTGCAGACAAGCTGCCAGAGCAGGTCATGGAGTTTTGTCAATGATGTATAGGAATTTTTCTAGCAGAGACAAGGAGGTGATTATCCCTTTGTATAAGGCAATGGCTACACCTTGAGTATTGCATACAAGTCTGGAAGCCTCATTTTAAGAAGTATGTAGAGTTGCTAGAACGAGTACAGAGAAGGGCAACAAGATTGGTGAGAGGAACAAAGGGGTGTACTTACAAAGAAAGGCTTAAGTTCTGAAAGTTGCAGCATATGGAGACTAGGCACCTGCAAGGTGATGATGTGATTGAGGTGTATAAGGCTTTGAATGTTTTGAGCAAGCTCAATGCTGACAGGATACTTCCGCTTGCTCAGACTAAGAACCTGAGGGAGCATAGGTTCAAATTGAGGAAAGACAGTTATAGAATTGATATGCGGAAGTTTGCCTTTAGCCAGAGGTTAGTTGATTGCTGGAACAGACCTTAATCTGTTGTTGTGGGAGTTGATAGCTTAAATAAATTTAAGGCTGAACTAGACAAACATTTGGAGTGATTGGATGGGTGAAATGGGAAGGGTTTTTTTTTTTTTTTGGCTGATACTGTATAAGCTTGTTTTCGTACATCATATGCCTCAACTAATACTAATTACATTCCTTACCTTTTTAGTACCACTCATTTTTCTCAAAGGTTGTTTCTAATGATTCTCAGTTTTGAACAATACAGATAATCCTTGTATAAGGTTTGTATTAAATCTTTGGTTATTAGATAATCCTTGGTTATTAGGTTCGTATAAAATGTTGTGTTGTGTTGTGCGAAACTGTGTTATACGGGACTAAGAAAAAAAGTACAAAAAGGGGAGTTACATTCCAAAAGCTAACAAAAATACACTATTTTGTTAATAAAATGTTAACAAAACTAACAAAAATACACCATTCTAGATTTCGTGTATCGTTTGGTCTCTTTAAAAAATCAGTAATCTGGGTTTATTTGCTTTTGCTTGATAAATCTTTGTGAATTTCATCATATGGAACTAAGCATTTTTGAAGCTCCCTTTTGAACTTTGGGCTCCTTTCATTCAAGAATCTGCATTCAAAAAAGAAGATTCTAATCACTCGGCTAATGTTATGCCTTCCCCTATGCTTTTTAGGGTAAAATTTGGAAGTTTAGAATTTTCATCTGAGCTATCATCCTCTGAATTGATTTAGTTTTACCGCCAATGCCATTTGCACCAAATTCGATGCGCTGCCTTCTTTTTTTACCAGTAATTCTTGAATGTCTTCAGTGATCATATCTTTAATTTTTTTTTGGAGCATAGGCAAATAAGGTCATGTTACTCTGTGTATATTGTCTATAAATTGCATGTGTCCTGAGATCGATTTTCTGTTTTTCTGGACAAAAAACCTGAGTATCTGGGAGAAAAAACCATGCTACCCTCGCCCAAGCCCGACTAACAGCCACGTTGTGAAAAAGATCCATAAAAATTCCTCCCTTCATCGACGGGATTCAAACTCAGGTCTTTTCCACCCGATGTGGGGAGGAGGGCAATTCTGTCAACTGTGCTATCCACGAGGGCTTCAGTAGTCATATCATCAAAATCTTCCCCTCCTACCGACATAGCAAGTTCTACTATCACACCGATTCCGTTTTCTGCCCATTCGATCATATTTCCTGAATGAACTGACTCTGGCCATACATTTTTCCACACGCATTTAACGTTGACGGTTTTACTTCTTTCAGCGATAAAGCTTTGATTCATATGATTCTGATACAGTCCACAATTGAGAAATTTTTCCCTGCCTCCATTACTTCAATAGATTCGGAATCAATTTTTTTCCAAAATCCATTGTAATGATTTTCTGATGTAATGAGTTTTAAAGGTGGATATAATGCCTTTATCTAACGGTTGAATGAAAGAAGTTGTATTAATCCAATACAACTGTGGTGGTAGGAACATAACTTCAATGTTTGGATGATTTAAATTTTTTAGATGGCCTGGTGTGCTATCCAATAGTAATAAAACTTTGAAATACTTCTGACTCTTGTTCTCTCTCTCAGAGTAATTCAGAATTTTTTTTTTTTTGGCTGGTGCAGCATAAGCCTCAGGCTTCCTTGCACCATATAGCTAATAATAATAATAATAAAAATCTAGATTTTTCCAAGTTCAACAAGTACAAGTTCAATATCACAGAACACAACACGGGAATTTCCCAACAAAATAAAATACAGGGATTTCTCAATAATTTTTTTTGACTAGCGAGTCAACAACAGGGATTCAAAAAGTGGAAATGTTGAAAAATTACATCCAACATAATAGCAGGGTTTCCCTCACAAAAGCTCAAAAATACCGTTATGCAAGGTTTACCGAAATTCTCTAAAAGTATTATATAAGAACCATGTTGTGCGAGGATTGACGCAATTTATCAATCGTGTTAGAGTGAAACCATGTTGTAGAAATACCGTGTTATACGGGGGTTGCCTATACTTTTATTTCTTATGCAGATCTCAGCTTCATAGGTTAAAATAAGCTTAAAAACTGAAGTAATTTAGTCTTTTGGCTAAAAGACTAAACTATGCTTAAATGAAGTACTGGTAAGTGGTTTAACTTTAAATCATTTTCTAATGCTTCATTTTCAATCCTTACTGAAGATATATTTTTATACACACTTTTTATTCCTCTTAAGTTCTGCAAATTGCAGCGTAATTAGCCTTGATGCCACATCTATCTAAAACTTCAAAGACAAGATTTCTAGGTTTATTATATTGACCTTCAACAAATCCTATGTACAGGTTCCTGTTGTGTTCTTATGACTTTTGTATGATTTTTTTTTTACTGTGAACAAGCTTGACATTTCCTGTTTAACCTAAAATCCAACTGTTCTTTCCCAATATTACATCCAACAGTACTTTTAACTATCTTCGCTGAAATATTTGTCTAAATTTTATTTGGATACACTAAGAAATTAAATTCCTCTGTAATTCTCACACTCATCTCTATTTCCCTTTTTTATATACCAGTTCAATTAATGGATTGGTCAAATCTTCAGTTATTTGTCCTTCAGAAAATCTCTTAACAATGTGATGTAATTACTGTGACCCTATTTTCCTTCTAGCTTTCAGTATTTAAGGAGTAGCATTCAGCATTTTAGGCATAACTTTAAACTATTAGCATTAGCATTATGCTAATGCTAATAGTTTAAAGAAGTTTATTGAAGTAGAAATGTTTATAACATTTCTACTTCAATAAACAAAGACAGTATTATCATCAATCAATGAATTGCTAATCTAATATGTAAGTGGCTATCGTATTTACTAATTATATATTCTTGTCTTGTGAATTCTCAAGCATGATATCTGTTTGTTAAAAATATATACTTAGTATTCATATTGATGTTATTTGACATTATTCATTTGGGTAAAACTCCAGTTTACAATACCCCTGGACGTGGCCAACTATCAGTTTTTGCTTGAATCTCTCCCGAAGTCACATAAAAACCTAACCTTTTTTCACTAAACACAAATGAAAGTTGATTAAAAACATGACCACTCTTATAACTGTTTTTTTCTTCTAATTACAACTATTTATCTCAGTTCACGTCCTTCACGCAGCCTTCTGTTCGTTACATAGCGAAACATAAGGGATACCGTAAACTGGAGTATGGCTTTATTTGTAGTACATTTTAAGTTTATTTTACCTTTGACTACAAATAATGTTCATGTACACATGCATCGTGAGTCAAACTGAGTAACTGCCAAGAATGCAAGTGAGAAAAATGAAAGCATAATAATAGAATGTATAACACTGAAGTATTTTGTATTAAATACAAAAACGAAAATGGTCTGTGAAAAATGTTTTAATAATTACTGTCTAAAGGATGAGTACAAAGTTTTGTCTTAGTCTAGATAAGATAAAACTTTGTACTAAGATAAGATAAAACTTTGTATATGATAAAACTTGGATCGAATTTTCCCACAATAAGCCTAGCACTTTCTCCAACATAGATTTATCCGTAAAGCAGAAAAAATATTAACTGCTCTTTTACTGGAAAAATTAATTTTTCAGGTTACACGTATGCTTTAGAACATCTTTTACAGGCAATAAAACATGGGGTTTTTTTTAAAGGTATATCTCTCCTAAAAAATAATTCAATTAAAGAAAAATCACCGGAATTTTTCGCCAATATTTTCACCAGAATTGGGATCTGAAGAGATTAAAATATCATTTGCAAGAACAGCCTTAAAATGACAGAATATTCTGAATTCAGTTGCGTACAACTGATATTGGTTTAATGTCAAAAGTTATGAAAACTTTTTGTAAATCTAAATTCACTTTAACAAAGATATTATAAAGACAGCATTTACCACCCAACATGCTATTCTTCTGTTGTATTATACTGTATATGACTTTTATTGGAGACAAGGCACCTGAGAGGTGTTTAAGGCTTAGAATGGATTGAGCAAGGTAAGTGCTGATGGGATTCTTCCTCTTATTCAGGTATTCACATGAGGAAGGTGCATAAATTCAAATTAAGGAAGGATGGTTGCAGAACAGACGTGCAAAAGTTTACCTTTAGCCATCAGGTTGTTGATTGCTGGAACAAACTTCCATCTGTTATTGTGAGTGTGGATAGCCTAAACAAATTCAAGGAAGAATTAGACAAACTATTGGAGGTTATGGATAGTTGAAATGGGAAGTTGTATTTTGGCTGATGCTGTATAAGCTTCTTTTCTTGCATAATTTGCCACTACTAACACTAATATACTTATTGTTATTAGTAAGTATCAACTTCAACACTAAAATTACTCAACTTGTGCGTAATTAAAAATTAATAGCAGAGCCAACGTTAAGGTGGGGCTGGAAAAGAAATTATCATCATTATTAGCCATATGGTGCAAGGAAGGCTGAGGCTTTTGCTGCACCAGCCAAAAAAAAAAAAAAAATTTCTGAGTTACCCTGTGAGAGAGAGAGAGTCAGAAGCAGAAGGGAATCACCAAGAAAGAGAAGATTGATGATATCCAGCTCAGGACCCTGGGTGTGCCAAGCCCATACTCACCAGATGTGAGCCCCTGGGGTAAAATAACAGCCAATAAACGGAACTGGGGTCACTCTATAAATTCTAATTAAATTAGGGCTTTTAAAGTAGTTGTCACAGTACGCTACTGCCAAAATTCTTTACACCTTGTGTTGGTATGCACATGAAACTAATAAAAGGTTTTGATTTCGAATGAATGAATGTTTACTGTTGTCATTTTTGTGTAGATTATGAAATACGTTCTGTATATAATGCTTCTCCGTATACCTTATATGTAGTAGTGGCATGTGATGCAAGAAAGCAAATGTATGAGCTTATGCAGCATCAGTCAAAAAAAAAAAAAAAAATCACAGCATTCCCTCCAAATGCCTGTCCAGTTCCTCCTTAAATTTATTCAACCTATCAACTTCCACAACGACAGATGGAAGTTTGTTCCAGCAATTAACCACCCGCTGGCTAAAGGCAAATTTCCGCACATCTATTCTACATCTCTCCTTTCGTAATTTGAATTTATGCCCCCTTAGGTTCGTAATCTGAACAAGTGGAAGGATCCCATCAGAATTCAGCGTGCTGAACCCATTCAAGGCCTTATACACCTCAATCAGATCACCATGCAGGTGCCTAATCTCCAGCCACTGCAATTTGCAGAACTTAAGCCTCTCTTGATAAGAGGATCCCTTCATTCCCCTCACCAATCTTGTTGCCCTTCTCTGTACACGCTCAAGTAAATCTACATCCTTCCTAAAATGAGGCCTCCAGATCTGTACGCAGTACTCAAGGCGTGGCCTGACCATTGCCTTATACAGAGGGATAATCACCTCCTTTTCCCTGCTAGCAAAATTCCTATATATCATTGACAAAATCCCATGACCTGCCCTGGCAGCCTGCCTGCATTCCTCAGAAAACTTCATATCTGCCTGCACAATTACTCCCAGGTCTTTTTCATTTTCTACCACCTTAAGTGTAGTACCACACAGTTGGTACGTTTCTCTGGGGTTACTTCTACCCATATGCAGTACTTTGCATTTGTCAAGGTTAAACTTCAGTTGCCACTTCTTAGCCCATCTGCCCAAATTATCTAGATCCTGTTGCAGTAGCACACTGCCATTACTGTCATTAACAACCCTGCCAACCTTTGTATCATCTGCAAACTTCGACATTAAGCCTGATATACCTTCATCAATATCATTGATAAATATACAAAACAACAGTGGACCTAACACCGAACCCTGTGGGACTCCACTAATAACATTAGTCCAAGAAGAGCAGCACCCTCTGTCTTCTCGCACTTAACCATCCTTTTATCCATTGTAGCAACTTACCCTTAATACCATTCTGCTCCAATTTGTACAATAGTCTTCCATGCGCAACAGTGTCAAAAGCTTTCCTGCAATCCAAATATATGATATCAAAATTATTTTTTGCATCCAGTTCCTTTGTAACCACATCATAATATCCTATCAAATTTGTCAGACAAGACTTTCTCTTAACAAACCCATGCTGTGTCTGAATTATTGCTGCAGTCGTGTCTAGATGATCCTGCAATGCATCTTTAACCAGCGACTCCATTATTTTACCTGGAACAGAAGTTAAACTAACTGGTCTGTAATTAGTCGTGTCACCCTTCAATCCCCCTTTGTGAATTGGAGATACATTTGCACATCTCCAGTCCGTGGGAACCTCCTCTGAGTCCAAGGATGCTCTCATAATTATGGCTAAGGGTTTGCTTAGTTGCTTTGCTGCCTCCTTTAATATAACTGGATAGATCCCATCCACCCCAGGTGCTTTTCTTACGTTTAACTTCAACAATTTCTCTTCCACTTTGCTCTCAGTTATTACAAAATCATTAAGTATCCTGCTACAATTTGATAACCTTCTGCCATTTTCAAACCTTAATAATTCCTCACGTGTGAATGTAGATGCAAAATACTCATTCAGTTTGTTTGCTATCTGAGCAGGACCAATCAGATTCATCCCCTTTTAGAGTTTATATAAGTAAAGAAATCCTTGCTGTTTTTCTTGGCATCTTTTGCCAAGGATTTCTCGTAATCTGCCTTCGCCTGCCGAACCTCCTTTGTGACCTGATTACAGATTAACTTATATCTGCCATAGGCTTCTGAGTCGCTTGATAATTTATATGCATCCCATGCATTTTTCTTCTCTGTTACGAGTCTCATTAGTTCATTTGACAACCATTTAGGCCTAAACCTTGAACAATATTTCTTAATAGGTATGAAACCTTTAGTAGCTTCCACAATTAATTCCTTGAATGCTTCCCACTTAGAATTTACTGTTGGTAACATCGTCAGTTGATCCCACTGCACAGAATTTAAAAACTGTCGGAGACCACTGTACTCGCCTTTACGGAAGCAAAAACCCTTTCCTTTACCCCTGATCGTAATTAAATCTTTATATGCACGTGAAACTAATAAAAGGTTTTGATTTCGAATGAATGAATGTTTACTTTTGTCATTTTTGTGTAGATTATGAAATACGTTCTGTATATAATGCTTCTCCGTATACCTTATATGTATATACATATATAAATCTATTCACACAAGATTAAATTACCTCAATATGCAGTGATGGAAATGAAAACTCATTTTACACGACACAACGTTTAAAAACTCTATTTACCATACTAACTAATTCAAACAAACTATCAATTCAATATTCAATATTGGATGACGCTGTTCATTACCGCCATCTACATTCCAAATTCTCAACAATATATTTTTAGTACAAGTGCAGCATCTACACTGGTGTTTAAAGAGAGTGCATCACCCCAAGTATTGCTTATAGAGTGTCATGCAATCAGTCGACAGTGAGTAGATTTCTTTCCAAACTCAAGAATACTGGTTCTGGTGATGGGAAATAAGGAACCGGACGCAAACGAGTCTCTACGCCAAAACAGGACCGCATTTTGAAGCGCTTATACCTTATAAACGGTAAAGCGTCATCGTCTGAGCTGAAAAGAGAACAGGAAGAACATTCAGGAGTAGTAGCAAGTGCATTAACAGTCAGAAGACACCTCTTCAAAAATGGACTTGTAGCTCGTTGTCCTAAGAAAAAGCCCCTCCTCACACAAAAAAGAAAAAGGCCCGATTAATTTAGTGTAAGGAGCAAATCAAACCGACATATGGACATGTGTTTTTGTAAAGGGCGAATCCTAGAACTTCTGTTCAACTCCGCCTCGTATCTCTGTGAAGAACAGTATCAATAAATATGGGCCAGATATGTGTGTGGCGTAGGTTTGTGTGTATTATGTGTATGTTCTGTTGTTGTGTCTGGACCCTTGGCTACCCAGAAGCATCAGTCACCTGGAGAGATGGTTCTAGGTATCTGTCCACAACACGGCAAGGTGGGCCAGTCCCAATAAAACACATACCGTCTCAAAAGAGACTCTGACCCACATGATGTTGTCAAAATGTGGGAGGAGCATATCAAATTTTTTTGTTTATTTTTTAATTTTTATATTAGGGTTTCCTGTAAATGATTACATCCAACCATATTTATTTTGTCTGTAAATTGTGAATGTGCTCTGGTCGATTTGCCTGATTGCTGGATGAAAAAAAACCCCAGTTTCTGGAGGGGAAAACCTGGTTATCTACGCCTGAGACCGATTAACTCAGCCACGGAGTAAAAAAAGCCTACTAAAGTTCCTCTCGTCATCGACGGGATTCGAACCAGGGCCTTTTCCACCCGGTGTTGGGAGGCCGGTGACGATATCACTGTGCTACGCGCGCAGACGAGCATACCAAACGGATTCCCCGAGCTGTGGAAGTCAGTTCTTTTCTTGGATGAGAAGAAATTCAACCTGCATGGTTCTGATGGGAGACAAACGATTCCCCGCAGACTTGGTGAAGAATACCATCCAGACTGTATGGTGTCTACAGAGAAATTCCCTACCAGCCAAATGTTATGGGGGTGCATTTCGTATAGTGGAATAGGTCACCTGCAGTTTATAATAGGATCCGTAAATGCCAATGGATACTTCACTATATTGGAAGGCAAATTACTGCCAACCATTAGAGATCATTTCAATCTGCCAAGTAACTGCATCTTTCTGGACGATTCTGCCTTCTGTCAACGGGCGAAAAGTGTAAGTAGGCACTTCTGTAGTTACTTTAGCATCATTTCTGCATTAGAGGTTCGACAGTAATGTGTTTACATTTGTTACAGGTGAAAAAATTGTTGGAAGAACAATCCATTACAACTCTTAGCTGGCCATGCAGACATGAGGAAACAACCAGGACCTCAAACCTATAGAGAACTGTTGGCATCGTGTGGAATCTGCAATTGCTAGAAAAAAACCAGTGACCCTTCGTGTACTTCAGAAAGCTATAATTCGTGTTTGAAATCACGAACTATCAGTGGATTGTCTTCAGAAATTGATATTGTCAATGCCTCAATGGTATGCTACTGTCATCAGAGCCAGAGGCGGTTCAACTAAATATTAGTTTGCATCTGGTGAACTTTTTATTTTGTTTTCCATTTAAAATTATAAACTGAAGAAAATTGAGGGTTCCTGAAAACATTAGTAATGTTTACCAAAATTGTTGTATAAAGGTTGCAAATGCTAATTTTGGAATATTTTGAGAGCACCTGTCAAATATTACTTAATTTTGCCTTAACTATTAATAAATACACCGTGCTGCCACTTTATTAGGTACAGCTACCTAGTATCGTGTTGAGCCTCCTTTAGCCTTCAAAACAGCCTGAATTCGTCTAGGCATGGATTGAACAAGATGCTGAGAACGTTGTGCAGGAATCGAGTACCATGCAGACATGAGTGTGTCACGCAGTTCCTTGAGATTCGACCGAGGTGTAGGCCTGCAGCGAACAGCCCTTTCCAGCTGTCCCAAAGATTTTCAACAGGTTTGAAATCCGCAGACTGAACGGGCCACTGCAGCAAAGAAAAGTCATTGTCATGTTATTGGAACCATTCCATAGTGATTCCGGCTTTATGCACCGGCGAATTATCCTGCTGAAAGTAACCATCTGATTGAGGATAAACTGTCAACGTGAACGGATGCACTTGGTCAGCAACGATGTTCAGGTACAATGTGGCATTCAGACATGAATCTATGGGTATCAATGGACCCAACATGTGCCAAGAAAACAATCCCTACAACATAACACTGCCCCAACCACTTTGCACAGTTGTCGTCAGACATGACCATTCCATGGATTCATGTTGTTTTCGCCAAATTCTGAGACTTCCATCAACATGACGCACCAGGAACTTCGACTTGTCAGACCAAGAAACTCTTTTCCAATCCTCGATAGTCCAGTGCTGGTGTTGCTGTGCCCACAGGAGGCGTGCTCTCTTGTTTTTCGTTGATAACAAAGGCACCCGATGTGGCCGTCGTCTGTTGCAGCCCATTCGCAACAAAGTGCGACTAGTGGTCCGTTGCAATATTTTGTTCTGCGTTATATTCCGACGTGATGTGCGAAATCGTGATTATATTCTGCCGTGATGGGCGAAATCGTGGTTATATTCTGATGTGATATGCGACATCGTGGCCCGTTTGTTTCCTTGCACAATTCTAGCCATCCTCCTATGACCTCTCTCATCAACAAGCGATTATCTTCCACAGGAGTGCCGTTGAGAAGATGTTTTCTGTTCGTTACACCATTCTCGATACACCCTTGAAACCGTGGTGCGTGAAAAATTCAGGAGAACTGCTGTTTCAGAGAGGCTTTATCCAGCTCGTCTTACATCTACTACCATGCCACGTTCGAAGTCCGTTAGATCACTCCTTTTCTCCATTCTTGCTACGGTTTGTACACTTAACTGATACTGGAAAGGTTGTTCTGCTGCATTTATATACACAACTGTGGCCATGTGACTTGCAACGTGGTGGGACAAATCATTTATGTGCACAGCAGGGGTGTACCTAATAAAGTGGCAGCACAGTGCATATCAGGCTTAATATCCAAGTATGCAGATAATACAAACGTTGGCAGGGTTGTTACTGACACTAATGGCAGTTTGGTACTGCAACAGAATCAAGAAAATTTGGACAGATGGGCTGAGTAGTGGCAACTGAAATTTAACATTGAAAAATGAAACGTAATGCACATGGGTAGAAGTCATCCCAGAGAAACGTACCAACTGTGTGGTACTACACTTATGGTGGTAGAAAATGAGAAAGACTTGGGAGTAATTGTGCACTCAGATATGAAGTTTTCTGAGCAATGCAGATAGTCAGCCAGAGCAGACCATGGCGTATTGTCAATAACATACAGGAATTTTGCTATCAGGGAAAAAGAGGTGATTATCCTTATGCGTAAGACAATGGTCAGGCCACGCTTTGAGTACTGCATGCATCTCTGGAGGCCTCATTTTAGGAAGGATGTAGAATTTCTTAAGCGTGTACAGAGAAAGGCAACACATGTGGTGAGGTTAACGTACTATTGATCAGTACAATTTGTACAAAAATGATAGGAAGGGAGGGGGGATTATGCTTTAGTTAAGAATCACATAAAGCTGAAGTAGTGTACAAGGTTTACAAGATTGGCCAGTGCAATGTTGAGTCAGTTGGTGTGACAGAGGTACTGGGAAAGCAATATTGTGAGTAGAAGTGTGTTGTAAGACTAATAACCCTGAGGAGTACAACAAACAACTGAATGGAGAAATAGAGAGGGCCGGAAAATCAGAATGTCTTATAATGGGAGATTTTAAATTCCCAGATATTGAGAACTCTTGGGTTGGCCAATCGCACACAAGCAAAGCTTTTGTGGATTTATTGGATGATAGTGTTCTAACGCAGCATTTCCGAGAGGCAACCAGAGGAAGTAATAATCTTGATCTGATTATCAGTAGTGATTCCATTATTAATAATCGGCGGATAAAAGAACCACTAGGTGGCCGTCATCACGTTCTCATGTGAGAATTACATATTTAAAGATTATAATATCGGTGTAAATACAACATAGTTAACCCATAGATTTGAGCTACGATTGTAGCGTAGAAGGCATCGTTTTAATTGTATCTCATAATGTGGTTGCCTACATTACCACCACACCCTTCTGGCATCTAACTCAGGTAGCTAACAAACCAATCTCAGGTAGCTACCAATCTCAGGTAGCTAACAAACTAAATGAATATTTTGCATCGACATTCACACATGAGGAGTTATTCAGCGAGGGGAATGCCAGAGGTGTATTCAACTCTAGCAGTAAGTTACAGAATCTTGAAATAACTGGGAGTAAAGTGGAGGAGAAACTGTTGAAGATAAACACAAGAAAGGCACCCGGGGTGGATGGGATCTATCCAGTTATATTAAAGGAGGCAGCAAAGGAAGTAAGCAAACCCTTAGCCATAATTATGAGAGCTTCCTTGGACTCAGGGGAGGTACCCATAGAGTGGAAATGTGCAAATGTGATCCCAATTCACAAAGGAGGATCAAAGGCTGACACAAGTAATTATAGACCTGTGAGCTTAACTTCTGTTCCAGGAAAATTAATGGAGGCACTGGTTAAAGAAGCACTGCAGGATCATTTAGACAAGACTTCAGTTATAGCTGAGACACAGCATGGTTTTGTTAAGGGGAAGTCTTGCCTGACCAACTTGATTGGATACTATGATGCAGTCACAAAAGAACTGGATGCAGGGAATAACTTTGATATTATATACTTGGATCTTAGAAAGGCTTTTGATACTGTTGCACATGGAAGACTGCTACACAAATTGGAGCAGTGTGACATTGGAGGCAAATTGCTGCTATGGATAAAGGGGTGGTTGAGGGGGAGAAGACAGAGAGTGGTAATCAATGGACACTGCTCATCGTGGACTGATGTTATTAGTGGAGTCCCTCAGGGCTCAGTGTTGGGTCCATTATTGTTTTCTATATTTATAAATGATATTGATGATGGTATATCGGGCTTAATGTCCAAGTTTGCAGACGATACAAAGGTTGGCAGGATTGTCAAGGACACTACTGACACTATGCTGCTACAGCAGGATCTGGATAGGTTGAGCAGATGGGCTGAGAGGTGGCAAATGAAGTTTAACATTGACAAATGTAAAGTACTACACATGGGAAACAGCAACCCCAGAGCAACGTATCAACTCTGTGGTACTACACTGACAGTGGTAGAGAATGAAAGGGACTTGGGGGTGGTTGTGTAGGCAGATATGAAGTTCTCTGAGCAGTGCAGACGGGCTGCAAGAGTAGCTAATGGAGTATTGTCAATGATATACAGGAATTTTTCCAGCAGGGATAAGGAGGTGATTATTCCATTGTATAAGGCGATGGTCAGGCCACACCTAGAGTACTGTATACAGGTCTGGAGGCCTCATTTCAAGAAGGATGTAGAGCTGCTGGAACGAGTACAGAGAAATGCAACAAGATTAGTGAATGGAACAAAGGGGTGCTCTTACGAAGAAAGGCTTAAGTTTTGCAAATTACAGTGTCTGGAGACTAGGCACCAGCGAGGTGATCTGATAGAGGTGTATAAAGCCTTGAATGGTTTAAGCATGCTCAATGCTGATGGGATTCTTCCTCTCGCTCAGAAAAATCACCTGAGAGGGCATAAATTCAAATTGAGGAAAGACAGATGTAGGATAGACGTGCGGAAATTTGCCTTTGGCCAGCGGGTGGTTGGTTGGTGGAACAGAATTCCATCCCTTGTGGTGGAGGGTGATAGCCTAAATAAGTTTAATGCTCAGCTGGACAGGTATTTTGAACGAACAGAGGGGTGAAGTGGAAGTGGGGTTTTTTTTTTTTTTTTTTTTTGGCTGATGCTGCATAAGCTTGCTTTCTTGCATCAAATGCCTCTACTAATGCTAATGCTAATGCTAATCTCTCATAATGTGGATATAACTTCGCAACTGAGATGGCTTGTTGTATTCCCTGGGTACCTGCCCGCCCACTGATGACGAAGCCAAAAAGCTTCGAAACGATCGTCTGGGAGGTGGTACCGCTGAAAATAAATAACAGTAGCCTTCTCTACTAGAGAAGCGTTATTTATTTGAAGTATTTAGCATTAGCATTTTTTTAGCATTTAGCATTAGTAGAGGCATTTGATGCAAGAAAGCAATTCAAAGTAATTCAATAGTAGCTATCTTGTTGTGAAGGCAACCACATTATGAGATACAGTTAAAACGATGCCTTCTACGCTACAATCGTACTCAAATCTATGGGTTAACTAGGGTATATTTACATCGATATTATATAGTTAATTATCAAAACCCATAAGGATTATGCCTAGTGCATTTAATTTTCCAAAAAGATTTAAAGATGTAACAATCATCTGGGGTAAAGTGTAAATGTGTAACTATGATCAGGGTTTTTCCCTTCATAAAGATGACTACAGTGGTCGCACACGGTTTTTAAATTCTATCCAGTGGGACCAACTGATGATGTAGTAGTAGTATTGGTAGTAGTGGCATTTATTGCAAGAAAGGAAATGTATGAGCTTATGCAGCATCAGTCAAAAAAAAAATTTTACAAAACAATTCTCTCTAAATGTTTGTCCAGTTCCTCCTTAAATTTATTTAACCTATCAATTTTTACAACGACAGATGGAAGTTTGTTCCAGCAATTAACCACCCGCTGGCTAAAGGCAAATTTCCATACATCTGTCTTTCCTCAATTTGAATTTATGCCCCCTTAGGTTCGTAATCTGAACAAGTGGAATAATCCCATCAGAATTCAGCGTGCTCAACCCATTCAAGGCCTGATAACCTCAATCAGATCACCCGCAGGTGGCTAATCCCCAGCCGCTGCAATTTGCAGCACTTAAGGCTCTCTTGGTAAGAGAAACCTTTCATTCCCCTCACCAATCTTATTGCCCTTTTCTGTACACGCTCAAGCAAATCTGCATTCTTCCGAAAATGAGGCCTCCAGACCTGTACGCAGTACTCAAGGCGTGGTCTGACCTTTTCCTTATACAGAGAGACAATCACCTCCTTTTCCCTGCTACCAAAATTCCTGTATATCATTGACAAAACCCCATGACCTGGCCTGGCAGCCGGGCTGCAGCATTGCTCGGAAAACTTCATATCTCACTGCATAATTACTCTCAGGTCTTTTTCATTTTCTACCATCTTAAGTGTAGTACCACACAGTTGGTACGTTTCTCTGGGATTACTTCTACCCATATGCAGTACTTTGAATTTGTCAAGGTTAAATTTCAGTTGTCACTTCTCAGCCCATCTGCCCAAATTTTCTAGATCCTGTTGCAGTAGCACACTGCCATTATTGTCATTGACAACCCTGCCAAGCTTTGTATCTTCTGTAAACTTTGACACTAAGCCTGAGTCAATGCATGACTCACCAGCGTCCCGCTCGTGAGCCATGCATTGGAAGTAATTTTGTCTATGTGACCCTGGTGGAGATCATTGTGGTATCTGGCATGGCGTGTCCTCTCTGCCCATCTTTTTAGCTCCTTTTGTACCTCTCGTTGGGAGAGTGACTCCTCTCTTAGGTTGAGTGGGGTATACCGCTTGTCTATCTTCCTTGTGGCCTGGTGGAGTGATTTTTCGATCAGGTTAACAATTGCTATCTTGTTGTTCAATGAGGTCTATCTGGGTCCCTTCCTCCTTCCCGGGCAATTGTCAGTCTCTCCACGGCAGCTGTCGGGTGGTGTTGGCGGCTCTTGGTCATGATTCTCCTTATCTTTCTCATGATATCCTCCAGCTTGGTGTTAGTCAAATCTATGACCGCGAAGGAATATGTTAGCACTGGGACAGCATATGTGTTCCCTCCATTCAGCTGGACTCACACGCTTTTAGCAGGCGTGTGAGTCTCTGATAGTATTTTTCGATCAGGCAGGGCTTAATTTCCTTGTGTTGTAACTGCTGAGCCTGCATCATTCCCAAGTATTCGTAGGCCTCTCCCTCTGGGATGGCTTCGATCGCTTTAGCACTGTGCAGCTAGTAGTTTCGGTTGACTAATTTTCCGTGACGCAATCCGTGGGTCTTGAATTATTATTATTACTGCTGCACTTATATTATTTCTCCCTGATTGGGAGTGCTACCTCGTGACGGGTAAAGCTCCCAAGTTATTATTATTATTATTATAATATCTCATTGTGTCCGAAGAGAAAGGTGGTCGATGAACGTGGCCGTCGACGTCTGTCTCGCATTATTTCAGCCAACCGAAGTGTGAAAGTTGCACAAATCATCGCAAACTTCAACAACGGAGGTGTCAGAAACGTCTCCACCAATACCATCAGACGATCATTAGCCGCAATAGGTTATGGGAGCCGCAGACTCACCAGAGTTCCATTGCTAACGCCACGATACAGGACTCTGTGCCTCAACTGGGCGCAAGAACATCGGCAGTGCACCTTGTATGATTAGAGTCGGTTCTCCTGGTCCGATGAGTCCCGTTTACAGTTATTTCGAGCTGACGGGAGGGTGCGTATCTGGCAGAAACCGCTCGAAGCTATGCATTCGTTATGTCAACAAGGAACTGTTGAGGCAGATGGACGGTCGGTAATGGTCTGGGATATATTCAACTGACACACTTTGTGACCTCTAGTACGTCTAGGCACATTTCTGAACGTTCCAGGTTACATGTCCCTCCTTGCAGACATATTTACACCAATGTTTTACCTCGTTTTTCTCCCTTAATGCGCAGTCATACCTTAGAAATGCTGGCATTACAGCATTGGACTGACCCGGCAACAGTCCAGAATTGAATCCTATTGAAAATTGCTGGTACATAATGTCGTCTAAAATTGCTCATAAGATGCCAACAAGTACGATTCAGCTGCAGGAGAGCATTCTAAGGTTGTGGTACCACGAAATTGGGCAACCGTATATCCAGAAGTTGATTAACTCGATGCCAGATCGTTCCAAAGCTGTAATTGCAGCTCGAGGAGGAACAACAAAATATTAAAGACTTATTTTGCTGATTTATAGTACATAATACTATTATAGTACTATTATCGGGGCTTAGAGGGGAACAGGTATCCTGTGTGTTATCAGACACTCAGCCTAAAACACTGATGGATCCAATATCTCTCTATTACAGAAGATTTAGGAGAAGTCCGGTTGGCCTGCCTCCCTAAAATCCACTCATGCACACCTTCTCGATGGTAAGCCCTGTTACGTCATTTTGGTGGCAACGAACGTGTAGAGTGGTTCTCTTCAAGACGCCTGGTCAGCGTGAAGAGGAAAAGACCAAACCCTCCAGCAATGAGAGCACAACAATACAAATGGCCCTCAGTCCCCAGCAGCTTTCACTCTCCCTCTTACGGCAGCGAGAGGATCAAAGTGGAAGCAGAGGGTGCTAAGAAGATTATAGACCTAGTCAGGATCCATAGTTTATTCTAAATTCAGATAGCGAGATTTGGAAGCTAATCAATACTTACGAGTCCGTAGAAATACCGTTCGTGAATTCCCGCCATTTTTACACGATAGCATAAGCTTAGTGTAGTATAGTGCATAATATAATATTGTCAATTAATCAGTAAATCTATTAATCTTGATAAACTTTATTGTCAATTAAATTGTATTTTTAACTCTATATATATATAACGACTTAATCGTAACAAATAATTAATACATAACTATAGTGGTACACGTGATACGGAAGTTGTATAAAGGGAACTCATAGAAAACACTAGATACCGAAAAAAAATATATATATATATATATATAACATAACTGTTTTGGGATATAACTTAAGGATTTAAATTTTGTTTTGAATTTTATTGAATTAAATCGGAATCATGACTCTGACCAGAGCAGCAAAGCAAAAGGCTCAAGCTAATGGGAGTGCTGTGGTTCAGGGGAGAACTGAGGGGGGGCAGTTGCCCTCTGAATCACAGTCTTTTAAAATGCACTGTTTGCTTGATGTTTGCGGACAGTCGGGTACGGGACATGATACTGCCAAGGGGGATGTCTTTGTGTGTGCACGACGTAAGGAGTGCAAGGAAATCAGGCGACAACTCAGCGTTGTTATGGGCCTTTATGAGAGCTTGAAGAACAGGGTGGATGCCCTCGAAGGAAATAAATTGAGGGGCCCATCAAGCTCTCAGCTGCCCACATCAACGCCAGAGCTTGCACTTGGTCATCAGGCAACACAGAGGCAGCCCCTAGGCAGAATCCGCTGGTCCCACAGGAACTAGTAGTTGTTGGTGACTCTATTGTCAGGGAAACGGGGAACATGCTTTGTAAAAAGGATAGGTGGAATAGGACCAGGGTATGTCTGCCAGAGGCAAAGGTTGATGACGTTGTAGAGCGGATATCATCTTTTAAGGGCACAAAAGGTGATATAGTTGTACACGTTGGCACTAATGATATTAAGAGTAGGAGACCGGCGGAATTACTTAGCAAGTACAGGTCACTGTTGAAAAAAAGCCGTGAATTAGGGTTGAACTTGAACGTGTCTGCAATTCTGCCCACACACGATAGGAGGGAGTATATGATGAGAGCCTTGTCGATCAATTCGGCCCTGGAGGGATTGTGCAAGGCTCAAGGGGTAGAATTTTTTTCAGCCTGGACTGTACTTGTAGAGATTGCTTCTACAGGGATGGGATACACTTAAATAGAAAGGGTGCAAGAATTTTTGCTGATGCTGTAGAGGCACAGTTAGGTGGGTCGGAAAATTGCTAGTTGGGGGGGATACATGGACTAATAGATTAACAGTAGCCACTGGCAGAGGTGGAAGTGATTCTTGCACTGCTTCTATTGAAATGAGCAGAAGCCTGAAAAACAAGATGTAGGATATTTCAGAGACTGCTGGTAGTCATTGCGGTACAAGTAAACACATGGGTTGTGTTAGGGTAGCTAAGAATAGAAACAGGTGCATGTATACCTGCGTGTACACCAATGCTAGGAGTTTGGTAAATAAATTTGATGAATTTGAGGTATTGCTCAAAACATCAAAGGCAGATATTGTTGGGATATCAGAGACGTGGTGTCACACAGATATATAGGTAATGCGGAACTGGAATTTGCGGAATACAATGTGTATAGAAAGGATAGACAGGACAGGAGGGGAGGAGGGGTTATGCTATTAATTAAGAAACACATAAAGTCCAAGGAAGTTAAGCCAGTCGACATCGATGGACAGGGCAGTGTCGAGTCAGTTTGGTGTGACATAAGCATAGGGAAATCAAAATTGAGAGTAGGAGTGTGCTATAGGCCTAATGACTCTGATGAGTATAATAAGATATTGTACAGGGAAATAGAGTGTGCCAGTAAATCAGAGAGTCTTATAATGGGGGATTTTAATTTCCCAGATATTGACTGGAATTTGTGGTTTGGTCACTCGCACACTAGCAAGGCTTTTGTGGATTTATTGTATGATTGTTTTCTACATCAGCATGTTCGTGAGGCAACAAGAGGGAGCAATACTCTTGATCTGATTATCGGTAGTGATTCTTCATGCATTAAGAATCTGCAGATAAATGAACCACTAGGTGGCAGTGATCACAGTGTGTTGAAGTGGGATTTACTCAAGGAGGTAACTACCATCAGAGGTAAAGGGAAGGGTTTTTGTTTTCGTAAAGGCGACTATGATGGTCTGAGACAGTATTTAAATTCTATACAGTGGGACCAACTGATGATGTTACCAACAGCAAACTCAAAATGGGAAGCATTCAAGGAACTAATCTTGGAGGCTACCAGGCTTCACATACCAACTAGGAAATATTGTTCAATGTTTAGGCCTAAATGGTTGTCAGATGAACTAATGAGACATGTGGCAGAGAAGAAAAATGCATGGGATACATACAAATTAATGGGTGACATGGAAGCCTATGATAGATATAAGTTGGTCTGTAACCAAGTCACAAAGGAGATTAGGCAGGCAAAGGCAGACTACGAAAAATCCTTGGCAAAGGATGCAAAGAAAAACAAAAAAGAGTTCTTTACATATTTGAACTCGAGAAGGAAAGGGATGAATCAGATTGGTCCACTGGATATTGATGGTTCAACAGTTGAGGATCCTGCTCAGGTGGCTAACAATCTAAACGAGTATTTTGCATCTACATTCACGCATGAGGAGTTATTCAGGAAGGAGAATGATGTAGGTAAAGTAAACATTGGCAGTGAGCTGGATGATTTTGTAATAACTGAGAGGAAAGCGGAGGAGAGATTGTTGAGGATAAACATAAAAAAGGCACCTGGGGTGGATGGGATCTATCCAGTTATATTAAAGGAGGCAGCAAAGGAAGTATGCAAACCCCTAGCCATAATTATGAGAGCTTCTTTGGACTCAGGGGAGGTACCCATAGACTGGAGATATGCAAATGTAACCCCAATTCACAAAGGAGGATCAAAGGCTATCACAAGTAATTATAGACCTGTTAGTTTAACTTCTGTTCCAGGTAAATTAATGGAGACACTGGTTAAAGAAGCACTGCAGGATCATCTAGACAAGAATTCAGTTATAGCTCAGACGCAGCATGGTTTTGTTAAGGGCAGGTCTTGCTTGACCAATTTGATTGGATACTATGATGTAATCACAAAAGAACTGGATGCAGGGAATAACTTTGATATTATATATTTGGATCTTAGAATGGCTTTTGATACTGTTGCACATAGAAGGCTGCTGCACAAATTGGAGCAGTGTGGCATTGGAGGCAAATTGCTGCTATGGATAAGGGGATTGTTGAGTGGCAGAAGACAGAGAGTGGTAATCAATGGACACTGCTCAACGTGGACTAATGTTATTAGTGGAGTTCCTCAGGGTTCAGTGTTGGGTCCGTTGTTGTTTTCGGTGTTTATGAATGATATTGATGATGGGATATCAAGTTTAATGTTCAAGTTTGCAGATGATACAAAGGTTGGCAGGGTCGTTAAGGACACTACTGACGCTATGCTGCTGCAACAGGATCTGGAAAGGTTGAACAGATGGGCTGAGAGGTGGCAAATGAAGTTTAACATTGACAAATGTAAAGTACTACATATGGGAAACAGTAACCCCAGAGCAACGTATCAACTCTGCGGTACTACACTGACAGTGGTGGAGAATGAAAAGGACCTGGGGTTAATTGTGCAGGCAGATATGAAGTTCTCTGAGCAGTGCAGACGAGCTGCAAGAGTAGCTCATGGTGTCTTGTCAATGATATACAGGAATTTTTCTAGCAGGGATAAGGAGGTGATTATTCCCTTGTATAAGGCAATGGTTAGGCCACATCTTGAGTACTGTATACAGGTCTGGAGGCCTCATTTCAAGAAGGATGTAGAGCTGCTGGAACGGGTACAGAGAAGGGCAACAAGATTAGCGAATGGAACAAAGGGTTGCTCCTACGAAGAAAGGCTTAAGTTTTGCAAATTACAGAGTCTGGAGACTAGGCACCGGCGAGGTGATCTGATAGAGGTGGATAAGGCTTTGAATGGTTTGAGCATGCTCAATGCCAATGGGATTCTTCATCTTGCTCAGAATAATCACCTCAGAGGGCATAAATTCAAATTGAGGAAGGACGGATGTCGGATGGATGTGCGGAAATTTGCCTTTGGCCAGCGGGTGGTTGGTTGGTGGAACCGACTTCCATCACTTGTTGTTGAAGTTGATAGCCTAAACAAATTTAAAGCTCAACTGGACAGGTATTTCGAACGAGCGGAGGGGTGAAATGGGAGTGGGTTTTTTTTTTTTTTTTTTTTTTGGCTGATGCTGAATAAGCTTGCTTTCTTGCATTATATGCCTCTACTAATGCTAATGCTAATGCTAAGAATCTCTGGGTACGACCAGGCTGCCATGCACGGAAATTGAACTTGGCCTGTTATAGCGTACGATCACTCATCGGTGAAGACAGGATATTAGAGCTGGAAAAGGAATTAGAAAATGTGAATTGGAATATCATCGGTTTGGCTGAAACAAGAAGAAGAAATGAATCACTTATACGTTTATCAAGTGGAAATCTGCTGTACACCAATGGAAACAGTGAAAGGAGTGAAGGTGGAGTTGGGTTTCTGGTCTATAAAGATTTTAAAAACAACATTTTGGAATTCAAAAGTACATCACCAAGGGTGTCAAGACTAATACTCAAGATTTCTAAGAGGTACAAGCTAAATATTATAATGATTTATGCACCAACATCGAGCCATGATGATGAAGAGGTTGAAGAAATGTACACTGAAATTGAGAGTCTTCTAGATGAGCAGAAAACCCACTACACTATTATTATTGGGGACTTCAATGGTAAGGTTGGAAAAAGGCAAAACAGCGCAGAAAGAGGAACTATAGGAAATTTTGGAATTGGTGAAAGAAATAAAAGAGGTGAAAGACTTGTGGAATTTGCAGAATCTCAAGGAATGTCAGTAATGAACACTTTTTTCAAGAAAAGGATGAACAGAAAGTGGACACGGAAGAGTCCAAATGGATTAACAACTAATGAAATCGACTTCATCCTCACTAACAGAAGATATATTGTGAATGATGTTACCGTCCTGAATAAGGTAAATGTTGGAAGTGATCACAGAATGGTAAGATGTACACTTGATATAGATGTAGGAAAGGAAAGGAAAAAACTGACTCGAGTAAATAATACAAAGGTCTTTGAAGTATCAGAGGAGGAGAAAAAGCAGTATGTACTGGAACTTAAGAACAAGTTTGAGCTTCTGCAGACTGCTCAGCACCAAGATATCGACGAGGAATATTACAACTTTCTGAAAGTGATAAAGTCCAAGAAAGCTATAGGGAAACAGAAATCCAAAGAAGAAAAAATGAGTCAAGAAACACTTGTGATGATGAACCAAAGACGACAAATGAAGAGCAAGAAAAACACTGACAGGGAGAAAATTGAGTATACTGAGTTATGCAAAGCCATTAGAAAGAGACTCAGAGAGGACATAAAAAGATTTAACACAAGAAAAGTAGAACAAGCATTTAGGGAAAACAAAGGATTTAAATCAGCAGCCATGAGCAGTAATACAGAAAGACAAATGATACTGAAACTGAAGAATAGCGATGGTGTACTTACAAATTTATAAATAGCAGAGAAGGCATAATTCAAATAGGAGAAGACTATTATAGAGAATTATACAAGGAGCGAGGGAATGATACCAGCAGTGGGGAAGATGGATTGCAAAGTAGCAACCCATACGACATACCCAATATTCTTCCTGATGAGGTAGAACATGCATTGAAGAAAATGAAGAATCGGAAAGCCCCGGGGGAAGATGAAGTTACTGTAGAGTTGTTAAAATTGGGAGGAAGAGACATAACACAAAAACTGGCAAGGCTCTTCACAAAGTGCATTAGAAAAGGTGTGATGCCTAAGCAGTGGAATAATGCAATCATAGTTTTGCTGCATAAGAAAGGAGATAAATCAGAAATTGGAAATTATAGACCAATTAGCTTCTTATCCCATATCTACAAGTTGTTCACCAGGGTCATTACTAACAGATTAGAAAGAATACTTGATGAGAATCAACCGAAAGAGCAAGCTGGCTTTAGGACAGGATTCTCAACTATGGATCACTTTCACGTAATATCACAGCTAATGGAGAAAGCAAATGAATATAAAACACTATTATGCCTGGCATTTGTGGATTATGAAAAGGCATTTGACTCCATACGGCATAAGGCAATGTTTCGGGCACTGGAAAGACAAGGCATAGATACTTCATATATTATGATTTTGAAGAAAATATATGAGATTGCTACATCCTTTATTAGACTAGACAAAGACAGTAGCAAATTTAAAATCGAGAAAGGAGTTCGACAAGGAGACACAATAATTCCGAAGCTGTTTACTGCTGCCCTTGAGGAAGCTTTCAGAAGATTAGACTGGTTGCAGAAAGGAGTCAATATGAACGGAGAGTACCTAAACCATTTACGATTTGCAGATGACATTATAGTCATAAGCCACGATCCCAAAGAATTAGAGGAAAATCTTAATCAGTTATGCACAGTTAGTAAGGATTTTGAACTAAAGATGAATATGGCTAAAACAAAAGTAATGAGGAACAAGTATGCCACGGAAAGGGAAATAATGATTGAAGGAGCAGTAATTGAAAAGGTGGAGTCATATACTTATCTGGGACAAGTTATTAGCTGTAATAATGATAAATGGCTGGAAGTCAAGAGAAGAATAAATTTTGGATGGATAGCATTCAGGAAATATAGTCACATACTGAAGAGTAATATCCCAGTTTGTCTGAAACGTAAAATAATGAACCAATGTATATTCCCCACAGTGACTTATGGAAGTGAAACTTGGGCACTCACGAAAAGAATGGAAGAGAAGCTGAGAACTACAGCGAAGAATGGAACGAATTATATTGGGAATCAGACTGTTCGATAAGAAGAGAAACACATGGAGTAGGCAGCAAACTCAAGTAAAGGACATTCTTATCAAAACTAAGGAATTAAAATGGTCTTGGCCAGGCCACATAGCTCGGAGACATGATGACAGATGAACTAAGAAAATAACAGAATGGTAACCAAGAAGAGCTAGACGAAAACCTGGAAGATAAAGGCGGAGATGGGTAAATGAAATTCATGAGTTTGTGGGTAGTAAATGGATGGCCAGTGCTCAAAACAGAAGGAACTGGAAAGTTGCTGGAGAGGCCTTCATCCTGCAGTGGATTGAAAATGGCTGATGATGATGAATACTATTATGTTAACTTGTCATTTCAGTTTGAACACGAAAATGCAATAAAACGTATGTTTAGTTGTTATTTGCATTTATCATATTTCTATTAATTACTATTTGGAAAATTAAATGCACTAGGCATAATCCTAGTGCATTTAATTTTCCAAATACATTACCACCACACCCTTCTGGCATCTCTCATAATGTGGATATAACTTCGCAACTGAGATGGCTTATTGTATTACCTGGGTACCTGCCCGCCCACTGATGACGAAGCCAAAAAGCTTCGAAACGATCGTCTGGGTGGTGGTACGCTGAAAATAAATAACAGTAGTCTTCTCTACTAGAGAAGCGTTATTTATTTGAAGTAATTCAATAGTAGCTATCTTGTTGTGAAGGCAACCACATTATGAGATACAATTAAAACGATGCCTTCTACGCTACAATCGTACTCAAATCTATGGGTTAACTATGGTGTATTTACACCGATATTATATAATTAATTACTATTTTACCCTTGGGGAAAATATTTATAGCAATTAGGTATATGATGTGGAGTCGTTTTTATTGGATTTCATTCACAGATATATATAGTCCATTTGACAAGTACATTTCGAACGTTTTTGAAACCCACAATGCAGCTCAAAACACATATACAGTACATGTATTTTCAAAATTCAAGTGTGCAGTTTTTTTGTCCGCCACTGTAGGTTACTTGCAGTAATTCTGTTGCATAAATTTGATCGTAATGCCTGTAATGTTTGCTTCGCAGGAAGAATAGTAGCACGTGTTTTCATATCTTATTGAGTCATGGGTTTAGGTGACGCCACTTGAAAATAAGATTCAAACCGAACAAATTAATGAATTGCTTTATCGAAAAATTTTGCGTAGCCCCGTGTTTTGCAATATGAGCCATTTTGTAAAGCCTGACATGATTTTACGTGCTAATGTATTTGAGTTACTAATATTAAGAATAATGTAAAAGATTTCACAGTTGTCATAGTACAAGCTGATTAAAGATAAATGGCTGAAGAGTATATATGGGGTGAACTTATATGCGAGGGAAGGACCGAAAAGAACTTGCCGAATTGTGTAAGTCTCAAAGGAAGAAAATTCGTGATAGGAAGAGCTAATGGTAAGGAAAAAATACATAGGTTTAGAAGAGAATAGGCGATTTTTTTGATATAAGTACATGCACATCTAAGGCATAAATTCTGCTAGAGGCGCTTTTGCTGCAGGGATTTCAGTTCGGTATCTTCTGGTCTCAGGCATAAATGTCACTGCCGAATTATTCATTGGGCACGCTGCTTCGAGCCTAATAAGCACCCAAGGGCCGCAGTAGTAGAACAGATATATATAGCCCATTTCACAAATACATTTCGAACATTTTTGCAACCCACAATGCAGCTCAAAACACATATACATGTGTTTTGAGCCGCATTGTGGGTTGAAGAGTATATATGGGGTACACATATACATATTTATACACATATTTTCAAAATTCAAGTGTGCAGTTTTTTTGTCCGCCACTGTAGTCCCATATCTGTGCTGGCGCAGAAATGAGAGAAAAAACTTGTAAACTTGCTAAAGCAGTCAATGCGGTAAACTTTAAAATAAGGCATTTTACAATCTGGAATTCTTTAAACTATCACATTTAAAAAAAAAAAAAAAAAAAAAATCAATATTTTAGAATCCAGAAATATAAGAAAGTCATATTATAGGGGCTCACATCTGGTGAGTATGGGCTTGGCACACCCAGGATCCTGAGCTGGATATCATCATTCTTCTCTTTCTTGGTGATTCCCCTTTTACTTTCTTTCTCTCTCTCTCTCTCTCAGGGTAACTTGGGAATTTTTTTTTTTTTTTTTGGCTAGTGCAGCATAAGCCTCAGGCTTCTTTGCACCATATAGCTAATAATAATAATATAGTATATTTTTCTTTCCCTCTTAGAAACCCGCAGTAATCTCCCATCATGGCAGTGTCCCTGATCTTGGTACCACTTTTCTATCATAGGTATGTCCCTGTGAGTGTTCCCATTGCTTGTCACTTCTCCCAAATTTGAGGGAAAAAACTGAGGTGGGAATGCAGAAAATGAATTTTCAAAAATATTCAGTAGCCCATGTTTATAACATTACAGTACAGTTGACAACAGAGGTTCATAATTATCTTCTTTCCTAAACATAACTTCTTTCCCACAACAAAGCAATTGTAAGCTGCTCGTTCGGTACCATATAGCTTTGTTTCAAATACATCATCTTTGAGAAGTTTCTTTATTTGAGGCCCAATGAAAATTCCTTCTTTCAGTTTTGTGTCTATTAAATTGGGAAACACTTACTTAAGTAGTAGAATCCAGAGCAGCAGTGCGTAGTACACGCTTCTTGATTAGACCGGGGTTTGAGCCCGTCACCACCAAATACGGAGGTTGCGGAAAGGTCAGGGAATGACCACCGCATATACCCGGAGCAATATGTTAGTTGCTAATGCTCCTAACAACAACAACATAACCAGTCCTTTTATCTGGTGCCTCATTTTATATCACTTCTTCCAGGGAAAAATTCTTCCTTTTCTGCTGCTGCACAATGTAGTAGTAGTGGCATGTGATGTAAGAAAGCAAGTGTATGAGCTTATGCAGCATCAGCCAAAAAAAAAAATCACACCATTGCCTCCAAATGCCTGTCCAGTTCCTCCTTAAATTTATTCAACCTATCAACTTCCACAACGACAGATGCAAGTTTGTTCCATATGTTCCATGACAGTCCCACAAACATAAAAAACAACAGTATTTTGTGAAACCTACTCATAGGCCAGTGAGTAATCCAGTTGTCTTAAGATCACCACGTCTGTGGTGATCTTAAGACAACCAGCAAACCCATGGTACTTTATTGCTCATTTTTCATGTTTCATTCGAGCCAACAGCATGACGTAAATAAACTGCTGAGAGTGCATTTCCGTTGTGCAATAAAACTGCTTTTAAACCTAATTTTGAGGCATTAATAAATATGTGCTATTGATTTATTAGGATTATCTTCAATGCCTGGTTTGTTCATACGACTATCTTTGGAGAAACATACTACCTTCCATAACAAAATATTTTAAAAACATTTTGTTAAACTTTTGATTATTTATTTATTTGTATACTAGTAAAATAATAAGAGGAGTTTACCTCAATATATTACGTAGAACACTTCCGTACAGCTCTGATTCATTCTATTTATTTGTATACTATAATTTTTAGTTCCTGCTTCAAGTAACTTCCACTGTTGTAACCCGAATCAAGTTTTGTTTGCTCTTCAGATATATTTAATTCATGAACTAAGTCATTCATCTCTTCTTGCCTAATTAAGTGAGGTGCATTATAATTTTCTGTTTGGTAGTCCAAATCTGTTGAAGTGTATGGTTCAGCAAAGTCTGCAACATAAGCACCTTTGCCATATTCATCACTGCTTCCTTTATCCCATGATTTTGAGGGGATCTGGTACCAGCAGGTTTTTGTTATGTGGAACAGGCCATATTACAGATTTTAGGCAGATATTTGATTTTATGTTGGATTTTAAGGTGTAACAGATTATTTTACAAATCTGTTTTTGGTGCTGCCGAACCTATGACATGCTTACGTAAGGCAGCATGCAAGATTTTCTTGGCATGTGGTGTACACTATGCCAAATTTTTTTACCTAGTGGTTAAATAAATGAAACTTAGGTTAGTGGTGTACAAGCATGCAACAAAATTTTTTTCATAAACCTATAACCAATTGTGGCACACTCCTATGTACATGTCACTATAACAGTACATATCAGTTATGAATTATCAGCCTTTCGCACACTGTTTTCCTTGATGCTATGCAATAGAATAAATGCCATAATTTTTTTCTGGTTTCCTTGTTTGTAATATGAACTTATTACTTCCATCTATTGATATGATATATTTTTATGATGCTGTCATTTTTGAAATTCTCAATTTTTTGTTATATATTATTTTATTTCTTACCAAGCTGTATAGGTTTAATAATTGTATGATAGATGCTTAAAAATTCTCATGGATACATAATTTTGTTATTTCAGCAAATTTATTTTACTCCAAATGAATTTAACTGGCTTGCTACATTTCCTGCGTTACGTATTAGATTTTTTCTTTCCTCATATAATCATCCATCTCCACTGAAGACTATTCTCAAATAATACAAAATTACTAACTCATTCCAATTTTTAGTTGTGTAGTCTTACACTCTAAATTTTCTTTGTCTCTCCCAACTCTCAAAAATTTTGTTTCTGTGTAACTAATTTTCACACCTAATTTACACCCTGTATTTTACTCAGATCGTCTTGAAGAAATCTCATTTTTCTATTTCACTGTATGTTGTTATCTGCGTATAAATATGATCGGTAGCATTTAATCGCATACTTGAGCTTTGGTACCTCTCTTTCTTCTTGGACTCCAGATCAGGTGCAGATAAATGCATCTGTGTGCTATAGCAGTGGTTCCCCAACTACTGAGATCTATGGACCCTTTCAAAAATCAAAAAAAGGTTTGTGGACCCCTATATATAAGATATGCATATGTTTTATGTATATATATATATATATATATATATGTGGTTGACCATATGTTTTATGTGTGTATATATATATATATGTGGTTGACACTGTTTCATGGACCTCCTGAAACTGGTCTACAGACCCCCAGGGGTCTGCGGATCCCAGTTTGGGAAACGCTGTGCTATAGGATGATACGTTACCAATAACAAATTTTCATGAAGATTCTGTTTATCTGTATTTATTGGTGTTTCTTTTTGAATTTGGGTATGCTAATTCTGAATATGACCCTGGGTTTTTTTTCCACAGCATTAAGGGTTTGATGAAACGAAAGAAATGTAAATTTTCAATAATTCTATACCAGATTTATTATTTATTCTATACCTGATTTATTAACTGTCTGATGTCTATTCAGAGTAGAGTATTGATCTTTGCTACAAGTAAACAACACACTAAAAAAATCACAGATTGAAAAATAGAATCCCTTCTTGGGTTAATCAAAAAAAAAAAAAAATTCTCCAAAAATGTACATTTTAAATGCCTGCTTTTCTGGTTGATGTGGATATCCTGAATCAGGAACATGAAAAAGTTTGCCCATCTTAGTTTCATTGCACTTTCCCTTGTACCTCTTCTGCACTGTATATCTTGGTAGAATCTTTTGCCAAGCTCTTCACTAAATCTCCTACATTTGGTCTGAAAAAATCCAGACGAGTATGCAAGTAATAGAGCTTGATTGACATTCTTTGTCCCATTTTTCCATAATTTTCAATCAAATTGTGAACTAATTCTTTGTAATGTTCACTTTTAATATTACCAAGAATGCCATTTGCTATAAAGCAGTAAGACTGCCAGTCATTTTGCTAAGCATCAGTCACTTTGTCTTGTGAAGCCAACATATTATGGACATTTAACTTCTGTATGAAGATGTCACCTTTTTGATCCAGTGTTTTAACCAGTCCTAGCTTGATATGGAGTGGAAGAAGTATGACTTTGTTTCATGGAATCAAGAGCTTATGTACTGTGTTCTGTGTGTAAGGCTGCAGCTCAATTTGCAGATCATTCTTTTTTCCTGTAGTGTGCAAGTAATAGAGCTCGATTGACATTCTACAATCCATTTTTCCATAATTTTCAATCAATTTGTGAACTAATTCTTTGTAATGTTCACTTTTAATGTTACCAAGAATGCCATTCTTGGTAACATTTTTGGTTTTAAAGATATTGGCATCAGACAGTATGTCTGATGCCAATATCTTTAAAACGTACACTGTAGTATGCTGTGGTATTATTCCAGTATGCTTTCTGCAAGTGCGGTATGCACTTGCAGCAGACATACTGGAATAGTACCAAAAAAAAATTCCATCTCGCACAACCATTCGCTCTAAAAGTTTGTCCAGTCCTTCCTTGAATTTATTTAAGCTATCAACTTCCACAACAGCAGATGGAAGTTTGTTCCAGCAATCAACCACCTGCTGGCTAAAGGCAAATTTCTGAACATCAATTCTACAACTGTCTCATGAAAAGTCCCATCAGCATTGAGCCTGCTCAACCCATTCAAGGCCTTATACACCTCAATCAGATCAACTCTCAGGTATGACTGGTGTGCCTAGTCTTCAGACACTGCAATTTGCAGAATTTAAGCCTTTTTTTATAAGAGCACCCCTTCATTCCCCTCACCAATCTTGCCTTTCTCTGTACTTGTTCTAGCAACTCTATATCCTTCCTAAATTGAGTACCCAAGGCATGGCCTGACCATTGCCTTATACAAAGGAATAATCACCTTCTCCCTACTAGCAAAATTCCTGTATATCATTGACAAGATCCCCATGAGCAGCCTGTCTGGCTGCTCAGAAAACTTCATATCTGACTGCCCAATTACATCTGAGTGTAGTACTGCACCATACGTTACTCTGGGGTTGCTGTTACCCATATGCAGTATTTTGCATTTTGTCTTTTGGACACAACCAACTGATGATTGCTTAAGGAAAGGTGCTATTACAGACTTTACTCTCTTTAGAAATGCTGAGTTAAAGTTTTGTTTCTAACAAGAGTCCTGTTATCTAGACTTGACTGTCAAGTGCATTTTCAAAGTTTTATCACAGAGAATATCTCAACTGAGTTTAGTTCATATTACCAATAATAATACTGAAAATTAAAATGCTACCAGTACAAACACCAGCACCTTGAAATGTCATCAGTTCAAAATGCAGGCAGGATTAAAATATTGATTATTCATAATAGGTTAGTAGTATCCGGTACTAACCAGAATGGTTATTTGTTAATAATTTAAATAAATTTTCTAATGTGAAGTTTTCGGTGAGTTTCATGAGGTAATACATCCACATTTTCATGACAGAAGTGTATAGGTATTACTAACTGATGATTATTTTTATTATATGGAGATCTAAACCCAGGGGCTCACATCTGGTGAGTATGGACTTGGCACATTCAGGGTCCTGAGCTGGATATCATCATTCTTCTTTTTCTTGGTGATTTTCTTCTACTCTCTCTCTCTCTCTCTCTCTCTCTCTCTCTCTCTCTCTCTCTCTCTCTCTCTCTCTCTCTCTGGGTCACAGGGTAAATCAAATTTTTTTTTGGCTGGTGCAGCATAAGCCTCAAGCTTCCTTGCACCATATGGCTAATAATAAACAGATTATTTTCTAACTAGTTTTAGTGGAATCAATTAGTTTTGGTTATACATCCATCTTCACGAATGTCAGCTACAGTGTGCATTTCTGCAGAAAATGTGGGGGGGGGTGTCCTCTGGACTTCTGCAAATGATTTATCCAGCATATTCATTACATGCTTGTGACTTTATGTAAAGTTTCCTTTCCTTTTGAGCCCCCCAGCTAGAGTTGTGGTGGAATAACATCACCTGCACCATAGGATAACACACCAGTGGATTTATCCATAATTTGAGACGAACTAAAAGATCATCATTGACCAATTGATAGGCAGTTCCTGTAGCATTCTGACCAATCAGCATTTTGATCAATTGGAATATTGATACTTTCAGCACTTCAGTCAAGTGTCAGTGTTTTCATAGTTAGCATGCTGGTGTTGGTATTTAGAATATCTTGGTGTTTTCACCCATTCAGCATTATTATGATTTTTGGTATTATGACTTTCAACAGTTATTATTATTAGCCATATGGTGCAAGAAAGCCTGAGACTTATGCTGCACCAACCAAAAAAAAAATTTTTGAGTCTCCCTGTGGGTGAGAGAGAGAGAGAAATATGATGATATCCAGTTCAGGACCCCATGTGTGCTAAGCCCCTACTTACCGGATGTGAGCCCCTGGGGTTAATTTTACTGCCATCTAGTGAGTAACTGTTAAAATTCTAAGCATGAATAAGATAATCTGTTATATTTAATTTTTCTGCATTAACTAGGAGTTTGAATTCAGCCATTTTATTGACAACATTCTGAAATTACTGTAGACATAGTAAAGACTAAGTATTCTTCTATAGCTTATGACTCTGACACACCCTTTGAAGTTATTTAGGCATATTTCCCTAGCATTATCTTCCCACTCATTCAAAATGTTGCTACCCTCAGAACACCCTGCCAGCATCAACTGTTGCGGCAACAAACAAGAATACTTGAGATAAGTGCAAACATTACTTCGACCCATATCATTTGACCAACTAGCAGTTTCCTGAACCCTTAAGGTATCCTCAGTGATACTGGCAAAAATCCCTGCACCACCTTTGTTCAAATGAATACTGACCCTACAAAAAAGATTCCTTCTACCTTCAAGTGCATGCCATGCTGATAAAAATTTCCCTTCATAGAGCCTTGCAGATTCCCTCAAGCCTTGAGTTAATCCAGAAGGCTATATAAAAACCATAACTACCATATTTCCCCACGTATAAGACGTACCTTAATTTTGGGGCCCGAAATTTAAAAAAAATGTATTACATAAAGTTATTGAACTGAAGTTTTATTCATCATAAAATTCATACAACTCCTCATCACTGGCAAAACTCCCATCCATTAGCTTGTCCTCATCTGTGTCTGATGACGAATCACTGTCTTCATATATTGCCTCGTCCTCAGTTCCATCTATGGCATTTGAAATGCCACACTTCTTAAATGACTTGACAACGATCTCAATCATGATATTATCCCAGGATCTTTTCACCCAGGTACAAACTTCTCCTATATTTGGTTTCTTCACTCTTCCTGCTGGTGTCAAATTGTCCTCAGAAGACTTCATCCATTGGTTCCATTCGTCTCTCATGGCAGCTTTGAAGGGTTTGTTAATGCTGACATCAAGTGATTGGAGCTGGGATGTCAAGCCTCCAGGTACAACAGCAAGTTTTGTTTTTTGCTCTGCTGCAATCTTCTTTGTGTTTTTTGTTATGTGTGCCCTGAACTGATCAAGCACCAATAAGGCATTTTTGCATAAGAGCCCACCTGGTCTCCTGCTCCAAACTTTCTCAAACCAGATCTTCATCCCATCCTGATCCATCCAACCCTTGTCATGAATGTGGACAATCACTCTTTGAGGAATGTCTTCTTTTGGCATTGTTTTGCATTTGAAAATCAGCATAGGAGGCACTTGGTTCCCTCAGCACAACAAGCTAGAACAACTGTAATGGCTCTTTTCATGTCCACTTGTCTTCACAGTTACAGTTTTCACCCACTTCTTATCAACAGTTCTGTTACTTGGGACATCAAATTGAAGGGGGGACTTTGTCCATATTTGCAATCTGTCCCAACTCAAACTGATGTGTCTTCTGACATTGAATGACAAAATGATGAAATTCAAGGACCTTCTGCTCATAGCTTTCAGGCATCTTTTGGGCAAGTCTGGTGCGTGTACGCATGCTTAGTCCATTCCGTTTCATGAACCTGAAGCACCAATTGTGTCCTCCTTTGAAATCAGTAACTTCTTTTTCATCAGCATTTCTTCTTGCCTCATGCTGAACCATCTTTGTGGACACAGGAATTCCAATTGTCCTTTGCTCTTCAATCCATATCTTCAATTTCCTCTCTAAATCAGGCCATTTTGCTGACTTGCCTCTCATGGCCTTCTGCCGTGGCGTTTTCAGTAGGATTTCTTCTTCCTGTAGCCAGTCTCGGATTGTTTTCTCAGTTGGAGGAGGACCAAACTTACATTCAGCAGCACGATTTCCATTCACTTTTGCAAACTGGATCACTTTTAACTTGAATTCAGCACTGTATGAAAATCTTTTCTGAGCCATTTCTGGGCAGAATGTGGCAAAACGTAACCTAATATACTGGTAAGAAGTGCAAAACAATGAGCGCAAAGACAACAAGCGCGAAAAAGCGGGAAATGCAAGTAAAAAAATCTACAACCACTGTATAAGACGCACCCAGTTTTTAGACCCCAAATTTTTCGAAAAAGGGTGCGTCTTATATATGGGGAAATACGGTATATAAAAACCATCGTCCCAACTAGATGATGGTGCACCTGTATATGACTCAGCTAGAAAACGAACATTACAATGTCTCAATACCATTCAACACAATACCCTTAGAATAGCCCTAGGTACTTTCCAAACATCACCAGTCCACATATTGATGCACATGAACCTCCATTATTCTTTTGGAGATAGATGCTACTGTTTTATCTGCCTTAGCATGTTTAACTTCTTTTATGACTTGATTGCAGACTAGTTTATATCTGCTGTAGGCATCTATCTACATCCTTCCTCATTTTAGGAAGGATGTAGATTTGCTTGAGCGTGTACAGAGAAGGGCAACAGGATTGGTGAGGGGAATGAAGGGATCCTCTTACCAAGAGAAGCTTAAGTTCTGCAAATTGCAGTGGCTGGAGACTAGGCACTTGCGCAGTGATCTGATTGAGGTGTATAAGGCCTTGAACTTCTTCCTCTTCCTGCCGCTATAATACCATTTTTTATATAAAAAAAATTGACTATGGGAAAAAACAATGCAAAATTAATGAAAACCATTCATATTTTGGGCAACAGTTTCTGCAGCCACTAAGTCATTTGGGGGCCTGAACTTCCTGAAGTGGTTGTTGCTCTGGATGTTTCAAATACCCCATGTGTAATTTGACCATTGTTCATTTGAAGGCTGCTGTTCTTGAAATTATTTAACTGCTGTCTAACTGCCTTTTAAAGTGCCTCTGAAAGTTACAGCTAGCAAATGATGCATTTTTGATGATAAAATTTAAGAAACTGCTGAGTGTACGAAACTCCCCAAGTATTAGGCCCTGATCAGTGGCGTAACTACCATGTAGGCAGGCAAGGCAATTGTCTCCATGCTCGGGCTTTTTAGGGGCTCCGCATCTTTGGCTGTCTCCTGTTTTTGCAATTTTCATTAATTAAGTAGGGGGCCCTGAACACGTTCTTTGCCTCCTGGCCCGAAGAAGAATAGCTACGCTACTGGCCCGGACCATGGTATTTCCACACCCCTGGCAGAAAGATTTTACTGTGCCCCTTTACTAAGGAGATATATATATTTTTTTTCATGATTTGTAAATTTTGGTGCTCCGGGCAAGCTCTAATCCGGCACTGCCAAGTATGTATATAGATAAATGGCTTTTGTGTTTTGGCTCTGTGGCAATAGATCTACATTTTTAAGATTGTTTTGAACAATGTTAATGTATTAATATTTTTAAAATTTTCCTTTTGCTTTCTGTTATCAGTGTTTCATGCTTTCATCATGCTTTCTGTTATCACTGTTTTCAAATAATATTCAATAGTTTTAATAGATGGCAGCACAAAAACAGCTTTGAAAATCAGAGGAGATTGCACCTTTTTTGATTTTCAAAGAATATATCCGTCAACCTCAGTTTGCTGATTTGGGCTTACAGAAGTTGAAATTGAAGGTATTCTCTGGAATTGATCCAGAAGTTCACGATCAATGAAACGATACATAAATAGATATAGAGGATGTTGCATCAAAAAAAGTAACTTTTCAAAATTCAGATTTGATTTGATTTGATTTTTGATAATTTCACCCTGATGTTCGGCAGTCTAATTCAGAACGAGAACATATTCATATTTCAGAGAATTTTTACAAATTTTTATTTTTGTGAAACTTCAGTATTCAATGTACAAACTCATCCATGGAGTATATCACTATCCAAAACCCACACATTCAGTAAACTTACTGTGAAAGGCTTCAAGATGTCGTTATTTGTGGCAATAATAGTTCATTTATAAACAAACAAAAGCAGTCTCTGAAAAGCATTATTATAGTGACTGACTTTAATGTTAGAAAAGGGCTCTATACTTCATGTAAAATTTGCATATTTTGTAATAAAACCTCAGTCTCTTGCATTATTGCTCATTAGAAATAGACCCCATAAATTGAAATGGATTTAGTGGAGAAAAAATCAGCCACAAAGAAATCATAAAATGGTATTCAATTTTCTGAGCAATAGTGTTAACCTGTTCTTTTGGTTTCCATGAGAAACTAATTTTGATAATTCTGGAGATAGATGCATTTGTAAAGGAATCCCACACTTCTCACTGGTGTTTTCTCAATAGTGTAATTATGAAACATGAACGCTTCCTGTCAGTTTGTTTGAACAGATTAACTTTAATTATAGGCACCCTATATTCAGCAAACATTTTTTGTACTAATGTGTAGCTAATTTTAATATAACAGTTATTATATTTTCACCAGTATTATTTCTTTTATAGACTGTGATCTTCATATGGGTATAAAAATGATATCTAGTCACCACTGTTATCTTTTGAAAGATGACCAGAATCGGATATGGATTTATGATACTAGGTGAGAAAATGTTACAAATTTTGTTTGTTAATATTGGTTAAACTTAATTCAGTTGATTCAGTGTGAATGTAAAATTGGAAGCTTTTCACTACCTATGCCATTAAATAGTAGGGCTCAATTTGCTCTAATAGCAAGGTGAGATTATATATATATGTAGCGTAATTTATTTCCAGATATATATATTTTGCAGTTGCTTTGTCTGTTCAGTAGTTTGGTTTCCATGTGAGTATTGCTTCTCTGTCCTATTATTTTACACTACATATGGACCAGTGGTATGCAAATCTACTGCACTGGCTGTGTAATCCTTGTATCATTCTTTCGGGGCATGGATTTGTGTAGCGTTCAAAATGTAGTGGTTCCATGACCATTATTATTATTAGCCATATAGTGCAAGGAAGCCTGAGGCTTATGCTTCACCAGCCAAAAAAAAAAATTTTCTGAATTACCGAGAGAGAGAGAGAGAGAGAGAGAGAGAGAGAGAGAGAGAGAGAGAGAGAGACAGAGAGAGAGAGAAATAGAAGGGAATCACCAAGAAAAAGAAGAATGATGATATACAGCTCAGGACCCTGGGTGTGCCAAGCCCATACTCGCCAGATGTCAGCCCCTGTGGATTATGGCCTCGTGGTCCATTGACAAGATGGGGCATAATGGTCAGCCTTTTCTATTCAATTCGATATTATGGTATGTTCTACTTTTTATTTTATTTTTATTTTTACTTTATTCTCTATTTTTACTTATTTCTGTATTGTTTGCCGGTTACATTTACACATAGTGATATTTCACGCATTTCAGAAACTGGGGCTTAGCAACAGGGGACACTACTAAATTTTCCTTTAATTTGGACACTTTTTTCTAACTCATCTAATAATGTTTCTCCAACAGTTCTCTATTCATAATTTTAGATGTTAAATTCTTCTTCGTTCTACTGGTTTGCCATGCTATTGGCATACTTTCATTTCTTTTTATTGTAACATAAAATTACACTCATACAGATGAAATTAGAAAGAATTAATAGAAAATACAAAAAGATGGAGAAGTATTTAACACAAGGTGCCGGGCATAATAGAAGAAAAGTAAGAAAAAGAAAAGAATGAGAAATATAAAGAAAAGAATATTAAGAGCCTACAAAAAAAAAAAAAAAAAAAAATATATATATATATAAAAAATTATTTAAAATTAAAGGCTGAATCAACAAGCCAATCAAATGTAGATAAGCTGAAAGGGAAAGAGAAATATATGATTAATTAATATGAAAAATAGTGAGCATCAAACTGAGAATAGGAGGATGGTAAATAAGGCGGGAAAACGTTTGATGCAAACTAAACAAAGTTGGTACATAGATCAGGCATTTCATCAGGGGACTACACCTCATCATGTACCAAACCGCTGCGTTTCTATGCAAATTTATGTTAATGTTAATTTTATGTTTATAAAAATAATAGAGAAAAAAAAAAGAGGGAGAAAAAGATAGAACCTCCAAAAACATAAGTAAGGTAGCAGTGTATGTAATTAAATTAAAGAAATTAATTTTTTTTTTTTTTTTATGTAAACCCCAAACACGAGAGGTATCAGAACCTATAGTACTTAGTACCGTGCTTGGATTGGAGGTTGAGAAGACGAAAGAAGATATTTGTTGACATTGGACTTGAACTTCTGTAGACTGTAATTTCAGGAAATACGTATGAAGGAAGGTTGTTCCAGAAAACGGCAGTTGAATGAATAAATGAGGAAGAAGAAAAGTTGGTTCTGTGAATTGAAGTTGGGCAGTAAACGGATGTTGGCTGGTGGAGGCACATGTTCTGACTGTTTTGAAAGAGAGAGCATGAATTATAGAAGCCAATTCAGAAGAACAATGCCCATGGAAGTATCTGTAGAAGAGGCATGCAGCAAAAACAGTACGTCTATGAAACAGAGTGGAGAGACTCTGTTAGAGACGAGTCATTAATTAACGTAACTGCCCTCTTCTGAATGGAATCTAGAAGCCTTGGGGCTTCTAGATTCCATTCAGAAGGTTTTGGGGGCACCGCCCCAGATGTAGGAACAATATTCCATGGCAGGGCGGATTTGCGATTTATACAGAGTGAGCAGCTGTTTGGAAGAAAAGTAACGCTGAGAGCGAAAGAGAAAACCAAGTTTTTCTAGATGCTGAGGAAGCAATATTTGTAATGTGCTTGTGCCAAGAGAGATTAGAAGTCAGGGTAATCCCCAAAAGAGATATATCATTTTGCCTAGAAATCGGAGTGTCACTAAAGATAAGCATAGGAGCAGAAGAATCCTTTTTGCGAGATATAAGACGACTGAGTTTTAGAAGGGTTGAAATCAACTAAGTTGTCTTTGTCCCACTGGAGATCAGCATTTAAGGAATTGGTAGCAGATTTTCGAGTAGTCGAAGCTGATTGAGCAGGGCAAGGTTTCTCAAAATGGAAAGTAGAATGAAATGTGCTAAGATGGAACTTGTTTAGTAGACCTTTATGCCAAACAAGATCGAAAGCCTTTGAGATGTCAAGAGCAACTACTTGTGTTTCACCGAACCTTTCCATTGAATTAGTCCATAAATGGGTAACATAAGCCAGAATATCACCAATGGATTGACACTGACGGAACCCATACTGGCGATCATTGATCGGACAGAAGGTTTCTAGGTAGTTTAAGAGTTGGCGGTTAATTGATTTCTCCATTACTTTAGAAAGAGTAGAAGTAATTGCAATGGGATGATAATTGGATGGGAGGGATTTGTCACCCTTTTTTTGGAACTGGCTGGATATGAGCAAATTTACAAGCAGAAGGAAAAACACCTTTGGAATAAGAAAGTGAAAAAAGGTGGCAAAGAATAGGAGTAAGTTCAGGAGCACAGGTTTTGAGAACAAGTGGAGAAATACCATCAGGACCTGGAGTTTTCTTAGCATCAAGATTTGTCAGAATCCTTCTGACATCCTTTTGGCGGAGACCACAGGAGGCATTGAATGGAGTGTGTGGGAATGGTGGGAGGTGTTTTACCAAGATCATTAATACATGAGTTGGAAGAAAAATGGGATGCTAGCAGGTCAGATTTCTCCTTGGCTGAAGTAACAACTGAACCATCTGGTTTGGACAGAGGTGGGAGCAGAGATGGGCAAAAGTTGCAGCCAATAGCTTTGGCAAGAGACCACAATGCTCGGCTACCATTAGGGCAAGAAGCAAGTTTTCTATTCTTAGCCTGTTCAAACTCTAGTTTGGACTGATTAATAACTGTTTTACAATTGTTGCGAGCTTTGGTGTAGGCAGAAAATGAAACTGAAGAATTAGAAACAAGCCAATTATGATATGCAACATTCTTCTCTTGAACAGCCTTAACACATTTATTGGAAAACCAAGGTTTAGATAAAGGACAAGATTTTAAAGTGGAGTGTGGGATAAAGGATTCCATTCCTGCAAGAATAATTTCACTGACACGATCTGAGCAAACGTTGACATCAGAAGTTTTAAAACAGTAATCCGACCAAGGAAAAGAAGAAAAGACGTCTCGCAGGTCATCCCATTTTGCATTCTTGTAATGCCAAACAACACTAGGTTTTGAATAGCATGAGACAAAGGCTCCATTGGAGAAGAGACAATCACCAAGTTGTGATCTGAAGTGCCTAAAGGACCTCTCACTTCGACCGTGTACAGTCAGTCCTCGTATAGCACGATAGTTGTGTTCCTAGAAACCCTCGTGCAATAAAAACAACAGGCCCTATGGGAAAAATAGGGTTAGGTGCCGACCACCCAAGATTGAACACACATTGGTAACCAAAACATTACCAAACACAATAAATAATCGTAATAAAATACTTACATATTTTATAACGATTAAAATACGTAATAAAAAATAATATTATAATTTTTTATAATATTTTTTATTATTATATTATATTTTATTATAATATAATAAATAAAAAAAATACATATTTTATTACGACTTGTGGGGGTGGAAAAGAAAGATGACTTATATATTTTGTATTTATTTATTTATTGCTCTTGCATTTTTATTTCGTTTATGTGTTTGTCCACTTTATTCTTATTTCCCCCACTTACGCATCTGACTTTACTTCCTAGGAGAATTCCAGATTCGTGGGAACTTCTCAATTGTGTATAATTCCCTTCGGAAAGGCTGAGTGTTCAGGAATAACAAACTCACAGATTAATAAAAAGTTTATTTACATATATATATATATTTACATTTACATATATATATATACAACATAATATACAATTGAATAAAAAAAAACATGTAATATGCATACAAGGTTAAGTCAAGGATACCTTGCATATACTATTCTTATATTACCAATCAATATGCTATTTTCATCATTATAATCTGTGTTCTCGCCATTCTGTTACAATACACTGAAGACTAATCTTAACTTTCCTAAAGTCTCTATTTGTTATTAGTCTTTCAGTTAGATCAACAATTCTTCATCAATACAAACACTATATTCAATTATCTATCCTTAGAACATTCAAATATTCTCGTATAAAATTTACTATATTCAATTATCTATCTTTAGAACATTCCAAGATTCTCACTATAAACTTTATTATCCTTCTAACATATTATAATCATTTGAACAACAATTTAATCTATTACTTATCTTTTGTTTCTCTTGCATTTTACAATAACCTTTTTTGAATCAATTAAATTTTGTTAGTATATATATATATATATATAATTTACTTAAGAGATAATTTATCTATCAAGTTACTTCTAGTGCTATCTCTGTTTTTCATTAATTAATCACAGTTGTTAACTTACAGTACTTAATAATATCTCACCTACTTCTATCTTTTTTCTTTCCTTTCCGAGGAGGTTCCAAGCTTTCCTGGCTCTCAGGGTACCTTCTGAGGATCTCTTTCATCAGCTACACCTGAATTAGCTACAGATGATTTTTAGGAACTCTTTTCTGCACTGGGACTGGCGTTCTTTCTCCACCGTATTAAAACCTATCACAAGGAAAACTCATAGGGCATCTCACCTATCTCCTTCTCCACTCCACTTTATTAAAACTCATCACAAGGAAAAACTCATAGGGTGCTACCCTCGTTTTCCACTCCACCTATTAAGAACTCTTTCAAGAAGAAAACTTCCCAGGGCGCTACCCTTTTCTTATTCCCACCACGACCAAACACTCCACTGTTAACTGACACATATTTCCTACCACAACAGAACCCTCAACTGTCCATGTTACTAACTCATTTTACTTATCTCGACTGCTGTGTCCGCTGACTATTTCATTTTCCCTAGCACCAACAAAAACTCAACTTAGAATCCCACTAACTCATTTTCCTAAACACCCACATAACTCAACTTGGGGATCTGTGTCTAACTCATCTTCGCAAAACACTCCCAAATTCTCAACTCTGAGTCTTCTAACTCATTTCCATAAACACACACATAAAACTCAACACATAAAACTGTGCCTCTTTCTCTCCCTGTTCACTCACTTTTTTTTGTTCATCTCCTTTTCTGTACCGCCTACATATGTCAATTCCGCCCTAGTTTTCTGTTTAACCAATCTTACTCATTTTATCAACTTCCACTCTCTTCTTATTCGCTAATTTTATTTTCTCAAGCTGATTCCTTGTTGCTCGATCTAACTTCTTATTTTAAGAAATTTGTAAACTTTCTCAGGCTGTCAGTACCTTTGAAGTCAGCCGCTAATAGTTATACTGTAGTAGACTAATTTTCCACGATCTAAAAACTTGCCATCACTGCCAGCCAGAGCCAGACTTCCATCTAATTCCCAGCATTTGTTCCGTTTTTTACTGTCCAGGTGTAACTGATTAAAGAAATGTCCCGACAGCACATGGTCCAGCTATTGTTTACCAGAGTTGACACCTTTTACTAATAGCCGTTGCTACGGGTTTCTATTGTTCTGGTTTGCCTGTGTGAGCTGAGAGTTGAAGTGTACCTAGCTTGCTAATAGCTTTTCACTTACCGCTCCCCTTGTATAGACGTTATCTAATTTAATCCTTGCCGTGATCTTAGTAATACTCTTGACTTGTAATGTTCCGCTCCCCCATATTGCTTTATTATAAGTTTTACTTTAAATAAATCTCCCTCTTCCACAAAATATTATATTTGTAAGATTTTACAATATCTGAAGTGACCTCTCACTTCGACCGTGTACAGTCAGTCCTCGTATAGCACGATAGTTGTGTTCCTAGAAACCCTCGTGCAATAAAAACAACAGGCCATATGGGAAAAATAGGGTTAGGTGCCGACCACCCAAGATTGAACACACATTGGTAACCAAAACATTACCAAACACAATAAATAATCGTAATAAAATACTTACATATTTTATAACGATTAAAATACGTAATAAAAAATAATATTATAAATTTTTATAATATTTTTTATTATTATATTATATTTTATTATAATATAATAAATAATTAAAAATACGTATTTTATTACGACTATTACGTAATAAAATATTGCTAATGCTTTTGCTTCTATTGTAAGCAAACTGTTTTTTGTTTGATTTTCTATCCAAACAGATGATGGCCGTTCCATCTCTTCCAATTCTTTGTGTCTTAATCTAATGGATTTTAATTACTCTTTGAGTTGTTCCTGCTATGAAAGTTGTTTTTTTCTCTGCATTCTTTGTAATTCTCGGCGTTGCCTCATTTAGGTCTGTAGCATGTGCAATATCACATGGTCTTTCATTTTGCTCAAAGCGTTTCACAGTTTCATATTTTTTCACTATCGACAGTGGCGGACTGGCCACAAGCCTTACCAGGGAAACCCCGGTGGCCGGTGTGATTTTGGCCGTAAACGCTAGTGTGAGGCCACTACAAATTTTCCCGGGTAAGAATTTTTGACACAGTCCGCCTATGTTTATCAATATTGCTTTTTTTTTTTCTGTCTGAATCTGCAGTGTCTTCACCAGGACGCTTGCTTTTCACACCTTTTAAATATTTTACTCATTTTTAGGGAATAAAGCACAATTACAAAACGAGGACGCTTCACCAGGACGCTTACTTTTCACACTTTTTAAATATTTTGCTCATTTTTAGGGAATAAAGCACAATTACAAAACGAGAAGGCACGCTTGATACACATAAACAAAGCTGCGCGCGTGTAGAAACTGAATAAACAACACCGTAAAGGCAGAGATACACCGTAAAGATACACTATTAACACCTCACATTTTACTAAAGCACATTTCTGGGGGTTACTACCATAAAACAATAAAAACAATTTCCAGTTGTGTTTCTGCTAGTGGAATCTGTTATAAACTGGTAGTAAACTCGATCTAATTGCATTCGCGATAATACCGATAGCTGGAATTTTACGTTATTATTGTGAAATGTGTTTCCCCTTCACTGATATAAAACACATAAATACATTTTCAGAATCTCCTCTTCATTCCTATCGTGTTGCGTTCAGTTGGGGTGATTCCGCGTTTGACTGCCATTTCTTGTAAACACAAAGGTGAATCGTGCATAAGCAAATTCGGTTCGTGTTATATAAGATATCGTTCCCCTATTTATAAATCGTGCATGATCGAATTCGTGTAATGTAAACACATGTTATACGAGGACTGACTGTACTTAGAAGGGTTGATTGTGAGAAAAACATCAAGCATGTTGGCTGTGTGATTAGGATCGTCCGGTATTCTTGTAGGTAAATGAACAATCTGTGCAAGGTGATTAGTAATTGCAAAAGCCTCAGCATCTCGACTAGCTGGGTCAGTGTGACTAGAAAACGGAAGCCAGCTGGAGTTGTGAACATTAAAATTACCATGGAAAATTATCTCACTATTAAGAAAGCTGGACTGGAGAAAGTCAAGTTGCAAAGAGAGGAAGTCAAAGAGCCCCAAGTGATTAGTGGAGTTGGGAGAATGGTAGAAACAACAGATGAATTTGACACAATGAGGTAGAGAGATTTTAAGCCAGAGAAGATCAAAGAGAGGAGATTCCAAATTGCCAAGTCTCTGAAAGGAAATATCAGAACGGACATATGCACAAGTACCACCTTTGAGGCGAAAGGAATCATAGAGCAAATAATTTGGGCATCTGAGATGAGCAGTAGTTGAATAAACCGATAACTGAGATTCTGTCAGCAAATGTACATGGGGTTCGGCAGACTGCAAATGGAAATGGACATCGTTGAGATTAGAATTGGGACCACGTATATTTGTGAAATGAATTAGGAAGTGCTTGGGAGGTTTAGATCTTTTCACAGATAAGCGTGCTCTATTAATTTGACAATTCATGGTGTATTCAATAGTAAGAAAAAGTGGGTGGGACATGCTGTATGAAGTAATGAAATTTTTGGATATGGCGTACACATGGTAAGAATATACCCAGATCCTTGACATAACATGGCCTCGACAATGCTCCCCGCATGCACACTACTCGGACTCCCTCCAATCACTATCTGGAAGAGTAGAGGTAGCAAGATTATACACTAGCTGATCTGGAAGCCTCCTAGAGAGTTACCAATAGGTTTGGTCCGGTGTACTAACTAGCGGCCGGCCTGCGAACACCGTTTTAGAGCTGTACCCTCGAAATGTAAGGAATATTGGATCTCACCACGATGTTCATCATAACCTCAAAAGTCATCAATCATACTGCATGATGGAAGAGATAGGGAAGGGTTGACCGGAACTTAGTACTAGAGACTAAACATGGGTTCCACCGCTTCAAGCCTCCAATAAGGAAAGTGGTGGTATTGCACCGGTTGATGAGAGTCATCTACCACCTAGTACTGCCTGGTAACATAGAGGGGCGGCATTCCTCCATGTGGTGCAGGCGCCACACCTCAACCCCTGCTTATGTTGGTTCACACCTGGGTGGTCACCCACCATGTACTTGTGCATGGAGGTTATACCCAGGATTACTAACAGTCCCACCATCGTGAAGGTACAAGCAGAGGATTTGGCTGTCACAGACGTCCGGACTTCACCGAAATTGGGTCCACTTGACTTGAGTGTCACCCGAATATCAGTTCCATCAGTGTTTTTGACTCCCAGGTAGCAAGTACAGCTTGTCTGGCATATCTGAGGGAATGTCTCTGACAACCTGAAGGACCAAAAATTAAACAAATTAAAGTATAAATGAATTTAAAAAAAAATAATAATAATAAATGCCTTGATTGATTTCATGCATATAACTTGAGAATATATAATTTAATGTAAAGGCGGAGGGAAATGAAAAAGTAGTGAAAATAAGAGGTGAAAATTCTGAATCGCTCCAAGGACGAAAAAATAGAGCTGAGTGTATAAAAATGTTTTGAAAAAAAAAAAAAGAGACGAAAAAGTGAATTTGGAGATCATAAATGTATTAAGTGTGACAGGCGGTGGTAGAGAAATGGGAAATAATGCAGGGCAAGGGAAGGAAAAAGGTAATAAAGATAAAGGAGGCAAAAATAGCAAGAATAAGAAAAGTAAGAATGTCCGAATCACCCTCGTATTGCACTAATAGTTCAACGGACAGAAGAAAGAAGAATAGAAAGATAAAGAGAAAAGAATTTAGAGGATGCTAGGCAAGCTAGGTGTGTAAATACCCAACCTCTTAGAGAGGGTCTTGGCTGAGAGAGTATTAGTTGAAGTAGAAACTAATACCACTAGCCTGTGCTATATTTCAAAATGCCAAAAAATACAGAATGCCGAAAAATAAAAATATGTAAGGTAAAAATGATGAATAATAGAGAACAATTAAATACCTGTTATTCGTTAAGTTATGTTACATCAAGGTAGGCAAAAATGTATTACTAAGAAAGAAAATATTTCATCAAGATAGGTAGGTATAAATGGAAAAAAAACAGAAGAGCTATGACAACTGTGGAGTTGCTCAGTAGAAAGCTGAGTAAAAAAAACACTAGTGCCCTCTATAGCTATTAAAATAGAACTGAGTGAGTTGAGCTATCGAAAAGAAATAAAAATGAATGTGAAACTAATATTGTGTATATTAAGGTTGACTGACTGGAGAAAAATTGTGAAGAAATGTTTTCACATTTCTTCACAATTTTGAGCAACATGCCATAGACAATGCAGCTTGTCTGTGGCTGTTATTTGCCAGGTAAGCAATTTTTTTAATTGCTAAATACTATCTTTATTAATCTTCCATCTACCTGGATCATCAGTAATAATCATAACGTCATCAAAACCATTAATTCTAATACTTACATTTTCAGCATTGAAATATATGACTTTTCAAACCTATTTACCTCTCTGCTACATCAAGTTCATGAAAATATCATCTGTACATAGATCATTCGGCTTGCAGATTTCATGAAAACATCTGTACACAGATTTCGGCTTGTAATCAAACACTTCACTAATACCTTAAATGGCCTTTGTGCTAAATTATTCAATAATGATATTCAATTAACTTTATCAATTATAATATAAAAAATATGTCGTCATTCATCAAACAAAAATTTGGATTTATTAAGTCTCATTTTGGTTAGTACTAACCTGATACTTGTATAGTTGTACAGATGTATATTTTAATGGTGGTGGTTCCACTACTTTGAAAGCGAACGCATTACATGACTTCTCTCTGAATGATATTTATGCTTTTTCACTCTCTAAGTTTATTTTATTTATTACTATTAATAATCATTTACAATTGTAATGGTATTTTATTTTATTTTCTTGTTACCCTCTATGGCATGTTGCTCTTTCACATTTCTTCACAATTTTTCTCCAGTCAACCTTAATATACACAATATTAGTTTCACATTAATTTTTATTTCTTTTCTATAGCTCAACTTACCCAGTTCTATTTTAATAGCTATAGAGGGCACTAGTGTTTTTTTTTTTACTCAGCTTTCTACTGAGTCTGCTTTCTACTTTTTACTAACAGTCCCACCATCGTGAAGGTACAAGCAGAGGATTATAGCTCTTCTGTTTATATTCCATTTATACCTACCTATCTTGATGAAATATTTTCTTTCTTAGTAATATATTTTTGCCTACCTTGATGTAACATAACTTAATGAATAACAGGTATTTAATTGTTCTCTATTATTCATCATTTTTACCTTATATATTTTTATTTTTGGCATTTTAAAATATAGCACAGGCTGTTGGTATTAGTTTCTACTTCAACTAATACTCTCTCAGCCAAGACCCTCTCTAAGAGGTTGGGTTTTTATGCACCTAGCTTTCCTAGCATCCTTTAAATTCATTTCTTTTTATCTTTCTACTTTTTATTCTTCTTTCTTCCGTCCTTTGAACTATTAGTGTAATACAAAGGCGATTCGGACATTCTTACTTTTCTTATTCTTGCTATTTTCACCTCCTTTATCTTTGTTATCTTTTTCCTTCCTTTGCTCTGCATTATTTCCCATTTCCCTACCACTGCCTGTCATACTTAATACATTTATGATCTCCAAATTCACTTTTTTGTCTCACCTTTTTTTTTTTTTTTTTTTTTCAATCAATTTTTATGCACTGAGCTCTATTTTTTCGTCCTTTGGGCGATTCAGAATTTTCACCTCTTATTTTCGCTACTTTTTCATTTCCCTCTGCCTTTACATTACATTATATATTCTCAGGTTATGTACATGAAATCAAGGCATTTATTATTATTATTTTTTTTAAAAATTCATTTATACTTTAATTTGTTTAATTTAATTACATACACTGCTACCTACTTATGATTTTGGAGGTTCTATCTTTTTCTCCCTCTTTTTTTTTCTCTATTATTTTTATAATCTTTCCTCCATTAACATAAGTTTGCATAGAAATGCAGTGGTTTGGTACATGATCAGGTGTAGTCCCCTGATGAAATGCCTGATCTATGTACCAACTTTGTTTATTTTTTCCCCCTTATTTACCGTCCTCCCACCCTCAGTTTGATGCTCACTATTTTTTGTATTAATTAATCATATATTTCTCTTTCCCTTTCAGCTTATCTACATTTAATTGGCTTGTTAATTCAGCCTTTAATTTTAAATAATTTTATAATTTTTTTTTTTTTTTGTTGGTTCTTAATATTCTTTTCTTTATATTTCTCATTCTTTTCTTTTTCTTACTTTTCTTCTATTAGGCCTGGCACCCTGTGTTAAATACTTCTCCATCTTTTTGTATTTTTTATTAATATACTTTTCAATATATTTTTGTATCCTGTTTTTGCAGCTTTGCGCATTCAGGTGCAATTCCTGTTTTTTCTTCTTCTTTACATTTTCTATTCATGCATACTATATATATATCCACCCTATTAATATAAAATATAAAGCAATCATCCTGACCTATCAGGCTGTGTAAATATGTACAGCGTATACCCCTTAGCCTCTTTGGTGTCTCACAGTCTGGAAAACTTGTGCCCACTGATTGGCTAATTAACTGGGGTTTACTTATTTTAAATTTAATATATATTTTCTTAATTTTAACACATTTTTCTTTTAACTCTTTATATTAGATATCTGCTTAATTTAAAACTTTTTACACATTAAAGGTTTTAACCCGAAAGGTAAAAATGGTTTTCCACCATTTTCAACACCACTGACTTAAACGCTTGTAATCTATCCCAGAACTTCATTCAGGGTCCTACTAGAGGAATGGGAATCGTAACCCCAAACTGCCCGAGTTCCACCTTTGTCACTCTTCCTCATGATACCATTTGCTATCCTTAACCTTATTTACTTTCCTTCTTGAGCGCAATTATGTTTTGAAAGCAATCAAGATGCTATTTTCTACTATATTCTCTATTTTTGCCTTACAATAAGTTCATCGTTTATATCACGCTACTTTACAGTCAATTCTCTATTCTTTCCTGGGATGCATGCTACATGTGTTTAATCTGTTCTTACCCAATCGTAATTGTACGTTCTATTACTTCCACTCTCCAACACGTGTCACTTCACCTTTACATATACATGCCAACAATTGGCAGGAATCTTTCACTTTTGGAATCTCCTACACTGCGTGCTGGCACGCTCTTCACGCCCCACTTCCCAGCTTCAGCATGGCACATTAGTAGGTACCACCTCGACCCACTAATTTATTTTAATTCCATCTCATTCTTTCTATCTTTGAATTTTATTTCCTTAGTTTTTTCACTTTTATGCCAGTTGTTATTATTATTAGTATTTCTTCTGCCTCTAAAGGGTCAGCCGCGAGATATATGTCAGCTTTTACACTCCTTTCCCACTTTTATTCACTTTGCTATCACAGTAATTTACACTGTACTGAGTATATCTCGTGTTCAAAACAGAGGCCCTTGCTTATCTGTTGCATTTCCCTTGGTTTTGGCAGCTGGCTCCTGAAGAAAATGCCAAATCATCATAATTGCAGCAATAAGTAATCTCACATTACTAATTTCATATGTTCTTTACAGGTACTTTCTTGTAATTTTCTATGGATTCAACAGATAGTTCTTTAGACTGCTCTGCACCCTATATCAATAGGCTCTATATATTTTTATCTTTCTATATATATATATATATATGATGTGAGGTTTGTAAAATAGATAGTGTCTGTGAAAATGGAAATGAAAAGTACACATGGTGCCTGAACTAAGAAAAGTTTAAGGGATAGTAAAAAGTGGAAGTGAAGTAGTGGTTAAACAGGTGAAGGAATTTGAAAAACCTAGTACAGAAATGAACTGGGACTTGAGGAAGCAAAAAAATAACAATATATAAATATGGTGAGTCAGCACTGTCATCTCTAGTTTCACTAGAAAACGTGTTGTGTTCTGTCCTACTCCTGAGGATGGTCTGTCAAATTTCAAACAGGAGAATCATACTTTTGGCACTGATTCGTTTAATTCCATCTTTCTTAAACATGAAAGTAATCTGCATATACTAAAATGACATTCCTTCTTTCTCTAAGTGCAAGGATAAACGTTGTCTTAACCTGTCCTGCCATGGATAACCCTGAAACCTCCCATTGCCTTAACTCCACCCCTTTTTGTAAAACAAAAAATGTTATCTACCTCCTAACATGTAAAATTTGCAACATCAAATATGTAGGACAAACATCTAATTCTTTAAGTATCAGAATAATTGGACACAGATCAAAAAGTAAAAATCTTTTTTTAGGCAGTAACAATGATACAGACTTTGAACTGCTCCACTTCCATCACCATAATTTTAGCAATGCTATGATTAAAATCTTAGCCATCATAGAAGACAACCACAAACGTGAATACAATGAAAGCACCTTTATGTGTATTCACAAATCACTGTACCCACATGGTTTAAACAATAAATTCTTCAATAAGATTGTCTGTAGCAATAGATCCTTGAACACCGAGCACTGTATCTACCAATTATTTAACCTTAGTCATATATTAAAAAACAAAATTCACAGACATGCTTGTGGTAGCAAGAAACAAAAACCATATAAAAATATCAAATTCAACTTCTCTAATATCCTAAGTTCATGGGCCCATACTACACTTGATTTGCATAATACTTACCAATTCCTGTTCAGCATTAAAAAGTCTGTTCTTAAAGTATTTGTCTCATCCAGCCACAAATTCGAGTTTACCAATATACAACTTAAACACATAATAAAAGACATCAGTTTTTTTTTAGAAATGGAACTATTACTTCTCACTGCATTGAATATTGTAACATTATATTTCTCCATAAATGGCTTGACAAATATACCTTGGCCCTCTATTCTTAACAAACTCAATAACCTACTGCCTTTCAACAACTGCTATAAATTTGATATACATCACTGTTTCAATTATGACCCACCATTAGGATTAAAAATCTGTAACTACAAACAACTTGCCACTAATTTAGGTAATATTTCGCTTACTGATCTCCCATGCCATTGCAATAATCCAGTTTATGCTCCTTTTGTGGATCTACATTATGGACATATCATAACAGGAAATTTAAACATCATAAATGACAATTTAAAAACAGCTGTGAGTAAAGGGTTCAAATTCAGACCCATTAACCGAGTTAATCTTAATTACATCAACAAAAAGCTATATCTAGGCCTTACACATTTTACCAACAAGCTTGCTTATAAATATACCATTCCACATGAAGCATTTCAAAACTGGATAACTATTATCTATCAAGACATCGAAAAAGCTATTGCCAAGTGCTACAAACTTAATAATAACCACCACACTTCATTCTGCAATCTGAAAAAACATATTTTAGAATTACAGGACAATTTTATTATCACCCCAGTTGACAAAGCATCCAACAACTTTGCAAACAATTCTGCAAACAATTCTACTTCATTCAATTTTTATTCATTTCTAATTCTACCAGGATCAACTAAAATCTGAAATAGAGAATAGCTCCACATGCAGTCTCAATCCCACTTCAACAATAAAAAAAGCTTATAGTTTTGCATAAAGAACTGCACACCAAAATACAATACTCCACCCTTCTCTTCCTTTATATGATAGCCAAATTCCACAAACAATCAGTGGGTTTCAGATTCATAACCAGTTCCAAAAATAGTGTCTGCTACCTACCCTGCTTAACTAGGTCCAAATAATAAACATAAAGGTGTTTTATTCTAAACTTTAAATTTAACAGCAAACAGACAAGATAACAGCTAGCCTGACAGATAACTTTGAAATGAATATACAGAAAGAATACAGAAAAAAGTGCCAACAATAATTTTCATTTCAGTTGTGGTGATTTTTTATTTATTTTATAAATGTGCAAAAGAAAGCTTATGCCGATATAAGGAGAAAGGAGGTAAGAATAAGTATAGTAATAGTACCTCAATTTCCCTCGAATTACTCTAATAGATCTTGAGGTATAAAATTTTAGAGTTAGAAAGTAAAAAGTGAAAAGCAAAGAAAAAGGTTTTTATAATGCTACTTAGGATATACCGGGAGCGTAACTGCTTGACCCTTTAGTAAGGGATCCTGGTATAAGGGGTTAAAGGAATTTATTTAATGGACAAATACAGGATTACAGTAATGAAGAAATATAGAATAACAATTGTAGATATTATTATTATTAACTACAAGTTACGCTCCCAGTATATCCTAAGTAGCATTATAAAAACCTTTTTCTTTGCTTTTCACTTTTTACTTTCTAACCCTAAAATTTTATACCTCAAGATCTATTAGAGTAATTCGAGGGAAATTGAGGTACTATTATACTTATTCTTATTCTTATTCTTACCTCCTTTCTCCTTATACCAGCGTAAGCTTTCTTTTGCACATTTATAAAATAAATAATCACCACAACTGAAATGAAAATTATTGTTGGCACTCTTTTTTTTTTTTTTTTTATTATATTCTGTATATGGTCTCAAAGCTATTTGTTGGGCTAGCTGTTATCTTGCCTGTTTGCTGTTAAATTTAAAGTTTAGCAAAAACACCTTTATTAGTAATGGCTGCATGGTGCAAGAAAGCCTATGGCTTATGCTGCACCAGCCAAAAAAAAAAAAAAAAAAAACGAATAAAACAATGATAAAAAAAAATAAATAAAATAAATAAATAATTAATAAAAGAATAGGAAATTAAACCTATCATTTTATGTGCTTCCCTGACCTGAAGGTACTATCCAGATGACCTTTGAATTTCCCCAAACTGTCAGCCTCTACCACTCATGTAGGCAACTTATTCCAGTAATTTATAACTCGCTGGCTAAAATAAAACTTCCTGCAGTCCAATCTAAACATTTCCTCCCGTAACTTGAATTTATGTCCCCTAGTTCTAGCATCATTTATAATCTTGAAAATTTCGTCCTCATCCATTTTACTGATGGATCTCAGAGCCTTAAACACCTCAATAAAATCTCCTCTAAGGTGTCTAGTTTCCAAATTCTGCAACCCACATATTCAAAGTCTTTCTTCATAAGGACTCCCTTTTGCCAATCTCACCAGGCGAGTTACCTGTCTTTGCACCCTTTCAAAGAGCTTGATGTCTTTCTTTAGGTGCGGTCTCCATACTTGAACATAGTATTCCAAGTGTGGTCTAACAAAAGCCTTATATAATGGGATTATCACGTCCCTATCTCTACTTGCAAAAGTTCGATAGATCATTGATAGGACACCATGGGCCTTCCTTGCAACCTGTTTACAGTGCTCGGAGAATTTCATGTCTGACTGTATCGTAACACCCAAGTCCATTTCCTCCAGTACTGGGTTTAGCTGAACTCCACCAAGTGAATAAATTATTTTGGGATTAATGTTTCCCAGGTGTAATACCTTACACTTTGTTGGATTTAAGCATAGCTGCCATTTTTCTGACCATTCCTGAAGTCTATCTAGATCTCTCTGAAGAAGCTCAGCTTGACAGTGATCATTAACTATTCTACCAATTTTAACATCATCTGCAAATTTAGATATCACGTCCTCTATCCCTTCATCGATGTCGTTTATGAAAATTAAAAACAACAGTGGTCCTAATACTGATCCTTGGGGAACCCCACTTCTTACATCAACCCAATCTTAGGAATAGCCATTTATCACAACCCTCTGCCTCCTGCCCTGAAGCCATCCTGCTATCCATCTAAGGATTTTCCCAGTGATTCCTACCTGTTCCAGCGTATAAAGCAACCGCTCATGTGGGACTGAGTCAAAAGCTTTGCTGAAATCTAAATAAACAATGTCGAAATTATTCCCTAAATCCAGCTCGTGAGTGACCCTTTCAAAATAGTGAACCAGATTTGTTAAACATGATTTTCCCTTTACAAAACCATGCTGAGTATCCTTGAGAATTTCAATTTGATCCAAATGATCCTGAATTCCACCTTTAGTCACTGCCTCCATGATTTTCCATACCACTGAAGTCAGACTGACAGGTCGATAATTATCCACTTCACTCTTAGTGGCACCCTTATGTATATTATTTGGACCTAGTTAAACAGGCAGATAATAATCAGAAACAGATAGCCTTGCTAATTATTTTTGGGATATATTGAATGGGGTAGCCCTTGAAAATGTTCCATTCAGTGTATCCGAATATCAGTAATTAGCTACATAATCATTATTTTATTTTATTCTATTTTATATAATATTTCTAATGATATGTTTATTTCTAGGATATAGCAAAGTAGACCAGCATGGGCTTTATACGTTCTTATGGCACACAGAGTACTTTTATGCCTATGTTTTTATACTCTTTTTGAGTACTTAATAGTACCAATTATACTCTTACTATAGTAATTATATATATGGGCCTGCCAGAGTACTTAAATAATCTTCTGGGTGCCTGACCTGCCTCCTCGTGGCAAAGTGTGGGCAACGGTGGGTCCCAATGGCTAAATGGTCAGGAAAAACAACAGAACATAACTCTACACAACAAACCACTCCCCACACACTTTTTAAATCTTTGGCCTCCACAGAGTTCTGTGTCACATGTACAAAGAATACAATGTGGAAATACTCTGGTGCTGTCAACTAACACTTTACATGCAATAAATCCTTCAGGAATTTCTCCCCAGTCCCCCAACAAAGGCATCCTCTTCTGGTCTTGGTCACATCCTTTTCCTTTTCAACTCTAGTCTTTGGCATAATTTCAGTTAAAAATATTTAATTCGTCCTATAGCATTAACTGCCCTTATAACATTGTGATATGCTAATACTACACTAATAGCACTGTACTCTTCCTAGCTGCTATAACAGTATATGCATTACATATGTCTTATAGCAATATATATATTACGTAATATACGTATTATAACAATATACAGTAAATGCCGGTTATGGTGATGTTTGCAAATTGAATTTGATTCTAATAAGCAAAAATTGATGAATATTATTCATAGGCTATAAAAATAAAGATGCAAAGCACAAGTTTACACTTTATTACCAATTAAATGATGTGTGAAAATCAGAAGAATATTATCCACAGTCACAGCAAAATAAAAATAAATTTATACTTATGTACAAAGCTTAATTAATATACATATTAATTAAACATAACATTTTGTAATATGATTATTATTTTAAATAGTCACTTATTTTAGATTGTGTTAAAATATCACTACAAAGTCTATTTATAGATTTTTCAGTATTGTATAACGGACTACATTCACAATCACTTGCACCAGTTTCTTCCAACACCCTCCTCAGGACGGCAATCGCTTTACGAGTTTGTCGTTTTATAACTGGAATTCATTCCAGTTCATTTTCATCCTCCTTGGTGAAATTATCAGTAACAGACTGGGCAATTTTTTCTTCTGTTAAAACTGTAGTAAAATATCACAGAGACATTCAAAATTGATTCTTACAACTGAAGATGTGATTATAATAAACGATGAAAGTGTAGTGCATTTCATTGATTTGAATCAGTTCTTTGAAATTTGGTTCTCTAAAGTGGCTGATTCTATTAACCAATGATCAGTATTACTTATATGCCCACACAACTAGAATTATAGTCATCTTTCACTTTCGGTTCTCTCTCTCTCTCTCTCTCTCTCTCTCCCTCCCTCACACCCATTCCCCTCCTTATATGTCCTCTTGTAGCCCTTCTTGCTGATAAAACAAATGGCATTAATTTGCAGAACAGTGAAATCCTGCAAATTTGCCCTTTAACATATAGCTGCTGTAGTATTTCTTCTTTCCATCAAATTTCAGTGTAAAATTTCTTTAATATACTGAAAGGTACAAATTATACCTTTCAGTATATAGGCATATTGTTTGTTTGGTTATGGTTCCCAGCATTTGTAGACATTAATAAAATAACATTTTTACTTTGTTGGCTACCTTTGTTAGATAAATGGTTTGTTAAAGAGGATTAAACATCCTAAATTTTTTTTACATATTTTAACTTGCTGTTTTTTATTTATTTATTTATTTTTCAGCCTGAATGGAACACTTGTTAACCGTAAAAAGCTGAATCGTGAGCAGGTAATATTTAAATTTTTTAAAATTTTATTATTATTTATTATTATTAGCCATATGGTGCAAGGAAGCCTGAGGCTTATGCTGCACTGGACAACAACAAAAAAAAAAAAAAAAAAATTCCGAATTATCCTAAGAGAGAGAGAAGTAGAAGGGAATCACCCAGAAAGAGAAGAATGATGATATCCAGTTCATTTTCATAACTAACCACTCCATTACTATAAACTAAATTAAGAATTAATACATAATGAGTTTCATTGGATTGTTACTATTTGCTATCAAGGCAACTCTGACTGTAATGATCAGCATTTTTTGTGTGTTTTTGTGATGTTGCATATACATAACAAGTTTGTCAATTTGTGGAATGGTGCCTCGGTGGGCAGGAGCAGCAGCAGTGCGTAGCACACGCTTCTTGATTAGACCCTGGGCTCAAGCACGTGACCGCCAAATATGGAGGATGTGGAAAGGTCAGGGAATGACCACCGCATATCTCCGGAGCAATATGGCCTTAGTTGCTAATGCTCCTAAAAACCAAAATAACAACAATAATAACTTGTGGAATGACAAACCAGGATGAAATCTTGTAGGTATATAACCATTTGTAGAAAATCTGCTAGATAGTTCACCGCACTGAACCTGTTGGTAACTTTGAGAGGCATTTGAATCAGTTAGTGACTGGAGGAAATTCAAATAGTGTGTGAATGGGAGGTATTGTCAAGGAGCTAGGTATATTCATACTGTGGATATACTATATCCAAAAATTTCTTTAATTCATACTTGTTCCCCTACCCCCTCTTCTTTTACTTTATCTGTTGAATGCATCATGAATTGCCAAACTAAGAGAACAAACTAGCTGTGAAAAGATCTAAACCTCCCAAAAACTTTCTCATTCATTTCACAAATATATGTGGCCTGAGTTCCAGTTTCAGTGATGCCCATTTCCACCCACCTACAATCTACTGAGCTCCGCTTACTTTATCTGACAGAATCCTAATTATTGGTTGTCTCAATCACTGCTCATTTCTATTGCACTAATTATTCTCTCTGTTTCCTTGTCTTTAATGGTGGTACTTGTGTATTAAGTCCACTTTGATATTCTTTGTCAGAGACTTCCTAATTTGGAATTTCCTCTTTTTGATCTTTGGCATATTCATTCTGTCAGATTCATCTGTTGCCTCTATCATTCTCCCAGCTCCACTAATCACTTGGACCTCCTCAACTTCCTTTCTTTGAAACTTGACTTTCTCCATACTAGCTTTCCTAACATTAAGGTAATTTTCCTTGGTGATTATAGAGTTTGCAACTCCATCTGGCTTCAGTTTTCTAGATACACAGACCAAGTATCATCAAGATACTGCTGCTTTTGCAGTTACTAATGACTTTACTCAGCTTGCTGATTACTCACCAGAATACCAGAAAATTCTAACCACATGTCCAACAATCTTGATTTTTCCTCACCAACAATCCTTCAGATACTTAGTATTATTAGTGGCCCTCTATGCCAGTCTTTCCCAACCTTTTTTCAGATGCAGATCACTTTTATATTTGAAGTGCAGACCACAGACCATAAAAAATATTGAACTGTACATACATATATGTTAATAACTATTTTTTAAATACAATATCATAGTTGCCAACCCTTGGATTTACAACTCAATTTGACTTTTCCATCTCACTGTCATAATATACATGCATGTGTGACAAAAAAGTTTTTTTTCTGTCCGTATTTTTCCTTTTACATAAAATTGCAGAATAAAATCTCAGTATGATTCAGAAAAAATAATAAATAACACTATCCTATATTGTTTTTTTTTTTTTTTTTTTTTTCAATTTTGCAAATTTTTTTCTTATTTTCATTATGATTTGGCCCTCAGATGTACTGTGGTAGTGTACATTGTAAAATAAAAATATGCAATTATAACATTGTTCTCTACAATATGTAATTTTCATTGGAATTGTATGGTGAAGCTAATTAACTGTCTTTCAGTAAGATTCCAAAAAAATACAATGTAAAATTCAAAAAACATTTATGGCTGGATTTTCCATGTACAGTAAACCCTTGATTTAATGGACCTCGATATAACGGATTTCGGATTTAACGGACTGGAAAAATAATAATATAGTAATGTACATATCAATCTTGACCATATTATTTTCTTTAGTTTATACAAAACTTCAGTGTTATTATTAATTAAATATTAATAATAATTACCTATTTCCATTATTGTTTTGATAATTACCTACTTTTATTTTTATAATCAAATTCAGGAAATTGTAGTCAGGAAATTTGTTTTTTTTTCTTTCTGAAAACATGTTCAAATAGCTGTTTTCCCAGATTATAGTTAACAGTAGGCAGTGACTTGTGAGCTTGAACGTGACTTGGGACACTAAACTGCAGGTCTACTGACTCGCTTTGTTTCGGTCTCGGTTTGCCTCAACCTGTTATGCGGTCAGGTTGTATACAGAGTGTTTCTGTGATTTCTGATTTATGACTTTATTTATTAAATAATTTTGCAATCCTTACAATTTAAAATGGCATCAAGTGATAGAGGAGTTAAAAGAAACCGTGTGAACTTAAATGTGGCACAGAAATTAGAGCTAATTGAGAAATTAGAACAAGGCAACTCAGTAGCACGTGTTTGTGAGATTTGCGACATAAAAAAACGATATGATATCCGTAAATCAAAGGCAAAATTGCAACATAATTTTATATTATACAGTATTGTAGATTGTATTAAAGGTTTTTTTTTTTACATTAAGAACAATAAAAAATGCCCCTCCAAGTTGCATTCGATTTAACGGACTTTCAGCATTAATGGACACCCCTTCTCCCCTATCAGTCCATTAAATCGAGGGTTTACTGTATTGTAAAATCTGGAAAACGTAACATGTTTGCCTTGGGCACAGTATTAGTTGTGATATTTCAGTTTTAAGCAGCAGGAAACAAAGTAATGAGACATTGGCAAACAAATAAGCACAAGGACTGCATATAAGGCATAGAAGAAAATGCAGAAATAGATATTGAATTCCATAGTGAGAGTGTTGCACTTTACACATATTTTTTGCATCTTTTGTTGTAGAATATTAGTATTTAGTTATTAGTGGTGGCAAATGATGCAAGAAAGCAAACTTATGAAGTATCAGCCAAAAAAAGGAAAAAAAAAAAAAAAAAAACATACACGCTTCACTAATCCATCCATCCATCCATACATACCCTCCAAGGGTTTGTCTAATTCTTCCTTGAATTTATTCAAACCACCCACTTTCACAGCAACAGTTTTTTTCAACAGTCGACGACCTGCTGGCTTAAGGCATGCATCCACACATCTATCTTGTAACCACCTTCCTAAATTAGAATTTATGCTATCTCATGTGTGCTCTCAGCAAGAGGAAAAATGCTATCAATATTTATCTTGCTCAATCCATTTAAAGCCTTAAACACCTCAATCAGATATCCCCGCCGGAGCTTAATCTCCGGACACTGCAATTTGCAGAAATGAAGCCTTTCTTGGCAAGAACACCCTTTTGTTCCTTTCAGCAATCTGGTTGCCTTTCTCTGCACCTGTTCCAATGGATCAACAACCTTCCTAAAATGCCAGATATACAATATACAGTACGCTCAAAGGACAGAATTCATGGGATACCTGGTTTCTGGGCAGAATGACCTCTCTCGCTAGTACCCCTCTCGCTAGTGGACAGAATACCCCTCTCGCTAGTGGACAAACCCACCGTATATAGGCAGGTATATAGGTAAACTGCATTCAAGTAGACAGTAATTCGATATCAGTATGGATAAACGGATCGTGAGTTAACTGACTTTGAAAGGGGGAATGATAGTGGGTGCCCGATGCACCCATGTCACTATTGCGGAGGTGGTACAGAAATTGCACTATCCCCGTTCAACAGTATCAAGAGTGTTTCTGGAATACGCCATTTCCAGAATAACATCTCATTGTGGATAGCGCTGTCTGCGAAGAAAGATGGTGGATGAACATGGCTGTCGATATCTGTCTCGCATTGTTTCAGCGAGACACAGTGGCACAAATCACCACCAACTTCAGTGAGGGAGGTGCCAGAAACATCTCCATCAATGCCTTCAGGCGATCATTAGCTGCAATAGGTTACAAGATAGATGGGAGCTGCAGACCCACCAGAGTTCCATTGCTAACGACACGATACAGGACTCTGCACCTCAACTGGCCGAAAGAACATCGACAATGCACCTTGTATGATAGGAGACAGGTCTCCTGGTCCAATGAGTCCCGCTTCCAGTTATTTTGAGCGGACAGGAGGGCAGAAACCGCACGAAGCTATGCACCTGTCTTGTCAACAAGGACTGTTCGGGCAGGTGGATGGTCGGTAATGGTCTGGGGGCATGTTCGGTTGGCACACGTTGGCCCCTCTAGTACGTCTAGATGCATCTCTGAATGGTCCAGGTTGTGTCCATCCTTTCAGACCATCTGCATCCCTTAATGGCCATCGTGCACCCACAGGGCAATGGACTCTTCCAGCAGGAGTGTGCCTCCCCACAGAGCTGTGGTAACTAGAACATGGTTAGAAGAACATTCTGCAGATTTTACCATCATGGAATGTCCTCCCTGTTCACTGGACATGAACCCTGTGGAGCATCTTTGGAATGCTATGGAAAGGCCATTCAAGCTTTGAATACTCTACCCAGGAATGCGATGGAATTATGGACAAGTGAAGTGTTTTAGTTGTCTGATGGCACCAGGGGTTTCCCCCATCTCTGCGCTGTATTCTTTGTGAGTGACACAGAACTCTGTGGAGGCCAGAGATTTGAAAAGTGTGTGGGAAGTGGTCTGTTGTGTAGTGTTATGTGGAATTATGGACAGTGGTGCAGCAAGAATGGATGGAAATATCTGTGGAACGTTTTCTTGAACTGGTGGCTCAATGATTTGCCATGTGACTGCCCTTAGTTGGATGAAAGGTGAGCCTACCCATTATTAGGTAGGTATCCCATGATTTCTGTCCACTCAGTGTATCTATATACATACACCACGCAGTGTGTGTGTGCGCGTGCGTGTGTGTATATATATATACTAAATTAAAATAGGATATTTTTCCATTAGCATGGCAAACCAGTAGAGTGAAAAAGAACTTAGCCAAAAAAATAACACAACAATAACAGAAAAATATATATGGGGGGGGGGATAAAGAAGAAGACGGTAGTGTTGAAGCAACGTTCCTAAAATAATTTAGAAAATTAAGCTTTCCTACTATTTTTTTCTTATTTATTTTTAATATATATTTTATTAATTTCTATTTCTTTATTTAATTTTTGGATTAATTTGATTATATTTACATGGGGGTAGCGTGACGATGTGCTAACGCTGCATTTGTACTGCCATCTATAGCCTAATTTGATTCTATATATTTTCAGTTCAATTATTGTTTTGTCAGTGGTGTGGTTTGGCCATGCAAGTACTAGGCTTTCTATTTTATTATTTTTCGCTGCATAAGGACCATCACTATATAAATCTATTGCAACGGCGGTCTGATCATAGTATCATTCTGTCGTTGCATCGATTTGTTTAGCGTTCGAAATGCAGTGATTCCCTGACTGTTATTGGCCTCGTGGTCCTCTGTTGAGATGGGGCATAATGGTCAGTCTATATTTTATTTCATTTAATTCTATTAATTGGTCATGTAATGTTGTTAGTCTACGTTTCCACTTTAGTGAGATTTCACATAATTCGGAAATGGGTGCCTTCAGGGGGGGGGGGTGCCGCTAAATTTCTTTTAATTGGTTAATTTTCTAAATTATTTTAGCAACGTTGCTTCAACACTACCTGTTCTTGTTTATCCCCCCCCAATATATATTTTTTTGTTATTGTTGTGTTATTTTTTTGGTTAAGTTCTTTTTCACTACTGGTTTGCTATGCTACTGGCAAATATCCTATTTTAATTTAGTTTATTATAAGCAACATGTAGTGGATTGTGCTTTTCTGCTGCCACTGGTGTTAGCTTTCCTACTATTTTTTCTTATTTATTTTTAATATATATTTTATTAATTTCTATTTCTTTATTTAATTTTTGGATTAATTTGATTATACAGTGGATTCCGGTTATTTGGGCCACTGGTTAATTGGGGCAGCCATTTATTTGGGGCAAATCTTAAAAAACAGAAACCGATCGTGAAAATAGCCAGGGTTTACTTCGCTTAATTGGGACAGCATGCCGTTTAATCGAGGCAGGAGACTGCAGCACTCAAGATTACCCTATGGTTGTCTCCGATGGTACCACGTGGTTCAGTCGAAATTCTGGAGTCACAACCATAAAACAATTAGCAGTCACCTGTTTATTGGGCTTTTCTGTTAGTGAAATCTATCATAAACAGACAGTAAACTTGATCTTACTGAATTTGCGATAATACCGACAGCTGGAATTCTGTGGGTTATTATGGTGAAATGTGTTTACACTTCCATGAAATCTTCTCTTCATTCCTATTTTTAAAGCTTTGTAACTCGTTACTCCGTTCTCACTTGCACGTATCGTGTTACTTGCAATTTGTGTGTGCCGTGTTCTTTGTTATTGATTGCTTATCTTTTTACTGTTTTAAATTTTAACCCCACCCACAAATGTCAGTGAATAGAAATGTCAGCTAGTTCGTATGTACCTATTACAGTATGTATTGGCGCCTCCGTAGCCAGGTGGGAAGGAGCACCAGTGTGTAGCACACGCTTCTTGATTAGACCGGGGTTCGAGCCCGTCACCACCAAATACGGAGGATGCGGAAAGGTCAGGGAATGACCACCGCACATCCCCGGAGCAATATGGCCTTAGTTGCTAATGCTCCTAAAAACCAAATAACAACAACAACAGTATGTATTAATTATTCCGATTATCACGTATATTCTTCCGATTTTCATGTATCATTTAATTTTTTAATTGGTAAGATAATAAAGGGTAAATTTGTGCTTAATATATCTTTACTTTTATTGCCTGTGGATAATATTCCTCCTATTTTCTCTAATTAGAATCACTGTTTGATAGAATTAAAATTCAATTCACAAACGTGATCACAATGACCGGCGCTTACTACACATCGTGAACGGTACTTTACTATGGTGAGTTCATCATAATGTGATTTGATTGTACAGTGAATTAATTGTAAAAGGGGGGGGGGTTACATTGTATTTTTAACTATTTGCACGAAACTTCGGATAATTGGGGCAGCCGCTTAATCGGGCCAAAATGCACTAGTCCCGATCTGTCCCAAATAACCGGAATGGACTGTATTTACATGGGGATAGCGTGACGATGTGCTAACGCTGTGTTCGTACCGCCATCTATAGCCTAATTTGATTCTATATATTTTCAGTTCAAATATTGTTTTGTCAGTGGTGTGGTTTGGCCATGCAAGTACTAGGCTTTCTGTTTTATTATTTTTCGCTGCATAAGGACCACCGCTATATAAATCTATTGCATCGGCGGTCTGATCATAGTATCATTCCATCGTTGCATCGATTTGTTTAGCGTTTGAAATGCAGTGATTCCCTGACTATTATTGACCTCGTGGTCCTCTGTCGAGATGGGCATAATGGTCAGTCTATATTTTATTTCATTTCATATTATTTCATTTTATTAATTGGTCATGTAATGTTTTTAGTCTACGTTTCCACTTTAGTGAGATTTCACATAATTCGGAAATGGGTGCCTTCAGGGGGGGGGACCGCTAAATTTCTTTTTATTGGCTTAATTTTCTAAATTATTTTAGGAACGTTGCTTCAACACTACCCTCTTCTTCTTTATCCGCCCTCCTCACATTTATTTTTCTGTTATTGTTAGCTTAAAATCTCTAATGCCGCAAAAACCTTTCTTGGCTCTACAACTGGTTTTTCTCTGGTGTAAATGAAGAGTTAGCAGAGAGAGACAATTATTTCAAACAAAACATGTAATATAACAAATTAATGACCAAACATACAGCACACCTTCCATATAAGAAGATTAAAAAGATTAAAGACACGAACATTCTAATATAATGTATGACTACATTTATGAGAGTAAGTCATCATATAATTAGTCATAGTGGTCATTCGTTTGAGCCCATATTGTAGTAATTTTAAATAAATAGCCATTATCATTGTTTTACATTGAAAATGCGTTATTGGAAATATCAATTTATTAGCCATATCTATTAAGTTATCAGAATACTAAAAAAACACAAGATATACTAAGCATGACATTAAGAAGAAATATATATTCTTAGGAAGAAATCATCGTTTTTTATGGTTAAGAATTAACATGAACATTTTCTATTCAGTTATCATTTCCTCACAATCCTTTCACTCTTATGAAAAGGGATTCTCACTCACCCCATTTTCCTCTCTTGCTCCCTTGCTGTCCTCTCATGGGTACCTTTATCCGGACGAACTGGGCGGCGGCCTTCTCCTTGGCACATAGTATTTCTTTGTGATAGTATATCACAAAGAAATACTATCACAACATTTTTTGCGCACAATGGTCAGAACTGCTTCACTGACACCTCCCGACACTCTCAGCTCTAATCAACCTTATTCTACTCTCATGAACTCCCTGGATCTCCCAGGACCCAGTTTTTAAAGGGAGAGCATCATCCAGAGTTTACATGAATCTCAGATATGATTGGACTCTCCAGTGGTCATCTCATGCACCTGGACAGCACGTGCATGTCCCCCCATCTCTCAATCTGTGTCCGGCCCTGTCCGGTGACTACCCGAAGTACCAAGTGCATTTCCTTATTTGGCACTATTGCTGATATCCTCACGCATGAATACCACTAAAGGCATGTAATTTATGTCCAAGCTAGTAGCGTAAGGCTTCTCTGTTTATAATATAGGTTATTTTAAGAAACAGCTCAGTATAACTTAGTGAGAGTTTTATGTACTACTATGCTTCGTTATAATGGAGTTGATAATTGAATATTACAAATAAAAGACTCTGTAGATATATTTGGTAAGTGGGCTTAACGAAGGAAAGGAGTACTAAAAGAAGGTTAATTTTGTAATAAGAAATATGTAAAAGGGGGGGGAAGTTTCAGAAATAATTAAAAAAGGCATAAATTAAAACTCCATTATGACAACTTATTTTGCTTTTACTATAAAACTTAGATTACAGACTGATGTAATGTACAATCTGCTTTTGATGGAATTAATCTGATCTGGCTAATAACTTTATATTCATCCCTATTGTTTATATATATATACAGGGTGATTCACTACCAGTGCGACAAACTTGCAGGAGGTGTAGGGGACACAAAGACAAATCGCAATCACATAGCATTGCAGGGTCCGAAATGCCTTCGTCATGCGGTAGAAGACGTTGAACGGGAGGTCGCGTGAACAGCGATCCCGCTGGAAGTCAGCATTTGCGAACCGTTTCTGTTGAAGAAACCATGTAGCAAAAATCCTCCGGAGTGCTCCAATGATTAGACGCGTTGCAGATGGCATGAACTCATTTGGTTTGTTGACAGTATCCTCCATACAGTGGATTGGGAAATACCCAATCGTTGGCCTATCGCTCGAGTACTCGTACTCGGATTGCCTTCTGCAAGACGTAGGACATTCTCCTCATTGTCTGGTGTCCTCGTCATTTGCTCTCGATTCATGGTACCTCTTGTGAAACAACCAGTCTCACGTACCCTTCTGTGCACACGTGTGAAAATCGTATGATGAGGAGCACGCCTGTGCGGGAAACGTTCCTGTACAAGCGCAGAGCGGCATGCCCGTTACAGTCCGCAGCTCCATATGCGAGGTGCATGTCAGCCAGTTCAACGTTTGAATACTCGTCCATCCTACTGCCTCGGGAACCGGTTCACAAATGCTGACTTCCAGCGAGATCGCTGTTCACGCGACTTTCTGTTCAACGTCCTCTACCGCATGACGAAGACATTTCAGACCCTGCAATGTTATGTGATTCCGATTTGTCCTTGTGCCCCATACACCTTCTGCAAGTTTGTCGCACTGGTAGTGAATCACCCTGTATATATAAAATAACGTTTAAAATAGTTGGAAACTGAATCTTAACCAGTTCATATAGATGAAAAATGAACTATGGATGGCAGCACAGGCGCAACGTTAGCAATTTGCCCACTACTGTCATGTGATATACTTATACATATATTTGAGTAACGTTTAAAATAGTTGGAAACAGAATATTTCATGATAAAAATAAAATAAAAAGGTACAGCAAACATCAGAGGCAGCAAAAAGCATATTCCTCTGCATGATGCCCAAAATATAACCATACAAATAAATTAGAATGAGAGTTAGAAATAAAATAATGCCAGCAGTATGGCAAGACGAGCAAAAATAGTTGAAATTAAACTTAAGAATCAAACCAAACTGGGAGGGAAAAGAGGGGTAACAAGAGTAAAAATATTGCAGCAGAAAATCTCTAAGATAATTTAGAACATCTAATTATAAGAATAATAATTCATTAAATTTTGAAAGCCAATTAAAATAGAAATCTAACGGCGCCCCCGCTGATGGGCACCTGGTCCAAATTTATGTGAAATATCACCAACAGAGATCTAGACCACTATAGTAAAATAAAACAAAAATAAACCAAAAATAGACTGACTATTACGCCCCATCTCAACAGAGGACCACAAGGCCAATAATGGTCAGGGAATTTATTTGTATGGTTATATTTCAGTGTAGAGGAATATGCTTTTTGCTGCCTCTGATGTTTGCTGTACCTTTTTATTTTTATCATGAAAGATTCAGTTTCCAACTATTTTAAGTGTTATTCAAATATATGCTTAATTCAAATATTGCTAATGCTGCGCCCGTGCTGCCCTCCATAGTTCATTTTTCGTCTCTATATAAACTGGTTAAGATTAATTTTGTCAGTAGTGTGGCTTTGCACTGGAGTGCTTGTATCGGTTCTATTTTTAATTTTCGCTGCATCAGGATCACCACTATTCAGGTCCTCTGCATTGGCAGTTCAATCTGGAGATTGGGTGGTGGACTGATCTTTCGATCAACTTGCATTTGCGGTGATTTGTCTAGCGATCGAAATGCAGCGATTCCCTGACCATTATTGGCCTTGTGGTCCTCTGTTGAGATGGGGCATAATGGTCAGTCTATTTTTAGTTTATTTTTGTTTTATTTTTCTGTAGTGGTCTAGATCTCTGGTGATATTTCACATAAATTTGGACCTGGTGCCCGTCAAAGGGGGCGCCGTTAAATTTCTATTTTAATTGGCTTTCAAAATTTAATGAATTATTATTCTTATAATTAGATGTTCTAAATTATCTTAGAGATTTTCTGCTGCAATATTTTTACTCTTGTTACCCCTCTTTTCCCTCCCTATTTGGTTTGATTCTTAAGTTTAATTTCAACTATTTTTGCTCTTGTCTTGCCATACTGCTGGCATTATTTTATTTTTTATTTTTAACTCTCATTATAATTTATTTGTATGGTTACACACACACACACACACACACACACACACACACACACACACACACACACACACACACACACACACACACACACACACAATGGCGGACAAAAAATTGCATCACCTTAAAAAAAAGTAACATTTGTAGCGAAACGTATAAGATATTAGTAGTAGTAGTAGCGGCATGTGATGCAAGAAAGCAAGTATATGAGCTTATACAGCATCAGCCAAAAAAAAAAAAAAATCACACCATTCCCTCCAAATGCCTGTCCAGTTCCTCCGTAAGACTAAGTGAAACTGCAATCACTGTGTATTGTTGTGCACACTGTGAAGGTAATGGGTGCTGTGACATACAAGCCCACACCCAGACATTATGAACTGGATATTATACTAACAGTGGCTGGTCACAGGGAAAGCACCACACTGTTATAAGTGCTTGTAAGACTAGGTGAAATATGCAATTACTGTGATACTATACTACTAGTGACTGGACATATGGACTCTACCATACCGCTATAGCTCTGTAAAACTAAGTGAAATATGCCATTACTGTGATACTACATTATAAGTGACAAGTACTATGGACTGTACCAAACTGTATAAGCCAAGTAAAATTATGTTAAATTTGAAATTACTGTATACTGTTTTGCTCTCTGAGAGGGTGCTGGATGTTGACTGCACAAGCCAGACCCAGGGATATATAAATTCTTCAAGATAAGGGAAAAATGTAAATTAGACAAGCACACCATATGATAATCCCAATGGTGAAATAGCCAAATGTATATACCAGATTGAATGTTGAAATATGACAAACAAGAGAGCCGGGCTCCCCACTTGGACAGGATTGGGCCCTGCGAGTGCGGGAGCCCGGACAACTGATAACGTGCCAGGCGCCAGCTCTAGGCCAGGATGAGCCCTGCGAAAGCCACGGCGCTGGGATAAATTGGAATAATTTTTAATAATTTTTAAAAATTTGAAGAGAAAAATTACTTTAATTGCATGTCCACTCTGGGTGGGTCGGGCCCCGTTGGAGGGGACAATGCAAGGAACCAATACACATGCCCCGGTTCTAGGACAGGACTGAGCCCTGCAAGATGGGGGCATGTGTGTCCCCCCCCCCCCCCCCCGTTTTTTTTTAAAATTAATTAGAGAAAGTAGAATCTGGATGCCTCCACGTGGCTAGGGATGGGAGCGGGGGATTGGGGCACACCTTGCCCTCGACCCCCTGCTGCTAAACGCCAGATGCCAGCCACAAACAACATAAAACAACACACAACACACACTAAACTACACAATTGAGTAATCACTAAACTAAAATTAAACTTAAATTAAACTTAAATTAATTTAAAAAATTTTTTTTTTTTTTTTTTCAAAAAATTTAAAAAACTTAAATTTTTTTTTTTTTTTAAATTTTATTAGAGGAATTATAACGATACTGCTGGCAACTATAAACGCTTAACAAACGGTGGACATAGGGGAAACCCTGGATACCGCCAGTAACATACAAAATTACTTTGCAGACTTTGTCCAGTTCCTCCTTAAATTTATTTAACCTATCAACTTCCACAACAACAGATGGAAGTTTGTTCCAGTAATTAACCACCCACTGGCTAAAGGCAAATTTCCACACATCTGTCACCTTTCTCGTGTCACCCTTCGATCCCCCTTTGTGAATTGGGGAAACATTTGCATATATATTGTTTGATTGTTGTCATTTTGTTTGTCGCAAAGAAGGAATTTCATCAGATAATGCTTCTATTGCATCAGACAGTAATTGCAAGGTATTGCATCATCCGTTGCTATTAATAAGGCACTGGAAGGGTATACATGCTTATTAGTATCATGTTTTGCACAGGTCTAAGCATGGCTCCATATGTTCATTTGACACCAAGAAAAAAAAGAAGGGTAACTATTGCTCTGTCTGTATGTGCTATCTATGCGTGCTGCCACCAGTCAACAGTATCTCGGATGCTGAAATTAAAGCATGAAACTGGTGATGTGAAGAGAAGACCTTGATCAGGCCGTAAGAGAGTGCCTATGCCTTCCCAGGATCGATATTTGAAATGGCTATTCCTTCGTACTTGGCATGCTAGTGCTTCTGATCTAAAACTGGACTTTGAAATGGCCTCTGGTGTTGAAACAAGTGCACGAACTATCTACAGATGGCTTTCGGAGTATGGTCCTTATGCTTATTGGCTCAAGAAGAAGCCTTTGTTGACCCAGTAAATGAGAAACAAGCGACTTGCTTGTGCTAAAACATGTTTCATGGACAAAAAGAGCAATGGAACACCATTATCTTTTCTGACGAATTGAAATTCAATCTGCATGGCTTGGATGGGAAGTGATATGTCAGAAGACGAAAATCGAAGGCATACCATCCTGACCACTGATTGTAAAGTTCCTCGCCAGTCAGATGGTCTGGGGATGCATAACAAGCAAAGTGGTGGGGCGAATTAAGTTTATTAATGGAACGGTGACTGCAGAAACCTACACTGCTACCTTGGAGGAGTGCCTGAAACCCATTATTAGGGATCACCACACAGATGTCCAAAACTGAATTTTTCAACAGGACTCAGCACCTTGCCACACAGCAAAATTGGTAAGTTTTATGCTATTTAGATTTAATGATGAGTTTGTCTTCTTGTCGTCTAAAATTTTTGATAAGAAGCCAACAAGTAAGATTCAGCTGCAGGAGACCATTGTAAGGGTGTGGTTACCCATTACGAAATTGGGTAACCGTATATCCAGAAGTTGATTAACTATATGCCAGATTGTTGCAAGGCTGTAATTGCAGCTCAAGGAGGAACAACAAAATATAGGAGACATATTTTGCTGATTTACAGTACAGAATACTATTACGTTAAGTTGTCATTTTAATTTGTATACGTAAATGCAATAAAATGTATGTTTGGTTGCCATTTGCATGATTTCTCATATTTCCATTAATCATGCATTTTACCTTTTGGGAAGATATTAATGCCAATTAGGTATATCAGGTGGAGTCTTTTTATTGGATTTCATTCACAGAGATATACAACCCATCTAACAAATGCATTTCGAACATTTCTGCGACCCCCAAAGCAGTGCAAACACATTATTTGCAAAATTCACAAGTGATGCAGTTGTTTTGTTCGCAACTGTACAGTGTTCTTCCCAGAAAATTTTGCCAGCCATGTGGCATTATGAAGTAGCTGCGTGGGGAAGTGTAATATTTTGCAATATTATAAATTTTCTGCTATTTATAAATGTGACTTAAGCGATCCAGAGCAAAAATTAATTACATAAATTTAACGCTATACGCTCCTGTCACATTGACGTCGATCGCATAGTATGTTTGAATTAATGTTGATCGAGATCAGTAACATATGGTACTGGGAGAACGCTAAATTTTAGCCGGGCGGGCAGTAAATTCACCGGGTGGTGCACCCATTCGATAGGTCCTGTGGAGGACACTATATATAAACAATGTGTGGTTTGTAACTTAAATATAGTCTGTGAAAATGGAAATGAAAAATACACAAAGTGCCTGAACTGAGAGAAGTTTATAGGATAGTGGAAACTGGAAGTAAAGTAGTGGTGAAAAGTGAAAGAATTTGAAAAACCTAGTACAAAAACCTAGTCCCAGTTCATTTTTGTACTAGTTTTTTTCAAATTATTTCACTTTTTCACCACTAGTTTACTTCCAGTTGTTACTATCCTTTAAACTTCTCTTAGTTCAGGTACTTTGTGTATTTTTCATTTCCATTTTCACAGACACTATATTTATGTTACAAACCCACATTGTTTATATCCTTTTGCTTCTTTTACTGCTGCCCTGCACATTTTGGAGCATTTGACATATAACTTTTGTAATTTTCCTTTTTCTGCTTATTTTGCTTCTTAACAGTTTAATATTACTACTATATATATATATATATATATATATGCAGGAATGAAATAATGTTAAATTGTAACCATGTAGAAATGTAGAAGCCGTCCTGTAGTTTAAAATACCGAAGCAATCCAAGAACAAACTGGACCCTAGGCAACAATGGTTAAACATAAATATTAAATTCAATAAAAAATATATATAATTAGCCAACCATGGGAAAAGATACTTTGCAAGGAACTTTGTTGAGGGCTAAACCCCTACAAAATGCATAACCCATGGCTGGCAGAGCCATCAGTTTCTGTTGTCATCTGCCTGTATAACTAGGACCGAAAGATGTCGAAATGGACACATAAGTTAGGTAATAAAATAATATAATAAAATAGAAATTAAGTAGCTTAGTAATAGTAATTTTGCAGAAGACAGGCTGGATGATATTTAGCCTGACCGATAGCTGTAACCAAATAGTAAATAAGCAATGCTGAGAACCAAATAATCTGCTAAACATAATAAGCTAAATTAGCTAACAAAAGGAGAACGGAGAGAAGGCTAGTTAAAGTAATAGTACCTCAGTCTCCCTCGTACTATTACTTGAGGTACACGAAGGTGGAAAAACAATAAATACTGTTTCATGTGTTTCAAGGCTCCAACAACCACTGTGAATACAATAGCAAAAGATGAAGAATGAATAAAAGAATGTGCAAAAATGTCTGCACCTTTAAAGTCTACTGTGGGAAAAAAATTTTTATGAGAAGCTTTTAACTATGCAGATTACTATCTACCAAATAAGTAATATTGGCCTTTCTAACAAACAATATGTTTTCACTCCTGGTGTTGCAGGTACTGAGGATGTGCTGTACTCTTTAGTTTGTAATGTTCGGGAATCAAATTATAAATATAACTTGGGAATTTTTGCAGGCTTTGATGGTGCCTTTAATTCCATTAGTTGGGACAGTGTATTGATGATGTTACGCATGGCTTAAAGTTCTTTTAATGTTTTCTCTGTAATTAAAGATTACTTTAGGGAACGCAAAGTAACAGTTGACTTAGAGGGGAACAGGTATTCTGTGTGTTATCAGACGCTCAGTCTAAAACACTGATGGATCCTTCTATTACAGAAGATTTAGACGTCTGGTTGGCTTGCCTCCCTAAAATCCACTCATGCACACCTTCTCGATGGTAAGCCCTGTTACGTCACTTAGGTGGCAACGAACGTGTAGAGTGGTTTTCTTCAAGACGCCTGGTCAGCATGAAGAGGAAAAGACCAAATCCTCCAACATATGACAGCACGACGAAACAAATGGCCCTCAGTCCCCAGCTGCTTTCACTCCCCCTCTTACTGCAGCGAGGGGATCAGAGTGGAAGCAGAGAGTGCCAAGGATCTCTGGGTACGACCAGGCTGCCATGCACGGAAACTGAACTTGGCCTGTAACAACGTAAGATCGCTCATTGGTGAAGACAGGATATTAGAGCCGGAAAAGGAACCAGAAAATGTGAATTGGGATATCATTGGTTTGTCTGAAACAAGAAGAAGAAATGAATCACTTATAAGTTTATCAAGTGGAAATCTACTGTACACCAATGGAAACAGTAAAAGGAGCGAAGGTTGGAGTTGGGTTTCTGGTCCATAAAGATATAAAAAACAACATTTTGGAATTCAAAAGTACATCGCCAAGGGTGTCAAGACTAATACTCAAGATTTCTAAGAGGTACAAACTAAAGGTTATAATGATTTATGCACCAACATTGAGCCATGATGATGAAGAGATTGAAGAAATGTACAATAAATTGAGAGTCTTCTAGATGAGCAGAAACCCCACTACTCTATTATTATGGGGGACTTCAATGCTATGGTTGGAAAAAGGCAAAACAGCGCAGAAAGGAGAACTATAGGAAATTTTGGAATTGATGAAAGAGGTGAAAGACTTGTGCAATTTGCAGAATCTCAAGGATTGTCAGTAATGAACACTTTTTTCAAGAAAAAGGGTGAACAGAAAGTGGACACGGAAGAGTCCAAATGGATTAACAACTAATGAAATCGACTTCATCTTCACTAACAGAAGATATATTGTGAATGATGTTACTGTCCCGAATAAGGTAAATGTTGGAAGTGATCACAGAATGGTAAGATGCACACTTGATATAGATGTAGAAAGGAAAGGAAAAAACTGACTCGAGTAAATAATAGGAAGGTCTTTGAGATAACAGAAGAGGAGAAAGAGCAGTATGTACTGGAACTTAAGAACAAGTTTGAGCTTCTGCAGACTGCTCAGCACCAAGATATCGACGAGGAATATTACAACTTTCTGAAAGTGATAAAGCCCAAGAAACCTATAGGGAAAAAGAAATCCAAAGAAGAAAAAAATTAGTGAAGAAACACTTGTAATGATGAACCGAAAGCGACAAATGAAGAGAAGATAAACACTGACCAGGAGAAAATTGAGTATACTGAGTTATGCAAAGCCATTAGAAAGAGGCTCAGAGAGGACATAGGAAGATTTAACACAAGAAAAGTAGAACAAGCATTAAGGGAAAACAAAGGACTTAAATCAGGAGCCATGAGCAGTAATGCAGAAAGACAAATGATAGTGAAACTGAAGAATAGCGATGGTGTACTTACAAATTTATAAATAGCAGAGAAGGCATAATTCAAATAGCAGAAGACTACTATAGAGAATTATACAAGGAGCGAGGGAATGATGCCAGCAGTGGGGAAGTTGGATCGCAAATTAGCAACACATACGACATACCCGATATTCTTCCTGATGAGGTAGAACAGGCGTTGAAGAAAATGAAGAATCAGAAATCCTCGGGGGAAGATGAAGTTACTGTAGAGTTGTTAAAATTGGGAGGAAGAGACATAACCTGGCAAAGCTCTTCACAAAATGGATTAGAAAAGGTGGGACGCCTAAGCAGTGGAATAATGCAATCATAGTTTTGCTGTACAAGAAAGGAGATAAATCAGAAATTGGAAATTATAGACCAATTGACTTGTTATCCCACATCTACAAGTTGTTTACAAGGGTCATTACTACAGATTAGAAACAGATTAGAAAGAATACTTGATGAGAATCAACCGAAAGAGCAAGCTGACTTTAGGACAGGATTCTCAACTATGGCTCACCTTCACGTAATATCACAGCTAATGGAGAAAGCAAATGAATATAAAACACCATAATGCCTTGCATTTGTGGATTATGAAAAGGCATTTGACTCCATACAGCATAAGGCAATGTTTTGGGCACTGGAAAGACAAGGCATAGATACCCCATATATTATGATTTTGAAGAAAATATATGAGAACGCTACCTTGTTTATTAGACTAGACAAAGACAGTAACAAATTTAAAATCGAGAAAGGAGTTCGACAAGAAGACATATCTCCGAAGCTGTTTACTGCTTGAGGAAGCTTTCAGAAGATTAGCCTGGTCGCAGAAAGGAGTCAATGTGAATGGAGAGTACCTAAACCATTTACGATTTGCAGATGACATTGTGGTCATAAGCCATGATCCGAAAGAATTAGACGAAATCTTAATCAGATATGCACAGTTAGTAAGGATTTTGGACTAAAGATGAATATAGCTAAAACAAAAGTAACGATGAACAAGTATGCCACAGAAAGGGACATAATGATTGAAGGAGTTATTAGCTGTAATAATGATAAATGGCTGGAAATCAAGAGAAGAATAAATTTTGGATGGATATCATTCAGGAAATATAGTCACATACTGAAGAGCAATATCCCAGTTTGTCTGAAACGTAAAATAATGAACCAATGTATACTCCCCACCATGACTTATGGAAGTGAAACTTGGGCACTCACCAAAAGAATGGAAGAGAAGCTGAGAACTATACAGCGAAGAATGGAATGAATTATATTGGGAATCAGATAAAGCGAAGAATGGAATGAATTATATTGGGAATCAGATAAAGCGAAGAATGGAATGAATTATATTGGGAATCAGATAAAGCGAAGAATGGAATGAATTATATTGGGAATCAGATAAGAAGAGAAACACATGGATTAGGCAGCAAACTCAAGTAAAGGACATTCTTATCAAAACTAAAGAACTAAAATGGTCTTGGGCAGGACACATATCTTGAAGACATGATGACAGATGGACTAAGAAAATAACAGAATGGTACCCAAGAGGAGCTAGAAGAAAACCTGGCGGACAATAGCGGAGATGGATAGATGAAATTCATAAGTTTGTGGGTAGTAAATGGATGGCACTGGAAAGTGCCATCCACAGAACGAACTGGAAAGTTGCTGAAGAGGCCTTCATCCTGCAGTGGATTGAAAATGGCTGATGATGATGATGACATTATCAGTTAAGTTGAATTTTGGATCAATTACGCATCAGTGATTTGCTGTTGTCTGCAGGGATCTTTGGCCCTTTAATGTGGAACTTTGTTTTGGAAGATTCGCTCCAGAGAGAATTTGACCACTTGCGCACAATAGCTTATGCAGATGATATGATAATACTTGTGCATAGAAATTCCAGTGAGGAGCTTGAAATGGGATCTGACTGCATACTTATGCAAATGGTGTAGTTTACATTGGTTGACAATCTCTACATCCAAAACTAAAATCATGATGTTGAAGGGTAAATTAGCTCTTAATAGACCTCCTCTTGTAAGGTTGAATGGTATTTCCTTACAGCAGGTGTTAACGATTATATACTTGGGAATATGTATTGCTAGTGGCTTGAACTTTATCTTGCATATTAACTATATAACAGAGAAAGTGATGAAATTTATTGCAGTGATCTCAAGAATATTGTAGATGGAATGGGGGATAAAGGAGAAAGCAATCCATTTGATTTACGATTGTATTTTTCTGCCGATTGTTATGTATAGTGCATAAATCTGGGTTGACCATGCTATCAAGGTAAGCAACACCAGAAAGCTTTATTCTATACATTCAGTTATGTTACTAAAAATAGTTATGGCCTGCAGAATGAGTTTCCATAGAAGCTTTGCAAGTGTTAGCTGGCAAGATGCCACTTGATTTACAGTTAGTATTTAGAGGCTTTTCCTTTTATTTAAGAAGAAGTATAAAATGAGTGGGATAAGACAGAGTGGTAATCAATGGACACTGCTCTTCATGGACTAATGTTATTAGTGGTGTGCCCCAGCAATAGGTGTTGGGCTCACTGTTGTTTTGTATATTTATCATTGATATTGACAAAGGTATATCAAGCTTAATGTCAAAGTTTGCAGATGATACAAAGGTTGGTAGGGTTGTTACAGTAATGACAGTATGCTGCTGCAACAGGATCTGGAGAAGTTGGGCAGATGGGCTGAGAAGTGGCAGCTGAAGTTTAACATTGACAAATGCAAAGTACTGCATATGGATAGAGTAACCCCAGAGAAATGTACCAACTGGGTGGTGTTACACTCAGGTTAGTGGAGATGAAAGAGACCTGGGGGTAATTGTGCAGTCAGATATGAAGAAAATGTTTTGGTCACACCTTGAGTACTGCGTACAGGCCTGGAAGCCTCATTTTAGGAAGGATGCAGAGTTGCTAGAACGAATACAGAGAAGGGCAACAAGACTGGTGAGGGGTACAATGGGGTGCTCTTACAAAGAAAGGCTTAAGTTCTTCTAATTACAGCTTCTGGAGAGTAGGCACCAGGAGAGGTGATCTGATTGAAGTGTATAAGGCCTTGAATAGATTGAGCAGGCTCAATGTATGGGATTCTTTTTCTTACTCAGATTACAAACCTGAGGGAGCATAAACTGAAATTGAGGAAAGACAGTTGTTGAATAGATGTGCGAAAATTTGCCTTTAGCCATTTGGTAGCTGATTGCTGTAACAAACTTCCAACTGTTGTGGGAGTTGATAGCTTAAATAAATTCGGGGCAGAACTAGACAAACATTTGGAATGAATGGATGGGTGAAATGGGAAGGGTGTTTTTTTTTTTTTTTTTGGCTGATGCTTGCTTTGTTGCATCATATGCCTCTACTAATGCTAAATCTGAATTGCTAGGCATAGAAATTAACACTTTAAACGATTTAAGAAGTAAAATGAAGAGGATTTGGGAGCTCCTTTTACAAAAATAGCAAAGCGGGTGGAATTGTTCAGTAAAAGGTAGAATAACATTCAAATTTTTCCCTTATGTTAACAGTGTAAATTATATTAAACCGATCTGGTCAGTGCCTAATCTACGTTGTACATTCTTATTAACAGGTCACGAATCATTTTTTGCTAAACTGAATAGTCTTGGGATCATATAAAGACACAACTGTATGTGTGGTGATCTAGAAATATGGGAACATGTTGTTTTTAATTGTTTGAAACATGCAATATCACATGTTCGTTCATTTCGCTCAAAGCGTTTCACAATAATTTCTTATTTTTTCTCTATCGACAGAGGCGGATGGCTATAAGCCTTACTGGAGGCCAGAAGATAGTTGAGGCCGTCCATTTTTACGTCCATTTACTGAATAATGTTGAAATTTAACCTGTCTGGTGGATGGAATTGAGCCTTTCAAAATATTGCAAATTCAGTTTTGTGAGAAGGAATATTCTTTTGTAATTGGAAGAATTAAGATTAAATAATGGATGGATTCTTTGCATCTTGATGAAATGGATTTCTAGCATTAGAAAAGACACGTGATGCAAGAAAGCAAGCTTTTATAGCATCAGCAAAAAAAAAACAAAAAAACACTGAGTTCCTGCTATGTAAGTTGTTTTTATTTCCTCTGCATTCTTTGTAATTCTCGGGGTTGCCTCATTTAGGCCTGTATCACATGGTCTTTCATTTCACTCAAAGCATATTTTTTATATTGATAGAGGCGGACTGCCCATAAGCCTTACCAAGGAAACCATGGTAGGTCGGAGGCCGGTGTGATTTTGGCCATAAACGCTAGTATGAGGCCACTACAAGTTTTCTCGGGTAAGAATTTTGTGCCCAGTCCGTCTCTGTCTATATCGATATTGCTTTTCTTTTTCTCTCTGATTCTGTAGTGTCTTCACCAGGATGCTTCCTTTTCACACCTTTTAAGTATTTTACTCTTTAGGGAATAAAGCACAATTACAAAATGAGGAGGCAAGCTTGATACACATAAATAAAGTTGCACGAGTGTAGCAACTGAATAAATAAACAAAGGCTGAGACACACTTAACACCTTACTAGCTCACATTTTACCAAAGCACATTTCTGGAGGTCACTACCATAAAACAATAAAAACAATTTCCAGTTGCGTTTCTGATAGTTGAATCTGTTATAAACTGGTAGTAAATTCAATCTAATTGCATTTGCGATAATACAATAGCTGGAAATGTGTGGGTTTTTACATTATTATGATGAAATGTGTTTCCTCTTCATTGATATAAAAAACAAATACATTTTCAGAATTTTCTCTTCATTGCTATTGTGTTGCGTTCAGTTGGAGTGATTCCACGTTCAACTGCCATTTCTTGTAAACACAAAGGCGAATCATGCATAAGCGAATTCGGTTTGTGTTATATACGATATCATTCCCCTATTTATAAATCTTGTATGATCGAATTTGTGTAGTGTAAACGTGTTATACGAGAACTGACTACTCTGTTTCCTTCATGGATGGGTGTCTATTTTTGCACCTACCAATGCAGTTGGTAAGAAGCCTTAGTTGGGGTTTTTTTTTTTTTTTTTTTGATTTGATCCTGCAATAACACCTTCGAGCTTGGTTTTCCTGGTTAATATGAGTAACTTCTGTTGAGCTCTTTGACTGCTGGTGGATTGCTGTTCCTTGAACTGTTTATATCTTTTGGAGATTACTGACAATGATCATTCTCTAGGATTTGATGCTCTTCTGTGGACAGTGTCTCTTCATCTGTTTCTCTTGTAGCTTGCTTGTTTAGCTCATCGTGCTGTAGCTGAGTTTGGAATGACCATTGTACAGTACAGTATAGTTGGTTCGTCATGTGCTAATTAAATTGATATGTACAATGTGCTAATTAAATTAATTGATATGTACAATGTGCTAATTGAGTTAATTGATATGTACAATGTTATGTATAGTAGATTTGCCAGATATTTTTGACTAGGGGGCTGCTTTACATGAATGAATATGAGAAAAAGAAGCCATTTGCTCAAAACTTCCTATATACTGTACATTCATGATAAAGATTAAGCTACCTCCTCAACTTGCAGATTCTCTGACCCCAACTTCAATGCCATATCCATCTCTAGCACCATAGTTGTTCTATGGGTACTTCAGCTATTTTAGAGCCAGAAGATGAGTGTGATATTGTCAATGTGATACTCTCTCTCTCTTCAACCACATCCTTCAACTAATATCAGTGTCATGTATACTTCCCCTCCACACACTGGAAATAGGTTGTATGTAAACAAAACCTTAAAAGTTTTGTTTTTTAAATAATATTTTAATGCATAGGTTATGAGTATGTAATTGTAATATAAAAATGCTGTTAGACATAAATAAAGTGATTTTTTTTTTTAAAATCATGGACTTATGTTTACAGATTTTGGTTGATTTCTGGAACGGAACCCTTACATAAGTTGGGAGCATCTGTATATTATGACAATGCTAAGAATAGCAAAAAGAGAGAACGCAGAAATGTGTAAATAAACATAAATAAGTAAAAAGTAAAATTCCCATTCTACTGTATATTATATAACGTCACTAAGTGACGTTATATAATAACCAGGTGCACCATCTTGTTGAAAAACAAGTGTTCAGAAGGCCAAATGCAAAATGTTAGCCCCATTCAGATAACAGTTTGAATACAATTTTCTTTCAACAAAATGGGGCACTTGTCATTATGCAAGCATTATTTGGGAGTACAGTAAACCCTTGATTTTATGGACTAATTTGGGGGGGGAAGGAGGTAACTGTTATTGCTAAATGTCTGTTACATCAAATTTTTTTTTTCAGGACGTTTTGTACCCCTGCAATTCACAATTTAAAAAAGGACACCGCAATGTTTTTTCATCTTGGTCGCTTTTTCACTTCTTATCTTTATTTTAATTTCCGGTCCATTTCTTCCTCTTTTTCATACCATATATCGCTCCCAGTATATACCGTACATTCATTAGATTTAATTTAATAAAATCTCCTTCTCACGTTCTACTTGCAATATTTTATACATAAAATTTTATATATATATATATATACAGGGTGTTTCAGTTAAACGTTTCAGAACTTCTAAGAGGGGTAGGGTACATCCTGACAACTCGAAATCATATAGCAATGTGGGGTCGGAAATGCTTTCCTGAAGCGGTGTTGTACACAGAAGCACCATAAAGAAAAGAGACAGTAAGTGAGAAATCGTTTTAATAATACATGAAAAGAAGCAAAAGGTACATGGATTAAAGTAAGTGTTCGAAGTTTCTTCCGGGCTACAATGCACGCCTCACATCTCCGACGCATGGACATCCGAACATTCTGGAATACTCCAGGCGAATTTCTTTGGCAGCTACTGCGATTCTTGCAACCAGCTCCTCAGCATTGTCAACAGGGGTGTCATAAACTAGCGATTTCATATGACCCCAGAAATAAAAATCAAGACATGATAGGTCGGGTGACCGAGCAGACCAACGCACGGAACCACCACGTCCGATCCACTGTTGACCAAATGTGACATCCAGGTAGTTACGAACATCTCCGCTATAATGGGCAGGGGCTCCATCGTGTTGGAACCACATTGTCTGTTGCGTCGATGCAGAAATCTGTTCATCTCTCAAAAGTTGTGGCAATACTTGCTGCAGAAAGATCAAGTAGATAGGTCCGGTTAGACGACACGGTAACAGGTAAGGTCCGATGAGGTGATCTCCCATAATACCGGCCCATACATTGACCGAAAATCGAATCTGTGCTGCACGACGTCGTATTGCATTCGGGTTCTCGACCGCCCAGATATGGTCGTTATGCGTGTTGAAAATTCCTTCCCTTGTGAAGGATGCCTCATCGAAAAACAACACTTCAGCAGGAAAAAGGGGATTTGTAGCACATTTTCCAAGGTACCACTGTGCGAAAGCAATACGAGGTTGAAGAAACTTCGAACACTTACTTTAATCCATGTACCTTTTGCTTCTTTTCATGTATTATTAAAACGATTTCTCACTTACGGTCTCTTTTCTTTTTATGGTGCTTCTGTGTACAACACCGCTTCAGGAAAGCATTTCCGACCCCACATTGCTATATGATTTCGAGTTGTCAGGATGTACCCTACCCCTCTTAGAAGTTCTGAAACGTTTAACTGAAACACCCTGTATATATATAAATATACATCGCGCAAAACGGAAACGCATTAATCGAATATAATAGTCAATAGGAAAAATTATAATTGGTCCTTGACCTTCTGGAATGTCTATAAAGAATTTTAAAAATACCTTTTAAATAATTTTTTAACTGTATGCAATGTAAAATATAATGAAAATAATTATGGAATTAAATGTTTATTGCATAAAACAGCGGTTCCCAAACTGCGCGCCGCGGAATATTTTAAATTTTCAAGGGAAACACAGCGATACTCTACATCTGTCGGACACTGTGCGAACTACCAGCTGGAGGTAGTTCACAGCTTCAACATTTCTTATTAAGTTGTTTGGACCTGACTACTAAACAGAACTGTTAGGTATTTCTTTTGGTCTGGGTGCGCCGTGAAAAAATTACTGAGACACTAAGGGCACTGTGAACCGAGAAAGTTTGGGAACCTCTGACGTAAAATACACAACAAAGAAATGACTGTTGCAGAAATATTTGAACAGCGTTGACTTTCTCTTTTCATCAATAAATTTCCGATAGCCGACAACAATCTTCTCTGGGCCCTGGCGAAATAAATATCGCAGAGAACCTCAAACAAAAGGTTTGAGGTTCTCTGCGATATGAAAGATTTCATCAAGTTCTTTTACCGTTATCTCCTTTGCGGTAACATTTTCATCTGGCTAAATTGAAAACTTGAATTTTTAAATGCAAGTCTGCATTGACTTTATTAGCGGGAGACAAACGAGTAACACATCTTCTTCTGATGGTTGATGGAACACACAGAGGCGGGCAGCAGGCAAACGTTTGTTTATTGCCTGTCCGACGCGCGGTAAGCTTAATGCACGAGTCAAATCTTTTTCAACTATCGCATAAAAAAAAAAAAGATCGCGATTGGATAATTGTATAACTGTCTTATACTGTGACTTGCTGTATTCTATGGTTAGGCAGATTTGAAATTTGTCCTTGATTAATATTTTAGAAGAGAAAAAAAAATTAAAGCTGTAAAAGTGAAAGGTGAAACCCTACCTTTTTTTTTTTTTTTTTTTTTTATGCCAAGAAAGATAAAGATTCGATGTGTATTATTTTTAAGATATTTGTATCTACTGGTAAGGTTCAATTTTATATTTCAGTTTCAAGCTGGAATTTTTATTTCAGGTTGGTAGCGAAATAAAGGATTTTTATTTAGTATGTTTAGGATTTTGCAGGTTTTCTCAATCCTATAGTGGATTTGCATTGTATATTTTATCAACCAAAAACAGAAAAATTTAAAAATTAAAATATCTGTTGTTCCTCCAGCACAATATTTAGTTTCAGCAGAAAAGCTTATAATTATCTGTTATTATACACTGTGAATTTTTAGTGTTCCTTTAGTGTGATATTCAGTCTCAATCATTGATTATTTTTGAATGGTCAATCATTTTTTTTTTTTTTTTTTTTGTATAGCCGTAAAAAACTGTCCTTGAGGTTGTCACAGACATTCTCTCAGATATGCCAGACAAGCTGTACCTGGGAGTCTAAAATGCTGATGGAACTGATATTCGGGTGACATTCAAGCCAAGTGGACCCAATTTCGGCGAAGTCTGGACAGTCTGACAGCCAAATTCTCTGCTTGCACTTTCACAATGATGGAACTGTTAGTAATCCTGGGTATAACCTCCATGCACAGTACACTGTGGGTGACCACCCAGGTGAGAACAAACATAAGCAGGGGTCGAGGTGTGGTGCCCACACCACATGGAGGAATGCCACCCCTCTGTGTTACCAGGCAATACTTGGTGGTAGATGACTCTCATCAACCAGTGCAGTACCACCACTTTGCTTATTCGAGGCTTGAAGTGGTGGAACCCATGTTTAGTCTCCAGAGCTAAGTTCCGGTCAACCCTTCCCCATCTCATCCAGTATGACTGATGACTTTTGAGGGTATGATGAACATCATGACGAGATCCAATCTTCCTTACATTTTGAGGGTACAGCTCTAAAACGATGTTCATAGGCCAGCCACTAGTTAGTACAATGGTCTGAACCTATTGGTAACTCTCTAGTAGGCTTTCGGATCAGCTAGTGTATAATCTTGCTACCTCTACTCTGCCATATAGTGACTGGAAGGAGTCCGAGTGCACAGTTCCTGTTGTTCCTCCAGCACAATATTTAGTTTCAGCAGAAAAGCTTATAATTATCTGTTATTATACACTGGGGGGCACTGTGGAAGCCACATTATGTCAAGGATCCTGGTATATTCTTACCATGTGTATGCCATATCCAAAAATTTCATTACTCCAAACAGAATGCTCCCCCCCCACTTTTTCTTACTATTGAATACTATTGAATACACCAGGAATTGTCAAACTGATAGAGTAAGCTTGTGTGCAAAAAGGTCTATATCTCCCAAACACTTCCTAGTTCATTTCACAAATATATGTGGTCTCAATTCTAATCTCAGTGATGTACATTTTCAATTGAAATCTGCTGCCAAACCCCATGTACTTTTTCTGACAGAATCTCAGTTATTGGTTGATTTAACTACTGCTCATCTTAGTTGCCCAAATTATTCACTGTATGATTCCATTCGCCTCAAAGGTGGTACGGGTCGACCGTCACTCATCCAACAGCGTTGGGACCTGTGGGGTGCCGGATTAGTGAGTTTGCCGGATCACCGGTGGTTATTTTAGCACATACAATTTACCCAACAGCTAACCACCTCCTCCTACCTTTAAGACATTGATTGCCAAGCCAGTTTAAGAAAACAATTCCCCAGGAACCAAAAAATATTTAGCAAATAATTTGATTAGTAATTCTAAAATAAATATTGTAATGTCAGTGTTGTTTTTTCGTTTAAAATAGATATATAAAAAAAGAGATACCTTTTTTATGTCACATATATGTGGCGGACGTGGCCCTGTAGATTACTTTATTTCTTGAGAAGCCTTGTCAGCCACATACATGTGATGCTATTACGGCATAAATATGAAGGTCGTTTGTGATTAGTTTATTGCACGCGCGCCGAGAACTGCAATGAAACTAATTGCGATAAAATAAACTCTCAAACGTTGCACTAAGTTTGTCAATATTGTTAGAGATTTTGTGAAAACAAGTTAGTTAGCATGCTGTATTATCCATCATATTGTGTTGTGTTGTGTTTTTCTGCAAGTTTGTATGAGGGTGTTGTAAGAAAAAAAAAAAAAAATCTAAAAAGGAATGGCTAAAAGAAAATTACTAAAATAAGAGGACCTGAGAGAAATTGCCGGAATTTACAATTAAGCTGAGTTAAACTTTTCACAGGACACACCACTGTCGAGTTTTTTCAGAAGTTCAACTTTGTCTGTTATGGACAATGTATGGTGTTTGCGCTTTACTCTACGAGAGGTACTTCCTTTATGTATTGGAACCATGGCTGGGGCTAAATGTGAGCAGGTTATAATAATAATAAATGCAGAAAAACAAGTGGGAATGGCTTTCCAGTGTTTACGAGTTCACGCCAACAGCTGATGCTGCAACCAACGCCACCAAAACAGTAATGGCAGGTCCGTGCGCCGACCTGGGAAATTTGAAATTACGTTCGCGGAACTTATGTCCGAAATAGTGGTGGAACCGGATTACCGCTGGCTGGATTAGTGATGGTCGATCTATACTTGTGCATATGTCCATTCCGATATTCCCTGTCAGAGATTTGGTGATTTGGAATCTCCTCTTTTTGATCTTCTCTGGCTTAAAATCTCTTTATTTCATTGTGTCAAATTCTTCTGTTGTCTCTGCTATTCTCCCAACTCCACTAATCACTTGGAGCTCTTTGACTTCTCTTTGCAAGTTGATTTTCTCCAGTCCAACTTTCCTAATAGTGAGGTAATATTCCTTGGTGATTTTAATGTTCACAACTCCAGGTGGCTTCCGTTTTCTAGTCACACCGACTCAGCTGGTCGAGATGCTGAGACTTTTGCAGTTACTAATGATCTTGCACAGATTGACATTTACCTACAAATACCAGACAATCCTAACCATACAGCCGACACACTTGATCTTTTTCTCACCAACAACCCTACTAGGTACATGGTTGAAATGAATGGTCCATTAGGCACCTCAGATCACAACTTGGTGATTGTCTCTTCTCCAATGGAGCCTTTATCTTATGACTATTCCCAACCTCATGTCGTTTGGCATTACAACAATGCAAAATGGGATTACCTGCAAGATTTCTTTTCTTCTTTTCCTTGGTCGGATTACTGTATCAGAACTTCTGATGTCAGCATTTGCTTAGATTGTGTCAGTGAAATTATTCTTGTAGGAATGGAATCCTTTATTCCACACTCCACTTTAAAATCTCGTCCTTTATCTAAACCTTGGTTTTCAAATAAATGTGCTAAGGCTGTTCAAGAGAAGAATATTGCATATCATAATTGGCTTGTTTCCAATTCTTCAGTTTCATTTTCTGCCTACACCAAAGCTCGCAACAATTGTAAAGCAGTTATTAATCAGTCCAAACTAGATTTTGAAAAGGCTAAGAGTAGAAAACTTGCTTCTTGCCCTAATGGTAGCCAAGCATTCTGGTCTCTTGCCAAAGCTATTGGCCACAACTTTTGCCCAAGTCTGCTCCCACCTCTGTCAAAACCAGATGGTTCTGTTGTCACTTCAGCCAAAGATAAAGCTGATCTCCTAGCATCCCATTTTTATCATTAGATCATTAAAAACTAATGTATTAATGATCTTGGTAAAACACCTCCCACCAATCCCAGCATGCTCCATTCAATGCCTCCTGTGATCTTCCGTCAGAAAGGTTTTGACGAATCTTGATGCTAAGAAAGCTCCATGTCCTGATGGTATTTCTCCACTTGTTCTCAAAACCTCTGCTCCTGTTCTTTGCTGCCTTTTTTCACTTTCTGATTCCAAAGGTGTTTTTCCTTCTGCTTGGAAATTTGCTCATATCCAGCCAGTTCCTAAAAATGGTGACAAATCCCTTCCATCCATCCCATTGCAATTACTTCTACTCCTTCTAAAGTAATGGAGAAATCAATTTACCGCCAACTCTTAAATTACCTAGAAACTTTCCTTGTGATCAACGATCGCCAGTATGGATTCAGTCAGTGTTGATCCACTGGTGATATTCTGGCTTATGTTACCCATTTATGGAGAAATTCAATGGAAAAGTTCGGTGAAACACAAGCAGTTGCTCTTGACATCTGAAAGGCTTTCGATCGTGTTTGGCATAAAGGTCTTCTAAACAAGCTTCCATCTTATGATTTGCCAACTGTGTTTTGTAATTGGTTATCCAGTTTTCTCTCTGATCGCTCACTGAAGGTGATGTTAGATGGCTCTCTGTCGTCTAACTTCTCCACTAATGCTGGTGTCCCAATCTTTTACTCTTGTATATTAATGACCTTCTTCCATTGACTGGGAATCCTATCCATAGTTTTGCCGATGATAGCACATTGCATTCCACTTTTCATTTTGAGAAACCTTGCCCTGCTCAATCAGCTTCAACTTCTCGAATATCCATTACCAATTCCTTAAATGCCAATCTCCAGGTAATTCTCTAGTGGAGCAAAGACAACTTAGTTGATTTCAATCCTTCTAAAACTCAGTCTTGTTTTATATCTTGGAAAAAGGATTCTTCTGCTCCTATTCTTTTCTATGGTGACACGCCGATTTCTAGGCAAAATGATATATCTCTTTTGGGGATTACCCTGACTTCTAATCTCTCTTGGCACAAGCACATTACAAATATTGCTTCTTCTGCATCTAAAAAACTTGGTTTTCTCTTTCGCTCTTGGCGTTGCCTTTCTTCTAAACAGCTGCTCACTCTGTATAAATCGTAAATCCTCCCTGCCATAGAATATTCTTCCCACATCTGGGGTGGTGCCTCCAAAACCTCTCTCAGGCTTCTGGATTCCATTCAGAAGAGAGCAGTTAGGTTAATTAATGATTCATCTCTAACAGAGTCTCTCCACTCGCTGTCTCATAGACTTACTGTTTCTGCTGCATGCCTTTTCTGCAGATACTTCCATAAGCACTGTTCTGAATTGGCTTCTATAATTCCTGCTCTCTCTTTCAAAACAGTCCGAACATGTGCCGCCAACATCCATTTACTGTTCAACTTCAAACTCACAGAACCAACTTTTCATCTTCCTCATTTATTCATTCAACTGCTGTTTTCTGGAACAACCTTCCTTTATACATATTTCCTGAAAATTACGGTCTACAGAAGTTCAAGTCTAATGTCAACAGATATCTTCTTTCATCTTCTCATTCTCTAACCCAAGCACGTTACTAAATACTATAGGTTCTAATACCTCTCGTTTGGGGTTTTCATAAAAAAAAAAAAAAAGTTTTATGTTATTCATCTGGACTCTTAACCTAGGGGCTTTTGTTTTGGCCTAAAACCTCTAGTTTACCATCCAGCACTACGATGAGGCGAACTCTGCAGTAGGGAGTATGAAGCACTGGAGGGGTGAACCCTGAGGGGGGGGATTAGGGGAAGGAGAGAACAACCACCCCAGGTGGTAGGATTGAAAGATCATTGGGAAAGAGATCCATACGTTGAAGCATCTGTAAAGGGATGCTAATCCTGCTAACCAGTGTCAGAATCCCACACCACACTAGTTAAAGAGCCAAGGCATGGTGTCTGTTTGGATGAGCATGGGGCCATAATGGTCCTCTTGTCCATCAGTCTGTCCAGTGTTCTGCAGGACATAGAGTTAATTGTAATGCGGATCTGGTGTGCTCCCAACTCCAAGTCTAGCAAGGTGGTGAATACATACTCTGTAGAGTTCAGATTTATGTAGGCTATTGTGTATTCATGCAGTGTTTGTGTGGGTTATGTTGTTGGTTGTTCATCTGGCCTCTTAGCACAGAAACCTCTAGTTTACCATCCAGTACCACTAGGAGGCAGACTGGGCAGTAGGGAGTGTGAAGCACTGGTGGGGTGTGTTTTTTACTGGGCTCTCCCTGCCTGTAGCCAAGGCTACAGGCAGGGAGAGCCCAGTAAAAAACAAAAAGTGATATTTAGGGAGTAATAGTGGAAAGATACAAAGTGTGGGTGGGCAGTAGTGAAGATGCCCACCTGGTTGGAAGGGGGGACAGCGAGGGAACCTCCAGGTCAGAATGCCTATCCTGGTCTAGGGTTGTGAGTTAAAAGTTGAGGGTGCCACTCAGTGTGGGGGTGGGGGAAGGAGGGAACAACTACCCCAGGTTGGTAGGAGTGAAGGCTCATGGCGAAAGAGTTCTTGTTCTTTGTGTTGTAGTGCTTCTAGGTGCCCTGTCCCACACTGACCAGTGTCAGCATCCCACACCATGCTGGCTAAATAGCCACAGCATGGTGTCTGCTTGGATAGGCATGAGGCCATACCCATCAGTTTATCCAGTAGGGGGTAGGGTAGGAAAGAGATGCAATTTATTATCCTCATACACTCTGCTTTCATTCTATTTTTATAATTTTTTCTTACATTTTCTATGATAACTTTTATTTATTTTATTTTTTTTAGTTGAAATTTTGTTTTCCCCCCACACATCCATCTTCTTTCACACACCAGAGGGATACAATGTTGGGTAATGTAACTTAAAAGTAAGTTACATTAAAAGTAAGGCATGCATAACATAAAAATTTATAAATTAATAATTGGTTAGTAAATAATTATTAAATAAATAAGGATCTATAAGTTTCACTAAAAATATGAAGCTGCTTTCTTTTATACTCACACACATACTACCATTCATGTTTTCAGGTATATAGTTCACATGTTCAGTTTCTTTCTCTCTCTCTCTCTCTCTCGCTCTCTGAACTGCACCCCAAGGCACCTCAGCTTACTATTCTTTTTGGCTGAGGTGCAGCCCCGGCTGTATCTTGCCTGCCACAGAGGTATGCAGTGAGCGTATTGGTATTGTTAGTAACTAGGTTAGCATTAACATCAGTAGAGGCATATGATGCAAGAAAGCAAGCTTATATAGCATCACCCATAAAAAAAAAAAAAAAAAAAAACCCTTCCCATTTCACCCAACCATTCACTCCAAATGTTTGTTTAGTTCTGTCTTGAACTTATTTAAGTTGTTGACCTCAGCTACGACAGATGGATGATGCCTCCGTAGCCAGGTGGGCAAGAGCAGCAGTGCGTAGCACATGCGTCTTTGATTAGACCGGGGTTCAAGCCCATGACCACCAAATACGGAGGATGCGGAAAGGTCAGGGAATTACCACCGCATATCCCCGGAGAAATATGGCTTTAGTTGCTAATGCTCCTAGAAACCAAATAACAACAACAGATGGAAGTTTGTTCCAACTATCAACCATCTGCTGGCTAAAGTCAAATTTCCACACATTTATTCTACAATTGTCTTTCCTTAATTTGAATTTGTTCCCTCAGGTGAGTAATCTGAGCAAGAGGAAGAATCCTATCAGCACTGAGCTTGCTCAAACCATTCAAGGCCTTATACACCTCAATCAGATCACCTCGCAGGTAACTAGTCTCAAAATTCTTTAATAAGTAGAACATAAGCCTTTCTTAGTAACAGCAACCCTTTATTCCACTCGCTAATCTCGTTGCCCATCTCTGTGCTCGTTCGAGCAGCTGTACATCTTTTCTAAAATGAGTCTTCCAGACCTGTATGTAGTACTCAAGGCATGGCCTTACCATTGCCTTATATAAGGGGACAATCACCTCCTTATCCCTGCTAGCAAAATTCCTATATCATTGACAAGATACCATGAGCTACTCTTGCAGCCTGTCTGCACTGCTCAGAAAACTTCATATCTGACTGCACAATTACCCCTAGATCTTTTTCATTCTCTACTACCCTGAGTGTAGTACCACCCAGTTGGTATATTACTCTGGTGTTACTGCTACCCATATGCAGTACCTTTACATTTATCAATGTTAAACTTCAGTTGCCTCCTCTCAGCCCATCTGCTCAACTTTTCCAGATCCTGTTGCTGTAGTGTACTCATTAACAACCCTGCCACCCTTCGTATCATCTGCAAACTTATACATTAACACTGATATACCTTCAACAATATCATTGATAAATACAGAAAACAACAATGGGCACAACACTAATAACGTTAGTCCACGAAGAGCAGTGTCCATTGATTACCACTCTGTCTTAATTAAGTTCAATTAAGGTTAATACTTACTACAGTGAAACTTCTAACGGACACCTCTCGTTAACGAACATCTCTCTACAACGGACATTTTCAAATTCCCCAACTCACCTCTATTGGTTTTAACGTGTTTGCAGCTTCTGTGTAGCGGACATTCTCTGTAATGGATGCGGACAGGCAATCTGCACTGTTTCGTTTAGATTAGCACTTAATTTGATCTCCCCATAACTGACAGCGGGCGAGCTTACGGCCCTTTTTCTAGGAACTTTTCTTCCATGTATTGCCTCAATCGTGTGTTTATTTTCTATTTCCAATTCTCTGAATTTTATCAAGGTTTACGTCATGGTTCTAAAACCTTTTTTCAAGAATTTTAAGGCACGTGTAAAACTTCTGATGAATTCGGTGTGTGCAGGGGGGGGAGCGAATTTGGTCGGTCTTTCGTCTTTTGAGTTTCAGTTTTCAGTTTTGTTCAGTGTCGTGTGAAGTGCACAATGTCTTCTCGTAAACATTTAACTTTAAAAGATAAAGTCGAACTCATTAATGCGTATGATCGGCAAAAAAATAGTGTTCGTAATCTCGCTGCAAAATTCAAAATCGGGAAGACGCAGGTAAGCGACATCCTAAAGAAAAAAAATGAACTGCTCAAACAATTTTGGCAACACGGAAATGATCAGGTTCAAAAATCATTCCAGAAAACTGTTGGACTTTAAATTGACAATGTTACGTATGAGTGGTTTTGTCGCGAACGTGCTAAAAAAATTCCCATTAATGGGCCTATTATTAGGGAAAAGGCTTTGGAGGTTGCGAAATCTATGGGAGTAAATGAGTTCAAAGCTTCTGTGGGATGGCTAGACAAGTTCAAAACTCGGCATAAAATTTCTTGGAAAACCGTAAGTGGTGAAGGTGGATCTGTTGATACTGGGGTTGTAACAGAGTGGACCATCAAATTAGAAGAGATATGTTGTGATTTTGAAGCTAAGGATATTTACAACTGTGACGAAACAGGGTTGTTTTTTAAAGCTCTTCCTGAAAAAACGAGTCTAAAAAACGAAAAGTGCCAGGGCGGAAAAATTTCTAAGGAAACCTTGACTGTACTATTGTGTACAAATATGCTGGGAGACTTTGAACAACCTCTTGTTATAGGAAAACCAGAAAATCCTTGTTGTTTCAAGGGCATAAAGTTGAATCTTTTGAATGTTGACTGGAAGTCTAATAAAAAAGTGTGGATGACACAAGGTATCATGAGCGAATGGATAAGTCACTTTAACCAAAACATGATTCGTCAAAACAGAAAAATTATTCTTTTCATGGATAATGTTGCATCTCACCCGCAAATTGAATTGTCCAACATTCAAATCGTTTTTCTGCCACCAAACACATCTGCAGAGTGTCAGCTCTTGGATCAAGGGATATTAAAAAATTTTAAACTTCAATACAGAAAACGTGTTTTAAGACATCTCATTGCAAACATGAACGATGTAACATGTGCGAGTGACCTTGCAAAGAAAATCAGCATCCTAGATGCGATTCAATGGATTTCCTCTTCAGTAAACGCAATTAGAAAACAAACTGTCGTGAACTGTTTTGTAAAGTCTGGCTTCTCAAACGCAAAAATTGAAGTTGTGAACAACAATGTGGAGCACTAAGAAGAACAAGAACTTCAACATCTATTGATAATGTACGATACTTCAGCTACAAGTGACCCTGGCTACAAAGATATAGACTCGAACCTCACTACAGAAGATGGTGCTATAGATATCAACGACATTATCATCGATATTTTTCAAGAAGTTCCTCATGAGGATGAAGAAATGGAAGGAGGTCATTCTGTCGAAGAACATATTAACGACGAACCACTGATGAAAATAGAAGCGCTCATACAAATCAATCATTTAAAAATGTTTTTCGCCACTGAACAAGATACTGAAGGACTTTCGATGGTTTCTTCACTCCAAACAACTGTTGAAAACAAAATTATCAGCCGGAAGAAGGTGCAGAAGAAAATAAGTGATTACTGTATGTATTTTTCTTAAGATAAAATCATAATATGCATAGCACAATTGTATGTATATTATTTACAAAAATATTGTGCAAAATCTGTATATAATTTAATTTAATTTTACATTAAACGTTTAACGATTTTTCTTTCTTTTTTTTTTTTCTCCCTCAGACTTGTTAGCGGACACTTCTCTCTAATGGACACATTTTCGTTCCCCGTGGCTGTCCGTTAAAGGGAAGTTTCACTGTAATATATATATATATATATATATATATAGTAATAAGACTCATAACACTCACTCTTTTTTGCTTCCATACTGGGCCACTCATTCACCATAACTCATGTTCATTCTCTTTTACCACAATTACTATTACACTCTTATCACATTCACTCAGCACCCAGTGCTATCATACAATTCTTCTGCTGATTCATTTCATTAAATCCATCCTTTTTTATTACATTGCACCCTCAGGTACCTGTGCTTACTAGTGTCTTTCATGTAGGGTACTTTCCTGGCTGCCTGTACACATCTCTTCCCTGTTTTACTGTTGTCAAGTTAGTGTGTGCACCCCCTAACCTTCCCAGGCCCTCACCATGGCAGGGTAATGGGGGATCATCAGTCCAGTGTTAGTCTAATTCTGGTATCTGGTCAGAGTGCTGAGTACAGCTACCTTGACAGATTAAAATGCTGTCATCTGGGCATGGTGGGAGACATGGGCACTTTGGCTTTTTGTGGTTGTTTGTCTGTGGGAGTGGTTGTAGGGCCTGTCTTTGTGTATTTCAAATACCCTTTGAGCAAATTTTGTGAAGGCTTTGTTCTCTTCCATAATGAATTGGTGTTCTTGTCTCCTTGGGGCAATTTCTGCTGTTAACTGTGTTCTTTGTATGTCATATATTGTACATTCATATAGGATGTGTACCCAGTCTTCACTCTCACTGCATGTACAGTTTGGGTCATCATTCAACTCTAAGGAAGTAAGCTTTGCCTTTAGGGAGCTGCAATCTGTCAAAATATGTTGCAAAAATTCTAGGGGCAAACCACTTTGGTGGCTTTGAGCTGAAAATTGACACCTCTGGCAGAAGCATTTTGGTGATAGCACTTCAGGTTTCCTGCTCCCAATTGTTTTGCCATAACTTGTGAAGTTTTGTGCAATTTTCTTTCCTTTAGCCTTGCTGTTGTTGGCTGTGTCTAGTGCTATCCCCAGAAATTCTGTAGGTATGCCCTTCTTGAGTCTATAGTATAATTCTCTTTTGGCAAATTCGAAGTACCGTGGGAGAGCGCCAACCAGCACACTGCAATACCAGTGTGCTCACAGTGCAGCATGCCCTGGTAATAGTGAAAAGTATTGTTCTTTGTATTGTTTCTGTTTCTAACTATGGCCGTGCAGCTAACCATGTGCTAGTTAAATAGGTTATTACATGCAAGAACACAGCTTGATAGATCATTAGCAGGGTCTTTCTTTTCAGCCCCCAGTCTGTTCTCCTGATCCTGGCAATCACGCCTGCACAGTTGCTAATTTTTTTTGCCAGATGGCAATAGAAAGTTAATTTTGAATAAAAATTAACAAGAATGGTACAAGAACTAAAATATCCCCATGTGTTTTAGTTCTTATACCATTTTAATTATTGTTGCATTAATTTTGAGTTGTGGAAGTCTCCTTATGTCCATTTTCTTTTTAAAAGAATTGATTTTGTTTTGTCAGGTGATATCCTGAGCATGTGCATTTGTGCCCATTCCTGCAGTTGCATGAGGGCGGCATTGAATCTTTGCTCTGTTACCACTCTTGTATTACTTTTTACAGGGAGAATCAAATCGTCCAGAAAGGCTAGTCTGTCCATTGGGCACAGATCCAAGGCCTGAAATTCATCCAAGACAATTGTTCAGAAGAACAGGCCAAGAATTTAACCTTGCAGGCATCCTTTTGTCACAGGGCGTGTCAATTCTAGGAACCTTGTGCAAATCAAGACACTTCTGTCTATGAAGTTATGAAGTAGTTTGTAATTACCTGTGGGACATTTGTCTGACAGAGCTTCCTAAGGACACTATGCCACCAGAGTGAATCATATGCCCCCAGCAAAGCCAATTGAAATAGTTCACATGTATTTTCCCCCTGTATTCTGCACTCCTAGGTAGATGCAGCAAGACGATATGTGTGTGTGGACATGTGTTTTTGTAATGGGCGGCACCTAGAACGTCAGTTCATCTCCGCCTCGTATCTCTGTGAAGAACAGTACCACTGTAGAAGGGCCAGAAATAAGTAGTGTATGTTTGTGTGTATTATGTGTGTGTTCTGTTGTTGTGTCTGACCGCTTGGCTACCCAGAATCATCAGTCACCTGGACAGATGATTCTGGGTACTCGTCCACACCACGGGAAGGTGGGCCAGTCTCAATGGAGCTTGCACTGTCTCAATTCGAGACTCTGACCCACCTGATGTTGGCAAAAGATGGGCCAGATTCCTCTGGGGGCCCACTCCAGAGGAGAGGAAAAAAAAAAAAAAAAAAAAAAAAAAAAAAAAAGGATTTCCCGTGGTGTTAAAAAAAAAAAAAAAAATAAAAAATAAATAAATAAAATTAAATAAAATAAATAATAAACAAATAAATAAAAAATAAATAAATAAATAAATAGAAAATAAATGAATAAACTAATAAAAAAAAAAAAAAAATTTGGGAATGTTGCTCCCTATTGAGTAGCTTCACCAGACAAAGAAGTAGAATTATTCGTATAACAAATTCTTCTTCTTGTGAAAACATCGGATGCAAACTGCTGAAGAGCAACATAAGAATTCTTGTCTCCCACCAGCAAAGTTTCATGCCCATGAGAGAGTGTAGAAACTGACGAACGAAGAACATCTCTAAAGTCATTATACAGCGGACATTCAAATAAAATGTGGCTCCAATTTTCATTTTCCCCGCATTGACAAGCTTCTGTCCTAGAAAGACCAAAACGACATAGTTTTTCGTTAAGAGATCCATGTCCCGTTAAGAGGAAGGATGTATATAAATCCAAAGAGAACCAGACAGGTTTCTGCTTTACACAAAAGGTCACCTCAGGGAAAAAAGTCCTAGTAACAGATCCGACAGATGACGTATCCCAGCGTGTCTGCCATAGATTTATCATTTCATTCCACAAACGATTACGTTCTTGCTTAATATCTGAATTAATGTTCAGAACCAAACCCATAAATTCAGTTGATAGTTGGTTTTTTAACCTATAACAAAGACCTCTGTAAGCAACGTGAAGGTCCAATGGCAATACACCTGCAAGAACCTGCAGTGCAGAAGTTGAAACAGTACGACAAGCTCTTAACATACATAATAATATTGTGCGTTGCATAGTAGCCAACTTCAATCGAAATTTAACAGTTCTAAGCCTGTGAAACCATACACCTGCCGCATAAGTAGCCATAGGAAGGAATACGGCATTATAATAAATTCTCATGGTACGTCTAGAAAGTCCCCAGTCTGAACGAGAAATTTTTACAATAGCACCAGTGAATCTTCTGATCTTTGTTGTTACATTATTTAAATGAGAGACAAAATTAAGCTTTGAGTCGATTGTAATCCCAAGTAATTTAGTTTCAGAGACAAGTGGAATCCTGTTATTATTAAGACGATAGTAGATCCCGGCCACCTCCACATGCCGGGGGTTGGGATGTGGTGATCAGGCGTTGCTGCTTCTCACTTGCTAGGAGCCAACTGCCGCTGCTAGCCAACCACACAACAGAACATATCATTACACTTCATACTCAACACACTACATACAAATGGCTGGCTTTGGCACAAGCTTCTTCACAAGATGTACAACATCGGTTAATGGGAGGAACCCTGGGGTCCGTCACAACAATACATGATTATCCCCTATCCCCTGTATTCTGCACTGTTGTAAGTAGGTGGTGCAGGCCATATTGATTGTCTGAATGGTTTTCTGCTTCACTGTATTAAGTTGATATCCTGTTGTAGATTAGCCTTTCATATACACTGAGTGATCACTGAATTATGACCACCCCTATGAAAACTGAATGCGACCTGTTGAACCACATGAGGTACGAGTGTGTGCAGTTAGTCAACCTATGTAGCATAGATATGGTGTCAGTAGTTCAGTAGGTAGTAAAATTCCGACCCTGATGGGTAAAAGGAATGATTTATTGGACTTCGATAAAGGACAGATTGTGGGAGCTCGATGAGCTGGTGCGTTGATTTCCCAAACGGCTGAACTTGTCGGGTGTTCAAGAGCTGCCATTGTTAAAGTGTATCAGGACTGGCATTAAATTGGTCAAACAACGACCCAATGGCAAAATGCAAAGGTCAACAAAAGGTTGATGTTAGAGGTGAGTGCTGGGCCCAACGACTCGTACAGGTGCTGCACTGTTGAAGAGTTGACTACCCAATACAACATAGGCCAACCTGGAACAATATCTGGCATGGCCATGCATCGCATGTATGGGCTATACCAGCAGACGATCCCTACGGTATCCTCTCCTAACCAAGGTTCATCAGCATAAAAGACTGACCTGTTGCAAAGAGCATGCAAGTCAGATGTTAGAAGACTGGAAGAAGGTATGCTGGTCAGATGAGTCACGTTATTTACTCCACACCGTGGATGGTCATGTATGGATTTGGGGTCAACAACACGAGCCTCTTTGTCCATTTTGCATTGTACCAAAAGTGCAGGCCGGTGGAGGCGGTTGTATGGTGTGGGGGCATGTTCCGCTGGCAGGAACAGGAACCCCTGGTGCATGTGGAACAACGTATCCCTGGTCTCCTCTATCGTCAACTGCTTGCTGACTGTGTACACCCCACTATGTTACACTTTTTCCTGAATGGGGATGGTATCTTCCAAGATGGCATTGCACTGAGCCATCGGGCACTGTTTGAGGAACACAGTTCTGACTTCCAGCATATCGATTGGCCTCCGAACTCTCCCAATGTCAATCCCATAGAGCACTTGTGGGACACTATAGAAAGGCATATCAGGCATCTGGATACACCAATCAACTCTATACCTGCATTGCTAGCCGCATTACACACAGCTTGGTTGGCCATACCTCCCGAACGCTTCCGACATCTTGTTGAATCAGTGCCACGTTGCATAGCTGCTGTACTGAGGGCAAAAGGAGGACTGAAGTATTAGGTAGGTGATCATAATTCAGTGATCACTCAGTGTATTTTTCCCATTACTGGAAGGGAAGCTGTGTGCCTGTATGACTTTGTCTCTGTAGGTGGTTTCTCAGGATTCTTCAGAACCAACCTGAGTACTGCTAATTTCCAAATTTTTGGGAATTTACCTTCTGTTAAGCAGTGCTTGTACAAGTTTATTAGTTTGTTCAGTGCTATTTCTGCAAATTTCTTAATTTCTGCTTCTAAGAGGTCATGTAGGGGCATTTATTGTTCTTAGTTCTAGTTAGGGGCTGCTTGTAGTTCTATTGTGAATAGTGGTTCAATGTTGGCATTTCTATATTCAGTATTATTCTTAATTATGATACTCTGAGTAGGGGATAATCCCCACAATCTCAGTCTGGATGATAGTATCTCATATGTTATTAACAGACTCTGCCTAACATGGGGTTAGGGTTTCATCTGGTTTTACTGGGATTTTCACTACATCTCCTCTTGGCAGCTTGTTGATTGTTCTGTACATGACTCCCCATGGATTGGCATTTCCAGAAGTCCCCACCAAGAGTTGCCAGGATTCCTTTTTCTTTACTCTAATGAGAGCAGCATATGAGTTCCTGAGAGTCTTATAGGTATCTCTCAGGGTGTCAACCTCATTTTATGGCCCTCTGAAAGTGTCTCCTTGCCCGGTGGAGTTTTCTCCCGAGTATGGTCAGTTCAGGACGCCACCATTTTTTTCTTTTAATAGACAGGTTTATAATTTTAATCAGTATTTCAGTCATATTCATTGCATAATTGTTGTATGATCTAGAACCCTCATTTTCCTGTTGCTGCAGCTTTGCTGCTATGACTTTGGTGAATATCTGCCAATTTGCTTTCTTTATATTATACCTCTTTATATCCATCAGTGGCTGTTGGGTCCCACACAGTACTGTGGCTACCTGTTCAGAGTAAAGGTTATAACTCTGTGATGTGATGTTGTCCAGGCTGGCTGGACACACCAGTTTGTTATTTTGTATGCTATGGGGTTTGTGGCAATAATGACATCAATTTCACTCTCCCACACAGTACTGCTGTAGGTGGACAGATTATGAGATTGGTTAATACCTGCAATGGGGAAATAGCATTGAATTCTGTCATGATTTGGCCATTGTGGGTGCCTTGTCTGTCTTCTGCATCTCTATGCCATAGGGATGATCAGCAGTTAACATCAGTACAAACTATTATATTGGCATTTGGTAATAGTGATATCTGTTTGAAGGTATTGAACGCTGTGATTTATGTCTTCATGATTTATGTCTTCAATAAAGAGATAACATAGAACTGACCCACTGCACTGGTAATGTGTGCACACACTGCCACTGGGGAGCAAAAGGTAATCCACCTTTTGCTCCCCAGTGAGGTCAGCGTTTTTAACAACTATTGCTGTGGAAGTGACATCTATGGTGTGTTCTATAATTTTATAGCCCCTTTGGTATCCTTGAAAACTCTACCCATGGGTATGTAGGGTTCTTGGAGTACCAAGAAAATGTCTATATCATTTACCTCTAGCTTGAGTCTGATCTTATCAACAACTGTATATGCTCTCTGAGCATTCAGTCGGACAAAGTTTAGAGTCCTAGTCATTTCTGATCTAGATAGGATAGATTTTATTTTTTGATAACAGGGGCATTTGACATCCTACATAAATAATCAGACAGCCTGGCTGACTTGCATTTTAAAGTCATGACCAGTGACTGCATAGTGGCTGCAGATTGGAGTTTTCTGTCTGGAGTCCCTGGCAGTACGACCATACGTGTGGTAGTTAAAGCAGTTTTGGACAGGGAAATGCTCCCTAAATCTATGGCTGTTCCAGCCAGCATAGATCCTCTGTTATCCTTTTAATGTATTCCAAATTCTTAGTGTAATTTCTACTATAACATTTAGTTGGCCATTCTTTCTGCTTTTTGTCCCTCTTTTTAACTGAAATTCGCTTGCAAATTCATCAATTGTCATGATTTCTTTGAAGTTCTTGTAATACAAATTAGTAATGAGTTCCTTTTCAGGAGTAGACTCTACTATATCAAAAATTATTATATTGGGATTTTTCCCTTTAGGTTTTTCAGGCCTAGTTTTTGGACTTCTGGATGGGACTCTATCTTGTGGATATCTTCCTTGTTAGCCTCTTCCATCAGTACTCCATGATTTCTTATTTTTCTCGTTGTATCTACCTTCACTTCTTTTAAGTGAGGTTTAAGTTTAGTCATTACTGAGAGTAGTCAGTTTTGCTTTTAAAATTATGATGTTTGAGTCTTTAGTTTTTGTTACTTCCTTGGTTTTGGTAGGTCTGGATTGGGTAGTCTCATTTTACTGGCCCTTGCTACTTGGGCATAACTAAGTGTATTCATATTCTTATAATTGTCTTTTCCTGTGTTAGAGTTTCAACTTTGATTTTAATAATACGCTGTTCTCAGTGTTGATCTCTTTATTAGTCTTTGTTCCAATACAGACCAACAGTTCAGAATCAGCAGTCTTATGGAAGATGTGATCCTGTTGGTTTGCTTATGTATAAAGTCTTCCAAGTATAATTTAGCTTCTTTTATCTGCTTAATAGAATCAGATGTGTTATTAAGGGCATCCAATTTTCTTTCTTCCGTGGTTTTTTGTAGGTCAGGTTCTGCATTTTCTCTGTCCTTATTTTCTTTGTTCCCAGGCTGATTTTTCCCCTTTCTTGCCCTAAGGGGAACTAGGGGGGGGGAGAGCTATCCAGCTCTTCCGAATTTTCTTCGTTTGGCAATTGCTCCCTGAGAACTCGATTAACCTCTCTCTATCTTAGGGAAGTCGTCCAAATCTGTCTCGATTGGTAATTCAAGGTTTTGGGTTTTTTTCACTTGAATTTTTTTCTCTATGTGCCATCTCAGTTTAATATTCTTGTCCCTGAAGTTATGGGGAATATTTTGGTATATTATTTTCTTCAATCGGCGTCTTCCTATTTTTGTTTTCCTTTTTTTGGGGAGGGAGATGAATTCTCGCCTGTCATATCGTCGGGAACAAAGAAAAGTCCCTCAAATATCAAACTTAAATCTCATTTTAGAATATATTTAAGTTCCCCGCCCTTGAAAAAGTCTCAACAGCTATTTTTTTTTTATCAAGAAATGACCAATATTTTTCCATTCCTGAGCATATAAAGAATCAGTGTTGGCAGCAATACCCTTGCCACAACAATTGTCATATTAACCTATTGCTCTGAAATACGTTCAAAAACTGAAAAAAGCTAATTAATAACAACATTTACCTTGTTAAAATTACTTTCCTTCATCAGTTTCTATCTTCAAAGTCAGGAAATCCATGTTCAAAAAGCTGTAAAATTCTGAAGTCTACTGCAATTGCGATCCAAGCAGACCCCTGCTCGTACACGTGTGCACTCAGTCACATCTACAGGCCAGAGTGACTGTTTTGTAGAATGTTGACCTACTGATCTACATCTGGTGTACCGTTGGTTAACTTATTCAATGTGTCATGGTATTCCGAGCTCCTTTCTGAACATAGAAGTCAACATTGTGGTGGAACTGTGGAGAGAAAGAGAGAAGGCAAGAATCTGGGATGCTTTGATGGATCTTTGGTGAGAGCACTGGAGTGTGTGTGTGTGTGGACAAGTTCCTTCCAGATAAAAAACACAGTATTGATTCAAACTCGATGGTTGCACCTGACTTAGAGTATGTTCTTATTAACTGGTCATGGCTCTATACAGCAGGCCCTCATTATAACGCGGTTCGCTTTATGCTGATTCGCTATAATGCTGTTCTTATATTATAACCAGTATCTGACAATAACACTGTCACAAATCACTATAACGCTCTTTTACAGATTGCATTTTTCGAAATCGTTTCATTTAGCATTAGCATTAGTAGAGGCATATGATGCAAGAAAGCAAGCTTATTCAGCATCAGCCAAAAAAAAAAAAAAAAAAAACACCACTCCCATTTCACCCCTCCGTTCGCTCGAAATACCTGTCCAGTTGAACCTTAAATTTGTTTAGGCTATCAACTTCAACAACAAGTGATGGAAGTCGGTTCCACCAACCACCCACCCACTGGCCAAAGGCAAATTTCCGCACATCTATCCGACATCCGTCCTTCCTCAATTTGAATTTATGTCCTCTGAGCTGATTATTCTGAGCAAGATGAAGAATCCCATTGGCATTGAGCATGCTCAAACCATTCAAAGCCTTATACACCTCTATCAGATCACCTCGCCGGTGCCTAGTCTCCAGACTGTAATTTGCAAAACTTAAGCCTTTCTTCGTAAGAGCAACCCTTTGTTCCATTCACTAATCTTGTTGCCCTTCTCTGTACCCGTTCCAGCAGCTCTACATCCTTCTTGAAATGAGGCCTCCAGACCTGTATACAGTACTCAAGATGTGGCCTAACCATTGCCTTATACAAGGGAATAATCACCTCCTTATTCTTGCTAGAAAAATTCCTGTATATCATTGACAAGACACCATGAGCTACTCTTGCAGCTCGTCTACACTGCTCAGAGAACTTCATATCTGCCTGCACAATTACCCCCAGGTCCTTTTCATTCTCCACCACTGTCAGTGTAGTACTGCAGAGTTGATACGTTGCTCTGGGGTTACTGTTTCCCATATGTAGTACTTTACATTTGTCAATGTTAAACTTCATTTGCCACCTCTCAGCCCATCTGTTCAACCTTTCCAGATCCTGTTGCAGCAGCATAGCGTCAGTGGTGTCCTTAACAACTCTGCCAACCTTTGTATCATCTGCAAATTTGGACATTAAACTTGATATCCCATCATCAGTATCATTCATAAACACCGAAAACAACAACGGACCCAACACTGAACCCTGAGGAACTCCACTAATAACATTAGTCCACGTTGAGCAGTGTCCATTGATTACCACTCTCTGTCTTCTGCCACTCAACCATCCCCTTATCCATAGCAGCAATTTGCCTCCAATGCCACACTGCTCCAATTTGTGCAGCAGTCTTCCATGTGCAACAGTATCAAAAGCCTTTCTAAGATCCAAATATATAATATCAAAATTATTCCCTGCATCCAGTTCTTTTGTGACTGCATTATAGTATCCAATCAAATTGGTCAGGCAAGACTTTCCCTTAACAAAACCATGCTGCGTCTGAGCTATAACTGAATTCTTGTCTAGATGATCCTGCAGTGCTTCTTTAACCAGTGCCTCCATTAATTTACCTGGAACAGTAGTTAAACTAACAGGTCTATAACTACTTGTGTCAGCCTTTGATCCTCCTTTGTGAATTGGGGTTACATTTGCACATCTCCAGTCTATGGGTACCTCCCCTGAGTCCAAAGAAGCTCTCATAATTATGGCTAGGGGTTTGCTTACCTCCTTTGCTGCCTCCTTTAATATAACTGGATAGATCCCATCCACCCCAGGTGCCTTTTTTATTTTTATCCTCAACAATCTCTCCTCCACTTTCCTCTCAGTTATTACAAAATCATCCAGCTCACTGCCAATGTTTACTTTACCTACATCATTCTCCTTCCTGAATAACTCCTCATGCGTGAATGTAGATGCAAAATACTCGTTTAGATTGTTAGCCACCTGAGCAGGATCCTCAACTGTTGAACCATCAATATCCAGTGGACCAATCTGATTCATCCCTTTCCTTCTTGAGTTTAAATAGGTAAAGAACTCTTTTCTGTTTTTCTTTGTATCCTTTGCCAAGGATTTTTCGTAGTCTGCCTTTGCCTGCCTAATCTCTTTTGTGACTTGGTTACAGACCAACTTATATCTATCATAGGCTTCCATGTCACCCATTAATTTGTATGTATCCCATGCATTTTTCTTCTCTGCCACATGTCTCATTAGTTCATCTGACAACCATTTAGGCCTAAACCTTGAACAATATTTCTTAGTTGGTATGTAAAGCCTGGTAGCCTCCAAGATTAGTTCCTTGAATGCTTCCCATTTTGAGTTTGCTGTTGGTAACATCATCAGTTGGTCCCACTGTATAGAATTTAAATACTGTCTCAGACCATCATAGTCGCCTTTACGAAAACAAAAACCCTTCCCTTTACCTCTGATGGTAGTTACCTCCTTGAGTAAATCCCACTTCAACACACTGTGATCACTGCCACCTAGTGGTTCATTTATCTGCAGATTCTTAATGCATGAAGAATCACTACTGATAATCGGATCAAGAGTATTGCTCCCTCTTGTTGCCTCACAAACATGCTGATGTAGAAAACAATCATCCAATAAATCCACAAAAGCCTTGCTAGTGTGCGAGTGACCAACCCACAAATTCCAGTCAATATCTGGGAAATTAAAATCCCCCATTATAAGACTCTCTGATTTACTGGCCCACTCTATTTCCCTGTACAATATCTTATTATACTCATCAGAGTCATTAGGCCTATAGCACACTCCTACTCTCAATTTTGATTTCCCTATGCTTATGTCACACCAAACTGACTCGACACTGCCCTGTCCATCGATGTCGACTGGCTTCACTTCCTTGGACTTTATGTGTTTCTTAACTAATAGCATAACCCCTCCTCCCCAACAATATCTGCCTTTGATGTTTTGAGCAATACCTCAAATTCATCAAATTTATTTACCAAACTCCTAGCATTGGTGTACACGCAGGTATACATGCACCTGTTTCTATTCTTGGCTACCCTAACACAACCCATGTGTTTACTTGTACCGCAATGACTCCCAGCAGTCTCTGAAATATCCTGCATCTTGTTTTTCAGGCTTCTGCTCATTTCAATAGAAGCAGTGCAAGAATCACTTCCACCTCTGCCAGTGGCTACTGTTAATCTATTAGTCCTTGTATCCCCCCGACTAGCAGTTTTCCGACCCACCTAACTCTGCCTCGACAGCATCAGCAAAAATTCTTGCACCCTTTCTATTTAAGTGTATCCCATCCCTGTAGAAGCAATCTCTCCTGTTAGCAAGTACAGTCCAGGCTGAAAAAAATTTTACCCCTTGAGCCTTGCACAATCCCTCCAGGGCCGAATTGATCGACAAGGCTCTCATCATATACTCCCTCCTATCGTGTCTGGGCAGAATTGCAGAATTGCTTTCAAATTCAACCCTAATTCACGGCTTTTTTTCAACAGTGACCTGTACTTGCTAAGTAATTCCGCCGGTCTCCTACTCTTAATATCATTAGTGCCAACGTGTACAACTATATCACCTTTTGTGCCCTTAAAAGATGATATCCGCTCTACACCGTCATCAACCTTTGCCCCTGGCAGACATACCCTGGTCCTATTCCACCTATCCTTTTTGCAAAGCATGTTCCCCGCTTCCCTGACAATAGAGTCACCAACAACTACTAGTTCCTGTGGGACCAGCGCATTCTGCCTAGGGGGCTGCCTCTGTGTTGCCTGATGACCAAGTGCAAGCTCTGGCGGTGATGTGGGCGGCTGAGAGCTTGATGGCCCCTCAATTTATTTCCTTCGAGGGCATCCACCCTGTCCTTCAAGCTCTCATAAAGGCCCATAACAACGCTGAGTTGTCGCCTGATTTCCTTGCACTCCTTACATCGTGCACACACAAAGACATCCCCCTTGGCAGTATCATGTCCCGTACCCGACTGCTCCGCAAACATCAAGCAAACAGTTCATTTTAAAAGACTGTGATTCAGAGGGCAACTGCCCCCTCAGTTCTCCCCTGAACCACAGCACTCCCATTAGCTTGAGCCTTTTGCTTTGCTGCTCTGGTCTGAGTCATGATTCCGATTTAATTCAATAAAATTTCAAAACAAAATTAAATCCTTAAGTTATATCCCAAAACAGTTATATGTATTAATTATTTGTTACGATTAAGTCGTTATATATATATATATATATATATATATAGAGTTAAAAGTACAATTTAATTGACAATAAAGTTTATCAAGATTAATAGATTTACTGATTAATTGACAATATTATATTATGCACTATACTACACTAAGGTTATGCTATCGTGTAAAAATGGCGGGAATTCACGAACGGTACTTAACACGTGGATTTGATACTGTTACCGATACTAAGTAATACCTACAAAATCTCTGTCTAAGTTAAACTTTAAACTAAGTATCGTAATTAGGAATATAAAGCTACTCTAGAAATAAGTTAATATGACAATTTAAGCTAATAAATCAGGAAAAACTTCTCTGTTCCAAGAGCTTCAAAGAGCTTCGTCCGCACAGGCTCCGCATTTGATGGAGTCCGATAGCTTGAAAATGAATATCAAAACAGTATTAATTTAATTTCACTCTAATTTAATTTCAGTACAGTGACTTGTTACGTAGTTCCAAGATCAACATTTTAAAAAATGATCAAGTATATTGCTTGTAATATTTGTGTTATATGCATTTATCCGAAGTCTAGTCTTTGTGTTCTACATTGGGTAGCTGTCACATTGTTTCCTTCTCTCTTTTTTTTTCCCCCTTCTCTGGAGTGGGTCCCCAGAGGAATTTGGCCCACCTTTTGACATCATCAGGTGGGTCAGAGTCTCGAATTGAGACAGTACAAGCTCCATTGGGACTGGCCTACCTTCCTGTGGTGTGGATTGGTACCCAGAATCATCTGTCCTGGTGACTGATGCTTCTGGGTAGCCAAGTGGCCAGAACATAACTACAGAACACACACATAATATAGACAAATCTACACAAACACATTTCTGGCCCTTTTACAGTGGTACTGTGCTTCACAAAGATATGAGGCAGAGTTGAACTGACGTTCTAGGAGCCGCCCCCCCCTTACAAAAACACATGTCCACATGTGCCTGGGACAGAGCCTTATCCCCAATAGTTCATAACATTTAGGTGATTATTATTGGTTTGGGCTGGTGGGACTGCTACAGTCACCTTTCTCTGCTTCTTTAGCACCCTCTTCTGAAGCAATACTTTCATTAGATATATTATAATTCAGTCTCATTACTTTTTTTTGATGCACGAAACTATCACACTATCATATGATGAAACTAGATGCCAATTAAAGTTGGTCAGAATTTAAAAGCAATATGTATAACCCTATGAAACATTCTTTTAATGTCAAATATGCAAATATTTCTCTCTGTTTAGATTTGCAAATTGTTTCAATAAAAAAAAAAGTATTGTATTGTGGCAGGCCTTGTTTCCAAGTTCCAACAGAACATAACTGAAATAAATCATCAGTTGAACAACAAATTAGATGCTATTCAACAGTAACCCAACAAATTTTTCCTAAAACCACCTTGGAAATTAAAAGTAAAGGTGATTTCTTTTTATTTTGAAACAGGTCCCAGCAAGTTAAATATGGAACTCGCTAACTATTTAACTAATTATATTAACTTGTCACAAAAGCCTGCCATTCAGCTTTCAAATCACATGCATATGAACCATTAACTCTTCAACTTATTCTGGGAGACCAATCAGATGTAAATGAACTCGTTACCTTCCGCAAGTTAATAAATCTTACCAACCACATCTAATACAGTAACATCAGTTACAACCTAGGGTTACCAAGCTTTTGCACCATAAAACCACAAACAGCAACCATTTTTTGTCACAAAACATCTCTCCAATTATGAAATGTTTTTAATGCTACAATTCAGAATAGATTGCCATTCAGCCCATGCAGAAAGAATATTGTTCTACAGGGACATTATTTTAAGATATGAGGGAAATTGTCCAATGCAGGTTGTGAAATACAGTTATTGAAATTAAACAAATATTTTGGATAATTAAGATATCTCTATTTTTAAACAATGGGTAAACATGTTTTTCATGTTTCTCTAGCAGTTTTGGTATTCTTTATTTAAAAAAAAATATTCACTATAAGGTTGGCAGAAGATTTAAAGAAAAAATCAACTTGAAGTAATTTAAGTTACTTTTCATGAAATAACTTAGAGTTATTTTTTATTATTTTTTTCCCCTTCTCAGAGTCACTTTAAACCAAGCTTAATTACTTTTATCAGCCAACTAAGTTAGTTTAGTTTAGTTGGTTTTAAAAAGTAACTTACCTCTCTCTGATGTTGATGTGGGAGGCATTTTGAAATGCTGTTGCTTTCCAAAGTAAAACTTGCTGAGATTCAGGATTATTATTATTTTATTTTTTCCCAAAGTTAAATTTGAAAGTAATTTCAAAAGTGAATAACAAAAGGTGGCTGGTTGTCATTCTCCTTCAGATCATTATTAAACAAGATTGAACTGTATTCTACAAACATATATTCTCTGCTATTTTGATAATCATGTTATCTTCTTGAAAATATTTTTTTGGTCCAGTGAAGCCTGGGGTTTGCTTTTCAGGTTATACAAACAGCCACAGTAAGTGCCATGGGACAGCAGAGAATTCATATCTGTATAATGAAACTGCATTGTACCCAGTGAAGAGTTTATGGTGGTGGGTTTTTTTTTTATACATTTTTTGATGAAAGAGTAACATCAGTTGTATACTGTTGCTTTATCAACAAATTTGTTGAAACTAACGGAGTGGGAAATTATTCACCAAAATTGTGAAATACCAAATAAAATTACCATAGCTTTTTTTTTTTTTTAAATTGAATTATCAATTTGAAACATCAGTAATTATTAGTAAAGGCTTTATATTTGTAGTCTTAGTTCACCTAACATGAAACCATATGGTTTTCATCTCTGAAGGTATCTGAAAGTTTTTTTTTATGTTTAAATCAGCGGTTCTCAAACTTTCTGTGCCCACACCTCCCTTGACCTGTAAAATTTTCCTGGCACTTCCCTTGAAGTAAAACATCTATAATTGTGCAATTTCTTATTTTTAATATGTTAATACAATAATTCAGACTCGTGCAAGTCAAAGAACGTGTGAAAATACCCGAACCAATTGCTCGTAGTAATTGGATCTCAAGAATACGGTCAGGGAACACAATGCATTCTCTTCGTCAAAAATACCCTAAATATTTTCTATAATTATTTACATTAATAATAAGATCAAATAGTAGTAGATATCTAATTGTAATGAAAATCATTCTTAATACATTTTTAATATTTGCCATGGAAATCTTACGTAAACTATCACATCATCTGTGATGCCCCTGGTAAATTACGGCGCCTCCCCAGGGCATCGCAATGCACAGTTTGAGAACCGCTGGTTTAAATGTTATACAAGATGTGCTCAACATGGTTTTATTGACCAACAGGAACTATTACCCAACGGTTATATTTCTTCTTCTTCAGTGAACTATGGAGTCAAAAGTCCTTCTTCACTTAAGAAATGTTATCTGAAGTTTATTGGCATGAAATTTACTTCTTTTATTCAGCTCAAATTGCTTCCATCATATGGTTACTTCAGAACTGTTTTTTAGTAGATGGAGACTGAGTTTTCTTGGATGATACCATCCAAGAAATCCTTTCTTGGAAGGATACCATCCAAGCACCTTTTTCTGTGCTGAAGCTTCATACGGCTTTCATTGATTCTGTAATCAACAAGACCAGTAATGTTGGAATTCCTCAGGGCAGCTCAATCTCAGCTCCTGTTTTCTGTCATTTTCATTTCCTTCAATTTATAATTTTTTTTTTTTAATCATGCTGATGACATTTTCTTGCTTATTAAGTCATATGATAATTCTGATGTGGTTGACCTGGATGCCACAAATCTGGTCTAATCTTGATTGTGTATTGTCTTTTGGCTTGCAGATGAGTACTTCCAAAACTAAATATCTTGTCATTTTCATAGGCAAAAATTGTAGAGGCAATACTACGGTGAATCTATCAGTGAATTTTAATTTTGATCTGGTCTTCAGTTACAGTTAAAAATTCTGAAATGACATGCCCTTTTGCACATTTTTCTATATTTAAGCCCAATCAGGCTTAAACACAGAAAAAAGGTGAAAAAGATGCAATGGTAAATTATTCAATGTAGATTTTTGCAACCTGTGGTATTTGGTGATCTGGTCAGCTGCCTATGTGGACAGTCTGCATTCTTTCCAGTGATAAAATGTCAAGGTGGTTATCTCTTCTCTCCTTGCCATTCTCATATCCACGGAAACCCCATCACCCCAGTCATCAAGCACAAAGATCTCGGCGTTATATTTGACTCTAAACACAATTTCAAACACCATGTTGCAGACATTCATAACAAGGTCTGCAGAGCAAGATGGCTTGCCAAACAACACCTCCTTCATGTCACAGAGCCTGAGTACATGCTCCAATACATATACCAGTTTCTGCAGCCAGGCATCACCTACAGGTCAGAAATCTGGGTGTCGGCAACGAAAACCACCCTAAAAACCATTCATCTGATGAATACTGGCTTCTTCGGTGGGTCCTCTTCAAGCATAAACTGCCACCACTCATACATACTTCAGATATCACCCAACTTCTAAATTACAGAAGTCTCCAAATGGATGTTCGCCCTCCACTTGCTTGTGTCAATTAAAATGATAGCGAGTGAAGTCAATACGCCAAATTTTTGGCATATGTGCAATTGGAGGATCCCCCAAAAACCCTTAAGAGCCCTCCCCTCTCTGCAGTCTGTGGCGTGGAGGCTCAGAATAGGTTGTTGTTGTTTTTTAGGAGCATTAGCAACTGAGGCCATATTGCTCCGGGATATGCGGTGGTCCTTCCCTGACCTTTCCGCATCCTCCGTATTTGGTGGTGACGGGCTCGAACCCCGGTCTAATCAAGGAGCATGTGCTATGCACTGCTGCTCCTTCCCACCTGGCTACGGAGGCGCCCTCAGAATAGGGGATAGATTACAGTCTGTCCTCGTATAGCACGACAGTTGTGTTCCTGGAAACCCTCGTGCAATGCAAAATCGTGCAATATAAACAACAGGCCCTATGGGAAAAGTAGGGTTATGTGCCGGCCACCCAAGATTGAACACACATTTGTTACCAAAACATTACCAAACACAATAAATAATCATAATAAAATACTTATGTATTTTATTATAATTAAAATATGTAATAAAAAATATTATAATTTTTTATAATATTTTTATTATTATTTTATTATAATATAATATAAAATACATAAGTATTTTTTACGAATAAAATACTTACGTATTTTATTACGACTATTACGTAATAAAATATTGCTAATGCTTTTGCTTCTATCGTAAGCAAACTTGATTTTTGTTTGATTTTCTATCCAAACAGATGACAGCCGTTCCATCTCTTCCAATTCTTTGTGTCTTAATCTAATGGATTTTAATTACACTGAGTTGTTCTGTTCCTGCTATGAAATTTTTTATTTTCTCTGCATTCTTTGTAATTCTCGGCGTTGCCTCATTTAGGTCTGAAAGCACGTGCAATATCACGTGGTCTTTCATTTCGCTCAAAGCGTTTCACAATTTCATATTTTTTCTCTATCGACAGAGGCGGACTGGCCATAAGCCTGACCGGGGAAACCCCGGTGGGCCGGAGGCCTGTGTGATTTTGGCCATAAACGCTAGTATGAGGCCACTATAAATTTTCCCGGGTAAGAATTAGATCCAGTCCGCCTCTATTTATCGATATTGCTTTTCTTTTTCTCTCTGAATCTGTAGTGTCTTCACCAGCACGCTTCCTTTTCACACCTTTTAAGTATTTTACTCATTTTTAGGGAATAAAGCACAATTATAAAATGAGGAGGCACGCTTGATACACATAAACAAAGCTGTGCGCGTGTAGCAACTGAATAATCAACACCGTAAAGGCAGAGATACACTATTAACACCTCACATTTTACTAAAACACATTTCTAGGGGTGACTACCATAAAACAATAAAAACAATTTCCAGTTGCATTTCGGCTAGTGGAATCTGTTATAAACTGGTAGTAAACTCGATCTAATTGCATTTGCGATTATACCGATAGCTGGAATTGTGTTGGTTTTTACGTTATTATGGTGAAATGTGTTTCCCCTTCACTGATATAAAAAACAAATACATTTCAGAATCTTCTCTTAATTCTATCGTGTTGCGTTCGGTTGGGGTGACTGTGCGTTCGACTGCCATTTCTTGTAAACACGAAGGCGAATCATGCATAAGCGAATTCGGTTCGTGTTATATAAGATATCGTTCCCCTATTTATAAATCGTGTATGATCGAATTCGTGTAATATAAACATGTGTTATACGAGGACTGACTGTACTGCCCATGGAGATGCTCCACAACGTCCAGGAGATAGATGTGGACTACAAAAAGTTCATAGAGGGCAAATCGTACAGAAGACGCATCATCAGGGACCAGCTTTCATCTTCAACCGAGTGACTGCCATCGTCTTTTCATCGCTTTTCATGTCTTCATTTTACATGTTAATATTAATCTTATATGTAAAATATGTAATTATACGTTTTATGTCCTAATATATGTTTTAAGTAATTTTTCTTGTATTAGTTATTTAATGTTAAACCCCTAGCATTGTCGCTGTTATGGGTATTATTGCATCAGGCAATCATGTAACCAGTCACTGCCTGCAATAAAGATATTTATTATCATATGGGCCTAGAGTCCAGGTGGTGGTGGCATACAATGAAATTAAAGGTTGCCCTCTCTGTCATACCCAAATTATTTTATAACTTGGGATGTGCCCCATGCACTGCTGAAAGCAGGGTATTCTACACGCCTAATAAGCTCTTTATTGGTGTTGATGGCCATGTTAACATTTAGCATTTGGTTGCATTGAGGATTCACTGGCTTTTCTGAAGAAGGTCTCATCTTGCATTTCAAGATGAGATGACTTAGAAAATTGACTGTAACCAACAGAAAGGCCTACGAAGTTCATGAATCAAAAACCATCTTGATGCTGTGTTATGGATGGATTATTCATACTGGATCAGAGTATGTCATAAAGCTTGGACACTGAATTCTTGGGAAATGAATTCATTTGGAATTTATTCTCCAAGAATTCCTCTTATCTAAGACTTTTTCTCTACCCCCCTCATTAGGGTGGTCAAATTCTTTATAAATCCCTCCAGGTATCTGTGTTGAGGTGTGCCTTGTTATGTGGTTTTTTGAGGGGGACAAATAAGGATAGTTTTTATTATTATTAAACGTCACTTTTCAAATACTAAGCATAATTGCATGTCTTTCAAACATGATGGAGCATTACTTTTATTTAATACAGGGGTGTCAACTCAAGGATGGAGATAAAATTTATATGGTCAGACAGAAAAAACATCCTGAAGCAGGTAAAATTATTTCTTTTTTATCATATTAGGATTTACTCCATAATTTAGTGTGTTCTTTAATTGTTATTATTATTTTTTTATGCATTCTAAATTCTTTTGTCTTTTCCCTGCAGTTCATAAGTAGTGTAGGGAAAAGACAAAAGAGTTGCCATTGTACTGCTAATTGTCAGATTATTATTGAACATTAACTAACTTAATGTTCTTAAGTTACTTAAGAATATTAAGTATCTAGCTACTAGATAGTTATTATAGTAATTATTTAGTTACTTAAATAACTAGATGTACAGCTGGAGTGTAGTGCCACACAGGTACAATTTTGGATAGCATCAAACTGCAGGTAGTTGATAATAGAGGAGGCTTATGCATAATTTATATGAAGCCCCCTGAGCATTGCAGGCAGGCTTCTAGAATAATTTTGTAAGGTTCTGTCAGTGATATACAAGAACTTTTCCAGGGACAAAGAGGTGATTATCCTGTTGTATAAAGCAGTAATTTGGCCACATCGTGAATACTGAATACAGATTTGTAAACCTCATGTTAGGAAGGACATAGATCTGTTGTAAAGAGTTAAGAGAAGGGCAGTGAGATATTAAACAGCCTACTAGATGTGCAGAAACATAAGAAATTCTGTTAAGCTTGTCCCATTAGAAACGTAAAATGTATAGCATGAGAAACTGTTTGAAAGCTGTCTGTTCTGTCCATATGATTGCACTGCAGTAGTCAGCACAAGTTTTTTTTTAACCCTCTTGTAGGCATGCTTGGTGTATTTTATAAACTGAAAAAAGGAAAAATTAAAATTGTCTATTATCCACAGAATTATGTCTATGAATTTTAATATTCCTCCAGTGTAGTTTTTGGTGTTAATCTGTATCAATGATCATTTTTTAATTGAAGTATAGCCAGTGGTAAGCTGTGAATATTTTAGCAATGGGCTCGCACTTTTGCCGACTTTTTGATGTAAAACATCCTTTGGGTGGGGTGGGGGGTACCGATCAAGTAAATCTGATCGGTCATGGAAGTGACATCATCCGCGGCATCTGCCAGAGGTGCTTCCCACACTCAGACCACTAGTCTGTGTGGCGCACTCACTAGTAGTATGATTAAAGCATGGGACGCATTTTTCGTGACCAGTACGATATCTGAGTTCTAACTTTCTGGAATTTTTGAATAGTATGTCACAATCATACTTACTGCAGTAAGCATGATCACAAGTATTTGTCATGTGGCTGCAACAGTACAAAGATTTGTCAACAATTTCTTATTTTGTCTTACATATGCAGCTGTTCAGGGCACCCGACATTGCATTGTTAGGTGCTCCGACATTTAGATACGTTGCAGTAGCAAGTAAAAAAAAAAAAAAAGTAAAGTGTAGCCATTATCAACCTACTGCAGGATGGAAGCCTCCTCAACAATTCATGCTGAGGGAAATGAACCATAATCTGCCACGCTGGTCCAGTGCGGGTTGGCAGATCAACCATATTCAGCAGTCAGGGGCTTGAACCCCAGTCTACTCAAAGAGCGTGTGCTACTGCACTTCTGCTCCTACCCACTCGGCTATGGAGGCCGTGTATGTCTTTTACTTTAGTTATCATAAATCCATTGTATCTTGTCTTCCAGAAATTATGGAAATTTGTGAATGATCAATAAAATATTTACAATACAAAAGCTCTTTTATTTCGTATGCAATATATACAAATCAAAATATCTAAAAGAAATGCAAAGGATGTTTCACATAAAGCCATCTACCGTATGTACTCAGCAGACCTGCGACTTTTTTATTATTTTTTTTTTACAACTAGGGAAATATAATGGATACATTTTTTTTTCATGATAAAATTTTAATATTGCAAATAAAAAATAACATAAAAATATTTTCCATATTACAAATAACGAATTATCACAAAACATTCTACAATATAAAAACATATATTACATAAAAAACAAACTTTCTAGAAAAGTACACAAAAATCACAGATTACATGAAAAAAATTATTGTACAAATATTCAAGAAAATTTTATTCTAAAAATTGCCATATGCAATTTACTTCTTTATTAATATTTGTTGTTAATCTTCTTTGCTCAATAGCTGAGCTGTTATTACAGAGGAATGATTTGACATAACGATCCGGATCAAATTGAAGCAATGGTTTTCCATTTAGATGTATGGTCATCATAATCTGCAACGTGTTTAACTGTCAACAGTATTCATTTATTCACCCAATATTATTCATTACGCTGAAAGCTCGCTTAGCTTCAGCACTGCTAATCACAATGGTTTCAAAGATATTTTCTGGCTTTCTTAATTGAAAAGGGAATTTCACTCGATTTTAAAGATAACCTGTCTTCGACAAAATATCTAAAATCATTAATTTTCATTTCATATTTTATCAGAAAACAAATTTATTATTCGATTTTCACCATCTTGCCACGGAGACGAAAGTTCTTTCATATTCCACGATTCCAGATAGCATATGTTTAAAATTTCTTTCAATGGTATCGTTATTTTCTTTATTTAATTTAAAATCACTCTCTTGCATTAATAACTTATCCTTTAAGGATAAAACAATGCATATAATAACTTGTCACAAGGTAATTTTACTGTTCTTACTTTCGATTTTGATTCCTTCAAATTCTTTCCACTTCAACATGCTCTCGATTTTACCTTCATAATTTCCTTCAGAATTTTTCAAATTAGCAATAGCATTGATAATTCGAATAATTATTTTATCTGCTTTTACCATAGTGAATCTGTAAAGCTTCTGAAAGGTTGAATCGTTAAGAAATTCCAGATTTTAAAGTTGATTTAATAATCCGAAATATTTAACTTCTGATTCAAAATTTTTGCACAATGCAGGATAATTCCCTTAACCCGCAATTACCATCCACAAGCTGCTCATCGTAGCCCGAACACATGACTGATTTTTATAGTTTCCACATCAAGTTCTTTAGCAATCATCTGTAATTCGCGCTGATTTTTTGGAGATTAGTGATATAATGCATACAGTTGTTGGTTTTTTGTTTTTTTTATTGCTCCTATGCCGTTATATTTTAGAACATTTTCTACACAGTGAAAGCCTCGACGAAATTTCAAAATCTGCCAACATTTCATCTTTGTAAAGTTTATATAATATCTCAGTTGCCTCAATCCCCCTCCCCTCTACGTTGCTACTCTCACTAGTTCTTCGAATATTGTGCAAAATGTCGGAATCACACAGATATTCAGCTATTCTGACCATGTAAACATAGACAGGAGAAATTTACTGGAAGGCTTGGATCAATCACTTCTCCGAAAAACATATGCCCAATTGTCGGAGTAAAGGGGAACTACAACACAGGTTGACCAGAGGCTATTATCCATGCCGGGAATAGTCTTAATCCTCTGACTGACTATGGAAAGCATATTGACTAGCCCGACTTCTAGGTATGTGACTGCATAGGTTTTACAGACACCACTAACATTGTGAAACGGTAATCCCTTTCACCCTTAATTCATGCTTTCTAATTACCTAATTACCAGAGGTGAGAACAATGCATACAAAGTTCTCTCCTAATCCGTTCGTTACATGGAAATTATTTTCATTCAACGGAAACTACTGTATTTTAAAAGTAATTACCAAGAGGAATTTAAAAAAATTTGGTATAAAGAAGTTGGTTAAACAGAGGTCCGACTGTAATTAAATAAAGTAATTTAAAGAAGTAATTTTAAAGTACATAACTGATCGATTGCACCATTAAAATACTGGGAATGGGACCCCGCTCGCCCCACCATCGTTTTGACTCTGGAAACTCAATAATTGGCTCCAGGATTTCATTTGTAAAATAAATGATCGTCTCAACAATGGGCTCGCAAATTTTCAAAAAAAATAACAATGGGCTCTTGCGAGCCCACTATAGCTCACCACTGAGTATAGCCATAAAAATTTTTTATATTTTTCTTTTTGCCTGCCGTGTTGATTTTCCGTAGGGATTTGGTTTCAGCTTCACTTGCTCTTGCTTTGTCATTACAGATTGGAAATGGAAGTAATTTTTTTGGATAAACAGACTTATGACTTCTGTTACTATAGATGTTATTTGCTTTTATTATGCATACAGTGTCAGAATTACTATTTCTTGCCTTTTTATTTTAGAAAGACTGAATGGTGTTAATGTATACCATATGTCTGCTCTTATACTTTTTTTTTTTGGTGCACTTGCTAGAGAGTTAAATATAATATGTTTAAACTACTACCACTTCTGGCTTTCTTCAATGCATTTTATGAAGGTTATTTTTATTAATAAAGTTAAACAACTTGCACTGATTTCATACTGAGATCACTGAATACTGAATTATACACCCTATAGTATTTGCTAACAGTTTGATGAGAACTAACACAGAGAGGTGTAGTTCTCTTTGTTAACTGAACATACAGGAAATGTATATTTTTGTATTCTGTGATCTTAATATGATATCAACCCTGGGGACTCACATCTGGTTGAGTATGGGCTTGGCACACCCAGGATCTCGAGCTGGATATCATCATTCTTCTCTTTCTCGGTGATTCCCTTCTACTTTTGACTCTCTCTCTCTCTCTCTCTCTCTCTCTCTCTCTCTCTCTCTCTCTCAGGGTAACTCGGGAACTTTTTTTTTTTTTCTTGGTGCAGCATAAGCCTCAGGCTTCCTTGCACCATTTGGCTATTAATAATAATAATAATAATCAGCTAAGTTGTTAATTAAACTAACCTTTTGTAAAATCTACTGAAGAAGATTCACAAGATAGGGTTAAATGTGCAGGAACCACTATTAAAATTGTAACTATATGAAGCACTAATACCTCTGCAAGAATCACTTTTACCTCTGCCAGCGGCTACTGTTAATCTATTAGTCCGTGTATCCCCCCTAAGCTAGCAGTTTTTCGACCCACCTAACTCTGCCTCGATAGCATCAGCAAATATTCTTGCGCCCTTTCTATTTAAGTGTACCCCATCCCTGTAGAAGCAGTCTCTCCTGTTAACAAGCACGCCAGACTGAGAAAAATTCTACCCCTTGAGCCTTGCATAATCTCTCCAGAGCAGAATTGATTGACAAGGCTCTCATCATATACCCCCTCCTATCGTGTCTGGGCAGAATTGCAGACACTTTCGAATTCAACCCTAACTCACGGCTTTTTTTCAGCATTGTCTTGTACTTGTTAAGTAATTCTGCCAGTCTCCAAGCATTTCTCGTAATCTGCCTTTGCCTGTCTAACCTCCTTTGTGACTTGATTACAGACTAGCTGATATCTGCCGTAGGCTTCTGTGAAACCTAATAATTTATATGCATACCATGCATTTTTGTTCTCTGCCACTAGTGTCATTAGGTCATCTGACACCCATTTAGGCCTAATCCTTGAACAGTATTTTTTTTTAGTTGGGACAAAAAGCCTTGTAGCTTGCAAGATTGCTTCCTTGAGTGCTACCCATTTAGAATTCATCATTGGTAACGTCATCAGTTGATCCCACTGTATAGAATTTAAAAACTGTCTGAGACCATAGTAGTCACCTTTACAAAAACAAAAACCCCTTCTCTCTACCCTTGATGGTAGTTACATATTTAAGTAAACCCGACACCAGTACACTGTGATCACTGTTACCTAGTGGTTCCTTTATTTGCAAATTCTTGATGCATGAATAATCACTGCTGATAATCAGATCAAGGATATTATTCCCTCTGGTTGCCTCTCGAATGTGTTGCTGTAGAAAACAGTCCTCCAATAAATCCACAAAAGTCTTGCTAGCGTGCGAGTGATCAATCCACAAGTTCCAGTTAGTATCTGGAAAGTTAAAATCTCCTATTACAAGACATTCTGATTTACTGGCCCATTATTTCTCTGCACAACTGTTTATTGTACTCATCAGAGTCATTGGGCCTATAACATAACTCCTACTCTCATTTTCCCTTTCCCAGTGTTTATGTCACACCAAACAGACTCAACATTGCACTGTTCACCCATGTCAACTGGATACACTTCTTTAGATTTTGTGTTTCTTAACTAACAGCATAGCTGTTCCTCCCTTCCTACTCTGTCTATCCTTTCTGTACAAATTGTACTCCCCAAATTCCAATTCTGCACTGCTTATATCTGTGTGACACCATGTCTCTGATATCCCAACTATCCGCCTTTGATGTCTTGATCAGCACTTCAAATTTATTTACTATACTTCTAGCATTGGTGTACATGCAAGTATAAATGCACCTGTTCTTACTCTAAACATATGGGTTGTTGGAATAGTTTTCATTCTGTTTTTGTAGTCCTTCCCTTACCCTCAGTAAGGTGTTTAGGCTACAAGTTTGGTACAATTCAAGGTAGAATTGGGTAGTACATTTTTGGTGGTTAAGGTGTATTATAGAGAGTTCACTTCGATGCATTATTTAGCCATTTTAATATTAATATTAGCTGTCTTGATCACTCTTCTAGCTTAACAAGTCACTTGAAACTTGTTTGACTTTTCTCCCTTTTATTATTTCAACTTTTTGCAATTTAACTTTTCTAATGGTGAATTCATTTTTCTTGGTGATTTTAATGTTGCCAACTCCAACTAGTGTCATTTTCTAGTTCTACTGAACCATCTAGTTGGGACTCCTCATTCTTAGAATTTTTTGGTACATTGACTACTTGTGCCATATTGTGCCAGTTTATTTGTTACTTGAATTAGTAATATAGTAATAGCAATCACTATATAGTGCAAGGAAGCCACAGGCTTTTGCTGCACTGGCAAAAAAACAAAACAACAACCCAACCAAATAGATAAGAAAACACAAATTATGTGCTTCCCTCCTCACACAGTAAGTTTCCTGTTGACCTTTGAATTGGATACTTACCTGTGTTTATGTGGTTTTAAAGTATTGTGTCTGAAATGTTTGTTCTCATGTCTGTAATGTTTGTTCCAATTTCCGCATTTTATGGTCAAACAACCCAGATTAACTCATGGAAGAAAACTCTGAACCCTCTGCTTGAGAATGGCTAACTACCTCCTTGTTGAAGAAGTCTTTTAAGGCTTCTTCAATCAACACAAGTGGCAAAACCACTATACTGTCATGGAGAAGTTATCTAGTGGAGAGATTAAAGCTTTAGCTGTCTTTAATAGCCTTACACAGGTTTCCTGTTTAACTACTAGAGTACTAGATGGTTCTTATCACCCACCTTTAGCTGTCTTTAATAGCCTTACACAGGTTTCCTGTTTAACTACTAGGGTACTAGATGGTCCTTATCACCCACCTAACACTGGATCGTTTCCTCACTAGAAATGCTTTACAATTAATGTTAGCTCCCCTTTAGGTACCTCATATCTCACCTTGGTTTCATTTCTCATGCTACTCTCTCTCTCTCTCTCTCATGGCTGTTCTCAAGTGCACATTGTTTTGTATTACAAGAATGTCAAATATGGGATGAATTATTTGATTTCTATTACTCTTGCTGTTGGTCAGGCTAAATCAGGGCTGGCAGAACACGGTAAGCCTAGTAAGTAGGGCATAGGGATGCCAATGTCTGAGGCTAGCTGAAATTCAAAATTTTTATTATAATAATATTTAATAAAAGTATCACAGGAATGCCAAATACATTTTGCCTGGGCTAAATCTCTGGTCCTAATACTTGCTCTAATTGTATTGCTGCAGTCATTTTTGTTGGAAAGATATATACATATATATATATATATAAAATTATACATATATTTGAATAACGTTTAAATATAATTGGAAACGGAATTCTTCATAATAAAAATAAAAATTGTACAGCATACATCAGAGGCAGCAAAAAGCGTATTCCTCTACATGATGCTTGAAATATAACCATACAAATAAATTAGAATAAGGATTAAAATAAAAATAAAATAATGCCAGCAGTATGGCAAGACAAGAGCGAAAAAAAAGTCGAAATTAAACCTAAATTAAATCAAACCAAGCAGGGAGGGAAGAGAGGGGTAACAAGAGTAAAAATATTGCAGCAGAAACTCTCTAAAATAATTTAGAAAATCTAAATGTACAAATAATAATTCATTGAGTTTTTAAAAGCCAATTAGAAATTTAACGGTGCCCCATCTGACGGGCACCAGGTCCAAATTTATGTGAAATATCACCAACAGAGATGTAAACCACTACAATAAAACAAAACAAAAATAGACTGACCATTACACCCCACCCCATCTCGCTAACGCTGCGCCTGTGCTGCCATCCATAGTTCATTATTCGTCTATATAAACTGGTTGAGATTACTTTCGTCAGTAGTGTGGCTTTGTACTGGAGTGCTCTATTCTATATTCTAAAAATAGAACTCTGTTCTATTTTTAATTTTCGCTGCATCAGGACCACCGCTGTTCAATTTCCCTGCATTGGTGGTCCGATCTGGGGATCGGGTGGTGGACTGATCTTTCGATCAATTCTCCTTTGCTGCGATTTGTCTAGCGTTCGAAATGCAGCGATTCCCTGACCATTATTGACCTTGTGGTCCTCTGTCCGAGATGGGGCATAATGTTCAGTCTATTTTTGTTTTGTTTTATTGTAGCGGTTTACATCTCTGTTGGTGATATTTCACATAAATTTGGACCTGGTGCCCGTCAGAGGGGCCACCATTAAATTTCTATTTAATTGGCTTTTAAAAACTCGATGAATTATTATTCGTACATTTAGATTTTCTAAATTATTTTAGAGAGTTTCTGCTGCAATATTTTTATTGAGTAGATGTGTGTTATAGGCCAAATGAATCTGATGAGTATAATGAGCAGTTGTGCAGAGAAATAGTGGGCCAGTAAATCAGAGTGTCTTATAATGGGGGATTTGAATTTCCCAGAGATTGACTGGAATTTGTGGGTTGGTCACTCACACACTAGGAAGGCTTTTGTGGATTTATTGGATTCGTTTTCTACAGCAGCATGTTCGGGAGGCAATTAGAGGGAGTAATACTCTTGATTGATTATCACTAGTGATTCTTCATGCATCAAGAATCTACAGATAAAGGAACCACTAGATGGCAGTGATCACAGTGTGCAGAAGTGGGATTTACTCAAAGAGATAACTACCATCAAGGGTAAAGGGAAGGGTTTTTGCTTTCATCAAGGTGACTATGATGGTCTGAGACAGTATTTAAATTCTATTCGGTGGGACCAACTTATGATGTTACCAACAGCAAATTCAAAATGGAAGCATTCAAAGAATTAATCTTGGAAGATACTAGGCTTTTCATACCAACAAAGAAATATTGTTCAAGATTTAGGCCTAAATGGATGTCAGATGAACTAATTAAACATGTGACAGAGAAGATAAATGCATGGGATACATATAAATTAACATGTGACACAGAAGCCTATGATAGATATAAGATGGTCTGTAACCAAATTACAAAGGAGGTTAGGCAGGCGAAGGCAGATTACGAGAAATCTTTGGCAAAGGATGCAAAGAAAAACAGCAAAGAGTTCTTTACTTATGTAAACTCTAGAAGGAAGGGGAGGAATCATATTGGTCCACTTGATATTGATGGTTCAACTGTTGATGATCCTGCTCAGGTATCTAACAAACTAAATGAATGTTTTGCATCTACATTCACACATGGGGAGTTATTCAGGGAGGGGAATGCCGGAGGTGTATTCAACTCTGGCAGTAAGTTAGATAATCTTGTAATAACTGAGAGTAAAGTGGAGGAGAAATTGTTGAAGATAAACATAAGAAAGACATCTTGGGTGGATGGGATCTATCCAGTTATATTAAAGGAGGTGGCAAAGGAAGCAAACCCGTAACCATAATTATGAGAGATTCCCTGGACTCAGGGGAGGTGCCCATGGACTGAAAATCTGCAAATGTGACCCCAATCCACAAAGGAGGATCAAAGGGAGATATAGGTAATTACAGAACTGTAATTACTTCTGTTTAACTGTTTAATAACTGTTTAAGAACTGTTTAACTTCTGTTCCAGGGAAATTAATGGAGGCACTGGTTAAAGAAGCATTGCAGGATCTAGACAAGACTTCAGTTATAGCTCGGACACAGCATGGGTTTGTTAAGGGGAAGTCTTGTCTGACTTATTTGATTGGATACTATGATGTAGTCACAAAGGAACTGGATGTAAAGAATAACTTTGATATCATATATTTGGATCTTAGAAAGGTCTTTGATACTGCCGCCCATGGAAGACTGCTGTACAAATTGGAGAAGTATGGCATTGAAAGCAAATTGCTGCTATGGATAAAGGGATGGTTGAGTGGGAGAGGACAGAGTGGTAATCAATGGACATTGCTCTTTGTGGACTAATGTTATTAGTGGAGTCCCTCAGAGTTTAGTGTTGGGTCCATTGTTTTCTGTATTTATAAATGATATTGATGATGGTATATCAGGCTTAATGTCCATGTTTGCAGATGGTACAAAGGTTGCCTGGGTTGTTAATGACACTAATGACAGTACACTGCTGCAACAGGATCTAGAAAAGTTGAGCAGATGGGCTGAGAGGTGGCAAATGAAGTTTAACATTGACAAATGTAAAGTACTACATATGGGAAGCAGTAATCCCAGAGTAACGTATCAACTCTGTGGTACCACACTGACAGTGGTAGAGAATGAAAAAGACCTGGGGGTAATTGTGCAGGCAGATATGAAATTTTCTGAGCAGTGCAGATGGTCTGCAAGAGTAGCTCATGGTGTCTTGTCAATGATATACAGGAATTTTTCTAGCAGGGATAAGGAGGTAATTATCTCCTTGTATAAGGCAATGGTCAGGCCACACCTTGAGTACTGTATACAGGTCTTGAAGCCTCATTTTAAGAAGGATGTAGAGCTATTGGGATGAGTACAGAGAAGGGCAACAAGATTAGTGAACAGAACAATGGGTTGCTCTTACAAAGAAAGGCTTAAGTTTTGCAAATTACAGTGTCTGGACACTATGCACCTGCGAGGTGATGTGACTGAGGTGTATAAAGCCTCGAATGGTTTGAGCATGCTCAATGCTGATGGAAATCTTCCTCTTGCTCAGAATAATCATGTGAGAGGGTATAAATTCAAATTGAGGAAAGACGTAGAATAGATGTGCGGAAGTTTGCCTTTAGCCAGCAGGTAGTTGATTGGTTGAACAAACTTCCATCTCTCGTTGTACAAGTTGATAGCTTAAATAAATTCAAGGCAGAACTTGACAAACATTTGGAGCGAGGGGATGGGTGAAATAAGGGTTTTTTTTTTTTTTTTTTTTGGCTGATGCTATATAAACTTGCTTTCTTGTATCATGTGCCAATGCTAATAGCTAAGGTTTCAATCATAGCATTACTGAAATTATGGTGATGGAAGTGAAGAAGTTCAAAGTTTGTATCATTGTTACTGCCTAAAGAAAGATTTTTACTTTTTGATCTGTGTCCATTTATTCTGATGTTTAAAGAATTAGATGTTTGTCCTACATATTTGATGTTGCAAATTTTACATGTTAGGAGATAGACAACGTTTTTTGTTTTACAAAAAGGGGTGGAGTTAAGGCAGTGAGAGGTTTCAAATATTTGTCCATTGCACGATAGGTGTTTAAAAAAGATGGAATTAAACGAGTCAGTGCCAAAAGTATGAATCTCCTGTGAAAAATTTGACAGGCCATCCTCAGGAGCAGGATAGAACACAACACAACACGTTTTCTAGTGAAACTAGAGGTGACACAGTGTTATTCATATCTGTTGTACTCATAATGCAAATAAGGAAAAATGAAATAAGGCAAGATGTGTAAATGTTAGAACCATCTAGCAGAATAGCTATTGAGGAGATGTAGTTTAAGAGTAGCATTGCAAAAGTAGCAGAAGGCTAAAACGTAAATAAATAGTGGTACTGTAATATTAAACTGTTAAGAAGCAGAAAAAGGAACATAACAAAAGTTATCATATGTTTAATGCTCCCAAAAGCACAGGACAGCAGTAAAGGAAGCAAAAGTGGATTACTGTTTCAAAACTTCTGATGTCAATGTTTGCCCAGATCGTGTCAGTGAAATTATTCTTGCAGGAATGGAATCCTTTATCCCACACTCCACTTTAAAATCTCGTCCTTTATCTAAACTTTGGTTTTCCAATAAATGTGCTAAGGCTGTTCAAGAGAAGAATGTTGCATATCGTAATTGGCTTGTTTCTAATTCTTCAGTTTCATTTTCTGCCTACACCAAAGCTCGCAACAATTGTGAAGCAGTTATTAATCAGTCCAAACTAGAGTTTGAACAGGCTAAGGGTAGAAATCTTGCTTCTTGCCCTAATGGTAGCCGAGCATTCTTTTTTTTTTTTTTTTTTGGTAGTTGTTGGCGCATCGGCTTCTGTGGCCATAGTGCACCTCCCAAAGTTTTTGCAGTACTTTGATCCAAGCCCGAGGCGGGATTCGAACCTGCGACCTTGGGGTTGCCAGGCAGGCACTTTACCCACCTGGCTAGCCCGGTCGGCCCGAGCATTCTAGTGTCTTGCCAAAGCTATTGGTTGCAACTTTTGCCCATCTCTGCTCCCACCTCTGTCCAAACCAGATGGTTCTGTTGTCACTTCAGCCAAGGATAAAGCTGACCTGCTAGCATCCCATTTTTCTTCCAACTCATGTATTAATGATCTTGGTAAAACACCTCCCACCGTTCCCAACACGCTCCATTCAATGCCTCCTGTGGTCTTCCGTCAAAAGGATGTCAGAAGGATTTTGACGAATCTTGATGCTAAGAAAGCTCCAGGTCCTGATGGTATTTCTCCACTTGTTCTCAAAACCTGTGCTCCTGAACTTACTCCTATTCTTTGTTGCCTTTTTTTTTTTCACTTCCTTATTCCAAAGGTGTTTTTCCTTCTGCTTGTAAATTTGCTCATATCCAGCCAGTTCCTAAAAAGGGTGAGAAATCCTTCCCATCCAGTTATCGTTCCATTGCAATTACTTCTCTTTCTAAAGTAATGGAGAAATCAATTAAACGCCAACTCTTAAACTACCTAGAAACCTTCCATCTGATCAATGATCGCCAGTATGGATTCTACCAATGTCGATCCACCGGTGATGTTCGGGCTTATGTTACCCATTTATGGACTAATTCAATGGAAAGGTTCAGTGAAACACAAGTAGTTGCTCTTGACATCTCAAAGGCTCTCGATCGTGTTTGGCGTAAAGTTCTTCTAAACAAGCTTCCATCTAATGGTTTGCCACTGTTTTTAGTAATTGGTTATCCAGTTTTCTCTCTGATCGCTCACCGAGGGTGATGGTAGATGGATCTCTGTCTTCTAACTTCTCCACTAATGCCGGTGTCCCCCAAGGTTCAGTTCTTTCCCCCACTCTTTTCCTCTTGTATATAAATGACCTTCTTCCATTGACTGGAAATCCTATCCATCGTTTTGCCGATGATAGCACATTGCATTAGACTTTCCATTTTGAGAAACCTTGCCCTGTTCAATCAGCTGCAACTTCTCGAAAATCTGCTACCAATTCCTTAAATGCCGATCTTGAGGTAATTCTCCAGTGGGGCAAAGACAACTTAGTTGATTTCAACCCTTCTAAAACTCAGTCTTGTCTTATATCTCACAAAAAGGATTCTTCTGCTCCTATGCTTATCTTTAGTGACACTCCGATTTCTAGCCAAAATGATATATCTCTTTTGGGGATTACCCTGACTTCTAATCTCTCTCTCTCTGTCTTGGCACAAGCACATTACAAATATTGCTTCCTCTGCATCTAAAAAACTTGGTTTTCTCTTTCGCTCTTGGCATTACTTTTCTTCCAAACAGCTGCTCACTCTGTATAAATCGCAAATCCGCCCTGCCATGGAATATTGTTCCAACATCTGGTGTGGTACTCCCAAAACCTCTCTCAGGGTTCTTGATTCCATTCAGAAGAGGGCAGTTAGGTTAATTAATGATTCATCTCTAACAGAGTCTCTCCACTCGCTGTCTCATAGACGTACTGTTTCTGCTGCATGCCTCTTCTACAGATACTTCCATGGGCACTGTTCTTCTGAATTGGCTTCTATAATTACCGCTCTCTCTTTCAAAACAGTCCGAACCCATGCCGCCACTAGCCAACATTCGCTTACTGTCCAACTTCAAACTCATAGAACCAACTTTTCCTCTTCCTTGTTTATTCATTCTACTGCCATTTTCTGGAACAACCTTCCTTCATACATATTTCCTGAAAATTACAGTCTCCAGAAGTTCAAGTCGAATATCAACAAATATCATCTTTCATCTTCTCAACCTCCAACCCAAGCACGGTACTAAGTACACGTGAGGTATTAGTTCTAATACCTCTCGTGTTTGGGGTTTACATAAAAAAAAAAAGAAAAAAAAAAAGGTTATAAATAATGTGTGGTTTGTAACATAAATATAGTGTCTATGAAAATGGAAATGAAAAATACACAGTGCCTGAACTAAGAGAAGTTTAAAGGATAGTAAAAACTGGAGGTAAAGTAGTGGTGAAAATGTGAAAGAATTTGAAAAACCTGTTACAAAAATGAACTGGGACTAAGGAAGCAAAAAATATACAAAAATATTTAGATCAAATTTCTCTGCTATATATTTGAATTTATTTAACATGATTTTTTAACCACTTTAACAATTTATAATTACCTTTTACCCCTTTTTGTATATTTGTATTAAATTTAAAAATTACATTAACTTAATTTTTACACTGCGTAAGGACTACCTTATCTCATAATGCAAATAAGGAAAAATTAAATAAGATTTTGATTTGATTTTTGATTTGGTAGTTGTTGGCGCATCGGCTTCTGTGGCCATATTGCACCTCCCAAGGTTTTTGCAGTACTTTGATCCAAGCCCGAGGCGGGAATCGAACCCGCGACCTTTGGGTTGCCGGGCAGGTACTTTACCCACTCGGCTAGCCCGGTCGGCAATTAAATAAGGCAAGATGTGTAAATGTTAGAACCATCTAGCAGAATAGCTATTGAGAAGATGTAGTATGATAAAGGCCACATATTTGTCCCCCCCCCCTTTTTTTTTTCTAATACTATAGATAAGTTTGGAAATGCAGTGCCTGATATGTGAACAGGAGTAGTCCTCTGATGAAATTCCTGGGCATGTATCATTTTTTCATTTACTGTATTCAGATTTTGCATAGCCATCTCTTGATTTGACTTCTTGCTAAAATTGCCCTCCATATCTGAATATGGTGTTATTTATTTCTTTTTTATTTATTTGCACAAAATTATTTTTGTATATTGTTTGCTTCCTTAGTTCAAGTTCACATTTGTACTAGGTTTTTCAAATTCTTTCACTTTTTAACCACTACTTTACTTCCAGTTTCTACTATCCTTTAAACTTCTCTTAGTTCAGGCGCTTTGTGTATTTTTCATTTCCATTTTCACAGACACTACATTGTATATATATATATATATTAGTCAATTTTATTTAATGGTATTTATCTGTAGGGAATTAGGTGTATAAGGAACAAACTAACAAGTTAGTAAAAGTAAACTAGCTTTAGCCTGGAAGGCCTATATAAAGTTATATTAATGGAAATAAAAATAAAATGAAATGATGATGAACTATGAAAATTACCATAAAAATGATAATAAACAATGAAATTGTCAACATGATACTAAACAATGAAAATTATAAATAACATTCTCTCACTTGGCCATCGGTCTGCTATTTCTTCGCGGACTTTGAGCAGACCGATAGCCAGACTAAAAGAATGTCTCATACCTACCCGTTTCTGTTGTCCCCATTCCAGTTTTTCCTGAATTTAATTTTTATGTGATTGTATTGTAATTATTAGAAATTAAATGGGAAGTGCTATTGATGAGAACAGATATCATAAATAAAACCAAGACATACCTTCCTATAAAAAATATCAACATCGAAATCAAAAACTGATACAACAAGCCAATAGGAATGGCCATATGTAACTATAAAAATACCATTGTTAATATGAACACCACAGATCAACCCTGTTACTGCCAGGAAAACAAATATAAAAAATACATAGCACTCCATTACAAAAATATCATTATAGGCGACCTTAACATTATAGAGGATCTTACCCTAAGAGAGAGAGATTATGAAAAAGGGAACTAAATTCAGACCCAACACCCAAGCCAACCTAAAAAACACATGGAAATCTATATACATGGATCTTCTACAGTTTGCCTTTAAAACCGCCTACAAATTCAACACACCAGTAGAAGCTTTTCATAGTTGGATAAATACCTCCACCAAACTTATTCTGGTTAGATTCAAAGAAATCATACTGCACCAAAATTACGCTAAACAATACAACCTTAAGAGAATTAATTATAAAATGAAAGAACTACAAAATAAATTTGTCATTACAAATACAGATAAGGCCAATAACAACTTCAGCGTTATATGCAAAAAGTTCTACATTGACACGCTTAAAGAGGAGATGAACCTCAGTGATACCTATAAAATCGTGAATGCCACACCCAACTGCATTCACAAAAAAATCAAATTAAAAATAGATAATACAAGATACTCATTCGTATATTGGATCCCCAAATTCCATGAAGTCCCGATTGGAAAAAAGTTCATCACCTCTGGCAAAAAAACAGCTACATAAAACCATCCAGTAATTTAATGGAGGACAAATTAAATATTATAGCCAACCAACTCACTTTTACTAAATTTATCTCCAATAACAAAAAATATTTAGACTACATCAAAAACAAAAACAATAGAATCAGAAGTCTATACACTTACAATTTTAAAAACTTTTTCACCAGTATATCACACGACAATTTAAAAAAAGTTCTTTTACACTACTACGAAACGTATCAAAATATAATGGGATGTAATAAACAATATTGGCACGACCTTATTAATCTTAATGTCAAAAACAATTACATACTTATGGGAGACAGCATTTACGTGCAAAGTAGGGGGCGGCTATGGGGGCTAGCAGTTCCTGCGCCATAGACAACCTTTACCTGCATTATTTCGAAAACAATATCAAAGAAGAAATTATATTCTACAGATACACTGATGATGTCCTGGTCATCAATTTTGACATTATAGCCAAGGAAATTTATCTGCTAGATTTAACCATAGAACGCACCAACCCAGATAGCAACCTACAAGCTTGCTATCTCGACAGCGAAATCACCATCACCAAAGACAAATCACCAAATCACCATCACGAAATCACCATCACACTTGACATTATGATAAGAGAGACCATTTTAGCTTCCCAGCTATAAAGCTTACCAACTGGGAGAGCAATTTGGCTGAGCATATCCATGGCAACAATATTAGAAATCAGACAAACAAGTTAGTACACATCTGCAATAATCTAGATAACATGACTGAAGTAATAAAAAAACTTATAGATATTCTCATCAAGAATAATATACCTACCAATTACAGCAGGCACCATATTAAAGCGGCCATACTTGCAAACCTCAACCCACACCACCCCAATGCCAATCCCAATACACTTATTGAAAATACACTGAACTAGTTTAGAACTATAACACCAATAAATAGCCCGTAGCCTACCTTTACCTGATTGTCTAAAAACCAGTGTCCATCATCAAACTAAGATAATGACTTCCCAATTTTGATTCCCGGGTTTATTGTGCTCAGAAGAGGCTCGTCGTCTGACCGCACTATAGCCCAGCTGACCAAATCCCCCCCCCCCCCTCAAAATCAAACAATCTAATTAATGGTAATTTATCACTTGTATCAAACTTCCAACAACAGAATAATCGTGCCTAAGGTAATTTAAACACATAACATTTATATCCCTTCATTTAAATACAAATACAGTATAAAACCTAGAGACACAGGGTGAAAATTTACATTGAAGGAGGCTGTAAATATGTATATAACTATCCCCCCCAGACAAACAAGGGTCATTATGCCTTAGAAAAGCTATACCGGCCCTTGTCCAGGGGATAGCATTTTCTGTATATTTACATTAGCACATTTTCATTAACATACTTCTTGTATTTAATCATACTAACACTTATTGTACTGGTATAAACATATCATTTCATTTATATAGGTTCCTTCCGACATCAGAGGCAACCTTCCCCCCCCCACTAACTCAAATATAAACCCTTTCAAGGGTATCAGAACATTTGCATTGACATAGGACACATTGCCTACAGCAATTTCACCATCACGCCATAGTCAATAAAAAGCGTGGCTGCGCAATATCATTTAATCAACATATAAAACAACCAGAAGGCGGCAATAGACCCCTTTTCAGTCTGACCACCACAGAACAAGAAGGAAGTAAGAACCTATTCTCATTTAATCTGATACATACCCGTTGGGCTTTGTGTCGCCTATCCTAGTTTGCTGATTCTGATGCTACTTTTACAAAATTTAAATTTAATACAAATTTTACAGAATTTAAATTAAGCACTTATTATCTATTCTCATTAATAGCACTTCCCATTTAATTTCTAATAATCACAATACAATCATCTAAAAATTAAAAATTAAATTCTGGCAAAACTGGAATGGGGACAACAGAAACGGGTAGGTATGAGACATTCTTTTAGTCTGCCTATCGGTCTGCTCAAAGCCCCCAAAGAAGTAGCAGACTGATGGCCAAGTGAGAGAATATTATTTACAATTTTCATTGTTTAGTATCATATTGACAATTTCATTGTTTATTATCATTTTTATGGTAATGAACTATTTTTAAGGAAATGAACTATTTTCATAGTTCATTTCCTTTTATTTTTATTTCCATTTTCATTAATATAAATTTATATAGGCCTTCCAGGCTAAATCTAGTTTACTTTTACTAACTTGTTAGTTTGTTCCTTATACACCTAATTCCCTACAGATAGATACCATTAAATAAAATTAACTAATATAATTTCATGCACGTATAATGCCTAATTGCCCTATGTGCAATAAGATTAATGTTGCACAACTGACAGGTACCTAATACGGTAAACTTTACCAAATATCATTTTTATAGTCTTCAGTAAGAACACAATATATTTATATATATATTTATTTATTATTATTTTTTTTTATCAGACTAGCTCACCACATAACTTATGTTAGTGATTTGAATTCAAATAATATATTTAGCTAGCTAATGTTCCCACTGACGTTAATTATCTGTCTTGGTTTTTTTACCCTGGTTGACTTCTAGCTTATTAAAAATAAATAAAATAAAAATTAATTGATATAGTTTGATTGTTGTTGAATTAAATAATCTAAATTCAGTCAAGAAATGAAACTAACACTACCTTCTTAACTGTGCCATATTCATATTAGCATTCCCTTAATGTTTCCAAGATTACTATATATAAAAAATGACAGGCAAAAGGTATAAAATGTTAAGTAATGATGTAAATGACTGATTTAACATTGATTTCTTAAATTTTAAAATTTTTTAAAATTTTTTTTCAGATATTGCTTATACCATTAATCTCAAACTGGAAGGCCTGACTCCTGCATCTTTCATTGAGCATGAAATGAGAGACAATAGTGAAATAGGAAGTATATTCAAAGTGAATGTTTCTAATTTAAGTTATGAAATTTTAATTTTAAAATATGTAAACTTCATAGAATTTTTATAAAACATGAAGTCCATTCTTATAGAATGAAATTTTAATTTTAAAATATGTAAACTTCATAGAACTTTTATAAAACATGAAGTCCATTCTTATAGAATGAAATTAATATTTTAATGAAGGTTAAATTTCATTATAACTTTTTGCCTTGATATTTTTCACTGTATGACTAAACCTTTCTACCAACTTCTGGTAGGTGTCGACTGGAATTTACATACATTCCTTCAAAGTAGATGCCAGAGATTAGCATTAGTAGAGGCATATGATGCAAAAAAGCAAGCTTATGCAGCATCAGCCAAAAAAAAAAAAACCATCTCCCATTTCACCCCTCCGTTCATTCCAAATACCTGTCCAGCTCAGCCTTAAATTTACCTAGACTACCAACTTTCACAACAAAGGATGGAAGTCTGTTCCACCAATCAACTCGCCAAAGGCAAACTTCCACACATCTATCCTACATCTGACTTTCCTCAATTTGAATTTATGCCCTCTCAGGTGATTATTCTGAGCAAGAGGAAGAATCCCATCAGCATTCAGCATGCTCAGTCAAACCATTCAAGGCTTTATACACCTTAATCACATCACCTCGCAGGTGCTTAGTCTCCAGACACTGTAATTTGCAAAACTTAAGCCTTTCTTCACAAGAGCAACCCTTGGTTCTGTTCACTAATCTTGTTGCCTTTCTCTGTACTCGTTCCATCAGCTCTACATCCTTCTTAAAATGAGGCCTCCAGACCTGTATACAGTACTCAAGGTGTGGCCTGACCATTGCCTTATACAAGGGGATAATCACCTCCTTATTCCTGCTAGAAAAATTCCTGTATATCATCGACGTGACACTATGAGCTACTCTTGCAGACCGTCTGCACTGCTCAGAAAACTTCATATCTGCCTGCACAATTACCCCCAGGTCCTTTTCGTTCTCTACCACTGTCCGTGTAGTACCACAGAGTTGATACGTTAGTCTGGGATTACTGCTTCCCATATTCAGTACTTTACATTTGTCAATGTTAAACCATTTGCCACCTCTCAGCCCATCTGCTCAACTTTTCTAGATCCTGTTGCAGGAGCATCATTAGTGTCCTTAACAACCCTGCCAACCTTTGTATTGTCTGCAAACTTAGATATTAAGCCTGATATACCATCATCAATATCATTAATAAATACAGAAAACAATGGACCCAACACTGAACTCTGAGGGACTCCACTAATAACATTAGTCCACGAAGAGCAGTGTCCATTGATTACCACTCTGTCTTCTCCCACTCGACCATCCCTTTATCCATAGCAGCAGTTTGCCTCCAATGCCATGCTGCTCCAATTTATGCAGCAGTCTTCCATGTGCAACAGTATCAAAAGCTTTTCTAAGATCCAAATATATGATATCAAAGTTATTCCCTATATCCAGTTCTTTTGTGACCATATCATAGTATCCAATAAAATTGGTCAATCAAGACTTTTCCTTAACAAAACCATGCTGTGTCTGAGCTATAACTGAAGGCTTGTCTAGGTGATCCTGCAGTGATTTTTTAACCAGTGCCTCCATTAATTTTCCTGGAACAGAATTTAAACTAACAGGTCTATAATTACTTGTGTCGCCCTTTGATCCTCCTTTGCGAATTGGGGTCAAATTTGCACATCTCCAGTCCGTGGCTACCTCCCCTGAGTCCAAAGAAGCTCTCATAATTATGGCTAAGGGTTTGCTCACTTCCTTTGCTGCCTCCTTTAATATAACTGGATAGATCCCATCCACCCCGGTTGCCTTTTTTATGTTTATCATCTACAAATTTTCTCCTCCTCTTTGCTCTCAGTTATTACAAAATCATCTAGCTCACTGCCAGAGTTTAATTCACTTTTGGCATTCCCCTCCCTGAATAACTCCTCATGTGTGAATGTAGATGCAAAATACTCATTTAGTTTGTTAGCCACCTGAGCATTATCATCAACAGTTGAACCAACAATATCCAGTTGACCAATCTAATTCATCCCTTTCCTTCTAGAGTTTACATAAGTAAAGAATTCTTTGCTGTTTTTCTTTGCATCCCTTGCCAAAGATTTCTCGTAATCTGCCTTCGCCTACCTAATCTCCTTTGTGACTTGGTTTCAGATCAGATCAGCTTATATCTATCATAGGCTTCCATGTCACCCATTAATTTATATGTATCCCATGCATTTTTCTTCTCTGCCATGTCTCATTAGTTTATCTGACATCCATCCATTTAGGCTTAAATCTTGAACAATATTTCTTAGTTGGTATGTAAAGCCTAGCAGCTTCCAAGATAAATTTTTTGAATGCTTCCCATTTTGAATTTGTATACATCATCGGTTGGTCCCACCGTATAGAATTTAAATGCTGTCTCAGACTGCCGTAGTCACCTTTACAAAAGCAAAAACCCTTCCCTTTTCCCCCTGATGGTAGTTACCTCTTTGAGTAAATCCCACTTCAGCACACTGTGATCACTGCCACCTAGTTGTTCCTTTATCTGCAGATTCTTAATGCATGAAGAATCACTACATAATCAGATCAAGAGTATTACTCCTTCTAGTTGCCTCCCAAACATGCTGCTGTAGAAAACAATCATCCAATAAATCCACAAAAAGCCTTGCTAGTGTGTGAGTGACCAACCCACAAATTCCAGTCAATATCTGTGAATTTAAAATCCCCCATTGTTAGACTCCCTGATTTACTGGCCCACTCTATTTCTTTGTACAGTTTCCTATTATGCTCATCAGAGTTATTAGGCCTCTAACACACTCCTACTCTCTATTTTGATCTCCCAATGCTTATGTCACACCAAACTGACTCAACATTGCACTGTCCAGTGATGTTAACTGGCTTCTCTGATTTTGTGTTTCTTGACTAATAGCATAACCCCTCCTCCCTTCCTATCCTGTCTATCCCTTCTGTAGACATTGTACTCCCCAAATTCCAGTTCTGCATTCCATATATCTGTGTGACACCACATCTCTGATATCCCAACAATATCTGCCTTTGATGTTTTGTGCAATACCTCAAATTCATCAAATTTATTTACCAAACTCCTAGGATTGGTGTATACGGAAGTATACACCAATTTGCAAAACTTAATGCATCCAGTCACTCCAATGCATCTGTTCACTCCAACTCAATCCAAAGTTCACTGCAATGCATCTGTTCCTATTCTTAGCATCCTTGGCTAATTTAAATTCCTAAAAACAATTGACTTGACACATTATGGTCTTAGCTGCCAATGCGCCATTAAAAACCAAACCGATTCTTAGCTACCCTAACACAACCCATGCATTTCCTTGTACCGCAATGATTCCCAGCAGTCTCTGAAATACTCTGCATCTTGTTTTCCAGGCTGCTGCTCATTCCAATAGAAGCAGTGCAAGAATCACTTTCACCTCTGTCAGTGGCTACTGTTAATCTGTTAGTTCTTGTATCCCCCCCCACAAGCTAGCAATTTTCCGATCCACCTAACACTGCATCGATAGCATCAGGAAATATTCTTGCAACTTTTCTATTTAAGTGTATCCCAATAGAAGTAGTCTCTCCTGTTAACAAGTACAGACCAGGCTGAAAAAAATTCTACTCCTTGAGCCTTGCACAATCTTTCCAGGGCTGAATTGATCGACAAGGCTCTAATCATATACTCCCTCCTATCGTGTCTGGGCAGAATTGCAGACACTTTCAAATTCAACCTTAATTCACAGCTTTTTTTCAACAGTGACCTGTACTTGTTAAGTCTTCTACTCTTAATATCATTAGTGCCGATGTGTATAACAATATCACCTTATGTGCCCTTAAAAGTTAGTTTGGAAGAAGGCCATTTTGGCTGCAGCCTAATCTGGCACTCCATTTCATTCCACAGCCTAATCTGGCACTCCATTTCATTGAAGTTTGGGCTCTTAGTCAACCGGTTCATCTTTTTGAGTCACTATCCCTAAACCAATGTGATACTGATACTTATAGGGCCTGTTGCCCTATAGTACTACCACAAGGTATGTACTTCATAATTGTCCACAATATTTAAGTATATCATAGACATCATAGTTACAGGTGTCAACGCCAGTGGAAAAGCTAGCTGAAATAGCTTTTCCATTCAGACCATTTCCACCAAACTTCATTGTTGAAATGATTCATTCAGACATGAAGCACAATCTAGGCTATCTCAGTGTTGGAGTGAAACGTTGCATTGCAAGGTTTGACCCTAGTAATACCTTCTATTGTTCTAGAATTCATGAAGATCAGGAACAACAACCACTTCATATTTGTGACTGTGATATTAGATTTATGCACTGCTTCATTGGATCCATTTGCTATGCAGCTCTCTATTAATGGTTTGATATACTGGTATACCCTGGTTAGTGCTCTTAATTATGGCCATAAAAGCAGAGCACAAAGTGAATCTGTGTTAAGTGGGGGGGGGGTGAGATTTATCCATAGGAAACAATGTAAATAATTTTAACTGACTGATATATGATCAGTTTTCTGCTGATTTTAAGGCACCATTTCTCTATATAACAACATTAAGTGTAGCAGAAACATTTAATCCTTTAAATATAAAATTTAAATAAATAAATTATGAAGCAAAACATAATTGCAGTATATGTTTAAGAATATACAAGAGAACTTATCTTAAAATTAAGGAACTGATTTTTTGAGGCCAAATACAGATACTTTGTATTTGTCACAAGAAATTGAAAATCAATCACGTAGACACCCCCTGGGGCTCACATCTGGTGCAGATTTGGCGCATCCATGGTCCTGAGCTGGATATCACCATTTCTTCTCTTTCTTGGTGATTCCTTTCCACTTTTGTGTCTCTCTCTCTCTCTCTCTCTCTCTCTCTCTCTCTCTCTCTCTCTCTCTCTCTCTCTCTCTCTCTCTCTCTCTCTCTCAAGATAACTTTGGAATTTTTTTTGGCTGGTGCAGCATAAGCTTCAGGCTTCTTTGCACCATATGGCTAATAATAATAATAATGACACAAAATGCACATAAAAAATATCTAAGCCAGAACTAACTGGAAAACTAAACTGAAAGCAGCATTTTCTGAGCTGTATTACTGCACAATGCAGCCAAAAGAAACTTCACGAACCCCCAAGCAGGTGTTTCCTTTCCTGTAACAGAGCCAGGTGGGAGGATGTATAACTGCAGCATTTGTGTTAGTACAAACAGCTGCAGAAAATAAACATGGTGATGTAAATTACTCACCCCTTGACGTGGGCACCTGTATGTGGTGAGGGGACCTCTCAGTGATGCTGCTGGTTTTCCAGATTAGCATCACTGGGATCTAACGCCCATACCTTGGTTCCAGGGTTACATCTGTGGAATCTGGCGTGTGCAGCTGTGCGCCGCGACCCGTGGATTTCGGAAAGGGGGATCCTGGTGGTTGAGGGGGCCCAGCCTTAATACACCACTTTGGCCCTGCTTTGACAAGACGGGTGGTCCCGGACCAGCCCGACTGGGATCAATCGGCGGGTGGTTCTTACTGCTAGGGTCAGCTGCGTTCCAATAAGTCTCCCTTCCTTTGGTCCTGGGACGGGATCAAGGCTTATTGGAAACGTGGGTATGGTGCCTCTAAGCTAACTTGGTGTCCCATTCGTGTACGCAGTACCTGCTAGTTCACGAGTGGGCATCCCCTCGTAGGGCTCCGTGGTGGGTGAGGTACTTAGGGCATCGGAAATTTTTCTCTTACTCCTATGAGTAATTTAAATCCTTCTTCTTCTGGGGCCCCAACAAGGCCTCTACCTAACCGAGATCATGACGCAGAAAACACCTCTGCAAAAAGAGCCAGGACTGAGGATACACCACCACCACCACCACCATCAGTGACACCGCTTTTCCTCATTCTCCATTCCACCGGAGAGCAGTCAATTGGAAAGATGTCACCCTTCTTTATCCAGAAAGGATTAGAAGGGTTGGCAGGTTCACCAAAATCTGTTAAACGACTGCGTTCTGGTGACCTTTTGGTTGAAGCTTCCAGCACAAAACAAACTGAAAAATTTTTGAACTCTACAACCATAGGGGGAATACCTATCACCATAACTCCCCCACAAAACTCTGAATTCTTCGTGTGGTGTTATATCAGAGTGGGACCTTCTTCATGTTTCTGAAGAAGAGATCTGCTCTGAATTAAAAGACCAAGGAGTGACAGCTGTTAAGAGAATATCGATACGCAAGGATGGGAATCTCGTCCCTACCCGAGTTCTTATCCTCACGTTTAACACCCCACGGCCTCCAAGTTCCATCAAGGCAGGCTATCTAAACTGCCCAGTGAGGATTTATATCCCAAACCCACTGCGGTGTTTTAGATACCAAAAATATGGCCACTCACAAACATCTTGTCGTGGTAACCCTGCCTGTGCTCGATGTGGTGTTAAAAACCACGAGAGCAAGGAATGTTCAGCTCCAAAACCGATCTGTGTCAACTGCCAAGGAGAGCACCCCGCCTACTCTAGAGCATACCAGCGGTGGAAGGATGAAAAAGAAATACAAAAACTGAAAACAGAGCTGAATATCTCCTACCCAGAGGCCAGAAAACATATCCAACTAATAAATAGCGGGAAACCTTCATATGCCCAGAAGGTTTCTGCAAAGTGCACTGTCGGGACACAAACTGAGATGACTATACCACCAAGAGAGTCATTCACCCCGATTGCACGCTATTTATTGAGTTCCCAAAAGCCCACCAAAAAAACACAATCGGCTGCCACTCCTATATCCGTACCTCCTAGTGCTCCACCACTACGAAAACCAAGTGGTAAAGAAAAGCCAAAACGTTCAGAAGAGTCACCCGTGACACCAGAAACAATGGATGTAGAGAATAAGGAGGTACCAGATGAATCAGTCTTGGAACTCTTGGCGGAGGAAGAAATAGACTCGGGACAGCGTCCATTCTTCCCCAAAAAAGATAAATCCAAGACTGACAAAAGTAAGCGCTCAGCACCTCGGAAGCCACCTGATGGACCCACCAAGCCAAAATAATGGCTAAATTCCTTCAATGGAATTATCGTGGATTCCGGCGAAATACTGATGACATCAAGGCTCTCCTGCAAAAGCACGTGCCAGTTTGCTTTTGCTTGCAGGAGACTTTTATCTAAAGGCAAATGATAACCCCACCATGCATAAGATAACACTTTTTCATAAGGACAGAATTGCGGATGGTCCTGCTCATGGAGGAGTGGCTATCCTTGTGGTGAACCAGACCCCAGTTCAGCTCTTGCTAATTACAACTAGCATAGAGGCTGTTGCAATTCCCCTTACAGTGGGATTTTTATTAACGGTCTGTTCTATTTATTTGCCACCTGGGACTGACATCTCCCAGGAAGACCTTGATGATCTTGTAATGCAGTTACCTCCCCCTTTCTTACTTCTCGGGGATTTTAATGGACATAACACCCTGTGGGGGTAGTGCTAACATCAATAGAAGGGGACGAGTCATAGAGCGTATGCTAAATGACAATGACATTTCCCTTCTAAATATTGGAACAAACACTTTCTTCCACATGCCTACCCGTACGTTTTCTGCCATTCATCTCTCTGTCTGCTCCCCTTCTCTACTCCCTTCACTCACTTGGAAGTGGAGGAGAACCCATACGGAAGCGATCACTTCCCTGTGATAGCCTCGTTACACAGTGGGAGACCATGTCTTCTTTTCAGGTTACCATGGTGGAAGACTGATCAGGCTGACTGGACTGCCTTCCAACATCAGGCAAATTTTGACCTCGGTACTGTCAGTCAGGAGCCTATCAGTGATGCAGTAACGTACATCACAGAAAATATCGTCCAAGCAGCTGCCAATACCATACCGAAAACATCTGCCCGGTTTCCACCTTTTCCCAAGCCATGGTGGAATTCACAATGCACAACAACAAAAAAGGCTCAAAACAAAGCTTGGTGAATATTCTGCCGATATCCTACCACTGTTAATCTAATAGCCTTTAAACGTACGTGATCTAAAGCACGCTACATTCGCCGTCAGTGTCAAAAGGAATCATGGATCCGTTTTACATCATCTATTAACCAGTCTACCAACAGTAAGGTAGTCTGGGATAAAATCCGAAAAATGAAGGGAAAATATACTTCCCATCCCTCACCGATCCTAGACTATAATGGATGCACTATTGCAGAGCCCACTGCAATAGCCAATGCTCTTGGGGAAACATTTTCAAACATCTCTGGGATATAATCCTATTCCCCAGAGTTTCTGGACCTGAAACATAAAAGAGAAAAAGAGGCACTAAATTTCACACAGAAAGGCCTTTTTCCCTACAAACTGTCTTTCACTCTGCAGTAACTAAAAAGAGCTCTCAATCGTTCCAAGGCAAGTGCTGTTGGACCAGATGGCATCCATTATGAAATGCTTAAACATCTCTCACCAACATCTATGGATCGCCTGCTTGTTCTGTATAACAGAATCTATATAAAACAGCAATTTCCAGATTCCTGGCGCATGGCATTTGTGCTTGCACTTGCGAAGCCAGGAAAGGATCCTAAACTCCCTACTAATTACCGTCCTATAACTCTGACTAGCTGTCTGTGCAAAATCCTGGAGAGAATGGTTAATTTTCGATTAATGTGGTATTTAGAATCGAATGATCTTCTCTTCAGCATCCAGTGCGGCTTCCGAAAAAACATATCAACTCTTGATCACTTAATTAGACTGGAAACATCCATCCGGGATGCTTTCCTAAAACGCGAACATTTGGTGTCAGTGTTCTTTGACATGGAGAAGGCGTATGACACAACTTGGAGATTTGGCATTTTAAAAGATTTGCATAGCCTTGGTCTTAGAGGGCATCTCCCCATTTTTATAAAAAACTTTTTAGCCAATCGATTTTTCCAAGTTCGTGTGGGATCCTCACTCTCTCGTCCCTTCTGCCAAGAGGAGGGAGTACCACAAGGATCAGTATTGTGTCACGCTTTTCGCCATCAAAGTAAATTCTATCACAGAACAGCTTCCTCCAACTGTAAAGAGTGCCCTCTATGTTGATGACTAGCATATTCTGTCAGTCATGCAACATGAGGGTTATTGAAAGACAACTGCAACAAGCCATCAATCGCCTTAATTCACTTGCAAATGGCTTCAGGTTCTCGCCGGAGAAGACCGTTTGCATACACTTTTGTCGTAAGCGTAATCTTCATCTTGAACCTGAATTAAGGCTCGGACAAAATGCTATTCCAGTAGTGTCAGACACAAAATTCTTGGGACTTGTGTTTGATAAAAAGTTGACCTTTTTAGAACATATTTGTCAACTTCGTACAAAGTGCACGAGGAGACTAAATATTCTTCGCTCTCTCTCATCTACGCGTTGGGGAGCAGACAGGTGCACCCTACTATGTATTTATTGTGCACTTGTACGATCCAAATTAGACTACGGGGCCCAAGTATACTCCTCAGCCAGAGACAGTGTCCTTCGATGGCTGGACCCTGTCCACCATCAGGCTATCCGTATTGCTACTGGAGCATTTCGAACATCTCATGTCCAGAGCTTATACGTCGAAGCAAACAAACCACCATTATCCCTTCGACGTAAGCAGTTGTCTTTAAACTATGCTTTAAAGTTGAAATCCCTGCCAGACCATCCTACGTGGACATCCATTTTTGAGCCACGTTGGGAAAACCTGTACAATATCCGTCAGACTGCCAACCGACCTTTTGGTATTCGTGTCCAAGAGCTACTCAGAGAGTTTAACTTCATGGTAGACAAGGTTGCACAAACAACAAAAGAAACACTTCCACCCCGGAATGCTCATACCCCATTGTGCGACTTTTCCCTTAAGAAATGGGTAAAGTCTGAGACTCCATCATCTGTCTACCAGCAGCTGTATTCTGCACACCAAGCTGAGCACTATGACTTCCTGCCTGTTTACACAGACGGCTCGAAGTCTGAATCGTGCGTAGGATCTGCTGTTGTCTTTCCGGACACTATAATATCTCAGCAAATTCTTCCTGAATCCAGCATATACACTGCAGAGCTGCATGCTATAGAGTTAGCCTTGGATCACATTCGAACTTGTCAATGCCAAAGGTCAATAATATATTCTGATTCTTTGAGTGTATTACAGGCTTTATTATCTTTGAGACACAATTCTCATCCAGTTCTCTGTCGGGTTCAGCAGAAGATACATTCTCTTCGTGAATACAAGTTTGATATCCGCTTCTACTGGATTCCTAGCCACATTGGGATAAAGGGAAATGATTTGGCTGACACTGCAGCCAAATCAGCAACATCCACTAATAATCGTTGCCTGTCAGTCCCCTATACAGACTACAGGCAAATAATACGCAACAAGATAGATTCCCAATGGCAAGAACTATGGCATAGAGAGAGAACAAATAAATTATATCAAATAAAGCCTGTAATAGAAACTTGGCAGTCCAGTCTGTGCAGGAATCGGAGCGAGGAAGTTGTTCTTGCTCGACTCCGCATAGGACACAGTCATCTGACACATTCGTTTCTGCTGAGGCCAGATGACCCTCCTATGTGTGAGACTTGCGACACCATTTTATCAATAAAGCATATTTTAATAGATTGCGTTAATTTTACCCATTTTGGCAATATATATTTTACCGCTTTTACTCATCCGACTGGGCCTTATACACTCAGTCAGATTTTATCAGACAACGACCACGTGTCAGCAGTTTTTAAGTTTTTACAACCCATTAAAATATATACACATATATAAATTGGATCACTTACTTTTAAACTTATACTGCCTTATATATATATATATATATATAAATAAATAAATAACAATTTGACGAGGTAACCTTTTTAAAGGTTACCAGAATTTATCTTTGTTGATATTTTAATATTTTCTTGGCGCAGTATAACCTTAGTGTTTTTGCGCCAATAAAATCAAAATCATTATCATCATCATCATCATCGTAAATTACTCATAGGCAAAAGCAATTCAGCTGCTTTCTCACTAATTACAGTAATAGTTAAAATTCAGTTTTTAATAGCGAAATGAAAAAAACATACCTTTGAAGAATTTGCACTATGAATTAAAGTTGACTGGAAAATCAAATTGAAGAGCATTAAAGTTTTTTTTTTCTTTTAATTGGCCCTCCTCTCAGATAGCAAAATTTTACTTGCTAATTAACAAAGGAAATATTCTAAATGGTGGGGGGGGGGAATTGATGTCAGAAGAATTAATGAGCTAAGTGCCAAAGAAGAAAAATGCATTGGATGATTATAAATTGCCAGGGGATACTGATTTCTACAATAAGTAGAAGCTAGTTAATCAAGTTAAAGAAGTCACTGTTTAAAGAAGTAATACAGAACCATCTAAACAGGAATACACTTAAACTGGAGTCACAGAATGGCTTTGTTAAAGAGCAGTCTTGCCTCACCAATGTGATTGGATACTGTCACCAATTAATAAAGGAACTGGAGGCAAAAAATAATTTTAACATCATATACGTACATTTCAGAAGGACTGTTGATACTGTTGCACATAAAGGACTGCTATACAAATTGAAGCAGTAGAGTATTAAGGGTAATTTATTGCTATGTATAAAGGAATGGTTGAGTAGGAGGAGGAGACAGAGTGGTTGAGACAGAGTATCAATGGGTGAAACTCTTCTTAGACCAATGTTATTAGTGGAGTCTACCAGGGTTCAGTGCTGGGCCCATTGTTGTTCTCTATATTTATTAATGATTAGTATTAGTAGTGGCAAGTGATGCAAAGAAGCAAACTTATACAGCATCACCCAAAATAAAAAAAACTTTCCCATTCCACGTATCCATCCCCTCCAACAGATCTGTCTAGTTCTTCCTGGAATTTATTCAAGCTATGTACTTTCACAACATTAGATGAAAGTTTGTTCTGGCAATCAACCACCCATTGGCTAAAAGTAAACTTCTTCACATTTATTCTGCAACCTTCCTTCCTCAGTTTGAATTTATGCCCCCTCATGTGTGTAGGCTGAGCAAGAGGAAGAATCCCATCATCACTGAGCTTGCTCAATCTTTTCACTTCCTTGAGCTTAAACACCTCAAGCAGATTGCCTTGCAGGTGCCTAGTCTGCAGATGCTGCAATTTGCAGAACTGAAGCCTTTCTTGGTAAGAGCACCCCTCTGTTCTGCTCACCAGTCTTGTTGCCCTTCTCTGTACTCATTCTAGCAACTTGGTATCCTTCCTAAAATGAGGCTTCTAGACCTTTATGCAGTACTCAAGGTGTGGCCTGACCATTGCCTTGTACAAGGGGATAATCACCTCCTTATCCCTGGTAGCAAAATTCCTGTATGTCATTGACAAAAGCCCGTGTGCTGTCCTGGTAGCCTGTCTGCACTGCTCAGAAAACATCATATCTGACTGTACAATTACTCTGTATAGCATGTCAACAGTTGTAATGAATTATCTGCGAAATGAAAACATCACAATATCAACTGGAATATATTTACATAACATTGTAGAATGCACTTGTACTCCAATTGCCTTGTACAAGGGGATAATCACCTCCTTATCCCTGGTAGCAAAATTCCTGTATGTCATTGACAAAACCCCGTGTGCTGTCCTGGTAGCCTGTCTGCACTGCTCAGAGAACTTCATATCTGACTGTACAATTACCCCTCCCCCCCCAGTCTTCTTCATTTTCCGCTACCCTGAGCGTAGTATCACACAGTTGGTATGCTGATCTGGATAACTGTATGCAGTACTTTGTATTCGTCAATGTTAAAACTCAGTTGCCATTTCTGAGCCCAACTGTTTAATTTTTCTAGATCTTGTTGCAGTAAGTAGCATACCATTGTTACTGTCATTAACAACCATGCCAGCCTTCATCAGTATCTACCAGGGTTCAGTGCTGAACAGAAAATAAATACAGAAAACAAGAATGCACCCAGCACTGAGCCCTGGGGGGGCTCCACTGATAATATTAGTCCACAAAAGCTGTGTCCATTGATAACAACTGTCTTCTCCCACCTTCTCATCCATCCCTTTAGCCATTGCAGTAACTTTTTTTTTTTTTTTATTAACTTGCCTTATGCCACACTGCTCCAATTTGTGCAGCAGTATTTTATGTGCAAGAGTTTAAAAAGCTTTCCTGAAATCCAAGTATGTGATAAAATTATTTTTTGCATCCAGTTCCTTGTTCCTTCATCATAGTATACAATCGAGATCGTCACATGCTGTGACTGTACACCTGTGTAGATGGTCCTGCATTACTTCTTTAACCAGTGACTCCATCCATTATTTTTCCTGGCACAGAAGTTAAGCTAAGAGGTCTGTAATTATTTATGTCACTCTTTGTCCCTCTTTGTGAATTAGGGATACATTTGCACATTCCCAGTTCACGAGACTTTCCCTGAATCAGGGATGCTCTCATAATCATGATGTTGATGAAGGCATGTCAGGCTTAATGTCTAAGTTTGCAGATGATATGAAGGTTGTCAGGGCTGTTAATCATGGTAATCAGTGTATTGTACTAAAATAAGATGTTGACAAATTAGATAGAGGGGCTGAAAAGTGAAAAGTGAAGTTTAATATTGACATAAATAAGGTACTTCACATGGGATGCTACTCTCAGGGGTAGTGGAGAATGAAACTGACCTGGGGGTAATTGTGCTGTCAGATATGAAGTTCTCTGAGCAGTGCCGACAGGTGCCAGGATTTTGTCAGTGATATAAATTTTGCCATCAGGGATAAGGGGTTGATTATCCCATTGTGTAAGTAAATTGTCAGGGCCATGTCTTGAGTACTGCATACAGGTGTAAAGACCTGATATAAGAAAGAACATAGATCTCTTGAAATGGGTGCAGAGAAGAGCAACAAGGTTAGTGAGATGAAGAAAAGAGTACTTCTACCAAGAAAGGCTTCATTTTTACAAACTGCAGTCTTTCTTAGTAACAGTAGCAAGTGCCTGGAGACTGAGCACTTTCAAGGAATTCTGATTGAGGTGTTTAAGGCTTTGAATGGATTGGGCAAGTTCACTGCCGATGGAATCCTTCCGCTTGTTCAGACTATACACATTGAAGGGGCATAAATTCAAACTGAGGAAAGATGGTTGCCGGGTAGATCTTTGGATTTTTTTTTTTTTTTTTTTTCTGATGCTGTATAAAACTTAAAGCAAGCTTTTAAAGCTTCAGCAAAAAAGTTTTCACATAATTTTGCAATACTAACACTAATACTGTTATTCAGAGAGTTAAGCAAGCTAAAGTAGAATTAATCTGACTAAGAATGCAAAGAAAAGTAGCAGGAAATTCTTTGTTATGTTAAGAATAGAAGATAAGGATTGAACCACACTGGTTCACTTGGTTTGAAAGGTATAACTGTAAATGGCTGCCGTAGCCGAGTGATCAGGCGTGCAGGTGCATAAGTACACGTGCCTTGAGTGACCGGGGTTCAAATACCATGACTGCTAAATACAGTGTTATTACTTGTATTCTGTCTATCTTGTGAACTCCTCTGACCATTGGCGCCTCCATAGCCAGGTGGGTAGGAGCAGCAGTGCGTAGCACACGCTTCTTGATTAGACCGGGGTTCGAGCCCGTGCCCACCAAATACGGAGGATGCGGAAAGTTCAGGGAATGACCACCGCATATCTCCGGAGCAATATGGCCTTAGTTGCTAACGCTCCTAAAAAACAAATAACAAACCTCTGACCATTTGATCGTCCCTGAGTATAAACAGATAATTTATTTATTATTTATTTAATGATCCTATACAGATGCTGATAAACTGAATAAATATTTTGCATCTACATTTACAAGAAGTTTTTAGAGATGGTGTTAGCATAAATCTATCTAATATTATTGAGATTTAAATGATTTTATAGTGGAGAGTATGGTGGAAGAGAAATTGCTTCAACTAAAAGTGAACAAAGTTAATGGGGGCTTTAGAATCTAACCAATTATACTAAAAGAAGCTGCAAAGAGATAGTTAAACCTTTTTCCATTGTAATGAAAGCATCTTTAGATATAGGAGAAGCATCTGCAGATTGGAGATGTGCAAATGTGTATCTCCTGTTCATAAGGGTGGATCAAAGGTTGAATTGGATAACTGTAGACCCTGTCCGTTTAACCTCTGTTACCAGGGGCAAATAATGGAACCAATAGTTAAAGAAGTAATGCAAGACCATCTTGTTGGAGTGAGGCACCCCTGCACACTTTTATTGAAGGGAGATCATTCCTTACCAGTCTGAATAGCTATTGTGAGATTGTTACAGAGGAACTGGATGTAAAGAATAATTTTCATATATACTTCGATTTCAGTAAAGCCCTTGATGCATATGACATATACTATATTTGTGTAAACTAGAGCCATGTGGAGCAGTTCTAAGTGGCTGTTGCTCTTGATGGATGTGATGAATGGGGTTCCATACAGTTCAGTGTTTGGCCTCTTACTGTTTTTAATATTTATTAATGATATTGATGTAGGTATTTCAAGTTTGATGACTAAGTTTGCTGATGATACAAAGATGGGCACAGTGGTTAATGATAGTAATTAGGGTATGCTACGTCATGAGGATCCAGATAAATTGAGCAATTGCTCTGGAAGATGGCAGTTGAGGTTTAACAGTGATAAATGCAAGGTACTGCATTTGGTTAGCAGTAATCCCAGAATAATATACCGTATGGGTGGTATCAAATTCAAGATAGTGGGTTATGAAAAAGCGCTGGGGGTAATTGCACAGGCTGATGTGAAATTCTTTGAGTAATGCAAACAAGCTGCTACAACAGCCTATCAGCCTACAACAGTCAGTGATGTACAGAAACTTTGCCAGCAGGGACAAAGAGGTGATTATCCCATTGTATAAAGCAGTGGTTAGGCCACATCTAGAATACTGCATATAGATTTGCAGGGTTCAAAGAAAAGCAACAAGAGTAGTTGGACACAAGAATATTTTTACCAAGAAGAACTTTCACTTCTGAAAATTCAGTCTCTATAAATTAGTCATCTGCATAGTGACCTAATTGAAGTGTATAAAGCTTTAGAAAGGTTAAGTAAACTAAATGCTGATAACATCTTTACTCTTTCTGAGTTGAAATACATAAGGTGGCATAAATTTGAATTGGACAAAAATGGTTATAGAATAAATGTTTGGAAATTGGGATTCAAACAGATAGTAAACAGTTATTGGAATGAACTTTCTTGTGATGCTGTACAGGTGGGTTGTTTGAATAAATTTAAAAAAATTAATGGAAAGGATAGGGAAATGTTTTATATATATATATATATATATTTTTTTTTTTTTTTTTTGTTGGCTGATGCTTTTATGCTTTACTTCCTTTCATCACTTTGTTAATGCTAATGCTAAAGTCTGTAGTCCAACTGGTGTTTCCTAGACAAAAAGGCTTTGCTAAAGTTTTTTATAATGTAAGTTCAACTAATCTAAGGATTTGAGCAATTAAGTTTTGAATGCCAAGTTTGTTGTTTGCCCATAGGTGTTCTGTTGTTACTGAGATGTAATGATGATAGGTATTCTGACAGAGAAATAATTCAGACAATCAAGAAACTAATGAATATTAATTGGTTTTCTTTATTATTATTATTATTATAGGCACAAAAAAAAAAAAAAAACCAAATAGTTACTTTTAATCTCTCCATTTTGTTTTTTTTTTTTGAATCAGTTATAAAAGAATGAAAGAAAGAAATTCGATGGTCTCCTTGAATCAGTGATAAAACCATTATGGATGACTGGATGATAATAGTGTTGTCAGCAGGACCGTTTATTTTGCCATTTGATACTTTTCATTTGAAGATCTTGTCATTCACAGATCCTGAGAATTACTTTTAATATGGATTTAGTATTAGGGTTACCCATTTCATCTGCCCATCTCTGTTTTTTGTCCAGTCCTGCTTTAAATTCATTTTAACTTTCCATTTCTAAAAGTTAACCTTGTGAAAGTAGGAAGTTTATTTGTACAATCAATCAACCTACTCTCCTTTGGCTGTAGGCAACTTACCACACATCTGTTCTGCAGCCATCCTTTTTGTAATTTCAATACGTCTCCTTTTTGTCTTGCTTGAGAATGAGTAATCATGCCATCAGTATTCATTGAAAGTTAGAACCCATTGAAAGTCTTAAACATTAGCTTAAGATTCTAAGTTAAGCCGAAGCTTTCCATGCAGATGTCTATTTCCAGAGACTGCAGTTTACAGAATCCCCAGCCTTTCTTTTAAAGAAAGTCTCTCCCCCCCACAGCTCATTTTTGTATCTTTTCCAACAGATTTGTGTTCTTCCTAAAATGAGAATTCCAAAGAGGGGCCTGTACCCACTAGGAAAAATTAGATTATTGCTTAAGAATGCAACATCTGAGGCATCATAATATTCTGATGGAACTGATATTCGAGTCACATTTGTGGGTTGAATTTGGCAAAGCCTTATCGTTCTGTGACAGCCAAATTCTTCTTCTGAAGATGGCAGGGGAGATTTCTTTCATGTGGCAGGGGAGAGAAATCTCCCCTGCCACATGAAAGGGCCAACAATTCTGCACTTTTGTGTTGGAGGTAACTACCCAGTAATTAAACTAGTAAATTGAATCAGTGTGAGTGATAGTTATAATTGGGCAGGTTATGTTCCGAAAGCTAACAAAAATACACCTTTTTTTTTTATAACTATCGGAAACTTAATTTTTATAATAGTAATAACTTAACATTTTAACTTTATTTTTATAATAGTAGTAACTTAAATAGTAATAACTGAACAAATGTTCAGTTATTACTCAACAAATTTTACCTTACAAACTGTGATACATATATGTCAGATAAACTACGTTCTTTAATTTTCTTCCTCTTCCTCTCTGCTAAGCACAATCAAACAAGAACGTTTTCTCTGTTCCAGAATATCTTCACCTTCTGAACTTTCATCTGCATCATCTAGATTTCGTGTACCTTCTGCTCTCTTTAAAAAATCAGTAATCTGGGTTTGTTTGCTTTTGCTTGATAGAGCTTTGTAAATTTCTTGGTATGGAGCTAAATATTTTTGAAGTTTTGAAAAATTTGAACAACAAATTTTTCCATTTGTTGTTCAATATTTGACATGCGGACATAAATTTCCACTGAAAAAGGATGGTTTGAAATGCAGAAATTGCCTTCAGCCAGGGAGTAATTGATTTTCAGAACAAATCATCTGAATCTACTAATAATTTGCTGCTACTAATAAGCAAGGTTCTATGCTCTGAACTATCTGGAGTAGATATTTATAATAATAATAATTATTATTATTATTAGCCATATGGTGCAAGGAAGCCAGTCAAAAAAAAAAAAAAAAAAATTTTTGAATTACCCCGAGAGGGAGAGAAAGAAAACAAGAGTCAGAAGTAGAAGGAAATCACCAAGAAAGAGAAGAATGATGATACCCAGCTCAGGACCCTGGGTGTGCCAAGCCCATACTCACCAGATGTGAGCCCCCAGTTGGAGTAATTATCAGGTTCACAATATTCTTATCCCTAGTACATTCCCTGATATATTGATGTCGCTAACAATCGTGTATTTAATTTGTCCCTTATGGAGAGTTTCCTTCCCAGTTGCTCCAATTATAAAGTTCAGATTGAAATCACCCTAAAAGGGCACTCACACTTACTCAACTTTACAATGACATTATGAAATAAAATAATTATTAGCATTAAGTTGAGGCGAGGCATGTGATGCAAGAAAGCAATATAGCATCAGCCCAAAAAAAAAAAAAAAAAAACACCCCTTCCAATTTCACCCATCCGGTCACTCCAATTATATCTAATAATTGTATATAATAATTATTAGAGAGAAGCCTCACTTCGTCTAACATTTAGATTTTAACTTATTTAGATAACAGTAACTGTTCTGTTATTTTTAAAATGAATTATAAATTCAATTACATGTATCTAAAAGGCTGGTTAATCTTTACAAGCTGGCACCTCTTTAGCCAGGTGGGAAGGAGCAGCAGTGCACGCTTTTTGATTAGACCGGGATTCGAGCCCGTCACCACCAAATACAGAGGATGCGGAAAGGTCAGGGAATGACCACCGCATATCCCGGAGCAATATGGCCTTAGTTGCTAATGCTCCCAAAAAAAAACCAAATAACAAACAAATCTTTACAAGCTGTACACTTCCAGTTGATGCGAGTAGCAGTAATTGATATGCCTAGCCCACACTATGGTCAGTATGTTTATCCCCTCCTTACAGCTGTTTTTAAAACAGGCGGTAAGGGAGGGGATGAACACCCTAAGACTAACCATCGCAGGCTATTCATATACAGTGACGTCAAGCCTCCTCGCAACCATCAACCCTTCCGGTTGATGGTTGCGAGGTCAAATGAATTGAATTCATCCTCGCAAAGGGTCAAATGAATTCAATTCATCAATTAATTTGATCCTTTGCCCGTGGTGAATTAGTGCCTACAGCCGGAACTACATTGCCATATCCTCCTTGTTTCCCCTCGAATTTATTTTATGGTTCACACAGTATTCTCTGAAGTTTGTGTTTTCTTTTGTTTTAGAAAATTAGACGTTATTTAAATAGTATGTATTTCAGAATTTAAAAATCAATTAATGTTATCTAATACGAAACTGGTGGACTTACTTTATTTCAGCATATTGCAATGAATGAAGTGCTCAGTGAATGTGTAAAACAGGTGTGCAGTAGGTATTTCGCTTACCAGCAACTAATGCTGTCCTTTTTTTCTACACTGAATAAAGTTTTGTCACTGAAATGATTTAAACTGGAAAAAGCTAAGAGCTATAGAATTTAGCTTTTCTACATGCACTATCAGATGTAGCCAAATAGGCCTGTAAAGCAGATTCATCATTTACATTTGCTCTTGAATTATAGATGGCTATAATTATTGCAAAATAATCAGATTGAAAATATAAAAACTTTTAATCAATAAAAACTTTATAAAATCCACCATCAGCATATAAAATAAAATAATACAGTAAATTGCTGGTATAATGGATGATTCTAAAATAACAAAATATTCAGTAAAACAAATCATTTCCAGTCCCCTTCCATCTTACTATATATCTTTATGTAAAAATTTTAACGAATGTCATTCTAATGAAAATATAATTTTAGCTCAATAAAAATTTTACTTGCTACAAAAAAATATAATCATAGCAAAATTTATAAAGAGGATATCTATAAACAGTATAACATACACATTTTGATTTTTTGGTCTTTAGCATCTGGCAGTCCTGCAGTGCTTTACTATCAGGAAAATTAAGTTCCCGTTTGAGGTTAATGGCTTTTGGTCCCTGAAATCTTACTTAAGCAGTTTTGGTAGTGATGGAATTATTTACACTGTTACATACCACATTTTGTGAAGAAGTCTATGTAGGCCCTGTACAGGTTGCAGTGCTTCTTGACGAAGTACAGTTGAATCACCTGATAGTTGCACTTGTTATGGTTTTCATAAATTTTAAAATGGAGGAGGCATGATCATTTCACATTTATATTTTTATATTTTGCCAGCAGAATTAATAGAAAATTGTCATTGAAAATGGCAAGCTTAAAAATTACATTTTATTTAATAAAATTTTTGAACTATCATTAAAAAAAAATAAAAATTGCATTTACTAAGTAAGTTTATTTTATTATAATTATTGTAACAAAATTTCATTATGATTGATATTTTGGTCACCCTCATGAATTTGTCATACTGATATTTCACTGTGTAATGAAAGGATGAAATGCAGTAATAAACTTGATAAAACTAATTAAATGAATTACAGTATAAATAATGAATTCAAATCACAATTAAAAACTACTTGTGTAGTCCTTTTTTAATAGCAGCATTATTTAAAAGATTGTATTTATTGTATTTTGTATTTATTTAACAGACTTTTTCACACAAGTGAACGCTAGAGATTATATTATGGTATTAAGACCGTTGTAATTTTAAAAAAAATTATCTATTTCTTTTATTTATACCATACCATCAGAGGATAATGAGTGAAAGATTTTTGCCACTTTGTGGGGTGGGGGGGAGGTTCAACATCAAACTGTATTGTACAAAGTAAGCGGGAGCGCAGTAGCACATGCTCTTTCAGTAGACTGGGGTTCAAGCCCCTGACTGCTAAATACGGTCAATCTGCCAACCCACACTGGATCAGCGTGGCAGATTATGATCCATTTCCCTCAGCATGAATTATTGAGGAGGCCTCCATCCTGCAGTGGGTTCATAATGGCTGCATTTTGCCTTTTTTTTTTAATGTTGGCTTTCATTGTTTACTGCAGTTGAAAAGGATTTTAAATCAGTAGTAGATTTGGCATTTTTGAGGCTCAGAGCAAGAATTCTTTTCTGGAGTCTTTCAAGAAACAAAATAAAAGAAAAAAAGAACAAAACAAAAGCTAGTGAAAATATGAGTAATTGGTACAGATAGGTTTATTTGATTCTTTTTTTTAAAGGTAAAATGTGTTTTGATATTTCTTTTTTTGTATCTTATCTTATCTTTTCTTTTATAAAACCTAATAATTGTGCCTGGGTTGGGATTTATGCTCCTTAATTATTTGATAATTTTACCTAGAATGAAAATAAAATTACAGATCTATTTGAACACTTTTTTTTTTTTTTTTTATTATTATTATTATTATTATAATTAACTTTTTCTCCTTATGGGAATCCCACCCCACCCACTCTGTGATGGATACTGGTACCAATTGCAGGGGATGATCGGTTGTTTCTGGTTACTATTGTTATTACTGTTGGTTGAGGAACTCTGACTATCCTACAGGTGTTCAGGATCGCAACTTTCTGTAGTTCTAGAAGTGTAAGTGTTTTCTGGGAAGTCTAGTGCTGCTAGCTTCTTGTCGAGGCTCTTTGACACCATGCTGCTGGTTGATTTGGTGATCGAGATGGTCATTACTTGTTCCTTCTGCCACATTTCTTTGACTTCCTGACTTAGATGTGTGTATTTCCTGATCTTTTCCTTGTAGGTTTTCTGGAGGCACTGGTGTTGGGCTTGCTATGTTGGAAACAGCCATTTCCTTCCTGTCGATGAGTGTTATGTCTGGTCTGTTGTGCAGGATTGTCTTGTCCATTATTATGGCATGGTCCCAGTTTAGCTTGTGAGTAGAGGTCTCTAGTATGGCCTGGGGTTATATTATATTATATTATATTATAATAATATAATATAATATAATCTAATATATACATCTGTATAATGTTATACAGATGGATTACAGACAAATTTATGCAAATTTTTCTAAACTAATGATATAGGGCCAATCACATTACTTTGGCAACGAGTTGCAAAGAAGCCAAGCTTATACAGCACCATCCAAAAAAAAAAAAAAAAAAAAAAAGAAGCCAACTTCATATATCATTCCTGCTAGTAATTTACCCAAATCTTCATTAAATTTATTCAGACTACCTACTTTCACAACACTAGATGGAAGTTACTCCAACACTCAGTTACTTTTGGGTGAATGCAAATTTCCAAGCGCCTATTCTGAAACCATTGTTTTTCTATTTAAATTCATCTTCCCATGTGTGTGTGTGTGCGTGTGCATCTTCTGAGAAAGAGTAAAGATGCCATTAGCATTTAGTTTACTCAACCCTTTTAAAGCCTGATACACTTCAGATAGTCTGAATTCTGTAGTTTGCAGAGATTGAAACTAAAAAATTCCAGTTTTTTTTTTCTTGGTATCAGTATGCTTTTGTGTATTTCTAAATTGCATAGCTTCAAACCCTCCAGATTTATGACTGAGAACCTCTCTTTTTGACTCGATTGAATCTCTTTTCCTTCTCATGGTTGTATCACAGTTGTTATCATCAGAGTTTTTCCATCTTTCTGCAAAATCACATTTTTTGTCATCTCTTCAGCCTCTGATAGCACTTGTAGTACAGTTCACTTTCCTTGAATGACTGGTATTTTTGCACTAGATTTTGATGTTTTATCCTGGTGACTTGGTCATTTCTGCAAGCGTACTCCATCTGGGTGATGACCCTGCATCCCACAGTGATGTGCTGGATTGTTTCTGCGACCCTTGTTGATGTATTTCTTGTAGTTCTTCATGTTGATTACTTGGTCTTGTGTGACAAGCATGAATCCTTCAATCTTGGGTGGAGCCTCCCACTCGTGAGTCGTGTGTTGGAAGCCATGTTATCTGTGTAGTCTTGACAGAGGTCATTGTAGTGTTTGCCATGGAGTGTTAGATTGGCACTGTTTTCCTAGAAGTAATCCCTCATGTTCTTAATCACCTTCTGTTATTAACTGAGGTCTGTCAAAACCCCCTCCCTCCCTCCCTCCCTGGCTATTGTCAGTTTCTCAATGGCCAACTTTGGGTGGTGTTGGTGGCTCTTGGTCATCATTATTCTGGCCAATCTCATAATCTCCCCTAGCTTAACATTGCTCCAATGTGTGATCTCAAAGGAGTATGTTAGTATTGAGACTGTGTAGGTGTATATGGCTCTAACCATGTATCTGCAATTCAGCTTTGTTTTTTGCAAGCTCCCCAGTCTGATGGTATTTCAAATTCAGGCAGGCCTTATAGGCCTTCTTGTGTCCTAACTATTCAGCCTACATCATCCCCATTTATCTGTAGGTCTTTCCTTCTGTCATGACTTCAATCTCTTCTCTGGTCTTCAGCTTTCAGCCAACTGGATTAACCTGATGCAATCCATGGGTCTTGCATTTGTCTAGACCAAGTTGCATCTTGATGTCAGTGCTGAACTCTTTGGTGATCCAGAGTAGCTGTTGGAGTTGATTCTTGGTTGCAGCATACAGTTTGATGTCATCTATGTACATCATTTGAGAGAGAATGTACAGGTTCCTGTTCCTCCTCCCTTTTTTTATGGTATATCCATACTTGCATTATCAAGCATGGAGGAGAGTGGGTTGAGTGCTAGACAGAACCATAGTGGGCTCAATGCATTTCCCTGGAAGATTTCTCTTTTGATCGTATCAGTCTAGTTGTGATGTCCTTGACCCTTGATGGTGATCCTCCACTTTCCATGGTTACTTCTAGAAAGTGTGTCAGTGTTGGTTTGACTTTGTAGATCGTCAGGTAGCTATGGGTATGGAGTCAAAGGCTTTGCAATAGTCGATGTAGGCCATGCACAGGTTGTGGTGCTTCTTGAAGACTTCTCCATAACTGCCATGTCAATAGTCAATTGCTCTTGGCATTCTCTGGTCATCTGCTTATATCCCTTCTGCTGCTCAGCCATGACGTTCTGCCATCCGAGTGGTCTGATATCTTCTTGGTTATACAAGTGATCAGTCTGTAATTTGATGAATTTGTGGTGTCTTTGTCCTTAGCCTTCAGATAGGTGATTCTTCTAGTCAGAGACTCTGGGATTGTGTCAGGATGCCTTATCTGCATGAATTGCTCTGCTATGTGCTTGTGTGTGCAGCTGAACTTCTTGTATCAGTAGTTGTGGATGTTTTATATCTGTGGGGTTTACCTCTTTGGGGTCTATCGTACCTCTTCCTCCTGAATCTTTCATTTTGTCTTCTCTCATGTGTCCTTGGTTTTCTTTTGTTCTAGTTCTATCCAGAGAAAGGGCCATTATGGTTAACTACAGTTAACCATAATGGCCCTTCCTCTGTTGCCCCAGAACTCCTCGAGTGCCTTCTGGTCGATGGGGGGGGGGATCCATTTTCCTCTGTCTCCACTTGTCTGATGTTCTTGTAGATGTCTCTCTGGTTTTCCCCAGAAAATAAGATGCAGAAAATTTTCCCCGGAAAATAAGATGCAGGTTATTTCAGAGAGTGCTGGGAATCATTGGGGTACAAATAAACACATAGGTTGTGTTAGGGTAGCTAAGAAAAAGAACAGGTGCATGTATACTTGCGTGTATACCAATGCTAGGAGTTTAGTAAATAAATTTGATGAATTTGAGGTATTGCTCAAAACATCAAAGGCAAATATTGTGGGGATTTCAGAGACGTGGTGTCACACAGATATAAGGAATGCAGAACTGGAATTTGGGGAGTACAGTGTCTACAGGAAGGATAGACAGGATAGGAAGAGAGGAGGGGTTATGCTATTAGTTAAGAAATACATAAAATCCAAGGAAGTGAAGCCAGTCGACATTGCTGGACAGTGCAGTGTCGAGTCAGTTTGGTGTGACATAAGCATTGGGTGATCAAAATTGAGAGTAGGAGTGTGCTATAGGCCTAATGACTCTGATGAGTATAATAAGAAACTGTACGGGGAAATAGAGTGGGCCAGTAAATCAGAGAGTCTTATAATGGGAGATTTTAATTCCCCAGATATTGACTGGAATTTGGGGGTTGGTCACTCACACACTAGCAAGGCTTTTGTGGATTTATTGGATGATTGTTTTCTACATCAGCATGTTCGGGAGGCAACTAGAGGGAGTAGTACTCTTGATTTGATTATCAGTAGTGATTCTTCATGCATTAAGAATCTGCAGGTAAATGAACCACTAGGTGGCAGTGATACAGTGTGCTGAAGTGGGATTTACTCAAAGAGGTAACTACCATTAGGGGTAAAGGGAAGGGTTATTGCTTTCGTTAAGGCGACTACGATGGACTGAGACAGTATTTAAATTCTGTACAGTGGGACCAACTGATGATGTTACCAACAGCAAATGGAAAATGGGAAGCATTCAAAGAACTTATCTTGGAAGCTACTAGGCTTTACATACCAACTAAGAAATATTGTTCAAGGTTTAGGCCTAAGTGGATTTCAGATGAACTAATGAGACATATGGCAGAGAAGAAAAATGCATGGGATACATACAAATTAACACGTGACACAGAAGCGTATGATAGATACAAGTTGATCTGTAACCAAGTTACAAAGGAGGTTAGGCAGGCGAAGGCAGACTACGAGAAATCTTTGGCAAGGGATGCAAAGAAAAACAGCAAAGAGTTCTTTACTTATGTAAACTCTAGAAGGAAGGGGATGAATCAGATTGGTCCACTTGATATCTATGGGTCAACTGTTGATGATCCTGCTCAGGTAGCTAACAAACTGAATGAATATTTTGCATCGACATTCACACATGAGGAGTTATTCAGCGAGGGGAATGCCAGAGGTGTATTCAACTCTGGCAGTAAGCTAGAGAATCTTGTAATAACTGAGAGTAAAGTGGAGGAGAAATTGTTGAAGATAAATACAAGAAAGGCACCTGGGGTGGATGGGATCTATCCAGTTATATTAAAGGAGGCAGCAAAGAAAGTAAGCAAACCCTTAGCCATAATTATGAGAGCTTCCTTGGACTCAGGGGAAGTACCCATGGACTGGAGATGTGCAAATGTGATCCCAATTCAAAAAGGAGGATCAAAGGGCGATACAAGTAATTATAGACCTGTTAGTTTAACTTCTGTTCCTGGAAAATTAATGGAGGCACTGGTTAAAGAAGCACTGCAGGATCATCTAGACAAGACTTCAGTTATAGCTCAGACACAGCATGGTTTTGTGAAGGGGAAGTCTTGCCTGACCAATTTGATTGGATACTATGATGCAGTCACAAAAGAACTGGATGCAGGGAATAACTTTGATATTATATACTTGGATCTTAGAAAGGCTTTTGATACTGTTGCACATGGAAGACTGCTGCACAAATTGGAGCAGTGTGGCATTGGAGGCAAATTGCTGCTATGGATAAAGGGGTGGTTGAGGGGGAGAAGACAGAGATTGGTAATCAATGGACACTGCTCATCGTGGACTAATGTTATTAGTGGAGTCCCTCAGGGTTCAGTATTGGGTCCATTATTGTTTTCTGTATTTATAAATGATATTGATGATGGTATATCAAGCTTAATGTCCAAGTTTGCAGACGATACGAAGGTTGTCAGGGTTGTCAAGGGAACTACTGACACTATGCTACTGCAACAGGATCTGGAAAGGTTGAGCAGATGGGCTGAGAGGTGGCAAATGAAGTTTAACATTGACAAATGTAAAGTACTACATATGGGAAACAGCAGCCCCAGAGCAACGTATCAACTTTGTGGTACTCCACTGACAGTGGTAGAGAATGAATGGGACCTGGGGGTGGTTGTGCAGGCAGATATGAAGTTTTCTGAGCAGTGCAGATGGGCTGCAAGAGTAGCTCATGGTGTATTGTTGATGATATATAGGGATTTTTCTAGCAGGGATAAGGAGGTGATTATTCCCTTGTATAAGGCAATGGTCAGGCCACACCTAGAGTACTGTATACAGGTCTGGAGGCCTCATTTCAAGAAGGATGTAGAGATGCTGGAACGAGTACAGCAAAGGGCAACAAGATTAGTGAATGGAAGAAAAGGGTGCTCTTACAAAGAAAGGCTTAAGTTTTGCAAATTACAGTGTCTGGGGACTAGGCACCAGTGAGGTGATCTGATAGAGGTGTATAAAGCCTTGAATGGTTTTAGCATGCTCAGTGCTGATGGGATTCTTCCTCTTTCTCAGAATAATCACCTGAGAGGGCATAAATTCAAATTGAGAAAAGACAGATGTAGGATAGACGTGAGGAAATTTGCCTTTAGCCAGCGGGTGGTTGGTTGGTGGAATAGACTTCCATCCCTTGTCGTGGAAGTTGATAGCCTAAATAAGTTCAAGGCTCAGCTGGACAGGTTTTTCGAACGAACAGAGGAGTGAAGTGGAAGTGGTTATTTTTTGTTTATTTATTTATTATTATTTTTTTATTTTTTGGCTGATGCTGCATAAGCTTGCTTTCTTGCATCAAATGCCTCTACTAATGCTAATGCTAACTACGCTGCTCCACAGGTTGCCCCAGAACTCCTCGAGTGCCTACTGGTTGATGGGGGGGGGGAATCCATTTTCCTCTGTCTCCTCTTGTCTGATGTTCTTGTAGATGTCTCTCTGGTTTTTGTCAAATATCCGGTTGTCCATTTTTCTTTGGACACACACTCACTTTATCAGCAAAGTCTCTTGCTAAGTTCAAGAAGGTTCTTGAGGGTGTCTAGATATCCTTTGAGCTTATAGGCCTCATGGTTGCTGTGGATGTTGTCTTTCTTGAGGATGGTTGGTCTCCACTTTTCTGATCAGCTTCTTACTTCTGGTACCCTGGTACTGGATTAGTTGGCCTACCTTCACTCTTTGCATTTCTATCTTCTGCTGTAGCCTTCTTTCCCTTGCTGGTGGTTCTTTGTGTTTTGTTTTCCATTGGACTATGGTTTCTTTTCCATTCATCCTGGTTGTTGCTACAGCAACACAGTAAATGGCTGTTTAGATGGTGTCTAGTGTTACTTTGTTGTTGTTAAGGTAATCTGGTATTATTTGACAATTGAAGTGGTCTGGGACTTGCCACAGGATTCTGTTGAGTCTCTGCTTTCGTATGGCATGGGCCTTTGTGGAGTACATTCCCTTGAATTCTTCTAGGGCCATCTTCCACTCCTCTTCTGTTCTGAATATTGTGATATTGTCTCTTTCCACTTCGGCTGCACTGTGTTATACTTCTTGTATTTGCTTGTTCCTCCTCTAGGGACTTTGTTCTGTTGGTTGTTCTTTGTAGTTGGTCACCCACATCCTGCTTGATCTTTTCCAAGATTGCAGGAATTATCAGTTTCTTCCTGATGATAGTCTGTTTCTGGTCTGCTGTTCGCTGTTCAATGATGTGAAAAGTCGGGAATTGTTCCAACCACTTGTTGTGTACTTTCATCCTGCACATCGTCATATTGGTCTCTAACTTGGTAACTTTGTAGTATGCTTGCATAATGAACATATTCATTTTAGTGCTCAACTTCATGATTGACTCTTCTTCCTTCCTGGGTGGTCACTAGTGCAATTACACAGAAAGCACTTCTAGTTGGTTGTGTTAGGTGGTCTTGCCTTTCAGTTGTACTTTTTGAACCAACCTCTCTGCCTAAGGCCTGAATGCGAGTGACTTTATCCTGCACAATACAGTTTGAAACATCAAACTGTATTAAACATACTCAGTGCAGTATGTTCAATATTTCTACTTCTCATCTTCATCTAGCTTTTACATTCGAGTGGTAGTTATTTCAAGCAACACCAGATGGTATCATGCTCAGCCATCACTTCGACTTTAGAGGAAATAGGTCTGATGAAGCAACTTCTGTAAATCCCCCCCTTGTGAATTTCCTCCCCTCTTGATTTTTCCCCCACCCTCATAGTGGGATTCAAACTCGGGTCCATCACATTGGGAGTCTGGCATTGTAACTACTGGGCTAATTGTACCCATGGCATTATTATTACTACTACTACTACTACAACAAGTAGCCGTAGTGGCATATGATGCAAGAAAGTGAATTTATAAAGCATGAGCCCAAAAAAAAAAAAAACCCCCTTCCCACATCATCTGTCCATCCTCTCCAATAATTTGTGTAGTTTTTCCTTAAATTTATTCACACTACCTACTTCCACAACAACAGATGGAAATTTGTTCAAACAATCAAATACCTGCTAGCTGCAGGCAAACCTATCTGCATTGAGTTTGCTGAAACCATTCAAAGCTTTAAACATCTTTATCAGATCACTTCACAGGTGCCTAATCTCCAGATGCTGCAGTTTGCAGAACTGAAGCGTGTCTTGTTAAGACCACACTTTTGTTTCCTTCGCCAATCTTATTGCCCTTCTCTGCACCTGTTCCAGGCGCCTCTGTAGCCAGGTGGGCAGGAGCAGCAGTGGTAGCACACGCTTCTTGATCAGACCGGGGTTCAAGCCCGTGACCACCAAATATGGAGGATGCGGAAAGGTCAGGGAATGATCACCGTATATCCCCGGAGCAATATGGCCTTAGTTGCTAATGTTCCTAAAAACCAAATAACAACAACAACAGCACCTGTTCCAGCAGATCTACATCCTTCCTGAAATTAGGCTTCCAGACCTGTATGCAGTACTCAAGATGCATGTTGTGTAACCATTGCCTTGTACAGTTGGATAATCACCTCCTTATCCCTGCCATCAAAGTTTCTGTATATTACTGACAAAACCAATTGAGCTGTCTTGGCCGCCTGGCTGCACTGCTCAGAGAACTCATATATATGACTGCACAATTACCTCCAGGTCTTTTACATTTTCCACTACTACCACACACACACACACACACACACACACACACACACACACACACACACACACAGTTGGTACGTTAATCTGGGATTACTGCTACCCATATACAGCACCTTGCATTTGTCAAGGTTAAACTTCAACTGCCATTTCCTAGCATATCTTCCTAATATTTTTAGATTTTGTTGCAGTAGCTTACACTGATTACTGTCATTAACTACCTTGCCAACCTTTGTATCATCTGCAAACTTACACATTAAGCCTAATATGCTTTCATCAGTATCATTAATAAATATAAAAAACAACAATGAGCCCAATACTTAACTCTGGGGGACTCCACTAATAACATTAGTCCATGAAATGTCCATTAACCATTCTCTGTCTTCTCCCACTCAACCATCCTTTTATCTAGAGAAATAACTTGCCCATAATGCTACTCTGCTCCAGTTTGTATAACATTCTTTTATGTGCAATGGTATTGGAAGTTTTCGTGAACTCCAAGTACTTTATATCAAAATAATTTTTTGCATCCAATTCCTTTGTTACAGCTTCATAGTATCCAATGAGATAGGCAAAAAAAGAATTGTCCCTTAGCATTCCTGATAATATGGTGCCCTGTAAAAGAGAGGTAGAAATTATATCACCTTGGTTTTTATATCTGGGTCCAAGAAATGCCCTGTTTTTTCATCTTCATGATATGTTTTATCCAGTTCTTCATCATTAAAAATCTGATCACCCTACCCTCATATCAATCCTTGACGTGATAACCCTTGACTTAGTATTCTTCATACTAGTCTGTACTTGTGGAATCAGTTCTTGAGAGTGTAGCCAGTTAAATCATTATAGCAAGCTTATATCGCATCAGCCAAAAAACACACACACACACACACACACACACACACACACCCTTCTCATTTTACCCATCCACTCGCTCCAGATGTTTGTCTAGCTCTGCCTTGAATCTGTTTAAGCTATCAACTTCTACAATGACAGATGGAAGTTTGTTCCAGCAATCAACCACCCGCTGGCTAAAGGCAAAGTTCCACACATCTATCCTATAACTGTCTTTCCTCAATTTGAATTTATGCCTTCTCAGGCGATTATTCTGAGCAAGAGGAAGAGTCCCATCAGCAATAAGTTCTGTGAACTGACTGTTTTCCATTTGATTTGGAAGGGACCAGAACAGAAGAAGACCATTTCTTAAATCGTCACTGGGTTATGCAGAGCCAATTTACATGTTTTTATAGATAATTTTCATTATTATGTATAACAACATGTAATTAACTTTATGCTAGTGTAAAGAAATGATCAACATTATTTCTTCTCTAATTGTTATAGTTAAAGTTAAATTATATAGTTCAAAATATTTTCCTGTTTGCCTTTCTGGATGTAATGTGATATTCAAAAATATATTTGAAATAGGGGAAAGATGAACCACCTTCAAAATTGCAGAAGCTCCATACGGAATCCGTAGATAATGGAATGGAAGTGCTGTGCAACTTAATGTCAGATAAAGATGGAGGCAAAAGAAATGTTAGGGTAAAAGATGATATAAAAGAGAAAAATTCAGTAAAAGATGAAATTGAAGAAATTCTTTTATGTAGTCTTTGTTTAGAAATTTTATATGATCCAATCTGGTGAGAAAATTTTAATCTTTATATATATTAAAAATTTAGTTAATTAGATATATTAAGAGTTATTTATTTATTGTATTAAACATGACTACGAAAAGAAAAAAATTACACTCTACTATCACAGCCTGTTTTGGTACTCTTCATAGATGGCAGGTAGACTCTACTGACATTTCTCTGAGTGAGTTGTTTAATGTGTGATGTCATGTGGTATATAAACATAGAACTTAAAAGTTATAAAACAACTAAGGCTATTTTAGACTTTTTAAATTCAATTTCAGCTTTTCATTTTGAAAAGAATATTGCCCTCTGTGATAATGTAGTGATTCTGTCACTTATTTGAACAGGTTACAGTTTGACTCTTATGGATACTTGTGGACAGTTATACAGGTATAATATACTAGTGCAATATGGTATAAGATAGTGATGCTCCATAAAACTAACTGCTGCCAAAATAGTATTAACTTTTTGTAATTTCAAAGTTATAATTTCACTTGCATGTCTATGAACCCCAGGAGCTCACATCTGGTGAGTATGGGCTTGGTACACCCAGGGTCCTGAGCTAGATATCATCATTCTTCTCTTTCTTGGTGATTCCATTCTACTTCTGACTCTCTCTCTCTCTCTCTCTCTCTCTCTCACTCACTCTCTCTCTCTCTCTCTCTCACTCACTCTCTCTCTCTCTCTCAGGATAATATAGCTAATAATAATAATAACTTATATTAAAAAAGTGTCAGGGAATTGTTACTAGAGACCAAGTGCAGTATGATGAGGAAACAGTAAATCATGAAACATTAGCACATGATGCAAGAAAGCAAGCTTATATCACATCAGCCAAAAAAAAAAAAAAAACACACACACACACACCCTTCTCATTTTACCCATCCACTCGCTCCAGATGTTTGTCTAGCTCTGCCTTGAATCTGTTTAAGCTATCAACTACTACAATGACAGATGGAAGTTTGTTTCAGCAATCAACCACCCGCTGGCTAAAGGCAAAGTTCTACACATCTATCCTACAACTGTCTTTCCTCAATTTGAATTTATGCCTTCTCAGGCGATTATTCTGAGCAAGAGGAAGAGTCCCATCAGCATTGAGCATGCTCAAACCATTCAAGGCTTTATACACCTTGATCAGATCACCTCGCAAGTGTCTAGTCTCCAGACACTGTAATTTGCAAAACTTAAGCCTTTCTTCGTAAAAGCAACACTTTATTCCATTCAGTAATCTTTTTGCCCTTCTCTGTATTCATTCCAACAGCTCTACATCCTTAAAATGAGGCCTCCAGACCAGTATATAGTACTCAAAGTGTGGCCTGACTATTACCTTATACAAGGGGATAATCACCTCCTTATCCCTGCTAGAAAAATTCCTGTGTATCATTGACAAGACACCATTAGCTACTCTTGCAGACCGTCTGCACTGCACAGGAAACTTCATATCTGCCTGCACAATTACCCCCTTTTCACTCTCTACCACTGTCATTGTAGTACCACATAGTTCATACGTTACTCTGGGGTTACTGCTTCCCATATGCAGTACTTTACATTTGTCCATTTGTCAATGTTAAACTTCAGTTGCCACCTCTCAGCCCATCTGCTCAACTTTTCTAGATCCTGTTGCAGCAGCATACTGTGATTAGTGTCATTAACAACCCTGCCGACCTTCATATCATCTTCTGTCATTGGATTTATTAAACAAACAACATTAACTTTCAGAAAGAATCTGCACTATTGATGGATATAAAAATAAAATTTAGTACAATGAACTTGATAACTGCTCTGTAAAGCTTGATAACTGCTCTGTTGCAGTCTATTTTTCTGCATCTTCTTCATATGGCTTAAAAGTTATAATGTACATTAGATGGCAAATTAATCTTTTGATACATTTGTTTAAGTGTTGCAATATCAGAAAGATTTCTGGCATAGTGAAGTTTGTTCTGTTGTCAGCATTAAAGTCCATTTTTCAATTGAATGCAAGAAAACCGAAAACTTCCCCATTTTTTTTAATTCCATATTGGCTGAAAATAAGTTCCTGTCTAGTTCCTCCTAAATTTTCCTAAGCCTTGATTTTCAAGTAATTTATTTGTTGGCCATTAACATATTTCCTGGGATAGGAAGGAGAGAGGTGGGTTAGAGGAGAGAGGGACAAAGTCAGGCCTATCAAAAGCTCTCTGAAAGTGCAATGGGATGGTAATTGAATGGAGAAATACCAGTTATTCTCAAAACCTGTGCTCCTGGAGCTTTCTTGGCATGAATGTTGTTCAAAATTCTCCTTTTGAAAGAAGGCCACAGGGATCATTGAATGGAATGTACTGGGAATGGTAGGAGAGTAGGAGATGGCTAATCAAGAACATTAATATAAGAGATAGAAGAAAAGTAGGATGCTAGTAAGTCAGCTTTATCTTTAGCTGAGGAAGTAATAGAACCATCGGAAGTGGGAGTATAGATGCGCATATGGGCTTGGCATATCCAGGGTCCTGAGCTGATATCATCATTCTTCTCTTTCTTGATAATTTCTCTCTCTCTCTCTCACAGATATGCCAGACAAGCTGTACTTGCTAACTGGGAGTCTAAAACGCTGATGGAACTGATATTCGGGTGATATTCAAGTCAAGTGGACCCAATTTCGGCGAAGTCCGGATGGTCTGTGACAGCCAAATCCTCTGCTTGCACCTTCACGATGGTGGGGCTGTTAGTAATCCTAGGTATAACCTCCATGCACAAGTACATGGTGGGTGACCACCCAGGTGTGAACCAACGTAAGCAGGGGGTCGAGGTGTGGCACCCACACCACATGGAGGAACGCCGCCCCTCTATGTTACCAGGCAGTACTAGGTGGTAGATGACTCTCATCAACCGGTGAAATACCACCACTTTGCTTATTGGAGGCTTGAAGTGGTAGAACCCATGTTTAGTCTCTAGACCTAAGTTCCGGCCAACCCTTCCCTATCTCTTCCATCATGCAGTATGATTGATGAATGTTGTGGCGAGATCCAATATTCCTTACATTTCGAGGGTACAGCTCTAAAACGGTGTTCGCAGGCCGGCCGCTAGTTAGTACACCGGACCGAACCTATTGGTAACTCTCTAGGAGGCTTCCGGATCAGCTAGTGTATAATCTTGCTACCTCTACTCTGCCAGTTAGTGACTGGAGGGAGTCCAAGTAGTGTGTATGCGGGGAGCATTGTCGAGGCCACGTTATGTCAAGGATCTGGGTATATTCTTACCACATGTACGCCATATCCAAAAATTTCATTTCTTTATACAGCATGTCCCACCCACTTTTTCTTACTATTGAATACACCATGAATTGTCAAACTGATAGAGCAAGCTTATCTGCGAAAAGATCTAAACCTCCCAAGGACTTCCTAATTCATTTCACAAATACACGTGGTCTCAATTCTAATCTCAACGATGTCCATTTCCACTTGCAGTCTGCCAAATCCCATGTACTTTTTCTGACAGAATCTCAGTTATCGGTTGATTCAACTACTGCTCATCTCAGATGCCCAAATTATTCGCTGTATGATTCCTTTCGCCTCAAAGGTGGTACTAGTGCATATGTCCGTTCTGATATTCCCTGTCAGAGATTTGGCAATTTGGAATCTCCTCTCTTTGATCTTCTCTGGCTTAAAATCTCTCCACCTCATTGTGTCAAATTCATCTGTTGTCTCTACTGCTCTCCCACTAATCACTTGGAGCTCTTTGACTTCCTCTCTTTGCAACTTGACTTTCTCCAGTCCAAATTTCCTAACAGTGAGGTAATTTTCCTTGGTGATTTTAATGTTCACAACTCCAGCTGGCTTCCGTTTTCTAGTCACACCGACCCAGCAGTTCGAGATGCTGAGGCTTTTGCAATTACTAATGACCTAGCACAGATTGTTCATTTACCTACAAGAATACCGGACAATCCTAATCATACAGCCAATATGCTTGATCTTTTTCTCACAAACAACCCTTCTAAGTACACGGTCGAAGTGAGAGGTCCTTTAGGCACTTCAGATCACAACTTGGTGATTGTCTCTTTTCCAATGGAACCTTTATCTCATGGCTATTCCCAACCTCGTGTTGTTTGGCATTACAAGAATGCAAAATGGGATGACCTGCGAGACTTCTTTTCTTCTTTTCCTTGGTCGGATTACTGTTTCAAAACTTCTGATGTCAACGTTTGCTCAGATCGTGTCAGTGAAATTATTCTTGCAGGAATGGAATCCTTTATCCCACACTCCACTTTAAAATCTCGTCCTTTATCTAAACCTTGGTTTTCCAATAAATGTGCTAAGGCTGTCCAAGAGAAGAATGTTGCATATCGTAATTGGCTTGTTACTAATTCTTCAGTTTCATTTTCTGCCTACACCAAAGCTAGCAACAATTGTGAAGCAGTTATTAATCAGTCCAAACTAGAGTTTGAACGGGCTAAGAGTAGAAAACTTGCTTCTTGCCCTAATGGTAGCCGAGCATTCTGGTCTCTTGCCAAAGCTATTGGTCGCAACTTTTGTCCATCTCTGCTCCCACCTCTGTCCAAACCAGATGGTTCTGTTGTCACTTCAGCCAAGGATAAAGCTGACCTGCTAGCATCCCATTTTTCTTCCAGCTTGTGTATTAATGATCTTGGTAAAACACCTCCCAACATGCTCCATTCAATGCCTCCTGTGGTCTTCCGTCAAAAGGATATCAGAAGGATTTTGATGAATCTTGATGCTAAGAAAGCTCCAGGTAGTGATGGTATTTCTCCACTTGTTCTCAAAACCTGTGCTCCTGAACTTACGCCTATTCTTTGCCGCCTTTTTTCACTTTCTTATTCCAAAAGTGTTTTTCCTTCTGCTTGGAAATTTGCTCGTATCCAGCCAGTTCCTAAAAAGGGTGACAAATAACTCCCATCCAATTATCGTCCCATTACAATTACTTCTACTCTTTCTAAAGTAATGGAGAAATCAATTAACCGCCAACTCTTAAATTACCTAGAAACCTTCCGTCTGATCAACGATCGCCAGTATGGATTCCGTCAGTGTCGATCCACTGGTGATATTCTGGCTTATGTTACCCATTTATGGAGTAATTCAATGGAAAGGTTCGGGGAAACACAAGTAGTTGCTCTTGACATCTCAAAGGCTTTTGATCGTGTTTGGCATAAAGGTCTTCTAAACAAGCTTCCATCTTATGGTTTGCCAACTGTTTTTAGTAATTGGTTATCCAGTTTTCTATATGATCGCTCACCGAGGGTGATGGTAGATGGCTCTCTGTCTTCTAACTTCTCCACTAATGCCGGTGTCCCCCAAGGTTCAGTTCTTTCCCCCACTCTTTTCCTCTTGTATATCAATGACCTTCGTCCATTGACTGGAAATCCTATCCATAGTTTTGCCGATGATAGTACATTGCACTCAACTTTCCATTTTGAGAAACCTTGTCCTGCTCAATCAGCTTCAACTTCTCGAAAATCTGCTACCAATTCCTTAAATGCCGATCTTGAGGTAATTCTCCAGTGGGGCAAAGACAATTTAGTTGATTTCAACCCTTCTAAAACTCAGTCTTGTCTTATATCTCGCAAAAAGGATTCTTCTGCTCCTATGCTTATCTTTAGTGACTTTTTTTATATCTCTTTTGGGGATTACCCTGACTTCTAATCTCTCTTGGCACAAGCACATTACAAATACTGCTTCCTCTGCATCTAAAAAACTTGGTTTTCTCTTTCGCTCTCGTCGTTACTTTTCTTCGAAACAGCTGCTCACTCTGTATAAATCGCAAATCCGCCCTGCCATGAAATATTGTTCCCACATCTGAGGTAGTGCCCCCAAAACCCCTCTCAGGCTTCTTGATTCCATTCAGAAGAGGGCAGTTATGTTAATTAATAATTCATCTCTAACAGAGTCTCTCCACTCGCTTTCTCATAGACGCACTGTTTCTGCTGCATGCCTCTTCTACAGATACTTCCGTGGGCACTGTTCTTCTGAATTGGCTTCTATAATTCCCACTCTCTCTTTCAAAACAGTCCGAACACGTGCCGCCACCAGCCAACATCCATTTACTGTCCAACTTCAAACCCACAGAACCAACTTTTCATCTTCCTCATTTATTCATTCAACTGCCGTTTTCTGGAACAACCTTCCTTCATACGTATTTCCTGAAAATTACAATTTACAGAAGTTCTAGTCCAATGTCAACAAATATCTTTTTTCGTCTTCTCAACCTCCAACCCAAGTACGGTACTAAGTACTATAGGTTCTAATACCTCTCGTGTTTGGGTTTCACATAAAAAAAAAAAAAAAGAAAAGAAATTTTTTTTTTTTTCGGCTGGTGCAGCATAAGACTCAGGCTTCCTTGCACCATATGGCTAATAATAATAATAAGTTGCGGCCAATAGCTTTGGCACAAGACCAGAATTCTTGATTATTGTTTCTACAAGAAGCAAGTTTTCTGTTCTTAGTTTTAAATAAATAAATAAATAAAATAAATAAATTTTCTGTTTATACTCTGGCACGACAACCAAGTAGTAGAGTTTACAATAAATCGTGAATACAAATATTTATCGTATTTAGTAGTCACGGGCCTGAACCCCGGTCCACTCAAGGAATGCGTGCTATGCACTCTCGCTCCTGACCACTGGGCTACGTCAGGCCTATTCCTGTTAAAAATCTAGTTCGAACTGATTAATAAGCTCAATGTTGATGGCATTTGTCCTTATGCTGAGACTATGCACATTAGGGGGCATAAATTGAGATTAAGGAAGGTGGTTGCGGGATAGGACTAGACAAATTCTTAAATTCTAGAAGAGGATGGATCGGTGAGGTGGGTAGGTTTTTATTTATTTTTTTTATTTATTTTTTGTGAGCTTTAGTGTATGCATAAAATGAACGTGGAGTTTAGGATGCAACATTATTATCTTGAACAGCCTTAAGATTCTGTTAAGGAGTGGGTCACCTGCAAGTTCCCAAATTTGGGAATGCTGGGAACAAGTGTCATATTCCTCTGAGTGCTCACCTTTATACATCATGTCAAATATTTGAGAGAAAAGTGTAAACATGTGTATTCAGAATTAAAAGGATAGTGAGAACAATCTGGGACTTGAATCAAAGATTAATGGGTTGTTGTTGTACTAATGTGTATTTATTCCTGTGTTTATGCAAGTGTGGTGCACTAAGGTGGGAAATTCATTGGTCAGGTGCCATCTGGCAGCATGGAGGTTTGTGTTGGTGGGAATGGCTTAATCCTGCAGAACATAGATTATAACTATGAAACACAAATACAGAATATAATTGAGTCTCTAAAAACAAGAGAAAAATATTCAATGAGAAAGCACTTAGAATCTGACATAGAAGATGAAATAGTTCTGTTAAGGGATGAGTCACCCAGAGGTTTCCAGAGTTGGGAAAACTGGGAAATGGATGACCTATAGTGTAGGGCTTGGCCTTGGAGAGGAGCTTTGTTCCTTGGGATTAGCAGAGAATAAGTGCCATTGTGGCCAAGTGAGGACAGCTTTCACATGCTGAGGCACTGCCAGTGTATGTGGCCATGAGGCAAGATATTGGTGATATGTTGAGATCTTAGGTGAGGAGGTTTTGAGTCAGGTTGTTAGGTATAAAAAAATTTATTTAAAGGTATATTTAATAAGTTTATGCAAACAGTATTTATGAGAGGGAGAAGCTTGATGAGTTGTGCATAGTTTATTTTTATATTTAAACTATTCTTATATTGTGTTATTTTAAGTGTGCTTGTGAATAAATGATGTGTGTGAGAGAGAGAGAGAGAGAGAGAGAGAGACACAGACTGTTTCCTTGTGGCACAGAGATGGGAGCCCTTTTGTGTTTTTGATTTGAAGACATCTATAAGTGGCTGAATGTCCTGGTAAGGGTATGAGAAAGGGAGGAATAGCTGAGAGTGGGTTTTTTTAAAAAAAGTAAGTTTGTGCAGAAAAATTAAACTTAAAATGCACATATTTTACTAGATTAAAATAGATTATGTCCTTATATTGTACAATGCCGTAGTAGAACGCGTCCTCTATTTCTTGGTACCAAAAAAGTAGCGGAAAAATAATTTTGTTGCCATGTAGAGTATAGCTTTAGTGCAATTATGTTGTCATTAGTTGTCCTAAATGAATGGAGTTAAAACTCAACTCATTTTATTGATAACTCTCCTGACAATTCTGTAGACACATTCCAGTTTGTTTAAAACAAGCTGTTTTGGCCCATTTTTCCAATATCAGAAGAATCTGTCTTTTGTGGCCTTGTATAAAAAGTTTTGAAAAAAAGAAAAAAGTATGAAGTGTGCAGGTATTACTTTGACACATTGTCACGATGTACATGTATTATCCCAGTTTCCCTTTGTAGCAGTTTCTTTGAACCCCGTATGGACATTGGTAAACGCTCTTGCACCACTTCTAATCAAATGTATTCCATCTTTACATGATAGATTCGATTCCTTTGGGGAACGGGAGTCCTACACTGAATAAAAAAAAATTCTCTCAAAAGCTTGCAGTCTCCCTTCACTCTTGAGTTAATGGCTAAGATTTTAAGTATGCATTGTTTTTCCAGCTGAAGCAGTGTCTCTAATTTTTTTGGTGTGGGTGAATCCATTATTGATGCCAATACTTAATGTCTTCAGTTCTAGATATATCCATGTCTCAAAGTTACTATTTTCTGCAGAAGTATATCTCCCTACAGTTAGAGACTTACAGTTCAAGGTTTCTAGTTATCCAAATAATAATCACAAACAATTTATCAAGTTATCTTTATAAAGAAATTTTATATTACTGTATTTGTGATTTCCCTACTTTAAACTAGTTCACTTGTTCATTGGAAGCAGAAACACATTGTGCTTCTTATTGGATGTCATCTTTGAGACCCACAAATGTGCTCACTTTTTTGAACAGTGAGTGGTCATGAATAATTTCTACTATGGTTGTGACAGTTCTGCATGCTTTCAATGCAGTATTCTGCTATAATTTGTTTTCTAAAGTCGGTCATTCAGAACAGCAAATGTTTGCATTTTTCATAGCTGTTAGCTACACATGAGGAAAAGACAGGAGGCAGATTATTATCTTTTTCACAGCCTTTAGGAGCCATCCACATTTGTATGTGGTATTGTCTCTTCTCTAATATAGTGTACTTAATCTGAGAAGAGACTATACCATGGGCAAATGTGTATGATTTCCAAAGTCTATGAAAAATATGCTAACCTATCACTTGCTTGTGTAGCAAAAAGCTGTAATAGATGTTAGCATTTCTTGTGTTGAGAGTGGCTTTCTTTAGAAAACAACTTTAGTATGATACTATGCAGAAAGCATGCATGTGTTGCAGCTGTAGTAACAATTATTCATGATCACTTACTGTTCAAGAAAGTGTGCATGTGGTTGCTCTCAAAGACATGTTAGGGTATGAGAGCAGTGTTCCCACCATCTGCTACAAAGACTGGCGCCTCCGTAGCCAGGTGGGAAGGAGCAGCACTGCATAGCACACGCTTCTTGATTAGACCGGGGTTCGAGCCCGTCACCACCAAATACGGAAGAGGCGGAAAGGTCAGGGAATGACCACCGCATATCCCGGAGCAATATGGCCTTAGTTGCTAATGCTCCTAAAAACCAAATAAACAAACAACAGCTACAAAGACTGGCGCCTCCATAGCCGGTGGGCAGGAGCAGCAGTGTGTAGCACACGCTTCTTGATTAGACCGGGGTTCGAGCCTGTGATCCACCAAATACGGAGGATGCGGAAAGGTCAGGGAATGACCACTGCATATCCCCGGAGCAATATAACTTTAGTTGCTAATGCTCCTAAAACACCAAACAACAACTACAAAGACGTACTAGAACAACTGTATTGTTGTTCTAGTACGTCTTTTTGTAAAAAAAAAAAAAAGGTTCAGGTTAACACTGGACTAACCTTGTATTTATGAAATTTACTGAGTAAAACATCACCCTGTGCTCTTTAAAAAATATATGGTGTTTAGCACAGTCACAAAAGAACTTGTATCATAATTCACTGGTCAGCATCAATTTCTTCCCTGGAATAATTTCGACAGATTCTCGTAGAAAATATTTTCAAAAACTCAGATATGTGCTTAAAATTTGTCATTTTAAGCATACTAGTGTCAGAAACTGAGGGTGACGAGAACTTAAAAAGTTCTCGTCAACCTCAGTTTTCAAATATCAAGGTTAATGACGAAAAACCAAGTCCTGCAGTTGGTTTAATCATCTTTTCCATCTATTTTATCTATTTATTTTTTCTAGAATATTTAAGAGATTTCTAGAGCATTCGGGAGCTTTCTACAATATTTGAGAATGTTCTGAAGTGTTCTAGAATATTGTTAAGTGCTGAAGAAAGGCCGGGATGTTTCTGCAAGGTTATAAAACTTTTGATCGAGTTGTGAGCCTTCCAGAAACCTCTCGACTAGTATATATACGAGTGGGTTCCGCACCAAGCAAGCATTTTCATATTTCAAAAAGTGTATGTTTCAGAAATCGAGTGGTGAACAAAGTGAACAAGTGTTTTAGTGAATTAGTGTTTCTAAACAAGTGTTATGAGCATTAGTGTAAATCGTGAACTATGTTTAAATTACAAATAAAAATGTACAATTTCTTAATTGTGTTCTTATGTGCGTGTACCTCAACCATACATGATATATGTTGTTCTTGCCGAAATAAGCCTGATGTTGATTACTTTTTCTACATTTGCGAAGAAGTGGTATTAAAATTGCAGTGGAAGCCACTGTCACAACTTGTGAGAAAAGCCTATAATCTCTATTTTGGATGTAAGTTGGAGATCAAGATAAAGTATGGGCTTAAAATTTCCTGTAGCTCACATTCACGGATGTTAATTTATTAGAATTAATCTTGGAAGCTACTAGGCTTTTCATACCAACTAAGAAATATTGTTCAAGGTTTAGGCCTAAATGGATGTCAGATGAACTAATGAGACATGTGGCAGAGAAGAAAAATGCATTGGATACATATAAATTAATGGGTGACATGGAAGCTTATGATAGATATATAACCAAGTCTGTAACCAAGTCACAAAGGAGGTTAAGCAGGCAAAGGCAGATTATGAGAAATCTTTGACAAAAGATGCAGAGAAAAACAGCAAAGAGTTATTTACTTAATGTAAACTCTAGGAGTTTATGTAAGTAGTTTACTCTAGATAGGCAAAGACAGATTACGAGAAATCTTTGGCAAAGGATGCAGTGAAAAACAGCAAAGAGTTCTTTACTTATGTAAACTCTAGAAGGAAGGGGATGATTCAGATTGGTCCACTGGATATCGATGGTTCAACTGTTGATCATCTGGCCCAGGTAGCTAACAAACTAAATGAATATTTTGCATCTACATTCACACATGAGGAGTTATTCAGGGAGGGGAATGCCAGAGGCGAATTAAACTCTGGCGGTGAGCTAGATGATTTTGTAATAACTGAGAGCAAAGTGCAGGAGAAATTGTTGAAGATAAACATAAGAAAGGCAACTAGGGTGGATGGGATTTATCCAGTTATATTAAAGGAGGCATCAAAGGAAGTAAGCAAACCCTTAGCCATAATTATGAGAGCTTCCTTGGACTCAGGGGAGAGGTACCCATGGACTGGAGATGTGCATATGTGACCCTAATTCACAAAAGAGGATCAAAGGGCGACACAAGTAATTACAGACCTTTTAGTTTAACTTCTGTTCCAGGGAAATTAATGGAGGCACTGGTTAAAGAAGCACTGCAGGATCATCTAGACAAGACTTCAGTTATAGCTCAGACACAGCATGGTATTGTAAAGGGGAAGTCTTCTATGACCAATTTCATTGGATACTAAGATGTGGTCACAACAGAACTGAATGCAGGGAATAACTTTGATATCATACATTTGGATCCTAGAAAGGCTTTTGATACTGTTGCATATAGAAGACTGCTGCACAAATTGGAGCATTGTGGCATTGGAGGTAAACTACTGCTATGGATAAAGGGATGGTTGAGTGGGAGAAGACAGAGTGGTAATCAATGGACACTGCTCTTCGTGGACTAATGTTATTAGTGGAGTCCTTCAGGGTTCAGTGTTGGGTCCATTGTTGTTTTCTGTATTTATAAATGATATTGATGATGGTATATCAGGCTTAATGTCCAAGTTTGCAGGTGATACGAAGGTTGGCAGTGTTGTTAATGACACTAATGACAGTATTCTGCTGCAGCAGGATCTAGAAAAGTTGAGTAGATGGGCCAAGAGTTGGCAACTGAAGTTTAGTATTGACAAATGTAAAGTTCTGCATATGGGAAGCAGTAACCCTAGAGTAACATATCAACTGTGTGGTACTACACTGACAGTGGTAGAGAATGAAAAGAACTGTATATCATTGACAACATGGTGTGTTGTCAATGATATACAGGAATTTTTCTAACAGGGATAAGGAGGTGATTATCCCCTTGTATAAGGCAGTGGTCAGGCCACACCTTGAGTATTGTATACAGTTCTGGAGGCATCATTTTAGGAAGGATGTAGAGCTGCTGGAGTGAGTGCAGAGAAGGGCAACACGATTAGTGAATGGAACAAAGGGTCTTCTTACGAAGAAAGGCTTAAGTTTTGCAAATTACAGTGTCTGGAGACTAGGCACCTGCGAGGTGATGTGATTGAGGTGTATAAAGCCTTGAATGGTTTAAGCATGCTCAATGCTGATGAGATCCTTCCTCTTGCTCAGAATAATTGCCTGAGAGGGCATAAATTCAAATTGAGGAAAGACGGTTGTAGGATAGATGTGCAGGAGTTTGCCTTTAGCCATGTGGCTTTACTAATGCTAAATCAATGCTTTTGCTGTTCCTGTGATATGGCTGGAACCTTGAGACCACATAAAGATTGTTACTTTTGCATGACAAATATTTCTTAATTTTCTTGGAAATCCAAGCATAAAGTAGAGAATCCCAATACCTTCTTCTCTAAGGCTAGTTCCTCACGATGATACAATGCCAGTGCCAAAGCCACCAGAAACCTATGGACTTGACTCTGATTCAGGATCAGAAAAGGAGCCTTCAGAAGATGCCTAATGCAGAACAAGTACATCCAGACTGTTCAACTGTTGATACTGCAAAGCCACATCTCATCGCTCAGGCAGAATTAAATGATTTGGTCAGAGATTTGGACCTCTCCAAAACAAAAGCTCAATTACTAGGATCACAGCTTCAGCAGTGGAATCTTTTTGAAAAGGGTGTCAAAGTGTCTTTTTATAGGAAGAGGCAATCTAACATAATGACCTTTTGCTTCATGGATATTGCTTTGGTTAATTGTATAAGTGTCCAGAATTAATATAAGAGTTACATCTGGAGCAGCAGAGGCTTTTCATTGATTCATCCAAGGTCAGTTTGAAAGCAGGTTTACTCCATAATGGAAATAAGTATCCATCTATACCATTGGCCTGTGCCATTCACATGAAGGAAATGTATGAGAACCTACAATTTCTTTTGCAAAAAAATATGCTATCAAGAATAGAAGTGGAATATCTTTGCCGACGTAAAAGTAGTAGTTTTGCTGACTGGGTTGTAATGTAGAGACACTAGATACTGCCACTTTTTATACGAGTGGGACAGCCGCGCGAAGGATTGCCAACTACAGGGTAAAAAACTGGCCTGACCATTCAGAAACTACACCAGGTCAGAAAAATGTAGCACATCCTCCTTTGGATAAGTCAAAAATCTATTTATCTCCATTGCACATCAAGCCACGTTTGATAAAAAAATATTTGTGAAAGCGATGGACAAAAAAGGAGAAGGATTTCCCTGTTTGAGGCAAAAGTTTTCTCAGATCATTGAGGCCAAGATTAATAGAGGGAATTTTTGTGGGTCCTCAAATCAAACTTCCAAAATGAGAAATTCACTAAAAAATTAAATGCTGTAGAAATAAGAGCCTGGAAGGCATTCAAATTTGTCTGCTGGAACTTTTTAAGCAATGGAAAATCACAAAATTACAGTGAATTGTGGATGAACCAATTTTATTGTACAAAGAATTGGGATGCAACATGTTGTTAAAGCTTCAGACCCACAAAAATTCCCATTTAGACTTTTTTTCCTGGAAACTTTGGAGCAGTCTCTGATGAACACGGTGAAAGATTTCACCAAGATATTTCTCAAATGGAAAACTGATACCAGGGAAAATAGAGTCCAAATATGTTGGCAGATTACTGTTGGAATCTTTCATGGGAGACACCAGTGGACGATTATAAAAGGAAAAAAAGCATGACAAAATAAGTGTTTTGTTATCAGATAAATATTCTGTTTTTGTAAATAGAATAAGATTAATTGACCCATTGTTCAATATTTAGTACTATTTAGTACTATATGTAACATTTTCTTAAAATATATGAAATTCTTTTTACTAGAAACTTAGTTTTTGACTTTAATCCCTTCTCTCTTAAAATTAGTGAGTGTTACAGCAATATGGTTGCCATATTTGAATTCAGCAACATCAAATCTACAAGAATCACCCTGAATTTTAACAGAGAGCAAAAAAAAAAATGTTTTTTTTCCAACCAGTGTAATGGGTCTTTTAAATTAATTTCTTAATATTCATTAGGATAAAGGTTCAGCATAGCAACATAATTTGTACTGCCCAAGAAGTTTGCTATTAAGAGATTATACTAAGTATTGCAGTTATGATTTGTTTTGTTATGATTTGATTTATTTGGAACATTTAATTTTCAAGCATAAAATACAATCTTGAGTTAATTCAATGTCTGAAATTCAAACAAATTCATGAAAAGTATGTTTAAATAATTAGGTTAATGAAATTTAAAGGTTACAACTAGACAAATTCTTCAAACTAAATTAATTCAAACATGCATATTAGTCAATGTTTCAGAACCTCTTTGGGCTCTCTTTTCAAGACATCATAACACTGAGGTCTAGATGAGTAAAGATGTTATTATATTGCCATAGAATCAGTGTTGTGTCTTAAATGGAACCAAAGAGAGGCTCCTAAACATTGACTCTTGTGCTTGAATTAATTGTTTGAAGAATTTGTCTAGGTGTAACTTTTAAATTTCATTAAACTAATTAATTAAGAAAAATTTACATTAGTTTGTATGTTCATTTCTGCTTTAAGAATTTAAGTTCCTCTTGCATCTTTTTCTCCTATAATATCATTGTATAATATAAATGATATTTTTTTCTGTTCTAATCAATGTTCGAATCAAAGTTGCCATTAAGAAAACTTTTTGTTTTGTGTATGTGTGTGCACATGCATGCATACATACATAGTGTGCTAAAGAACCTCATAGAAGAGGCCATATTTGTGTTTAACTTAATTTTTTTAATGCTATGTCAGTTTTTATAACCTAAGAAATTTTTTATTTTATTTTTGAATCTATATAATATTGGTGTAAACACACCATAGACAACTCTTAAACAAAAAACTACGTTAGTAGTGTGAAGAGCATCATTTTATCTGTATCTCACAGTGTTCTTCCATGAGATACAGATAAAATGATGCCCTTCACACTACTAACGTAGTTTTTTGTTTAAGAGTTGTCTATGGTGTGTTTACACCAATATTATATAGCTTATTATACTCTTAAAGATATGATGCCTTGTTGCATTTAATTTCACTTATTTTATTTTTTAAATAATTTCACATTTGTGGGAAATTTGTGTCTCCTGAATAATTCTGTTACAGTTCTATAGGATATGAAGGGTTTTGGTTTTGTAAAATTTGTATAGATGTGGGCCGACAAGCAATATAGAATAAGCAATAAACTAGTGCAATTTTTTTAAGACTAGTAACAAAGTCATATAGCCTCCGTTATCCCTATATACAGGATGTTTCAAAAGTGATGGTCAATAATTTAAAGGTGAACTGTACAGACTACAATATGCAAAAAAAGCCTAGTAAACATGGGTCCTTAAGTGAATCGTTTTCGAGATATTGCACATTTCTATTTGGGATCCACTACTGACTTGTTTGTTTAGGTTAGGTTATGCTCATTCTCTCCCTTTCCCCTCTCTCAATGCTCTGAGACATAGCAAGCATACTGGTACTTGTCAAAGGATAGTCAATATGGAAAGAGGTTACAGCAACAAAGAGTATGCGGACATGCATTTCATGTATGGTAAAGCCAATGGCAGTGCACTTGAGGCACATTTGTACCAAGAAGCATTTCCTTGCCAAAGGCAGCCCAATAGGCACACATTCATCAGGGTACATCAATGCCTTAGATAACATGGATGCTTTGCACACAGAGTATGAGCAGGTAGGCCCCAGAAGCATAACACTGATGTTGTGGAAAGGGTGTTAAAAAGAACAGAACAAAATCCAGGAATTTCAACAAGGAGGGTTGCTGTGCAAGAGCATGTACTGAGTCATAGCAGTGTGTGGTGAATTTTACATCACCTATTACTGTATCTCTACCATATCCAGCGTGTACAAGGCCTCAGAAATACAGACTATCCTCCCAGAGTGAACTTCTGCCAGTGAATGCAACAACAGTGTGTCCTGAACCACCAATTTTTAAACAACATTTTGTTCACTGATGAAGCTGGGTTTACTCGTGATGGTATTTTTAATTTTCATAACTGTCATGTTTAGTCCGACGAAAATCATAATGCAATTCACGAGTCACAACATCAGCAACATTTCTCATTGAATGTCTGGGCAGGACTACTATGAGACCACCTAATTGGACCACACTTTCTGCCAAACAGGCTAACAGGAGAGCTATACCTTCAGTTCATGCAGAATTGTCTTCCAAACCTTCTTGATGATGATAGCACACACTTCTTGATTAGACCGGGGTTCGAGCCCGTCACCACCAAATACGGAGGATGCGGAAAGGTCAGGGAATGACCACCGCATATTCCCGGAACAATATGGCCTTAGTTGCTAATGTTCCTAAAAACCAAATAACAATCCTTGATGATGATGATAATGATAATGTTCCACTTCAGCAATGCCATAACACGTGGTTTATGCATGATGGTGCACCGGCACATTTTGCTCTAATTGTGACGGTATCTTACTAGAAGGTATGGTCAATGGTGGATAGGTAGAGGTGGGCCTGTAATGTGGCCTCCCAGATCACCAGACTTAAATCCTATGGATTTTTGTATCTGGGGTCATGTAAAAAGCTTGGTGTACACTTCTGACATTAACACAGTTGAGGAATTGCAGCATCGGGTTGAAGGAACCTTTCAGCAAATCATAACTGACCCAGGAATGCCTGAAAGGATTCACAACTCAATGCAGAGAAGACTACAAAGCTGCATATGGATGCAAGAACAGCATTTTGAACACCTTTTGTAACATCCTGTAACTTGTAACATCTGTAAAATCCTGTGGTGTTGAAACCAAAAATTAAAAATATATTATCTTATGTTTAATAAAACCACCTTTAGCAAAGGATTCAGAGCTTTTTTTAAACTAGTGCTCCCATAGTCAGTGGCAGATCTTAACAGAAAATGTGCATTATCTCAAAAGCGGTTCATTTGTGGCCCGATGTTCACTGGGACTTTTTTGCTTATTTTAGTTTATACTTTTCACCTTTAAATTATTGACCATCATTTTTGAAACACCCTGTATATGACCAGGAAAAAAAAAGAAATTAGTGGGAAATATACTTCTAAAGGTTGAGTTGTTATTGGTTTTTTGGTTTTTAGGAGCATTAGCAACTCAGGCCATATTCCTCCGGGGATATGCGGTGGTCATTCCCTGACCTTTCCGCATCCTCCGTATTTGGTGGCTCGAACCCCGGTCCAATCAAGAAGCATGTGCTACGCACTGCTGCTCCTGCCCACCTGGCTACGGAGGCGCCAGGTTGAGTTGTAAAATAACTTATAATCACTAAGGTCACAATTTAATTGTGACCTTAGTGATTATAAGTTATTTACAATCCACAATGGTAATATTACCATTATTACCATTGTGGATTTGGTATTTGGATTTGGAGTGGCACGAAAGTAATGCCTGCTATTTTTTTCCTCAGAAAATTTAATTCCTACAACTATGCCTTTTACATCAATTAATCCTAAATCATTAATAAACACACTGTTATTTTTCCACAAAGTCACCATCATTTTCTATGCACTTCTGCCATCTCTGAATCAGATGCTGTATTCCAGTCCTGTAAAAGTCCTTACTCTTGCTCTGGAGGGCTTCATGAACACTGTGCTTGAGCTGGTTGTTACCTGCAAAATGGGTTCCATGGAGTGCATCCTTCAGCAGGCTGAAGAGGTAATAGTTGGAAGGTGCAAGATACGGCCTATGAGAAGGGTGATTAAGAACAGTGCATCCCAGTTTTGCAGTGGCTTTCATTGCATGTGGACTGGTGTTGGGTCGTGCATTGTTATGAAGAAGAATTTCATTAAGGTTTTTGTCTTGTCGAAATCTATGAATGCGGTCTTTCAACTTTTTTGCCGTTTCCACATATCGATCTCAGTTGATTGTGATGCCACGCTCCAACAAGTTCACAAGCAAGACCCCAAAACAGTTGCCATGACGTTACTGACAGAAGGCTGTCTGTTGAACTTTTCTTGTGCAGTGAATGCTGATTGTGCCACTCCATCGACTGTCTGTTGATTTCAGGATCATAATGGTGGACCCAGGTTTCGTCACCTGTGATTATGTGTGAAAGACGAACCTTCTCACTCTCATAGCATTTCAGAAGTTTCGTACAGATGATTTTCCAGGCTTCTTTGTGCTCGTGTATCAGCATTTTCAGGACTCACCAGGTGCAAACCTTTTTGTAGCCTAGTTCCTTTATGATGGTTATCACAGCAGATTTCCCTATACCTATTGTGTCGCACAATTTATGTGTTGCAATGCGGCAGTCCTCTTTGATCAGCACGTCGATCCAGCTCTTGTTGTCTGTTGTCACTGATGTTACTGGCCGGCTGCTTTGGGGCTTGTCAACAGTGTCACTTTCCTCACTCTTAAAGTGTCTTACCCAATGTCTAACTGTAATCACATCTACAGTATTGTCACCATAAACATTTTTGAGATGCATATGAATTTCGATAGGCATCACTTCCTTGGCCGACCGGGCTAGCCGGGTGGGTAAAGTGCCTGCCTGGCAACCCAAAAGTTGGGGCGTTCGAATCCCTCCTCAGACTTGGATCAAAGTACTACAAAAACCTTGGAAGGTGCATTATGGCCACAGAAGCCAATGCGGCAACAACTACAAAAAAAAAAAAAAAAACTTCTTCCTTGGTAAGAAATTCAGTCACCACTCTTTGCTTGATATGTATATCTGCAACATCCACCATTTTGAATTATCCGTGTGCTGCACTCATAAGACTGATCACAGCACCACTGAGTATGGTGAAACTAGAGACCTCTAGTGACCACTCAGTGACACACGAAATGATCTACTGCACCACCACATTTGAAAGTAAAAAATTAGGAGGCATTACTTTCGTAACTGTCCTTATAGTATTAGTAATTAATAATAGCATGTGATGAAAGAAAGCAAATTGATTCCTTCCCTTATTCCAACCCGACTTTCACAGCACCATACAAAAGTTTGTTCCAATATCAATTTTACTGACCAAAATAAGGATTTAAAAAAAAAAAAAAAAGGAAAATATTCCTGTCTAGCCAAAATATATGCTTTTAAAGCCTAGCTTGTGAACAACACTCTAGGCACCAATGTGTGTTTCAAACAGAAAGAACTTGTTGATATAATCAACATTCATACTCTTTTTAAAGTCAGTTTTCCTAACTGACTTTAAAAAGAGTTAACTTAAGTTTTTATATTTGCATACTTGGAAGTGCAGCTCTGTTTCACTATTAATGTTTTTATTATTTTTTTTTACTTCTACTTAGTCTATTGCCATGTATGCATTGCTATTGTGCTGGTTGTTATTCTGAATGGATGGAAAAATCAAGTGAATGTCCTCAGGTTAGTACATTTGTTATATTTTTGGAGCATTGCAGTATATCCTTGTTAATTTGATATTGGACCCTCGTGGGTAGCACAGTTATTAGAATCGCATCCTCCCCACACCGAGTAGGAAAGACCTGAGTTCTCAACCCATCAATGATATGAGGTATTTTTATCGGCTTTTTCACAGTTTTTATTGGCTTTTTCACAGTGTGGCTGAGTTAGTCAGTATCAAGCGAGGGTAGCATGGTTTTTCCCTCCTGGAAACTCAGGGATTTTTGTCCAGAAAACAGAAAATCGACCACAGAACACACACACACAATTTACAGACAGGTATACACGAAGCAATATGGCCTTAGTTGTTGCTGCTCCTAAAACCTTACTACAACAACATATGATATTGGACTAATTGAAATGCAATTTATTTCTTATGCGCCACTCCGGCTACTTCACTGCTATCCCCCAGATAAAGTTTTTAATTGAACTAATTAAAAATATATAACTACTTTTCTTCTGAGGATATTGTGGTTTTTAAAATTTTGTCTTATCAGGGATATAGTAGCAATATTTTATTTGGCATTCCTGAGTTACGTAAAACTAGGGCCCCGAGTGCCAAACGATAGTTCCCAAGCGATCTTTCTAGTGCGATTTTTCTAGCGATTTTCCTGGGGCGAGTACTAGTGCTTTAATAATCCCTCCACCGCTCGCAACATTACTGCTGACCACTCCCAACGTTACTGCTTCCCTCGCTGAGCAATGTCACTGCTTTACCGCTAGCAACGTTACTGCTAACCCCACTTGCAATGTTACTGCTATCGCTAGCAACGTACTGCTCTCCTCTTCTGCTGATCGCTTGGTCACTGGTTGGCATCGCTCATGCCTGCACGTGGTGGGGTCAGTAACCTGGGAGAAGGAATTCCCTCTTCCAGGGCTAAAAGAAGCAGCGATGGATATGCATCACAGTCCATCGCTAGAGCCCACGGGCTCCCGGCCTGTGAACTCTGATTCAGAGCATGACTTGAATCATCCGAAGAGACTACGGACACAAAAACAAACTACAGACATGCCAGCATTTCTCATAATGCATTCCCTATCCACACAACCTGTTGGCAAGCTATCGCCTTTTCTAATACAGAAATGTTTAGAATCGGTTGTTGGATCTCCCAAAATGGTTAAAAGTCTCCAATCTGGAGACCTTCTAATTGAAGCTTCTAAGCCAAGTCACTCAGAAAAATTGTTAAAATTAGCAACTTTTAACAATATTCCTGTGTTAATAACTGCCCATAACACTCTGAACACCTCTAAAGGAGTTATCAGCAAACGGGACTTACTAAATGTGTCTGAGGAAGAGATCATTCAAGAGCTTAGCGAACAAAAAGTGGCTCATGCACGGAGAATTATGACAAAAAAAGATGGCAACATATTACCAACCAGGTCCATTATTTTGACATTCATTACTCCGAATCTCCCATCTTCTGTAAAAGCAGGTTAAACTGCAAGATTTGACCTTACATCCCGAATCCCATTCGCTGCTTTAAGTGCCAGAAGTATGGCCATTCTCATGCCGAGGCGATGCTGTGTGCTCTATTTGCGGCTCCAAGGAGACTGTACAGCTTCCACTCCCACTTGCCCAAACTGTAAAGGAAGCCATCCTGCATTTTCTAAAGCGTGTGACCTTTGGAAAACAGGGAAAAAAATCCAGAAGTATAAAGTGGAGCATAAAGTCACATACCCTGAAGCAAGAAAGCAAATAATGCTAACCATGCCTAGCCGATCATATGCATCGGTCACCAAAAATAGCCGCTCAGCTGCAACCCAAACAGATGTCTCCATCGAACCGAATATTTCCTTTGCCATCTGGGCCAAAACTGCACTAACTTACAATAAGAAAACTACAGTCAATGAGAACAGCAACACCCCAATCAGCATCCCAACTGATGCTATCTCAACCTTGCCCGAAACAACAAAATCAGCTACTATTGAAAACCAGAAGAAAGTGAAACCACGCATTAGCAACATGGAAATGGAGGTTCAGTCAGAGGATGAACACACAGTACTAGAGTTACAGGCTAATGATACCATGGATACAGTACGCCCAACCTTTCCCTTAAATGAAAAATCAAAACTAAGCAGACAGAAACCTTCTCAGAAAAAACAGTCAGATCAATCTTCCTCAAATAAATCCAACAAATGAATAAATTCCTTCAATGGAACTGTAGAGGATTACGCAGTAATATAGATGACTTGAATGATTTACTCATACAAACTAAAGCAATAGGTGTATGTTTGCAGGAAACCTTTTTATCACCACAAGTTTCTCTGAAAATTAAAAATTATACTATGTTTAGGCAAGACAGGGATTCTGACACTCCTGCTTGTAGTGGGGTGGCTATTTTTATCAAAACTAACATACCATCAAGACATCTCCAACTACAAACTTCTTTAGAAGTTGTAGTGGTTCGGATAGCAATGGGAATATTGTTAACCCTTGCATCCATTTATATCCCACTGAATTATCCTTGCTCCCAGACTGAACTTGACAATCTTATCACACAACTGCCACCTCCAGTCTGTTTACTCGGCGATTTCAATTACGGTCACCATCCATTGTGGGGATCTTCCACCATGGATAGGAGAGGCCAATTAATTGAAACATTCCTGGATAACCATAACCTGACTCTGTTAAATTCTGGCTCTCCAACTCTTATCCAACTGCCTACAGGTACTACATCAGCCATAGACTTATCTATATGTTCAGCATCTCTTTTTCCAAGCATGGAATGGTTAGTGCTAAATGATCCATTCCACAGTGACTATTTTCCTATCATCAGTTCAATTCAAACACAGACAGTGTCATGTCCTAAAGGCCGTACTTCTTGGAACTTTCATAAAGCAGACTGGAAAAACTATTCAACTTGTGTTCAACTTGACAAACTATATGTACAACAAAAACATATTGATGACGTAACTGATCACATTACAAGCCATATATTATCTGCAGCAGAAATTCCCATCCCAAAATCTGATCAGCACAATCATGTACACCAAAATCAGTGGTGGAATGAAGAATGCTCCAAAGTGAAACGAGAAAAAAACCATGCCCGGAACCAATTTCGCAAATTTCCAACTACAGCCAACCTAATTATGTACAAAAAACTCAGAGCCAAAGCAAGACAAATTAGGAATACAGCAAAACGTGACTCCTGGATTAAATTCGCCTCAGCTATTAACAAAAATACTGACACTCGAATCATTTGGAAAAAAATTCAAGCTCTCAATGGGAAATTTCTACCGCTGCAATCTCCGATAATACAATGTAATGGGCAGGACTTATCCTCTTCTACTGACATTGCAAATGCTTTAGCTGAATCTTTTTATAACATTTCTGCCTATTCCTCTTATGTGATCTCCTTTCAACGCAGTAAAACTGATTCAGAACATCATAAGTTTAATTTCGCAACTGGACTTTCACTTCCGTATAACCATCTGTTTACTCTATCTGAATGAGAGAATCTTTGAGCAAATCTCCGAACAGCGCAGCAGGACCAGACGGCATTCACTACAGTATGCTGAAGCATCTGTGTGAAACCGATCTCGGCATACTATTACTCTTTTATAACCAGATCTTCTCAGAAAATACGTATGCTCTGTCATGGTGTCATTTCTATATTTGTGCTATTCCAAAACCAGGCAAAGATCCTTCTCTAGTTGAGAATTACAGACCAGTATCATTGACAAGCTGTTTGGGCAAAATCTTTGAAAGGATGGTACACAAGAGGCTCACCTGGATTCTAGACTCCGAAAATCTCCTTTCTGATCACCAATATGGCTTCCGTAAAAACAGGTCCACCCTAGATGTACTTGTAAAAATTGAATCCAACATTTGTAATACCTTCGTCAGAAGGCAACATCTAGTGATGGTCAACCTGGATATTCATAAAGCATTTGACACCACATGGCATCATGGTATTATTAAAGATATGCATCAGTTGGGGCTGAGAGGACATCTCCCTTTAATAATTCAGAACTTTTTAAAATTGCGTACATTTCAGGTCTGATATAAAAACATGCTGTCAACATCTCACATTCAAGAAGAGGGTGTCCCACAGGGTTCCATATTGAGTTCAACCCTATCTGTGATTAGGATCAACAATATTTTGGAAGAACTTCCAAAAACGATTGAAGTATACATGTATGCTGACGATCTCACCATATCCTGCCAATTGCAAAGCATGAATACTATCGAAAGACTGCTACAAATTGCTTTAACGAGAATTCAATCCTGGACCTTACGAAATGGATATCATCTTGCTGAACAGAAAACCACTACCACTCATTTCTGCAAACTTCGGTCACTTCATCCTGATCCAGAGCTAAAAATAAATAACGTGCCAGTTCCTCTTGCTCACACTGCCCATTTCCTTGGCCTGATACTGGACAGGAAACTGAACTTTCAAGGACATGTGGCCTATCTTCGAACCATCTGCTTGAAGAAATTAAACATCCTCCAGTGTGTGTCATTCATGTTATGGGGCGCTGATCGTCATACCCCTCATCCATCTTTATAGAGCTCTCATCAGGTCTCGCTTGGACTATGGCTTTCCAGTATATGATTCAGTGAGGAAAAGTACTTTAGAATGATTAAACACCATCCAGCACTGTGCTTTGAGAGTCGCTCTTGGCGCATTCAGAACCTGCCCGTTCAGAGCCTTTACATTGAAGCTCATGAACCTCCCTTACATCTTCGCAGAAAAACATTACTTCTGACGTATGCTGCAAAAATCCGTAGTCTGCCCTCTCATCCTTGTTGGAGATGTCTCTACAATACTGAATGCGAGTCATTTTACATCAGTAAACCTAAGCAGTAGACCTGCTCCACTTAGATTTAAGGAACTGGCTAAATCATGGAATATAGAAATCAGCAATATATTTCAGGACAAAACACCACCAGATCCACCCTGGAAAAATATCTGTGCAATATATGATGACTACTTAAATTCAAAAAATAGCAAGGGCTTAATTTTTATTAGGTGAGGTGAGTATGCCCAATCCTTAGGTAGGCTAAGGATTGGGCATACTCACTTCACTCACCTATTAACTAATGACAGCGCTCCCCAATGTACATCATGTCAAGTACAACTAACCATTCGCCATATGTTAGTGGACTGTCCCCACTTTCAAAATATCCGCTTAAACACCTTTAAATCAATAGCTAGTACACAGTCATCAATAAATTTATTACAGATTCTGGGAGATGATTCTAATGAAAAAGAACTACTGTATTTTCCAGCTTATAAGACGCACGGGCATACAAGATGCACCCTAGTTTTGGCCACATATTTTGGAAAAAATAATAACTCTTCTATTATCCTTCAATACTGTTTACGGTGAAACTAAGAAGCGATCTTTTACCGACTGATGTAAACAAATATGGCGACATGGCGTGATACGGGACGTAATCAGGGGGTAGGTATTAAAAATAAATTAAATGGAGTTACATTTATTTTTTAAAATTTTTTTATTAAATGGACTTACAACATGGAGTTTTTATTCAATTCATAAAACACAAGAAATTTTTAAAAATATTTATTTGTTCTTAATGAAATCATCATAATATTCAAGATATTCAGTGTCACCTTCGTCCATGTTATGAGTGATCTCTGAATCAGATGAATCTGTTTCCCATACAAAAGGTCATCTTCTGTGCCGTCAAGAGCATTGGCTATGCCACACTTCTGAAACGATCGTACTATTGTCTCCATTTTAATTTCATTCCAAGCATTTTTGACCCACTGGCAAACCTGTACAATGGTAGGTCTTTTGATGCACCCTGTTGATGTTAGTTCATGCTGTGGGAGCATCATCCGTTTATTCCGTTCTTCACGCATGTAGTCCTTGAAAGGCTTATTTATTGATACATCCAGTGTTGCAATTGACCCGTTAACCCTCCAGGAATTACAGCCATTTACGTGTTTAAACTTTTTAATCTTATCTTAGTACAATTAGTTAGGTGAGACCGGAACTGATCCCACACGAGAAGTGACGGCTTCTTGCGAAGTCCACCAGGATGGCGTGACCACACCTTTTCCAGCCAAAACCTCACGCCATGCTCATCCATCCATCCTTTGGGGTGAACTTGAATAAAAACTCCTGCTGGAATGCTTTCTTTCAGCATTGTTCTCCTTTTAAATATTAGTAATGGTGGTAACTTGGTACCATCAGCACAACATGCCAACACTGCTGTAAAATGGGATTTCTCATTGCCGGAAGTTTTAATGGTCACAGATTTAGCACCCTTAAAATCAACTGTCTTATTAGAGTTCCATTGACGTTTGACAGAACGTCAAACGTCAATGGAACTCAAAAAAAAAAAAAGTCAGAAAAGAAAATGACGTCAAACGTCATTTTCTTTTCTGACTTTGATAATATATCAGTGAAAATCAATAATTTTGTTTACGTACTCCTCAGGCATTTTCTGTGCTATTTTTGTTCTTGTTTGCATCGCTAATCCGTGTCCCTTCATAAATCTATAGCACCTGTAAAGTCATCATGCCCTCTTGCAGCTGCCCTCAATTTAGCTTCAGAAATGATATTTTTAGTCGTTACCACAATACCTTGGCTCTTCTGATCTGTAACCCACGTCTTTATCTCATTCTCCAGTTCCTCCCATCTAGCTTTTTGCTTGCAAAGGTTATGTTTTGACTTTATTGCTTGTCGAAGTTTCTCCTCTTGCTTTCGCCAGGCACGTACCATTTTCTCGGTGGGAGGTGGTCCAAAATGTCTTTCAGCAGCACGGTTCTCATATAGCTTTTCAAATTCTATTAACACATGGGAAAATGAAACAAGTTTTTACTTACGTCTGATTGTGAGATTCATATCACGCAGATTTCAACAAATTTTCCACGAAAAAAAGATTACTGGTATGTATTGTTGCCATAGATTGTAACCACTGATAATTGTTAAACATATATTTAAACAGATAAATCTTAAGTTAAATTGGTGTGAATTTCAAAGGGAAGTTTTCAGAACTCAGTTTATTGGCACTGCGTCATTGAAAATGCATTGCCGGTAGTCTTTAGGCCTAATCTGACATTGACCATATAAGACGCAGGGTGATTTTCCGAGTATTTCTTCACGAAAAAAACCGCATCTTATAAGCCGGAAAATACGGTACTTGAATTCATGTTTTAATTCAAACTTTTATTACAATAATAAATATTCTGGCAAAAATGATTAAACATAGTTATTCTAAAAACAAAAAAATAAGCATCCACACTACTTGCCTGATTAAAGTGAGCTCTTAAGAAACTCAATAGTGTTATCATTTAAACTGGATCTAATTTTGGTACATATTTAATTAGTGGCAGAAAACGTCCTTTTGGATTCTGTGCTGGTTGGTGCTTTGTACTGAGATAGTCGGAGACGAGTTGCAGTTTAATTCCCCCCCACCCTTATTCCCTCATCTTCAAAAAATCTTATTTCCTTTTTATCAAAAAAAAAAAAAATATTTCCTTTTTGACTGTTTATGGCACTATATCCATATTAACGAAAAAGAGGGATTGACATTTAAGCTTGGTGTGGAAATCAAATCTAAGTTGTGGGGGGGGGGTATTTATTTATTAATTTTTATTTCCTGTAACTTAGTATTGCCGTCAGTGGCCATTGTTATGATTTTCGTACAGCAGCTCCCCTCAAGCACTGAACCCCACAAACTACCTGACTGCGTTAAAAAATGAGAATTTCCAGGAGCTGAGGGATATCCCTCCCCTAAACACACACACAAGTATATATATTATATGTGTGCTGTCAGTTTTTTTCTCAAGAGCAATGACACAAATATAAAACATAAGTCATTTTTCATACTAATCTACTTAAAATACATAACTAGTGTTCATTTACATCTAATCTATTCATTTTTCTCATTTAATCTTAATACATGCTATCATTTCCATAAAATTTCTCTCAATTAACAACTCTCTCTACGGTTGCAAACACTAAACTAATTCAATCTTAATCACTTCCTCATATTTCTCTTAATCAGCAATATCAATTCTCTTCACAACAGCAATCCATAAGTTGCTAACTTAATGCTAACAATTCCATGTAATATCTCATAAATTAGCAATATCAATTTTCTTTACAACTTCAACCAATAAACCAACTCAATACTAAACATTTCCTTATTTCTCGTGTTTCTTCAACCTTAAAATAATCTCCCACTTTATCTAAGTACCATTTCCAAAACAACACAGTTCAGAGGACTTACCTTCCTTCTCTTTCAAAGTGGGATTCCTTTGTGCAGGTTTCTTCCACGGAATGTGGTGATGTCTCTCTCTTCTTAGTTTAACTCTGAATCTCTGCTGTATAGTTCTTCCGATACTGTCTTATTTCAGGATTTCAAGAACAGTTCTCCGTTAATACTGAAGGAAATTACCACAGCAGTAGTAGAAGCCAGGACACTATCGTGTTATTCAACTTCCGGATTAAACTTCTAGCACAGGAACATGCCCGGCGGAACCCTTCCCTATATGGCTGGACACTCCCACAACTGGACCCAAACTGAATCCAGAACTACCACTGGAAGTATGCAATCCCTCCGAACAACAACCACAAACCCCTCTTTTGGTGCGAGCACCTTATTTATTTCCTTTTCATTTATTTATTTATTTATTAAACTGATTGCAAGTTACAATCGCCCCTTGTACTGCTTTTTTATACGTAAGCTTATGTGCAAACCCCAGAGGGGTTTTCACGCATTTACATATCTCCCCGTGGCACACTATGGCCATAGACGCTCGTGTGCTTAAAAAATTCTAAAACAAACAAATGTATCTTCCCCTATCTAATTTAAACCTGATCCAACCATGGTGTTATTCTTTAAACTCACTCTTCTTCCTTTGGTGGGAAAAACAGAATATTTTTTCCACACAATGAAATCCCTTCATCTTTTACCTCAAGATCACCTGTTTGCAGAACCTTTGAACTGCACCATACCGACACCTTTTCCCAAAATGCACCAAGTGTTGCATCCTCAAGTAGCGGTGTAATAGAGGGATTAAAATATTGTTCAGAAGCTTTTAATTTTAACCCTTGTGCACCTGCCATACCACTGTTCACCATATTCCTTAATTGCACTACCAGGCCTACTGCCACTAATGGAAATATTTCCGTAATGATGTTTTCGTTATTCCTTAAGTGCTTTACTTCCACACACACTATACTTACTAAGAGAAAAAGATTTGTAAGGTTTTATGTCTTACAGTTTTGTGACGTTTTCAGGTTTCCATTGCACTCGTACAGTATATAAATCCCTCATTTGCAATTTCAGCAGTATTAATGATTTATTGTTGTCTATTTTATAACTTTTATGTGAATAAATCGTGGATAATTATTTTTTAAATTAGTACCGAAAAACCGTTATTTTTGTATCAATACAGGAATACCTCGCATAGCTCGGTTAATTCGTGCCAAAAAAAATACTGTGCTATGCGAAACCACATTGATTGAGGTATTATTAGTATGTATTTTAATGTAATACGTTCCAACAATTTGATTATATGGGTCGAGTTGCAAAAATATATAGGTGTTTGTTTACTATAAATTGATGCACACGAAGTTCTTGCAAAAAAAGAAATTAAAATGATAAAAATGAAAAATACTAGTAAGTACAGTACAAATTATTTTTATTGCGGTATGTACATACCAAAAGAATATAAGTGAAGTATGGTATGTACTGTATTTTTATTTTGAAAAATAACAGATCACCTTAGTTTGCACAGTTTTTTCCTTCTTTTTATCTGCATATATCTCTTTATAACATTGAATGTCATTTTGCAATGCCTGCCTTACTTTCATACCTCGTTCGATGTTTGGATCTATAAGAACTCTCAGCGGCATTACATTTCTTCTTTCTACTCATATTTGCGTATAAAGGTGTAATGTTTTTAAAAAAATAATCTTTAATAAAAATACACAGGGAAAAATATTTGTACAGCTTGCGCACAGTGAACGACCTCACCGCTCGGAATCTAGAGTGTTTACTAATGTATGAATGCTAGCAGAGTCCATATATAATGGGAGTTGCGACAACAGTCAGCGTGGCCTTGAATCCACAACGTATTTTTATTTATTAAATCTGTTTATTGCTCTGCTCAAGAGCCTACGTGCTGGCATTATAATACATACATACATACATACATATCAAATGTATTGGTGCATAATGTAGTTAATTTTTTTCAATTTGTAAACCGTGCTATAGCGAAACCCGCGCTGTTCGAAACCGAGGTATTCCTGTACCAAGATTTGAATACCGGAAAAAAATGACTGGGATCCCAGAATCTCGGTATTGTAAGCCCTATCCATGAGGACACACAGCATACAATTAATAATATTTTTGACATTCCAATGACACTGAAAATTTTGACTGAAAATTTAAATATGAGATGGATTGCTACAAAATCTATGCCCTTTCTGCTGAGTGATAAGCAGAAACAGAACCAGCTTTCTCTGTGCAGGGATCTGAAAGCACAGGCCAGAAAGGACAAACTTTCTATGTTTTAATAGATGGATGACATTGTTATGGTTATGACCCAGAAACAATACAACAGTGCTCTCAGTGGAAACGTCCATCATCTGCACATCCAAAAAAAGGCAAGGCAGGCAGGTCACATCAAATGTTAAGAGCATGCTGATTTCTTCAATAATGAAGGAATTGCTCATCAGAAGTTACTCCTTCTAGGCCAAACTTTAAATCGCCAGTTCTACATTCAGGCCCTAAGGCATTTGAGGGAGGACGTCAGGAGAAACTCTTAAAGACAAATGGTGCACTCATGATCACGACACTGCACCAGTCCACATTGCTTTGTTGGTTCAGCAGTTTTTAGCCAAGAACGTAATGGCAATAGTTCCACACCCTCTCATTTCTCCTGACATGGTTCCCAGTGACTTCTTCCTGTTCCCTAAAATGAAAATCCATTTAAAAATGATAAAAATCAAAAGATAACACAGATTCAAGCTGAATTGTAGAGGGTATTGAGAGTATCACAGAACAGATGTTACAGAGCTCTTTCAAACAGTGGGAGGAGCACTGGGATCAGTGAATAAACTGTGGAGAAGACTGTGCCAACATTTAACTAACATAAGTCTAAATCAGTTTTATTGTCCCATTCCCTAGTTAATTTTTTCTCTGGATTGCTTAAGTCACATTTATAAATAACAGAAAATTTTATATTGCAAAGTATTACACTTCCCCACCCAACTGGCAAACTTTTTTTGGCAGAACACTGACATGGTTACATTATTGTATGTATATACAGGGTGTCTCAAAAATATTGATACAAACGTTTAGGGGAGGTAGGTAACATCTAAAGGAATGTGAATCGCATAGGAACCCATAACCGGAAATATCACCGTAAGTCGGTACACGGCGCTGTTCATCAGATCGCAAGAGGGAAAATTTCTGGTTTACTCATTCAAGCAGTAGTCGCTGCACGAAGAGCATGCATCGATATACGAAATGTGACCTGGCATACATGCACATAGTGTATGTGTTAGCAGAGGGCAATGGACAAGCCACTCAATGAATTTATGGAGAACACTTCCCAGACAGACATGTACTGGACCACAGTTTGTTTGCATGTGTGCATCAAAATTTGTGCGATTATGGTTATTTAGAGGTAACAGGAGTAGTGTGGGCAGACCACGTTTGACACGAACTCCCGCCATGGAAGAAAGTGTGTTGAATGCCGTCCAGAATAATCCTACTACCAGCACACGTGCCGTTGCCTCTGCCTTAGGAGTGTCTCATTGCAGTGTACAGCGTGTCTGGCACGATGATTGCTTACACCCCTTTCATCTCCAAAGGGTTCAGTTACTGCTCCCCGAAGATCATCCTGCACCTGTGACTTTTGCGCAGTGGTTTCTCCAAGAAAGTGTTCAAGACTTGAATTTTCCAGCCTATGTTTTGGTCTCGGATGAGGCTTATTCAGTCAGCACAATGCTCATGTGTGGGCTCACGACAACCCACACGTTGTGCGTCCCGATGCGGCACAACATTGCTTCCAATAAATGTGTGGGCAGGTATGGTCGGTGACTGCTTAGTCGGCCCATACCTGTTACCATCCTGCATGAACTCCGCTAAATATCGGATCTTTCTTGAACAAGTTCTACCAGGGTTACTTGACGAGTTCCAGCAAATATGAGACGCAACATTTGGTTTCAACATGATGGGGCACCTACCCATTATGGAAGGTGTGTTCTTGACCATTTGAACAGGCATTTTGGGCGTCGATGGATTGGCCGTGGTGGACCAGTTGCCTGGCCCACATGCTCACCTGATTTATCGAGCCTTGATTTCTTTCTGTGGGAGAGCCCTCATATCTATCGTCTATGAATCGCCTGTGGAGACGGAAATGGATCTCGTTTCGCGGAATCGAGATCAACTTCCATAGTAGCCAATTCCTTAGTTGTAGCAGCGGAAGACTGGTCTGCGCTGCTACTACTGTTGAAGAAACTCCAGGTGTGTTTGACCGTGTCCACCAATCCATGCTGCGTCCGTGTCATGCATGCAGCGCGTCTCATGGTGGAACCTTTGAGCATCTGTTGTAACATCATGAAATGCATCCATCTCGTACCCCATTGTTAATATTATGTCAAATAAATGTTTGCCACTAATTACTGTCTTGTGTCATTTCTGCTTCTTGTGCCTCTGCTACTACTTTCCCGTGACATTTCTGGTTATGGGTTCCTATGCGATTCACATTCCTTTAGATGTTACCTACCTCTCCTAAACGTTTGTACCAATATTTTTGAGACATCCTGTGTACGGGGTGATTCACTACCAGTGCGACAAACTTGCAGGAGGTGTAGGGGGCACAAAGACGAATCGGAATCACATAGCATTGCAGGGTCCGAAATGCCTTCATCATGCGGTAGAGGACGTTGAATGGGAGGTCGCGTGAACAGCGATTCTGCTGGAAGTCAGCATTTGCGAACTGTTTCTGTTGAAGAAACCAAGTAGCAAAAGTCCTCCGGAGTGGATAATCCGCAGGCTCCAATGATTGGACGCATTTCAGATGGTATGACCTCACTTCGTTTGTTGACAGTATCCTCCATACAGTGGATTGGGAAATACCCAATCGTTGGCCTATCGCTTGAGTACTCGGATTGCCTTCTGCAAGACGCAGGACATTCTCCTCATTGTCTGGCGTCCTCATTGTTCGCTCTCGATTCATGGTACCTCTCGTGAAACAACCAGTCTCACGTAATCTTCTCATCATTCGTTTAAAATCATATGATGAGGAGCACGCCTTTGCAGGAAATGTTCCTGGTACAAGCGCCGAGCGGCGCGCCCATTAGGCAGCTCCATACGCGAGGTGCATGTTGGCCAGTTCAATGTTTGAATACTCGTCCATCCTACTGCCTCGGGAACCGGTTCGCAAATGCTGACTTCCAGCGGGATCGCTGTTCACACGACCTCCCGTTCAACGTCCTCTACTGCATGACGAAGGCATTTCGGACCCTGCAATGCTATGTGATTCCGATTCCTCTTTGTGCCCCCTACACCTCCTGCAAGTTTGTCGCACTGGTAGTGAATCACCCTGTATATATATCTATATATAAAAGAATATTTTGGAAAATAGTGCTTTTTCATGTGCACGCTTTTTGCATGATGGGGCTAACTGCTAATGCATCATACTACAACAAAGTGATTGACAGGTCTGTCTCAAAGACCATGCTTAGCACATCACTCTTAAATTAAGCTGCTTATACCATAGCAAGGTTAGGTTATGTTAGGTAACATAACCTAATCTGACTAATTACCTGATAGCGTTTAGTAGTGTTATGATGTCACACAGTGTTGACAGTTCGGCCTTTGTTAATTGTGGGACTTAATTTTTTGTGTTTTTAATTTTAGAATTCTACATGTCTCAAGGTAACGATACAATTTTTTCAAAAGTTTCTTCAGCTGTTAGCAATGTTGTTAATAATGGCAGTAATAGAAAAGAGAAAGATTGTATCAGAAAAGCTGAGAAGAAAAGAAAAGGTCTTGGAAAGTATGAAGCAGCACTTAAAAATCCTGATATCAAAGAAAACAAAATGACTATAATAAGTTAAAGGAAGGAAAGATACAAAAACATCAAGAATAAAAAAGGAATCACAAATTATTGATAGCTCTACTGAAGATTTAATCATTGATAAAAAAGAAAAAAATTGTAAGAAATGATAAAGTGGTAAAAGACGAAAATGATCTAATAGACATTCCTGAAAATATTCGCAGTTCAGGAAATTTGATACACGATGTGTTTGGAAGTATTGACACTCATTTGAAGAAAAGTTTCAATTTAGCTGCAACAAATAATACTGTTCACTGAATGAAAAAATTTTATTTGAAATTAAGATTCCAAAAGAAGAATTGAAAATAGTTTATTCATCAGACCAAATTATGCCAGATAGTTGTAATGCTGAAGAATACAACTCTGTAACACCAGAAACACTTTATTCTCTGGTGCCTTTGTTATGGTTTTAAGATACTTACATATATAAAAAAATGACTACGTGTAGTGGAAATAAGGAAGAGATGTTTGGTTTGTGAACATGTCCCAAGTGAGAGCTGGATCGAAAGCATATATTCCACGGATTTACATGTATTCAAATGAAGGGGAATATAACTTAATTTTTCAACAAACATAGTTTCCTGTGAAATTGGCTTTTAATATGACAATAAACAAAAGTCAAGGTCAAACATTATCTAAGGTTGGTGTTGACTTAACATCACCATGTTTTTCGCATGGACAATTGTACGTTGCATTAAGTAGAGTGAAAGCAGCTGAAATCTTTATATTAATGGAAAACAAATCAAAAAACAAAAAAAAATACAAAAAAAAATCAGACAAGAAATGTTGTTTATAATCAAGTATATAAATGATGATTTTGTTATTAATTTATTTTTAGCTAATAAAGTAATATAAGATATAATTTTTGTACATGTTTTGATTATTAGAATGGCGTGTGGAATTTCTCCCACTAAAAAAATTAAAATATAAAAATGTATAATTCAGGTTCGTGTGACACAAGTCAGAGGGGAGCAAAGCGACCTACTGATGTGTATAAAACTAAAAATAATGTTTAATAATAAAAATGAAGAAAGAAAGATCTTTTTGAGAATTTTATCTCATATTAATATGATTAATAGAAATAAATTATTTACATTTCAGTGTCGAATAAAAGTGGAAAAAGTAGCTAGAAGTCATCTTGTGAAAAATATGGTTGAAGCGTATCTCAAACAAAATCCAGGTAAATATCTCGTATTAAGAAATATTACAGCAGGTTATGCAAGAGCCCATTTTGTATGTGGCTCAAGTCATGTAATGAATAATTTAATATCCTTTAGGAAGCACATCAGCATGGTGTGAAAATAGCTTGTGGCAACTTGCAGAAGCAAACACGTACAAATCAAGGTTTTTTAAATTTATTCCCAAAAACAGCTTCAGAGTTTTAATGATGGTTGTTTTGTAGTAGATAAAAGATTAGCCATTATGTTTTTTATTATTTATAAATATATTTTAACTTTTAATTTATAAATTAGATTTAACTTTTATATCAATTTTTTTATAAATGTGCTACTTAAGAGTAAATTGTACAGTTTTAATATCAAAGTTCCTTATGACTGCAGTCACTACACTGTCTTCCAGTTCTTGTCTGGAGAAGAGGGACTTATGTTTTCTTCACACTGCAGCTGAGATAATTGATCTATGGCGAGGATTACTGGATGAAAACCCTAGGTTTTCAGTCCAGTATGCTGAATTTTTCTTTGGCATGGGTGAATAATCATTTAGCATCTACATCAAGCAGTAGCAGCAAATGTATTTATACTTTCAAAAACATAAAGATGTACTTTGTGAAGAGAAATAGGGTAACTAACCATTTTCTTCTTCCTGAAAAAAAATGACTGATGATTTTTCTAGAAAAAGCTATCATTATTTTTAAGATTGTTTATTAATCTTTCCTCATCTTTACTTTGCTAATGGAAATTTTAAAATTAACATCTGCAATGTTAGACAGACCTAGTACACTACCCTCCAAAAAATATTTGGACACTGCCATTTTCATAGTCCACTATGCCTTCCTGGATAAACAAATGACTCAGACCAGTATATAAGAAAGGCAATGAGCTACACAAGTTAGTTGTTTTTGACATGGCACCATGTTTTTTGCAAGTTGACTCTCAGTAATGTTATCATGAAATGGAAGCATAATGGTACCAGAAGTTACAGGAAAGCTACAGAAGCTTGCTTCACATGACCTGGGGATATGTAGAAAGGTGGTATGACAATTTTGTCAGACATTACTGCAGACAGCAACCAAGGGTTTGAGGTGTCACTGGAGCTCCACACACATCTGCACATATGAAGCTCCACAGCCTCCATTATCATGGGGGAGTGGTGGCACCTAAGCCAATCAGGTGCAGAGAAGGGCAGTGAGATTAGTCAGGGGAACATAAGGTTGCTCTTACCAAGAAAGGCTTCAGTTCTGCAAATGTTCTGGAGACTAGGCACCTCCTCAGTCTTCAGTTCTGGCCACAGTGGCGAACCGTCCCGATATGGCTGGGATTTTCCCGATTTAGAACTTCAAGTCCCACTTCCCAATAAGACCATCATTTGTCCCGATAAGAGAGAGGTAAAAGTCATCTGTTAATTTATTGATTTTACGCATTTTTAATTAATTCTTATTGGGATCTAATGATGTGTTAAAAATTAATTCTAATAACAAGAGAAAAATGAGAATTGAGAAATCTTTTTTTCCACCAACATTTAATGCAATTCGAAAATTAGTAGAAATATTCAACATCAGAAATGTTAACTTAGATTTGCTTTTTGAAGAAATTTTAAGTTTTAAGGCATTTTTTTTGTCACTGAGTAATGAAGAAAATAAAATGCGTGTTGATAAAAAATGGGTGCAATTTTTCTCAAAATTTCTGGAGGCAAATAATTTGTCTCAAACTGTAAGCTCCATATTAAGAATTCCATATTCAAATGTTTCATCAGAAAGAGTTTTCACCTTAATGAAACTGCTTGGTGGAAAGAGCGAAACTGTCTTTTATTAGAAAATTTAGAAGCTGAACTTATGGTGAAAGAAAACTATAACATGCCCTGTTCAGAATTAAAAAACTTTTTAAAATCTTTGGAAGGAGAAGAAATTTTAAATCTAGCGGAATCTAAAGAAAAAATATAAAGTAAAAGTAGTCTTCCTTGTAATTTTTAAAATAACTGTTATAAATAATATTATAGTTTATATAGGGCAAATAAATATTAACAACAAATCATATAACAATTTTTTTATCAATCAATCAATCAATACTATGATTGATTGATTGATAAAAAAAATGCATTTTAATTGTAATTTTATATTTTCCTTTTACTTTTTGAAGGAAAAAATGCTCTACTACACACTTTGTTTCAAGTTGTCCTGCTTATCAATTTTCAAAATATGACCACCCTTGTTCTGGCTCTCATTGATGTTTTTAAGGCTTTGAATGGATTGAGTAAGCTAATTGTGATGGCATCCTTTCTCTTGCCCAAACAACACACATGTGAGGGCATGAATTCAAATTGGAGAAAAATAGTTGGACAGATGTGTGGAAATTTGCCTTCAGCCAGCATTTGTTTTTTGCTCTCTCTCTTTTTTTTTTTCTTTCTTCCTTCCCCCCCCCCCTCCCTTTTTCTTTTTTTTTATTTTGTACAAATTATGAATTAATACTATTTGCAAATGTACCTAAAATGTAATACTGCATCCATTGACTTTTGTTGTTGTTTCTGAATAATTTAAAAATAGAAAAAATTCCTGTATATCATAGAAAAAGTACCATGAGCCCTGCAATAAAGGAGAGAACTGAAAATTGTAAAGTGGCATGTAAAATATCAAAATGGTGCGGAAGTTGCATGCCAGTTCAAGAAATTTTTTGGACCTAATTCACTCATAGTAAAGACCATAAAGCAAATTGTGAAGAAATTTGATGAAGTGAAACAGTGTGCAATCTACCAAAACTTGGTTGACCTTGTACCTCAGACATCTACCAATTTGAAACTTACATCGAAAGAAATTTAAAAAAAAAAAAAAAAAAAAAACCCAAAGAAAGCAAAGTATTTAGAACTTAACGTACCTAAAAATAAGCTTAAATAGAATCATAAAGGAACTTAAATATGAGGTTTATTTTCCCATATTTCAACAGAGTTTGAATGAGTATGACCCAGATACAAGATCAGAATTTACTGAATGGTTTTTAGCCAATGAGTGTTAGAAATCCAGATATTGTTGACAATGTTTTGTGGACCATATTTAAACTAAATGTAACTGTTAATTGCCAATATTTGTGTATTACTCTCTTAACAAACCCTCATTTATTCTTTAACAAGGATGTAATTACTCCTGACTAATAGTCTGTGCTGGAATTTGGACAGGAGGTGTTTATGGGCCTTTTTTCTTTGAGGGGGGTCAGTGACAGGAGAAAGCCACCTGAAACTCCTAAAAGACAAAATCATTCCATTAATGCAGTCCAAAATAAATTTTCAGCATTACATTTTTTATGCAGTATGGAGATCAAGCTCACTGTGCAAAAATTGTTTTTGAATTTTTAAATGAAAATTTTCCAAGTCTGTGGTGGTTCCATTGAATGGCCACCAAGCTCTCTGGATTTAACACCCTCTGATTATTTTTGTGCAGATTCTTAAAGGACTGGAACGTCAGCAGTCAGAGAATTTGATAACATACCTGAGGATTTTTTTTTTTTTTTTTTCATTTTATATGCAGTGGCGAACAAAAAAACTGCATCACTTGTGAATTTAACAAGTAATAATTTTGCAAATTGTATTGCGCTGCATTGTGGGTTGCAGAAATGTTCGAAATGCATTTGTTAAGGCACCTCCGTAGTCAGGTGGGCAGGAGCAGCAGCGCGTAGCACACACTTCTTGATTAGACCGGGGTTTGAGCCCGTGATCACCAAATACGGAGGATGCGGAAAGGTCAGGGAATGACCACCGCATATCCCCGAAGCAATATGGCCTTAGTTGCTAATGTTCCTAAAAACCAAATAACAACAACAGCATTTGTTAAATGGGATATATCTATATCTCTGCGAATAAAGTCCAATAAAAAGTCTCCACCTGATATTCCTAATTGCCATAAATATCTTCCCAAAGGGTAAAATGGTAATTAATCGAAATATGAGAAATCATGCAAATGGCAAACATGACAATCAAACATACATTTTATTGCATTTATGTGTACATACTGAAATGACAAGTTAACGTAATAGTATTATGTAAATCAGCAAAATAAGTCTTCAGTATTTTGTTGTTTCTCCACGAGCTGCAGTTACAGCCTTGCAACAACCTGGTATAGAGTTAATCAACTTCTGGATATATGTGGTTGCCCAATTTCATGGTACCACACCCTTACAGTGCTCTCTCCTGCAGCTGAATCTTACTTTTTGGCTTCTTCTGAGCAATTTTAGACAACATTATGTACCAGCAATTTTCAATCCGGTTCAAATCTGCACTCTTTCCCGGCCAGTCCGACACTGTAATGCCAGCATTTCTGAGGTATGACTGCACCTTAAGGGAGAAAAACGAGGGAAAACATTGGTGTTTTCTCTCGTTTAAATCTAAATAGCATAAAACGTACCAAAATTTGTTGTGTGGCAAGGTGCTGAGTCCTGTTGAAAAATGCAGTTTTGGATGTCTGTGTGGTGATTCCTAATGACGGGTTTCAGGCACTGTTCCAAGATAGTAGTGTAGGTTTCTGTATTCACTGTTCTGATAATAAACTTAATTTGCCCCACTGCCGACCAGGCTAGCTGGGTGGGTAAAGTGCTTGCCTGGCAACCCAAAGGTCGCGGGTTCGATTCCCGCCTCGGGCTTGGATATCACGATGGTGTCGTACTATCCGGTTGGATCTCACGATGGTGCCATACTATCCGGTTGGATCTCACGGCCACAATAGATGAAGGAAGCAGGAAAAAACTGGTTCCTTCGTGTATTAATCACACCATACAATAAAAAAGGGGAAAAAAAATTGTCCCACCCCTTTGCATGTTATGCATCCCCAGACCACCTGACTGGCGGGGAACTTTACAGTCGGTGTTATGCAGTCAGGATGGTATGCCTCCAATTTTCAATATCGATTTTTTTTCTTCTGACATATTGCTTCCCATCCAAGCTATGCAGGTTGAATTTCGATTCGTCAGAAAAGATGACAGTGTCCCATTGCTCTTTTGTCCACGAAACATGCATTTTAGTCGCTTCTTCCTCATTTGTTGGGTCAACAAAAGCTTCTTTTTGAGCCGATAGGCATACCGGCCACATTCCGAAAGCCATCTTTGAATAGTTTGTGCACTTGTTTCAACACCAGAGGCCATTTCAAAGTCCAGTTTTAGATCAGGAGCACTAGCATTGTGATTACGAAGGCATAGTTGCTTCAAATATCGATATTGGGAAGGCGTAGTCACTCTCTTACAGCGTGATCCAGGTCTTCTCTTCATATTACCGGTTTCATGCTTTAATTTCAGCACCCAGGATACTGTTGACTGGTGGCAGCCTATTTTAGCAGTGATAGCACACATAGAAAGTCCTTCCTGGGACAGAACAACAGCTACATTTTTTTTCTTGGTGTCAACTGAATATATGGAACCATGCTTACACCTCCACAAAACAGGATACTAATGAGTGTGTACCCTTCCAATGCGTATTTATAGGAACAGCTGATGCAATATCCTGCAATTACTGTCTGATACAATAGGAACATTATCTGATGCAATACCTTTTGCTTTTTGACAAACAATCAAACAATATCTTATACATTTCACTACAAATGTTACTTTTTTTAAGGTGATGCAGTTTTTTTTTGTCTGCCACTGTATATACCGGGTGGTTATAGAATAAGTTTCTCCATTCAGGAGACCCTAGTGTCAAAACAGTGAGCATTAGCCTGTGAAAATCAGTGGGTATGTCATTTAGGGTATGGGGAAAGCAATTTGTAAATGAAAAAGAATTAGTTCAAATTTCTGCCACCAGGGGGAAAAGGCACTGCACATATGTAAAAGTTGTCATTTACTTCAAGACATGCTGCTTACACAAATGACATCCTGTTAGATAAAAGCAGAAAGGCCAATGCCACCGTCAATAACCATTATGGCTCTTACAAAAGATGAACCTGCTCTTTTAGTAAAACTGTTCTACCAGAATAATAGTACTGCTAATGCAGCACTATGTGAATATCGGAAACTTAAAGGTTTGCGTAAGGGACCTTTGATGTCAGTGGGGCTTCGAAAACTATAAAGGACCTTTGCGTAAAGGACATTTGACTTCAGTGGAGAAACGAATAAAGAAATTTGAAGTGACCGGGGAGTTAGGTGTAATTCCAGGCAGGGGACGACTACATATCGGAATGGAGGTAGTGGATGAAGCGGCGGGTCAATAGCCTCTAGGTCAGAATACGAAACACTACAAGTCAGTAGTGCCAGATGTGTGTCAAGAGACTTGAACCTTCCTTGGTCTACTGTACATAAAGTGCTTCGAATAATTTTACGTTGGTTCCCATACAAGATTCACGTAGTGCAAGAACTAAAGTCTTGTGATCAGCAACAATGAATAGACTTTGCTCTCTGAATTCTGGCTTGTATGGAACTTGATGATACATGGGCCCGAATAATCTAGTGGTCTGATGACGCCCATTTCACTCTTCATTGGGCTGTAAATACACAAAACTACCAAATATGTGGAACTTCTCATCCATTTGCTGTGCATGAAAGACCACTACAAAGTCCATACGTTACAGTATGGTGTGAATTCACAGCAGAATTTATAATCGGACCATTTTTCTTTGAAGAGTCTACACCTCATGTCCCTGTAAGGTGTACGGTAACTAGTGCACAGTACTGCACTCTTCTAATAGATCAAATTTTTTCTGCTCTGGAAGAAAGCCAATGCTTGGAGACCATAGCGTTCATGCAAGGTGGTGCCCCTCCCCATGTTGGTTGACAAGTGAAGGAACTGCTCCATTCAACATTCGGAAATGATCGCATCATTTCTAGAGACTGTCCGCAGTTCTAGCCAGCCCGATCAGCAGATCTCAATCCCTGTGATTTTTGGATATAGGGATACCTGAAAGAAAGAGTTTACCATGGCCGCATACAGATGCTTGTCGATTTGAAAGCAAGCATTAAACAGCATGTAGCCAACATCTCCAATGAGATGCTATGCGAAACTGTCGCATGCAGTCAGTCCTCCGTTTTCAGAATGTCATCTCAAGTGAAGGAAAGCACATAAAACAATATCTGCAGATTTCTAAGTTCTGATATTAAAATCTAATCCTAAGTTAAGTATTCCATCTTATGTTTACCGTGCCAATTTATCCCCTCATGACTTAAATTTGAACAAATTTTTTTTCTTCTATAAATTACTTCCCCATACCTTAAATGACATACCCACCGATTTTCACAGTGCTATCTCTAACTGTTTTGACACTAGGGCCTCCTGAATAGGGAAACTTATTTTATAACCATCTGGTACATACATCCATTCCCCGACTTATGTAAGGGTTGCATTCTGCAGAACTTTATGCAAGTTGAATTTTGCATAAGTCAGAATTTCCCTAAATCCTTATGCAGCACTCGCAACTATGCTCGTTGAATTTGATTGAAGCAAAAAAGAAATGTTCGACAAACATGTAAATGAAATTATTTATTCAATTTTTTTATCTCATGTGCAGGAAAAATTACATTACAAAAGTGTGTTGAAATGTACAATAAAAAGATTAAGACACGCACCAGTACCTCAGGGGACACTTGCTTCTGAATCTGATATTCCATCCTTATTATTAATAGCTTTTCTATCCCTGATATAGCACCTGAACTCTGTTGATCCTTAAACATGTTTTTTTATATGCACACTGCCCTATAAAATTTAGTAGTATTCACTGTTGAAGCAGTGAGATCTGATTCCTGTGCAGTAGATGACAACTTTGTCCTGCTTCGTACTACTTAATCGTTTTCATCTTCATTTCTAAATTAATTTTGTTTTGTTTCCTAGCACTTTCAATTGGTCGCTTTCCCTTCATCATTGTAACAAGTACAAGGGAGTAAAAAGAATACTGATGATGACTGACACGAGGTTAAAAAGAACACTGATGGCACAACTACTGTTTTGGATCTCAGGTGTCCGATCCGAAACAGTAGTAAAGTATGCATTCATTTGACTAATTCATTATCAGCGCCCAACCAAGAGAGGAATTACAATGCAAACACAATGAACGTTGTATGTACTTTTTTTAGGGCAATTGTCTTATGGAGTTACAGCGTCTATGTATCCATTTATTTCCTACGGGATGCAAAATATGTGTCCGTGATTTTTTTAAGTTTGCACCTGCCGGCAACAATTTACGTAAAGTCGAATTTACATGAGTTGATGTGTGCGTGCAATAACTTAACTGCTTACTTAACTTAACTGATGGGATACATAACTGCATAACTTGTGAATAGAATTGTGTTATTATTACATGTAGTTATCTATTAGTTTAGTGCTGCATTCTTATAAAGTAAATTGAATTTAAATGGAAATCATGCCTCAATTTAACCTTAACTCAAATTTGAAAGTGTCTGCAATTGTGCTTAGATGATAAGAGGGAGTACATGATGAGAGAGCCTTGTAAATCAATTTGGCCCTGGAGAGATTGCAGGGCCCATGGAATAGAAATTTTCGCGGCATGGTCTGTGCTTGTTAACCGGAGGGACTGCTTCTACAGGGATGGGATACACTTAAATAGAAAGGTTACAAGAATATTTGCTGAATGCTATTGAGGCAATGCTGGGCCCATTATTGCTTTCTGTATTTATTTATTAATAATATTGATGAGGGTATATATCAGGCTTAATGTCTTAAGTTTTGGCAATGATAAGAAAGTTGGAATTGTGGTGAATGACAGTAATGAAGGTATGGCTGCTGCAACAAGATTCAGAAAAGTTAGAGGCGCTGAGAAATGTCAGTTGAAGTTTAAAATTAAAAAATGCAAGGTACTGCATATGGGTAGCAATCAGTGGCATAGGAATTGGCATTGGGGCAGGTGCCAAGGGCACCGACAGAGAAGGGCGTCATAGACAGGCCACATCAGTACAGTGCCAAGCTATTTCGACACCCGAGGCTAGCTGACAAAATGGCGCCCCTCGATGTCGGATCAAGATGACAGCACAGGGAGGGTGAAAATTAATTTTCACATGCCGATTCAAGCCTGCATGCATCCTTACATCTGAGTACATACGGCATAGCATCATAGATCTATTTGCTGTCCAGAATGTAACTTTGAAGGGACCAATCAGGCGACTGCTTCATCAGTGCATGCTCGAATGCATAGCAGTTCGCAGTTCACGCATTGTGAATACATTGTGAACAATGTATTCACAGTTCACGCATTGTGAATACATTGTGAACAATGTTTTTGTGATTGTGGCCCCGGGTGCCAAGCAATTGTGACTGAGCGAATTCTTTGTGCTTAAAGAGTGATTTTCCAAAAGTGATATTATAGTTCTTTTACGTTCCTGTCCTTAAAGCAATTTATTTATTCAGTAAGAGCTCTTGTTAAAAAAGTACTTTACAGAGCAGGAAAGGAAAGTCACCTTTCTTTATTTCTTATATATTTATTACTAACACATACTACTTCTCGCTTGGTCACACCAGGCACCGCCCCTGCCTCCCCGTGGCGGGGCTGGAAATCTTGGCAGAACAGTTAATCTGCCAAGGGCCAAAAGGAGCAATTATGGAACACAATAAGTTTCCTCCACTAGAGCCGACAAGTTCTCGGCCAGACATAGAAAATGAACATGACATGTCTCAACCGAAGAGGTTTAAGACCAACTCATCAAACATAGATTTTCCTGCATTTCTCATAATGCACTCACTTACAGATCAGCCTCTCACCAAATTGTCTCCGTTTCTTATTCAGAAACACCTCGAAAGTCTTGCAGGATCTCCTAAAACAGTCAAGCGACTGCAATCAGGAGACTTACTAATAGAAACAATCAGCAGGAAACATTCAGAGCATCTACTAAAAGTTATAAATTTTGCTGGAATTTTAGTAAAAGTTTCTCCCCATGGTACCCTAAACACATCTAAGGGTGTTATATCCAGCTGGGACCTACTGAATGTCTCGGAGGAGGAGAAATGTCAAGAACTTCAGGAGCAAAATGTAATTGCAGTAAAAAGAATCATGATTAAAAAGGACAACACACTGGCACTTACAAGGAATATTATACTCACTTTTAATACCCCAAACCTACCTTCTTCCATAAAAGCAGGTTATCTTCTTTGCCGCATTAGACCCTACATCCCTAATCCATTGAGATGCTATAAATGCCAAAAGTATGGCCACTCTCAAACGGCATGTAGAGGAAACCCAGTCTGTCCCAACTGTGGGTCCACCGATCATACTCAAAATGACTGTTCAGCAACAGAAATGAGCTGTCCTAACTGTAAAGGCAACCATCCCGCCTATTCTAGTACATGCGACAGGTGGAAAACTGAAAAGAAAATTGTGAATTATAAAATTTAAAATAAAGTAAGCTTTCAAGAAGCGAGAAAATTAATTGCTCCCAGTATTACAAAACGCACATATGCCAGTGTCGCACAAAAATATCAATCAGTGGCCACCCAGACTGATGTTACAGTCCCTTCAAACAACTCAATCTCTGACTGGGCACGAACTGTTCTCTCCCAGCAACAGTCCAATATCCCGAAACAGTTGAACCAGGCAAGCAATACTGCTCTTACAGTACCAGTGAAATCTCCTTCTCCTACTGCTCCAACAAATGCTGCTGCTGCTGCAGCATCAAATAATCGAAGTTCAAACATGAAAACGAATATTCAAGACACATCCATGGATACAATTGACTCATCCAGACAGGGAGACCCAGTCTTAGAAATACATGTGGAAGAAGATATGGACATTGATCTGCCATTTTTCAAAAAAGACAAACCGAAACCTGAATGCCATAAAACAGTCACATCAAAAAAACAGTCAGATACAGCTTCTTTTACTAAACAACAATAATGCCTTATATTCTTCAATGGAATTGTAGAGCATTTCGTAGCAATTTTAACAATATTCAAGACTTAATTAACCGCTACTCTCCAGTTTGTTTCTGTATACAAGAAACCTATTTAACTTCCCAAATTTCTGCCAGCATAAAGAACTATTCTATCTACCGACAAGACCGTAATACTTCAACTTCCGCTCGTGGGGGTGTGGCCATCTTGGTCAGTTCAAAGACCCCATCCAAGCAAACTGTTTTGAAAACTGAAATTGAAGTCACTGCTGTACGTTTGGTAACCCAAATTGAGTTAACTTTAGTATCAATTTATCTCCCACCAAGTCGTACCTTCATGTTACCAAGATCTTGAAAACCTTCTAATACAGCTACCTTCCCCTATCTGTCTCCTGGGGGATTTCAATGGCCACTACCCCCTATGGGGATCTACTAAATTGGACAGGCATGGCTGACTGATAAGCAAATAAACCTTCATAGATAAGCAAAATCTTACCATTCTTAATACCGGTGCACCTACTCACATACAATTACCAACTGGACAAACTTCTGCAATCGATCTCTCGATATGCTCCCCTATTCTGTATCCAATCATGGAATGGTCTGTTATGGACGATCCCATGGGCAGTGATCATTTTCCGATTATTTGTGATTTGCTCACTGCACCACCGCCAGTAGCCAAACACTGCAAGAAATGGAAGTTCTCTCAAGCCAACTGGGCCAAATTTCAGTCAGTTGTCAATCTGGATGAGAAATTTATAAGAACACAGTCGATAGATGAAGCCACAGATTATATTACTTCACAACTACTATCTGCAGCTAACTGTTCAATTCCACTGTCGAATACCCAGTTCCGAAGGCACATTAACTATTGGTGGATTGAAGAATGCACAAAAGCAAAGAAGTTAAAAAATAAAGCATGGAATTTATTTCGTAAATCCCCAACCACAGCTAACCTTATCAACTACAAGAAATTAAGGACAAAAGCACGTCTCATTCAGAGGCAAGCCAAGAAGAATTCTTGGATCCAGTTTACATCTACCATAAATAGAAACACTAACTCCAGGTTAATATGGAAGAAAATTAGGCAGATTTCTGGCAAATTTCCAACCACCCCTTCGCCAATTCTTTCGTGGAATGGGCAAGAACTCTCTGCTCCTGAAGACATAGCAAATGCCTTGGCTAAAACTTTTGCCGAAGTTTCTGCGGCATCAAATTATTCTCTGGATTTCCAGAAAATAAAGACCACGACTGAACAACGTGCCATCAACTTTTGAACCTCAGTTTCCCTTCCGTGTAACCAGCCTCTTCAATATTCTGAACTTCTACACGCCATTAAAACAACACGCAACAGTGCCGCTGGGCCAGATGGAATATCTTATATCATGTTACAAAACCTTGGTGACAAAAACTTAGAAATACTGCTGATCTATTATAACCGAATATTTCTGGAAAACATTTATCCCAGCTCTTGGCATCATGCAGCAGTTCTTGCCTTTTTGAAACCTGGAAGAGATCCTACCAGTCCGTACAGTTACAGACCAATTTCCCTCTCTGGTTGCCTTGGTAAATTACTTGAAAAAATTATCCATAATCGATCGCACTTGTTTGGATCATCGAAACAGAACACCTAATAAGTAATCACCAACATGGGTTTCGTAAGAACAGGTCCTCCTTAGATCTCATGATCAAAGCTGAGTCTGCAATTCGTAATGCCTTTGTAAAAAATGAACATCTTGTTATGGTTTCCATAGACATAGAGAAGGCATTTGATACTACCTGGCGTTGTGGCATTCTCAGTGACCTTTATGCTCTTGGTTTACGAGGCAACCTGCCTATATTCATTAGGAACTTTCTTCAGAATCGTTCATACCAAGTTCGATATCACAACTCACTTTCTGTGACATTTTCACAGGAAGGAGGAGTGCCACAAGGGTCTGTACGGAGTGCAACCCTTTTCGCCTTTAGAATCGATTCCCTCACAAAAGAACTTCCAAATGCTGTTCAGACCTACCTTTACGCTGATGATCTCTCTATTTCTTGCCATTCTCAGAACATGAGATCCATTGAACGGCAACTGCAGATATCCCTGAATAAAGTCCAAAGGTGGGCAAGGTTAAATGGCTATCGTCTATCACAGCAGAAGACTGTTGCCATCCATTTTTGTAATCAACGAAAAATGCACTCAGATCCTGAACTTCATATATCAAACTTTACCATTCCAGTGACTAACAACATCAGATTCTTAGGGTTAATCCTTGGATAGGAAACTAAATTTCCTTGAGCACATTAAATTTGCACGTACTTCCTGCCTCAAAAAACTAAACATACTAAGAGCTTTATCTGCCTTGTCTTGGGGAGCAGACCGTACATCTTTGCTGCTTTTATATAGATCACTGATCAGATCCCGATTGGATTATGGTGCTCCACTCTATGATTCTGCCCGTAAGAGTATACTACGATGGCTAGGTCCTATACAGCATAGTGCATTGCAGATTGCACTTGGTGCGTTCAGGACCTCTCCTATTCATAGTTTATATATTGAAGCTAATGAGCCACCTCCTTACCTCCGCAGAAAAACGCTGCTTCTTAAGTATGCAGCCCGAATACAAAGTTGCTGGCAGCATCCTGTTGAGCCATACCTTTTTAATCCACCACTGCAAAATCTCTATAGAAACAAACCCACTAAAATAAGACCAGCAGGCTTACGCCTAATTGAAATAACACAGAGTTGGAATGTTCCAATTTTTAACAGGCAACAAGTAATGAATTACTCTCAACCACCTTGAAGTCCGCCTCTACAATTAACCTGCGATACTTATCTTCACGAATGGGGAAAGAATCGCCTAAAATAATCAATGTGAAACAACTCCATGCAAGCCATATTCAAAAATATGCTGATTTTTTACCGATCTATACTGATGGCTCCAAATCACATTCAGCGGTAGGAGCAGCGGCAGTATTTCCTTCTTCAATCATTTCGGCTGCTCTTCCAGCTCAGTATAGCAGCTTTTCAGCAGAACTCCATGCAATCAAATTAGCCTTAGAAAATCTGATTCACTACCCATCTGTAAAATACATAGTATACACGGACTCGCTCAGCTCAATTACAGCAATGCAACATTCCTCCTACAAGGTTCACCCTGTGTTAGATCAAATCAGAAGTTTCATCTTCTCCATGCATTAGCTTCTGTACAAGTTGCAGCCTATACGGTTTCATTTTCAGACAGCGGTGTAAATTGTTACTATTGATCTTGACATGTTAAGCTCATGACTGGGATGTCGTATGGATTTCCTTGGGCTTTTCATAAAACTTCTTTGAACTGGCTCCACTGCATTCTCACTGATTTTTGTTCGTTTACTACCTCTGTAAGGATAGTTGCACAAACAAGCTTCCTTTATGAATTTTCCCTACCATTTGCACAACTGTGGCTCTGTTCTTTTTAAACATTGTTCAAAATTGATGCATAACAGTGTTGGCAGACTGGAGCTTGTTGAATCAATGTATTCACTGTGCGTTCTTGTGGTTAATAAATTTCTCCATGATTATAGTTTTGCGATTATGCTGCCATCTACTTCAGAAGTGCAATTTTCCTGTTGGTGAATACAAACTTGAAGATGTCCTCTATTACTTCAGTCATTTCAAATTTGTATCATGTACCTGCCCTATTCACACAATGTTTAAGTTTTGTAAAGGAGGTTTGTAGATATCCTGTATTTGTGGGCATGAAATATCGTTATGGGCTACTGGTCAAAATTATCTATTCATTATACAGACTTGCTACAGTGCTGCTTCTTTTTTTTTTCTTTTCCTTTTAAATTCTGGAAATAGTATTTCTTAGTTTGATAATTTAATTGTCTTGTTAAGTGATGCACAACAGTGAAAACTGCATTGGACAGCCCAAAAATTTTTTTCAACATTACTTATCAGAAGAGGTGAGCATATTGATCCATGGTCATCACATCTCTAATTAGTATTAATGTAACGACCCTGACTTTCACTTGTCTTCATTGCAAATGCTCATTGAGCAATAAAAATGCATATGTTTATCAGTTACTCTTGAAAGTATCCTGTCTAGGGTGGTTGAAAATACCAAAAGGACACCTGTTGAAGTGTTTGTGTCCGCATTAGAGAGTGTGCATTTTGGAGATGCTGTCTAACGTGTAATGGCTGGTTCTGGCTGGTAGATGAGCCTGAATGTTTGCAACAAGAGGTGTACCTTTTAGGGAGATGTCTCTTAAGGGAGGTTTCTCTGCATTGTTCAGCTTTTTCATTGAAGTTTAGGGTCTGCATGCCCTGTGGGTGAGAAGTATGTAAATAATTAATAAACTATGGTATAATTCAAGATAGCACAGAGTAGTACTAAATTTATAATTATATATATATATTTTTTTTTAGGGAAACTGCGGAGCCCAGCTGATATGGAACGATTAAATTCATCCAATAAAATAAGCAGTGATGTGGTAAGGTTTCTTTATATATATACACAATGTATGTACACACACACACATGTTGACAGAATGTTACAAACTTTTCTTCTGTAAAAATTTGGAAGACTGTACTCTAATGACAACCTGTTCCACATCATGAATGTATTCCACCAGCATTATATTAATTCAAGCCTAACAATTATTTTGGTGTGTATATCTGCTTGCCCAGTTGGTTTTTGTTTGATTTAACCAGAGAACTCTGGTTAAATTAATGCTGATTAATGGTAAAGAAACCATTAATCTACAATTAATGGTTTCTTTACCATACCTGTAATGGTTTCTTAAACATACCTGCAAGTAATGGTTTCTTTAGTTTTCCATCACGATAATACTCGCATTGATTATAGCCTAATGGCTGCTAATTTACTTTGTCTTACTAATCTAATATTAAAAATAGCATTGCTGAACATCTTGTAATACAAAATGTTGAACAAGTGACAGTGAAAATTGTAGCTTTGGCAATGCACTACTCAAAATAAAAGCCACTGCTCCAGTGGAGAATGTATAAATGGATGTGAAAGTTACACAAGGTGCCAGAACCATAAGGGTGAGGAAAGTAGAAAAAGAAGAGTAGTAGATTAGTGAAAGGCGAAAGAATGGTATTATCCTAGATATTATGATGAATTAAGTAAATTAAGGGCTGAATTGCCAAGACAATATAAATTGGGGGAACTGTATATTAAAATTAATACAAGAAAATACTAATAAAATGCAAATAAAAATGAAAATAATAATAAAATTAAAATGGTATGGCTGTCATCAGATATGGGGGGGGAGAACATTTTTAGTAAATGGTCTAATATAGGTAATGCAAAAATGCTTGATCTGATGTCAGCTGAAATAAATATTGATACATGCAGGTATTTCATCAGGGAACTACACCTGACCATGTGTTAGGAACTGCGTTTCTATACTTGTGCATAGTAGTAGAAGAAAAGTGAAAGGCCAAAAAGGAATGAAAATGAAATTAGCACTTTCTAATACGGGTAGAAAAGGTAGTCCTAATGCAGTGTAATTTATTTAGGTAAAAATAATTATCAAATTGGGATAAAAATGGTTAATATTGATATAAATGGTTTTGAAAGCAATTAATATCATGTCCATAGAGTTACCATTTGTAACTTGCCGCCATCGTTATACGATACAACGTATACCCCGAACTAGATAGCATAAGGTTTAACGGAAAACTATATAGCGAATATAGTAATATCAATTAATCAGTAAAATTTACTAATCTTATTAAATTTCATTGTCAATTAAATTGTACTTTTTTAACTAAATACATATAATCACCTAGTTTTTTTTACAAACGTAACATTATAAATTAATATATATAACTTGACAGGAGATAAAAAAAGTCATATAATGTAACGAGATAATATTCAATACTGAAATACATATATATTGTTATAACTGCGTTAGAATATAAGTTTAGGGTTATATTTTGTATTGGAATTTTATTTTAAATTGAATAGAAATCATGAATCAGACCAGAGCAGCAAAGCAAAAGGCCCAAACTAATGGGAGTGCTGCGGCTCAGGGGAGAACTGAGGGGGGTGGTTGTCCTCTGAATCACAGCCTTTTGAAATGCACTGCATGTTTGATGTTTGTGGTGCAATCAGGAACTGGACATGATATTGCCAAGGGGAATGTCTCAGTGTGCGCGCGATGTAAGGAGTGTTAGGAAATCAGGTGCCAACTCAACGTTGTTATGGGCCTATATGAGAGCTTGAAAGACAGGGTGGATGCCCTCGAAGGATTTAAATTGAGGGGGTGCATCAAGCTCTCAGCTGCCCACATCAATGCCAGAGCTTGCACTTAAACATCATACAACACAGCAGCAATCCCCAAGGCAGAATGAGCTGGTCCCAAAGGAACTAGTTGTCGGTGACTCGGGGAACATATTGTGCAAAAAGGATAAGTGGAACAGGACCAGGGTATGTCTGCCAGGGGCAAAAGTTGATGATGTTGTAAAGCAGATATCATCTTTAAAGGGCACAAAGGGTGATATTGTTGTACACGTTGGCACTAATGATAAGAGTAGGAGACCAGCGGAATTACTTAAAGTACAAGTCAATGCTGAAAAAAAGCTGTGAGTTAGGGTTGAATTTGAAAGTGTCTGCAATTCTGCCCAGACACGATAGGAGGAAGTACATGATGAGAGCCTTGTCCATCAGTTCGGCCCTGGAGAGATTCTGCAAAACTCAAGGGGTAGAGTTTTTCTCAGCCTGGTCTGTGCTTGTTAACAGCAGAGACTGCTTCTACAGGGATGTGATACACTTAAATAGAAAGGGTGCAAGAATATTTGCTGATGCTATTGAGGCAGATTTAGGTGGGTTGGAAAACTGCTAGCTTCGGGGGGATGGGAATGGACTAGTAGATTAACAGTACCACTGGCAGAGGTGAAAGTGATTCTTGCACTGCTTCTATTGAAATGCAATTGAGCAGCAGCCTGGAAAGCAAGGCAATGGGGATTTCCAGGATTGCTGGGTGTCATAGTGGAACAAGTAAATGCATGGACTGTGTTAGGGTGCATGTATACTTGCATGTACACCAATGCTAAGAAGATATTTAATAAATTTGATGAGTTTGAAGTGCTTTAAAGGCAGATATTGTTGGGATATCTGAGACATGGTGTCACACAGACACAAGCAGTGCAGAATTGGAATTTGCACTGCTTGGAGGAAGGGAGGAGTGGTTATGCTGTTAGTTAAGAAACACATAAAATATAAATAAGTGCATCCAATTGATGTTAGTGGACAACGCAATGTTGAGTCTGTTTGGTGTGAAATAAGCACTGGGAAAGCAAAAATGAGGGTAGGAGTGTGTTATAGGACAAATGACTCTGATGAGTATAATGAGCGATTGTGCAGAGAAATAGAGCGGGCCAGTAAATCAGAGTGTCTTATAATGGAGGATTTTAATTTCCCAGAGATTGACAGGAATTTGTGGATTTGTCCCTCACACACACTAGCAAGACTTTTGTGGATTTGTGGATTTATTGGATGATTGTTTTCTACATCAGCATGTTCGGGAGGCAACTAGAGGGAGTAATACTCTTGATCTGATTATCATTGGTGATTCTTGATGCATTAAGAATCGGCAGATAAAGGAACCATTAGGTGGCAGTGTGCTGAAGTGGGATTTACTCAGAGGTATTTACTCAAAAATCCTTTTGTTTACCATTAGGGGTAAACGGAAGGGTTTTTGCTTTCATAAAGGTGACTAGCATTAGCATTATTAGTTAGCATTAGCATTAGTAGAGGCATATGATGCAAGAAAGCAAGCTTATTCAGCATCAGCCAAAAAAAAAAAAAAAAGCACAACCACTACTCCCATTTCACCCCTCCGTTCGTTCAAAATACGTGTCCAGCTGAGCCTTAAATTTGTTTAGGCTATCAACTTCAACAACAAATGATGGAAGTCTATTCCACAAACCAACTGCTCGCTGGCTAAAGGCAAATTTCCGCACATCTATCTGACATCCGTCCTTCCTCAATTTGAATTTATGCCCTCTCAGGTGATTATTCTGAGCAAGAGGAAGAATCCCATCGGCATTGAGCATGCTCAAGCCATTCAAAGCCTTATACACCTCTATCAGATCACCTCGCCGATGCCTAGTCTCCAGACTCTGTAATTTGCAAAACTTAAGCCTTTCTTCGTAAGAGCAACCCTTTGTTCCATTCACTAATCTTGTTGCCCTTCTCTGTACTCGTTCCAGCAGCTCTACATCCTTCTTGAAATGAGGCCTCCAGACCTGTATACAGTACTCAAGGTGTGGCCTGACCAATGCCTTATACAAGGAAATAATCACATCCCTATCCCTGCTAGAAAAATTCCTGTATATCATTGACAAGACACCATGAGACTACGGTGGTCTGAGACAGTATTTAAATTCCGTACAGTGGGACCAACTGATGATGATGATCATTATCAGTCCACTACAGGATGAATGCCTGTCCAGCAATTTCCAGTTCCTTCTGTTTTGTGCAGTGGCCATCCATTTACTACCCACAAAGTCATGAATTTCATCTGTCCATCTCTGTCATTGTCTTCCAAGTTTTCTTCTAGCTCCTCTTGGGTACCAGTCTGTTATTCTTTTAGTCTATCTGTCATCATGTCTTCGAGCTATGTGTCCTGCTCAAGACCAGTTTAGTTCTTTAGTTTTGATAAGAATGTCCTTTACTTGAGTTTTCTGCCTAATCCATGTGTATCTCGTCTTATCTAACAGTCTGATTCCCAATATAATTCCTCCCATTCTTCACTGTGTTGTTCTCAGCTTCTCTTCAATTCTTTTGGTGATTGCCTGTTTTACTTTCATAAGTCATGGTGGGTAGTATACATTTGTTCATTATTTTATGTTTCAGACAAATTGAGATATTGCTCCTCAGCATGTGACTATATTTCCTGAATGCAGTCCATCTAAAATTTATTCTTCTGTTGACTTCCAGCCATTTATCATTATTATGGCTGATGACTTGTCCCAGACAAGTATATAACTCCACCTTTTCAATTACTGCTCTTTCAATCATTATATCCCTTTCTATGGCATACTTGTTCATCATTGCTTTTTTTTTTTTTTTTTAGCATATTCATCTTTAATCCAAAATCCTTACTAAATCTGCATAACTGATTAAGATTTTCCTCTAATTCTTTGGGATCCTGGCTTATGAGCACAATGCCATCTGCAAATCATAAATGGTTTAGGTACTCTCCATTCACATTGACTCCTTTCTGCGACCTGTCTAACGTTGTGAAAGCTTCCTCAAGAGCAGCAGTAAACAAGGCACCTCCGTAGCCAGGTGGGAAGGAGCCGCAGTGCGTAGCACACGCTTCTTGATTAGACCAGGGTTCGAGCCCGTCACTACCAAATACGGAGGATGCGGAAAGGTCAGGGAATAACCACCGCATATCCCGGAGCAATATGGCCTTAGTTGCTAATGCTACTAAAAATCAAATAACTAACTAACTAACTAGCAGTAAACAATTTTGGAGATATTGTGTCTCCTTGTCGAACTCCTTTCTCAATTTTAAATTTGCTACTGTCTTTATCTAGTCTAATAAAGGAGGTAGCGTTCTCGTATATTCATCCCATCCAACCCTTGTCATGAACGTGGACAATCATCCTTGAGGAATGTCTTCTTTTGGCATTGTTTTTCGTTTGAAAATCAGCATAGGAGGCAGCTTCTTTCCTTTGGCACAACAAGCTAGAACAATAGTATAATGGCTCTTTTCGTGTCCACTTGTCTTCACAGTTACAGTTTTCATCCCCTTCTTATCAACAGTTCTGTTACTTGGTACATCAAATTGAAGGGGGACTTTGTCCATATTTGCAATCTGTCCCAACTCAAACTGATGTGTCTTCCGACATTGAATGACAAAATGATGAAATTCAAGGACCTTCTGCTCATAGCTTTCAAGCATCTTTTGGGCAAATCTGGTGCATGTACGCATGCTAAGTCCATTCCGTTTCATGAACCTGAAGCACCACTTGTGTCCTCCTTTGAAATCAGTAACTTCTTTTTCATAAGCATTTCTTCTTGCCTCATGCTGAACCATCTTTGTGGACACAGGAATTCCAATTGTCCTTTGCTCTTCAATCCATATCTTCAATTCGCTCTGTAAATCAGGCCATTTTGCTGACTTGCCTCTCATGGCCTTCTTCTGCCGTGGCATATTCAGTAGGGTTTCTTTTTCCCGTAGCCAGTCTCGGATTGTTTTCTCAGTTGGAGGAGGACCAAACTTATGTTCAGCACACGATTTCCATTCACTTTTTCAAACCGGATCACTTTTAACTTGAATTCAGCACTATACGAAAATCTTTTCTGAGCCATTTCTGGGCAGAACGTGGCAAAACATAACCTAATATACCGGTAACAAGTGCGAAACAATGAACGCAAAGACAACACGCGCGAAAAAGCAGGAAATGCAAGTAAAAAAAATCTACAACCACTGTATAAGACGCACCCAGTTTTTAGACCCCAAATTTTTTGAAAAAGGGTGCGTCTTATACATGGGGAAATACGATAGTTTGCTTTCTCCATTAGCTGTGACATTACATGAAGGTGATCCATAGTTGAGAATGCTGTCCTAAAGCCATCTTGCTCTTTCGGTTGATTCTCATCAAGTATTCTTTCTAATCTGTTAGTAATGACCCTTGTGAACAACTTGTAGATGTGGGATAACAAACTAATTGGTCTATATTTTCCAATTTCTGATTTATCTCCTTTCTTATGCAGCAAAACTATGGTTGCATTATTCCACTCGTTAGGCATCATACCTTTTCTAATGCGTTTTGTGAAGAGTTTTGCCAGTTTTTGTGCTCTGTCTCTTCCTTCAAATTTTAACAACTCTACAGTAGCTTCATCTTCCCCCGTGGCTTTCTGATTCTTCATTCTTCAACACATGTTCTGCCTCATCAGGAAGGATATCGGGTTGAATGTGTTACTAATTTGCAACCCATCTTCCTCACGGCTGGCATCATTCCCTCACTCCTTGTATAATTCTCTATAGTAGTTTTCTGCTATTTGAATTATGCCTTCTCAGCTATTTATAAGTACACAATCACTATTCTTCAGTTTCAGTATCATTTGTCTTTCCGTATTACTGCTCATGGCTGCTGATTTAAGTTGTTTGTTTTCCCTTAATTCTTGTTCTACTTTTCTTGCGTTAAATCTTCTAATGTCCTCTGAGTCTCTTTCTAATGGATTTGCATAACTCAGTATACCCAATTTTGTCCTTGTCAGTGTTTATTTTGCTCTTTATTTATTGTCTTCGGTTCATAATGACAAGTGTTTCTTGACTAATTTTTTCATTTTTAGATTTCTTTTTACCTATAGGTTTCTTGGGCTTTATCACTTTCAGAAAGTTGTAATATTCCTCATCGAATCTTGGTCCTGAGCCGTCTGCAGAAGCTCAAACTTGTTCTTTCGTTCCAGTACATACTGCCTTTTCTCCTCTTCTGTTTTCTTAAAGACCGTGTTATTTACTCGAGTCAGTATTTTCCTTTCTTTTCTTACATCTATATCAAGTGTGCATCTTACCATTCTGTGATCACTTCCAACATTTACCTTGTTAAGAATGGTAACATCATTCATGATATATCTTCTGTTAGTGAAGATGAAGTCGATTTCATTAGTTTTTAAACCATTTGGGCTATTTCATGTCAACTTTCTGGACATGAAAGAGCCCAAAATGAAACCCTTTTCTTGAAAAAAGTGTTCATTACTGACAATCCTCGAGATTCTGCAAATTCGACAAGTCTTTCACCTCTTTAATTTCTTTCACCAATTCCAAAATTTCCTATAGTTCCCCTTTTTGTGCTGTTTTGTCTCTTTCCAACCCTAGCATTGAAGTGATCCATAATGATAGTGTAGTGGGTTTCCTGCTCATCTAGAAGACAATCAATTTTGGTGTACATTTCTTCAACCTCCTCATCATCATGGCTCTTCTTCAACCTCTTCATCATCACTGATGATGTTATGAACAGCAAATTCAAAATGGGAAGCATTCAAAGAATTAAACTTCGAAGCTACTAGGCTTTTCATACCAACTAAGAAATAGTGTTCCAGATTTAGGCCTAAATGGATGTCAGATGAATTAATTAGATGTGTAAGAGGTGCCTCCGTAGCCAGGTGGTAAGGAGCAGCAGTGCGTAGCACACTGGGTTCGAGCCCGTCACCACCAAATACAGAGGATGTGGAAAGGCCAGGAAATGACTACCGCATATTTCTGGAGTAATATGGCCTTAGTTGCTAATGCTCCTAAAAACCAAATAACAAACAAACAAACATGTGGAAGAAAAGAAAAATGCATGGGATACATTTAAATTAACAGGTGACACAGAAGCCTATGATAGATATAAGCTGGTCTGTAACCAAGTCACAAAGGTGGTTAGTCAGGCAAAGGTAGATTACAAGAAATCTTTGGCAAAGGATGCAAAGAAAAACAGCAAAGAGTTCTTTACTTATGTAAATTCTAGAAGGAAGGGGATGAATTTGATTGGTCTACGTGATATCGATGGTTCAACTGTTGATGATCCTGCTCAGGTAGCTAACAAACTAAATGAATATTTTGCATCTACATTCACACAAGAGGAGTTATTCAGGGAGGGGAATGCCAGAGGGATATTAAACTCTGGCAGTAAGCTAGATAATCTTGTAATAACTGAGAATAAAGTGGTGGAGAAATTGTTGAAGATAAACATAAGAAAGGCAGTTGGGGTGGATGGGATCTATCCAGTTATATTAAAGGAGGCAACAAAGGAAGTAAGCAAACTCTTAGCCATAATTATGAGAGTTTCCTTGGACTCAGGGAAGATACCCATGGACTGGAGATGTGCAAATGTGACCCCAATCCACAAAGGATGATCAAAGTGAGACACAGGTTATTACAAACCTATTAGTTTAACTTCTGTTCCAGGGAAATTAATGGAGGCAGTGGTTAACAAAGTATTGCAGGATCATCTAGACAAGACTTCAGTTATAGTTTTGACACAGCATGGGTTTGTTAAGGAGAAGTCTTGTCTGAGTAATTTGATTGGATAATATGATGTAGTTACAAAGGAACTGGATGCAAAGAATAATTTTGATATCATATATTTGGATCTTAGAAAGGCTTTTGATACTGTTGCACGTGGAAGACTGCTGCACAATTTGAACAGTGTGGCATTGGAGGCAAATGGCTGCTATGGATAAAGGGATGGTTGAGTGGGAGAAGACAGACAGCGGTAATCAATGGACACTGCTCTTTGTGGACTAATGTTATAGTGGAGGCACCCAGGTTTCAGTGTTGGGTCCATTGTTGTTTTCTGTATTCATTAATGATATTGATGATGGTATATCAGGATTAATGTCCAAGTTTGCAGACTATACGAAGGTCGGCTGAGTTGTTAATGACACTACACTGCTGCAGCAGGATTTATAAAAGTTGAGCAGATGGGCTGAGAGGTGGCAACTGAAGTGTAACATTGACAAATGTAAAGTACTGCATATGGGAAGCAATAACCCCAGAGTAACAGTATCAACTGTGTGGAACTACACTGACAGTGGTAGAGAGTGAAAAGGACTTGGGTGTACTTGTGCAGGCAGATATGAAGTTTTCTGAGCAGTGCAGATGGTGTGCAAGAGTAGCTCATTCTGTCTTGTCAATGATATACAAAAATGTTTCTAGCAGGGATAAGGAGGTGATTATTCCCTTGTATAAGGCAACGGTCAGGCCACACCTTGAGTACTGTGTACAGGTCTGGAGGCCTCATTTTAAGGATGTAGAGCTGTTGGAACGAGTACAGAGAATGGCAACAAGATTAGTGGATGGAACAAAGGGTTGCTCTTACGAAGAAAGGCTTAATTTTGCAAATTAGTGTCTGGAGTCTAGGTACTTGCGAGGTGATCTGATTGAGGTGTATAAACCCTTAAATGGTTTGAGCCTGCTCAATGCTGATGGGATTCTTCCTCTTGCTCAGAATAATCACCTGAGTGGGCATAAATTCAAATTGAAGAAAAACAGTTGTAGGATAGATGTGTGGAACTTTGCCTTTAGCCAGACGGTGGTTGATTGCTGGAACAAACTTCCTTCTGTCGTTGTAGAAGTTGATAGCTTAAACAGATTCAAGGAACTAGACAAACATTTGGAGCGAGTGGACGGGTGAAATGAGATGTGTGTGTTTTGGCTCATGCTATATAAGCTTGCTTTCTTACATCATGTCCCTTGCTAATGCTAATATGATTAATATAAGCTTCGAGTTGGAATAAAAATGGTTTAATTAAAATATGTGGAATTTAGCGTTGGATTTAATTTTGTATAGATAAGAAATGAATGTATTTTAAAAATAGAGCAAATGGTATAAGGGTGAGGTATTAAATTGAGGATGGGGAAGGGAAAAAGATGTATTTTAAATAAATAAAGACGAAAAATAGCAGTAGATTAGGATAGTACATTTCACCCTCGTATTACTCTGGTAGTTTAACAAATGGGAAGAACTTTAGAATTTAACAGCAGAAAGATAAAAAAATCATAGAAAAAATTATTAAATAACACTAAGCTTGTTTGGGTTGTGAAGCCCAACCTTGTAGTAAGGGCTTTGGCCTTTGTAAGTATTAGTATAAAAGTGAGCTGATACCAAATAGTATATTGAAAGGAAAAACATACCGAGAAACGAATCTAAAACGAAACTGAAAGTGTGTTAAGACAGTGAAAGTGGTGTACAATACCTGGAATATTTCAAGAAATGCGAAGAGAAAATGAGCTGGCGGGGAGCTGAAATGCACAAATTCAGTAGAGTATATCTACACGAGAAAGCAGTTTATAGCAGCGAAGCCGACTTAATAGTAAGCTGTGAAGAAATTTTAAATAACAAGAAAATAAGACCTTTATAACCTTATTTAGAATAAGTGCATGGAGATAATTTATTGTGTGTTGAAAAAAGGAAAAGAAAGAGAAACGTGGTTGGAATTTGTATGGCTGTAAGACTGTATGGCTTTACAGCAATACAGTTTTACATTGAATACCCATTCACACACACACACACACACACACACACACACACACACACACACACACACACACACACACACACACACACACACACACACACACACAGTGGAACTTCTATTTAATGAATTTCTCTATATTACGAATTTTTTCGCAAAACATAGCACCTTGAAACGAAATTACATGTAAAATTAACCGATTATAGCGAAGTCTCTTTCTGTAACGAATTTTTAAAAAAAATTAGCAAAAGCATTTTTGAAGATTTTCAAGCCTTTACTGCTAAACAGTCGCCCAAAATATACGGCTTCCGAAATTGCTCATTAGCATCTGGAATTAATCATCTTTTTAATGAACACTTGTGGCCATTGATGTCCATAGGAAAGTCTTTGTTTCATTTTTGTTACAGTTATAAAACCAAATGGGTTTTCTTAAAAGTGGTCATAAACTTTGCAATAAATAGGGTAGATTTGTAAATTGATGTTGGCTAAGGCGAAAACAAATTCGCTGCCGGTAAATTTTTACTGCACTGCAGTGGCAATACATAGAATGCTTCAATAGTCGGTTTTTAGTAACGCCTACTGAGTGATATTCACTTCTCACCCCAACCGTACAATGTGATCTTCCTGTCAATCATTATATGATAGTTTTTGTATATGTCCATTCTCATCTAATTGGACTCCATGGATTTTCATGAATTTTCTTTTAAATTTCGTTCTTTTAGAATGATTTGTCATCAATCACATTGGCTATATGCTCTTGTTTTTTTTTTTCTCTTCTGAAAAGTAATATACACCATACATTAACCATAAATTTTCTTTCGTGTATATATGAATGAAAGCAGAATAAAAGAAATTCACAAAGTCATATATTTCTTCAAAGTGATTGATAGGAAAGGTCACATGATACTGTTGAATTGACAAACGAACATCATTGAGTAGTCGGTACTAAGAATTCACTATATGGCCAGCGCAATGAAGTTTGCGGTGGCTACACAGTGTATGTATCGACAAGAGCTGCAGTTGAGTAATTTTTACACTTGCAGAAACAATGTCGAAGAGAAATTGTTTAAGTATTAATGATAAAGTCAAGATTATTCATGATATTGACCAGGGTCTTAAGAAAAAAGATATTGTGGAGAAATATAGCATACCTGCAAGCAGTTTACGATTTTAAAAAATTGAGAATCAATTTTAAATCCAATTGAAGGAGGAGCAAACAAGAAGCGAATTAAGTTGTGTATAAAGCTGTTCTAAAATGGGTGCAAATGATACGTGAAAAGAATATATCAATATCAGGTCCAATAATTAAGCGAAAAGATTGACATTTGCACAGTCCCTTGGACATACAGAATTTAATGCGAGCACTGGGTGGTTAGATAAATTTAAGAAGCACCACAGAATTGTGGAAAAGGTTATTTGGGGAGCAAGTATTAATGTAAGCAAAGAAGATTGCAGCAGTTGGAGGAACAACACCTTAAAGAAGATTTTGGCAGAATATGAATAAACCTAAGGATATGTTGACAAAATGGGTTTATTCTTTAAATTTTTACCTAATGGAACACTTGCTTTAAAGGATAAATGTTTTGGGGGAAAACAAAGCAAAGAAAGAATCGCTGTGCTAATTGGAGCCAATATGACAGGAAGTGAAAAATTAAGACTTTTAGTCATCGGAAAATCAAAAAACCCAAGATGTTTTAGAGGCACAAAATCTTTGGAAGTTGACTATACCTTTAATAAAAAAGCATGGATGACAAGTGATATTTTCAAAGATTGGATATTAAAACTAGACAAGCATATAACAAAAGAAAAAAGAAAAATCTTGTTGATTACTGACAACTGTCTGGCACATTCTGTCAGTATTTCTGCTAAACTTAAAAGTTTGAAGTTGTTTTTACCACCAAATGTAACATCAAAACTCCAGCCAATGGACCAAGGCATTATTAAAAAATTTTAAATTTCATTATTAAAAGAGAATAATAATGAATATTTTCATTGCATTACAAGAAAATAGAAACTTGGAGGTTACAGTTAACCTTAGAGATTGCATCTCTGAACTGCCAAAATTTTGGACAAACAATGTCACTGAATACACTATTCAAAATTATTTTTCAAAAGCGGGATTTGCATTGAATAAAGAAGTCGAACGACAACTGAACGAACATGATTAACTACCTCTTTCACAACTGAAAAACTTTCGGACATTATTAGAATTGTCCGGAAACATCGAAAATGAAATGACACTGGATGGTTATGTTTATGTAGATCAAGATCTGGCTACAACAGAACATCCAGAAAGATGAAATACTGCTGAGCATTAGACAGTGTGATAATGAAGAAATTAATGATGACACTGAAGTTTAACCTAGACAAATGCAAAGTACTGCATATGGGTAGAAGTAACCCCAGAGAAACGTACCTACTGTGTGGTACTACACTTAAGGTGGTAGAAAATGAAAAAGAGCTGGGAGTAATTGTGCAGTCAGATATGAAGTTTTCTGAGCAATGCAGACAGGCTGCCAGGGCAGGTCATGGGGTTTTGTCAATGATATATAGGAATTTTGCTAGCAGGGAGAAGGAGGTGATTGTCCCTCTGTATAAGGCAATGGTCAGGCCGGGCCATGAGTACTGCGTACAGGTCTGGATGCCTCATTTTAGGAAGGATGTAAATTTGCTTGAGCATGTACAGAGAAGGGCAACAAGATTGGTGATGGGAATGAAGGGATCCTTTTACCAAGAGAGGCTTAAGTTCTGCAAATTGCAGTGGCTGGAGACTAGGAACCTGCACGGTGATCTGATTGAGATGTATAAGGCCTTGAATGGGTTGGGAACGCTGAATTCTATTGGGATCCTTCCGCTTGTTCAGATTACGAACCCAAGGGGGCATAAATTCAAATTAAGAAAAGACAGATGTAGAATACATGTGCGGAAATTTGCCTTTAGCCAGTGGGTGGTTAATTGCTGGAACAAACTTCCATCTGTTGTGGAAGTTGATAGGTTAAATAAATTTAAGGAGGAACTGGACAGGCATTTGGAGGGAATGGTGTGATTTTTTTTTTTTGGCTGATGCTGCAAGTGTATGAAGCTCATACACTTGCTTTCTTGCATCACATGCCACTACTACTACTATCAGAACAACCCGTAGAAAAGCTAACTTGCAAAGAAATGATTCACGCTTTTAAAACGGTTCGTCTGAGTCTACAGTTTTATGAAAATGTTCCTGATAATGTTTTCAATGCTATGAATAAATGTGAGGTTTTCTTTGAGAATCAAACATTTTTTAATTGTACTGTGCAAACGAAAATTACTGATTTTTTTTTAAATTTGTGATACTTACTGGCAAAAATTTTGTAAACGTAATTTAAATAAGTTTTGTTTTTGAAATAAAATACATTAAAAATAAATGTAGATTCATTTTTTAATTAGATAACAATTTCCAATAAAAAAGATATTCTCTGTATAACGAAATTTCTCTATAACAAATTTTTTTGCTGAATTTATTGAATTCATTCGTTATAGGGAAGTTTGACTGCATATTTTTTTTTTTTTTTTTTTTTGATTTGGTAGTTGTTGGCGCATCGGCTTCTGTGGCCATATTGCACCTCCCAAGGTTTTTGCAGTACTTTGATCCAAGCCCGAGGCGGGAATCGAACCCGCGACCTTTGGGTTGCCGGGCAGGTACCTGACTGCATATCTATATATATATATATATAGATATATATATATATATATATATATATATATTTTTTTTTTTTTTTTGGATTTACTGGATGACTGCTTTCTACAGCAGCATATTAGAGAAGCAACAATCTTGATCTGATTATCAGCAATAATTCTTCGTCCATTTAGAACTTGCACATAAAACACCCTCTGGGTGGCAATAATCACAGTACTAATGTTAGATTTACTTAAAGACATAACTACTGTCAAGAGTAAGTGAAGTGTGTTTGCTTTAAAGTCCTAAGCAGGCGCTAATATAACATAGCCTTTGTAAAATTTTCGTAGGTGTTTCTTTGGCTTAGATAAATTTCGTTGGATATGTAATTATGTAAATAGTAGGCACTGCCCATGGAGTAAGTTACATATAGCTTACTCGCATTAAAAACTTGTATCTATATTTGCTCCATGGGTAGGAACTTATTCTGTAAACTTCTATTATTACTTCGAGAGAGATACTTATTTGACGGCTTTTCTATGTGTAATACTATACAGTATATTAAATAACAGCAGAGGGCGCTGTATGTAATTATACTTATTTTATCACTTAACTTAACTATTACATTTCCTGGGGGGGGGCTGCGACGGTAGTTATATATGCTACACGTGCCAATACATGTGGTTTTCTAGTATCTTGGCCATACGGTGGTAAGCATTCTAATTTTAATCTTAAAGCATTCTAACCAGGATACCTTACTATAAGGTTACATCCTATGTTAATTATTTTGCTTTTTCTTTGCTGTTTAACTTTCACTTTCTTATCCCTATCTTTTCATACCTCATGAACTATTAGAGTATTCGAGGGGGATTGAGGTACTATATCTATTCTTATACCTTTTTCCGTTCGCCTTTGTTAGCTATAGCTCACACTGTTTAGACATTTTTGATTAGACTACCGTGACAGCATTTACTATCAACTACGCACATATGCCTAACAATAATTATAGCTCTTTCTATAATTTTAATTTAATTTAAAATTTTGGCTATCTGTCGGGCTAACAGTCATCTTGCCAGTTTACTGCTAAATTTGGGATTAATTAGCAAATTTTATTACTACCTTTTGGCTCTAACTTACTACAAAATTTTATACTTTTGGCTCTAACTACTACAAATTTTATTCTTTTGGCTCTAACTTAATACTATTTTACGTATATTTGGACATAGTTATGCTGGACGATGACTACAGAAACGGATAGCTCGTTAATTATGGTTGATACATTGTAAGGGTTAGCCCTCGAAAAAGTCCCTTGCAATGTATCTTATTGCCATAACTAACATTTTAATGGTATTTTTATATATGTTTATAATTTATTGTTTATGTCATGGCATAGATTGATTTTTTCCAGGTCACGTTGGGTACCCGCCATGGTTTATGGTTTACCTGATAAGCTAGTATATCATATTTTACCTTTAAAAAACTCTTACCATTATTAACTTAACTCATATATATATATACACACATACAGTCAAACTTCCCTATAACATTTATATATATATAAATATATCATATGTAGAAAGTGTGAAGAAGAAGATTTTTGTTTAAACCTATTGAATCTACGGTATACACCAGAAGTGAACTCGACTAAATGGATAAGGAATGTAGCGATATATGGTAGGATGAGGCGATCAGGTAAGATATGAAAAAGAAAAAGACAGATAGTTGGCAAGAAATTAAAAATAAGAAATGAAAAGGCGACCAAAAATAAGATTACCTTTCAGTGTTTTTCACAGTTTCATTATTTTTTTATTAGAGACCATCCACTGAAATTATGAGAAAGATGGCAATGTTCTTGCTTCTGTTTCCGACATGTTCTGTATGCTATGGTACACATGTAGAGAATGAAATTTTGTGGCAAGAATAAAATTTAATAAATTGTGCCAATAAATGTAATTATGTTACATAGGGCACACAGATCATGGATGACCTTACAGAAGCAAGTAAAAATATTGTAATGTAGTATATGCAAGAAGAAAGGGACTTACTGTTACCTTGTAAGACTGTAACTGACCAAATGACCAAGACAGTGGCATGCCAGTTTATTTATGTGTAGGTACGCTAGTGGCTCTTAGTGTTAGAAAATGTTGTGGGGGAAAAAAAAATTATGGTATGGTGTCTGTTTAAATTGAAATGCAATATGTGGTAATGAACGCTGTTAAATTCATGGTGCCCAAACTGCCCAGGATAGTTGAGAGATATAATAACATTCAAAGTAGCAGTGAAAAGCAGCTAAACTTTGTTAAGGCAAAAAATAGATTGGGTAAAGTAAGAAGGTAGTATCCCGCATATTGTGTTTGCTAAACTAATGGCTCACAAGACATAAGAAGTAGGGGCAAGTAAAGCAGAAAGATGAATGAAGTAAAGATAAGTAGTTGGGCTTGGGTAGTTCGTGGTTGCAGACCTGTTTCTATAGTTAGGACCCTGAACCAAAGGTCTGGGAGTGAGTACATCATGTATTTAAGGTCAGTTGTGTGAGTGAGAAAAATATATGGTAGGCAGATAATGAAATGAAAATAAAATTTAATTAGATTATATGCATGGTTAATACACTGTGTTAAGCCAATTGGTAGGTACAGGTTTTCTAAGCTGTAAGCCACCACAGAGGCCTAGTGTATTGTATCTACACTATTTACAAACTTGGTGTAAATGGGGTTTTTGTCATCAATTATTGATTATGCTGTCTATAGTGATGTCCCATAGTTTTTTTTTGGTTATTTCCTTATTGCTGCAGATGGTTGCTATTCTGATGCTTTGCGCTAATAGAGGAGTTCATGCCAACTAGCTTTGTGCTAGTTGGCATGCACTCCTCTAGATATATTGGAATGCCACTGTGTGAGGTTGACTATATTAAAATTAAATGCATCTCGTTTGTTGTGCCGGTTGATGGTAGCTTTGTTGTTTATTACTGTAATTTCAAGATCCAGAAAATAGGCTGTAGTATCATTGTTGTTTTTTTCCAGTTTGAGTTCATTAGGGTATAAGTGCCCATATTCCTTGATGAAGTTTAGGCAGTTAATAACTATGAGGTCATCTATATATCTGTAGAAGTTATGGTCCTGTGAAAATGAGTTTTCAGACCAATATAGATATAGGTTAGCTATTATGCATAAAGCAGGACTTCCCATAGGTGTTCTGTTAGTTTGTAAATATACTGTCTTGCCGTCGTATACAAAGTTATTGGCGATACATAAGTTCACTAGGTTGTTCCAGTAATTGGTATTGCGGGTTATATTCTCTCTCTCTCTATATTTTGCATATATATATATCTTTGAGTACTGTTTTTAGCTTGGTTTGGTTAATACTTGTAAATAAGCTGTGGAGGTCAAAAGTTTGTATACTGGAAATATTGTTATTCTGTAAGGATTTTAATACTGGTAGGTTGTTGCCTATAATTCTGCTATTTTGTATGATGTTTAACAAGGGTTGCAGTAGCTGTTCAAGAGTTTTGCCTGGTTTGTGTACATAACTATTCTTTCAGGACGTTATAAATCTGAATCCTAGGTTTTAATGTAATTTTGGAATGAAGTATATATATATATGGCAGACTGTAATTGCTAATGTTCAGTTTAAATTTTTTGTTAAAGGCTATAAGTTTCTTTGTAATAATATTGCAGAAACTGGATATGGGTTTTTGTGTGTTGCTGGAGTTAATTCAGTTCTCAAAGTGTGTGCATAAAATGTTTTGCAAATAAAGGCATAGTTATTTTATGCTTTATTTACTGGTGTAATTGATGGAAGTCTTTATGTATCTCTAGCAGTTTTTGTTTTAGTTTAGCTAGGTTATAGTAGCTCAATTTGTACTGGCTATATCTATTTGAACTTAGTGATGTAAATTTATGTTTTAATAGCGTGAATGTATTGCTAATCCACATATGGTATGCCTCTATCTGCTAGTCGAAAACAGTAGTTTAATAGGTCTTGATATAGCTGTTTCTTGAAAGTAGTTTGATTTATTTTGTTACATGGTCTGAATTTAAATCCTTGGGCTAGTATATATCTGTGTGTTGGGTCTGCAACGATACTTAAATTTCCTGTGATGATGTGCCCGTGGTCAGGATCAATATATTGTTGCATATTACTATGTTTGCAGATGCAGTCATTAATGTCTGTGTTTTAGGATATTAAACACTGCAATGTAATCTTATTTTGGTCGCCTTTTCATTTCTTATTTTTATTTTTAATTTCTTGCCAACTATCTGTCTCTTTTTCATATCTTACCTGGTTATCGCTACATTCCTTATCTATTTAGTCGAGTTCACTTCTGATGTATACCATAGATTCAATGGGTTTAAACAAAAAATCTTCTTCACACTTCTACATACGATATATTTATATATACAAATTTTGTATACATACACACACACATTATGATTATTTATTTGGATAATTATCCAGACCCAGGACTGAGGTTTTGATCCTTTTTGGGATCTTGTTGGTGGGCAGGTAGGCATTGTGAAAAGCCTGAACAACATATATATATCCACAATATGCAAGATGGTGCAGTGAGTGAGATACATATAGTTAACTTTAGAACAAAGGCCTTAAGAACTGAAAGCTATGACATGTCATTATACATTTCAGTGCACCAAGTAGCATTGTGTTTTCTCACAGCTATATATAAAAAGAGGCTATGCCCAACATTGACATTTTATAGCTTTCATCCTAAACTGAACTATGTTTGCTTCACTTACTGCACCATCTCACATCTCACATATTGTGAATATATCTATATCTTGTCAGGTCTTTCAGAGTGCCTACGATGAGATCCCAAAAAGGATCAAAAATGCCACTACCCAGGTATTTTTAGTGGCTTTTTATTTAAAGCATAGTCTTTAAATAAAAAGTAATATACTTCTTCATTGGAACAGTGCCTTTTATTTAGAGAAGTATAATAACAAGGTAAACTTGTGGGTTTACCTTGTTATTATACTTTGAAAGTTATAAAAGAGATGAAAGTTATAAAATGTCATTGTAGATGTCAGGCGTAGCCTCTTTCTGTATAATGCTGTGAGCAAACTTAGTTTGCTACTTAATCTAATGAGGCCTGATGTAGCCCAGTAGTTAGGAGTGAGATTGCAGTAGCATGTGCTATGAGTGAACTGTGGTTCAATCCTATGACTGCTAAATATGATTAATGATTGTATTCGTGATTTATTATAAACTCCTCTGACGTGGTGATCATGCTGGAGTATAAACAAATACATTTTGTAATACTTATTTCCTCCCAGATTTTTATTAAAAATTGAAATGCAAACGTATTTCATGCTCTGCGATTTAATGAAACACCAATGTACTTGAGATCGTAGTATGCTGTCAACATTCTTTTAATGCTATTAATTAGATTTTAATAATAGTTGAAAGATAACACACATTTAGGCCCGACATAGCTAAGTGGTCATTTTAAAGAGTGCAGTAGTACACACTTTTTGAGTAGACTATGATTCAGGCCTGCATGATTACTAATTATGATTATTGGTTGTATTCATGATTTTTTGTAAACTTCTCTGATCTGGTAGCCATACGTATAAACAAATATATATATTTTTTTACACATTTCTGCCGTGATTAACACATTAAACAAATAGTAAAATTTGTGATTTATATATTTAGTAAACTGATAATAAAAAGTGTACTCCTCAGAAAAGCAACATAATTTATGTGAAAACCGAGAAAATTTCATTTCTGCATATTGCCCGTTCATTCCTCCAATCAGCACATCGCAATGAAAGTAATATCGAATGCTTCAGTTACAACATACAGTCAGTCCTCGTATAACACGTGTTTACACTACACGAATTCGATCATGCACGATTTATAAATAGGGGAACGATATCTTATATAACACGAACTGAATTCGCTTATGCACGATTCGCCTTTGTGTTTATAAGAAATGGCAGTTGAACGCGGAATCACCCCAACTGAATGCAACACGATAGGAATGAAGAGAAGATTCTGAAAATGTATTTGTTTTTTATATCAGTGAAGGGGAAACACATTTCACCATAATAACGTAAAAACCAACACAATTCCAGTTATCGGTATAATCGCAAATGCAATTAGATCGAGTTTACTACCAGTTTATAATAGATTCCACTAGCAGAAACGCAACTGGAAATTGTTTTTATTGTTTTATGGTAGTAACTCCCAGAAATGTGCTTTAATAAAATGTGAGGTGTTAATAGTGTATCTCTGCCTTTACAGTGTTGTTTATTCAGTTGCTACACGCGCCCAGCTTTGTTTATGTGTATCAAACGTGCCTCCTCGTTTTGTAATTGTGCTTTATTCTCTAAAAATGAGTAAAATACTTAAAAGGTGTGAAAAGGAAGCGTCCTGGTGAAGACACTGCAGATTCACAGAGAAAAACAAAAGCAATATCGATAAACAGAGGCGGACTGGGTCAAAAATTCTTACCTGGGAAAATTTATAGTGGCCTCATACTATGGTTTATGGCCAAAATCACACCGGCTTCCGGCCCACTGGGGTTTCCCCGGTAAGGCTTGTGGCCAGTCCGCCTCTGTCGATAGAGAAAAAATATGAAATTGTGAAACGCTTTGAGCGAAATGAAAGACCTTGTAATATTGCACGTGCTACAGATCTAAATGAGGCAACGCCGAGAATTACAAAGAATGCAGAGAAAATAAAAACAACTTTGAGTTGTTCCTGCTATCAAAATGGAGATGGAACGGCTGTCATCTGTTTGGATAGAAAATCAAACAAAAAGTTTGCTTAGGATAAAAGCAAAAGCATTAGCAATATTTTATTACGTAATAGTCGTAATAAAATACTTAGGTATTTTATTACGATTATTTATTGTGTTTGGTAATGTTTTGGTTACAAATGTGTGTTCAATCTAGGATGGTCGGCACCTAACCCTATTTTTCCCATAGGGCCTGTTGTTTATATTGCACGATTTTGCATTGCATGAGGGTTTCTAGGAACACAACTATCGTGCTATACGAGGACTGACTGTACTGTATATGGATAGCCTATGTGAAAAAAAAAAGTAATGATAATTGTCAGATTTCTATTTGTTTGATTTTTATGGAATTTTAGAATTGTGTGACAGATCTTTCTAAAAGAGCTAAATGTAAAATTTTATGAAAATCTATCTATTGAGAGTAGGGTTGCTACATGTGGACAGACAGACAAACATGGTGAATACAATAAGCAATTTATATATATATATATATATATATATATAAAACTTCACACACACCACTTTTCTACTGTGCCACATGGTGTGTTTGTAAAGCTACTCTGCAGTGATATCACTGTTGGTTGTCCCTTGACAACTCTGCTACTCCAGCATAAATTTCTTCACCGGTGTTTCTGGTATCCATTTTCCCCCTTCTTGGTTTCACATAAACAGCTCATTTTCTCACCCTTTGCAGTGACAGCTTGCTGTGCCACTAGACCTTGTTGAAGGTGTTTTTTGATAGTGGTATTCCTGAATCTGTTGGTATATTACAAGAATTTTCATAGTACAGCTACACAAGCAGAGCATGTCTTGGTCAGGGGGGGCCTATTTTGCACTATCTTCACAATGTGCCTATATCTGTAATAGCTCAACAGCATGCTTTTATATGTGTAGATGAGTATGCATATAAAACAGGCTTTCATAATTATAAAGTTTTTTTTTTTTTTTTTTTTTAATCTACAAAAAAGCATAATGAAAATTAACTCACTATAAGATATCGACCCTAACTGCATGTTTTGTACCCTTTTCTTACTAACTTGATCCCTTGATATAGGCATTGGAAGGTCTCATGAATAGAGAGAACTATATTGTAAAAATAAAAAATATGGTAAAGGAGTCACTGGAGTGAGCTTTTGAGAAAATTACCTTAGATTGGATTCTGACTTGTAGGAAAGAAGAGATTGTAGAAGTGACTTAAAATAGAATTGCAAACCAAAAATTTCACTATAACCCAGGAAGTTATCAGAAAGATGTTGAGCCATACACAATGGATTGAAAAAGTTGACATTGGTGGAAGGAGCTGGTAAAGACAGAAAAATGTCATCCTAAGAGCTGAAGTGGGGTAGTTTGAAAGAAAAGGAAAGAGTGTGGCTGAGGAGCTCCTCCCTGTCCTGCTGAGCAGTGACATCATTGAATGACATTGATGCATCTATGAGGGGATCAGTGTCAGTGCTGACATTGAAGGACACTAATGCAGCTTGTGAGGGGAGTGATCACTAATATGAACAGATATTAACCCTGTGGATGGGTCAGAGTTAGTATGAATGACATCTCAGAATCCATTGGAGCTGTTCCCTCCCCCTTCCTGCCCACAGTGCTGTTTTCTTACTAGCTTGAAAGGTATTTTTTTAAATTAGATTTATTTCATTCAAGAAATGTTTGATTTGCTGCACTTTTATTTGGTATCATTAAGATTGATTCATTGTATTAATTTATTGTGCTTGTGGGGTTCCCACCCCAGTAGAGATGGTTTTTGTTACCTTTCTTTAGTAAGAGTTTTTTTCCCTCCTCTTCTTTTTAGTGTTAATCAAGATTTCCATTCTGCCCAAAATCAAATGGTTTTGCCCACCTGGTTTAAAAAGACATTGTCTAATATTTTCTGATATTCCTTACTTTTTATTCTCATCAGTGAAGAGCTGGATATAACAGAAACACCTGAAGTTCAGACTGTGTTAGACAACTTCTTTTTAAACCAGATGGGTACAACTATCTGATTCTGGGTAGAATGGAAATATTGACTAACATTAAAATAAACAGTAGCATTTTTTAAAATATAATGGTCAATAGTCATTCTGTCGTAGCCCAAGTTTAATTGATGTTCCTATTGATTAGTGTGTCTCATCCTTGCTATCTCATTATATACAAGTTTCAAGACAATCAAACTTGCATGTGTTTCTTTTGAAGTTGGCTATACTATATGATGGTAAACCTAATGAAAACTGGCATGTAAGACTTCAGTTTAAAGAACCGATACATATTTCAAATATTAATCTTTGACATGTCTTCCAAATTGTTACTACACTTTTCTCCCCTCCTTGTGACAATTTCTTTCAATGTTGGAGAAAATGGTCTTTGTCAAAATCCAGCAATTACATACAGTGCACTCTGGAAAACTTACATTAATTGCATATTTATGCTAATGGTTCACAACAGATAAAGCAGAAATTGTAATCTCTACAGATTCCTCTCAAGTGTTGTTTCTGCTGGTCAGACTAATTTGCCACTTTCAAATGCACAATCTGGTGACCATCTTTTGGTGGATACTGGGTCTAGCTGGAATTCCAATATAATATCAAAATAAAGAATAGCATTAAAAAGTGAGAAGTTTCTTTCCATTATTCAAAACATATCAAGTAGTATATGAATGCAACAGTATGCCTGCTCATATGAATTTTTTTAGCAACTTGCTGTACACAACTAGGTTACTACTACAAAAAAAAAAAAAAAAAAACCTGCTTTGATTACTACAGAGATAGGTGTATCTCTCTACTATTCAAAGGAAAATAGCATTGTAAATAGTAATAGATGAATAAAGAAAAGAATACATTATCTGAATTATAACATTTGTGCATCTGTTATTCTCTCTTTCTTTCTTTCTTTCTCTCTATCCCCTCTCCAGCTTTATATAAAAGCCGAGAAGAATTATGGTGATTACTTGTATGCTGACTCATCTAGTGATGACTTGAGTTCTGAATCACTACCTCTTTCACCTGTGTAAGTAAATTTTGATGATCATTTTGCTACGTGCACATATAAAGCTTAAAAAAAATATAGTATTTTGTTTTAGCTTTTAATTTCTTGGAAATCTGCTGAAAAAGTGAAACAGAAATCAAAAACAAATCTCCCTGCCTGCCTCTCTCTAAATTTGAACCACACTCAGTTTCCCGTCACCACCAAATACAGAGGATGCGGAAAGGTCAGGGAATGACCACCGCATATCCCGGAGCAATATGGCCTTAATTGCTAATGCTCCTAAAAACCAAAATAACAACAAACAAACAAGAACTCAGTTTCCCTTAGTATAATTTGGGGGGGAAGTATAGCCCTTTGTTCTGTAATTCATTTATTCTTTTGATCAGCCAAAAGTAAAGTTATTCAACCTTAAACAAAGAAAACTCAACTACCATTTGTTGATAGCTGCATTTTTCAGTTTTAGGAACTAAAGAGAAAACGTCATGTTCAGCTACACATTCTGCTCTTAGAAAGCCAGACTATGTATAGAGGCACCTCCATAGCCAGGTGGGCAGGAGCAGCAGTGCATAGCACATGTTCTTGATTAGACTGGGGTTCGAGCCCGTGAGCCACCAAATACGGAGGATGGGGAAAAGGTCAGGGAATGACCACCGCATATCCCCAGAGCAATATGGCCTTAGTTGCTAATGCTCCTAAAAACCAAATAACAACTACATATATGAATTTTGTGAAAAAGGCTTTAAAAATATCGTGTAAACTATGAATATTCGCTGCTGTTGTAATTGAAACTACAGCAATTAGCGAAACTTCAGAATATTAGCAACTTATAAGAGCTTTGTGTAAAGAGAATGAGTAAAGAGAATACAGTAGTCCCCTCCAGTGCTGACATATTCTGAAGTAGCTGCTTGTTAGCAAAATTGGACTTTTTTTTTTTTTTTTTGGTTTTAACTGTTCTTTCAATACTAAATGGGATATTCACCAATCTCTGTTAAACTTTTTATTGTCCCTAGTACGTGTATGCATGGGGACAGTACATTTATTGGAATTGATTCTCAGAATGTGTAGCTCTTCTAGTACATTCATGGTTGTGAACTGATGTGGAAGGAAAAACATAAATAGTATTTTATTTACAAAAAAATGGTAGTATTCTAAAGTTACATGTGGTTGCAACCCTTCTTTACAGTATTCATGAAAACTTATGTAAATAAAAACTCAGCATCATCATCCACCATTAGCATCTGCTGCAGAATACATTCCTCTCCACTATGACTTGCTTTGTGCCTTTCTTATCTATTGCTACCCTTCTTTGGAGTTTACATCTCACGATAGGAGGGAGTATATGATGAAGAGCCCTGTCGATCAATTCGGCCCTGGAAAGATTGTGCAAAGCTCAAGGGGTAGAATTTTTTTCAGCCTGGTCTGTACTTGTTAACAGGAGAGACTGCTTCTACAGGGATGGGATACACTTAAATAGAAAGGGTGCAAGAATGTTTGCTGATGTTATCGAGGCAGTGTTAGGTGGGTCGGAAAACTGCTAGATTGGGGAGATACAAGGACTAATAGATTAACAGTAGCCACTGTCAGAGGTGAAAGCGATTCTTGCACAGCTTCTATTGGAATGAGCCGCAGCCTGGAAAATAAGATGCAGGATATTTCAGAGACTGCTGGGAATCATTGGGGTACAAGTAAACACATGGATTGTGTTAGGGTAGCTAAGAAAAAGAACAGGTGCATGTATACTTGCATGTACACTGATGCTAGCAGTTTAGTAAATAAATTTGATGAATTTGAGGTATTGCTCAAAACATCAAAGGCAGATATTGTGGGGATTTCAGAGACGTGGTGTCACACAGATATAAGGAATGCAGAACTGGAATTTGGGGAGCACAATGTCTACAGAAGGGATAGACAGGATAGGAAGGGAGGAGGGGTTATGCTATTAGTTAAGAAATACATAAAATCCAAGGAAGTGAAGCCAGTTGACATTGCTGAACAGAGCAGTGTAGAGTCAGTTTGGTGTGACATAAGCATTGGGAGATCAAAATTGAGAGTAGGAGTGTGCTAAAGGCCTAATGACTCTGGTGAGTATAATAAGAAATTGTACAGAGAAATAGAGTGGGCCAGTAAATCAGAGAGTCTTATAATGGGGGATTTTAATTTCCCAGATATTGACTGGAATTTGGGGTCTGGTCACTCACACACTAGAAAGGCTTTTGTGGATTTATTGGATGATTGTTTTCTACATCAGCGTGTTCGGGAGGCAACTAGAGGGAGTAATACTCTTGATTTGATTATCAGTAGTGATTCTTCATGCATTAAGAATTTGCAGGTAAATGAACCACTAGGTGGCAGTGATCACAGTGTGCTGAAGTGGGATTTACTCAAAGAGGTAACTACCATTAGGGGTAAAGGGAAGGGTTATTGCTTTCGTAAAGGCGACTACGATGGACTGAGACAGTATTTAAATTCTGTACGGTGGGACCAACTGATGATGTTACCAACAGCAAATTCAAAATGGGAAGCATTCAAAGAACTTATCTTGGAAGCTACTAGGCTTTACATACCAACTAAGGAATATTGTTCAAGGTTTAGGCCTAAGTGGATATCAGATGAACTAATGAGACATATGGCAGAGAAGAAAAATGCATGGAATACATACAAATTAACACGTGACACAGAAGCCTATGATAGATACAAGTTGATCTGTAACCAAGTTACAAAGGAGGTTAGGCAGGCGAAAACAGACTACGAGAAATCTTTGGCAAGGGATGCAAAGAAAAACAGCAAAGAGTTCTTTACTTATGTAAACTCTAGAAGGAAGGGGATGAATCAGATTGGTCCACTTGATATCGATGGGTCAACTGTTGATGATCCTGCTCAAGTAGCTTAACAAACTAAATGAATATTTTGCATCGACATTCACACATGAGGAGTTATTCAGCGAGGGGAATGCCAGAGTTGTATTCAACTCTGGCAGTAAGCTAGAGAATCTTGTAATAACTGAGAGTCAAGTGGAGGAGATATTGTTGAAGATAAATACAAGAAAGGCACCTGGGGTGAATGGGACCTATCCAGTTATATTAAAGGAGGCAGCAAAGGAAGTAAGCAAACCCTTAGCTATAATTATGAGAGCTTCCTTGGACTCAGGGGAAGTACCCATGGACTGGAGATGTGCAAATGTGACCCCAATTCACAAAGGAGGATCAAAGGGCGACACAAGTAATTATAGACCTGTTAGTTTAACTTCTGTTCCCGGAAAATTAATGGAGGCACTGGTTAAAGAAGCACTGCAGGATCATCTAGACAAGACTTCAGTTATAGCTCAGACACAGCATGGTTTTGTTAAGGGGAAGTCTTGCCTGAACAATTTGATTGGATACTATGATGCAGTCACAAAAGAACTGGATGCAGGGAATAACTTTGATATTATATACTTGGATCTTAGAAAGGCTTTTGATACTGTTGCACATGGAAGACTGCTGCACAAATTGGAGGCAAATTGCTGCTATGGATAAAGGGGTGGTTGAGGGGGAGAAGACAGAGAGTGATAATCAATGGACACTGCTCATCGTGGACTAATGTTAGTGGAGTTCCTCAGGGTTCAGTATTGGGTCCATTATTGTTTTCTGTATTTATAAATGATATTGATGATGGTATATCAAGCTTAATGTCCAAGTTTGGAGATGACACGAAGGTTGGCAGGGTTGTCAAGACACTACTGACACTATGCTACTGCAACAGGATCTGGAAAGGCTGAGCAGATGGGCTGAGAGGTGGCAAATGAAGTTTAACATTGACAAATGTAAAGTACTACATATGGGAAACAGCAACCCCAGAGCAACGTATCAACTCTGTGGTACTACACTGACAGTGGTAGAGAATGAAAGGGACCTGGGGGTGGTTGTGCAGGCAGATATGAAGTTTTCTGAGCAGTGCAGACGGGCTGCAAGAGTAGCTCATGGTGTATTGTCGATGATATATAGGAATTTTTCTAGCAGGGATAAGGAGGTGATTATTCCCTTGTATAAGGCAATGGTCAGGCCACACCTAGAGTACTGTATACAGGTCTGGAGGCCTCATTTCACGAAGGATGTAGAGATGCTGGAACGAGTACAGAGAAGGGCAACAAGATTGGTGAATGGAACAAAGGTGTGCTCTTACGAAGAAAGGCTTAAGTTTTGCAAATTACAGTGTCTGGAGACTAGGCACCAGCGAGGTGATCTGTTAGAGGTGTATAAAGCCTTGAATGGTTTGAGCATGCTCAATGCTGATGGGATTCTTCATCTTGCTCAGAATAATCACCTGAGAGGGCATAAATTCAAATTGAGGAAAGACAGATGTAGGATAGACGTGAGGAAATTTGCCTTTAGCCAGCGGGTGGTTGGTTGGTGGAACAGACTTCCATCCCTTGTCTTGGAGGTTGATAGCCTGAATAAGTTTAAGGCTCAGCTGGACATATTTCGAACGAACAGAGGGGTGAAGTGGTTATATTTTATTTATTTATTTTTTTTTTATTATTTTTTTTTTTTGGCTAATGCTGCATAAGCTTGCTTTCTTGCATCAAATGCCTCTACTAATGCTAATGCTAATACATTCTGGAGCTTCTTCAATCTCCTTTTAGTCCTCTTTGCGTCTCTTGTTTGCTCTGTGCCCACCTGTTGTCCGCCATGTGTCCAGCCAATCTGCATTTGTTTTCTTTCATCTTTTCTATTGTCCGTTATCCTAGTCTTCTTTCTTATCTATTCGTTTTATTATCCTGAATGGTGATTCTGAGAATTATTCTTTTCATTTTTCTCAAGCCATGTAATTGTAGGTAGAATGCATTTGTTAAGTAGTTTTCTTTTTAGACTGATTAGAATAATTCAGTCTCTGAGTATTGTATTGTACTCTATGTGTAATCCCTATCCTGCTGTTATTTATCTGCTATATACTGACTCATATATATATATATATATATATATATATATATATATATATATATTTGAATAATAACATAGTTAGAAAAATTATGAAAATAAATAAGAAAATAAATATAAAGCTATCATTAGAGGCAGCAAATACACAATCCTCCACATGATGCTCAATGCATAATCGATATTAAGTATAACATTAAAATCAAAATTAAAACATATGCCAGTAGTATGGCAAAACTGTTGAGCGAAACTTTAAACATAATAGTTAAATTAACATAAAGATTAAATCAACAGGGAGGGGAAAGTAAAGGTAACAAGACTAAAAATTGCAGCCGAAAGCCTCTGAATAATTTAGAAATTCAGTTAAAAATCCAATTAAAAATAATTCCATTTAAAATTAGAGCCAATTATATAGAATTTAGCGGCACATCCCTGTAAGGTGCCAGTTCCAAGATACGTGAAATATCACCAATAGAGACTAAACAAACTACGAAAATAAAACAAAGTAACAAAAATAATAGACTGACCATTGTGCCCCATTTCGACAGAGGACTATGAGGCCAATAATGGTCGTGGAATCGCTGCATTTCAATTGCTAGACAAATCGTAGAAAAGGCGAACCGATCGAAGGACCAAACCACCTGGTCGAACCACCAGTGCAGAGGATTTGAATAGCGGTGGTCCTTATGGACTGAAAAGTAAACTATAGAACAGACTAGCACTCCAGAGCAGAGCCAAGCCACTGACATAATGTTAATTTATGTTAATTTAACTATTATGTTAAAATTTTTGCTCAATAGTTTTGCCATTTAAACTTAACCAGCTTATATAGGCAGAAAAGTAAAAAGATATAGATGGCGGTATAGGCACAGCATTAGCACGTCAGACCCACTACTACCACCTGATATACATATATTTGAATAATGACATAGTTAGAAAAATTATGAAAATAAAGAAAAGAAAATAAATAAGAAAAATAAATATAAAGCCATCATTAGAGGCAGCAATTAGAGACTGCCTTTCAATGTAAGCCTTATTCAGTAATGACATTATAGTGCTTTTGATTTGGTATTTTGTAAATATTGAATTATCATTCGTGTGGCTCTGCTCTGGAGTGCTAGTCTGGTGCTTGTTAACAGGAGAGACTGTATCTACAGAGATAAGATATGCTTAAATGGAAAGGATCCAAGAATATTTGCTGATGTTATCAAGGCAGTGTTAGATGAGTTAGAAAACTGATAGCCTGTGGGATACAAACTAATAGATTAAGAATGGCCACAGGCAGAAGTGAAGGTGATTCTTGCACTTCAGCAGCCTGGAAAGCAAGGTGTTGGAAGATTTAAAGACCTGCTGGGGATCCTTTTGGAACAAGCAAATATGTATTGTGTGTTAATGTTACTAAGAGTAAAAAAAAAATGCAGGTATAATGTGCACTTTCACCAATGCTAGGAGCACAGTAAATAAAATTTATGAATTTAAAGACCTGATCAATTCATCAAATGCAGACATTGTGGTGATATCAGAGATATAATATCACTCAGATATAATAGATTGAGAATTTGAATATGGGACTACAATGTGTACAGAAAGGAGAGGCTGGACAGTTATGCTCTTAGTTAAGAAGCACATAAAACCTAAGGCAGTGCATCCAGTGTACATAGGTGGGCAGGCCCTCAAGTACCAAGCAATTCAGTGATCAAACAAATTCAAGTGATCTATAAAGTGCCTTCTGTTCAAAAGGTGTATATTAGTTTTTTGTTTAATATCGAGTTTTTCTATTTTTTTATAATCAGCAGTTACTAGTTTTACAAACAGTACACTAGAGCCCAGAAGAGAAAATTACCTTTCTATTTTTTTTTTCCTTTTATTTACTAAAAACTAATCCAACTAATCTTTTCTAGTTTCTTGATCACTGGTAGTAGTAGTAGTAGTAGTAGTAATAGAGGCATGTGATGCAAGAAAGCAAGCATATCAGCTTATGCAGAATCAGCCAAAAAAAAAATAATAATAATTTCACTCAACCATTCCCTCTAAAAGTTTCTCCTCAAATTTATTTAAGCTATCAACTTCCACAACGACAGATGGAATTTTGTTCCAGCAATTAACCACCCACTGGCTAAAGGCAAATTTCTACACATCTATTCTGCAACTGTCTTTCCTCAGTTTGAATTTATGCCCCCTCAGGTTCATAATCTGAGCAAGCAGAAGAATCCCATCAGAATTCAGCGTGCTCAACCCATTCAAGGCCTTATAAACCTCATTGAGATCACCTCACAGGTGCCTAGGTCTCCAGCTGCTGCAATTTGCAGAACTTAAGCCTTTCTTGGTAAGAGGACATCTTCGTTCCGCTCACCAATCTTGTTTCCCTTCTCTGTACATGCTCAAGCAACTCTACATCCTAAAATGAAGCCTCCAGACCTGCACGCAGTACTCAAGGCGTGGCCTAACCATTGCCTTATACAAAATGATAATCACCTCCTTTTCCCTGCTAGCAAAATTCCTGTATATCATTGACAATAGCCCATGACCTGCTCTGGCAGCATGTCTGCATTGCTCAGAAAACTTCATATCTGACCGCACAATCACTCCTGGGTCTCTTTCATTTTCTACCACCCTAAGTGTAGTAAAAAAACACAGTTGGTACTTTCCTCTGGGGTTACTTCTATTCATATGCAGTACTTTGCATTTGTCAATGTTAAACTTCAGTTGGCTCTTCTCAGCCCATCTTCCCAAATTTTCTAGATCCTGTTGCAGTAGCACACTGCCATTACTGTCATTAACCCTGCCAACCTTTGTATCATCTGCAAACCTAGACACTAAGCCTGATATACCTTCATCAATATCATTGATAAATATACAAAACAAGAGTGGACCCAAAACCGAACCCTGTGGACTCCACTAATAACATTAGTCCACAAAGAGCAGCACCCATTGATTACCACCCTCTGTCTTCTGCCACTCAACCACCCTTTTATCCATTGTAGCAACTTACCCTTAATACCATACTGCTCCAATTTGTACAGCAATCTTCCATGCACAGCAGTGTTAAAATCTTTCCTGAAATCCAAGTACAGTCAGTCCTCGTATATGATCGAATTCAATCATACACGATTTATAAATAGAGGAACGATATCGTATATAACACAAACTGAATTCGCTTATGCACGATTCGCCTTTGTGTTTACAAGAAATAGCAGTCAAATGCAGAATCACCCCAACTGAACGTAACACGATAGCAATGAATGAAGATTCTGGAAATGTAGTTGTTTTTATATCAGTGAAGGGGAAATGCTTTTCGCCATAATAACGTAAAAACCCACACAATTCCAGCTATCAGTTTTAACGCAAATGCAATTAGATCGAGTTTACTACCAGTTTATAACAGATTCCATTAGCAGAAACGCAACTGGAAATTGTTTTTATTGTTTTATGGTAGTAACCCCCAGAAATGTGCTTTAGTAAAATGTGAGTTAGTGAGGTGTTAGTGTGTCTCTCCCTTTACGGTGTTGTTTATTCAGTTGCTACACACACACACACACACACACACACACACACACACACACACACACACAGCTTTGTTTATGTGTATCAAGCGTGCCTCCTCATTTTGTAATTGTGCTTTATTCCCTAAAAATGAGTAAAATACTTAAAAGGTGTGAAAAGGAAGCGTCCTGGTGAAGACACTACAGATTCAGAGAGAAAAAGAAAAGCAATATCAATAAACAGAGGCGGACTGAGTCAAAAATTCTTACCCGGAAAAATTTGTAGTGGCCTCATTCTAGCGTTTATGGCCAAAATCACACCGGCCCACTGGGGTTTCCCTGGTAAAGCTTATGGCCAGTCCGCCTCTGTTGATAGAGAAAAAATATGAAATTTTGAAACACTTTGAGCGAAATTAAGGCCATGTGATATTGCATGTGCTACTGGCCTAAATGAGGCAATGCCAAGAATTAGAAAGAATGCAGAGAAAATAAAAAGAACTCATTGCAGAAACAACTCAAAGTGTAATTAAAATTCATTAAATCAAGACAAAGAATTGGAAGAGATGGAACGGCTGTCATCTGTTTGAATAGAAAATCAAACAAAAAAAACAAGTTTGATTACAATAGAAGCAAAAGCATTAGCAATATTTTATTGCGTAATAGTCGTAATAAAATACTTACGTATTTTATTACGATTATTTATTGTGTTTGGTAATGTTTTGGTTAGAAATGTGTGTTTAATCTTGGTCGGCACCTAACCCTATCTTTCCCATAGGACCTGTTATTTATATTGCACGATGATTTCTAGGAACACAACTATCATGCTGTACAAGGACTGACTGTACAGTAAACCCCTGCTATTCGCAGGGGTTACGTTCTTGAGAAATGCCACAAATACTGAATTATGGCTCCCATAGTAATAAAAGGGTTCCGTTCCAAAGTATGAAATATATAAGAAAAACTAGTCTAAAATTTTGTCTATGTATGTATTATATGTACCTTCATAATATGACTATGTACATAGACAGTACATAGTGAAATACAAGCATAAGGCATTGAAATGAAAATAAGAAACAATTTAATATTAAATGTAATATTTATTATAAATTTCAAACAAATCTTTCAAACCAGCTCCTTTGCTAGCTGAAAAAACTTATCCCACCAGTGCTATCATCAGTTTCGCTAAAGTGTTGATAAAGGTGTTTTGCCTTTTCACGAATGATGAGTGAAATTAACAGAATTTTATTTTGAGTTTGGTCTTCTATCCACAGATTTAAAGCTTTTTTCATTTTTTCTTATTTAACATCACGAGTTACAGACCAAATTTTTGAAGCAATTAGCGTGTTTTCACGGACACTATGGCGGATTTTTTCTTCCGATTTCTTGATAGATCATACCGTTGACTCTTTGATTTTGTTTTACCACTGACGAGACACTTTCACCATTAGAAATTTTATCTAATAACTCAATTTTACCCGCTAATGTCATCACCTTTGATCTTTTCACAATTCTTTTGTTATTCGTAGCCAAATTTTTGTCGCAGTTAGAAAAGAACTTGTTCACATTAAAATCACTTTCTTTTAACCGTCAACACACTCGAAAAAGTCTGTTTACGCTAACACACTGCAAAACTGTAGTTTTTTCACTTTTGTAACCATATCAATTTATAAATTGATAAATTTATTCAATTTATAAGCATAACAATTAAAAGCAAACGACGAAACCATCCATGTCAAGCACATAACACATACTGAACAAGGATTAGCTGGGAACATCCATGCTCGCGATTTTGTCACCCCTTTCCCCCCACCCACTGAGCACTGTTTTGACCGGGAAAGATGATTTTAACCACGCCCATGTTTTTTTATGGCGGAAAATGTTCAATGCGCTTTAAAATTCACATTTTTTTTTAGGTTTCATTTTATACTAAATCAGCAACCATGAATACGTGAACCGCGAATACAGATACCGTGAATAGCGGGGGTTTACTGTATGTGATATCAGAATTATCTTTTCCATCTAGTTCCTTTGTAACCACATCATAGTATCAAATTTGTCAGACAAGACTTTCCCTTAACAAACCCATGCTGTGTCTGAATTATTATTGCAGTCTTGTCGAGATGATCCTGCAATGCATCTTTAACCAGTGACTCCATTATTTTACCAGAACAGAAATTAAACTAACTGGTCTGTGATTACTCTTGTCACCCTTAGATCCCACCTTTGTGAATTGGGGATACATTTGCACATCTCCAGTCCGTGGGGACCTCCCCTGAGTCCAAGGATGCTCTCATAATTATGGCTAAGGATTTGCTTAGTTCCTTTGCCACCTCCTTCAATATAACTGAATAGATCTCATCAACCCCAGGTGCCTTTCTTATGTTTAACTTCAACAATTTCTCCTACACTTTGCTCTCAGTTATTACAAAATCATTAAGCACCCTGTTACAGTTTGGTAAACTTCTGGCATTTTCCTCTATTAATAACTCCTCATGTGTGAATGTAGTTGCAAAATACTCAGTTTGTCAGCAGTCGAACCATCGATATCAAGTGGAACAGTCTGATTCATCCCCTTCCTTTTAGAGTTTATATAAGTAAAGAAGTCCTTGCTGTTTTTCTTAGCATCCTTTGCCAAAGATTTCTCGTAATCTGCTTTTGCTTGCTTAATCTCCTATGTGACTTGATTACAGGCTAGCTTATATCTGCCATAGGTTTCTGTGTTGCCTGATAATTTATATGCATCCCATGCATTTTTCTTCTCTGCCTCGCGTCTCATTTGTTCATCTGACATCCCTTTAGGCCTGAACCTTGAGCAGTATATCTTAATCTGAGTGAAAAGCTTAGTAGCTTCCACGATTAATTCCTTGAATATTTCCCACTTAGAATTTGCTGTTCGTAACATCATCAGTTGGTTCCACTGTACACAATTTAAAAGCTGTCTGACACCACTGTAGTCACTTTTACGGAAGCAAAAACCCTTCCCGTTAACCCTGATGGTAATTATATCTTTAAGTAAATCCCACATCAGTACACTGTGATCACTGTCACCTAGGGTGCCTCCGTAACCAGGTGGGAAGGAGCAGCAGTGCGTAGCACACGCTTCTTGATTAGACCGAGGTTCTAGCCCGTCACCACCAAATACGGAGGATGCGGAAAGGTCAGGGAATGACCACTGCATATCCCGGAGCAATATGGCCTTAGTTGCTAATGCTCCTAAATAACAAACAAAACAAACAAAAACTGTCACCTAGTGGTTCCTTTATCTACAAATTCTTAATACACGAATAATCACTGCTGATAGCCAGATCAAGAGTATTACCCTCTTTGTTTGTCTCTTGATCATGCTGCTGTAGAAAATAATCATCCAATAAATCCACAAAAGTCTTTCTAGTGTGCGAGTGACCACCCACAAGTTCCAATCAATATCTGGGAAGTTAAAATCCACCATTAGAAGACATTCTGATTTACTGGCCCACTCTATTTCTCTGTGCAAATTTTCATTGTACTCATTTGAGTCATTAGGTTCTAACACACTCCTACTCTTATTTTTGCTTTCGCAGTGCTTATGTCACACCAAACTGACTCAACATTGCACTGTCCATCTATGTCGCTGGATGCACTTTTAGTTGATAGAGATGGTTGGGGCTGTTTATGCCTCCACTTTGCAAGGCTGGAAACTTCTGCAGTAAATCCAGTCCCCAGGGCTAAAGGAGCAGACATGAATACAATTGAATCTCCACCGCTAGAGTTGAAGAGCTCCCAATTTAGATAAAGCCGTTAAACTGACCATGACTACTCTTTCACAAAGAGACTTAAAATTGAAACAAACAAGAGCCACCAGCATTCCTGATAATACACTATTTCTCAACTCAGCCTGTGGGAAAACGTTTCTCTTTTGTCATACAGAGATCTGTAGAGATTGTAGCATGATCACCAAAAATGGAATGGTCCAAAGGCTCCAGTTAGGTGATCTACTGATAGAGGTGACTCAACCCAAACATTCAGAATACTTACTAAAGCTCACATCATGAAGTGAAATCTGAGTTCAAATTTCTTCACATGCCACGCTAAACTCCTCCAAGGGAGTTAGAAGTGAATGGGACCTGTTAAACTGTTCAGAAGAGGAAATTGTCCAAGAGTTATTAGATCAGAAAGTGACACAAGCAAAATGAATAATGAATAAAAAAAGACAGCAACATAATTCCCAATGTGCAATGATCCGGAAGCCTCCTAGAGAGTTACCAATAGGTTCGGTCCAGTGTACTAACTAGCGGCCGTTCTGCGAACACCGTTTTAGAGCTGTACCCTCAAAATGTAAGGAATATTGGATCTCGCCATGATGTTCATCATAACCTCAAAAGTCATCAATCATACTGCATGTTGGAAGAGATGGGGAAGGGTTGACGAGAACTTAGATCTGGAGACTAAACATGGGTTCCACCACTTCAAGCCTCCAATAAGCAAAGTGGTGGTATTGCACTGGTTGATGAGAGTCATCTACCACCTAGTATTGCCTGGTAACACAGAGGGGCATCGTTCCTCCATGTGGTGTGTGCGCCACACCTCTACCCCTGCCTACGTTGGTTCACACCTGGGTGGTCACCCACCATGTGCTTGTGCATGGAGGATATACCCAGGATTACTAACAGTCCCACCATCGTGAAAGTGCAAGCAGAGGATTTTACTGTCACAGACCATTCGGACTTCACCGAAAACTTGAAGTTGAATGCGCTTGAAATCGCATTCAACTCAAACACATATACAGATGAACCCTCACATTGATACACCAGAGTGGAGGATGCATAATACAGGATGCCCAATTACTGTACACAAAGCAGATTATTCATGATAGAGGAGTTTTGTGGGTGATTTTATCACAGTGAATCCTGATTTTACATAATGTTTTGCTAATAGACCTCTCAACATAAGGCACCTCTACATGTTGAGGGAGCATCATCCAGTGATGCTGCTGCTCCAGATTAGCATCACTGGGATCTAGAACCCATTGACTAGGTTTTGGGCTAACATCAGAGGAATTCAGCATGTTTGCTGTGTATTGATTTCCATAGAAACTTGGAAGAGGTGGGAATCCTGTTTGTTAAGGGACAAATAAAAAACTTTAACGGCCACTTTTACCCCTGCTTTAGCAAGATAGGAGATCCTGGCATGGTTTGCCCATGGGGAATTAGCTAGTGGGTTCACCTGCAAGAGTCAGTCACATTGATGCTATGTCCCTACCCTCCTAGTGTGAGGGAGAGAGTTTAGGCTGGTGGTGGTTCAGGCTTATGTGTATGGTGCTTGGTTAGCCCTGGAATTCTATTCCCGGAAGCATATATTGTTTTACAGGCAGTGGTCATCCCTTTGGGCTCCATGGTTTTGGGCTTCAGAGCCAAGGCACTGAAACAAAATAAAAATCTCATGAATGCCACTTCAAAAAATTTTGTCCAGAATGGACGTATCAAGAGCTACACTATGCTTTCTGATAATTAGCATTAGCATTAGTAGAGGCATTTGGTTCAAGAAAGCAAGCTTATGCAGCATCAGCCAAAAAAAAAAAAAAAAAAAAAACCACTTCCACTTCACCCCTCTGTTCGTTCAAAATACCTGTCCAGCTGAGCCTTAAACTTATTTAGACTATCAACTTCCACGACAAGGGATGGAAATCTGTTCCACCAACCAACCACCCGCTGGCTAAAGGCAAATTTCCACACGTCTATCCTACATCTGTCTTTCCTCAATTTGAATTTATGCCCTCTCAGGTGATTATTCTGAGCGAGAGGAAGAATGCCATCAGCATTGAGCATGCTCAAACCATTCAAGGCTTTATACACCTCTATCAGATCACCTCGCTGGTGCCTAGTCTCCAGACACTGTAATTTGCAAAACTTAAGCCTTTCTTCGTAAGAGCACCCCTTTGTTCCATTCACTAATCTTGTTGCCCTTCTCTGTACTCGTTCCAGCAGCTCTACATCCTTCTTGAAATGAGGCCTCCAGACCTGTATACAGTACTCTAGGTGTGGCCTGACCATTGCCTTATACAAGGGAATAATCACCTCCTTATCCCTGCTAGAAAAATTCCTATATATCATTGACAATACACCATGAGCTACTCTTGCAGCCCGTCTGCACTGCTCTTGTCTGATCCCTTGTCTGATCCTCTAAATGATCCTGCAGTGCTTCTTTAACCAGTGCCTCCATTAATTTTCGTGGAATAGAAGTTAAACTCACAGGTCTATAATTACTTGTGTCAGCCTTTGATCCTCCTTTGTTAATTGGGGTCACATTTGCACTTCTCCAGTCTGTGGGTACCTCCCCTGAGTCCAAGGAAGCTCTCATAATTATGGCTAAGAGTTTGCTTACTTCCTATGCTGCCTCCTTTAATATAACTGGATAGATCCCATCCACCCCGGGTGCCTTTATTGTGTTTATCTTCAACAATTTCTCCTCCACCTTACTCTCTGTTATTACAAGATTCTCTAGCTTACTGCTAGAGTTGAATACACCTCTGGCTTTCCCCTCGCTATATAACTCCTCATGTGTGAATGTCGATGCAAAATATTCATTTAGTTTGTTAGCTACCTGAGCAGGATCATCAACAGTTTCCCATCGATATCAAGTGGACCAATCTGATTCATCCCCTTCCTTCTAGAGTTCACATAAGTAAAGAACTCTTTTCTGTTTTTCTTTGTATCCTTTGCTAAGGATTTTTCGTAGTCTGCCTTTGCCTGCCTAATCTCTTTTGTGACTTGGTTACAGACCAACTTATATCTATCATAGGCTTCCATGTCACCCATTAATTTGTATGTATCCCATGCATTTTTATTCTCTGCCACATGTCTCATTAGTTCATCTGACAACCATTTAGGCCTAAACCTTGAACAATATTTCTTAGTTGGTATGTAAAGCCTGGTAGCCTCCAAGATTAGTTCCTTGAAGTTTAAATTTCTACAATGGAATTGTCGTGGATTCCGTCGAAATAGTGACGACATCAAGGCACTCCTGAGTAAGCATGAGCCTACTTGCTTTTGCTTACAGGAGACGTATTTAAAGACAAATGAGGACCGATACTTGCGTAACTTTTTAGTTATTCGAAAAGACAGAGATGCGGATGGACCTGCCCACAGAGGAGTCACCATCCTTGTGGGTAACCACACCCCATTTCAAGCTACACCACTTACCACCAACTTTGAGGCTCAAGTTACTGTAGGGTTTCTCTTAACTGTTTGTTCCATCTATTTGCCACCTGGGAACGACATACCCCAGGCAGACCTTGATTAGACAATTGCCGCCCCCTTTTTTGTTACTAGGGGATTTTAATGGACACAATACTCTGTGGGGTAGTACCGACATCAATGGAAGGGGTCGTACTATAGAGCACATGCTTGAAAACAATGACCTGGCTCTACTAAATGTTGGACTTAACAATTTTTGCCACATGCCTACCTGTACTTTTACCGCGATCGATCTCTCTATATGCTCTCCCTCTCTCCTTCCTGTGTGTACATGGCAGGTTGAAGACAACATTTATGGCAGTGACCACTTCCCCGTGATATCCACCCTTTGCAAAGGGAGACCATGCCACCCGTCTAGGATGCAATGGTGGAAGATCGGTCACGCTGACTGGAATGCCTTCAAAGATCTAACATCATTTGATATCAACACAGTCAGCAAGGAACCGATTAATGACGCGGTAAAGTACATTACAGACACTGTTGTCCAAGCACCAGCAATTGCAATTCCAAAGACTTCGTCCCGGTTTCCACCATTTCCAAAACCACGGCGGAATTCTAATTGCACTGCAGCAAGAAAGTCTCAAAACAAGGCGTGGTGTATTTTTTGCCGGTACTCCACCGCAGATAATTTAATAACATTCAAACGCGCATGTGCTAAAGCACGTTACGTAAGAAGTCAGAGTCAGAAGGAATCTTGGATCAAATTCACATCTTCTTTCAACCAGGCTTCATCATCTAAGCTTGTCTGGGATAAAGTCCGGAAAATGAAGAGAAAATACACATCACACCCTTCCTCGATCCTGTAGCATAATGGATGTGCAATTGCAGACCAAACTGCAATTGCAAACACTCTTGGGGAGACATTTGCTAAAGTGTCTGCCAAAGCATCTTACCACCCTGAGTTTCTAGCCCTCAAACGAAATGCCGAAAGGAAACATTTGAAATTGCAATCAAAGAACTGTGAAGAATACAGTCAACCCTTCACAGAATGGGAAATGAAAACTGCACTATCACTATCTCAGGCAAGTGCCGTAGGGCCAGATGACATCCATTATGAGATGATTAAACATCTTTCGTCTGAATCTCTGGATCAGTTGCTCTGTTCGTACAACAGAGTTCATCTTGAAGATGAATTTCCGGACTCCTGGCATAAGGCAATCATGCTTGCCTTTTAAAAGCCAGGAAAAGATCCAAAATTTTCGAGTAATTACCGTCCAATTGCTCTGACAAGCTGCTTGTGCAAGATCGTGGAAAGGATGGTGAATGCCCGTCTCGTGGTATTTAGAAGCGAATGATCTCCTTTCCAAAGTTCAATGTGGTTTCCGAAGGAACAGGTCAACACTTGACCATCTTATAAGACTGGAAACATCTATCCGAGATGCTTTCCTTAAACGCAAATGCCTGGTGTCAATTTTCTTTGATATCGAAAAAGTGTATGACACCGCTTGGAGATTTGGAATCTTAAAGGATATCTATGATCTGGGTCTGAGGGGTCATCTAGCCCTCTTCATTAAAAATTTCTTATTGAACCGGTCATTCCAAGTTCGTGTCGGCTCTGTTCTCTCTCAATCTTTTTGTCAAGAGGAAGGAGTCCCCCAAGGGTCAGTGTTAAGTGTTACGCTTTTCGCTATCAAAGTTAATTCTATTACTGAACAACTTCCTCCAACCGTAAATAGCACCCTCTTTGTTGATGATCTTACCATCTTCTGTCAGTCATGTAACATGAGGGTTATTGAACGACAATTGCAGCATGCCATTCGTCATGTCAAAACTTGGGCAATGGCTAATGGTTTCAGGCTGTCACCTCAGAGACCGTCTGCATACACTTTTGTCACAAACGGAACCTTCACCCTGAACCAGAACTCAAAACTCGGACAACATATCATTCCAGTAGTATCTGAGACAAAATTCTTGGGTCTCACATTCGATAAGAAGTTGACATTTTTACCACATATCCATCAACTGCGAACAAAGTGCACGAGGGGATTGAATCTCCTTCGTGCCATCTCCTCAAATAAATGGGGGGCAGACCGATGCACTTTACTCCGCCTTTATCGTGTGCTTGTTCGTTCAAAATTAGACTATGGGTCCCAAGTGTATGCATCGGCTAGAAATAGTGTACTACGGTGGCTAGATCTACTCCACCATCAAGCCATCTGTATAGCTACTGGAGCATTCAGAACATCTCCTGTCCAGAGTTTATACGTGAACCACCATTATTGCTCCGACGAAGGCAATTGTTGCTAAAATATACCTTTAAACTAAAATCTCTGCCAGACAACCCAACATGGACTTGCATTTTTGAGCCACGATGGGAAGCGCTTTATAAAACCCGTCATACTGCTAACCGATCCTTTGGCATCCGTGTCCAAGAGCTTCTCAGAGAGCTCAATATCACAGTAGTCAATGTTGCCCAGTCACCAAGGCATCTACTTCCACCCTGGCATGCTCGCTTACCATCATGTGACTTCTCCATTAAAAGTTGTGGTAAGTCCATAACTCCATCCCTTGTCTACCAACAACTCTATGCTGCCCACCGATCCGATTACTTTGATTTTTTGCCTTTGTTTACCGATGGCTCGAAGTCAGAGTGGTCTGTAGGATCTGCTGCTGTCTTTCGAGATAGTACTATATTTTTTTTTTTTTTTTTTTTTTTTATGAAAACCCCAACACGAAAGGTATCAAAACCTATAGTACTTAGTACCGTGCATGGGTTGAAGGAGAAGTATGGGGGGGGGGGATGCCAGAAACTTTACTCTAGAGACTAAACATGGGTTTCACCATGTTTAGTCGCTAGAGCAAAGTCTGGGAAGATTCCCCACAAATGCAGCATATATACAGCTGAGTTGTATGCTGTAGAGCTAGCCTTGGACCACATTAAAACCCATAAGCACCAAAGATGTATGGTGTACACTGACTCTTCAAGTACACTGCAGGCTTTATCGGGTATGAGGTATAATCCTCGTCTGATTGTGACCCGGATTCAGCAGATGTTACATTCCCTGTTTGAACGTTCATTTGATATCCGTTTCTGCTGGGTCCCAAGCCACATTGGGATCGGGGGAAATGAACTGGCAGATGCTGCGGCCAGATCACCAGAACCACACAACACTTATTGCCTGTTAGTCCCCTATACAGACTACAGGCAGCTAATACAAGATAAATTACATTCCCAATGCAACAATCTTGGCATGAGCGAGTCACAAACAAGCTCTATCAGATAAAGCCTGTAATCCGACACTGGCAGTCTAGTCTGTGTAGGAACCGCAAAGAGGAAGTTGTTCTAGCTCATCTCCGCAGAGGACACAGTCATCTTACACATGCTTTTCTGCTGAGGGCAGATGACTGTCTTATGTGCGAGAACTGCGGCACCATTTTAATTATTCATCACATTTTAACCGTGTGTCCACGTTTTAGACACGAACGTGATTTATATTTTACCATTTTTAGTTATCCGGCTGAGCCTTATACACTCAGTCAGATTTTATCCGACAATGACCACGTGTCTTCTGTTTTTAGCTTTTTAAAATCAATAAACGTTTTTGCTCGTATATAAAATTTACATTTTATTGTGATTTTCTATTGATTTATCTTTTATACCTTTTATACATTTGTTATATATTTTGACATAGTGACCTAACTCATTAGGTCACTGAAAGTTTAAAATTTTTTATATATGAGTTAGTCTTGGCACATTATAGCCTTAGTTGCCAATGTGCCAATAAAATCAAAACCAACCAACCCCAGGGGGCTCACATCTGTTGAGTATGGGCTTGGCACACCCAGAGTCCTGAGCTGGATATCATCATTCTATTTCTCTCTCTCTCAGGGTAATTCAGAAATTTTTTTTTTTTTTTTTTGTTTTGCCTGGTGCAGCATAAGCCTCAGGCTTCCTTGCACCATATGGCTAATAATAATAATAATAATCTCTGAATTCAGTTATAGTTGGGTACTTGCACTGCTCAATGAAACCATATGTACCTAATGCACTAAGATGTTTTAAGTGCCAGAAATATGGACACTTCAAGTAGCATGTCATGGGCACTCTCTGTATCTCATATTCTTCTTCCCTTCATACCCTTGAGCATGCTAGTAATGGGAAGAAGAATATGAGATACAGAGATTAAAGGAGAATCAAACACATCTTACCAGGAGGTGAGAAAACCAGTGAAACCTATAAATACCAACAAACCGTTATATGGTAGAAGGAACACAAAGTGAAATGATTTTTCGCCCAAAAAATCATTTACTCCTACTGAGCACTATTTATTAATTAAGCTTACACAGAAAAGACCAGTCAGCTCCCACTCTTATAATAATATTTCCTAATGGTCCACTGCTACCAAAATCCAGTGTTAAAGAAAAACCACAGAATGTCCAAGCACCAATGGTTGTATAACAGACAATGGATGTTGAAGTTAAGGAGGTACCAGAAGACACAGTCATGGAACTCTGTAGAGGAAAGAATGGACACAGGAAAGTATCCATACTTCCCTAAAAAAGAAAAATATACGATTGAGAAAAGCAAGCCATCAGCACTTTGGAAACTGGCCATTGGGTCTGCAAAGTTCAAATGTTCAAATTCCCACAGTAGAATTGTTGTGGATTCTGGCAAAATACGGATGATATCAAGGACCTCCTACAAAAATATGAACATGTTTGCTTTTGCTTGTAGGAGACATAACTAAAAGTACATAAACTCTTCCGTATATAACATTATTGTCATCCATAAAGACAGAACTAAAGAGAGCCCTTCCCACGGAGGAGTTGCTATCCTTGTGGACAGCCCAATCCCATTTCAGCTTTTGCTATTTACAACTTTAGAGGTAGTGTCAGTCAGAATTGTATTTTTACTAATAATATGCTCTATTTATTTGTCACCTGGGATAGACATTCCCCACACAGACCTTGATGACCTTATTATGTAGCTGCCCTCTTATTTTTTGGAAATCCAATGGACATAACATCTTATGGGATAGTGCTTATTTTGATTGGAGGGAACTGTATTATAGAGCATATGCTCACTGATAGGGACCTCTCTGAAGGAACCAAGCCTTTTTTCCACATGTCTGCAGGATATTTTCTGCCATTGATCTTTTTATCTACTCCCCTTCTCTCCTCCCATCACTTACCTATAGGTGGAGGAGAACCCACTCCTCCCCCGAAGTGATCACTTCCCTGTGATAACTTTGTTATCACAGGGAAGAGATTATTTGTTTGAGATTATCCTGATCGAAGATTAGATTAATCAAGCTGGCTGATCAGATTATCATTTCGATCAAACATTGCCAGATGTTGAAAGGCTTGAAATGCCTTTCCCATTTGGAAATATTTGACATCATTACAGTCAGTCAAGAGACTATCAGTGTTGCAAGTACATTACAAACGATATTGCCCATGTATCTGCAAGTTCGGTTCCAAAAACATCTACCCAGTTTCCACTATTTCCAAAACCATGGTAGAATGCACAGCAGTGAAGATGGCTGCCGTACCACATATAATCGCATTGCCTTTAAACATGCACATTCCATAGCACTCTATATTCACCAAGAGGAATCTTGGATCCACTTTACATCCTCTATCCTGGTTAACCAGCACTAAGGTAGTATGGGACAAAATCCAGAAAATTAAGGAAAAATACTGCAACAAGTAATCCCCTGCCCTTTATAAATCCGGAAATATAATGGTTGCACTATTGCAGGTTCAAAAGCAATAGCCATTTCTTTCGGGGATATATTTTCTAACATCTGAGCAACATCATCTTACATCCCAAAATTCCTAGTGTTGAAAAAAAAAAAAAAAATAAAGAAAAACAGTCATTTAATTTCATATTGAAAGGTTTTTACCCTTACATTAAACCATTTACCGTGCAGGAGTTAAAAATAGCTCCGACTCTTCTTTTGTAATGGTTTTACATCTATATGAACTCTAATTCAGTTTGAGTTTAAGGCAAGTGCCATTGGAAGATGACAACCATTATGAAATGATTAAGCACCTTTCATCAGTATCTGTAGATCACTTGCTCTCTCTGTGCAACAGAATCCTTCTTGTGAAGCAGTTTCGTCTCCTAGCATAAGTAAGTAATCATTAATTTTTTTTTTAAGCCAGGAAAGGATTCTCAAGTTCCAGCTGACTATTGATCTATTGCTCTCAATAGCTGTTTGTGCAAAAGCTAGGAGAGAATAATCAATGCTTGTCTTAATATGGTACTTGAAAATAAATGATGTCACCTCCAACACGCAGTGTGACTTCCAAAGAAACAGGGCCACTCTGGATCATTTAAGTAGATTGGAAACATGTCCAAGGTGCTTTTCCTGAAATAAGTACACCTGGTGCCTGTCTTAGATATGAAAAAAGGAAATAACACAACTTGGAGATTTATTTTAAAAGACCTTGATAGCTTTGGTCGTAGACATTACCTCACTGTTTTTATGAAAAGCCTTTTATCTTGTCCTTTTGCCAACAGGAGGGAGTTCCCCAAGGATCAGCTTTAAGCATTAGGCTTTTTGCTGTCAAAGTGAATTCCATTACTAGCAACATTCTCCAACTATAAACCAGTGCTCTCTGTGTCAATGATTTTCAGTGTCGGATTAAAGCAACTGGAGGCCCTGGGCTTAGGAGACCTTGTGAAGCCCAAAATTAATAGCATCTGATCATGAGAAACAAAACCTCATTCTATTCTTTATCTACTCAATGAAAGTAGAACATTGCTGAAATTTTAGCATTGATAAAAAGATTGTTTATAAAATTATACCTTTAATAAGTTTACAAAAGTATGGAATTAATGAAGACGTTCACACATTCATATTGGAATCATAGCTATGTTATAACATTACACTATATACAAAGTAAGAACAGTTTCTTTCAAGATTTTTTGGATGCAAACTTATCAATCATATCATTAAAATCAGTAAGTCACAGTTTATCATTTCTATGCAGAGAATGCTTAGATCAGACAACCGATCTTGGAACATTGTTGACTGTAGATCATTCTTTATCCTTTTTAGTCTAGAAAATGATCTTTCGCTAGTATAGTTAGTAACCATTAAACACAGGAACAATCTGAAAATTGTTTCCACATTTGGAAAACTGTCCGAATTTTCTCCTGGAATATTATTTGATACATATCTTGGTGGCTGAAATTTTCTTTTTCAGGGTGAGCTGGTTTGACGTACAGGTGGAAGTGCAAGAGTTTATCGACTAGACTAAGGTCAGCATCCTTTGGATACTCTTACATCAAACTGTCAAGCAAATTTTGACAGTTTTGTACTCTACATCCGGTAGAGTAAGTTTTGCTTGCTGTTAAATTTCATCAAAATTAGCCCGAGTGTTTAATACAAACTGCAATAGTGAGCTATGAAATTTGTGAACTTTGGAGTGCCTTGTTAACTTTATGAAATTGATCTAGCAAATGTGTCCAAAAGTGAAGCATGAAAATGAATTCAAATTCTTTCATTTTCTGCTGAAGATTTTCAGCTTGTCATCTAGTATCTCCTTTTTCAGTTTCATTACAGTAAATATGACTGAGGGCTTCAACAATGTTAGCATAACTTTCGCTAATAGCTACAGTAGCTTTGGCGTGAGCCTCCCATCTTGTGTCTGATAAATGTTTAGGAACTTTTGACTCAAGGGGCAAGAAATTTTTTAGCACTGCCCATCTTTTTGTAGAAGCTGAGAAAAAACAATAAAGCTCGTTTATTGTGCCAAAAAAATTCACTGCCTCCAGGCACAAGTCAACTGCAGTTCGTCCAACTAGATTTAGGGAATGTCCGGCGCATGGAATAAACTTTGCAAACTTGTTCCTTTCCAGAATTTTTTGTTGAATGCCTTTATACTTTCCAGCCACATTGGCTGCATTGTCATATGAGTGTCCTTTACATTTATCGAAATCTGTTTTGAGTTCACTGAAGTAGTTCAGTATCAGTTCAGCCATACTTTCACCAGTGTGATCTTTCAGTTAAAAAAAATTTAGAAAGTGTTCAACTGGTAATCCATCACTAGGAGAAACATATCTAACAATGACAGTAAGTTGATCAACATGGGAAACATCAGGGGGTGAATCGACTGATAAACTTAAATAACCTGCTTGTTTGATGTCGTCAGTATTGATTCTCGAACTTTATTAGCCATCAACTGGATAGCCTCTTCACTTATGGTTTTGGATAAGTATGATGGCTGACCAGAGCCTTTACCTCCGTACTGATTTATGTGAGCACACAGGAAGGGATCAAATTTGGAAATTAATTCAAACAATCCAAGAAAGTTACCATTGTTTGGTGAACCAAATGTTTCATCATCTCCCCTAAATGCTAAGCCATGTTCTGCCAAAAGGGAAATCACTGCAATAACTCACTGAAGTATGTGCCTACAGTAATCCTGCTTTGCTCTGCTTTGATTTGCTCTTCGAGTTTTGATGTGAGCGTTTGACCGCGCTTTCTTGTTAAGTATGTTAGCATAGATTTCATAATAATTTTAGAGTTTCCGTAGGTTTGAACAAGATAAGTGTGATACCAATCATCGAATCCAGTAGAAACTAAAGCTGTAGTTGAGGGTAGGTTTCTCCATTTACTTTGATGGAATAGAATAAATTCTTTGAGCAGAACCGGGCTTGGTTTTTGTATGTTTGCTTCGAATTGGTAAAAGGTCTATACCAGTGCTGACATTCTGGTGGATCTTTCTCAATCCAGAATGATATTTCCTCCTTATTTAATGTGGTCCATAAACCTATGTCATTGTCTCTGAAATCACTAGTAGCATGAACAGTTGGTATTTTTGTGTCTGCAATGCTAGGGTTTTCACTGAGATCATTTGCTTTGTTTTCAAAGTCTTTAAGACTGTAATGAGCTTGAACTACTTCTTTTGGTGTAACTATCTCATGGCATGTTCCTTCAGTGCCTTGTGTTAATTCTTTGGCTGTAAGGCCTGTCACTTCATTGTCACTTTCTCCAGAAGTTTCTGTACTTGTAGTGGTAGTTACTGACAACAGTTCTCCTTGAAGTTCTTGGGAGGCTGTGTTCTGTATATAAACTGGTTGTTCTTCAGTCTGCTCAGTGTAGTTTACTTGATTTTCTTCTGTTTGTAAACATGAATGTTCTGTATCTGAGGGATTATGTAGGGCTGTTTCTGCCTGCTGTACAATGCCATATGACGTGATTGGCTTTAAACACTTGAGTGTTTCCTTCTGTTCTTTTTGTCGCTTTCGTTTACTAGCACCACTTTCATATCGCTTACTCATTATTGTTTTCACAAAAAGTCAAAATTAAATATTGTGATTCATAATGCTATAAAGAATCCTCACTTGTTCTCAAAACACACTATAATGATACAGTGATCTGAACACTTTGTATTGCTTCATAGCTGACTTTATCATTTGATTCTGAGTAGCTTTAAAGCCTCCATGAACTTTACTAAACAGTAAGTATGCACTTGTGTAACCGTTATGCAGTCATAGACTCATACGTCACATGTTTAATGTTACTAAGCAACTGGGCCTAGATAGTAAAATCAAGGGCGAGTGTGTTCGGCACTCCCATCAATGCGTTCCTGAATTTTGGATTTGTGCTTACACATTATTTTGGCCTAGGTACGCCCATGATTTTTATCGTTAAAAATGAAATAAAATTAATGGTAAATTTTTAAAATTCTTTTTTTGGCAGGAGGCAGAGGCCCCCATAGATTATGAGGCCCTGGACTGCAGCCCACTCAGCCCATATGTAAATCCGGCACTGATGATTTTAGCACATTTCCAAGGCATGCAACACGATAGTCATTATGACATCTTCAACAAGCCATTTAAGTCCGGGGGCAATAACTTCTGGTTCTTGCTATTGAAGACTGCATACATTTTTTTTTTTTTTTTTGTCACAAGTAATCTTCATCTGGAACATGAATTGAGGAAACCACTTGCTCAAGTAGTACCTGAGACAAAATTCTTGTGATGCCTATTTGATAAAAAGGGCATTTCTTTAGTATATCCACCAACAGTGCACAAAGTGCATGAGAGTGGTGAACAGTCTCTGTCCCTCCCCCCACTTTGTGGAGTGCAATCAAAATTAGATTATGGGTCCCATGATTTATGTATGTACCAGAAACAACATTCTTCAATGGCTGGATTCTGTTCACCCTCAGGCTATTTATATTGCTACTGGAGCATTTAGAACATCTGTCCAAAGTCTGCATGTGGAAGCAAATTGTACTGTCCTTATTGTTTTGACAAAAGAAGTTGTCTCTACAGTATGCTTTTAAACTGAAATCCCGTGTACTACCCCGTGTATACTGCCAACCATCCTTTCAGTATTCGTATCCAAGAGCTACTTGGAGATCTAGATATGAAGATGGACATAGTTACCCTGTCAACAAGGCAACTCCTTCTGTCCTGGAATGCTAAGGTTCCAGCCTGCAGCTTCTCCCTTAATATCTGGTGGAAGGCTGACATTCCATCTTTTGTGTACCTGCAACTCTGCTCAGCATGCCGAGCTGAACTTTTTGACTTCTTTCCAGTTCATGCAGATGGCTCAAAGTTTAGACTGCCTGTGAGAGCTGCTGCTGGTCTTTCTAGACTCTACTACATTTCAGCAGATTTCCTCCTGAATACAGAATAATATATACTGCAGAGTTGCACACTATAGAACTAGCCTTGGATCACTTATAGAACTGCAATGAAATTCTCAAATTTCATTGCAGGCCTTATTCCCCTCGACGTGGGCACCTGTACGTGGTGAGGGGACCTCCCAGTGACGCTGCTGGACTTCCAGACTAGCGTCACTGGGATCTAACGCCCATACCTTGGTTCCAGGGTTACATCTTTGGAATCCGGCATGTGCAGCCGTGTGCCGCGACCCGTGGAATTCGGAAAGGGGGATTCTGGTGGTTGAGGGGGCCCAGCCTTAATACACCACTTTGGCCCCTGCTTCGAAAAGATGGGTGGTCCCGGCCCAGCCCAACTGGGATCAATTGGCGGGTGGTTCTTACTGCTAGGGTCAACTGCGTTCCGATAAGTCTCCCTCCCTTTGGTCCTGGGATGGGATCAAGGCTTATTGGAAACGTGGGTATGGTGCCTCTAAGCTAACTTGGCGCCCAATTCGTGTACACAGTACCTGCTAGTTCACGAGTGGGCGTCTCCTCGTAGGGCTCCGTGGTGGGTGAGGTACTTAGAGCATCAGAAATTTTTATCTTACTCCTATGAGTATTATAAATCCTTCTTCTTCTGGGGGCCCCAACGAGGCCCCCTACCTAACCAAGATCATGATGCAGAAACACCTCTGCAAAAAGAGCCAGTACTGAGGATACACCACCACCACCACCACCACCACCACCATCAGTGACACCGCTTTTCCTCATTCTCCATTCCACCGGAGAGCAGTCAATTGGAAAGATGTCACCCTTCTTTATCCAGAAAGGATTAGAGGGGCTGGCAGGGTCACCTAAATCTGTAAAAAGACTGCGTTCTGGCAATCTTTTGGTCGAAGCTTCTACAAAACAAGTGGAAAAAATCATAAAGTCTACATCCATAGGGGTAATACCTATCATCGTAACCCCCTCACAAAACTCTGAATTCTTCGTGTGGTGTTATATCAGAATGGGACCTTCTTCATGTTTCTGAAGAAGAGATCTGCTCTGAATTAAAAGACCAAAGAGTGACAGCTGTTAAGAGAATATCAATACGCAAGGATGGGAATCTCGTCCCTACCCGAGTTCTTATCCTCACATTCAACCCCCCATGGCCTCCAAGTTCCATCAAGGCAGGCTATCTAAACTGCCCAGTGAGGATTTACATCCCAAACCCACTGCGGTGTTTTAGATGCCAAAAATACGGCCACTCACAAACATCTTGTCATGGTAACCCTGCCTGTGCTCGATGTGGTGTTAAAGACCACGAAAGCAAGGAATGTTCATCTCCAAAACCGATCTGTGTCAACTGCCATGGAGAGCACCCCGCCTACTCTAGAGCATACCAGTGGTGGAAGGATGAAAAAGAAATACAAAAACTGAAAACAGAGCTGAATATCTCCTACCCAGAGGCCAGAAAACATATCCAACCAATAAATAGCGGGAAACCTTCATATGCCCAGAAGGTTTCTGCTAAGTGCTGTCGGGACACAAACTGAGATGACTATACCACCAAGAGAGTCATTCGTTCCGATTGCATGCAATTTATTGAGTTCACAAAAGCCCACCAAAAAAACACAGTCAGCTGCCACTCCTATATCCGTACCTCCTAGTGCTCCACCACTACCAAAACCAAGTGGTAAAGAAAAGCTAAAAAGTTCGGAAGAGCCGCCCGTAACGCCAGAAACAATGGATGTAGAGAATAAGGAGGTACCAGATGAATCAGTCTTGGAACTCTTTGCAGAGGAAGAAATGGACTCGGGACAGCGTCCATTCTTCCCCAAAAAAGATAAATCCAAGACTGACAAAAGTAAGCCCTCAGTACCTCGGAAGCCGCCTGACGGACCCACCAAGCCAAAATAATGGCTAAATTCCTACAATGGAATTGTCGTGGATTCCGGTGAAATATAGATGACATCAAGGCCCTCCTGCAAAAGCACGAGCCAGTTTGCTTTTACTTGCAGGAGACTTTTATCTAAAGGCAAATGATAACCCCACCATGCATAAGATAACACTTTTTCGTAAGGACAGAATTGCGGATGGTGCCGACCGGGCTAGCCGAGTGGGTAAAGTACCTGCCCGGCAACCCAAAGGTCGCGGGTTCGATTCCCGCCTCGGGCTTGGATCAAAGTACTGCAAAAACCTTGGGAGGTGCAATATGGCCACAGAAGCCGATGCGCCAACAACTACCAAATCAAAAAAAAAAAAAAAAAAAGCGGATGGTCCTGCTCATGGAGGAGTGGCTATCCTTGTGGGGAACCAGACCCCAGTTCAGGTCTTGCTAATTACAAATAGCATAGAGGCTGTTGCAATTCGCCTTACAGTGGGATTTTTATTAACGGTCTGCTCTATTTATTTGCCACCTTGGACTGACATCTCCCAGGAAGACCTTGATGATCTTGTAATGCAGTTGCCTCCCCCTTTCTTACTTCTAGGGGATTTTAATGGACATAATACCCTGTGAGGTAGTGATAACATCAACAGAAGGGGACGAGTCATAGAGTGTATGCTAAATGACAGTGACCTTTCCCTTTTAAATACTGGAACAAACACCTTCTTCCACATGCCTACCCGTACTTTTTCTTCCATTGATCTCTCTATCTGCTCCCCCTCTCTACTCCCTTCACTTGGGAAGTGGAAGAGAACCCATACGGAAGTGATCACTTCCCTGTGATAACCTCTTTACACGGTGGGAGACCATGTCTTCCCTTCAGGTTACCACAGTGGAAGATTGATCACGCTGACTGGACTGCCTTCCAACATCAGGCAAATTTTGACCTCAGTACCGTCAGTCAGGAGCCTATCAATGATGCAGTAACGTACATCACAGAAATTATCGTCCAAGCAGCTGCGAATGCTGTTCCAAAATCATCTTCCCGGTTTCCACCATTTCCCAAACCTTGGTGGAATTCACAATGCAACAACAGCAAAAAAGGCTGAAAACAAAGCGTGGGGGATATTTTGCTGATATCCTACCACGACCAACCTCATAGCCTTTAAACGCGCGCGAGCCAAGGCACGCTACATCCGCCGTCAAAGTCAAAAGGAATCGTGGATCCGTTTTACTTCATCAATTACTCAGTCCACTAATACTAAGTTGGTCTGGGATAAAATCCGGAAAATGAAGGGAAAATATACATCCCATCCTTCTTCAATCCTAGATTATAATGGGTGCACTATTGCAGATCCAACTGCAACAGCCAATTCTCTTGGGGAAACATTCTCCAACATTTCTGCAACATCTTCGTATTCCCTAAAGTTCCTGGTCATGAAACATAAAATCGAAAAACAGGCACTTAATTTTAAGTCTAAGAGCGTCTATCCGTACAACAGGCCATTCACTATACAGGAACTGAAAAGAGCTCTTATTCTTTCCAAAGCAAGTGCTGTTGGACCAGAAGGCATCCATTATGAAATGATTAAGCATCTTTCACCAAAATCTATGGATTATCTGCTCATTCTATATAACAGAATCTTTATTGAAGGGCAGTTTCCAGATTTTTCCAGCCAGGAAAGATCCAAAAGTCACTACTAATTATCGTCCTATTGCTCTGACTAGCTGTCTGTGCAAAATCATGGAGAGAATGGTTAATTTTCATTAAATATGGTATTTAGAATCAAATGACCTTCTCTCCAACATTCAGTGCGGCTTCCGAGGGAACCGGTCCACTTTGGACCATCTTATTAGACTGGAAACATCCATCCTGGGTGCTTTCCTAAAACGCGAACACTTGGAGTCAGTGTTCTTTGACATGGAGAAAGTGTATGACACAACTTGGAGATTTGGCATCTTAAAAGATCTGCATAGCTTTGGTCTTAGAGGGCAACTGCCCATTTTTATTAAAAACTTTCAAAGTAAATTCCATCACAGAACAACTTCCTCCAACCATAAACAGTGCCCTCTATGTTGATGACTTTAGCATATTTTGTCAGTCATGCAACATGAGGGTTATTGAAAGACAACTGCAAAAAGCCATTGATCGCCTTAATTTCTGGGCACTTGCTAATGGCTTCAGGTTCTCGCCGGAGAAGACCGTTTGCGTACATTTTTGTCGTAAGCGTAATCTTCATCCTGAACCTGAATTAAGGCTCGGACAAAATGCTATTCCAGTAGCGGCAGACCAAAATTCTTGGGACTCGTATTTGATAAAAAGCTGACCTTTCTGGATCACATCCGTCAACTCTGCACAAAGTACACAAGAGGCTTGAATATTCTGCGCTCTCTTTCCTCTACATCTTGGGGTGGATCGATGCACCCCTACTACGCATCTACCGTGCACTTGTATGATCCAGACTAGATTACGGGTCCCTGGTATACAATTCGGCCAGAGACAGTGTACTTCGTTGGCTGGATCCTGTCAATCATCTGGCTCTCCGTACCACTATTGGAGCATATCGAACATTTCCTGTCCAGAGCTTATACGTCGAAGCAAACAAACTGCCGTTATCTCTTCAACTTAAGCAGTTGTCTCTAAAGTACGCTTTAAAACTGAAATCCCTGCCAGACCATCCTACGTGGCCATTCGTTTTTGAGCCACGATGGGAAAATTTGTACACCACCCGTAAGACTGCCAATCGTCCTTTTGGTATTCGTCTCCAAGAGCTACTCAAAGAACTTAATATCAAGGTAGACAAGGTTGCCCAAACACCAAAGCAACCCCTTCCACCCTGGCATGCTCATGTTCCAACATGTGACTTGTCCCTTAGAAATTGGGGGAAGTCGGACACTCCATCATCTGTCTACCTGCAGCTTTATTTAGCACACCGAACTGAACATTCTGACTTCGCGCCAGTTTACACAGACGGTTCGAAGTCGGAATCATATGTGGGATCTGCTGCTGTCTTTACAGAGACCACTACATCGGAGCAGATTCCCTCTGAATGCAGCATATTTACTGCAGAGCTGCACGCTATAGAGTTAGCCTTGGATCACATTAGTAAATGCCAATACCAACAGTTCATTTTATATTCCGATTCTCTCAGCATGTTACAGGCTTTGATAACTATGAGATATTATTCTCATCCAGTTCAGTCTAGTATTCAGCAGAAGATTCACTTCCTCCGTGAACGTGAATATGATATCGCCTCTGCTGGATTCCTAGCCACGTTGGGATTAGGGGAAATGATTTGGCTGACACCGCAGTTCCCAGTAATAACCGCTGCCGGTCAGTCCCCTATACAGACTACAGGCAAATAATACACCAAAATATACACTCCCAATGGCAGGATTCGTGGAATAGACAGACTACGACTAAATTATATCGTATAAAGCCTGTAATTGAACCGTGGCAGTCTTGTCTAGTCTGCGCAGGAATCGTAAGGAGGAAGTTGTTCTTGCCCAGACCCGCATAGGACATAGTCATTTGACTCATTCGTTTTTGCTGAGGGCTGATGACCCTCCTATGTGTGAGTCCTGTGGCACAATTTTATCCATCAGACACATTTTAGTTGACTGTCCAGATTTTAGCAATATCCGTTTTACTGCTTTTAATCATCTGACTGAGCCATATACACTCAGTCAGATTTTATCCGACAATGACAATGTGTCTGCTGTTTTTAGCTATTTTAAATCAATAAAGGTTTTTACTTGTATTTAAAATTTACATGTTATTGTTATTTCTTTATTGATTTATCTTTTCTACATTTTATACCTTAGTTATTTTATACATTGACATGTAAAGTGTGTTTAGGGTCAAACGGCACCAGGGGTTTCCCCCATCTCCGCATAGTTTATATTGTGGTGTGATACAGTTCACTGTAAAGGCCAGAGATTTAAAAGTATATGGATCTTGGGGTGTGTGATGTCGTGTACCATTGTTCTTCTGGCCATTTAGCCGCCAGACCCCTGCTGAGGCCCGACGTTGCCCACACTTCGCCCCGTGGAGGCAGACCTCCACGGGGCGAAGTAAACTACAACTACCCAGTAGTTGTAGTTTACTCTGGCAGGTCCTGCCACCTAGTTTCCTGAGATTTCAGTGGCTAGTTGACTTGGTGACCTAAGTAATTAGGTCAGTGAAAGTTTAAATTTTTTATATATCACCTGGTTTTGGCGCATTATAGCCTTAGTTGCTAATGCGCCAATAAAACCTAAAAAACCAACCAACCAGCAGGCCTTATTAGTGATGGTATAATCCACATCCAGTTCTGTCCTGGGTACAGTAGAAACTGTATTGGGATCAGGGGGAATGATTTAGCTGATATTGCTGTGAAATCAGTAATAATCTTGATTAGCCATTATCTCTTAGTCCCTACACAGACTACTGGCTAGTAACAAAATACACTTTTCCCAATTTTAAAAGGACCTGGGGGTAATTGTGCAGGCAGATATGAAGTTCTCTGAGCAGTGCAGACGAGCTGCAAGAGTAGCTCATGGTGTCTTGTCAATGATATACAGGAATTTTTCTAGCAGGGATAAGGAGGTGATTATTCCCTTGTATAAGGCAATGGTTAGGCCACATCTTGAGTACTGTATACAGGTCTGGAGGCCTCATTTCAAGAAGGATGTAGAGCTGCTGGAACGGGTACAGAGAAGGGCAACAAGATTAGTGAATGGAACAAAGGGTTGCTCTTACGAAGAAAGGCTTAAGTTTTGCAATTTACAGAGTCTGGAGACTAGCCACCGGCGAGGTGATCTGATAGAGGTGTATAAGGCTTTGAATGGTTTGAGCATGCTCAATGCCAATGGGATTCATCATCTTGCTCAGAATAATCACCTCAGAGGGCATAAATTCAAATCGAGGAAGGACGGATGTAGGATAGATGTGCGGAAATTTGCCTTTGGCCAGCGGGTGGTTGGTTGGTGGAACCGACTTCCATCACTTGTTGTTGAAGTTGATAGCCTAAACAAATTTAAAGCTCAACTGGACAGGTATTTCGAACGAACGGAGGGGTGAAATGTGAGTGGGGTTTTTTTTTTTTTTTTTTTGGCTGATGCTGAATAAGCTTGCTTTCTTGCATCATATGCCTCTACTAATGCTAATGCTAATGCAATGGCAGCATTCATTGCATGGACAGGCTTTAAATAAATTATACAAGATAAAACTGCTAATCGAACTGTGGCAAATATAGTCTGTGCCAAAATTATAAAGAAGTTGTTCTAGCTCAGCTCCTCATAGGATTCAGTCATCTTACAGATTCTTTTCTGCTGAGAACTGATAACCCTTCTATTTGCAAATAATGTGGCACTATTTTAAACTTTGAACACATCTTTGTCAAATATCCTAATTTTATCCATCAGTAGCTTATACATTCTATCAGAGTTTATCTGACTTGTTTTTTATACATTTATACTGTATTTTATCTTTGGACTTGGTTTATTATGACTTGCATTGTCCATGTGCCATAAAAATGAGATGAAATCAAATGAAAATTTGATTTCATCTCATTTTTATGGCACATGGACATGGATTAATACATTGCTTCATCTATTAACAAATCAAATTTATTAATAGATGAGGCATTGTGTGTTATGGCTATTATAAACACAATATTGTGATGTTTATAGTAGTTTTTGGAGCATAGAAAGCCTCCTAGTATTGCCTGTCCTGCCTTGACTGTTAATGGGGCAAATTTATTGTGATTTCCAAGAGCAGACGCTGCATAAATTATTGGAGGACATACTGCCCCAAATCCATTGTCATAGGAAAATGTCATATATGCATGATGGTATACCTCCACACTTTAGCTTTGGATTGGATGTGTCATATTTCATGGGCACTCCAGTCACCAGACCTTACTCTCTTTGATTTCTTTCTTAGGGAGTATCTTAAAAGTCTGGTGCAAGAGACTTGGTTGAAGAAAAAGCCCAACATCTATTATGAATCCAAATTGCTTGCAACAACAATGTTTATCAATGTTTGAATGGTTATCAAAGTTCTGAGACTTTTTAGTGTGTTCCTCAGTTATTGCATCATTGTGTACAGAGTTAGATGGATGACCAATTGAACAGCTTTTGTTAATATAATAAACTTAAGAAGAAAAATAAATGTAAACAAAGTTCAATTACATTTTGGAAAATTGTGATGGCAGAGTTTTGAGTCGCTTTAAAATGGGAAACTGTACAAGGTATGACAAAATTTACAACTTGTTTTTTCCTGGTTTTAGTGTTGAGTAGTTTTCCTGCCTCCCTTGGCTGAAAATCCTGCATCTGTGGATTTGTAACAACCTGATTGTGACAGGCTAACCCGAAAGAAGATTAAAACAGATGTAGCTCAAATAGAATATCTTTCCTTATACTGCATTCACTAACAAATCAGTCACTAGGTACACTATCCCCTTTTTATATTCAAAAATGCTTAGAAAGTGTAGCCAGATCACCAAAAATATTATGAAGACTCAAATCTGGTGACTTATTAATTGAAACGATCAACTGCTCACATTATGAATCTCTACTGAAACTTATGTTATTTGGTGGGGTTCCTACTAAGTCATCTCCTCATGACACCCTTAACACCTCCAAAGATATCATTTCTGAATTGGACGTTTTAAATGTCTCAGGATAATAATCTTTATTATCCTGTGGGTACATGAGGCAAATCTAACATCTCAAATATCTGCTTCAGCTAAATATTATACTCAATTTTGGCAAGGTAGGTCTCTTACAGATACTGCTTATGGAGGAGTAGCCATACTCACAGACTCAAGAGATTCATTTTCCTACTGGATTAACCAGTATGAAAATGAATCTCTGCAATTAAATTAACCTCTGCAATAGACATTTCGGTCTGCTCTCTGATCCTTTTTCTAGTATCAAGTGGACAGCACTTGACAATCCTCTCAACATTGATCACTATCCAGTAATGTGCAGAATTCAAACCACCCATTCCAAACCAACAGAAATACAAATGAAATGGAATTTTTCCAAAGCAGACTGGACAAAATATATAAACTGTCTCTTGATAGTCACATCATTGAGTCTTCTCCTGTTGATACCGTCACCAAGCATATCACATTGCAGATATTAACAGCTGCAACAGCCACCATCCTATAGTCTCAATTAAGATACCATAGACATACCATTCACTGGTGGAATGAAGACTAAGAAAGTTTAAAGAGGTTTAAATAATATAATTATTATAATTATATAATTATAAGTCTCTTATAATTAACCTTGTTAATTATAAGAGACTTAGAGCCAAAGCATATTACATCCAGTGAAAAGTTAAAAACGACTGCTGGATAAAATTTGTTTCATTAATCAACAAAAATACCAATGTCAGACTAATTTGGAAAAGAATAGTGGCTACTAAATACCTTATGTTACCGTCACCTGTTTTTAACTGGAATGGAAAGGACATCTCTACTCCTGCAGAGATTGTGAATGCTTTGGGAACTCTGTTTGGAGACGCATTGCTATGGCATCCTGAGATATCTCCATTCTGTTGATATGAGAGGCCATATGTTATTCAAAACTTCCTCTGACACAGGTCATTCCAAATTAGATACTGGTAGATTTTTGTCTCAAATATATATTTATAGGAGAAGGATTTCCACAAGGCCCCATTCTCAGTGCCACTTTATTTGCAATGCAAATAAACAGTATCACAAACAGAATTTCCAAATGTAGCCAGGTGGGTAGGAGCAGCAGTGCGTAGCACGTGCTTCTTGATTAGACCAGGGTTTGAGCCCGTGACCACCAAATACGGAGGATGCGGAAAGGTCAGGGAATGACCACCGCATATTCTCTGAGCAATATGGCCTTAGTTGCTAATGCCCCTAAAAATCAAGTAACAAACAAAACAAGAATTCCAAACTGTTGACTCATCTATGCTGATGATCTTACTGTATCCTGTCATTCCCAGAACGTGAGCTACATTGAGAGGCATCTACAAATATCAGTAAATAACATTGAACTGTGGATGGCACAGAATGGATACAGACTATCAAAGCACAAATCTGCAGCCATAAATTTCTGCAACAAGCACAAAATGCATCTAAACCCGAACTAAACTTGGCCAGTCATCCTCTTCCAGTCATGAATGGTATTTGTTTCCTAGGGCTAATTTTTGATAATAAGTTAAATTTCCAAGAGCATGTCAAATATCTACGAACTACATGCATTAAAAAAAATGAACATTCTCTGGGTCATCTCTAGCACCTCATGGGGATGCAGATTGTTATACTCTGCTCCACTTATACAGGACTCTAATTTGCTCTTGGCTAGACTGTGGAGCACATGTTTATGACTCTGCTTAGGATGAGTGCCTTAGCACATCTTGCCCCCCAACCCAACAGAACACTCTGCTTAAGATTTCCCTAGGCGCATACAGAACATCACAAATTCAAAGTCTGTGTTGAGGCTCGTGGACCTTCACTCAGTATTAGAAGAAATATGTTACTGATAAACTGCTCAGCTAAAATTAAAAGCATCCCCACTCATCCTGTTTGGTCACTACTCTATGATCTATGGTTGTCAACCCACAATGGAAACAAACCCAGAATAATTTGACCTGCTGGTATCAAATTACAGAATATAACAGCATACTGAAATGTTCACATTTGTAACATAATCAGAGATTTAAGGGATCCAGGTCCCCAGTAAATTAATTTCACACCTTATGATGATTACTTTAAGCAATGAGGAAAAGGTGCTATTCACAGATATTAACATCCAACAACTATATCTTTTTCACACACAAAATTATTCCCACTTTTCTAAGATCTATACTGATGATTCTAAGTCTGGCAGTAAATTGGTTGCAGCCGCTGTCTTCTCTAACACAACTGTTTCTATTTCACTTCCAGCTGAATGCCATGCCATTAAGCTTGCCCTGGAAAATATTTCACTCCTGTCAATCAATAAAAGCATACTGTATACAGATTCCAAGAGTGCTCATTTAGCTCTCAAAAACAACTCACTCTATAATTCTCTATTAAAGCTCGTAGGACATGAGTTGATACGTTTTCATGAGCATCAGTAAACTGTTGTCTTTTCTTGTATCCCAGGTCACAGTGGTATTTCAGTAAATGAATGTGCAAATGATGCTCCAAAACATCCCTCCAACATTAGCCTCAACAAATGATATAGTCCCATATCCTGATTATAGTTGCAACATACAAAAAATATGTATGGAACAACAGACACTTCTGTGGAAAAAGCAAACACGTAACAAGCTGTTTTGACTGAAACCTGAACCACAATTATGGACTTACTAGCCTCCATAAAAATAGAAAAGAAGTAGTAATCCTAACACCAGAACCTGAATAGGTCATGCTTATCTCATTCATCTGTTTCTGAACACAGGAAAAGATTCTCTGCAGTGTATGCACTGCTTGCAACCACTAACAGTAAAGCATGTATTCATTGAATGTAGCTTGTTCAACAATGATAGACAGTCTGCTTTCAGTTCCTTCCCAGATTTACAAGAACCTTTATCACTCAGCCAAATCATAAGTAATGATGCAAAACTCTGAATTTTTCTCCTACCTAAAATGAATTCAAATGTTTTAGCGATTCTAACTGCTCCCAGGACAGTTATCACATGTAGCCTCACTTATTTTGGTAGGTGCAATATGGCATTAAGTAGCCCTTGCACCATAAACACCCACAACAACTGCACACAGGTGGGTGTTGTATGCTATACAGTTAGCCTTGGACCACATTAAAACTCAAGTACCAAAGGTGACTCTCTAAGTATACTGCAGGCCTTGTCGGGAACGAGGCATAATCCTCATCTATTCCTGACCCAGATCTAGCAGACATTACACTCTCTTTCTGAGCATTCTTTTGACCTTCATTTCTGCTGGATCCCAAGCCACGTTGTGATCAGGGGTAATGAACTGGCAGATGCCACAACCGGATCAGCAAAACCCCACAACAGTCTTTGCCTGTTAAGGCAGAAACACACTATTATCACGTCACGGGACCTCGTCATGTCCCTGTTTAGTGTAAACTGTGAAGTTGGTCAGAGAAGAAGCTTCACTGTAACATAGGGTGGCCAGATTAAAAATTTGATCTCGGTGTACTCATGCTTATGTTTGGGGTATTCATTCCTCATTTAGGGGTACTCGCATTATATCTTAAGAAAACCGAACAATTTTAATAACAACCATTTTATTTCTATATTTTGTTGATTTTTATAAGTTTGTGGAATGCAAAATTAGTCAAATTTTAATAAAATTAACCGAATTATATAGTCCATGCTTTAATTCGGAAAATTTTATTGCAAGAGTTATAAACACTAAAGGAAACTTTTTATAAATATTAACTTATGAATCAACAGGGCTTACCTTTATTTTAGATATAGGAAGCTTGTTTTCCAACTCTCCTTGTCCAACTCACTAATAATTCATGGGGAAGGCGATATCAATTTTGCAAGACATTGTCATAAAGTTAGATTTTGGAGGTCTAAACTGGCTAATAATTAAGGATCGATTTTTTCTTTTTGGTGCTGTGGCATGAATTTTGAGTTAAATTTAGGGGTCTAATAATTGGATATGGGGTGGGGGGGGTTATTCTCTACATTCCTTAAGTCGGACTAGAACTTTTCGGGGTGTCATGTTCACAGGAAGAGCTACTCTCTTCCTGTGAACATGACACCCCTGGTGAGTAGCCAGGTGAGTAGCTCTCTTCCTGTGAACATGACACCCCGAAAAGTTCTAGTCCGACTTAAGGAATGTAGAGAATAACCCCCACCCCCCCACCCCATATCCAATTATTAGACCCCTAAATTTAACTCAAAATTCATGCCACAGCACCAAAAAGAAAAAATCGATCCTTAATTATTAGCCAGTTTAGACCTCCAAAATCTAACTTTATGACAATGTCTTGCAAAATTGATATCGCCTTCCCCATGAATTATTAGCGAGTTGGACAAGGAGAGTTGGAAAAGAAGCTTCCTATATCTAAAATAAAGGTAAGCCCTGTTGATTCATAATATAATATAATATAGGAAATATCGAGCACTTAATAGCTCTCTAGTATCAAATCTATAAATATTAACATAAAATGTTTTACATAATTATTTACAATAAACCTGATTTATTTTATGAAAAAAAAATATATATTTACTTAGCAATACATTTCATTTGAGCGAATTTTCTTTAACAGTTTTTCATTTTTTAGTGCACATGTGCAAAATTCTTTGCATGAAATATTGTGATTAAATGTGTACTTCATATGCATTTAAAATTTTTATCCAGACATCTGTGCTATTTTTGAGGTCTTTTGTCTCATTATTTCTACGGAATGATTTCAACATAACATATCCTTTATACAGCAAATCGATATTTATATTGGGAATTTTAAATAAAAAAAAAAAAGTTTGTTGCCTGAGCCTTAAACCATTACAATGAAATAAAAAAGAAGTCAAGTAGAATGTAAATGGTTACAAAGTAAGCATAATATAAATATTTTATAACCCTCTTTGTAAATAGGATAGAATGTCATTTTTGAGTCTTTAAGGGTTCATTTCAACAACAACTTTATCATTTAATTCTTTCTTCCTAAATAATCGTCTCAACAGAGTGTTTTATGATTTCTGCTTTTTTTCAAATACCCCATTTCAAATGTTAAAAAAGGGGTATCTTGGAAATTTTATTATAATTCCAAAAGGGGTGCGTCTAACAACCTGTAACATTGTATATGTGTCATATACAATGAGGAAAGCTGAAGCAAAATGAATTACCACAGCTCGTCCTCTTCTTCAGATTTTGAAGAGGATTTTGAAAATGCATGCACTTTTCTTATAGCCGAGAGAAAACAAAAGAGTACGCAATGGATACATGACATAAACTGGAAGAGAACAGAAGAGGGCAAATTCCATCATTTACTGCAGGACTTAGAAGAAGATGAAAATCGTTTAAAGATGTATTTACGGATGAATAAAGAAGAATTTAATTTCCTATATAATCCAATTAAGGATGGCATTCAAGGGCAAAATACGCAATTTCGAAATTCAATCAGCGCTAAGGAAAAATTAGTTGTATGTTTAAGGAAAGTTGAAATACTGCAAGTTTAATTTTGAATAAGGACTTATTCTGTCAAAATACGAAACAAAAATTTTTAATGATATTTAATTACAACAAAAAACTACTTCTCAATCCTAAAAATTGAACTTGTAAGAAAGTGTTATGAGTTGTTTAAATTGAAATGATCGGCTTGTTCATCCTCTCAATTTGTTAATTGTAATTCTGTTGGTCTATTTTCCTCCTTTGGCCATTTTTGAGTGTTCCTGTGACTGGGCATTTGCGACGAGTAGCTGGTCGAAGTGGAGGGTGCTTCAGAATAGGCACAGGGGCAAGGTCCTTGATGTTGTTGTTTGTTTTCGGATATTCTTACTTCTGTGCTCAAAACAGATTATTTACTTGTAATTTAATTTTCTATTAGCATTTCCTCCATTTTCCTCTTGTCACGCCTAATGAAATTTCTGTTTGAACAGAAAAATCTGAGCTCCTGACAATGTCATTTGGCCTTGAAGCCCAACGTGTTATCTTGCGAATACAGCCAATGACAACAGTGCATGCGCCTCCATAGCCAGGTGGGAAGGAGCAGCAGTGCGTAGCACACGCTTCTTGATTAGACCGGGGTTCGAGCCCGTCATCACCAAATACGGAGGATGCGGAAAGGTCAGGGAATGACCACCGCATATCCCGGAGCAATATGGCCTTAGTTGCTAATGCTCCTAAAAACCAAATAACAAAACAAAACAACAAAACAAACAACAGTGCGTCTCCGAGCAATAAACTAATTGGTAAATATAGCTCCCCCACATTTGACATTAGACATGGTATACAAGTGAAGTGAAGTGATAGTAGTGTGTTTCCACCCCTAGTCCCCTATACAGACTACAGGCAGCTAATACATGATAAATCACTCTCCCAATGGCCACAATCTTGGCATGAGCAGGTCACAAACAAGCTATATCATTTAAAGCCTGTTATCGAACACTGGCAGTCTAGTCTACGCAGGGACCATAGAGAGGAAGTTGTTCTATTTCGCCTCCGCATAGGACACAGTCATTTTTGCTGTTATCTTGTGTGGACATGGTTTTGGCACATTATAGCCCTAGTTTCTGATGCACCATAAAAACCCAAACAACCAACCAACCAACACAGGTGGATGGATGATGCTGCATCATGACAGTGTGAGACCACACATTGCTCATTATGTCATCAGGTACTTATCCAGTATTAGTGTCAAATGTGTGCCTCCTCTGTTCTACAGCCCTGACTTTACGCCCTAAATTTTCATTATTATTATATTTTTATTTCCAAAGTTAAAGAAGGAGCTGTGAGGAAAACATTTCCAGTTGTTAGAAGAAGTTGTAAAGATGTTGGAGACAATTGTCAAATGCATGTCAGAAAATGGCTTCCAACTTGTTTTTGTAGAATGGCAAAAACGTTAGAGTAAGTGCATTTTGTCAAATGGTGACTACTTTGAAAAGGACCATTAAAATGTGGATGATTAATAAAGATATGTTGTGAAAAAAAAAAATTATGATCATTCTTTATTCAGCAGCCTTTGTAGTTTACTAAACACATAAATCATGAATTATTGTTATTTGCCTGTTTTATTAATCACAGAAGAACTCTTAAATATGTGTTATATTGACATTAGTGAAATAATAAGAGGAGTTTACCTCAATATAGTACGTAGAACACTTCCATATGATACCCTCCAGAAATTAAAACGGAAAAAACAAAAAAATTGACAACTTATTAGTACATTAGAGTAAATTATAAATAATTAAATACAGGCATACCTCGGTTAACGTTACCTCTGATAACGAAGCTTCGATATAACGAAGTCCGCAATTTCAAGCCCCATTTAACATAAAAAATATTCCAGTTTAATCACCTGAAATCTAAACAAACTGAAGAAATTACGGAAACCTTTGGGGCTTCTCGTGGTTGGTTCGAAAAATTTAAAAAACGGGCCAGGATTCATAGTGTAAAATTAACAGGAGAAGTTTCCAGAAAAACTAAAGGAAATAATTGAACGTGAAAATTTTCCACCAAATTTGTTCAATGTTGACGAAAGCGGTTTGTTCTGGAAACGGCTACCAACAAAAAGCTTCATTTCTATTGAAGAAAAATCAGCTGCTGGGTTCAAAGCAGCCAAAGACCGTTTAACGTTACTCTTTGGATCAAATGCCTCTGGCGATTATAAATTAAAATTGTTATTAGTTTACCATTCAGAAAATCCGAGGGCGTTAAAAGGTAACATAAAAATGAATTTACCTGTAATATGGAAAGCAAATAGAAAAGCGTGGGTTACCAAGGAGTTATTTACTGATTGGTTTGTTAACCACTTTTGTCCTGAAGTAAAACGGTATTGTCAAAAAAACAACTTTGAAGAAAAAGCTCTTTTGTTGTTAGACAATGCTCCGGGACATCCTACTGATCTTAACACGTTGGACACATGCATTCCTGTCAAAGTTGTGTTTCTTCCAGCAAACACAACTTCCCTGATTCAACCATTGGATCAGGGAGTAATAGCATCATTTAAAGCTTATTATCTGCGTCGAACATTAAGCAGTTTAACTGAACTAGAGGATAAAGAGGAAATGACAGTTAAAACTTTTTGGAAAAACTACACCATTAAAAACGCAATTGAAAACATTGATAGTTCTCGGAAAGAAGTCACAAAGAAATGCTTACATGGAGTTTGGCGCAAAATATGGCCAGAAGTTGTACTAGAAGAAGAAAATAACATCCAAGAAATTAGAAATGAAGTTATCCAGATGGCTCAATCAATAGGTTTCGAAAATGTCGATGAAGAGGATGTTAGAAATTTATTGAATGCAGAAGATGATGGTTTTTCAGTGGAAGAATTAGAAAACCTTGTTAGCAACAAAGACAAAGATAATGAAGACGAAGTTAAAGAAGTTCCTGCTGAAAAAGTGTTAACAACTAAAGATTTAAAAAGGTGCTTAAATGACATTGAAAATGTTTTAAATTTTTTTAGTGAAAATGATCCTGATTTAGGAAGAAGTTTTATTGTTAAGCGATCAGTGTTAAATGAAAGAGAAAAAAAGCATAAGCAATCAACTTTAGACTCGTATTTTAAAATGTGATTTCACTTTGTATGTAAGTTGACTGTTTATTTAATAAAACTTTTCTTTGTTCGAAAAAAAAGCTTTTCATTTTCTTTACCTAGGAACGTATCCCTATTCTGGCCATAGTATTTTTACCTCTGAAAACGAAGTTTCGCTTAACGAAGTAATTTCGTGGAACGCATCCTATTCGTTATTCGAGGTATGCCTGTAATCAATTTAACACAATTCAAATCAATTTAAAACAATTAAAAATCAAATTAATGCAATTTAACGAAAATATTCAAAACGATTTTCCTTCCTGAAGCTGACAACGCTTTTTAATGTATAATGTTATATACATGTGTGGCTAAGGATGAAAATGCCGAGTTCCTGTAGGAAACAATAGGTCGAATAGGAAATCCAGTCTTGTGTAATTTTACCTGACTGAAAAGTGCAGGAATATTGTATTATGTTCTGGACTTCAATTCCTTCAGTAATGTAGTCGTTTTTTCGATACGTGGTTAACATTTTATTGTACTGATTGACCAAATTGGTAAACAGTGCCGGGTCTACTTCGCGATAAGTGGAGGTATCTGACACAACTGAATCTAACTTATTAATATAATCATGTTTATCTAGTATTACCACTGTATCTCCTTTATCTGCCCTCTGTATAATAATGTCCTTATTTCCCCGAAGTTCTCGTAAAGCTGAACTGTCATGTGTATTCAATTTAGGAAGTCGCGTTTCTTTTATGTTATTCACTACTTGGTTAACTTGTTGAATAAATACATCTTTTTGTGGAACATTCCGAAGTCCAAATTCAATATCAATTATGCATTGTTTTTTAGGCAGTTTTCGAGGTGGTAAATTATAATTTAGTCCTTTGGATAAAAGTGAAATCTGGTCCTGCGATAGTGTACACGAGGAAAGATTTGTAACCTGTTGATATGTCGGTTCTTTGGATACTGGGTGAGGGGGTGTTCGTGAACTAGCTGACATATTCTGTGGTAGTACGTTGTGTGTCTGTGGGGGGATGTCACCCAACTCATATGAACTTAGTCGCAAGCCCGCAACAATGTGTTAGAATTCGCATGAACGTGTCTTGAACTATCCGATAATGTTTGCAACTTATTAACGTGTCAGTTTTTTTATTTCTGAGGCCTGTGTTTCCCGTCGCAAATCTATGGAGGTCTTCAATACAGACCAATCGTTCGGATGTAGATAATTTTTTAATTTACCGCGAAGCTTCTTAACCTGGGAAAGGTATTTTTGTTTATTCGAATATCAAGATTTTAAGGCAAGCTTAACAATACTACGCGATGTTGCCAGTGTTAGTTGTTTTATGCCTGAAATTTTTTGATTTAAATTCACCCTGGCAAACTTTGGAACTAGGTTGTTTTGAAGGCAATATTTTAGGAAAGAAATATGGTAACTTTGGGCCGAGTACCTTAGCGTAAATTTAATGTAATTTTGCACCAAGCCATTCAAAAAATCTCCCATAATTGTGTGTATCGATTGTATACTACTGGAGAGACGGGAAGTGAATGAAATAATCAATAAGAGTTTAAAAATTAATTAGGTGTACAAACAAATTTTTGGATTACCAATGGGTTTGAACCTGAGTGGCTTAATGTCAGAGATCTATCTCTCAACGATTGAGCAGATACATTTGACACCTTTTCGACCCCGTATCACATACTATGGGATGTATTTAGACGATGTTCTAGTTATTACCGATAGTAGTACTATCCAAGACATTTTACATTTGTTTAATAATATTCATTCTAGACTCAAATTTACATTGGAAAGGGAGGATAGATACAAAGTCATTAAACTTTCTAAATTTCACGCTTACCCGGGACTCGAATAAAATACAATTTAGCATCTATCGAAAACCTACAAACACCGGTATGCTTCTACATTATAATAGCTATCACCCGTTCACCTACAAAAGATCGATTATCTTTAATCAATTTCTAAATGCCTATAAATATTCAACGACTGATTCTGCTTTGGACTCAGAAATACAAATATTAACTAGCAGATTCTTGAACAGGGGTTATTCCATTACCACAGTAAACCGAATTAGGGTACAAGCTAAGGATAGGATACAAAATACTACACCAGTCAACAATAGTGATATCAAAAAATACTTTATTTCTGTCCCATATGTTGAACAGTGGCACAAACAGCTTAACAGATTCTTTAAAAATACCGAATTTAAAATTGTAGCTAGGCCAATATGGAAATTACACACTATACTGAACAATCGCTCGGTTCTTTCCGCGTTCGCAACACAAATTAATAATCTGGTATACAACATTTCTTGCAGTGATTGCGACTCGTCTTACCAAGGTTCAACACGATTTTCTCTTAATATTCGTGTAAATCAACATGAAGCCTCAGTTCGTGCTTCTCGTTCAGCAGCGTCAGAATTAGCCTTTCATGCCATTAACAAAAAACATACTTTTTTATTTAACGAGGCCAAAATACTTAACGTTCAATGTAATCATACGCGACTATTAATTGCAGAAACCGTTGAAATTAAATTACACAAAAATTCTGTTAATGTTCGGCGGCCATATTTGATCTCCGATGCGTGGACCTTTACGCGCATGCGCGAAGACATATAATCACTATTTAAGTTGCAGGTTTAGCCTGATTTGGTAATTTTCATTCCTGTGATCACGAGTCGGTCGAAAAGCGTTGTCAGCTTCAGGAAGGAAAATCGTTTTGAATATTTTTGTTAAATTGCGTTAATTTGATTTTTAATTGTTTTAATTGATTTGAATTGTGTTAAATTGATTATTTAATTATTTATAATTTACTCTAATGTACCGGTAAGTTGTCGATTTTTTCGTTTTTTCGTACTCGTTGCAGCAGCTCTACATCCTTCCTAAAATGAACCCTCCAGACCTGTATTCAAGGTGTGGCCTGACCATTGCCTTATACAAAGGAATAATCACCTCTTTATTCCTGCTAGCAAAGTTCCTATATATCATTGACAAGAGTCCATGAGCTGCATGTCTGCACTGCTCAGAAAACTTTATCTGATTGCTCAATTACCCCCAGGTCTTTTTCATTCTTTACTACCCTGAGTGTAGTACCACACAGTTAGTATGGTACTCTGGGGTTACTGCTATCCATATGCAGTACTTTACATTTGCCAATGTAAACTTCGGTTGCCACCTCTCAGCCCAACTTTTTTATATCCTGTTGCAGCAGTGTAATAATGTCTTTATTATCATTAACAACCCTGCCGACCTTTGTATCATCTGCAAACTTGGACATTAAGCCTGATATACCTTCATCAGTATCATTGATAAATATAGAAAACAACAATTGTCCCAAAACTGAACTCTGGGGTACTCCACTAATAACCTTAGTCAACCATGAGCAGTCCATTTATTACCACTCTGTCTTCTCGCATTCAACCATCTCTTTATCCATAGCAGCAACTTTCCCTTAATGCTATACTGCTCCAATTTGTACAGTAGTCTTCCATGTGCAACAATATCAAAAACATTTCTGAAATCTAAGTACAGTTAGTCCTCGTATAGCACGATAGTTGTGTTCCTAGAAACCCTCGAGCAATGCAAAATCGTGCAATATGAACAACAGTCCCTATGGGAAAAATAGGGTTAGGTGCCGACCACCCAAGATTGAACACACATTTGTAACCAAAACATTACTAAACACAAATAATAATTGTAATAAAATACTTACGTATTTTATTACGACTATTATATAATAAAATATTGCTAATTCTTTTGCTTTTATCGTAAGCAAACTTGTTTTTTGTTTGATTTTCTATCCAAACAGATGACAGCCGTTCCATCTCTTCCAATTCTTTATGTTTTAATCTAATGGATTTTAATTACACTTTGAGTTGTTCCTGCTATAAAAGTTGTTTTATTTTCTCTACATTCTTTGTAATTCTTGGCGTTGCCTCATTTAGGCCTGTAGCACGTGCAATATCACATGGTCTTTCATTTCGCTCAAAGCATTTCACAATTTCATATTTTTTCTCTATTGTCAGAGGCGGTCTGGCCATAAGCCTTACCAGGGAAACCATGGTGGGTCGGAGGCCGGTGTGATTTTGGCCATAAACGCTAGTATGAGGCCACTACAAGTTTTCCCAGGTAAGAATTTTCGACCCAGTCTACCTCTGTTTATCGGTATTGCTTTTCTTTTTCTCTCTGAATCTGGAGTGTCTTCACCAGGACGCTTCCTTTTCACATCTTTTAAGTATTTTACTCATTTTTAGGGAATAAAGCACAATTACAAAACGAGGAGGCACGCTTGATACACTTAAACAAAGCTGTGCGCTTGTAGCAACTGAATAAACAACACTGTAAAGGCAAAAACAACTCTACCTCACTAGCTCACATTTTACTAAAGCACATTTCTGGGGGTTACTACCATAAAACAAAAAGCAATTTCCAGTTGCATTCCTGCTAGTGGAATCTGTTATAAACTGGTAATAAACTCTATCTAATTGCATTTGTGATTATACCGATAGCTGGAATTTTATGTTATTTTGGTGAAATGCGTTTCCCCTTCACTGATATAAAAAACATAAATACATTTTCAGAATCTTCTCTTCATTCCAATTGTGTTGCGTTCAGTTGGGGTGATTCCGGTACGACTGCCATTTCTTGTAAACACAAAGGCGAATCGTGTTTAAGCAAATTCGGTTCATGTTGTATACGATATCGTTCCCCTATTTATAAATCGTGTATGATCGAATTTGTGTAATGTAAACACGTGTTATACGAGGACTGACTGTATATGATTTCAAAATTATTTTTTACATCCAGTTCCTTTGTGACCACATCGTAGTATCCAATCAAATTGGTTAAGCGAGATTTCCCTTAAACTAACCCATGCTGTGTCTGAAGTATAACTAATCTTGTGTAGATGATCCTGCATTGCTTCTTTAACCAGTGACTCCATTATTTTCCCTGGAACAGACGATAAACTAACTGATCTGTAATTACTCATGTCACCCTTTGATCCTCCTTTGTGATTTGGGGATACATTTGCACATCTCCAGTCCATGGGGCCTCCCCTGAATCTAAGGAAGCTCTCATAATTATGGCTAAGTGTTTGCTTACTTCCTCTGCTACATCCATTAATATAACTGGATAGATCTCATCCACCCCATTGTGCCTTTCTTATGTTTAACTTGAACAATTTTTTCCTCCACTTTCCTTTCAGCTATTACAAAATCATTTAGTTCTCTGTTAGAGTTTGATAAACTTCTGGCCTCCACTTCACTAAAGAATTCCTCGTGTGAAATGTAGATGCGAAATACAGTAATACCTTGGTTAACAAATCCTCTGGTAACAAAGCTCCTTTATAATGAAGTCTGCAAAACATACACCCAATGGTGCATGCGAAAGTTTGTAGTAGGGATTTTTGACGTAAATAGAACTCACTTCATGATATACAGAGCAGTGGTTAATTGTCATTGATATTGTGCATACCTACTGTAGTTGTTTTAATATATTTTATTAAATATGTAATGAATAATAATTTTTCAATATATCACGAAAACGGAAACAATATCTTTAGAAACCAAAATGCAGATTATAAAAATGTTCTTGTTTATACTCTGGCACGACCATCATTTGAATTTATGGCGGTGTGACAATCCTCATAAATTCATCAGGTCAGTAGAGTTTACAATAAATCAATCAGTATAAATTGTTAAATCGTATTTAGCAGTCACGGGCTTGAACCCCGGTCCACTCAAAGAGCATGTGCCACCACACTCACACTTCAGACCACTCGGCTACGTCAGTAGGATAGATGCAGGAGAAAAGAAATGCCATGTAGTGCAACATTGGGGCTAGCACAATCAACTTTAAAAACAATTTTAAATCAATCTGATAAAGTTAAGCAGTGTGTGCTAAATTGTAGTGACATTGCCGCATCCAAATTAACACACACATGTAGAAAAGCATTATAGAAAATATTGAAAAAATAAGTGTTTGGGTAGATGATATGAGACAGCATCATATGCCAGTCACCCAGGTGATAATTCAACACAAAGCACTAAACCTATTTAACCATTTAAAGGCCCAGGAAGCTGAGGAAACCACCGCAACTTTTGTGGCTTCTTGCGGTTGGTTTGAGAAATTCAAAAAATGTGCAAGAATTCTTAGCATTAAACTGACTAGTGAGGCCACAAGTGCCGACATCCAGGCAACAACAGAATTTCTTGCACAACTGCAAGCCATAGTAGAACAAGGAAAATACCCACAGAATTTGATGTTCAATGTGGATGAAAATGGGCTATTCTGGAAATGCTTGCCTTCCAAAACTTTGATCTCCTGATATGAGAAAAGAGCTTCCTGGTTTAAAGCAGCCAAGGACCAATTGAAATTGTTGTTGGGTGCAAATGCATCTGGGGATATGAAGCCAAAACCAATGCTTGTTTACTATCCCGAAATGCCTCGAGCTATGAAAGGATTCTCCAAATCTAATTTTCTGGTAATATGGAAATTAAATTGTATGGCCTCGGTGATAATGGACTTGTTTACCGATTGGTTTTTCAACTATTTTTGCCTGCTGTTCAATGTTATTGTGAATGAAATAATTTCGAACCCCAGGCACTTGCTACTGGGCAATGCAACAGGTCATCCTTCAAATCTTGGCTCACTTCAAACATTGCATTCCTGTTGAAGTGCTGTTTCTCCTGCCAAACACAACTTTGCTGTTACAACCAATGGATCAGGGCATTATAGCAACCTTTAAAGCGTACTATTCTGAGATGCACTTTTAGTAAACTGATTGAGGGTAATGATGAAACACAACAGTCAGTCAATGAATTTTTTGAAAAATTATATTATGAAAGAAATCAGCAATATCAAAGAAGCCTGAGATGAAATGACAGATCAGTGTCTTAATGGTGTTTGACAACAAATGTGGCCCAGTGTTACAGAACATGGAGTAAAATGTGAAATTCCTGCAATTAGCACAGAAGTTATTCGAATGGCACATGCAATAGGCTTTGCAGAAGTCGATGTAGCTGAAGTTCAGGATTTATTAAGTAGCCATGGTGATACACTAACAAATGAGGAACAAGTAAACAGTTTAGAAAATGAAGAGGTTTCCCCAGAGAGAGGATATTAACAACAGAGACCTTGTCTAATTGTTTAAATAAAGTGACTCATGCTTTAGATGTCTTATCAGAAAATGATCCAGATTTTCAACAAAGCTGCATTGTGAAGGGACCTGTTTTAAATGCTTTAACTTGTTATAGCGAGATGCTATGCGATTGTAAGAAAAAAAGCAAGACAGTTGACCCTAGATGCATTTTTTACATAACTAGAGTTTACATAAGTAAAGAAGTCTTTGCTGTTTTTTTTTTTTTTTTGCATCCTTTGCCAAAGGTTTCTTGTAGTTTGCCTTTGTTTGCATAACCTCTTTTGTGACTTGATTACAGACTAGCTAATATCTACCATAGGCTTCTGTGCCACGTGATAATTTATATTCATTCCATGCATTTTTCTTCTCTGCAGCAAGTCTCATTAGTTCATCTAACAACCATTTAGGCCTAAATCTTGAACTGTATTTCTTAGTTGGCATGAAAAGCCTAGTGGCTTCCAAGATTAATTCCTTTGGGAATATTATACATGTGGAGTGATTATTACATTGGGAGGTATGTGTAGTGAAGTGAAAACAGTTACTTTTACATATTATTAATCATTGTACATGTTGAGTATAGCCTCTTTCTGTATTTAGTCAACTGGTTTGCTACTTAGTGCATCAGTCTCATTTTGTGGAGCACTTTGCCATGAGTTATCTCAGTGGAGTACTATATAATGTTTTTTTTTTTATTTAAAGTTTATGCCATTATCCTAACCCAGGTCTTGACTTTGTTTGGAAGCACTGCTGCAAGTTCCTTGGTGTTGCACTTCTTCATTGGAGAAGTGCTTTTTATCAAGAGTAGTAAAGTCCAAGGCAACTCACAATGAAGTGTCTCCACAATATGGGATCCATAAGCAGCAAACCCAGTATGCCCACACAGCTATGTGCTATTTATGTTTAACATTTACTTAATGACTATTTATAGATTGAGGCTTTTGGCCAAACTTGTCTTTTTTATTATAAGTTAACCAGTTAGGAATTAATTGGCAACAAGATGATTAGTTATTTACTTTGATTCTGTTAATCACATAAAAATAAAAAAAAAATGAATTAATTGAAGAAATAAAAATTTTTTCTCCTGAAATATATAATGCACTGTATACATTTACTAAATTGTTTTAAATATAATAGCTATTAGTGATTACTGTGAATACTCTCATTGATAAATTGTGAACTACTATCTTATGTTACAGACTTCTTTTGTAATCAGAATACTATCAGCTTAGTTTTATTATGAAATGTGGTAGTATTTTTATGCCATTTTTCATTAATTGAATTTTAAGCCATGTAAAATTTGTTGAAACATAAAAGCCATTGTTTATATATATTTTATATATATTTATTATTTTAGCTCTGTGCAGTATTGCCGACAGTGTGCAAATGGAATCAAAAAGCTTCAAGATGATGTTAAACCTGAAAATTGTACTGACGTGAATCACGTACTTACAGATAAAACACCAAAAAATAATTTGATAACAGATAGCTCTCAGGAGCAGAATAATGATGTCAGTGCTGAAAAGTGTGAGAATTCATCTCTTCAAGGTATAGATTTTTTTATTTGATTAATGTATATTATACAATTATCCTTTGCCATTTTAAAATGATGGTTATGCAAAGGCATATCCATAATTTTGGCATGCACATGCACTTTGCATGCCCATGCCAAATTACACTAGCAAATTCTGGAAAAGACACCTCAAGCTAAAACTAGCGAAGCGACCAACACTCCAATTACCATCCCAACCGATAATGCAAAGGTTTTGCTTGACAGTGAACAATTGAAAACCACTAAAGAGAGCAAGAAAACTGAATCGCCCACCAAAAGCATGGAAGTTGATGCCCATTTAAAATTTGAGGAAACTAGAACTACATGCAAATGACACAATGGATGTTGGACGCCCCACCTTTTCAAAAAAAGACCGAAAAAAAATGCTCCCCATACAAAAAAACAGTTAGCTGAATCATCCTCAACAAAACCTAAATGATGCCCACCATTTTACAATGGAATTGCAGAGGCTTTCGTTGCAACACAGACAATATAAAAGATCTGATTAACAGATTTTCTCCAGTTGCCCTTTGTCTCCAGGAAACTTACCTAATCTTAACAAATTTCTCCTTCAATAAAGAACTACTGCCTTTATCGAAGAGATTGTAATACAGCTAATGCTTCCCATGGCGGTGTGACAATCCTCATAAATTCAAAGATCCCAACTAAATATATCCCTCTCCAGACCGAATTAGAAGCTGTTGCTGTTCGTATAACTCTCCATATTGCCATAACACTTGTCTCAATATACTTGCCACCAAACCATACTTACTGTTTAAAAGATCTTGAAGATCTCTTCATACAGATTCCGTCACCTTTCTGTATATTAGGGGATTTTAATGGACATCACCCCTTATGGGGCGATCCAATGTTAGATAAATGGGGTAGACTCATTGAAAGATTTCTAGAGACCCGAAACCTCACCATACTCAATAATACTGGTGCACACACTCATATGGACACAGCTCCCATATGGACACACCTCAGCAATTGATCTCTCAATTAGTTCTCCAGTATTGGTCCCAACTATAGAGTGGTACGTACTGAATGTTCCCATGGGTAGTGACCACTTCCCAATTTTTTGTAACTTACTACACAACCACCATTAGACCAACCACTAGAAATTCTCTAAAAAAAACTGCAGTAACTGGAAATTCTCTAAAGCCAATTGGGCCAAATTTCAGTCAGCAATCATTCTGGACAAAAAAGCTATTCAACTATGGCCCATAAATAAAAGTCACTGATTATATCACATCCCGTCTTTTAGTTGCAGCTAAATACTCAATTTCATTATCATATACCCCGACCAGATGGCACTTCAACTATTGATGGAACAAAGAGTGCACAAAAGCGAAGAAGGAAAAAAATCAAAGCATTTAATTTATTTCATTGATCTCCAAATACACCCAATCTAATTAGCTACAAGAAGCTAAGGGCAAAAGCATGTTTCATTCAAAGGAAAGCCAAGAAAGATTCATGGACTTGGTTTGCATCCACTATCAATAGAAACAGCAACTTCCAATTAATATGGAAGAAAATTAGGCAGCTTTCTGGGAAGTTTCCAACCATCCTTTCCCCAATTCTTTAATGCAATGGGCAAGTGTTCTCTTCTCCTTTAGATATTGCAAATTCCTTGGCCACAACCTTTGCCCAAGTCTCAGCTGCTTCAAACTACACTCCAGAATTCCATAAAATTAAGACAACTCACAGTCACTTCCATATAATCAGCCTCTTCAATATTGTGAACTTTTACAGGCCATCAAAACAACATGAAACAGTGCTGCTGGGCCAGATGGCATATATTATGCCATGTTGCAGCATATTGATAACATAAACATTGAAAACATAACAGATGGCATATATTATGCCATGTTGCAGCATATTGATAACATAAACTTATAACTGCTGCTAGTCTTTTTTAACTGGATCTTCCTGGAATATATTTTTCCAGCCTCCTGGCAACATGCTACAGCTTTAGCCTTTTTGAAACCTGGAAAAGATCCCTCCAGTCCTTATAGTTGCAGGCCAATATCTTTGTCAAGTTGCCTTGGTAAAATTCTCGAAAAAATTATCCACAGTCTACTCATTTGGATCATTGAAACTCAACATCTACTCATCTACTGAGTAATTGTCAACATGGCTTTCACCAAAAGAGATCATCCTTAGGTCTGATGATCAAGGATGAATCTGAATTTCGCAATGCCTTTGTAAAAAATGAACATCTTGTTATGGTCTCCATAGATATAGAGAAGGCATTTGATACCATCTGGCAGTATGGCATTCCCAGTGACCTTCATGCTCTTGGTCTAAGAGGCAACCTGCCCATATTTAATAAGAACTTCTTCCAAAGCCGCACTTTCCAGGTTCGATATCAAAACTCCCTTTCTACTATATTCTCGCAGGAAGGAGTACCAGGTCAGTACCGAGTGCAACCCTATTTGCCCTTAGAATTGATTCCATTACAAAAGAACTCCCAAATACTGTGGAGGCATATCTTTACGCTGACAATCTCCCTATTTGTTGCCATTCTCAGAACATGAGATCTATTGAATGGCAACTGCAGATGACTCAATAAAGTGCAAAATTGGACTGAGCTCAATGGATATTGTCTTTCCCATCAGAAACTGTTGCGATCCACTTTTGCAATCAACGCAAATTACATATAGACCCTGAACTTTGGATATCAAATTGCACCATTCTGATTGCCAAAATTATCAGATTCTTGGGATTGATCCTTGACAGCAAGTTAAAATTCTTTGAGCACATTAAATTAATATGCACTACTTGTCTGAAAAAGCTGAACATGCTAAGAGCTTTACCTGCCCTGCTTTTGAGGAGCAGATCGCACAACTTTGCTGCTCTTATATAGAGCACTGATTAGATCCCCTTTGGATTATGGTGCTCCAGTTTATGATTCTTCCTGAAGGAGTGTATTACATTGGCTGGATCCTATACAACACAATGCACTGCAGATTGCTCTTGGCACTTATAGGATATCTCCAACCTATAGTCTATACATTGAAACTCATGAGCCCCCTCTGTACCTCCGCAGAAGAATGTTATTACTTAAATATGCAGCCAAAATACAAAGTTGCTCTCTGCATCCTATTGAGCCATACCTCTTTAATCCACCATTTCACAATCTCTATTGAAATAAAACAAGTAAAATACGACCAGCAGGCCTACGGCTCCTTGAGATAACACAGAATTGGAATGTTCCTCTCCACAATAGGCAAGAGGTAAAAAATTACTCTCCTCCACCATGGACCCCCTTTCCTCAACTGACATGTGATACATATTTTCTTCAATGGGGAAAGAACTGTCTACCAACTCTAAATGTGCAACAACTCCATGCTAGCTATATTCAAAACTATGCTGACTTTCTACCAATATATACTGATGGTTCCAAATCTCATTCAACTGTTGGAGCAGCAGCAGTGTTTCCCCTCTGTCATATCAGCTTCTCTTCCACCTGAGTACAGCAGCTTTTTTTGCAGAATTATATGCAATTCAATTAGCTCTAGAAAATTTGACTCTTCATCCATCTGCACAATATTTAGTTTACACAGACTCTCTCAGCTCAATTAGAGCCATGCAAAATTCCTCTCATAAGGATCACCCTGTTATAAATCAAATCAGGAGTTTGCTGTTGAAAACATTCAGGCATTAAAGGGAATAAACTGGCTGATATTTCTGCTAAAAATCCATCAACTTTAGATTTAATCTCTGTCTTCTGATTCTGATTATCATAATCCAAGCAGATACCATGCACAGTGGACAGAGCTATGGCATAAACAAACAAATAATAAACTCTTCCAATTGAAACAGGATCCAAAATTTTGGCACTCAAGCATTCAGACAGTTCAGCGAGAAGAAGTGGTACTCGCACGGATTAGAATAGGCCACACTCATCTGACTCACCTCCATCTACTTGCTGGCGACGATCCTCAGGCGTGTGCACATTATCAACAACATCGAACTTCAATGTTTCTTTCTCTGGCTAATCTCCAAGAATCGATGACATTAAATCATATCATTGGAGAGGAAGCAAACATTAATGAACTTTACTGTTTTTTAAAAGAAATTGGAATTTATGATCGAATATAAATAGTTTCTGAGCTGAAATGAAATTCAGCTGGCTTCATATTAATTATTATTTTTAACATTCCTATGAATAGGTGCACTATAGCCACACAGCTTGTGCGCCATTAAACACTCATACCACACACACACACACACTTTCAAACATTAGGCTTTGAATTTTGATCCTAATAAACGGTGATTCTTATAAGCAAAAATCGACAAATATTATCCAGAGGATATAAAAGATATAAAGCCCAAATTTACACTTTATTACCAAAAGTTTATTACCAATTAAATGATACTTGAAAATCGGAAGAATATTATCCACAGGTTAACAAAATAAAAATAAATTTATACTTATGTACATAGCTTAATTAATATACATATTAATTAAAAATAAAACTTTTGAAATATGATTACAATTTAAAATAGTAAATTATCACTACAAAGTCACTGATTATATCACATCCTGTCTTTTAGTTGCAGCTAAATACTCAATTCCATTATCAAATACCCCGACCAGACAGCACTTCAACTATTGATGGAACAAAGAGTTCCAACTTACAGATTTATAGATTTTTCAATATTGAATAACAGTCTATATTCACGAACACTTGCACCAGTTTCTTCCAATGCTCTCCTTGGGATGGCTATAGCTTCACGAGTTTGCCAGTTTTGTAACTGGAATTCATTTTGATTCATCTTCATTTTCCTCCTCCTCCTTGGCGAAATTATCAGTAACAGACTGAGCAATTTCTTCATCTGTTAAAGCTGTAGTAACTTGTAGATCACCATCTATGTCCACCCAATCATTAAACTTCTGTTCACCCATGTCTTCAGGCTTTTCAACATGATCAGTATCGTGACTTAGTTGACCGACATGAAGAATTAATCCACATTTTTTGAAACAATTGCTAATGCAGGTTTCGGAAACTTCATTCCAGGCACTCATTGTCACAAGAAGTGCATCTAGAACAGTTATATGCTTTGTGATATCGGATGATGTTCCCAAACCTTCATCTATAGACTGGATGATTCTTTGCCTCATATCCGATCTATAAAAGGTCTTAAAGATTTTTATTATTTCCTGGTTGAGAGGTTGAATCAGTGGTGTGGTATTTTAAGGTAGAAAAACTGATTCAATGTTTTTGAAAGTCAACTTTGGATGAGCTGGGCAGTTGTCCAAAACCAATGCAATTTTTTTGTTTTTCTTATCCAATTTCAAATTTCATTTACGAAGATAATCTTCAAATAAAGAAGCTATCATCCGAGGTTTGGAATTATTGGCATATTCAACAGGCAGCTATTTTACTCCTTTCAAACATCTTGCCGATTTACTTTTGCCTATAACTAATGGCTTCATATTGATTGTTCCCATCATGTTGTATGTTTAATCCTGTCCTTGATCTTCTTTCCTGCAGACGCAGCGGAAATTTTTAAAAATCATGCAGTGGTCTGGGGTAGCCCTGTAGTACAACCCTGTTTCATCTTTATTAAAAATGTCTTCAGGATTATAAGTGCTTAACACAGTTTGCCAAGTGGTTTTCAACCAGGTGTCTGCTGCAGAACCATCGGAATCCTGTTTTTCTCCGTGAAGTTTTTTGTAAACAGTATTATGCCTCTCCTTCCATCTTGTCAGCCATCCATCCATCACCTTAAACTTTTCTTGTAGTTTTTCAGCAAAATGATTAGCTTTTTGAAGAAGAAAGCTACGGTTGCTGCAGAACCATCGGAATCCTGTTTTTCTCCGTGAAGTTTTTTGTAAACAGTATTATGCCTCTCCTTCCATCTTGTCAGCCATCCATCCATCACCTTAAACTTTTCTTGTAGTTTTTCAGCAAAATGATTAGCTTTTTGAAGAAGAAAGCTACGGTTGATTGGTGCATTAAGTGAGCTAGCCTGTGTGAACCAAATGAACAGAGCTTCATCTACTGTTTGGCATTTCCCTTCATGCTTTCTTTTTCTGGTTTCACTAATCACATTAGCATTTAATATGTTGTGATTTTAACAGTTTTGATAAAGAGGCACTCCTAATTTTACTACTCCTTCCCTTTGAGACATATTTCCCAAGTTTAATTGATCATACGTTTCTATATTTCGTAACTTATCTTTTACACTCAAATTCACTCTTTTCGTTCACTGACATTTTTTTTTTTTTTTTGGTAGTAAAATTTAAAACACAGTAAAAAAGATAAGCGTCAATCAATAACAAAGCACATGGCACACACAAATTGGAACTAACATGACACACGCAAGTGAGATGAAGTTTAGATGTAAAAATGAAGAGAAGTTTTAGTGAAGGGAAAACACATTTCACCATAATAACATGAAAACACAGACTTCCATTGGTATTATCGCAAAAGATCGAGTTTACCAACTGTTTATTGCATTAACAGAAAGGGGTGCCTCCGTAGCCAAGTGGGAAGGAGCAGCAGTGCGTAGCACACACTTCTTGATTAGACCTGGGTTCGAGCCCATCACCACCAAATACGGAGGATGCCGAAAGGTCAGGGAATGACCACCGCATATTCCCGGAGCAATATGGCCTTAGTTGCTAATGCTCCTAAAAATAAACAAAAAAATTAACAGAAAAGCCCAATAAACCAGAAACTGCAAAATTGTTTTTATTGTTTTATGGTTGTGACCTCCAGAAATGTGCTTTAGCAAAAATATCATAGAGGCGTTCAGAATTGATTCTTATAACCGAAAATGTGATTCTAATAAACAATGAAGGTGTAGTGCATTTTATTGATTTGAATCGGTTATTCGAAATTTGATTCTATTAAGCGGCTGATTCTAATAACCAGTGATTGCTATAACTGGCACTTACTGTACAGACTATCAGACGAAAGAAGAGCATTAAAGTAAAATTGAAAAGTTGTGTAGTTATGTCACAAATAGATTATTTACTGATTAAGAGGGAAGAAATAAGGGGTTACAAAAATTGTAAAGTAATAGAAAGAGAATGCTTAACACCACAACACAAGTTGTTGCTTTTGGATGTGTGTGTACTAAAAGGAGGATGGGAAAAGAGATTAAAGTTTGTAGCAAGATAGAGCAATGAAGTTTGGATACTTAAAGGAAGGTGACTTTCAGGAAAAAAGGTATTGCTGAAAGCAAATATTTCAGTGGGGATATTAGGCAAAGTGTGGGAACAAAGGCTGAAGTTACAAGGCGGTATATAATAAATAATTAAAAATGGCAAATTCTTACCGCCTTGTAAACTTCAATTCCATTATTTATTCCAAACAAAGATTCTGATTTGAGACTCACAGTAAACATTGATTAACAGTCACCAATATAGATTCCATCATAGGCTAAGGTATCTACTGGTGATATCTTGGCTTGTATCACTATTCTTGAACAAATTCCACAGCAGAGTTTAGGTTTATTCCCTTTTGTGTGTGGAAATGCTTAATAGAAAACTTTGTGTTACTTTCTAATTTCTGCCACTCTGAAAATGTCCAAATACAGATAACCATGTTATAACAAAGTAGTTAGGCTCCTATAAAATCAGTGTAGTGTGAAATGGTGTTATACGGGACTAAGAACAGTACAAAAAGGTGGGTTACATTTCAAAAGCTAACAAAAATACACCATTTTTTATTATTATTGCAAACTTAATTTTAATTAAAAATAGTAATAACTGAGCAAACATCTTACAAACTGTGATACATGTATGTCAGATAATGTATGTTCATTTAATTTTCTTCCTCTTCATTGCTGCTAAGCACAATCAAACGAAAACGTTTTCTCTATTGCAGAAAACCTTCCCCTCCTACTGACTTAGCAAGTTCTACTATTGCACTTATTCTGTTTTCTGCTGGTTCATCCATAATTCCTGAATGAACTGACTCTGGCCATACATTTTTCCAACACGCATTTAATGTTGACAGTTTTATTTCTTTGAGCGATAAAGCTATTCCCATACAGTCCACAATTTAAAATGTTTCCATGCCTCCATCACTTCTATAGATTCAGAATCAATTTTTTCCAAAATCCATTGTAAAGATTTTCTGATATAAAGGTAGATATAATGCTTTGATCTAATGGCTGAATTAAAGAAGTTGTATTAAGTGGTAGGAACATTTATTCAACATTTGGATGGCATGGTGAAACTTTGAAATCTAGATTTGTTCGCTAGATTTTTTAGTAACAGATTTTTAAGTAACATTATGCGATCTTTTGATGCCTTAAAGCCGACCGGGCTAGCCAGGTGGGTAAAGTTCCTGCCTAACAACCCAAAGGTCATGGGTTCGAATCCCGTCTTGGCTTTGATCAGAGTAAAACAATAATTTTTTGAAATTCCTCTGCAGCCGATGCACTTTCCCCTTCAATTCTTATGTTATGTAATGAGAAGCAGTTTTTAAATCTATCAAACCAACCTTTACTGGCAACTAGGGCTTACAATATCGGTCAAAATCTTAATACTGGTATTTTGGTATTTTTAATTTATGAAATCGGGATACCGGTATTAATACTGGTATTCCAAAAACAAATGTTTTTCTCAATAAATTTTGATGACAATTAGATGCAATAAACTAAGGAAAAAAACAAGTACTGTACTTGAATTCATGTTTTAAATAAACATTTATTGTAATAATAAATATTCTGAAAAAATCATTAAAAATACAGTTATTCTAAAAACAAAAAAATACATATTGTTACTGCAAAGTTTAGTTATGTTTAAGCATCCACACTACCTGTCCGAATAGAGTGAGCTCTTAAGAAATATAAGCAACCAATAGTATGATTGTTTAAAATGGATCTAATTTTGGTACATACAGTATTAAGTGGTAGGAACATTTATTCAACATTTGGATGGCTTAAATCTTTTGGATGGCATGGTGAAACTTTGAAATATAGATTTTTTTGCTTTAAATAGTTTTCCACAGCTGGCACAAAACAATTTAGAAACCATTCTGTAAATAAATCAGCAGTTACCCAAGCTTTTTTATTTGCTTTCCAGTATATCGATAATGTGTTTTTATTTACACCTTTCATTGCATGAGGATTAGAGAATCTGTGATCTAGCATAGGTTTTATCATGTAATCTCCTGATGCGTTACTGCACTTAAGTAACATTACACGATCTTTTGATGCCTTAAAGCCGACCGGGCTAGCCAGGTGGGTAAAGTTCCTGCCTAGCAACCCAAAGGTCATGGGTTCGAATCCCGCCTTGGCTTGGATCAGAGTAAAATGCAAAAACTTTGGGAGGTGCATTATGGCCACAGAAACTGATGTGCCAACAACTAACAAAAAAAAAAAAAAAGCCTTAAAACCTGGTGGAGTTTCCTCTCTCTTTTTTTTTTTATTTTTTTATTATTTTTTTTATGAAATAAACGTTCTGTTGAGCATTTTTCCACCAAAGACCTGTCTCATCGCTATTGAAAACTTGATATAGTGTGTATCCTTGCTCTTCAATAATTCAAAACGCCCTTTCGGATTCTATTCTGGTACTATTGTACTATTATCAAAAATAGTTAAAAGTATTTCATTAATTTCCGACTCAAGTTCATCTCTGAAAATCTCATTGGAGTCAGACAATTTCTTATTTTGGAAAGATTTTGTGGAACACTGATGTTCTGTTCCATGTTGGTCTTCCATGGTTGAATTATGTTCATCATTTTCTGAAGAAGAAAGATGTTTTATTAAGTGAAGTATAATTTTCACTATAGTATCTTTACTGTGTCTGGGAAAGAGCAAAGAGTGCAGTTAAGGAATTCTTCACATATATAAATGCAAAGAACAGAAGGACAAATCAGATTGGACCCTTTATGTAATGGATGTGAGATAGTATTAGATACCCAGCTGAAGTTGCAGATGAACTCAACAATTACTTTGCATTGATATTTACATAAAAAAAACCTTTGTGTCAAAGTTATTATGGAAGTGAAGTTGAAAAAAAATGTAATTAATGATTTTGAAATTTGAAATGATTATTTAATGATAACTTTTGCATCTACAGGTGAGTAAGGCACCTGGGGTTGGTGGCATATACCCTATAATCTTAAAGGAAGCGGCAAGTGAGTGCATTGAACCATTAAGGCTAGTTGTGAGAACATCACTGGACTCAGGAGAGATTCTGTTGGATTGGTGTAAATTGGAACATAAAGGCGGTTCTAGGAGTGTAACAGGAAATTACCGACCGGCCAGTCTAACTTCAGTAGGAGGGAAAATCATGGAGGCAATGATCAAGGGTGGAATTCAGGATTATTTAGATGGAAATGGAATTCTATAGGATACACAGCATGGTTTTGTAAAGGGAAAATCATGTTTAACACATCTGGTTAGCCATTTCGACAGGTCACTCGCGAGCTGGATTTAGGGAATAATTTCGACATTGTTTATTTGGATTTCAGCAAAGCATTTAACTCAGTCCCATATGAGAGGTTACTTTATAAGTTGGAGCAGGCTGGAATTATAAGGAAAATCCTTAGATAGATAGTATGATGGCTTGAGGGCACCAGGCAGAGGGTTGTGATAAATGGTTATTCCTCAGTTTGGGTTACTGTAAAAAGTGGGGTTTCCCAAGGATCAGTATTGGGACCACTGTTGTTTTTGATTATCTTAAATGACATCTATGAAGGGTGGAGGGCATGAGATCTTAACTTGCAGATGATGTAAAGTAAAGATCAGTAGAGTAGTTAATGATCGCCGCTAGGTCACTTTCTTCAGAGTGACCTAGATAAACTTCCGGAATGGTCAGAAAAGTGGCAGCTATGCTTTAATTCAGCAAAATGTTGAGGTCTTACACCTGGGGAACAGCAACCTCAAAATAACTCATACACTTGGTAGAGTTGAACTAAAGTCAGTAGTGGAGGAACGGGACTTGGGAGTTACGATACGATCAGACATGAAGTTGTCCGAGAATTGCGGACATGTTGCAATGTTACATGGTGTCCTATCAATGATTTATCGAATATTTGCTGGTAGAGATAACGACATCATAATCACATAAAGGTGGTTTATAACCTTTATGTGATTAAATTATAAACAATTATTTTTTTTTAAATTAATACCGAAAAACTGGTATTTTTTATATCAATACCAGAAAAAAATGACCGGGATTCCAGTATTCAAGATCCCGGGATGTTGGTATTGTAAGCCCTACTGGCAACAAACTCCAGGCAGAAGATTTTCCATTTTCTTTCAAATGGTTATAAATTTTTAGCGCCTTTTGTTTAATTACATTGCCGTCTAATGGGATCCATTTTTTACTCATATCGTCAATCCAAATGCTGAGTGCTTTTTCCATTTTCTCAATTGTTGGCACCAGGGACGAGAAATTGTCATACTTGTGGAAATGAAAGATCCTGCAGCAAAAGCAGTTCTAATTTTCTGTTCATTTTTCTTTATGGTCCCGATAGTTGCTTTATTTAAATTTAAACTTTTTGAAATATACGACACCTTTTCCCCTTTTTTAAGATGATCTAAAATTTTATCTTTTATTCTAGAGAAATAAAGTTTCTTTTGAGCAGTGCTTTTTTATTTTCCTTTAGTATAATTTAGGGCTGGAATTTAATTCACAACAAAGAAATTATTCCAATATGGTTCTTAAGAACAAAGTTTAGTAATACATACCCCAAAAAATTTATAAACAATCAAATAAAATCCAAATTAACCTTACAAAAACTTTAAAAGTCACGAACTGCACGTTTTAAAGTCACAATTTAATTTTTTGTGGCTCAAACAGGCACAATTTCAGTAGCGCAGAACCTAACATGGAGATTTCACAATTTTTTTTTTTTTTTTGCATAACGACTAGCAAGTCAACAGCAGGAATTCGCAAAAGAAAAATAGAAATTTTGAAAAATTACATCCAACATAATAGCAGAGTTTCCCCACACAAAAGCTACATGTTATGTGAGGTTTTCCACAATTCTCTAACCATATTAGAGTGAAACCGTGTTATATGGATGTTGCCTGTACTTAAAATTCTCTCACGGTGTGTTTAGTACTAGCAAAGAAGTTTTGATGCAAGGAACAAAGGCAGGTTGAACTAAAAATACATTGTTAAATATAGTTAACACTGTATAACTAATAAACAATTTAAATTAAAAGACAAAATGACTGTCAAATGAACCAATTGACAATTCTAAATATATTAGATTGTTTTTCAGATTTTCATGATTTTCATAAAAATTTAAATTTCTTTTAGCTTGCTTGAGCTGTTTACTGGTTATATGTTGTCATCCATGTTTATGCATGTGTTTTAGTTCAATATACCTCCATCACTTGCCTCATGACTTAGATGCTATGAGAGAGTTAGAGATCATACTTTGCTTTTAATAATCAGGTCATGATAGAAATCTGAGTGTTCGGGCACTTTCACAGTGGCAGGCGTCCTGTTAACAAGTTGTCGCTATTGTTCCCCAAAACTTTCTTTCATGCTATTTTTGCTCTTTGTAAATTCCAGCATTTGCTTATGGATAGTGTGCAGGGTAAGGTTCCTATAATTATCTTGGACAGCAGTTTTGCCACATGGCAATATCCCCTGCTATGGTGCCTTTCTTGGTGAGTACTGACCGTTGCTGGTTAATCCTTCCCTCATGCAAAATAAAACCATGGTTTTCATTTTTATTTTACAGTTTCATAATATTTTTTTTTATTAATTTGCGTGTAGCATTTAGGTAGCATTTAGCACTGTAAGCATCACTTGTCAATAAGTAGTTACTTTCATTTGTAGTATAAAACAGTTTTAAGTTAGCCTGCTGATTACACATAATTCAATTTATGCCTTGATTTGTCTCTCTTCTGTTTTTATGTAATTGGGTAACTTGTTTTCTCTCTGACTGCTCACTGCATATATTGGTATAGGTCTAGCTTTCAGTATTTCTCAACTAATGTCTCAGTCCCTTAAGATTTCTGTTCTTTCCCCAAGGCATTTTTTCCTATATATTTGTCCTCTAATGAGCACATCAAAACAAAAAAAAAAAAGAAGAAAAAGGTTTTACTTCTAAATGTGAAGTTTTACACCTGAGTAATCTGCCGTATTGTTTATTCATTCCACTAACTAGCGTATGGCTACAAACATAATATCCAGTGCTTCAGCTACAATATACAGTATATGGATATGTATGAAATAAATGAAAGTATATGGATATGTATGAAAACAACATGATATGTATGAAATAAATAAATAATAATTGCCAGATTTCTGTTGATCCAAAATTTTTTAATAAAATTTGGGATGGGTCAACAAGACAGAAATTCAAGGGTTAAGAATTTAGGGGTTAAAAACTATTCAGGAGAAACTATTAGAGAGGATGAACAGGTGATGGGAAGTGTTTTTTTTTTTTTTTCCCCTTTCATTTTGCTAATGCTGTATAAGCTTGCTTTCTTGCATCATTTGCCACTACTAATACTGAAAGGCCCAAATATAAAATTTCAAAAAAATCCATCTATTGGTAGTCAAGTTTTTTGAACATATAGACGGGCGTACATTAGCATTAGTTTCATTATACAATGAAAGATAGCAAGCTTATGCAGTATCAGCAAAAAAAAAAAAAAAAAACTCCCATTTCCCCATCTATTCACTCCAAATGCTTGTCCAGCTCAGCCTTAAATTTATATAAGCTATCAACTTCCACAACAAGAGATCGAAGTCTGTTCCTGCAATCAACAACCCGCTGGCTAAAGGCAAATTTCTGGACAACTATTCTACAACTGCCTTTCCTCAATTTGAATCTATGCCCCCTCAGGTTCTTAATGTGGCCAAGAGGAAAAATCCCATCGGCATTGAGCTTGCTCAACCCATTCAAGGCCTTATACACCTCAATCAGATCACCTAGTCTCCAGGTTCTGAAATTTGCTGAACTTAAGCTTATCTTGGTAAGAGCACCCTCTCTGTTCCCTTCACCAATCTTGTTGCCCTTTGTGCAGTCAGTCCTCGTATAACATGTGTTTACACTATACAAATTCAATCATACACGATTATAAATAGGGAAACGATATCTTATATAACACGAATCGAATTCGCTTATGCACAATTCGCCTTTGTGTTTACAAGAAATGGCAGTCAAACCATTTTTACAAGAAATGGCAGAATCACCCCAACCGAACGTAACACAATAGGAATCAAGAGAAGATTCTGAAAATGTATTTATGTTTTTTATATCAGTGAAGGGGAAACACATTTCACCATAATAACATAAAAACCAACACAATTCCAGCTGTAAGTATAATCGCAAATGCAATTAGATCGAGTTTACTACCAGTTTATAACAGATTCCACTAGCAGAAATGCAACTGGAAATTGTTTTTATTGTTTTATGGTAGTAACCCCTAGAAATGTGCTTTAGTAAAATGTGAGGTGTTAATAGTGTATCTCAGCCTTTACAGTGTTGTTTATTCAGTTGCTACACGTGCGCAGCTTTGTTTATGTGTATCAAGTGTGCCTCCTTGTTTTGTAATTGTGCTTTATTCCCTAAAAATGAGTAAAATACTTAAAAGGTGTGAAAAGGAAGCGTACTGGTGAAGACACTACAGATTCAGAGGGAAAAAGGAAAGCAATATTGATAAACGGAGGCGGACTGGGTCAGAAATTCTTACCTGGGAAAATTTATAGTGGCCTCATATTGTGGTTTATGGCCAAAATCACACTCCGGCCCACCGGGGTTTCCCCGGCAAGGCTTATGGCCAGTCTGCCTCTGTCGATAGAGAAAAAATATGAAATTGTTAAACACTTTGAGGGAAATGAAAGACCATGTGATATTGCACATGCTACAGACCTAAACGAGGCAACGCCGAGAATTACAAAGAATGCAGGGAATATAAAAACAACTTTCATAGCAGGAACAACTCAAAGTGTAATTAAAATCCATTAGATTAAAAGACACAAAGAATTGGAAGAGATGGAACCACTGTCATCTGTTTGGATAGAAAATCAAACAAGAAACAAGTTTGTTTACGATAGAAGCAAAAGCAGTAGCAATATTTTATTACGTAATAGTCGTAATCAAATAAGTATTTTATTCGTAAAAAATACTTACGTATTATTTATTATATTATAATAAAATATAATATAATAATAATAAAAAATATTATAAAAAATTATAATATTATTTTTTATTACATATTTTAATCGTTATAAAATACGTATTTTATTACGATTATTTATTGTGTTTGGTAATGTTTTGGTTACCAATGCTTGTTCAATCTTGGGTGGTAGGCACATAACCCTATTTTTCCCATAGGGCCTATTGTTTATATTGCACGAGGGTTTCTAGGAACACAACTATCGTGCTATACGAGGACTGACTGTACTCGTTCTGGCATCCTCTACATCCTTCCTAAAATGAGGCTTCCAGACCCGTACACAGTACTCAAGGTATGGCCTGACCATTGCCTTGTACAACGGGATAATCACCTCCTTGTCCGTGCTAGCCAAATTCCTATTTATTATTGACAAGACTCCAAGGCCTGCTCTGGCAGCCCATCTGCACTGCTCAGCGAACTTCATATCTGACTACACAACTACCCCCAGGGCTTTTTCACTCTTTGCTTCAGTGAGCGAAGTACTACACAGTTGGTACATTTCTCATTGGTTACTGCTACACATATGCAGTACTTTGCATTTGTCAATGTTAAACTTCAGTTGTCACTTCTCAGTCCATTTGCCGAACTTATCTAGATCCAGTTGTAGTAGCATACTGTCTTTACTGTTGTTTACAACCCTGCCAACATTTGTATCATCTGCAAACTTGGACATTAGCCCTGATATACCTACATCAATCTCATTGATGAATACACAAAACAATGATGGACCCAGCAACAAACCCTGGAGAACTCTACTAATAACATTAGTCCACGAAGAGCAGTGTCCATTGATTACCACTCTCTGTCGTCTCCCACTCAACCATCCCTTTATTGATTGTAGAAACTTTACCTTAATGCCATATTTGTATAGCAGTCTTCCATGTACAACAGTGTCAAAAGCTTTCCTGAAATCCAAGTATATGATATCAAAATTACTTTTTGCATCAAGTTCCTTGTGACCACATCTTAGTATCCAATCAAATTGGTCAGACAAGACTTCCCTTTAACAAACCCATGCTGTATCTTAACTATTACTGCAGTCTTCTCTAGATGATCTTGCAATGCTTCTTTAACCAATGACTATTTTCTCCGTAACACAAGTTAAACTAACAGGTCTATAGTTACCTGTGTCACCTTTTCAACTCCATTTGTGAATTGGGGATACATTGCACACCTCCAGTCCATGCAGACCTCCCATGGATCCAAGGAAGCTTGCATAATTATGGCTAAGGGTTTGCTTATTTTCTTTGCTGCCTCCATTAATAAAATGGATAAATCCCATCTACCCCAGGTGCCTTCTTTATGTTTAACTTCAACAATTTCTCCTCCATTTTGCTCTCAGGTATTACAAAATCATTTAGCTCCCTGTTAGAATTTGATAAATGTCTGGCATTCTCCTCCTTGAATAACTCCTCATGTGTGAATGTAGATGCAAAAATACTCATTCAGTTTATCAGCTACCTGAGCATGATCATCAATTAGTCAAACAATTTATGTTAAGTGGATCAATCTGATTCATCTCTTTCCTTCTAGAGTTTACATAAGTAAATAGCTTTTTGCTGTTTTTCTTTGCATCCTTTGCTAAAGATTTCTTGTAATCTGCCTTTGTCTGCCTAACCTCCTTTGTAACTTGATTACAGACTAGCTTATATCTGCCATAGGCTTCTGTGTTGCCAGATAATTTATATGCATCCCATACATTTTTCTTCTCTGCCACGAGCCTCGTTAATTCATTTGACATCCATATAGACCTAATCCTTGAACAGTATATTTTAGTTGGTATAAAAAGCCTAGTAGCCTACAAGATTAAGTCCCTGAAGGTTTCCCATTTAGAATTTACCATCGATAACATCATCAGTTGAGACCACTGTAGTCACCTTTACGAAAGCAAAAGGTGATGGTAGTTACATCGTTGATGTAACTACCATCACCTTTTGATGGTAGTTACATCAACGATGTAGTTACCCTTGATGGTAGTTACATCGTTGAGTAAATCCCACATCAGTACACTGTGATCACTGTCACCCAGTGGTTTCTTTATCTGCAAATTTTTAATGCATGAATGATCACTTCTGATAATCAGATCAATAGTATTATTCCCTCCGGTTGCCTCTCGAACCTGTTGCTGTAGAAAACAGTCATCCAATAAATCCACAAAAGTCTTGTGTGCAAGTGACCAAACTACAAGTTCCAGTCAGTATCTGGAAGGTTAAAATCCCCCATTATAAGACATTCTAATTTACTCACCCACTCTATTTTTCTGCACAGTTCCTCATTATACTCATTGGATTCATGAAGCCTATAACACACACACACACACACGCACCTACTCTCTCATTTTTACTTTTCCAGTGTTTATGTCACACCACACTGACTCAACATTGCATTGTCCACCAATGTCAGTTGTATGGACTTCCTTAGATTTTGTGTTTTTTAACTAACAGCATAACCTCTCTTGCCTTCCTGTCCTGTCTATCCTTTCTGCACACAATGTACTCCAAATTCCGATTCCGCACTGCTTATAACTGTATGACACCACGTTACTGATATCCCAACAATATCTGCCTTTGATGTCTTGACCACATCAGTTTTTTTTTTTTTTTTTTTGTTAGTTGTTGGTGCATCGGCTTCTGTGGCCATAATGCACCTCCCAAAGGTTTTGCATTTTACTCTGATCCAAGCACGAGGCGGGATTCGAACCTGTGACCTTTGGGTTGCCAGGCAGGCACTTTACCCACCTGGCTAGCCCGGTCAGCTGTCATCAAATTTATTAACTATACTTCGATCATTGGTGTATATGCAAGTATACATGCACCTGCTCCTACTCTTAGTTACCCTAACACAGCCCATGTATTTACTTGTTCCACTATGACTCCAAGAGTTAGGAAATCCCCAGCACCTTGCTTTCCAGGCTGCTGCTCATCAACTGTGGCTGCAGGCCTATGCTGGCAGCCACAGTTAATATTTTAGTATGTGTATCCCACCGCTAACAGTTTTCCGACCCACCTAACACTGCCTCGATAGCGTCAGCAAATATTCTTGTACCCTTTCCATTTAAATGTACCCCATCCCTGTAGAAGCAGTCTCTCCTGTTTAACAAGCACAGACCACACTGAAAAAAATTCTACCCCACGAGACTTGCACACTCTCTCCAAGGTCAAATTGATAGACAAGGCTCTCATCATATACTCCCTCCTATCGTGTCTGTGTAGAATTGCAGACACTTTCAAATTTAACCCTTACTTGTGACTTTTTTTCAACATTGACCAGTACTTGTTAATTAAATCTGCAGATATCTTACTCTTGATGTAATTAGTGCCAACTTGTACAACAATATCACCTATTGTGCCCTTGATGATATCTGCTCTACAACATCATCACCCTGGCAGACACACCCTGGTCCTGTTCCCCCTCTCCTTTTTGCATAATATATTCCCCATCTCCTTGACAATAGAGTCACCAATAATAACTGTTTCCTGTGGGACTAGCACATTCTGCCTTGGAGATCGCCACTGTGTTGCCTGATGCACAGGAAGGAGTTCTGGCATTGAGTTGGACAGCTGAGAGCTTGATGAGTCCCTCATATTAATTCCTTTGAGGGCATCTACTCTTCACCTCAAACTCTCTCAGAGATGCCCATCAGAATGCTGATTTGGCACTTAATTTCTTGTCACTCTAGGCACCTAGCATGCACACAGGCATCCTATTTGGCTAGATCACGTCCACAAACATTTCACACATTTTTTGAGACTGTGATGTGTTGGAGAATCGCCCATTCATTTCCTTCTGAGCCACAGCACTCCCGCTAATCCGTGCACGTTGCTTTGCAGCTCTAGCCTGGGTCATGATTTCTGTTTAAATACAATTTAATTAACAATGAAATTTAATAAGATTAATAAATTTTATTGATTAATTCATAATACTATATTAAGGTAACAGATTCCTAATACAGTACTATGTATTATGCTATCTAGTTTTATGTTATACCTTATGCTATCAGTTCGAGATATATGTTACTAACACTACTAAGCCTTTAATACCTTTGTAGAACACAATGTGGTATATAAATTAATGAAGAATATGGTGAAAATATCAAAACTGCTTATCCCTTTTCAGCAGCCGAAAATCCACCGTTTGTTCTCCTCAGCGCACATGAATGGCAAAGACAGTAGGCACATTATGCATATATGTTAACATACCTAAAAAAACGGCCTCCATAGCCGAGTGGGCAGAAGCAGGAGTGCAGTAGCACACGCTCTTTGAGTAGACTGGGGTTCAAGCCCCTGACTGCTGAATACGGTCGATCTGCAACCCGCACTGGACCAGCGTGGCAGATTATGGTCCATTTCCCTCAGCATGAATTGTTGAGGAGGCTTCCATCCTGCAGTGGGTTGATAATGGCTGTACTTTTTTACCTAAAAAAATGCGCCTATCTAACTTCCTTTTGAACATTCTTTCTAATATGGAATGTTCAAATGAAGTATTTTTCTAAACATTCTTTTAAATTTATTCAAACAAAGTTTATTTCAGCAATAAATTACTCTCTTGCTGAATGAAAATTTTCATACATTTTTCTGTAACTATTCTTTTTGAATTTAATTTAAATACACTGATGAGCCAAAATATTATGACCACCTACCTAATATGATGTTGGTCCTCCACGGGCAGCCAAAACAGGTCGTACCCGGCGAGGCATGAACACTACAAGATTTCTAAATGTCTTGTGGTATGCATCTGGTACCAACACGTAACTAGCAGATCCTTTTAACTCCTGTAAAGTCCGTGGTTCAGACGCCGCAGATCAGAGTTGCTGTTCCAACACAAACCACAGATGCTCGATGGGAATTTGGAGGCCAGAACAATACCTGGAAGTCTTCCTTGTGTTCCGCAAACCAGTCTCGAACAATCCAGGTGGTGTGGCATGGCACATTATCCTGCTGAAAGATGGCACCGCCAGAGGGGAAACCATTGCAGTGAAAGGGTGTACCTGGTCAGCAATGATGTTTAGGTAGGTGGTTGACATCAGAGTGCCCGGCACATGGATGACTGGATCCAGGGTATCCCAGCAGAACATCGCCCAAAGCATGACACCGCTGCCACCGGCTTGTTTTCATTCCACGGTGCATCCAAGCGCCATTACTTCCCCAGGTAAATGACGCACGTGTACACGGCCGTCCACACGGTGCAACAGGAAACGTGATTCATCGGACCAGATGACCTTCCAATCAATCAAGGTCCAGATTCAATGCTCGCATGCCCATTGTAGCCACTGTCTCCGGTGAATCATGGTTAGCATGGGCCCCTTGGAGCCCCATTTTCGGCAGGGTTCGATGTACTGTGTGTTGTGACACATTAGTCCCATCACCAGCATTCCAATTACCGGCGGGTTGCGCTACAGTCGCCCTTCTGTTGCCACATACCATCTGGGAGAGCCTTCGCTCACCTCTAGCATTGATGAGGCGTGGTTGTCCAACACCTCGTCGGCAGTTCGTGGGTTTTACCTCCTCAGACCACTTTCGGTAGGTACTAATCACGGCTGACCTTGAGCATCCCACCAACTGTGCCATTTCCGATATGCTCTGACCCAGTTGTCTGGCTATTACAATTTGGCCTTTGTCAAACTCGCTTAAGTCCTCTGCCTTTCCCATCTGAAGAACAAGAGTAAGACTGATTAATGGAGCTGAGCATCAGGTGTTTTTTATACCATATCTCAACCTGCACACGCACTGTTGTTCACCTGCAGTTGCTTTGATTTGCATAACGACTCGCGGGTCATAATGTTTTGGCTCATCGGTGTATATGTTTCCTTGTGTGTGCCATGTGAAAGAGTAAAGGTGCCATCAAATCTCAAAGCAGTGGTTTTGAAGCTACACTCGCATTTTAGAACTAGATTAAAGAGGTAATTCCAGTTGAATAGCTGGAATTTCAGGAAAAAGAAAGAACTAAACTGAAAAAAAAAAAAAAAAAAAAATCGAGCTAAACAGATTAGTTAATGAATGACATTTCAGGCACATTAGCAAATAGCAATTAAATTTAGAAAGGTTTGGCAGATCATTCTAAAAGGCCAAATATAAAATTTCATATAAAAACTAGGAGTTGAGTTATTATGTTAGTCAAAGAAATACTTGCCCGTTTTCTGTTAATCTTATTTTAATGAAATTTGGCTGATCTTTCTAAAAGAGCCATATATAAAATATTATGAAAATATATCCACTTGTAGTTGAGTTAGTTATTACATGCAGACATACAAATAATAGGCACTTGATGCTATATGTACCAAAGGGGGGGGGATGCAGAAGTAATAGATGAACCAATATTTGTTCTGGCCTCAACGATATTCCTGTTTCATATTTATAATGAATTAATTGAAATGATTATCTGAAGGGACCATGATGAAATCTATAGGGAATTTCCACTTGACCATTTGCTTTTTTTTTTTTTTTTTTTATCATAGGTTAGTGATTTTAAAACTATTGCTTTACAATAACATTTTTTGTAAAAGAAAACTAATAAATATTGCACTTATCCCTACCTCTAAAGGCAAGAGAACTTGGATTTAGAGTTAGAGGAAGGAGATGAGAGAGGGGAAAAGCCAGCAGCTATTTGTGACAAGTTCAAGAACGTAAGTTGTGGTGAACACTATGGCATTTTATGTAATTATAAATCATTGTTTACAATAAAGATGCCATTTGAATACAGTATACTTATAGTCTCACCTGTTCATATCTGTGTAATATTGCTGGTTTCTACAATGGCAAAAATTATACCTCTGAGCTACAAAAGGTCTGCCTCATAGCCATCAGTCACCTTGAATTTGAACTTGCAGTAAGTTATTTTGGAATTAAGGCATGTTTACATTGTTGTATCAATAATTGATTAATTAGCAGGGGGGAAGTTTGACAGAAAGTTATAGTATTGTTCGTTTCTTCATTAGGAAGGTTAGCAGCCTAATTAATAATCAGAAGTGAGGAAGTCCCTTTCTCAGTCTTACGTAAAGTATATTGTATATTTTTAAAATTTGTTTTATTATAATAAAGGAAAGAAGGAAAATGAAAATTGCCAACATTTTTTAAAATCTTGGATGTCTACCCTTTTGTTCATGTTGAAAATATAATGCTTTCATTAACAGCATTAGCACATGTCAGGGATCAACTGAAGTTTTGCATTGGTTCTTCACCGGTGTAGTCTACATGCACAATTGCTGATGCTATCGAGGCAGACTTAGGTGGGTCGGAAAACTGCTAGCTGGAGGGGGATACATGTACTAATAGATTAACAGTAGCTGCTGGCAGAGGTGAACCTGATTCTTGCACTGCTTCTATTGAAATGCAATTGAGCAGCAGCCTAGAAAGCAAGGCAATGGGGATTTCCAGGACTGCTGGGAGTCATAGTGGAACAAATAAATACATGGGCCTTGTTAGGGTAACTAAGAGTAGAAACAGGTGCATGTATACTTGCATGTACACCAATGCTAGGAGTATAGTTAATAAATTTGATGAGCTTGAAGTGCTAGTCAAGACATCAAAAGCAGATATTGTTGGGATATCAGAGATGTGGTGTCACACACACATGAACAGTGCAGAATTGGAATTTGGGGAGTACAATGTATACAGAAAGGATAGACAGGACACGAAGGGAGGAGGGCTTATGCTGTTAGTTAAGAAACACATAAAATCTAAGGAAGCGCATCCAATTGATGTTGGGGGACAACGAAATGTTGAGTCTCTTTGGTGTGACATAAGCACTGGGAAAGGAAAAATGAGAATAGGTGTGTGTTGTAGGCCTAATGAGTCTGATGAGTATAATGAGCAATTGTGCAGAGAAATAGAAGGGGCCAGTAAATCAGTGTTTCTTATAATGGGAGATTTTAATTTCCCAGATATTGACTGCAATTTGTTGGTTGGTCACTCATACACTAGCAAGGCTTTTGTGGATTTACTGCATGATTGTTTTCTACATCAGCGTGTTCGGGAAGCAGCTAGAGGAAGTAATACTCTTGATCTGATTATCAGTAGTGATTCTTCATGCATTAAGAATCTGCAGATGAAAGAACCACTAGGTGGCAGTGATCACAGTGTGCTGAAGTGGAATTGAGACAGTATTTAAATTCTGAGACGGTGGTCTGAGACAGTATTTAAATTCTATATGATGGGACCAACTGATGATGTTACCAACAGCATTCAAAAAATTAATCTTGGATGCTACTAGGCTTTATATACCAACTAATAAATATTGTTCAAGGTTTAGGCCTAAATGGATGTCAGATGAACTAATGAGACATATGACAGAGAAGAAAAATGCATGGGATACATATAAATTAATGGGTGACATGGAAGCTTATGATAGATATAAGCTAGTCTGTAACCAAATCACAAAGGAGATTAGGTAGGGAAAGGCAGATTATGAGAAATCCTTGGCAAAGGATGCAAAGAAAAACAACAGAGTTCTTTACCTATGTAAACTCCAAAAGGAAAGGGATTGAATCAGATTGGTCCACAGGATATTGATGTTTCAACTGTTGATGATCCTGCTCAGGTGGCTAACAAACTAAATGAGTATTTTGCATCTACATTCACCCATGAGGAGTTATTCAGGGAGGGGAATACTAGAGGTGAATTAAACTCTGGCAGTGAGCTAGATGATTTTGTAATAATTGAGAGCAAAGTGTAGGATAAATTGTTGAAGATAAACATAAAAAAGGCACTCAGGGTGGATTGGATCTATCCAGTTATATTAAAGGAGGCAGCAAAGGAAGTAAGCAAACCCTTAGCCATAATTATGAGAGCTTCTTTGGACTCGGGGGGGGGGGGGTATCCATGGACTGGAGATGTGCAAATTTGACCGCAATTCACAAAGGAGGATCAAAAGGCGACAAGTAATTATAGACCTGTTACTTTAAATTCTGTTCCAGTAAAATTAATGGATGCACTGGTTAAAGAACCACTGCAGGATCATCTAGACAAGACTTCAGTTATAGCTCGGACAACATAGTATTGTTAAGGGAAAGTCTTGCCTGACCAATTTGACTGGATACTATGATGTGGTCACAAAGGAACCGGCTGCAGGGAATAATTTCAATATCATATATTTGGATCTTAGAAAGGCTTTTGATACTGTTGCACACGGAAGACTGCTGCAAAAATTGGTGTAGTGTGGTGCTGGAGGCAAATTGCTGCTATGGATAAAGGGATGGTTGAGTGGGAGAAGACAGAGAGTGGTAATCGATGGACACTGCTCTTCGTGGACTAATGTTATTAGTGGAGTTCCCCAGGGTTGTGTTGGTCCATTGTTGTTTTCTGTATTTATAAATGATATTGATGATGGTATATCAAGCTTAATGTCCAAGTTTGCAGATGATACGAAGGTTGGCAGGGTTGTTAAGGACACTAATGACAGTACACTGCTGCAACAGGATCTAGAAAAGTTGAGGAGATGGGCTTGAGAGGTGGCAACTGAAGTTTAACATTGACAAATGTAAAATACTGCATATGGGAAACAGTAACCCCAGAGTAACGTATCAACTGTGTGGTACTACACTGACAGTGGTAGAGACTGAAAAGGACCTGGGGGTAATTGTGCAGGCAGATATGAAATTTTCTGAGCAGTGCCGACGGTCTGCAAGAGTAGCTCATGGTGCCTTGTCAATGATATACAGGAATTTTTCTAGCAGGGATAAGGAGGTGATTATCCCCTTGTATAAGGCAATGGTCAGGCCACACCTTGAGTACTGTATACAGGTCTGGAGGCCTCATTTTAAGAAGGATGTAGAGCTATTGGAATGAGTTCAGAGAAGGGCAACGAGATTAGTGGGAAAGGACCTGGGGATAATTGTGAAGGCAGGTCTGAAGTTTTTGAGCACTGCAGATGGTCTGCAAAGTAGCTCATGGTGTCTTGTCTATGATATACAGGAATTTTTCTAGCAGGGATAAGGAGGTGATTATTCCTTTGTATAAGGCAATGGTCAGGCCACACCTTGAGTACTGTATACAGGTCTGGAGGCCTCACTTTAAGAACGATGTAGAGCTGTTGGAACAAATACAGGGAAGGGCAACAAGATTAGTGAATGGAACAAAGGATTACGAAGAAAGGCTTAAGTTTTGCAAATTACAGTGTCTGGAGACTAGGCTGTGAGGTGATCTGATTGAGGTGTATAAAGCCTTGAATGGTTTGAGCATGCTCAATGCTGATGGGATTCTTTCTCTTGCTGAGAATAATCTCCTGAGAGGGTATAAATTGAAACTGAGGAAAGACAGTTGTAGTATAGATGTGTGGAGGTTTGCTTTTAGCCAGCCGGTGATTGATTACTGGAACAAACTTCAATCTGATGTTGTAGAAGTTTATAGCTTAAACATATTCATATGGCAGAACTAGACAAACATTTGGAACGAGTGAAGGAGAAGGGGTGTGTGTGTGTGTGTGTGTGTGTGTGTGTGTGTGTGTGTGTGTGTGTGTGTGTGTGTGTGTGTGTGTGTGTGTGTGTGTGTGTGTGTGTGTTTTGGCTGATGCTATATACCCTTGCTTTCTTGCATCATGTGCCCTTGGTAATGCTAAGTGATGTATGACAAACAGTAACTCAAGCCAGGGCATCTCCGTAGCCAGGTGGGAAGGAGCAGTAATGCGTAGCACACACTTCTTGATTAGGCCAGGGTTCGAGCCTGTCACCACCAAATACAGAGGTTGCGGAAAGGTCAGGGAATGACCACCGCATATTCCCGGAGCAGTATGGCCTTAGTTGCTAATGCTCCTAAAAACTAAATAACAAACAAACAACTCAAATCAGCTCTCTTGTCATAGAGGGCTGCTGCCTCTGATAAATCGGGTATCCTACTCCATTCTTATCTGAAGTCGTGCCATTTTGTTTCTGACAGTGCAATTAAGTATTGCTTAAGTAATGCTCAATGCATGCAATAATATATTTTGTTTTCCTAATGGAGAGAGTTTGAACTCTTCCTTTCTCTGTGAGTAGATCTTTCATTTCTCTCAGTTGAAAAGAAATTTTTATTTTTCCTGTATAAGTGTCAACTGTATACCAGTTGGCTCTAGTCCTGTTACAAGCATGGTCCCTGGGCAAATACTTGGCTGTCTGTTAAGTCCAATTCAACATGGATAGTTTGTCATTACTGTGTTCACTGCATCGTTGATGCTAGTTAGCTTTTTTACTGCAGAGATTTTAATAATCTCTTAAAAAGCTGGCTGATTTATTGTTGGTGGAGGCAGAGAGAGTGTGGTGGGGGGTCCAAATTTTGTTGTAAATATATGTTAGTTTTTTTTTTTTTTTTTTTTGAAAGCATTAATCTGTGAGTTCTACATCAATGCCTTGACTTGAAATTGATTACAAAATTAGAAGTGCTCTGATGTGAAATACTTTTTAAATTTCTTTCCCTGGTGTGGCAGTTATCAATAGTTACTACCATTTGAAAATTGAGATTGGATTCCCACCTTGTCATTCCAGTTCAGGCTTCTTGAACCACCTGTATTTCAGATCACCAGAATTTGCATAGATATGACACCTTGGGCTCTCGAGCAGTAGGTACTGTTTTACTTCCATCATTGAACAGTTCCAGCCAGCCATGTTCTTTTCAATTATGTTTATTTTCACCATCAACGTGGGTGCAATTTTTAGAACTGTTCATCATGCATTTGTAAAAGTATATTAAGTGCAGTAGCATCATTAATACACCGCCATTTCTCACTAAACAGAATATTTATAAGGCGGCATCATTTTAAGTTATATCTCATATTGTGAATACCTTCACAATGAGTTGCCAAATAAGTAACGCTTCACCTAAGGAGAAGACTAATGTTACTTATTCTCGGATAGATACCACAACCCAGATGGCACCATTTCAGGTCTATTTGGCCCTTCTTCGGTGGGTGGGTAGATCCAAGTGATGCAATAATGGCAAAACAGTTATGAAGTATAACTCCACAATTTGAGAGATGCCTGATGGTGTATAATGTATTTAGACTAAGATGCGTTTAGGGCTAAAGCCTCAAGCTGCGAGCAAATTTAGACCATGTATATATTAAGTGCAATAGCATCATTAATACATAGCCATTTTTGAATAAATGATGATGCTAATAGATGATGCTATTGCACTTAATATATACATGGTCTAAATTTGCTCGCAGCTTGAGGCTTTAGCCCTAAACGCATCTTAGTCTAAATACATTATACACCATCAGGCATCTCTCATATTGTGGAGTTATACTTCATAACTGTTTTGCCATCATTACATCACTTGGATCTACCCACCCACTGAAGAAGGGCCAAATAGCCTTGAAACAGCGTCTGGGTAGTGGTGGTGGTATCTATCCGAGAATAAGTAACATTAATCTTCTCCTTAGGTGAAGTGTTACTTATTCAAAGTAGTGCAATATCGTGGCAACTTGTTGTGAAGGTATTCACAATATGAGATATAACTTAAAACGATGCCGCCTTATAAATATTCTGTTTATTCAAAAATGGCTATGTATTAATGATGCTATTGCACTTAATATATACATAGTCTAATTTTGCTCGCAGCTTGAGGCTTTAGCCCTAAACGCATCTTAGTTTTAATTATTGAAAATAATATTGTTTATATTATTTTCATTTATTTTTATGTCTGAATTTTGAAAATGTCTTAATATTATAATTTATACAGATTAATAGTTATATGTAGGGTTTTTTTTTAATGTCATTTTAGAAAACCATATCAATTATAGCTGTGTCCCAAATCAGCATCATGTTGTTTGTTGCTGTTGTTATGAATACATGCCCGATCGTGAAAATGATCAAATAGCCGGATCTGTAATACCGCCTCAAAAGTGTAAGTATTATAAACTGCTGATAATTTTCAGTTATTTTAAAATTTTTAACATTATTCTGTTAGTTTTAGTATTGGTAGTGGCAAATGATGTAAGGAAGCAAGCTAATACAGTAGCACAAAAAAAAAGCTACACACCTCATGTGTGGATCCTGTCTAACAATTTGTATTCTTTCCTGAAAAGTTATTTAAACTTAGCCTTCCGCAACACCAAATGCAAAGTAGTTCCAACAGTCAGATTATTTTCTGACTGAAAACAAAAGATGGTGCTATATAATAATTACACAACAACTTTTTAAAAATGCTCATACAGTTGTTACTTTAAAAAGTAATACTGCATCAGTATTATGTTTTTGTATATTCATTTGTTGTAAATTTTTAATTGTTATTGAAAATAACACAAAGCAAACCTTGTTTAAATTTTTACCTCTTAATATGAATTTTTACTTTTTTATTACAATATTCACATTTAAAAATGGCAGCACACTTCAAATATATTGAAGTAATTGACGAGCTTGCAGCCTGACCACAAGAAATCATTTGTTAAAATTTCCCATGCTCTTTTCTCACAGGGTAGAATTACAGACATTTTGAAATTCAATCCTAATTCCTGACTTTTCCCAACATTTTACTTGTTAAGTAAATCCTCAGATCTTCTACTCTTAATGTCATTAGTGCCACATGTACAATATCGCCTTTTGTGCCTTTAAAAGATATCTGCTCTACAACATCATCTACCTTTTCCCCTGGCAAACATACCTTAGTCATGATTAGTGGATTGTAGACAATTGCATGACCATATAGTATTCCTTATCATGCAGTGTCCACAATCCACTAATCACAATGACTAATGCCAGATGCTGTCTATTAAATTTTTGTGTGATCAGCTGCTTTTGTCTCAATGGGAAATTAGTCCCATCCTTGGTTTAGTCTGAAAGCAGTGTATTTCCGAAAATGAACCATAAAAAAAGAAAACTTGATAAATAACTTGCTAAATAAAATAATCATAGGTATAATCATTCTATTCAGTTTTCACAGATTACAGATCTGTTTGTTTTTTTATTTATTTATTTTATTTTTTTGTGCAGTCTTTAGTTTTGGAGATTGTTTTGTCATTAAATATAAATATCCTTGTAAATAAATATCATTACATATAAATATCCTTCCACATGTTTTTATTACTGGTGTTTTTTGTTACTCTTATTTTTTTATTACATTTTGTCCCTCTTACTTTGAAAATTATTTACACTTCCAGTTTTTTTTTTTTTTTTTTTTTTTCTATCCAAACTAGCTTGTGGGTCTCAGCCTTTTATTTTTAATTTTTTTCCTCCACCCACAAATAATTCCATGAATGAGTCGCCTTATTCTATTATGATTCGAATTTCAAACAACAGAGCACCATCTAGTATTTAAAAGATATGTTCATAATAGATAACTAAATTGGTAAGTGTTCTGTGATTGCAGTTTTCTTAGCAGAGAGCCACAGCTCCTTAGTCCATGCCAGTGGCACTGCTTTGGGATTACTGTAATGCCCTGCACTTTGGTGCTTAGGTGCATTCACACACACACACACACACACACACACACACACACACACACACACACACACACACACACACACACACACACACACACACACACACACACACACACACACACACGCGCGCGCGCGCGCAGCACCTGTTGTCTTCACCATGACCATCTGTCTGACTGCCCACCTGGGGACTCACAGAGGACAGATTTTCGTAAAGTTTGTATTTAGGCTTGCTAGAAATTCATAGATTAAATCTATGAATAGTTTTAATGCAGTACAGTGGATTCCAGTTAATCGGGGCAGCCGCTTATTTGGGACAAAATATGAAGAACAGAAACAAAACAAATATTTAGCCTGAATTTGTTCTGCTTATTTGGGCCAACTCGCCACTTAATTGGGGCAGTGAAGGTTGTGATTAAACAATAAACTATATTTAGATGGCTCGTAACAAAGAGATCATGCGGGCAGCAGCTGAGTCAGTTATTGCGAAGTCGTGCTGTAGGGTGGTTGTTTTACGTTTGTTCTGTGTCGTGGTAATCGGATTCTGAAGAAATTTTGCTTGCTGTTTTTTACGATCACACTAGATACATATGTATACATCTTTGTGGGTTAGAATAGATTAAAACTGTACCAAACAGTGCACTGATTTTGGTTCCCCCCCTTTTTTTTTTCAGTACATTTAAGACCCCTGTCAAGATGACACGTAAAGTTTTGTCGCTTTGAGAAAAAATCGCTATTCTTGACAAAATAAAAACTCAACCTCCTAACATCAGTCATCTTCAACTAGTGGAGATAATAAAGGTGCCAAAATCTATGATTTCACAACTGCTACAGCAACAAGAAAAACTTAGAGAAGAGTGGGCATTGCGCGTAGGTTTAAAGAAAACATCTCATAAGCGAAAGAGGGAAGGCAAAGATCCAGATGTTGAGGATGTTTTGAATCAATGGTTTTCCACTGTATCTAAACGAGGTGTGCATGCATGCTAAAAACCAAGTCAGAAGAGTTGGTCAAAAAGTTAGGTCACGTAAATTTCAAAGCGACGGATGGTTGGTTGTCTCGATGGAAATGTAGACGTGACATTAGTTACAAAAAAGCACATTGCAAGAAGGACATAGTGTGCATAGTATTAGGGTCAGGCGCCACCTGTGCTTTCCCACATCTGCCCCATATGTATGCTGTGAAGAAATACAGTACAACTGTAAATGCCAGAATAGTGTTGTGTGTTGTATATGACATATTGTGTTAGGTTCTGTTGTGTGTCCTGGCATTTGGCTGCAGGGCCCCTGTTAGGACTTCACGTTGCCCGCATATGCCACTAGGAGGTAGCCAGGTTGTCCATTATTCTCTGGCTTGTCTCCTCCAGGGTCGCCAGAGCTTCCTGGATGGAGACAAAAAAAAGGTAGAGTCGTGGAAGTACAGAGTGTACAACTAGATAACCTCCAGTTTTTATCAATGGAGCAATAAGTGCCATCAGATGAAAGGGGAACTCAGGGAGGAGGATAAATAAGACACAGCAAGAGAGCTGTGTGTAAGTTGCCACTGACGAATCAGGTGGCCCGTAGGCCAGTTGATCCTATCCAGGTTAAGATTGGTTGGCGCCAGTTAGGTAAAGATCAGATGTTTGGGGTGTTCCTATTTTGCATTGGCAATAGGGTGCTCCATCTTGTGAAGAGGGTTTGTGCAAACTTTGTAAACTCATAGTAGTAGTTTTCTTCTGTGATGGATAAGTGTTCATTTCCTTGAGGGTTATCTTGTATACAAGTAAACAGGATGCTGTGGAGGTCCTCATAGTGTTGACAAGTATATACTAGATGGTTCCAGTCTTCTATTTCACCACATGCACAATAGGGGTTTATCAATGATTCCCATGGATTTTAGTTTGTGGTTTATTGATCCATGTCTGGTAATGAGGTAGGTGGTTTAAAGACCAGGAGAGAACCAATTTGGAGACTTGGGAAATACAGCATTCACATAAGGTATAAATTTCTTGGTGATTGGGCCCTTGTTGGTAGCAGTCCATCTGTCCTGCCAAGTCTGAAGTAGTAGGATGGCAATTTGTTTCTTTTCCTGCCTGATTTCATTCAGCTTATTGATGGAGTGTCCAAGGATAGTTGCAGGTATGCCCCTGGATAGACAGTAGTGGAGGCTCCTTCGAATAACCTCCAGATCGAGCGGAAGGACACCCGCAAGAACCTGAAGGGCTGGGTTGCTAACTGTGCAGCATGCCCTTGTAATAGTAAGAAGGATGGTGCACTGGATGGTTCCCAGTTTATGTTTGTTGTAAAGAGTTGCCCTGCGAAACCAGACCCTAGATCCATACGTTATGAAGGGAAGGAAGATTGATTTGTACAGAATCTTAAGGGTGCGTTGATTCAATCCCCAATCACAGCACGACGACTCACCCATGCAATGAGAGCAGTGTAGTTTCTCACTTTTGCATTGGAGGTGTGCAAGATGCGAAGAGAAAGCAAGCTTAGGGTCAAGTACTATTCCCAGTAGTTTTAACATGGAAACTAGCTTGGTGGTTTGGTCTTTAAGTTTGATAGTGGGGTTTCTAGTAGGCTGCAGTGATCCCTTCAGGAGAATGGATTGTGTCTTTTGGGGTGAGATTCTTAGCTTATGTAAGGCTGCCCATTTCTGAAGAATTTGAAGTGCCTGATTTCCTCTGGCTTCCAGAGCTCTGCTATCAGCCTCAATGGAGATGGTGACATCATCAGCAAAGGCTTGTATAGCTACAGGACCTAGGTCCAGTCCAAGGAGCTCGTCCAGGACAATGTTCGACAGAAAAGGACCAAGGACTGAACTCTGGGGGCAACCTCTGTAGATAGACCTCTGTAAATGGTGATTCTTCGGTACATTGAGGAGATTAATTTTCCTATTTGATAAGTAGTTTTGGATGCATTTGTTTAAATTAAATGGAATATTTGCTTTCCTAAGTCTGCATAGAATACTTGCCCACCAGAGCCTGTCGATGACTCCAGCGAAATCTATTGCTATTAGTAGGTAGTATTTGCAGGTTATTGATAAAAGAAGTTGAGACTACAGAGATGATCCTTTGCAGTGCGTCTTCTGTGCAACGCCCCGGTCGAAATCCAAACTGGAAGTTGGACTGGAACCCGGCGCAGGAATAGTATTGATGTGTTTGTGACGAGAATATAAAGTTGTGCACTCTGGAAGCAGTGGCAGACAGGGAGGTGTGGCAATAATTATGACAAGAAGATTCACAAGAGCACTAGTAGATGTGGAATCGTTGGGACATAGACTTATCATGGTCAGATTTGTGGCAAATCCCATCGACATGGTAATTATACAAGTTTATATGCCAACCTCAAATAGTGCTGACAAATTAGTTGAGGAGACATATGAACAGTTGGAGGAATTAATATGGGAAACCAGGTCAAGAAACACAACGTGATAATTATGAGGGATTGGAATATGGTTGTTGGAGAGAGAAGGGAAGAAAAGACTGTGGGAAATTTTGGTCTGAGTGTGAGAAACACAAGATGTCAACGCTTATTGGAGTTTTGTATATAAGAGAGTCTAATGGTAGCAGATACGTGGTTTAAGGCACCACTCTGCAGAAGATATACATGGAAGAATCCTGGTGACTTATGAAGGTACCAAATTGATTACATCTTAATTAAACAGAGATACCGTAACCAAGGAAAGATGGAGGAGATATGCTGAAGAACTTTATGACGATTCAAGCACGTACACATGGAGGAATATAGCACTAGAAGAACAAGAAAACATGGAGGAGGAAATATCTAAGGATGAATTCAACACAGCCTTAAAGTCCCTTAGTAATAACAAAGCACCAGGAATTAACAACATACCTGCAGAGCCTTTAAAATACAGTGGAGAAAATCTGAAGAAAGCCTTATTTGAACTGATAAAGATGTTACACGGATGAGCATTGGCCAGAGGATTTCTGCACATCAGTCATAATCCCCATACCCAAGATGTCACCAACAGTATGCCAAGACTACAGAACTCTAAATCTTATTACTCATGCATCCAAGATTCTGCTGAAAGTTATCAAAGTTTGTATGGAGAGTCATATTGAACAATTTCTGGATGACTCAGTGTGGTTTTCACAGAGGCAGATTGATGAGAGATGCTATTGGAATGTTGAGTGTTGGGTGAGAAAGTGTATAACATGGGAAGAAATTTCTGTGTGTTTTATGGATTACGAGAAGGTGTTTGATAGAGTAATCTGGAGAGAACTGTTCCCATTGCTTAAGAAAATCAGATGCAAGAAGAAGATTATTGGACTATGACTTGTATAGAAGACAAAATGAGGTGATTAGAGTGAGGGGAGAACTAACAGAAAAAGCTAAAGTTATAAAAGGAGTAAGATGAGGGTGCTTATTTTCACCTGGTTTGTTCAATGCTTTTGCTGAAGTGATAATAAAGGAGGCACTTAGGAATAAGAAGTGGGGGATTAAAATAGGTGAAAAGTATGTACAGGCTATTAAGTTTGCAAAATGATCAAAAGACCAAATAAGAAAGCACTGAAGTACAGAATGAAGATAAACATTATGAAAACTAACTGTGAAAACTGGCAATGATGATTGGTAAAAGGTTAATACCCTTCCGAATTGAGATCGATGGAGTAAGAATAGGAATTTTCTTACAAATTGAGATCGATGGAGTAAGGTAAAGCACTTTAGGTATCTGGGGCAGTTATTTGTACAGGACATTTCATGTCAAACTGAGATTCAATCCAGAATTGCAATGGCAAAACAATCAAGAATAAACTGTCCTTGATTAGACAGAAGATGATGTCACAAGAAATTAGGAAGAGATAATAAAGACATATATCTGGTCAGTGGCATTATATGCAGCAGAGACATGGATTCTAACAAAAAGAGATTTGAGGCCTTCAAGATGTGGTGCTGGCGCAGGATGGAAAAAATTAAATAGACTGAAAAAGTGTCAAATGTTGAACTATTAAGATGTGTCCAAGAACAAAGGAAAATATTAGGTAGAATAAGATCAACTAGATGAAAATGGGTGGGCCACTTGATTCGACAAGATGGATTGCTTCTCTGGATGCACTGGAGGGGACTGTGGAGGGGAAATGCCCTAGGGGTGGACCGAAATAGACCTTCATCGGGATGTTGCTAGATGAAGCAGGTCTTCAAAACTTTGAGGAACTAAACAAACTGCACAGGAGATACAAAGATGGCGACAGCTCATCAGAGGAACTGACCAAGTCACAAGACTGAATTACTGATGTTGATATACTGGCATTGACTAATAATCAAATAGACTGTGGAACACTTTATTTTGGCAGGCTATTGTATAGAGAAGTATGTGTAGAGGTAATGACATCTACGAAAAAGTAGCAATGTAGTGATCTGATATGCCATTTGTATGCGATTTAGCCTGGAGTACATGGGTTGAAGGAGAGGGGAACTGATATTATAACTAAACTCACTTCCTTGAATAAATTTTTTTTTGATAATTATCAGCATTTTGAGATGTTATTATTAAAATAAATGACCATGGATTTGTGGTTGAAAAAAGGAAATTTAAAATGAGAAGCTAGTACTTCTAGTATTGCAACTGTGGTTGATGAAAACAAACACAATATTGTCACACTTCAAAGTGAGGATGAACAATTGCAGCCTTTTGTTCGCAAAAATCGGAAGTGAAAAAACAGGAACCAACTAATAAAAGACCAAAACGTATGATGACAATTATTTGAATTTCGGCTTTACATGTGTTGGAAATAAAGATGCTCTTGATTCACAGTGCGTCGTACTAATGTAATAAAATATTAGCAAACAGTTCTTTGGCTCCTGCTAAACTTGCGTTTCGTAACTGTTCCTTAAATATATTATGAGATGAAAAGTGTTCCGTGACTAAAAAAGTCAAATGCTTATGGAGAGTGCTCTATAAGCACTCTCCATAAGCATTATTTATTATCTAATAGAGTATGGCACTCTATTATCTGACCTGCTGCTTACTATGGAGGAGACATGTCTAAACACATTCTACTTTTTTGCAGTATTCTCTTAACCTTGAACAACAAGCATAATCTAGATACTTTTTGACCTTATATTATTTTCTTATGTAGTGCATATTGTGAAGAAAAATATTTGAATGAACTGATTATTGCAGAGGATAACTCCATTTTATTATAACAGAATGCCATGTATTAATTACTTTTTAATTTACTAAACTCAAATGTTTCAAAGGTGAACTTTTAATAGCTTTACATTTTTCTGCATAATTAATATTATTATTTGAAAGAAGCATTGGTTTCTTTTTATGTTCTTTAAATGATAAAATGTTAAAGAAATAAATGAACAATGTGGAGAAAAAAAGGAAGGTGTCAAGATATACATGCAAACAGACAAGGATATTTATTGGTCTTTGTGTGTTATTTGGTTATAGTTAAAATTAGCTGTATCAGTTTGTAACTTAAAAAGGAAAATGCTATTACTAATAAACTATTACAAAATTCTTTATTATCTATTTAGAAGTGCAATAGTAAAAAGCAAAATGATGATCGATTTCTTGGCATTGTATTTTGTAAAATATTGTGTTTTATACGTTAATGTAATCAGAACTGGCATATGTAATAAAGTGACTTGTGAGAAAGGATTTTTTGTTAGGTATTTAAGAAAGATATTTGCTCTTGATTATTTTTCCAAAAATAATTACTGTGTTTTATTTTCATTAATATTATAGGTACAGTATGTAAGAAGTTCTTTTGTCACATGTATTGGGGTTGCAAAAGAGCTCAATGTTGTGGCTGCTTAAATAAATTCAAAGGTAAGTGTGATTTAATTTCATTAGCTTATACTGAGTAATTATGGGTTGTACAGTTTCCACTATTTTAATTCAGGGATTTTTTGTTAGATATTTTTCCAACTTCATGAAGAACCTTGAAATTGCAAAATGTATATGTGTTTAGTGACAGATGCCAGGCCGACTGATCTATGCAGTAGGAATGGCATTTATTATGAAATTCCATATCAGTTAACAGAGATGTTCATATTGACATTGAATCACTGTATAAGCTTAGGAATGTTTAAATAATTAAATTTTGTTACTCAACTTGATATTAATTTTTATACAGAGAATTTTGCTACACAAAATTATAGAATATTTAAAAAAAGGCAGTCAAACAGAAAAGTACAACCATGTATTTGCAAAGAATAATTGACTATAATATTCAGATCTTATGAAAAATAAGCCAAACAACATTGAAAGGGGAGGGGATAAAAAGTTTAACTTAAACAAGCAAGTTGATTATGACAAAGAAACAATTATAAATTTATTCTGCAGCTGGTGTTTTATAACACTCCATATAGTTGATGAAAACAGTATACAGTTTGAATAAATGCAACGTATGGAATAAAAGGAAATTATGCAATTTAAAGAGAGCAAGCAACAGAATTTTACCACTCCTAGAATATGCTAAAAAAAAACAAATTATTTAATTACATATATTTCAAAATAGTCATGTTAACTACAAAATGACATACATAAATAATAAATTTCTGTGGAGTGCAACTAATCATAAAAGTTTTATTAAAATAAAATTACTATGTACAAAGGTGCCTCCGTAGCCAGGTGGGAAGGAGCAACAGTGCGTAGCACACACTTCTTGATTAGACTGGGGTTCGAGCCCGTCACCACCAAATACGGAGGATGCGGAAAGGTCAGGGAATGACCACTGCATATTCCCAGAGCAATATGGCCTTAGTTGCTAATGCTCCTAAAAACCAAACAACAAACAAACAAACAAACAATGTACAAATAAAAATGGTATGAGAATAAAATCATGCAAACAAAGTTAAACAGCCATGAAGACATTTTGAGTACTGCCTATACTCATCATTGGCCAAAAACTTTAATGATTGAGGTAGTGATAAATATAAAAGTTTAAAATGTTTTTAAGTGTCCGTGCTGACACTAAAAAACATTTTTAAGTGTCGGGACTGTGATATGAAGGACAACTTTAATTCTCTGGGTCATGGATTGTTTCAGAGCTGGATGGTTTTTACTTCCATCATTGTACTATGGATTAATTGAGGAGTTTAATTTCTTTTTTAAAATGCATTAACTAAATATTGTAAATATTAACTTGCAGTAAAGCAATATTTTATAGCATTGCACACTTGTGTATGTACAAATAATGATTTCTTAGTACTGTATAGATGGTGAGAATAAGTTTCAATAAATTAAGCTTTGCTGTTATGTGAGAATGTCATAATTCTTCAAAGTTTGCAGCCTTTTTATTTAAATTATGTTTACTGACATTGGACTTGAACTTCAGTGAATTTGAGTTTCAGAAATACATATGAAAGAAAGTTGTTTTAAAGAACAGAAGTAGAAGAGTTATTTGAAAAAGGAAAAGTTAGTTGAACTCTGTGTTTTTAGACTAGTTGAGGCATATGTTCTGACTAGTTTGAAGGGGGGGTTTAATTATAGATGCTAATTTAGAAAAACAGTGCCCATGCCCATGTTAAAACCAAAAAAAAAAAAAAAAAAAAAAAAAAAAAGGCATGTAGCAGAAATTGAATGTTTTTGTGATAGAGAGTGGAGCAAGACATCGTTAATTAATCAGACTTCTGTGTTTGATAAAATCTAGGAGTTTTAGCAGAAGTTTTAGTACCACCACAAGATTCCATGGTAATACAGATTTGTACAATCTTAGCAGCAGCTAAGGTTGTACAAAAGGAGGGGAAAGAAAAAAAAAACTTACACTGAGAGCAAAAGAGAAACAGTATACTACTGCAAGACCTAGAAAATTAGGCAGATGGACTGAGAAATGGCGACTCAGGTTTAATATTGATAAATGCAAGATAATGTATATGGGTAGCAGTGTTCCCAGAATAGCATACCAATCAGGTGGTGCTGTACCAAGGTAATAGAGACCAATAAAGACTGAGAAATAATTGTGCAGGCAGACATGGAGTTTTCTGAGCAGTGCAGGCTCAGAATTGTTCAGGATTGCTAGGATTGTTCAGAGGTTCTGTTAATGATATACAGGAATTTTTCCAGCATGGGAAAAGAAAGTAATTATCTGTTTGTATGAGGTTTGTCCACATCTCCAAGTACTCATTCTGGAAGCCTCGTGATGGATGCAGATTTGTCGAAACAGTTTCAGAGAAGAGCAATAAGATTAGTGGGCACAAAAGAGTGGTCTTACGAAGAACTTCAGCTCTACAAATTACAGCATCTGGAAATTACAGAGTGTGACTATTCAATATTGGAGGCTTGAAGTGGTGAAACCCATGTTTAGTCTCTAGAGCAAAGTTTCCGGCATCCCCCTCCCCCCCATACTTCTCCGTCAACCCATGCATGGTACTAAGTACTATAGGTTATGATACCTTTCGTGCTTGGGGTTTTCATAAAAAAAAAATAATAATAAATAATGGGATTGCACATGCAGCCACTACACACCAAGCACCACCTGTGAAACAAAGGCATGGCAATTGATCTGGAATCTTTCCCTAGTTGTCTGCCAAGTCATGTTTCAATGTGCTCATTTGTCTTGCAGTGAGACAGGTTTTCATTACTTTGTGTTTTTGCAGTTTGCCATAAAAATGACAGACAAAAGAATCAAACAATGAATCAACCTCAAATTTTTAACAAAACTAAATAAAACACCAACTGAAAGTTATGAGTTGTTGCATCAAGTTTCTGGGGAAGATACTATGTCAGGAGCTTGCGTGTTTGAATGGCATAAAAGATTTTTCAAAGGAAGAGAGAATGTGAAAGATGATGAATGACCAGTATTTATGAAAACTGATGAAAATGTGTACTAAGTAAGGACATTGATTAGAAGTGCTTGTTGTTTAAGCATTAGAATGGTTGCATCAGAACTCAATATGGACAAGGAACAGGCAAATTTTAACTGATATTTTAGGCATGATGCTGCTAATGCACACAAGGAGATGATGTTGTAGAGCAGATACGCATTGGCACTAATGATATTAAGAGTAGGAGATCCGAGGACTTATTTAACAAGTACAGAGGCTGTGGTGGAATAAAGTCACGAGTTAGGATTGAATTTGAAAATGTCTGCAATTCTGCCCAGACACGATAGGAGGGAGTATATGTTGAAAGCTTTGTCAATTCGGCCCTGCACAGAATGTACAAGGCTCCTGGGGTAGCATTTTTCTCAGCATGGTCTGTGTTTGTTAACAGGAGAGACATTTTTTTTTTTTTTTTTACAGGGATGGGATACGCTTGAATAGAAGGGGTGCAAGAATATTTGCTGATGCTATCGAGGCAGTGATAGGTGGGTCACAAAAACTGCTAGCCTTGGTGGGATATACAGAATAATAGTTTAACTAGAGCCTCAGGCAGAGATAAAAGTGACTCTTGTATTGCTACTATTGGTACATGCAGCAGCCTGGAAAGCAAAGTGTTTGGGATTGCAAGCCCTGCTGTGGGTCATTATGGAACAAATGAATACATGGGCTCTGTTAGGGTAAGTAAGAGCATGTATACTTGCATGTACACTAGTGCTAGGAGCATTGTAAGATGAATTTGAAGTACTGATTTAAGTTAGTGGTTTTCAACCTTTTTTTAATGAAAGCACCCCTGAGTAATTTATTTTACACTGGTGTTCAAAGAAAGTGCATCACCCCTTAAAATTGTAATTGTTCGAATATGGCAATATTTCTTACAGATTGCATCAGATAAGATTGACACGCATAGGTGATGGCGTAATATTGCATCAGATAAGATTGACACGCGTAGGTGATGGCGTAATATTGCATCAGATAAGATTGACACGCATAGGTGATGGCGTAATATTGCATCAGCTGTTACTTTCAGTATATAAACACATTCTGCAAGAGTTGCAGTCATTCCTTGCTTGTGTCAGGATGGCGTGTTATGTGCAGTTGACGCCACGAAAAAAGAGTGCTATTGTTGCTTTACGTGAGGAAGAATGTTCTTCCTGTCATATTGCTTATAGAGTCTCTTGTAATCAGTTGACAGTGAGTAGATTTCTTTCCAAACTCAAGAATACTGGTTCTGCTGATAGGAAAAAAAGGAACCGGATGCAAATGTGTCTCTACGTCAAAACAGGACCGTGTTTTGAAGCACTTATGCCTTAAAAACTGTAAAGCTTCTTTGTCTGAGCTGAAAATAGAAAAGAGAATGGGAAGAACATACAGGAGTGGTAGCAAGTGCAGTAACAGTCAGAAGACGCCTCTTCGAAAATGGAATTGTAGCCCGTCGTCCAAGAAGAAACCCCTCCTCACACAAAAAATGAAAAAGGCCCAATTAATTTGGTGTAAGGAGCGTATCAAATGGACCCCCAAGCAGTGGAAGTCAGTTATTTTCTCAGATGAGAAGAAATTCAACCTGCATGGCTCTAATGAGAGACAAACAATTTGCCATAGACGTGGTGAAGAATACCATCACGGAGTAGGTCACCTGCAGTGTATAAAAGGTTCTGTAAATGTCAATGGATACCTGGCTATATTGGAAGGCAAATTGCTGCCAACCATTAGAGACCATTTCAACCTGCCAAGTAACAGCATCTTTTGGGACGACTCTGCTCCTTACCATCGGAAAAAAATGTAAGTAGGCATCTGTAGTTACTTTAGCTTCATTTCTGCATTAGAGGTTCGACAGTAATGTATTTACATTTGTTACAGGTGCAAAAATGGTTGGAAAAACAGTCCATTACAACTATTAGCTGGCCAGGAAACAGCCCAGGCCTGAATCCTATAGAGAACTGTTGGCATCGTGTCACATTTGCAGTTGCCAGAAAGAAACCAAACACCCTTCGTGAACTTCAGAAAGCCATAATTCGTGTTTGGAACCACAAACTATCAGTTGATTTTCTTCATAAATTGATCTTGTCAATGCCTCTACAGTGTGCTGCTGTCATCAGGGCCAGAGACGGTTCAACTAAATATTAGTTTGCACCTGGCGAACTTTTCATTTTGTTTTCTATTTAAAATGATAAACTGAAGCAAATTGAAGGTTCTGATAACATTTCAGTGCCATAATTGTCGTGTTTACCAAAACTGTTGAATAAAGGTTGCAAATGCTCATTTGGAATATTTTGAGAGCACCTGTCAAATATTACTTAGCTTTGTCTTAACTATTAATAAATATCTTTTGTTTATATTTCTGTTTGTGATGCTAGTCATTAATGTGACATACCATTGTGAAAAAGGGTTAGAAATGTGAAATTCCTTGGTGATGCATTTTCTTTGAACACCAGTGTATTTTGTGGCACCCCTACTCAATTTTCTGCTTGTTAGATCCGATTTTCTCTCTTTCTGTATATATATATATATAGCCAGGCCTCGCATAACGCGCGTTTCATTTACCGCTATTTGAAAAAAATTATACCACTTTTCACAATGCAAATTTCCAGTTAACGCGATCTTTTTTTTATGCGATAGTTGAAAAAGATTTGAATCACGCGTTAATTTTTTTTTTTTTTTTCTTTTGTTAGTTGTTGGCACATCGGCTTCTTTGGCATAATGCACCTCCCAAAGTTTTTGAATTTTACACTGATCCAAGCCCGAGGCAAGATTCAAACCCATGACCTTTGGGTTGCCCGGCAGGCACTTTACCCACCTGGCTAGTCCGGTCAGCTCGCACATTAAGCTTACCGTGTGTCGGACGGGCAATAAACAAACGTTTGGCTGCAGCCCGCCTCAGCGTGTTCCATCAACTATTGGAAGACGTGTTACTTCTTTGTCTCCCGCTAATAAAGTCAATGCAGATTTGCATTTAAAAATTCTAATTTTTAATGAGCCAGATGAAAATGTTACCACGAAGGAGATAACGGTAAAAGAACTAGATGAAATCTTTCGTATTGCAGAGAATCTCAAACAAAAAGTTTGAGGTTCTCTGCGATATTTATTTTGCCAGGGCCCAGAGAAGACTGTTGTCAGCTATAGGAAATCAATTGATGAAAAGAGAAAGTCAACACTGTTCAAATATTTCCGCAACAGTCATTTCTTCATTGTGTATTTTATGTCAGAGGTTCCCAAACTTTCTCGGTTCATGGCTCCCTCTTAGTAATTTTTTCACGGCATACCTAGACCAAAAGAAATACTTAACAGTTCCATTCAGTAGTTAGGTCCAAACAACTTAATAAGAAATGTTGAAACTGTGAACTACCTCAAGCTAATAGTTCGCGCAGTGTCCAACAGATGTCGAGTATCGCTGTGTTTACCTCGAAAATTTAAAATATTCCGTGGCACACAGTTTGGGAACCGCTGTTTTATGCAATAAACATTTAATTTCATAATTATTTTCATTATCTTTTACATTGTATGCAGTTAAAAAGTTATTTAAAAGGTATTTTTTAAATTCTTTATAGATATTTCAGAAGGTTAAGGACCAATTATAATTTTTCCTATTGATTATTACATTCGATTAATGCGTTTCCATTTTGCGCAATGCGCTCGCGGGACGAATTAATCATGTTAATCGAGGCCAGTGTGTGTGTGTGTGTGTGTACATACACAAGGTGTCTCATAAATACACGGCGTAACTTCCGGAATGAGTTCCTTATATGTAGACAATAAAAATATTTTATAGCAACTTAGTTCCGGAAATGCTTGGTTTCCGAGTTTTGAAGGTCTGTCTATGACACTTAACTGTTCACATCACCTTAGAGTAATTGTTCAAAATGTCCACCTTCTGCCTGAATACAGGCCTCACATTGACGTCTCATGGACTCGTGAAGACGATGCCAAATTCCTGGCATGTTTCGTATTGTCTCACAACCTGCCACAATTCGATTGTGGAGAGTTTCGACATCAGCTATTGGAGTCGAATACACCAATGACTTTAAATGGCCCCACAAGAAGAAATCTAGTGGGTTTAAATCAGGTGAGTGTGGAGGCCAGGCAGTAGGTCCACCTCTACCTATCCACCGACCAGGAAACTTTGTGGTCGGTGGATAGGTAGAGGTGGACCAACTGGTGGCTGAAATGTGCGGGAACGCCATTGTGCATGAAGTGTGCTTGTTGATGAATGATCAGTGGCGTGTCATCCAAGAAATCAGGCATGTTGTTTTCCAGAAAGTTTCTGTACACCTACCCTGTTAGTTTGTTTAACTTCTGTTCTGGGTAAATAATGGAGTCACTGATTAAAGATGCATTGCAGGATCATCTTAACAAGACTGCAGCAATAATTCAGACACAGCATGGGTTTCTTAAGGGAAAGTCTTGTCTGACAAATTTTATTGGATACTATAATGTGGTTACAAAGGAACTAGATGCAAAAAATAATTTCGATATTATATACTTGGATTTCAAGAAAGCTTTTGACACTGTTGTGCATGGAAGATTACTATATAAATTGAAGCAGCGTGGTATTAAGGGTAAGTTGCTATAATGGATAAAAGGGTGGTTGCATTGCAGAAGACAGAGTGGTAATCAGTCGACGGTGCTCTTCGTGGACTAATGTTATTATTGGAGTCCCACAGGGTTCGGTGTTGAGCCCACTGTTGTTTTGTATATTTATCAATGATATTGATGAAGGTATCAGGCTCAGTGTCGAAGTTTGCAGATGATATGAAGTTGGCAGGGTTGTTAATGACAGTAATGGCAGTGTGCTACTGCAACAGGATCTAGAAAACTTGGGAAGATGGGCTGAGAAGTGGCAACTGAAGTTTAACACTGAGAGAAAAGCAAAGTACTGCATATGGCTAGAAGTATCCCCTGATAAACAGTTTCAACTGTGTGGTACTACATTTAGGGTGGTAGAAAATGAAAAAGACCTGGGAGTAATTGTGAAGTCAGATATGAAATTTTCTGACCAGTGCAGACAGGCTATCAGAGCAGGTCATGGTGTATTGTCAATGATATACAGGAATTTTGCTAGCAGGGAAAAGGAGGTGATTATTCCTTTGTATAAGGCATTGGTCAGGCCATGCCTTGAGTACTGCATACAGGTCTGGAGGCCTCAGTTTAGCAAGGATGTAGAGTTGCTTGAGTGTGTACAGAGAAGGGCAACAAGATTGGTGAGGGGAATGAAAGGGGGGGGTCCTCTTACCAAGAAAGGCTTAAGTTCTGCAAATTGCAGTGGCTGGAGACTATGCACATGCAAAGTGATCTGATTGAGGTGCATAAGGCCTTGAATAGGTTGGGCATGCTGAATTCTGATGGAATTCTTCTGCTTGCTCAGATTACAAACCTGAGGGGGCATAAATTCAAATTGAGGAAAGACAGTTGCAGAATAGATGTGGGGAAATTTGCCTTTAACGAGTGGGTGGTTAATTGCTGGAGCAAAATTCCATCTGTTGCGGAAGTTGATAGCTTAAATAAATTTAAGGAGGAACTGGACAAACATTTAGAGGGAATGGTTGTGTGAAACTTTTTTATTTTTTGGCTGATGCTGCATAAGCTTATATGCTTACTTTCTTGTATCACATACCTCTATTACTACTACTACTTTTTGGAATAAAATGTTTAAGTTGCACTGATTTTTCATTATGATCATTACTGAATACCTATGATTTGTTTTGACTTACATGATATCTTTTGCAGTCAAACTAGCTATTATATAATTATTGTTGTTTTTTTTTTTTTTTTTTTGTAGATATTAATTTTGAAGAAAAGTGTCTTTGGAAGATAATAAATAATAATCAGTATGAATCAAGTGTATTTCAGGTAAGGGACAGTGTAAAAAAAATTTAGTCTCTTAGTTTGATGTTCTGAAGCTTATTTCTTAGGTGCGGCAGTCAAAAAGATTCCCAGTACTTTTTTAACTTTTGTCCACACAAAAACTATAAAAAAAACCCTTTTGAATCCCTGCTGTGCCTCATGGGAATATTACGAAGTTTGTTTCAATAGCAAAAAATCCTTTCATGTGTGAAGATCCCTTGGACTGGTTAAAAGAATCTGCTTTGATTTCACTAATGTACAGCTCATAAAAACAGCTTGCATAATGATCATCAACCCAATTCTAGAATATGCCTCTCAAATCTGGAATCCTCACACCAAAATTCTTATAAAACAACTGGAACGTATTCAGAAATCCATAGTCAGATTCCTGGTGTACAAATCTAGGTTGGAATTGAACACAAAATCCTACAATGAATGGTGCATTCACTTTGGGATTATACCACTCTACCAAAGGAGAGCTGCGGCAGACTGCAAATTCCTAATGCATCTAGTGGCTGGCAAGCTCGATGCCCCCGAGCTGCTCTACCTCATCAACTTCAGCTGTCCTCCAAGAGTCTTGAGAAGACAAAATATGCTGGCACAAGAGCCATTCAGAACGGATCAACTCAGATTCCACTACTTCAACAGAACTGCAAAACTGCTGAACGACTCCAACATTGATATCCTATATGAAAACATTAATATCAAAAAAGAACTACAAAGGTTTTTCAATCAAACTAATAGAGAATAAAAATAAATGATTAATTTAATAATAACAACAATAATAATACTATAAAGATAGGTATACTTAGCCTTAACAAAAAGGAAAAAAAAAAGAAAAAGGAAAAAAAAAAAAAATCCTTTTTTTTTTTTTTTGTTTACTTTTTCTTCAAGGAACTAAGTTAAGTAATAACAATTGTATAAAAAAGAAAAAAAAAAAAAAAAAAAATTTTGGTATAACAATTAAGTATAATAACACAAAGCAATTAATTCAATTAATTAATGTGAACAATCAAGAAAAGAAAACAACATAATGCTTAGAAATACTAATTTCTCTGTTACCACAGCTTTGCTAAAATGCAAATGGTTTGTAACGCATGATATGCATTGTATATGTTGTAAATTGACTTTGTATATTTGAAATTGTATATTGATACCTGACATTGTGTATAGATTGTAAATAGAAGGATTACTATATTTCTACGGTCAAATTCCTCCTCTGTAAGGCTTCCGCTGTTTTGGAGTAATAAAAAAAAAAAAAAAAAAAAAGATGCTTCCCACAGTTGGGTTGAAATGTTATGTTTTTATAGCTTTTGTTTTATGTTTATATTATGTTTTAATTGCTTTATCATGAACCATGTTGAAACCTTGAAAAGCTGAAAATTTTAAATACAATTTATAAATTTAAAATTCCCCCTGGGAAAGGCCTTCAAAAAAGATGTACATGATAAGCTTTTGTAATCTCTAACGATTGTTTAGACAAATTGACTCTGTTTATTGCACCTTGGGTGCCAAGTGATTTTGTGATCAAGCAAATTTGTTTATTCGTGAACTGAAAAATCATTTCCTTGTTATACACAATTAGTTAATCATTAATAAATAAAATCATTTTACTAGATTAGTAACAAAATTAACCATGTTTTCTTTTATTTTCTGTTTTTACATACTACCACCACACACTACCGCTTGACAGGGTGGCTGGCACTGCTCCTACCTCCATGTGTGGCTGGTAACTGATCTGTAAAAGTCCTCCCCTGCAGGGCAAAATGCAATGAATTGACTCTAAAGTCATTTCAAATGGGTCCTTGAGGCCGTTGCAGACATGCCAGACAAGCTGTGCTTGCTTCCAATTTCGGCGATGTCCGGATGGTCTGTGACAGCCAAATTCTCTGCTTGCACCTTCGCAATGGTGGGACTGTTAGTAATCCTGGGTATAACTCTATGTGCATGCATACTGTGGGTGACCACCCATGTGAACCAATGTAAGCAGGGGTTGAGGTGTGGTGCCCACACCACATGGAGGAATGCTGCCCCTCTGTGTAACCAGGCAATACTAGTTGGCAGATGACTCTCATCCCTTTGTGAATAGGAGAGAAATTTGCACATCTCCAGTCTAGAAGTACCTACCCTGAATCCAAGGTACTCTCATAATTATGGTCAAAGGTTCTTACCTCTTTTGCTCTTCCACTTTCTATCAATAACTTGATAGAAAGTGGAAGAGAAATCATATCACCCCTAATTATAACTTGTTATATTTCTGCTATTCCTATCCCTTAAATCTTCATGTGTGAATGCAGACTAAGTACAAAATATTTATTCAGTTTGTCAGAAACTGGTACAGGATCATCAGTAGTTATGCTAATTATATCCAGTGGACCATCCTTTGGTTCTACTGTTAACATAACCAGGGAATTCTTTACTACTTTTTCTTAGCCAAAGACTTCTTGTAATCTGACCTAGCTTGCCTAACCACCCTAGTGACTTGATTGCAGACTAGTTGGTACTTATTGTAGTTTTCTGTGTCAGAAAATCAGGAATCGATTAGCCTGCATCATTAGATGCAGCCTAATCATTGATTTATACAATGGATTAATCAACTCCTTGCCACTGCTGAAAAAAATTCCTGTGTATCATTGACTGAATCCCATGAGCTCTCCTAGAAGCCTGTTTGCATGTTCAGAGAACTTTGTGTTTGACTGCACAATTACCCACAAGGTATCGTTGCAGTAGCATACCCCTGATTACTGAAATTTACCACCCTGCCAACCTTTGTATCATTGCAGACATAGACATTAAACCTGATATGCCATCATTAATAAATACTGAAAACAACAATGGGCCCAGCACTGAATCTTGGGGGACTCCGCTAGTAACATAAGTCTACGACAAACAATGCTCATTGATAACCACTGTCTTCTCTTAAACCATCCCTGCATCCATTATCCATGTCTTAAATCTCACAGAAGAACAAACTTAACCATATGGCCTTGCTAAAAGTTTGAGTATTTGTTTAAAAAATGAGGCTGCTATGACAGCCTATTTCAGAACTAATTGGTTGCCTATCAGATAGTGTGTGATCTCTATCAACAACACTCAGGACAAAAAAGATAGCTTTAGCTATATTACAGCATTGAGAATTCAGATTTCCTAATATGCATAACAGTTCACATCGAACAACTTTACAGCTGTTTTTGTCTGCTTGTTTCCGTGAGACTTTCTGATTGAAAGTAGTGCAATACCAGGCAACTTGTTGCAAAGTTAATACAATTACATTGTCTATGCAGTTTAAACCGTTTTTGCAGCCACTGGGATATGAAGGATTTTTTTGCATGGATTTTTAAAGACAGAAGCAATCATTGATACAAATGCTGGGTTGTTGTACAGGAGTTTAACAGGTGTTTGACAGTTGAAATTAATTTTTTTTTATAGTTTTATTTAGTAAACACAGACAAGATAAGCAACTTTTTTTTTTTTTTTTGAAAATATAACTTTATAGTTGAGAGACAAAATTTGAATAGTAAGGAAAGACGCAGCAGAGGACCACAGAATAAGTTTAAAAGACAAAAAATCTTTTACATTAGTGCATAGGAAATGTTTTGTTCTGAACTAATTATTATTCTCTATTTTATGTTGATTAAAATAAGTACTTCTGTTTTTAGAAATGGCAAGAGGGGTGCTTGCAGTTGATAGTCCGGCAAAATTAGAAAGAAAGATTAGAAAACTGTTTTTTAATAGTATTGTGTTTGTTGTTTTGGTTGACATATTTATCAGACACATTGTTTAACTTGGACACTGAAGATAAAAAGGGAAAAAAATGATAGGGCTGTGTTTAAACAACACTTTCTATCACACAAGTCAGACAAGATACTCTAATTCAGTGAAATTGCTGTGGTTTGCATACCAACATTGATGATTTTTGACCTAATATCATAAAATGTGCCATTAGGTCCTACCTACAGGAGATATATTTAACACCAATAGACAAACCAAATGTGCACACACACACACAAAACAATCCAGCATACTACAGTTTGTGAGGGTGTTGCATGTAACCACCTAATAGGTGAGTGTATGCACTTGTTTTTATTTTTAAACACTTGCCAACACACAAGCTACAAAATTACAAAACTTCATCTCTTCAGAAACACTCCAAATACATAACAAATTATGCAAGAAAGCAAGCTTATACAGCATCAACAGCCGAGTGGGTAAAGCACCTAACCGGCAACCCAAAGGTCGCGGGTTCGATTCCCGCCTCGAGCTTGGATCAAAGTACTGCAAAAACCTTGGGAGGTGCAATATGGCCACAGAAGCCGATGCGCCAACAACTACCAAATCAAAAAAAAAAAAAAAAACAGCATCAACAAAAAAAACCAAAAAAAAAAAAAAAAACCAGCAACACTTTTCATATCACCTGTCCATCTTCTCTTGAATTTATTCAAACTACCCCTTGAAATTTATTCAGCCTATCAGGCTTAATGTTGAAGTTTGCAGATGGCAGTGTTGTTAATGACAGTATGCTACTGAAACAGGATCTAGAAAAGTTGGGCAGATCGGCTGAGAAGTGTCAACTGAAGTTTAACATTGACAAATGCAAAGTACTGCATATGGGTAGCAGTAACCCCAGAGAAATGTACCAACTGTATGGTGTTACACTCAGAGTAGTGGAGAATGAAAGAGACCTGTGGGTAATTGTGCAGTCAGATATGAAGTTTTCGAGCAGTGCAGACAGGCTGCCAAAGCGGGTCATGGGTCTTGTCAATGATATACAGGAATTTTGCTAGCAGGGATAAGGAGGTGATTATCCCGTTGCATAAGGTCTGGCCACACCTTGAGTACTGCATACAAGTTTGGAAGCCTCATTTTAGGAAGGATGCAGAGTTGCTAGATGAGTACAAGGCTGGTGAGAGGAACAAAAGAGTGCTCTTACGAAGAAAGGCTTAAGCTCTACAGATTGCAGCAGCCAGAGACTAGGCACCTGCGAGGTAATCTGATTCGGGTGTATAAGGTCTTGAATGGATTGAGCAGGCTCAATGCTGATGGGATTCTTTCTCTTGCTCAGATTACAAACCTTGAGGGGCATAAACTGAAATTGAGGAAAGTCAGTTGTCGAATAGATGTGTGCAAATTTGCCCTTAACTAGGCCAGTGCATAGTTGATTGCTGGAACAAACTTCCATCTGATATTGTGGAAGTAGATAGCTTAAATAAATTCAAGGAAGAAGTGGACAAACTTTTGGAGCAAATGGATGTTGTGTGAAATGGAAAACTTTTTTTTTTTTTTTTGGCTGATGCTGTATAAGCTTGCTTTCTTGCATATATATCTCTACCTAATGCTAATACCCACTGGCTAAAGACAGATTTCCACACATCTATCTTGCAAACACCTTTCCTCAGTTTGAATTTATGCCCTCTCATGCACATATTTTTGAGCAAGAGGAAGAATGCCATCAGCACTGAACTTGCTTAATCTATTCAAAGCATCAAACACCTCAATTAGATCACCATGAAGTGCCTCCAGACACTGCAATTTTCAGAACCAAAGCCTTTCTTAGTAAGAGCACCCTTTTGTTCCCCTCATCAATCTCATTGCCCTTCTCTACCTATTCCAGCAGGTTCACATCCTTCCTAAAATGAGTCTTCCAGACCTGTATGTAGTCTCAAGATACAACCTAACCATTGTGTTATACAATGGGATAATCACCTCTTATTCCTGCTAGCAAAATTCCTGTATATCATTGAGAAAACTCCATGAGCTTTCATGGCAGCCTGTCTGTGCTGCTCAGAGAACTTTCATATCTGACTCTACAGTTACCCCCCCCCCTCCAGATCCTTTTCATTTTCCACTACCTTGAGTGTGGTACCACACAGTTGATATGTTAATCTGGGATTACTGCTACTCAGTACCTTGTGCAGTACCTTGCATTTGTCAGTGTAAAATGTCAGTTATCATTTCTCAGCTAATCTGTCATATTTTCTAGATCTTGTTGCAATAGCATACCTTGATTACTGTCATTAACCACCTTGTTAACCTTTGTATCATCTGCAAACTTAGACATTGGGCCTGAAATGCCATCATCAATAACATTAATAAATATTGAAAACAACAACAGGCCCAGCACTGAATCCTGGCGAACTCCACTAATAACATTTATCTAAGAACAGCAGTGTCAATTGATATGTATTTGTACTAGCAGCCAAAATTAAATTTTGCATAGAAGTATTACTAAACACATTCTATACAACATAAGCAAAAGTTTGACAAGGGTCGATTCCCTTGTAAAATGTTGACTTGGCACATTATAGCCTTAGCTGCCAATGCACCATTAAAATCCAAACCAAACCAAAACCTTGTAAAATGAATTAAAAATACTTTCACAAAACTTGACCACCTGTAATTAAGCTAAGGAATTTTTCTCTCTTAACTGCCAGTTATAGACACTTGATAACTTCAAAGAAGGAGAACTATGTGAACTTAAAATGAAACAGAATGGTCCTCTGGCTTGCATTAGATTAAGTAGATTTAATTTATATTTAATTTTTAATTTATGACCATCTCTTATGTGGTATATACATAGTTTATTGATTTATTTTTTAATGCAAGAATAAGCAATGAAAGAAGAAATATTTATTGCTTCAGTGACATGCATTGACTGTTATAACTGAAACTCCAGATCTAGCAATCTATTATCTGTACCCATTCATTTTCCAGCTATCTTTTGAAAAGTAGCTGAATCTAGCAAACCACCTGAGAATTGGCAATTTTGATTCTCAGATTGGCTATTTGCTCACGCATTGAGTCAGAGCTGACTGTGCTATGTCCAGATTTCATTTCAGAGACATAATAGTTTTATTATTATGTCTCTGAAAGTTTTGAGTCCCCGACCACATTATATTTATTTGAAAGTCATTGGATTGTCTACTGCTATTTGTGAGCAAGATTCACAACTTGTTAGTATTTAATGATGGATTACTCAGAATTTTGGATCTTGGGATTCATCCAAAATGTACACTTGGATGAAAATTGCTGCTCTGTGATTAGACACAGCTTTTTTGTCTGTGTGTATTTGCCTGTATGCTGCTTAACAGGAAAGCAGGTGGCCCAGAGGACTGTGGTGATTCAAATGCAAACAGGTCATTATCTCTGCATGATTAAAGAAACTGAACAATGGGACTTTGAAGCAGTTATGTGAAACTTTTGGAGTTGGTTCCTCAACTGTATATGGTATATTTTGAAAGGGAAAATGATTATATAATTACAAATTACATACAAATGAAGGCTCCTGGTCTGTTTTTGTGGTTTCAGCCAAAGATTTTAAACTGCAGTGAGTGTTGCAATGGTCTTAGTACTCGCAAATGAGCATCATCCTGTGCAATTGCCAAGCTATTGCACTACTTTCAAACAAATAACATCACCAAAAGACTGCTCTCTAATTAATTTAAAAGATGAGATATGACAGCCATCCTCAAGAGTTATTGTTCCCTCACCATAAATGAGACCACAAATAAATAGTAGACCACTCTTTCATTGATGTCATTTATTTGAAAGTAGTGCGATACCTAGGCAACTTGTGCTGCAAGAGTTTGCTCTGTTTTGGGTATTAAGACCATTTACAATTTCTTTGCAGTTTAAAATTTGCTGATGGGAAAAATTATAGAAGTGGACAAAATAGTCCAAGTGCTTTTGCATGTATATATGTTGTATTAACTAGGTGATATAGTTTTTGCTGTGTTAAATTGCATGCAATGTTTTATTTTTTATTATACTGAAAACTATATAGTAATACATTTCAATGCATAGATTACATTGTCTTTCTCTCAGTTACATACTTGTTCAGTACAATGTACAATAAGTTTAAGTATAGAAATGTAGTATTTATTTATTTTATTTTATTCTATTCTGTTCTCTTTTTTGAATTACCACTTGAAATCCAGAAAATTCTAAGATTTGGCAGAGATCAGGTTGGGTAGTTCAGCTGTATAATCAAAGAGGAAAAACATAGGTACATTCTTGTGTTGAAATCCCACCCTCCTTTCTCTCTCTCTCTCTCACATGGGAATTTTGTCATTTTGAGAAAGGAAGGAATAGAGTAAGAATGACTGAATTATTTTGAATTACAGACTCAAAGTGAAAAAAAAAAAAAAAACTTAATTCATATTACCTCTGAAAATATACGTTAATCAGTTGATAGTTTATTTGTTTATTTACTCTCATCATTTTATTGGCATTTCTTAGTAATTGAGATCCTGTAACCTACTTAATTTATAATCAGTGCGTGCTACTTTGCCTTAATCCCCCTTATTATTATCATTAGCCATATGGTGCTAGGAAGCTTGAGGCTTTTGCTGCAACAGCCAAAAAAAAAAAAAAAAAAAATTCTAATTTATCCTAAGAGAGAGAGAGAGAGAGAGAGAGAGAAAGAAGTAGAAGGAAATCACCAAGGAAGAAAAGAATGATGATATCCAGCTCAGGACCCTGGGTATGCCAAGCCCATACTCACCAGATGTGAGCCCCTGGGGTTATGTTGCTTATTTTTCAATATTTAAATTTGAACAAAATAGAACTTATGATATTCTGTGTTATTAGCTACTTTACAGCATTATAATCATGTAATTCTTTATTCTCATAGGAATTCCTGAAAAATAAAAATATGAGCTGGCATGATTTATTAAAAGAATGCTTATTACGTCTTGATAAAGGAGAGTACAGATGTACCATAAATGTTAATTCTGATACAGTTCTTTGCTACTCCTGTGGTCTTGATAATTTTAGAATTTTGGCCTATTCCTACAGATGTGAAATTCCAGTACATAATTTACCAGGTAATTTTTTTTTTCCATTTAAACCATTATATAACATGCTCTAGATATGACTGTTTTAAGGAGTTGAAAACATCAGACGAAATTGTTCAGTTATATATTTTGATTCGTCCAAATCATAAGAATAAAGCATGCCCCTCCCCTAATTAGGATAACAAGTTTAAGAATGCCAAATTTGTAGTGGTATATTAGTACAGTCAACCCTTTAAGGCTGTGTTTAGCTCAGAAAGATATCAAATGATTTTCTGAAAATTATAAAACTTCCAAAAACCCATACCACAGCTCAATTCAAATTTGAAATGGATTTTGCATGCTGCCACTTACACCTCACTACACTCCCTTTAATTCCGTTGTTCGAATGGCAACCTTGTAGGGTGACTATTCATATGATTTATACAAATCAAGATAATACAATTGAACAATTTCTTCTGGTGTTTTCAACTTCTTAAAATTGTTATATCTAGAGCATGTTAACCAATTCATTAACATTGCACTTCTAAGTTATGTAGTTAAAATCCAAAATTTCTGGCATCACCCCATATGATAATACCTGTTTACACCAAAATGGGATAACCTATATCAAAATAAACCATTTCAGAATAAAGCATGTGACATTAGGTTACAAAGCTTAAATGCATGTTGGAGACTAAATATGGTGCCAGATAATTATATTCCCTGTCACACTGTTTTCAACCTATTATAGTTGAGTCAGCTGTCTTATTCAGGCTTTAGTTTGGCATTTGCGTGGCCTTATCAGCTTGCTAGGCTGCCAAAATTTTATGTATCCCATGACTATATAAGTGTGTTCTGAAGTGTGTTCTACTCCCTACACCTAAGATTGGCTGATTTAGCTGATTATACCATTCACTAATAGGTTTCATATGATGGCCTCCCATATATGCCTTGGCCAAACAAAACATTCTACGAGGAGTATTTGAGGTAAGTTCATAGCCTCAGTATGAAAAGTTTATTTTAGTGGTCAGATAACATGTTGCTTTTCAACATATAGCCCCTTTGGAGTCAATACACTTTTGCCATCGATATTGCAATGCATTGATTCCAGCTGCAAAGAAAGTTTTCTCTTGGAATTCCAGGAATGCATCCACTACAGCAATGATGTCACTTTAAATGGGAAAATAGATGCCTGTTTCAAATTAGGAACAGGTGAAAGTCCAATTCCAATGATGCTAGATCTGATGAAGATGGTCCAGAATTTCAAAGCTACACTCATGCAGTGCAGCCATGGCAATGACAGACTTGTGAGCAGGCACATTGTCCTAGTGCAGCGGTTCCCAACCTTTTTTGACTCACGAACCCCTTTCAATGTAATATTTTTTTTTTATCGTGAACCCCTTTCAACACAATATTTTTAATGCAAACCACTAAGGCTATATTCTCTGAAATCATATAATATTTCAGAATTTTTATTATAAACTATTTCTAGTACTACGTTTTTATAAGTGATATTGCATAATAATAAAAATTATTAAGTATTATTTATACTTTGTAAAGCAGTTATTAATCAGTCCAAACTAGATTTTGAACAGGATAAGAGTAGAAAACTTGCTTTTAATTCAAATAGTAGCTGAGCATTCTGGTCTCTTGCCAAAGCTATTGGCTGCAATTTTTGCCCATCTCTGTTCCCCCCTCTGACAAAACCAGATGGTTCTGTTGCCACATTAACTCATGTATTGATGATCTTGGTAAATCACCTCAAACCATTCCCAGCACACTCCATTCAATGCCTCCTGTGGACTTCCATCAAAAGGACGTCAGAAGGATTTTGATGAATCTGATGCTAAGGAAACTCCAGGTCCTGATGGTATTTCTCCACTTGTTCTCTAAACCTGCACTCCTGAGCTTACTCCTGTTTTGTGTCGTCTTTTTTCACTTTCTTATTCCAAAGGTGTTTTTTGCTTCTGCTTGGAAATTTACTCATATCCAGCCAGTACCTAAAAAGGATGACAAAATCCCTTCCATCCAATTATCACCCCATTGCGATTACTTCTACTCTTTCCAGAGTAATGAAGAAATCAATTAACTGCCAACTCTTAAAACTATCTGGAAATCTTTCATATGATCAATGACTGCCAGTGTCGTTCCACTGGTGATATACTGGCTTATGTTATAGTCATCTATAGACAAATTCAATGGAAAAGTTTGGTGAAACTCAAGCCATTTCTCTTAACATTTCAAAGGCTTTTGGTCATGTTGGGCATAAAGGTCTTCTAAATAAGCTTCCATCCTATTATTTGCCAGCTGTTCTTTGTAACGGGGTATCTAGTTTTCTCTCTAACTGCTCACTACAGGTGATGGTAGGTTTTGGTTATTTTGGTGTTTTTTTTTTTTTTTTTTTTAAGGAGCATTAGCAACTAAGGCGATATTGCTCTGCGGGGATATGCGGTGGTCATTCCCTGACCTTTCCGCATCCTCCGTATTTGGTGGTCATGGGCTCGAACACTGCTCTAATCAAGAAGCGTGTGCTATGCACTGCTGCTCCTACCCACCTGGCTACGGAGGCGCCAGGTGATGGTAGACGGCTCTCTGTCTTCTAACTTCTGATGAATATGGGTGATGGTCCAGAATTTCAAAGCTACACTCATGCACTCATGTCCACTAATGCTGGTGTTCCCCAAGGTGGCGCACTATGGTCAGAGTTGCCGATGCGCCCAATAAATCCCAAAACAAACAAACAAACAGTTCCCCAAGGTTTAGTTCTTTTCCCCACTCTTTTCCTCTTGTATATTAATGCCCTTCTTCCATTGACTGGAAATCCTATCCATAGTTTTACTGATGATAGCACATTGCATTCCACTTTCCAGTTTGAGAAACCTTGCCCTTCTCAAACAGCTTCAACTTCTCGAGTATCCACTGACAAATCCTTAAATGCTGATCTCCAGATAATTCTCCAGTAGGGCAAAGATTTCAATCCTTCTAAAACTCAGTCCTGTCTTATATCTCGCAAAAAGGATTCTTCTGCTCCTAGACTGCTAATCTCTCTTGTGCGTAAAGCACATTACAAATATTGTTTCCTCTGCATCTAATAAACTGGGTTTTCTCTTTTGCTCTCAGCATTAGTTTTCTTCCAAACAGTTGTTGACTCTGTAGAAATCACAAATCTGACCATGGAATATTGTTTCTACATCTGGGGCGGTGCCCCCAGAACCTCTCTTAGGCTTCATGATTTTTCTATGTGTGAGCAATGTGACACCTTTTTTAACAGTAAGACATATTTTATCCGAGTGGCTACTTTACAGGAACGAACATCATTTATATTTTATTGCTTTTAGCCATCTGACTGAGCCTTATACACTCAGTCACATTTTATGCAACAATATAAATTTATCAGCTGTTTTTAGTTATCTAAAAAGTTTAAATATTTTTTCACGTATTTAAAAGTTACCATTTTTATAAAGGTATTGCATATCTTTATTTCTATACAACTTGACATAGTGACCTAATTTTTTAGATCACTGAAATATAAAAATATAAACGTTTTCTTTTATATGGCTCGGCTTTGGCCAATAAAACCTAAAACAACCAACCAACCAACCAATCTGCTGCACCACCTCTGCCAAAAGTGAGTGGCAAGGGAAAGCAGTCAAAACTGCCCCATCTCAATCACAAGAACAAATAGACATAGAGGTGATAGAAGACTCAGTCTTGGAACTTTTTTGCTGAGAAAGAAATGAATATCAGACAACATCCATACTCCCAAAAAGGATAAACCCAAGACTGAAAAAACAAAGCCCTTAGCCCTTTGGAAGTCCATGGATAGATCCAGAAAATCTAAATAATGATTACATTCAAATTCTTACAATGGAATTGCTATAGATTCCATCGAAATAGTAAGGAGAGTCAGAATAAGCAAGAGGGGCCCAAGGCCCTCTTGCTTAAGCTCACATAGTAGGGCTCTCTTCTCATAGTAGGGTTCCCTTCCTCCTGCTATTTGCTCTTATGTATTTACCACCTGGAAATGACACCCCCCAGGCAGACCTTAATGATCTTATCATGCAATTTCCATCCATGCCCTATTACTAGGAGATTTTAGTGGATGTAGTACTTTGTGATTAGTGCAGATATCGATGGTAGGGGTTGAATTATAGAGCATGTGCTCAAAAATAAGAACCTCACCCTTCTAAATGTGGGAACCAATACTTTTTACCATATGTCTACCCCATACATTTACTGCCATTGGTTTTTCTATCTGCCATTGATCCTTCTGTCTGTTCCAATTCTCTTCTCCCTGTGTGTACATGGGAGGTTGAAAAAAATCTATATGGAAACAGTCACTTTCCCTTGATATCCACCCTGTATAATGGGAGACCACATCATCCAGAAAGGATTTTGTGGTGGAAATTTGATCAGGTGACTAGAATGTTTTAAACATCTGGTAATGCTTAACATCACCAGAGTCAACCAGGAACAGTCAATGAAGCAGTGAAGTATATCACAGAAAGCACTGTCCAAGCAGCAGCAGCAGCAATTGAAATTCCAAAGGTGTCCAATCAGTTTCCACCATTTCCAAAACAATGGTGGAATGTAGAATGCACAGCAGCAAGAAAGGAACAAAAGGAATAAATGATATCCTACCACAGAACCTAATATCCTTCAAATGTATGCACTTCTAAGCTGGTTATATTCAACATCAGATGCAGAAGCATCTTGGATTCTTTTCATATCTTCCATCATTAAGGCAGCAAATTCTAAGGTGGTCTGGGACAAAATCCAGAAAAAAATAAAAAATATAGTTGGACCTCTATATGACAAAATCGATTGTTTGCTTGAAAAAATTCGTTAAACAGAAATTTTGTTATAAAGAAATATGACCTTTCTAACAATGAAGAATACTGTAATTCAACATCTAGAAATATACTAAAAGGTGGGAAGTGGAAATGAATAAATTTTCTAACATTTTAAAACAATTAATTTATTAACACATACATATTAAGAAATGGCTACTTACATGATGTGCCAAATATATTAGTACACTTTTAATAATTATTTCTTTAAATATTTGGTTATTTTTTTTGTTGTACACTGGATTTTACTATACATCGTTCATAAAAATGTTCACACTTGTTTACACACCCAAATATATTTTCTGGCACATTTTCTTCACACCGTGAAAGCCTAGATGCAAAGTTTCAAATGCTGCCAACATTTCACGTTTGGAAGGTGAAATGATTATGGCCCTCATTTTCATCCAACTCATCGTCGATATTGTCACTAGTTCTTTGAATACTCTCTAAAATGTTGGAGTCATTCGGATATTCAGTTGCTATGACATCATTACCAACTCTTAAAAATTCATCAAGAACAATTTCTCCATTGATCAAATCTCTTGGTTGGAGTTCTTCCCAAGATTGCCCAATATCTTATAGTAGTTCATACCTCTCATCGCTGTTAATTGGCTTTTTAGAAAAACTTGGAAACAATTCGTAATCATTGTTTCCATCACATCTTGACTCCACACTTTCGCCAACTGTGATATGCAGATCCACAAATCTATAACTATCTGTGGTGGGTTGATTTCTATTCTCAGTATAATTTTTTTCAGTGGGTGCCTTCGGTAGTGCATTTTAATATTCTTGATAATGCCTTGGTCCATTGGCTGTAGAGACTGTAGTTAAGACGAGGTATTCAGAGGCAAGAAAACAAGCTTCACACTTGTAAGTTTCGAAATTACCTAGTGAAGGTGGGCAGAGCAGCAACAATCAACATGATTTTTCTGTTTTCTTTTGCCATCTTTCTCTCAAAAGTTTAAATCCACTGTTCAAAAATTTCACTTGTCATCAAAGATTTTTTATAGTTCAACTCTAATGACTACTCCTTTGAAACATCGGAGTTGTTTACTTTTGCGTATTACCAAAAGCTTCAGTTTTTCATTACTAGCCATATTTGCACCAACCAAGACTAATTTTTTCCTTACTATTTTTACCACCTAAATATTTATCACCTTTAAAAGTCTGTGTTCTTGTTCGGCAAACATTTAAAAAAAATGAACCTGTTTCGTTCAACGTTGAATGTCTTTGTGCTTGTAGTCCTCCATATTGTTTTCAAAACTGTTCCTTTCCAATGGGTACAGTCTTTTTTGATTACAACTCCACTTTCACTAGGAATAACTGTTTCGAGCAAGCCATGGCACTTTTAAAATTTGTCTAGCCAGCCAGAACTGGCTTGGAATGTTTTATGCCACAGAAAAAATGCGTACTTCATAGCCTTTTCTGTTATTAATGTCCCTAATATCGGCATGTTTTGGTCTCGAATCAACTTCACCCACTTAAAAATTTCTACATCTTCATACAGGCACAATTTCACATGCTTCCAACTGGGTCCAGTTTCCTCAAACAGTTTGAGGATAGAAACACTTTTTTTCAGGATGGTTGACACACTACTGGCAAGGATCCCAAATTTTAAAGCATTTCTGGTTTTTTTTTAATGCCTCCGATCTGCACTATTAAGCACATACACTTTTTCCACTATACTCAAGAATTTCCTCTTAGACATTGTAAGGTTACTTGCACAGCAGCTAAAACAAAACTAATTTAGAGACCACTTGTATCTACCATGTAAACAGAGACTGGTGAAATTTAGGGAAAGTGTGTGATGACTCATTTCTGCAAAACAATGGATGAATTTCTGAGATAAAGGAAAATCACTCTCTCCTATAATTATTAATTCATGCATCAGCTCTATTGCCTAAAGCTCAGAGGTGCAAACAATGTATACCCAGGTCTCTCAAAATCAGTTCATTATATGGAAATTTTCTTCGTTATACAGAAACTAATTTCAATGTAATGACCAAGGGAAAATCAAAAAAATTTGCCAAATAGAAAAATTCGCTATATGGAAGTTCATTAAAGAGAAGTCCAACTATATGTTACACCAACAATACTTGAGGAAAGACATTCGCTAAAGTATCTTCAGAAATATCATACTCCCAAGAGTTTTATGGCCCTTAAACAAAAATGTAAATAACAGCCTACAACTGACCCTTTACAGACCAGGAACTTAAAGCAGCACTCCCCCCCCACAAGGTAAGTGCCATCAGCTAGATAACATCCATTATAAGATGATTAAACATCTGTCATCACAATGATGGCAGTGTCCTGCTCTCGCTCGCTCTCTCTCTCTCTCTCTCTCTCTCTCTCTCTCTCTCTCTCTCTCTTCCCCCCCCCCCCCACCAAATATGAAGGATGCGGAAAGGTCATGGAATGACCACCGCATATCCCCAGAGCAATATGGCCTTAGTTTCTAATGCTCCTAAATAATAATAACAACCCCCCCCCCCAACAGAATCTATCTTGAAGAGCATTTTCCAGAGTCTTGGCTTAAGGAAACTTGCCTTCCCGAATCAAGGAAGGATCCAGAAATCCCAAACAGTTATCATTGTGACTAGTTGCTTTTACAAGATCCTGAAAAAATGGCCAGCACACACCTCATATGGTATTTGGAAGTTGACCTCCTTCAGTATGCATTGCATTGTGATTTCCAAAGGAACAGGTCAGCACTCCACCATTTAATAAAACTGGAAACATCTAATCAAGATGCCTTTCTCAAATGCAAGCACCTGATGTCAGTATTCTTTGATATGGAAAAAGGGTATGACACAGCTTTGAGATTTGTAATTTTAAAAGATATGTATAATCTTGGTCTTAAGGATTATCCTGTAGTTTTTATTACAAATTTTTTTGTCAAACTGCTGATTCCAAGTTGGTGTAGATCCATTCTCTCTCAGCCTTTTTGTCAAGAGGAAGGAGTTCTCCAGGGATCAGTTTTAAGTGTTTCACTTTTTTGCTTCAAAGTTAATTCTGTTACTAAATTTCCTTAACTGTGAACATTGCCCTTTGGTGGTTACTTTAGTATTTTTCAGCTGATGATTTCAGCAAGTTATTGGCAGCCTTAACTTTTGTGAATTGGCTAATAGTTTCAGGTTTTTATATCAGAAAACTGTTTGTACATATTTGTTGCAAATGGAACCTTCACCACGAACCACAATTAAGCTTGGACAAATTGCCATTCCAACAGCAAAATTCTGAGACAAAATTCCCAGGGTTTGTATTTGATGAGAAGTTCACATTTCTACACCCCATTTATTGACTGTGAACAAATTGCATGAGAGGCCTGAACTTCCTTCATGCCATCTCATCAAACATCTGGGATGCAGATCCCAGATTGTTGCACTTTACTTTGAATCTATCGTGCGCATGTCTAAAGTAAATTTTGGGTGTCAGGTTTGTGTGTCTGCTAGAAACAGCATATTGCAAGTCATCTGCATTGCTGTTGGAGCATCTCCTGTACAGAGTCTGAGTGTATGAAGTTACTGAATTGCTTCTTTCACTTCAATAAAAGCAACTATTGTTACAGTATACTTTTAAACTAAAACTCCTGCCAAAAGCATCACACATAGATATCCATTTTTTTTTGCTGTGATGGGAAAATCTCTATAATACTTGTCAGACTGCTGACTGTCTGACAAGTATTACAGAGATTTTCCAAATTCTGCAAACTCAAGGCTCTCGCTACCAATTCACAAAATTTTCTCCATTTTATTGATTGAACCATGAACCTCACCTCTCCAACATAAAAATCTGACTTTGTCCCTACTTATCAAATACTTCAAAAGTTATACAGTGATGGTTGTTGTCAAATTACAGGTCTAGTTGTCCAATCATTGCTAACATTCCATTTTTTGCCTTTCTTATCAAACATGAATATAAAAGGAGGAAGTGCCTGAATTTTTGGAAAGCTTGATCGTAGTGTGACATCCAAATCTCTGCTTACACCTTCTCATCCTGTTGGGACTGTTGGACTTAGGATATGTGCCCCATGTGTAAGGTCATAACTCAATCAGTAATGCAGGGTTTGAGGACAGTACAATGGAAACTTTGTTGTGGCCAACCTGGAGCCCCAGTCCTACTCCAGAACACCATTTTGGATAGTATACATCAAGATGTACCAGACCAAGATGCTCAGCTTCATTGAATAAGCCAGTCATTGTCCTGAGAATTAGTTCTGGTGTCTGTGTACAGAAACCTTGTTGAGGGTCTGTATACCACAGGTTTACTGTTATCAAACTGCTTTATGATCACAGAGTATATTAAATTTTGCTTTTCTCGAGTTATAATCTGTTTCTCTTAGTGGCTAAATAGAATGGTGTGTATAATTATACTTAGGAATTGTTTATTAGAATTATTTATTATTGTTTATGAATTGTAAATAACTAAGATAAAACTAATTAATTTTACTTAAAGTTTCAGTGGTATCTCGTCCAGACTGTTACTGGGGAAGGAACTGCCGTACTCAGCATCATAAACTTAGTCATGCAGCGTAAGAAATTTCCATATTTATTTATTTTAAATGATGAACATTATGAAAAGTAGAATTATTTTATCACCAAAAAATGTTTTAATAATTTAATGTTAGGATTACTGGGATACTTCTGCTATCTTGTTTTTCTCTTAAGCTTTCGCTGATGATTTGCTCAGCAGTGATTGAAATAAAAGCAGGTTGAGGAGGATATGATGAGACATGAAGAATCTCCGGACATGAGAGGGACGAAGCCTCAAAGGCAGCAGAGCTCTGACAATTGTCCGCTACATCTTCCTGTGTAATCAGAGAGGCACTTGCCTCTCTGATTACACAGGACAGGACTTCTCACTGGACTGAAAACTGGCTTTGTTATTTGAGGTGGGAGTGTAATTGACCTCATGATGCAGAGAGCAATTGATTGCTTTGCTAATCTTCACACTTGGTGGATCAGAGGATGACTGAGGGGAACGTGGCCTGTAGCCCTTATTCTTCTTGCAGGTGTGACTTTCCAGGCTATCCATCTTCTCCATCAGTCGCTTTATGCTGTGTAGGATTTTGAGATTTTGCTCTTTAAGCAGGTTGTTTCTCCTTGCAGGGCATATATGAATATATAGATGGGAAATAGTTGGTCAGAAGAAGTTTGTAGAGATCTCAGCACTAATCTGCTGTAAGATAGGTTCCATGGACTCGCTGAGCATCTTTGTAAGCTTATTTTTAGTAACTGTAACTGCAGGTGATGCTTCAGCGTGCTGCTTGTGGAAAACGTCAGTATTCCATGCCTACAATTTTCTGGGCAAGCATCACAACCAAGACTGTCTTGAATTGAGTCTTCCGTGTATGATGGAGTTGTGTTGGTCCACAATCTTGCAGAAAGAGAGGGGGGGGGTCCATTACTTCAGATAAAATTTTCTCTGTAGTTTGAATGTCTTCACCCCTGTTTACCAGAACAGTTGATTCTTTTGAGGTGTCCTGTTGTTTTGCACAAGAAAGGCAAATAAAATTTTGTTTCTTTGCTTTGCTAAGCTTTTTGATATTCAAGGAGGCACAGCAGCCTCCAAAAAACTGATCACAACTAATACATTTAATTGTAAGAATATCAGTTTTTGGACATACGCTACATATTTTTTCAATGGGCACACTGCTAGCTTCAACCATTATCAAAGAGAGAGAGAGAGAGAGAGAGAGAGAGAGAGAGAGAGAGAGAGAGAAGGAAAAACAATGCTCACCCTTAATTAGCTCTGTTGGAGGTTGTAAACATATGTCGACTATTGCTGTATTTACAGAAGCTCTTTCTGTAATCCTTGGCCTTGTCCAGGAATTATCTTAAACAGTGGTGGTTCAAGAGCTATATGCAACAAGACAAAGGCAGGCAATATGCAATACTAAAAATGTAAAAAGGTGCTTTACCTGAAAGAGCGAATGGAAATGGATATCACGATTGGAAAGGGCTTCCTTTCTAGCAATCCAAGAGTATAAGATGTTGTTGGGTTACTCATAAAAACTGAGGGACTTAACAGGAGTAAATTCTTGCACTGTCGCCACACATGACCGCATGCTCACTTTAACTAAATACTTGAACTGAAAACGTGTCACCTGTGTTAAATTTAGAATCTATTCGTTATTTTATTTTTTTTTTGTTTGGAAATTATTTATAATATAACAACAGGATTACAATAACTAAAGAAGTGGAGGAGAAAACATCCACAAAACTTGATTTATAGACTGTGAACAATAGATTTGAAACTTTATATAAGTAAAGTACTTTGTGATATCCTGAGAATTTATTTCCATAATTCAGGGCACCTTAAGGGCTTTTTTTTTTTTTTTTTAAATAGAACTTTTTTTGTAGTATATTTATTTATTTCCCTTTCCTTTTCTCCAACTTTATGCTAACCAGGGCCCTTCTAAAGGGGCTAGAGCAGTGGTTTTCAACAGGGGTGCTGGGGCACACTAGGATGCTGCAACAACATTCCAATATTCATGCCATGTAATTTGGTTTTAAGTTATTTAAACTTTTGTTTTTTGAAATTTATATATTTATTACATTATAAAAAGGTGTATGGTATCCATTGTACCGTATCTTTTTAATTTTGTGGTGATCTATAATTGATGTTTATTTAGTACCTCTACATAAAGAATATGAGTATATATAATTTGTATTGTGAATTGCAATTTTGTTTATAATTATAATAACTATTGTATAACATATTTTTATAATTTTATATATATACACAGATGGAATCGGATTATTAAAAGGTCAAAAACCACTGTGTTAGGTGTTTCTTTTGGCCTAGGGGTGTCGTGAAAATATTACTGGGACACTAAGGGTGCCGTGAACCGAGAAAGTTTGGGAACCTCTGGGCTAGAGTAACGACCGTAGTTCACCTGAGTACACTTAATGTCCCTCCAATACATATTTAGCTTTTTAATTCTTGCTGATTTCACTTTGTAAGCTGTTAGATTACTTGAGGGCATGGAACAGTTCTCTTTATAATGTTTTTTTTTTTTTTTAAACACCTTTTTTGTCTTTCATCTTTCTTTGCTATTTAGTCTCTTAAGTAATCTCCCCCTCTATTGTTACATCATAAACATCAACATTATAAGTACAAAGGGTACTGGACATGTGTGTGGACATGTGTTTTTGTAAAGGGCGGCTCCTAGAACGTGAGTTCAACTCCGCCTCGTATCTCTGTGAAGAACAGTATCACTACAAATGGACCAGATGTGTGTGACGTCGGTTTGTGTGTGTTCTGTTGTTATGTTCTGACCGCTTGGCTACCCAGAAGCATCAGTCACCTGGACAGATGATTCTGGGTACTCGTCCACACCACGGGAAGGTGGGCCAGTCCCAATGGAGCACGTACTGTCTCAATACGAGACTCTGAACCACCTGATGTTGCCAAAAGGTGGGCCAGATTTCTCTGGGGGCCCACTCTAGAGAGGGGAAAAAAAAAAAAAATAAATAAATAAATAAAATAAAAATTAAACTAAAAACAGAAACAAAATGTATTTCCCATGGTGCAAAAAAAAAAAATAAATAAATAAATAAAATAAAAAAAATAATAATAATAAATAAATAAATAAATTTTAAAAAAATAATAAAATAAATAATTAAATAAAATAAGAAAAATAAAATAAATTCCCTGTGATGAAAAAAAAAAAAAAAAAAGGGAGAGCTGTCTGGCACCAATGATAGTCCACATCCCAATTGTCAGAACAGAGCACGAGTAAAAAAAAAAAAAAAAAAAAAAAATGAAGCTAAGTAAATGAAAAAAAAAAAAAAAATAATAATAATAATTACAGAATAATTAAATAATTTTAATCCCACAGTGAAGAGGAAGATGTAAGTCGGGGTGCCAGCAGAGAGAGAGTAAGAGAAAAAAAAAAAAAAAAATACTAATAATAATAATAATTACAGAATAATTAAATAATTTTAATCCCACAGTGAAGAGGAAGATGTAAGTCGGGGTGCCAGCAGAGAGAGAGTAAGAGAAAAAAAAAAAAATGTGAGAGTGGTTATCTATCCTGCACAGAGGGAGAAAGAAGAAAAGGTGTGCCAAGGCTGCTCCTAGTTCCAGGGCAGGACGCGGAAACAATGCAAAACCGAGGTTAGAAAAAAAAAAAAAAAATAGTCAGTAGAAGGGGTGACTTTCAGTTGGCAGTGAAATTGTTAATGATCGGCATTTCCACGTCGGTCATTGACGATCAGTGTCCTCCTCCAGGCAAATACCTCAGCTGCAAAGGTCTGGAAGGCTTCGAGGTTGTTTTGGGTACATATCAGTTGATGCAGATCTACTGGTGGGAAGTCCTGGATCTTATTCTGGAGACGGTTTCTGATATCGTTGTAATGTACGCACTCCAGAAGCAAGTGTTTCCAACTTTCACTTTGTCCGCAAAAGCAGGAGGGAGTGTCGATGAGTCCCAGTGTATGCAGTTTCTCATTTAGAGAACCGTGTCCGGTAATGAGAAAGGATGATTCGAGGCTGAGGGAGAACCATCGGGCGTTATTTTTAGTGGTTGCGAAGGTTACCTCCGGAAGAAAACTCCGAGTTACAACCCCTACAGTAGAAGAATCCCATCTGGTCTGCCATACATTGAAGAGTTTATTGAGACATCGAGATTTCTCCTGCTTTATATCTGTAGTTAGTGAGAGTTCTATATCCAGGATCGTTGCCGGAATACCTTTTTTAATTCGATAGCAGAGCCCCTTGTAGATTGTGTAAAGGTCGAGAGGGAGGGTGCCTGCTATAACTTGGAGAGCTGCTGTAGAGACTGTACGGCAGATTCGATGGGTCGCCAGTAACATAGCTCTTTGTATAGAGTTTAGCTTTTCTTTCATCTTAATGATGGGAACTCTGTGAAACCAGACCCCGGCAGCATAGGTTACTATTGGGAGAAAGACAGCTTTATAATAAAGAAGAAGGGTTCGTTTTGATAGTCCCCACTCACTTCTTGAGATCCGTATAATTGCGGCGGAGAACTTTTTGGTCTTGGAACTCAGATGCTGTAGATGGGGGAAGAAAGACAGACGGTTGTCTATTACTACTCCCAGGACTTTTGTCTGTTCTACGAAGGTTAGCTGGGTTCCGTTGATTTTGACCTGGGGAGGCCTTCGTAAGTCGAGTCGGTTTTTAAACACCATCATCTTAGTTTTGGCAGGGTTGATTTGCAATTTGTTGATTGTTGTCCAGGTAGAGAGATGGTTGAGTACTCGCTGTGCTGTGGATTCGAGGGCTGCTCTGGAATGACCAGCGACCACGATGGTGAGGTCGTCGGCAAACGCTATGATTTTCGTTTTTTCAAAACTGTTACTGAGCCAGCTCTGGAGCACCATATTCCACACCAAGGGCCCCAGGACAGAGCCCTGGGGACACCCACGGTGGATGGGTTTAAGGACTTGGTGATATTTTGACTTAACTACTATTGTACGTTGTGAGAAGTAGCTTCTGAACAGCCAGTAAAGATTGTTTGGACATTCTGCTGTGCGAAGACGTTCCAGTGCACTTTCCCACCATACATTATCGAAGGCCCCCTCGAAGTCAATAAACAGAGCGAGTTCATATTTGGATTGCGAAGTTTCCAGATGCAGGATCAAATCAGAGAGGGCATCTTCACATGATCTGCCCTGGGTGAATCCATATTGGGCTGGTGAAATCATACCTTTGGAGAGAAAGAGATTCGTGATTCGTGGTTCATCCCACAGCGCCAGTTCTGCTTACCAAAAGTGGCCCACTGGGCACTCACATCCTTTCGTCCGGGCTTCGAGTCAAGCAAGCCGGACTTCTCACCCATTTAAAGTTTGAGAATAGGTTGAGGTCGTTTCGGCCCCAAGGCCTCTAATCATTCGCTTTACCGGATGAGACTGATTCCCTTTCCAAGGTCTTGCCCAGGTTTGCCAGCAGGGCAATTGGTCTGTATGAACGAGGGTTTGTTATTGGTTTATTTGGTTTTGGTATTAGGCGGAGAAGTGCAACCTTCCAGGGCTGGGGGAACTTTGATTTTTGGAGGCATTTATTGTACAATAATAGAAGATGTTCTGGCTTTAATTTGTGAAATCTAATGATGAAGGCATATTCAATTAAATCCAGTCCCGGGCACTTTTTCGTATTTACTTTTTTGAGGACCTGATTCAATTCCAGACCGGTGAAGGGTTCAGCGTGGGTCTGTGTTATATATTCGGCATTCTTCTTCCGGATACTTTTGTGTTCCGGCAAGTCATTCTGAGGGTTGTCGTCTGGGAAGAGCTTATTTATGATGGCACTGACAGAGTCAGTCCAGTTAGTGGTTTCATTTTGATCAGCCTGGACAGTGCCAGAGATATCTGTTGTGAAAGTTTTTCCCCGTGTGATTTTATACAGTAACCCCCAGGGGTTTGAATTTCCAGATTCTAGGACGAATGTAGCCCAGGTTTCTCGCTTTCTAGTTGCTATTGCCTTGGTGTATGTATTCTTTTTATTCAAGTATTCCCTGTGTAGCCTTTCGACGTCTGCTGCTGGCCAGTTTCGTCGGTTCTGATACTGCTTTCGTGCGCGGTGGACTTCCCTCCTTAGTGTCATAAGTTCCGTGTTCCACCATGCACAAGGTCTGTTGCATGGGACTTTCTTCCTTGTTGCTCTATACGAAGCTCTGGTAATTGCTGTTTGTATTACTTCACTGTATTCTTCTGGTGTTGCTTCTTCATATTGGAGAGGGTCATGTGTTGGAAAGTCTCTATTGATGGAGAAGTCGAAGGCATCCCAGTCGACTGTTCTTAGGGAAAACCTTACTAATTCTGTCACTCTTTCCTTAGTAGTTGTCGGCAGGCGCCTGGTCCCAATGTGAAAATAGATGACCCGATGGTCACTTATCGTCCAGTCCGGTATTGTGACCCAATCCCAGACGCATGTCCGTAAGTCATTGGTGGTTAGTGTGACATCAATATTAGATTGTCCAGTGGTGCTACAATATGTCGGAAGATTGTTGGGTAGGTTATGGATGGCTAAATTTCTGTTCAGAATTAATTCCTCTAGAAGTCGCCCACGTGCATCCAAGGAAGTTGAGAACCACAATGGGGATTTGGCATTAACGTCTGCTGTTATTAGTATACTGTTAGAGTTAAGAAGGTCAATGGCAAACTCAATATATCTTAGGAAGTCATCTATATCCCTGGAAGGCGGACAGTAGAGGGAGATGATATATAGTGTGATTGAAAAGAACCTAACCTGGATGCAAGTAGCAAACTTTGTGCAGAGCCCGTGAATTATAAGGACATCAATTTGCTTATTGAGTACAACTATGCAGGTCTTAGGGTCAGTGCTAGCTGGCTGTATGAGTCTTGTCTGCATTGAATAGCCCACTATCTTGTGTGTGTTTTCTGCTGGGACTTTGATGGTGTATGGCTCCTGTATTGCAATTATGTCGATTTGGTGAGTCTCGGCTGCCTGTCTTATTTCATCCGCAACTGTGCGGGAATGGTGAGCGTTTATCTGCATGATGCGTAATTTAATTTGGCTGGAGTTCTGACTATTACTGGCTGCTGAGGATGCTGCCGGGGTAGGTCTGGTAAGCTGTTGTTGAGAAATTAGGTTCTTATTCATTAGTGGTCCTTTGCCGTGCAGTTTCTAGAGCTCGTTGATACTCTGGGCAATTTACCTCTCTAACTGAATGTTGATGGTCTTTCTTTCTCCGTTTGCAGTTGATGCAGCTTGGAAGTTCGTCTCGGTACGGACATTCAGCATGAACGTGTCCGCTTCGGGCACAGTGTCCGCACGTTGGAGAAGTGTGGGTGCAGTGGACAGAAGTGTGCCCATAGCCCAGGCAAAGGAAGCACTTGGTTACTACAGTGAATGGCCTGAACTTGTGGGAACTACAGCCCAGAAAAATTCTGTTGAGCGATATAACTTTTTTGTAAAGATAGGGGTCTAGTGTTATGACTCTATGGGCAGTAGAGCTGCCTTTCGCACTTGTGGAGAATCTGAATGTTACTCCTTTCTTTATTTCATCCAAGGTGACTCCATAGTCCACCAGGTTTTTGTGGTACATGTCTTCTGCCAACTCGTCGTTGGTCATTGAATTGGGGATAGTATAGATGATCACTGATGGGTTACTCATCTTTGGAGGCCCAGCTGTAACCCCAGCAGTTTGAAATGAACTCGCTGTACAGATGTTTTCCAGGTCCTGTTTTGAGGCAGTTTCAATAATAACTCCTCTGTTTCTTACAGGGCGCAGTGACTTGATTTTGATTGATTTAAATTCATTCTTCAGGGTGTTTTGAACAAGGTCCTTTACCGCGCTACTTGTTTTTAACTCAGAATCTTCAGTGGCTCTCAGTAGTAGGACATGTTGTGGACTCTGCATTTCTGATCTATTTATCCGTAGGTTGGAGGTTGGTTCTGGTCTGGTTCCGGAGGGCTGTGTTTTCACTGCAGCAGCATAGGTGCGTGCCAGCGGAATTTCCAAAGGAGGGCTCGTGTCTTGTTCAGAACTCTCTGAGAGATTTGGTGAGAACTTGGAGACTGTATCAACCACTTTTTCTAATAGCTGGATTTTGGACTTGAGTTCAGCATTAACTGCTTTTAGTTTCTCATTGTCTATTAGGAGAGCTGTGGAGATAGTCTCCAAATTATTCCAAAGCTCTTGTACCGTATTGCTAGCTGACTTTGTAATCCTATTGGAGTCTTGGTTTAGGAACGCAACCAGTTTTTTGTGTAGCATTGCTACTACCTGATGCAGGGATAGAGATGAAGTATTATCAGTGTTGACAGTCAGAGTTGGGACTAATGTAGATGGAATTGCCAGCTTGCTGGAGGTTTGAATTCCAGCCGCTATAGTTTGATCGAGGGCCGATTGTGTCAGAGCAGCCGCAGTTAGAGTAGCAGGAGTGGCTGCAGCTGAATAGCTTTGTTGGGCAGTAGAGGCTATATTGCTAGTTACTGCAGGAACTGGGGTAGCATCGCTTGCTAAGAGTAATGCGGAAGCTGCTTTTGGGGTTGGCAATATCGGTTGAACTGCAGCAAGTTGGAAGGCTGCTGGAGATGCAGAAGAAGCCTTAGTGGCCAGTTTCAGAAGTGGTGGTGAGGCTTGTGGATGAGAAGAATCTGAAGCTGGATTTTTAGTAGTTGAATTGGCAACTGGTGTCGACATGCTAAATTCTAATTTTGATGACATCAGCGGGTCTGGGTCGGAATCTGGGGGCTCGGCACAAGGAGACTTACTGTTATCATCAAGGGGAAGCAGAGGGGGAGAGCGAGGCTCCCGGTACTTGGATTTCTTTTTAGTTTTCTTTTTCTTCTTCCTGGAAGCAGTTGTTACTGGCGCCCTAGGGAGGAGGGGGCCCGAAGCCTCAGCCTCATCTCCCGCATCCTGAGGAACATCCTCTGGAGCTGAGGAGCTGGACTCTTCTCGAGAACTCATACGTTGTGTTTGTGCTGGTTTGGATGAAAATCCGATAAGGTAGCGCAGTCTACCAATTTTAGTATCGGTTTCCAGATAATTTATTTTAGGCTAAAGATTTACTTCTGGTATTTATTAGTTTCAGAAGGGGGCGTCATAATCTACCATAGTTAATTCAGTATTCTGTTAGAAGACACGTCACTGTAATACGAGTTCAGTGGAGTATGACGTCAGTATAAACTAGCACTAATTAGCACCCGATTAAAGATCATAAATCATTATTAATAGATGCCAATAATACAATATTAATAAAAATCAACTATTAATTCCATATTGTGATATCATCATTAGATTGGGTTCAGTTTGATTACTAAAATAATTTATCCAACGCTACTTCAACCTCCGAACTGTCAGCCAATGGGAACTGAGTCACGTGACAGAAGCACCGCAGACTAACCCCTTTGTTCTTCAACTAGGGAAGAAGGAATGGCCGCGTCCACGTGGTTGTATATTCTAAGCAGTTAGCAGCTCCCGGGAAAAAAAAAAAAAAAAAACTGGACGAGTACAAAATGATAAACTCACAGGATACATAATTTAAAAAGGCATTGCAGTTCTATTAGAAGATTTAAAATGGTTATAGTTATTTCCTCTGAAGCACCTCTAATTTACACTTAATTAGAATCTGAAGAGCAACGGCCGAACCTATAGGGCGTCGCCATAGTGCACGTCGTAGAGAAAAACGACATGATGCGAAAATTTTAAAATCTCCATTTCTGTTCAACGCCTTAGAAGTTCAGCATGAAAAAGACACCAAAAGACTCACCTTCTCTTATGGATTGTAGTACACCAGAATTTAATCCGAGAAACGCAAAATAATTAACTCAATTTAACTCAAATAACGGAGCACTAATTTACTCGACCGTACGGGCAAAGTGTCCACTAGGGGTCTGTACAAAGGGTACTAGGAAAGTTTTGCAATATGACGCAACAATGAATCACAGGAAGCTGCTTGTTGCGACATGTTCATACGTGCATAGTAGCCGCCGCGCCAAGTCGATGGGCTCAGTTATTCATTAGTAGTGAGAGTGTAAAGTGCTTGTGATGGCATCGTGGTCACGAAATAAGATAAGGACAGTTTTGTGGTATAATTTCGTGCGTGGTTTAACCATAGACCAGTGCTTAGAAGAAATGACTCTTGCACTAGATGATGATTGTCCACATCGTACAACGATATTCAGGTGGTATAGAGAATTCCAAAGGGGAAATTTCACTCTGGAGGATTCTGAGAGGCCGGGAAGGCCACGAACGTCAGTTACGGAGGAAAATGTTACTGCTGTGAGGAAAATGCTTGACGAAAACAGGCAAGTGACCTACCAACAGATAGAGGATACTTTGGGCCTAAATGCACCAGCAATTCGTTCGATTCTGCAAGATCATTTGCACGTGAAGAAACTTTGTTCTCTCTGGGTGCCGCATCAACTGACTGAAGAGCAGATGACACGACGTGTGACTTGGTGCCGGGAGATGTTAAAAAAGTTCGATAAGGGACAATCTCGGTATGTGAACAACATCGTGACAGGAGACGAGACTTGGCTGTACTATTACGATCTGCCGACCAAGGCTCAAAACAAAGTTTGGGTCTTTGATGATGACGACGCACCCGTAATTGTCAGAAAATCCCGATCTGTAAAGAAGAAAATGATAGCTGTATTTTTCAAATCGAGTGGAATTGTGGAACGTGTCGTTTTGGACATGCAGAAGACAGTCACAGCTAAGTAGTATACTGAACAATGCCTGCCTAAAGTCATTGGATCTATGAAGAACCTGCGGCCAAAGTCAAGAATGGACACCTGGTACCTCCATCACGATAATACTCCAGCTAACCGCGCCAAAGCCTGCACCGAATATTTGACCACGACAGGACTGAAACTTCTCGAGCACCCTCCCTGCAGGCCAGACCTTGCTCCCTGCGACTTTGCACTGTTCCCGCATGTGAAAATGAAGCTAAAAGGGAGGCGGTTTTCCAGTGATGAGGACCTTCTATGGGCTTGGGACAATGAGTGTGCTGTACTCCCTAGTGAAACTTGGCAGAACTGGTTTAAAGATTGGTTTCGGAGGATGGAGAGGTGTATTGAATGTAGAGGAAATTACTTTGAAAAAATTAAATAAACAAAGCTGTATTGCAAAACTTTCCTAGTACCCTTTGTATATTACTTGCATAATTTTAGCTGCTTTAAACAGGATCAGCAGAAAGCATTTGGTAACTTTATTCTTAGGATTTTTTTAATTAGTTATAATTTCTTGGCCCTTTTTTTTTTTTTTATGTTCCTCTTAATTTTAATGTGTACCTTCATATATTTCTTTCAGGCGATATAACCATATCTGTGAGCAGAGCAGAAATGTCTAGCAAGTTTCATCTTGAAATTAGAGCCTACTTTTTTTAGGTAAATTATTTTGTTCTGTTTTTTTAAATACAACCTGCATCCTCAAAATAATGTGACTTGCTGCCCACTGTGGTTTTCAAAATATTCCTTGTCAGATCATAACCATAGCTTAGCACACTTCAGCTTAGAACAAGATTTAGTGACATGAAACCTTCACATTATATGTATTTTTTCCTTTTATATATATATACATAACAAAATATCAAGAGCAGGTAAACTCTTTTACTTTGAAACCAATTTGTTATTGCATATTGTTGAAAAAATCCATCTTTAGAAACAATGTGGATACAGATAGTTCACTGAAATTTTTGTCTGTTGAATACCAATAGAAACATAAATTGAAGAATATTGTAAACAACGTTGGTACTGCAATTTTCATCTATTTACATTTGTATGTGTATTTGATATAAATAAATAATAATGAAAAACAATAGTAAGTATGAATTTTTCTGAGTGAAAACTTAGCACACTTTTATTCCCTGCCTAATGGGATTATCAAAAACCACTTTTTTTTTTTTTTTTGATAATCCCTGGGTGCAAAGAGTCAGGTGTCAGCACAATGAAATTAGGTGGAAAATGAATCCCACACCAGACACAAGGAATAATGAGGTAACTGTAAGACTACAGGGTTTGGCCATTGTGATTGAGTACCAAATCTATCATCAGCATGGCTGTGCACATAGGAGATATGCAATTGGAGTCTGTGCCCAATACTGTTTTAACACCCGGTAGAATGGTAGTGGAAGACTGTAGGTACTGGACATTTCCTGTATATGGCATGCAGTACATAGAAATAACATGTATGGAGCCTAAAGCAGTGGTAATCTGAACATATACTGCATGAGGAGTTCAAAGCTCCTGTATTTTAGTTAAAGTGAGGGTTGGATTTCTCACTATGATGACAGCCCACAAGGTATATGTAGAAAATTCAACTATTCTAAAAGTTACAGGGTATTGTTGTACCCTATCCATGTGAATATATGGCCCTTGGAGCAGCATAACATCTATTTTCCTCTTCAGAAATGAGCCTGAATTGGTCTGCCACAGCCTGAGCCCACTATGCATTCAGTTGCAGAAATTTTACAGCAGGGGCCCCCCTTCTGTATTAGGGTGTCTAGTCATAATCTATTCTAGATTGCATCTGTTTCCTGGCTTTCAAATACACCAGGCATTTTGGATCTATAACTGAATGGTTAGAATCTAAGCCGTTTTTATTACATTTATTGTAGTTGTGCCCTATTATGGCACGTCAACCACATGTACTCTGTTTCTGGTTGCATGTGTGGGAAGTATGGTCAAATCTTAGGCACCAGAAACATTCAGTACAGGCACACGTTCCCTGAACCTGTGACTCCCCCATCCAACATAGATTCTGTCACGTTGTTTGAGTAGATTCCTTATGTTTGGGGATAATTCATCTACCCCGTTAACATTGCAGTCTGATCGTGACTTTGTATGGTATTTTGGACAACTTTGGTTTGAGGTTTTCTTCGGGACATTTCCTGTATATGCCTCTCAATTACTTCATCTCAGAGGTCCTCCTTGGTTATCTCCTTATCCATATCAAAAATGATTATTGAGGGTCCCTTCTTTCTTGGTAGTTCTGCATAGACACCCATGTTTTTTACCCCTTTACTGTTAATTATAACATCTAAGTCAACTCAACCTTAGAGGCTGTTTTAATAATAACTCCTGTGAACCTAATTTTTCTTATTCCCTCGATTTTCAGGGTTTTAATATCACCTTTTAGGTTCTTTATAACTGCTCCTTTCAGTTCCTCACTATTACAGTGAATACCTTCCTCAGTTGGTCTTAGTAGTACTATGTTTGTTGCCTTGTTTAGAGGCAACTTGGGCCCTTTTGTTTTAGCCTGGGTTTCCTTGGCAGTAGTCCACAGTACCTCTGAGTTTAGTTGCAGCACCTGGATTTCTCTGTGCAGGCCTTGCACTACCCTTTCCAGCCTGGTCCAATGTTCCGCAATGCCTGTGCAGACTGCTGCTGCTGTGATCCTACTTTGCATTGCCATGTATTCCTTGAATTGAAGGCATATGCAAAAATTTCAATTTTCATGCAACTTCTTTGTCTAGTAAATGGACAACTCTTTAAAAGAGCTAAAAATAAAATTTCATGAAAATCTGTGTATTGCTTCAGCTACAATATATAGCATATGAGTAAAAATAAAGAAATAATTACTGGATACATGATTTTAATGAAATTGGAGATGGTTGGCAAATCTTTCTGAAAGATATAAGTATAAAATTTCAGGCAAATCTGTCCACTTGGAGTCAAGTTGTGAGCACCATGAGCATGCAGACAAAGGAAAGTAACTAAAATTAAACAAATTTGTAGCTTATAATCCATGAAAATAGTAATAACATACTAGAAATATACATAACCTTCCTCCGTACCCGAATGAGGGCAGCAAAATCCACAACAAAAGCAGCCAAAATCAGTAACGATGCAGGAGCTGCTCAAAAACACACATCTGCACACCTCGACGTCTGTACAGTCATTGGCACTGAACAGGGCCTGTGCAGGTTTAACGCAAATAGATTTTAGTTTGCCTTCTTGGTTACAAACTTTGTGATGTCCCATGTAACATGGTGTGAGGGCAGCCAAGATGCTGAGTTATAGAGAATGTGATTATCCAGTGGTCAGACAAATCATTAATATGTGTGTAAAGTAAGTTTTAAATTTCATGCCCTTAACATTTCTCTGAACTGGAAAATGGAAATTAAAAAAAAAAAAAAAACTTTTTCCAATTACATACAGTAAGCACTGCAAGGATTTAAAAAAAAAAAAAAAAAAAAAACTATCAGGTTCTGTGCAGTTGTGTATGTAACAGTGCCATGACTAGTGGCAGGATAAATTATAAATAATTGCATATGTTATTATTGATAAATGACTAATTGTCTTGTTACCAATTAATGAATAACATAGAAATTAATTGCTCACTTTGCTGCACATACCTCACAACCTAATATTTACTTAGCATTTTGTACTACTTTTTGTAATCCATGCATGAAACACAAACTTATTTCATGCTCTGTGATACAATTAATCAAACAAATAACTGTTACCTCAAAATAGTATGCTGATACTATGATTTCATAATGTGCTTTATTTATTCCTAGATTTTAATTATATTGAAATCATCATCAGCCATTTTCAATCCACTGCAGGATGAAGGCCTCTCCAGCAACCCTCCAGTTCCCTCTGCTCTGCGCAATGGCCATCCATTTACTCCATCTCCGTTGTTGTCTTCTAGGTTTTCTTCTAGCCCCTCTTGGGTACCATTCTATTATTTTCTTAGTCCATCTGTCATCATGTCTCCGAGCTATGTGACCTGCCCAATTATTGAAATATAACATATTTCACATTTCTGCTGTGATTAATATAATAAGCATATAGTAGTAATTTGTTGTAACATATTTTGTTTCTGTGCATCCACAATATTGCCCATTCATTCCTCCCATCAGTGCATGGAAACAAACATATCCAGTGCTTAAAAATAGTTATAATATATGATTAGCCTATATAATATGCATGAAAAAAAAAAACATAATAATTCTGGTTATATATTTGTCTGATTTTAATTAAGTTCAGGAAGGCTGTCAAAAGAGAGCTAAACATAAAATTTCATGAAAATCTGTATTGCTTCAGCTACAATATATGGATATCATAATGTGTAAAAATAAAGAAATAATTACTGGATCTGTTTGTCTGATTTTAATGAAATTGGAGATGGTTTGGCAAATCTGTCCACTTGGAGTCAAATTATTATATGAAGACAGAAAGACAGTAAGTGCTTATGCAAACCACCTAATAAAACTATACTGAGACTTATAATAACATATGCAACTGAGACAAGAGGCACAACTACAAAAACAAAAGAAACTAAAAATGAAAACATTAAGGGATACAGGGATGAAGAAATCAGGAAACATTGCAAAAGATGGATATATATATATACCAACTCATGTAAATAACAATCAATGTAAATAACAAACCAACTCATGTAAATAACAAACAACCAAAACATATAAGAATTTAATTTTCACCATGGAGTCAATTAAAAACCGGAAATAAAAAAAAAACCCCGGACTCAGCCCCACCCCGGCTGACGTAGGAATCAGCCCACTCATCGGATGACTTGCAAAAACATCACCCTACAACAATATCAAGCAACAATAGGTGCTGCTGCGCACTCAAAAACCAAACCAGTGATAAAACAAACAATGAGTAGGGCTAACCCCTCATTTACCGAAAGACCACCACCGTACAGATAAGTATAACTCCACTCGCTTATTCCGATAATTACCCGTTGGGCTTTGTTTCCCCTCTACCAGTTTGCCGAATCCGATGTTAAGATAAAAATACTTTCAAAAATTAAAATTAAACTAAAAGACAAATTGAAATAAAACTATCCATATTCAATTAATTAAATAGACTTAAAGAGCAAAATAATCTCACTGGTAAGGAGATAACAGAAACAGGTAATTATGAGACATTCCCTTAAAACTGGCTATCAATCCGCTCAAAGCCCCAGATGAAGTAGCGGGTAGATGACCAGGTGAGGGAATGTTAGTTAGTTAGTATTGTATGATGATTAATTAATGTTAAAATAATTATAATTAAAATTTAATTCATTATATATTATATAATTTGAATACCATTACAGACCCCCAGGAATAGGTTAGACTAAAAACGCTAACTAAATCTCCTGTTCATTATACACCTTAATACCCTATAGAATATAGAAAATAGATACCAGAAAAATTTAAGTAATCTAAGCAATCAAATTAAAAAATATATATCAAGCACGTATAATAGTCCAATTGCCACAGGGCAATGGCATTAACGTAGCAAGTGATAAATTAAAAATATTCAATTAGACATTAACAATAATAATAATAACACAAAATATATATATATACAATAAGAAAAAAGAATGGGAAAACATAAATAGGGTGGAGAATGACAGGTGGACAATAGAGGGGATCAAGATGGTCTATCCTAAATCCAAGCAACATGTTTAATGGAAAAAGGGAAAAAAAAGATTTAATTTTTCCAATTATAGTATATGCAGACCTGTTTCTCAACTCTTTTTTTTTTTTTAATATGGCAACAATAGTGTTGCCACATTAAAAAGAGTTTATCTCCCACTCTCATATCATTCAAGGTGAGTGGTTGGTGCTTCTCTTAATTTATTTTTAATTTATCCAACAAAAATTTTGAAATTTTCACAATGTACTAAGTAACTAGTGACAATCTGCTCTTTTCACTGTAGTCTTCCATTCCTTGTGATTTATCTTGGTAACACATATTCTACATCCAACTTTACAACAGCTCTTAGCACTAAAATTTTTTGCTTTTAACTTTTAACTTTTTTTTTTTTTTTTTTTTTCTTCAATTAAGTTTATTAACCAGTAAAATGTGCATGTAATAGTAAAAACATATGTCTTAGCAATATATAAATGATGTAAGTAAATTTTAGAACGTATGTGTTTAATTCTACATTAACAAAAAAAGCTAAGAGCCAACAAAGGAAACTGTTCATTTGTTTGCTCTTAACATTTGTCAGTGTGATATGTATTATATTTAATCTACAATGTGTGTTATCCATGTTAACTGCATATTTTCTTATTCCAAATACAATTAAATTTTATAGCACCCTACATACATAAATCCAGTGAAAGTAGATTTGCAAAGAGAAATAGAAAGTATGGTCTTCCCTAGTAGAGGGCTGGCCAACATGATGTCTGCAATCCCCATCATGACCTTAGCAAGGTGAGGTGGCATTTGTGAAATGGCATCCACCTGTCATGAAAATGTGTTTGAAGGAAATTCTAGGATGCAAGAATATTAGAAGTAAAATTAAATAAAACATTATGGGGTTCTGTCAGTGATATTTAGAAATTTTGCTAGCAGGGACAAGGTGATGATTATCCTGTTGTATAAAGCAATGGTTTGGCTTGCAACTTGAGCACTATGTACTGGTCTGGAAACCTCATTTTAAGAAGGGTGCAGAACAGGTGCAGAGAAGAGCAAAAAAGATTAGTCAAGGGCATTCTAACAATGAACGACTTCAGTTCTGCAGATTGCAGTGTTTGGAAACCAGCACCTATGAGGAGACGTGATTGTAGTGTTTAAATGGATTGAGTAAACTAAATGCTGATGGCATCCTTAAACTTTCTCCACCAACTTTTTTTTTTATTTATGATTTCAACCAGAGAGTAATTTATTGTTGGAATTAACTTCTGTTTGGTGTTGTAGAAGTTGATAGGTTGAATAAATTTAAGGGAGCATTAGCCAGATTATTAGAGAGAATGGACAGATCGCACATCGTATGGAAAAGTGACAACTCAAAAAAGCGATTTTTCATAAAAGTGAAAACAAAGAAATCAGATAACGTTTCATCTCAATTGTGGGCATTAATAATAGATTAGAAAAAAATTACCAGCTTGATAAAGTGCAATAAACCTTTTTTAACAGATTTTATAAATATTATTTTCAAACTTGTGTTACCATGACTACCATAGAGGCCATACCATGACCATAACTTTAAGGTTTGTAGCTTTTAGGGATATGATTTGTTTTAATCAGGCCTAGAATATGATTACTTTTTTTTTTTATTTATTATTATTATTATCTGAAACTTATATCTTCTTGGTGTATGCTGATTTCATTTCGATAGTTTTACCCTCTAACAACTGACATCTGTTGTTAGTCACAATTTTTATATAGTCCTCTTGCTCATACAATGTTTTTATGAAGAATGCACTGAGACTACATTTTTCAACCTTCGGTACCTTGATTTCACTTAATTTTCATTATCTTCCATCTTTGAGTTGTTCTCATAATGCTAAGAAACATTTTTAAAATCGATGGGTCATTTCAGTTACTCTAGATGGGTTCCCTCATTTTTTCGCTGCATGTATTAATGTGTAACATACTGCCAAGGAATATAAAATGGTCCCGATTTTAATGCTTTCTTTATGGATTTTTCTATCATGGAATGCATGTTATCCCTTTCATTTTGTGATGTCCTGTAATTAGGAACTTGAGTGATGGACTTAACAATCAACGTAGATACAGCATGCATGTACATGGCAACAGTGAACTTATTTTTCTGTTGTCCACTGCAGTTGTTTGAGTAGAAAGTAATCTCAAGATCAGTACTGTTCACGGATCTGGCAGTCTCTTCTAAATATTTGTATCTATTTCTATGCCCCCCCCCCCCAGTTACCTTGACCCTCTTGCCAGAAGAAACACTGTACTTTATCACTTTTAAGTTCTGAAATCGTAAAGTTATAGCAGTTTAATTTAGATTTGTAATAGATTAAGGAAATATTACTCCTATTCCCCAGTCAAATTAAAAAAGTGCTGTTTTACTAGCGCAACAAATACAATCTTGCCTGTTATAACTCTGACGTGTCACTTTTCTACTGTGAGAAAAGCAACACAGCTGCATGCTACTGGCTGAAAACTGGAGTTATAAATATGTCATTTTTTCCAGGATGTGGAGTTCAAGCTTGTGCATCCTCCTATTATTTTAACTTGATTTCGACAATTTTTGAGTTGTCACTTTCCATATGACATGCGAGATGGGTAGTTTTTTTTTTGCTGATACTTTACAAGTTTGCGTTCTTGCATCATTTGCCACTATTAAGATTAATTCTAAATGTTTTGAGCATTCAAATTTCCTCTTTACCTGTACTACTAAAATACCTGATTATTGAAATAAAACTCGAACTACTTTAAATATGCACAAATGAATTTAATTTCTCAATAGGTTAGCTTAGGAAATCACACAGATTTTGCTATATGACTAAGTATAGCTGATGATATATAAAACAGAAAATAATGTGAGAAACAGCAAAATATATATTACTTGCTTATTCTGGTAAATTTGCCATTTTCTCACAAATAAAAAAAATATATACAAAAGGTACATGATCAGGCAAAAAAGGTGGACAGTACTGCCCTTTTGTGTATACACAAAAGGGCAGTACTTAATTCCAAAATAACAAGCACTGCCCTTTTGTGTATACACATTTGAAATGTGTATACACAAAAGGGCAGTGCTTGTTATTTTGGAATTAAGTATATATTTGTCAATACAGGAAAGTGGTATTCTTTACAATTGAATATCTGCACTAAAACTCTGCCTTTTAGTAGCCACAAGAACTACTTGTTTTCATAAATTTAATAAGGATTCTGTGAAGCAATTATAAAATTTTTATTTAAGTCTGTTGCTACTTAGTTTATCTTTCTGGATTATGAATTTTAATCTTTCAACTTTATATACAGAAAATTTCGTGAACACATACTTATATGGCTGGAGATTTTATTCAAAACAATTATATAGTGTACTATATACAAGTCAAAAGTTTCTGTACTTTACACATAGAGCACTAACCACATGTAGTATAGCAGTGTTGCCATTTGATACCACTGAACTAATATATATATATATATATATATATATAGTGAGTTAGTTAGTATGAATCAGAGCTGTAATACTCAATATGTTCTACGTTGATAATAATATTAGTAAATTAATAAGAGGAGTTTACCTCAATATAGAACGTAGAACACTTCCGTATGATACCCTCCAGAAATTAAAACGAAAAAATCGACAACTTACCGGTACATTAAAGTAAAATATAAATAATTAAATAATCAATTTAAAACAATTAAAATTCAAATTAATGCAATTAAAAGAATCTAACGAAAATATTCAAAACGATTTTCCTTCCTGAAGCTGACTAATGCTTTTCGACCGACTGTCGTGATCACAGGAATGAAAATTACCGAATCAGGCTAAACCTGCAACTTAAATAGTGATTATATGTCTTCGCGCATGCGCGTAAAGGTCCACGCATCGGAGATCAAATATGGCCGCCGAACATTAACAGAATTCTCGTGTAATTTAATTTCAACGGTTTCTGCAATTAATAGTCGCGTATAATTACGTTGAACGTTAAGTATTTTGGCCTCGTTAAATAAAAAAGTATGTTTTTCGTTAATGGCATGAAAGGGTAGTTCTGACGCTGCTGAACGAGAAGCACGAACTGAGGCTTCGTGTTGATTTACACGAATATTAAGAGAAAACCGCATAGAACCTTGGTAAGACGAGTCGCAATCACCGCAAGAAATGTTGTATACCAGATCATTAATTTGTGTTGCAAATGCGGAAAGAACCGAGCGATTGTTCAGTATAGTGTGTAACTTCCGTGTAGGCCTAGCTATAATTTTAAATTCGGTATCTTTAAAGAATCTGTTAAGCTGTTTGTGCCACAGCTCAACATATGGGACAGAAATAAAGTATTTTTTGATATTACTATTGTTGATTGGTGTAGTATTTTGTATCCTATCCTTAGCTTGTACCCTAATTCGATTTATTGTGTTAATGGGATAACCCCTGTTTAAGAATCTGCTAGTTAATATTTGTATTTCTGCGTCCAAAGCAGAATCCGTCGTTGAATATTTATAGGCATTTAGAAATTGATTAAAGATAATCGATCTTTTGTAGGTGAACGGGTGATAGCTATTATAATGTAGAAGCATACCGGTGTTTGTGGGTTTTCGATAGATGCTAAATTGTATTTTGTTCGAGTCCCGGGTAAGCGTGAAATTTAGAAAGTTTAATGACTTTGCATCCGTATCTTCCCTTTCCAATGTAAATTTGAGTCTAGAATGAATATTATTAAACGAATGTAAAATGTCTTGGATAGTACTATCGGTAATAACTAGAACATCGTCTAAATACCTCCCATAGTATGTGATACGGGGACGAAAAGGTGTCAAATGTATCTGCTCAATCGTTGAGAGATAGATCTCTGACATTAAGCCACTCAGGCTCAAACCCATTGGCAATCCAAAAATTTGTTTGTACACCTTGTCTCGAAAGGTGATGTAGTTAGCCTCAACTAACAGTTTAATTAAGTGAAAAATTTCCTAAGGCGCATTTAGGGCTAGAGCCTCAAGCTGCGAACAAATTATGATGCTAAGCACTTTATATACATAGTCTAAATTTGTTCGCAGCTTGAGGCTCTAGCCCAAAATGCGCCTTAGTCTAAATACATCATACACCATCAGGCATCTCTCATATTGTGGAGTTATACTTCATAACTGTTTTTGCCATCATTGCATCACTTGGGTACCTACCCACTCACTGACGAAGGGCCAAATAGCCCTGAAACAGTGCTGTCTGGGTGGTGGTACCTATCTGAGAATAAGTAACACTAGTCTTCTCCTTAGGTGAAGCGTTACTTATTCGAAGTAGTGCAATATCATGGCAACTCGTTGTGAAGGCATTCACAATATGAGATATAACCTAAAACGATGCCACCTTAAAAAATTTTCTGTTTATTCAGAAATGGCTGTGTATTATGATGCTAAGCACTTTATATACATAGTCTAAATTTGTTCGCAGCTTGAGGCTCTAGCCCTAAATGCGCCTTAGTCTAAATACATCATACACCATCAGGCATCTCTCATATTGTGGAGTTATACTTCATAACTGTTTTTGCCATCATTGCATCACTTGGGTACCTACCCACTCACTGACGAAGGGCCAAATAGCCCTGAAACAGTGCTGTCTGGGTGGTGGTACCTATCTGAGAATAAGTAACACTAGTCTTCTCCTTAGGTGAAGCGTTACTTATTCGAAGTAGTGCAATATCATGGCAACTCGTTGTGAAGGCATTCACAATATGAGATATAACCTAAAACGATGCCACCTTAAAAATTTTCTGTTTATTCAGAAATGGCTGTGTATTATGATGCTAAGCACTTTATATACATAGTGAAAAATTTCCTTAATAGGCAGCTTCGTATAATTAATCGGTGTCGAGTTTTTATTTAACATATCCCAAATAATATCTAATGTGTATTCAACGTTTACATTCGTATATAATGAGGTAACATCTAGTGAGAATAAATTGTCATTGTCGCCGAGTCTACAGTCTTTAAGATTATTAAATAATGTATCGTAGTTCTTAATCCCAAATTGTATAACCTGTCTAAAAGGTTTTATAATGTTATATACATGTGTGGCTAAGGCTGAAAATGCAGAGTTCCTGTAGGAAACAATAGGTTGAATAGGAAATCCAGTCTTGTGTAATTTTACCTGACCGAAAAGTGCAGGAATATTGTATGTTCTGGACTTCAATTCCTTCAACTGAACCATAGTAATGTAGTCGTTTTTACGATATGTGGTTAACGTTTTATTGTATTGATTTACCAAATTGGTAAACAGTGCCGGGTCTACTTCACGATAAGTGGAGGTATCAGACACAACTGAATCTAACTTATTAATATAATCATGTTTATCTAGTATTACCACTGTATCTCCTTTATCTGCCCTCTGTATGATAATGTCCTTATTTTCCCGAAGTTCTCGTAAAGCTGAACAATCATGTGTATTCAATTTAGGAAGTCGCGTTTCTTTTATGTTATTCACTACTTGGTTAACTTGTTGAATAAATACATCTTTTTGTGGAACATTACGAAGTCCAAATTCAATATCAATTACGCATTGTTTTTTTGGCAGTTTTCGAGGTGGTAAATTATAATTTAATCCTTTGGATAAAAGTGAAATCTGGTCCTGCGATAGTGTACACGAGGAAAGATTTGTAACCTGTTGATATGTCGGTTCGTTGGATACTGGGTGAGGGGGTGTTCGTGAATTCAAAAATCGTTTTGAATATTTTCGTTAGATTCTTTTAATTGCGTTAATTTGAATTTTAATTGTGTTAAATTGATTATTTAATTATTTATATTTTACTTTAATGTACCGGTAAGTTGTCGATTTTTTTCGTTTTTTCCGTTTTAATTTCTGGAGGGTATCATACGGAAGTGTTCTACGTACTATATTGAGGTAAACTCCTCTTATTAATTTACTAATAATTGTGAGTTAGTGTAATGAATTTTGTGCCACTATGACATGCTTTTATGCAATTGGTGTTTGAACTAATTTGAGTGTATCTTACAATTTTTGTAGCCGGATAAGGTGATGGACATTAAGGAACAGAAATTTGTATCAAATTTGCCAGAAACTTGGGGGAACATCTTCAGAGACTTACAAAATGCTTAAACAACCGTTTGGTGTAGGTAGGACAACCTCTTAAATGGTATTTGCATTTCTGAGGCAACCAAACTTTCAGCACTTGGGTCTGATGAAAATGTTGGAAAATGTGTGTATCATCAAAGAGGGTAGGTGGTGTAACCAAAGTTAACAATATTTGATGTTAGTCGTATTGTATGTTACGTGTCAAATGCATTTTAACTGAATATTTAAGCATGAAGCAAATTGCTACAAAATTTGTACCCCATTTCCTAAGTAATAAATAGAACCAACTTTCTTTGTGTAGAGATCTGCAAGCACAGGGCAAAAAAGATAGGAACTGAAAGCTGGGTTTATGCTTATGATCCAGAAACAAAGCAGCAGTCCTCAAAGCGGAAAAGTCCATCATTGTTCCTTCTGCCAGGTAAAGCCATAAATCATTAGTTCTGCATTAAGGATCCAAGGTGTTTGAAGGAGGGCATCAAGAGAAGATGGCCAGAAGACAACTGGTGCACTCGGGATTGGCTTCTGCATCGTGATAAGGTGATAAATTGGCCTTATCACGTGGCTTTTTCAGTTCAGCAATTTTTAGCCAAGAACAAAATAGTGACGGTCCCACACCCTCCCCCTCCCAACCTGGCCTCCTGTTCCTCAAAATGAAAATCCAATTAAAAGGATGAAGATTTAAAGACATTGTGGAGGCTGAATCACAGGAAGTGTTGGAGCATCAGGAGTTTCAGAGATGCTTAAAACAGTGGGAGAAGTGCTGTGATCAGTGTGGAGGGGATAATCCAACATATAACTCTAAATTAATTTTATTGCTCCAGTCTGGAAACTTTTAGCTCATACCTCATATTAATTTCTTTCAGTGTTTAGTCACAAAGAATGCTTTGGTGATATTCCTAAAAATGAAATTTTTGCTCATATCTAATTTAAATAAAAAAACTATCACCTGCAGTACTATTTATTTCATATTATTTTTATCTCCAGATTTGCCAGAATGTACTGCTGGAAGAGCCCTCATATGGTTTTTTTTTTTTATGATCCTAAATGCTGACCACAACCTACACTAGCCATTTTGTTCTGTGCTATCCACTGGTGGTAATCCTTTATCTTTGACTTGTAGCCTGTAGCAAAAATAAAAATCCTTCAGAGATTACAAAGACTTATTTATTTGTTTTGTAACATATAAGGGACTGCTAATTGCACTTTATATTATATTTATAATGGAGTAAGTGTGTTTTTAACTCCTCTTATTAAAAAGTATAACTGTTCAAGACCCAGTTATGTGAAATTTATGAATAAAACTTGACCATGATACTATTGAATTATTTATAAGAATCTGTATTAACAAGAAAACTTTAAATGCATATACTAAACACATTACACTTAAATCTCCAACTCAATTGACCTCTTTCTGGGTAAACTGGGTTTTCTCAGAAAGAGAGCAATTGCTTCTGCCTTTTCCCTAAATTCAGAAGGGCTTGTTGGCCCCATCATTGTCTCTCAGGCCAGAGTAGTGCATGCATACAGCAAACATACCAATGCAGTATTGCTAAATAAATATACAATATTTTAGCATATTGACCTTTTCAAGAAAAAACTCTTTAGTTAGGAGAATGTTTGGTGATGTGGAAAAGATATTCCTTTTATGAATATTCATAAAATTTATGACTTAATATTACCTCTTTATCACCAAATATATCATCTAATAGAATATGGAGAAACAATTCTGTGGTAGGGAAGATTCTAACATAGTTAACAGTTGCTCCAATAGAGAAACTTTCAAAGTAGAAAGTATAGTCTTCTGGATCCAGTGAGAAAAAGGACAGATTAGATTAAACCAAGTATGGAAGTGCCTTCTAGTCTATATGAGTGTAATCAAAATTGACCATTGATGAGGTTTTTTTTTTTTTTTTAAATACAAAACTGAAGGATTGAAATTCTCCGCTCCCACTGCAGAATCATCTGGAACTGATTATGGATAAAAGCAAAGTTGTATAGACCTAGGGCGCCAAGTAAATTATTTCTTGAATTAAGGTAAAATATTTACATTAATTAAAACTGTATAATGCAGAAGATTATTAATATATATTTTTAATTAACCCTTCAGTGGCATGCCAGAAAAATATTCAGTGATTTGGTATATCCTGGAACACATGCAGATAACATCAAGAGACTAGTTGTTCCACCTCACAATGTAAAATAATATTTTCGAAAACAGCAAGAACATCAGTGGAAATGAACATACTGCCGTAAGGCATGTCTGTTCCAAGGGCTTAATTTTAGCTGTACACTTTTGGGGAAACATACCATTTCAACTTTAGCAGTGCCATCTATTATTGATGGATCTGGTGAAATATGATCTAAGGTGTTGTAAAACATCCAAATAACCTGTATTATTGGCATTACCCATCATCATCAGCCATTTTCAATCCACTGCAGGATGAAGGCCTCTCCAACAACTTTCCAGTTCCTTCTGTTTTGAGCACTGGCCATCCATTTATTACCCACAAACTCGTGAATTTCATCTATCCATCTCTGCCTTTGTCTTCCAGGTTTTCTTCTAGCTCCTCTTGGGTACCATTCTGTTATTTTCTTAGTCCATCTGTCATCGTGTCTTTGAGCTATGTGTCCTGCCCAAGACCATTTTAGTTTTGATAAGAACGTCCTTTACTTGAGTTTTCTGCCTAATCCATGTGTTTTTCTTCCTATCTAACAGTCTGATTCCCAATATAATTCGTTCCATTCTTCGCTGTGTAGTTCTCAGCTTCTCTCTTCCATTCTTTTGGTGAGTGCCCTAGTTTCACTTCCATAAGTCATGGTGAGGAGTATACATTGGTTCATTATTTTACGTTTCAGACAAACTGGGATATTGCTCTTCAGTATGTGACTATATTTCCTGAATGCTATCCATCCAAAATTTATTCTTCTCTTGACTTCCAGCCATTTATCATTATTACAGCTTATAACTTATAATTATTATTACAGCTTATACAGCTTAATAACTTGTCCCAGATAAGTATATGACTCCACCTTTTCGATTACTGCTCCTTCAATCATTATTTCCCTTTCTGTGGCATACTTGTTCATCATTACTTTTGGGAAAGGAAATTTAAAACATTTCTTTTTATATTTGGAGACAACCAGAGTACTACCACTTTTTTTTTTTTTACTCAGACATAATGTTGTACATAGTGATTGCAATACCAGGATTCCAGTCAATTTTTTCTGGTATTTAAATACCGGTATTTCAGTATTTATTTAATTTTCAGATTGCTGGTTGCAGTGAACTAACTTATCTACACAGACTACTGCACCACTACCTAGAATCAATTATGAGTATGAAACATGTACTCATAGTAGCAAGTGAAAAGTGTTTGTTTAGATAATTCAGTTTGAATTATCAAGTTACTTAAATCATCTTGATCAATGTGTCATTTATAGTTTAGAAAATACTTAGTCATCATGGACTCAGTAAATGTATTTAGAGAACACAGAAGAGGAAGTGATAAAAATTCTGTATGGTTTTATTACATGGTAGGGAAAAAAAAAAAAAAAAACGGCCAGCTAGCAAAATATAAGAAATGTTCAAAAGAAATACATTGTGGAGGCAGATCTACAAGTGGACTGCATACTCGCTTAAAGACAACAGATGACAATGAAAATGAACCAAGTCAATCTTTAATAATGAATTACTTAAAAAGTAATAAGCAGGAAACTTGTCAGCAGTATTAGCTTGCATGACACAAGTATTCTTATGTTGATATCATAAAATTTAATGGCAAGAGAATTTAGTGATATTCCCAAATCTGCAAATACTATAAGCAGTATGGTTCTAAATTATAGTAAAAATATTTGTGATATTTTAGTTATTGATATATTTAAAATCAGCTGAAGGTAGGGACTACTTATATAAAACTAGTGCCTACCTTCAGCTTGAAATAGGCACTGTTTAAATATAAACATCCATTCCACCAACGGTACCTTTTATAACATTGGATTAGTTCATGCGCATGGAAGTATGCTGGCAGAAAAGTGTATACAACTTGATAAGAAATTAGAAGACCATGGTCTCCATATTTCTACAGATATAGTCTGTATTAAAACAGATGGGGTATCATTTGTGGCTAAAATTGGAAGGCCCATCAATGCAGAACAGCAGCTTTGCTTTACTCACAGAATTCATTTGGAAGTTATGGACGTTCTGTATAAGTACAAACAAAACAGTGAAATATTTAATAAGTATGACTTATCTAATATTGAACCTACAATGAAGTAGGTTCAATATTAGATAAGTCGGTGAAAACGGCAATGATGTTGGCATGGTTTAACCACAGAGACAGATTCTACAGGCATGCCTAATAATTTCACTCACAACGAACTTCCCCCCCACCTCCATTACAAAATATGAAAAATAATTAAAAGTTTTAAATGTTCACCTACTAAAAGTGAGAAATATTTATATTAAAGCAGAATTTGGAAAAGAAATTGCTTTACTGCTTGATTTAAAAACTCGTTGGAACAGTTTACTTACCAGATGAAACATTGGAACAGTTTACTTAGCTGATGAAAGATTTCATCAGCTAAGTAAACATGTCCTAAAGGTTTTAATAGACTTAAATTCTGGAATAAATTTCTGTGGTGATGAATTTAATTTATTATCTACAAAAATCTCTGCTCTTGGGCAAATCAAATTAGCTGTGGATGCACTATGTCACAAAGGTTCTATTGTTTTAACTGCAGATGCAACACTAAAATTTATGATGACAGCGCTTCACAAACAAAATTTGAAAATAAGCAATCAGTTGTGCATGGAAGTACGCTGCCTTGAAATTCCATATTTCACAGAGGCGCACAGTTCTCTCACAAATTCTTCAGTATCTGCATGCTGGATTGCAAGAGGAAAGTGAATTGGAATTAGCTTTATCCCCACAACTAAGTAAAACTGCCATTGTAAAAATAACTCATTTAATAAAAAGCCTTCATTTGTCCTGTGTAGAATATTATGAAGAAAACGGCAGAACAGAATCAGTATATTCAGCACCATCTTCTGCATCAGAAGAACAGGAAACAATATTAATGACACATCTTTGAAAGACAGACTACAATTGGCTATAGAAGAAAGACTTAAAAGTTAATGTTAAAAAATCTCAAAGATCGAAACAGACTATTAAAAAAGCGATCACATTTTTTTAATACAACGGTATAAGAGGTTTGAATTTAAAACTTGTATATGACTATTTATTTATAATTCCACTGATAAGCGTGGAAGCTGAAAGGACCATTTCAGCGGCCAACCAAATTTGTGCAAAAATCCATACACATTTGAATGATGAAATCATTGCTAGCCCTGCTTTTTAAGAGCCATACTTCATCAGGACTGATGCCGATAATTGCGATTCTTAAAATTATTGATGACATTATATTTTCACTGAAAAGTTTTTTAAATTAGTTTATTGAATTATTGTTTTGTTTATTTTATATCTTATAAATAGTATAAAATATTAATAAACAATTTCATTAAAAAATTATTTTTTTTTTTGAATTTAGACTAATCTGTTAATATATCCTGTTTTTGAAAGATCAGAATACTGTAATACCAGAATTCATTTTTTGATCCAGTATTGCAATCTCTCTAGTTGTACCGTTTTGCTCTGTAGGGGCTAATAAAGATGCATCTTCCTCCCCAAATAATTTAACTAAACTTCATCATTTAAGCTTAATTAGAATTTAGATTTCTATAATGACCACTCTTATACCACGTGAATATTGAGATAGTTAATTTAGCTATTAACTAAATCACTATACGTTAAGGTAATGTTTTGGGAACCTTGTCGGAACCCATCCTCAAACCATACATAGGCTGTTGTTCAAATTGAGACATTCAGCAAGAAGGAGGCTGGCAACAGCCTATGAACTAAATTTCCTTCACAAATAATTTAACTACACTGCATCATTTAAGCTTAATCAGAATTTAGATTTCCATAATGACCACTCTTATACCACATGAATATTAAGATAGTTTATTTAGCTATTAACTAAATCACTATACATTGAGGTCTTTTGGGAACCTTGCTGGTACCCATCCTCAAACCATACATAGTCTGTTGTTGGAATTGAGACATTCAGCAAGCAGGAGGCCGGCAAAAGCCTATGTATGGTCTGAGGATGGGTTGACAAGGTTCTAGAAATGTTACTTTAATGTACATAATGTTAATTGTAATGTGGCTCCGGGGGGGGTTCCCTGACCTCCACGTCAAGCAATGTGATAAAGACGGAGAGCTCAGTAAAAGAAAAATAAATAAATAAAAACTTAGAAGAAAATAGTGGGGAGATAGGAAGTGGGAGGGTGTTAAAGTGGTAGAGAGAAAGAGGGGGCAGTAGTGAAGGCACCCACCTAGTTGAAAAGGGTCCCCAAGTAAAAATGCCCATTCTGGCCTTGGGGTGGGATTTGGTAGTTAGCAGCAGTGGGGCAACCCACCAGGCATAGGGGGAGGGTGCCACACAGGGTGGGGGGAAGTGAGAATACAACCATCCCAGGTGGTAGGAATGAAGGATCATAGGGAGAGGGTCCCTATGCTGGAGTTCTTTTTTGGAGACTATCCCACACTGATCAGTGTCTGCAAGGATGGACACGGGGCCATAAGTGGCCTTCTTGCCCACCAGTCAATTGGGGTGGGGGGGTTGGAGAAATTCAATTTGTAACATTCATAACTACTCATCCACACACTACATGTATTGCTATTTTATTTTTTCTTATATTTTATACTATAATAATTTTTTTTTTTTTTTTTTTTTTTTTTTTCGTGCATCCAACCTCTTTTTCACACTGGGGGGAGGAGGGGAAATGCAATGGTGTGTAGTGGATTTAAGATTAAATACTTGAGAATTGACGGCCTCCGTAGCCGAGTGGGCAGGAGCGGGAGTGCAGTAGCACACGCTCTTTGAGTAGACCGGGGTTCAAGCCCCTGACTGCTGAATACGGTTGATCTGCCAACCCGCACTGGACCAGCGTGGCAGATTATGGTCCATTTCCCTCAACATGAATTGTTGAGGAGGCTTCCATCCTGCAGTGGGTTGATAATGGCTGCACTTTACTTTTACTTTTACTTACTTGAGAATTAACTTAAATAAAAGAAAATAATTTAAATTTAAGAACAGCTAAAATAAGTGTTAGTATTTATAATAATAAAAATAAGAATTGAAATGTGTGTCCTTTCTCACTCACACTTCCATTCATTCTTTACACTGCATCCTCAGCTGTTAGTAGCTAAGTTCATTTGTGTTAATGTGTATATTCTGAATTCTGCTATAACATTGTACATGTGCTCCTAAAAATCTCTGCGTTATGATATTTTGCCCATTAAAACCAACGGGCTTACGGGAAAAATATGGATGGGGCAGAGCACTCAAAAAAAATGTTGTCTGGTAAGTAAAACACTAAAAAAAGTTACAAACCCAATAAAATTGCTAACGCAGGTTTAAACATCTTATATTACAGTAAATATAGCACTTTACCTTGACAACATATGAAGTTTGCTTGATTTATGTTTCTGTTCACTGACATTCTTTTTTTATTGGATTGTGAAATTTAAAACAGTAAAAAAGATAAAGCAACCAATAACGATGAACACAGGATGCACAAGTGAGACAAGTTTCCAAAGCTTAAGAAATAGGAATGAAGAGAAGATTCTGAAAATTAATTTGTTTTTATACAATTACAGATTTCATAGAAGAGGAAACACATTTCACCATAACATAAAAATCCACAAAATTCCAGCTATCGATATTATCACAAATGCAGTAAGATCAAGTTTACTACCTGTTTATAATTAGGTTGCACTAACTGAAAAGCCCAATAAACTGGAAACTGCAAATTGTTTTTATTGTTTTATGGTAGTGACCTCCAAAAATGTGCTCCTCTGCTCATGCTATCACACCTCACGATATTTTTGTTCGAACACAAAAATGTGAGCTCCTGAAAACATGAGTCTGCCTATAATATCGTGTTACCTTGTAAATGACAACAGTGTCTCCAACCAATACAACTACAGTAAATGGGAAATATAGCTCTCACATGTTTGACATTTTTTAAGCTTCTTAAACTTATATGTATTGCTGCACAGGTCATTATGTTCAGCTTGGTGCCAGGTTTTGCATTCACCTGGTATTACTCGTAGACGAAATCGTGTTATACTTGCATTGTACCCTAATGTATCAGTCGTGTCGGAGCAAATGCCCATCATAAAAAATGCGAATTATAGCAGAACTGACTGTATTTGACAATGTGTTCCTTACACTCAAATACATTCATACCTTCTTTCACTCCCTTTTACCAAAATTCTAATTCATTCTCTTTTGCTTCCTAGCTGGGTCACTTCCTTCTACCATAACTTCACATTCTTTATCTTTTGCCACAATTTCAATTTTACTCTATCACATTCATTCAGTGCCCAGCACATTCAGTTCTTTTACACTCTTTCATTCTTTCTACATTGCACCCTCCCCCCCTTGCAATAAGCTCACTTATATTATTCAACTGAGTTGTTTCCCTGGCTGCCTGTACATTACCAGAGATGTACAGGCAAAAATTCTGCCCCATGAGCCTCGCATAATCTCTCCCTGGAGAGATTTTGCAAGGCTCGTGGGCAGAAATTTTTGCAGCATGGTCTGTGCTTGTTAACAGGAGAGACTGCTTCTACAGGGATGAGATACACTTAAAATAGAAAGGGTTGATAGTACCGAGGCAGTGTTAGGTGGTTCGGAAAACTTGGCAGGATACACAGACTACTAGATTAACAGTAGCTGCTGGCAGAGGTGAATGTGATTCTTGCACTGATTCTATTGGAAAGAACAGCAGTCTGGAAAACAAGGTGCTGTGGATTTCAGGGACTGCTGGAAGTCGTCGTCAAACAAGTAAATACATGGGTTATGTTAAGATAACTAAGAGTAAGAATAGGTGTATGTGTACATGCACCTATACTAGGAGTATAATAAATAAATTTGATGAATTTCAGGTGCTGGTGAAGACATCAAAGGCAGATATTGTTGGGATATCAGAGACGTGGTGTCACACAGAGATAAGGAATGCAGAATTGGGGAGTATAATGTGTACAGAAAGGATAGAAAGGGAGGAGAGGTAATGTTGCTAGTTAAGAAACAAAATCTAAAGAAATGCATCCAGCTGACTTGGGTGGACAGTGCACTGTTGAGTCAGTTTGGTGTAACATAAGCACTGGAAAAGCAAAATTGAGAGTAGGAGTGTGTTATAGGCCTAATGACTCTGATGAGTACAATGAAAAACTATACAGAGAAATAGTGGACCAGTAAATAACACTGTCTTATAATAAGGGATTTTAACTTCCCAGATATTGACTGGAACTTGTAGGTTGATCACTCGCACACTAGCAAAGCTTTTGTGGATTTATTGGATGATTGTTTTCTACAGCAGCATGTTTGAGAGGCAACTAGAAAGAGTAATACTCTTGATCTGATTATCAGCAGTGATTCTTTATGTATTAAAAATCTGCAGATAAAGTAACCACTAAGTGGCAGTGACCACAGTGTGCTGATGTGGGATTTACTTAAAGGTATAACAACCATCAAGGGTAAAAGGAAGGGTTTTTTGCTTTCGTACAGTGGTCTCAGACAGTCTTTAAATTCTATACAATGAGATCAACCGATGATGTTCTAAATGGGAAGCATTCAAGGAATGCTTCCCATAATCTTGGAAGCTACTAGGCTTTTTGTCCCAACTAAGAAATACTCTTCCAAGGTCTTAGGCCTAAATGGATAACAGATGAACTAATGACTTGTGGCAGAGAATAAAAATGCATGGGATGCATATAAATTATCAATTGATATAGAAAACTATGGTAGATATAAGCCAGTCTAATCAAGTCACAAAGGAGGTTAGGCAAGCAAGGGAAGGCAAATTATGAAAAATCTTTTGCAAGGGATGCAAAGAAAAACAGCAAAGACTTCTTTACTTATGTAAACTCTAGAAGGGAAGGGATGAATCAGATTAGCCCACTTGATATCGACAGTTGATGTATCTGCTGAGGAAGCTGACAAACTGAATGAGCATGTGTGAATGCATCTACATTCACACATGAAGTCTGTAGGGAAGTGGAGGCCAGAAGCTTATATACTGATCCTTGGGGAACCCCACTTCTTACATCAACCCAATTTGAGGAATAACCATTTATCACAACCCTCTGCCTCCTGCCCTGAAGCCATCAAACTCTAGCAGAGAGCTAAATGATTTTGTAATAACCGACAGCAAAGTGGGGGGGGGGAATTGTTGAAATTGAACATAAAGCCACCTGAGGTGCATGGGATATATCCAGTTATATTAAAGGAGGCAGCAAAGGAAGTAAGCAAACCCTTAAGCATAATTATGAAAGCTTCCTTGAACTCAGGGGAGGTCCCTGGACTGGAGATGTGCAAATGTGTCCCCAATTTACAAAGGGGATCAAATGGTGACATGAATAATTACAGACCAGCAAGTTTAACTTCTTTTCCAGGGAAAACAATGGAGTCACTGTTAAAGAAGCATTGCAGGATCATCCAGACAAGACTGCAGTTATGGTTCACACAGCATGGACTTGTTAAGGGTAAGACTTGTCTGACAAATTTGACAGAATACTATGATATGGTCACAAAGGAACTGGATGCAAAAAATAATTTTGATATCTTATACTTGTATCTTAGGGAGAGCTTTGATACTGTTGCACATGGAAGACAACCCGAACACGATCAACTAGGCGCCGGTGAATGGGTGATGGTCAACTGGGCGATAGCCAAGTGGGCATCGGACATCTGGGTGATAAAATAATAGATCAAATATGCAATGCAAATAAAAAAATGTTTCTTTGCATTGCATATTTGATCTATAGTTTGATCTATTAATTCATATTATAGTTATATGCAATACCACGTAAATATTTAAATATTCTATTATATTTTCCCTATCGTAATTTATAACTTTTCTCAAAATTCTTTGGTGGTCAGCTTCATCGTAACGTCTACATTTGTGCTGATGTTGAAAACCTGCTACTGCTCTTTCATAATCAACATCATATGTTTTTTGAAATTTTCGTAGTCCATTTATAAAAATCCATAAATTTGGATGACTTGTGCTGCTGCTGCCAAAGCTCAATTGCAATTTTCGATGACAGGTTTCCGCAAAATTATTTGTCCTATTGCTTCCATTTATTGTTCTTTGGTACACAGACTAAATTTTGGAGGGAAAAATTGGTGGAGCCCTGGTTCTATTATTCCTTAGACGACCTATGTATGTGTTTGTAAACCATTCTAAAATTGGTTCAAATTCATTGGATAAATGATTCTCGAGTTCAGAAATAGCGTAAATAATATCTTGTTCTGGAACGAAAGCAAGTGAAGTGATCATTTTTGAATTTAAAGCGAATTGTACATCAGAATTGTATCTGGTTAAAAGACTGCATAAAGCTAAATGCTTACGAAGATTTTGTACGAGATGAAAAAAGCAACCATTTATGTTAGCTTGCGGAAATACTATACGTAAAGCTTTATGAATGGCAATTTCATAATCAACATTTATATTTTCGGGATCAAGTAATGGCCACATTTCGTGTATCATATAAAATAATTTTGTGTATGTTTCGAGAGTCTTATTAGGTGATAATATAAAACAGAAAACAGGACCTCCATCCTTTCTAGCCAAAATAACAAAAATTTGAGCAAAAAGAGGGGGAGAAAGTAAAAATGTGCCATCCACAAATAATTCATGCTTTGGCTCCACATTGCTTGACTTTCATGAAAAATTAATATTCTCATCCACAATCAGCCAATAAAAAATGTTCAAATTGTGATGGACGGAATTCATAATTTAAGTATTCTACAGGAATAATTATTGTTTCCCTAGAATCAGGATTAATTGGGGCCTTTAAATTTTTAAATATTCTTCTTTGAATATTTCTGTCCAGACTGTTATGATTTGGAAGCATTCCTTCTACCGCAGAAGAAACATTTTCTAGAACTTGAGTTCTGATTTGTGATGGGTTGCTCATTGTCGTATCCACTAATTTTTTGGCTGCTGTACTAACTTCTTGTGTTATTACTCTGTCCGCATTTCTAGAACTGCTACATATGTGTTCTTATTTTTCAGAAATTAATGATCCATCACTGACACTTGTTCAGATTCTACCTTTGCATCCTTGGTTTTTATTTTCACATCGCCAAAATTGAATCGAACCTTCCTTATTAATCTTGTCTTTAACATAAAAATACCCATTCCAAGCATATTTTTCCTTGTCTCTTTGACTTAATATTCTTGAATTATCCATTTCTGAAGAACAGAAACAAGAAATATAAAAATAAAAATAAAATTTTAAAAAAAAAAAAAAGTTTTCACTATTGATTTATATCAATAGTGAAAACTTTTTTTTTTTTAATTTTTTCAGTACTATTTTTCACTTGTTGGGACACAAATAAAAGATTCATAATAATAATTGCACTTAGCAATTTGTTTCATTTGACAGATAATCAAGAGTTTCAAATTTATTTAAATTAATTTAGATGTTACATATACAATTTGCTTCGTGTTACTTATAAATATGCCAAGTGTTAAAAAAAACAATAGTCGTTTACGATTAAGATTACAAATTTTGAATACATACCTTTTATTTACTTACAGTTGTTCTTTGCACGTTGTAACTGTAACGCTGACACAAATGTTGGAAATGATGTAATAAAAAACAACTAGTCTTAATTGTTTAATAAAAGTCAAAATATCTTGCAAATGCTTATTGAACTAAATAACTACACAAAATGCACAAATGATAAATTGCCAAAGAAGAGACCTTATGCAATGAAGCTTAGAAGTACTTCCTAACTCATTTTTGAAAATGATTTGCTCTTATACATACTTATTTTAGATTCACAATAAGTTAGTTCTTCAAAAGCGAATTCTTCGAAAACAAATTTTTCAAAAGCAAATGATAGGAAAAATATAATAGAATATTTAACGTTGTATTGCATATAACTATAATATGAATTAATAAATTTAAAATAAAAAAATTTTGTTTTGAATTTCATATACTTTTTTGTTTTAATGTATATATGTTACTTGTAAATATGTTTGTTAATTACAAAATAATATTAATAAATGAATTAAAACAGTGTATTTTTTCTTTATTTTAATATTGTGCGATTATACCTTTTCATTTTTAAATCATTTTCGGACAAATTTTTTTAACCATCTCTTTCTTAAATGATCCTACAAATTTTGATATACGATATAATTCTTCGAAAATGAATTCTTCGAAAGTAAGTTTTTTGAATGATCAATTCTTCAAAAAAATAAAATTTTTTAATTTATCGAAAATTAGAATATCGCAGGTAAGCTTAGGTCGTTAGGTCTGGATTAGTTTTTTTTTTCTTTTTTTCAATTATGTGGAAATAACTCATATGGTATATGGTATTGAATGGAGAAGATGAGAGTTCTATAAAACTGCAGGAGGAAAAGGTACCACTTGTTTCGAAATTTAAGTATCTGGGATCGATCGTTGAGAGGGATGGAGGATTGAGTGCAGAAATACAGCACAGAGTGCAATGTGGATGGCTGAACTGGAGAAAGATGAGTGGGGTGCTGTGTGACAAGAAAATTAATTGTAGAATGAAAGGAAGAGTGTATAAAACTGTGGTTAGGCCCGCATTGATGTAGGTGCTGAGACATGGGCGATTACAAGGGCCCAGGAGAAGAAGATGGAAGTGGCAGAGATGAGGATGCTAAGATGGATGTGTGGTGTGACGAGAAAGGACAGGTTAAGAAATTACTACATTAGAGGTACGGTTAAGGTGGGGCCCTCTGAGTAAAAAAATACAGGAAGCTAGGTTGAGGTGGCTTGGTCATGTGGAACGAAGAAGTGAGGAGTATGTAGGGAAGAGGTGTGAAAAGCTGGAGGTGATAGGGAAGAGGAAGAGGGGGAGACCTAAGCTGAGATGGAAGGACAAGGTGGCAGAGGATTTGAAAGAGAAAGGATGGAGGAAGCCCTGGTTAGAAAGGAATGGAGGAAGAGAATTAAGGAAGGGAATGCCGACCCCATATGAACGTGGGAAGAAGGAGAGGACAAAGAAGATGTGGAAATAACTCGTAGTTCATAACTTATAACTCATAAGTCTTAATCATATTTATATATATTTTACCAATATTTACAAAAAAAATCTGCCAAATCGTATGCCTGCTAAGCGAGCAAAAATTTAAGTTTCTGTCACCCACTTGGCTATCACTCAGTTGACCATCACCCATTGTGAATCGCCCAGTTGACCGTCACCCAATTGTTGCACACCGAAAACAACAGGTGTATTATATATATGTACTTAACTTATTTATACATTATTACTTTTTAAACGTAGGAGCTAATACCCTTTACGCTATTTAAAAATTTAATATTTAAATCTAATTGTCATTAGACATAATTCCAATATATATATATATATATATACACACAGTCGATTCCGGTTATTTGGGACACATCGGGACTAGTGCATTTTGGCCCAATTAAGCAGCTGCCCCAATTATCCGGAGTTTCACATAAATAGTTAAAAATACAATGAACCCCCGCTTTACAATTGGTTCACTGTACAATCAAATCACGTTACGATGGACTCACCATAGTAAAGTACCGTTCACTATACGATGTGTAGTAAGTGCAGGTCATTGTGATCACGTTTGTAAATTGAATTTTAATTCTATTAAACAGTAATTCTAATTAGCAAAAATAGGAGGAATATTATCCACAGACTATAAAAATAAAGATATATTAAGCAAAAAATTTACCCTTTATTTCCTGACCAATTAAAAAATTAAATGATACGTGAAAATCAGAAGAATACACGTGATAATCGGAATAATTAATACGTACTGTAATATGTACATACTAACTAGTTGACATTTTTGTTCACTGACATTTATGGGTGGGGATTAAAATATAAAACAAGAAAAAGATAAGCAATCAATAAAAAAACACAGCACACACACAGATTGCAAGTAACACAATATGCGCAAGTGGGAACAGAGTGACAAGTTACGAAGCTTCCAAAATAGGAATGATTTTTTATATGATTGAAGATTCCATGGAAGTGTAAACACATTTCACCATAATAACCCACAGAATTCCAGCTGTCGGTATTATCGCAAATTTAATATCCATTTATGATAGATTGCACTAATAGAAAAGCCCCATAAACAGGTAACTGCTAATTGTTTTTATTGTTTTATGGTTTGACCTCCTGAAATCTGACCGAACCACGTGGTATGGTCAGAGACAATCATAGGGTAATCCCCAGTGCTGTGGTCTCCTGCCCCGATTAAACGGCATGTTGTCCCAATTAAGCAAAACAAACCATGGCTATTTTCTCGATTGGGTTCTGTTTTTTAAGATTTGCCCCAAATAAACAGCTGCCCTGATTAAACAGTGGCCCAAATAACCGGAATCCATTGTATTTATATATATATATATATATACATACACACACACACACACACACACCAGAAAATAAAGAAAGAAAAGCTTTTAATGACTATGCTCATCTGAGGGATATTTATAATGGTTGAATATAAACTTACTTCTGAATATTGGTGTTTTCAATTCGACTTTTCAGATGGGGCAAATTGTAGTTCTGGCCTACTTCACTTTTGAAAGTTCTAGCTGTCAGCCCAAGCTTACTGGGATTATCTTTATCATTTTTAGGCTATTAAGAGATAGGTACAAAACAGAACTTCAACCATTTCAAACTAATTTATGAGTAGACATTGCATTATTCATATTTTATTGACAAATTCCAAATAAAAATAAATAAATAATTGAAAATTCTAAGTTTGTCCAACTTGATCAAGAACACATTCCATACTCAAGTTATTTATAGCTGCTAACTCTTCCAATTTAATCAGAAATTGGATGTCTTTTTGTTTCCAAAAAAAAGTTTAGGTTTCTTCCAATTTTTTGTCAAGTTTCTGTTATTTTTCAAATACATGGATACAATAAAAATTAAGGACCTAACAAATTTAATGAGATGAACTTAAAAGGTGACATTGGTGGCGCTAAGTACAGTGACCATTTTTTTTTTTTGTTTTGAAGATTAGCAAGGTAAGTATTTCATTTCACGTGAATATTCAGTCATTTATCAGGAACAAAAAAAATTCTTTATTTTAACATTTCAATACATGGAGAAAATATTAGAGTCAAACCTAACAAATCTGGCAGCCTCGGAACCTGATCCCTGCCAGATCTGGGCATTTTCCAGATTTCAAGTAGTTATATCACATAAAAAAAAAAAAAAAAAAAGCTAAGGAAAACAGTGAATTTTTATATTGCAATTGATTGTACATAGAACTGCCTAGCTTTAACCTTTTTTTCTGAGAGAAAGGTAAAATACAGTACTGTTGTTGTTGTTTATTTGGTTTTTAGGAGCATTAGCAACTAAGGCCATATTGCTCCGGGATATGCGGTGGTCATTCCCTGACCTTTCTGCATCCTCCGTATTTGGTGGTGACGGGCTCGAACCCCGGTCTAATCAAGAAGCGTGTGCTATGCATTGCTGCTTCTTTCCACCTGGCTACGGAGGCGCCTAGAAATACAGTACATATTGTACAGTACAGTAAAAATAAAATAAATTATTTCTCCCTTCTAATATACCATAATGTATATACAAGATATCTTGGCACAGGAAAAGCAAAAATATTTTTAAGCAATCACTTCAGAGTTGCCATGTTCAGTGACTTTGACAATGAAACCTTTTCCATAATAGTAACAGTATTCGGCATATAGTGCAAGGAAGCCACAGGCTTTTGCTGCACTGGGAAAAAAAAAAAAAAACCAACAAACTAAGTAGATAAGAAAGAAAACAAATTATATGCTTCCCTCCTCACACAGGTAGTATCCAGTAGACCTTTGAATTTATTCAGCCTCAACTAACCACAAGGGCAACTTGTTCCAGCTATCAACGACTTACTGACTAAAAGAAAACTTCCTACAATCTAGTCTAAACCTCTTCTTCTGTAATTTTAATTAATGCCCCCGAGTTCTGGAATTGTTTAGAACAGTGTATAGTGTTATTTGTAATGCGGATCTGGGGGTTTTCCCCAACTCTGCGTCACAATGTGATGAATGCAAAACTCTGTAAAGGCCAGATTTATGTAGGTAGTAGTAGTAGTGGCATGTGATGCAAGAAAGCAAATGTATGAGCTTATGCAGCATCAGCCAAAAAAAAAAAAAAATCACACCATTCCCTCCAAATGCCTGTCCAGTTCCTCCTTAAATTTATTCAACCTATCAACTTCCACAACGACAGATGGAAGTTTGTTCCAGCAATTAACCACCCGCTGGCTAAAGGCAAATTTCCGCACATCTATTCTACACTGTCTTTTCTTAATTTAAATTTATGCCCCTTTAGGTTCGTAATCTGAACAAGTGGAAGGATCCCATCAGAATTCAGCGTGCTCAACCCATTCAAGGCCTTATATACCTCAATCAGATCACCGCGCAGGTGCCTAGTCTCCAGCCACTGCAATTTGCAGAACTTAAGCCTCTCTTGGTAAGAGGATCCCTTCATTCCCCTCACCAATCTTGTTGCCCTTCTCTGTACCCGCTCAAGTAAATCTACATCCTTCCTAAAATGAGGTCTCCAGACCTGTACGCAGTACTCAAGGCGTGGCCTGACCATTGCCTTATACAGAGGGATAATCACCTCCTTTTCCCTGCTAGCAAAATTCCTATATATCATTGACAAAACCCCATGACCTGCCCTGGCAGCCTGTCTGCATTGCTCAGAGAACTTCATATCTGACTGCACAATTACTCCCAGGTCTTTTTCATTTTCCTACCACCTTAAGTGTAGTACCACACAGTTGGTACGTTTCTCTGGGGTTATTTCTACCCATATGCAGTACTTTGCATTTGTCAAGGTTAAACTTCAGTTGCCACTTCTTAGCCCATCTGCCCAAATTATCTAGATCCTGTTGCAGTAGCAGACTGCCATTACTGTCATTAACAACCCTGCCAACCTTTGTATCATCTGCAAACTTCGACATTAAGCCTGATATACCTTCATCAATATCATTGATAAAAATACAAAACAACAGTGGACCTAACACCGAACCCTGTGGGACTCCACTAATAACATTAGTCCAAGAAGAGCAGCACCCATTGATTACCACCCTTTGTCTTCTCGCACTTAACCATCCTTTTATCCATTGTAGCAACTTACCCTTAATACCATTCTGCTCCAATTTGTACAGTAGTCTTCCATGCGCAACAGTGTCAAAAGCTTTCCTGAAATCCAAATATATGATATCAAAATTGTTTTTTGCATCCAGTTCCTTTGTAACCACATCATAATATCCTATCAAATTTGTCACACAAGACTTTCCCTTAACAAACCCATGCTGTGTCTGAATTATTGCTGCAGTCTTGTCTAGATGATCCTGCAATGCATCTTTAACCAGCGACTCCATTATTTTACCCGGAACAGAAGTTAAACTAACTGGTCTGTAATTACTCGTGTCACCCTTCGATCCCCCTTTGTGAATTGGGGATACATTTGCACATCTCCAGTCCGTGGGAACCTCCCCTGAGTCCAAGGATGCTCTCATAATTATGGCTAAGGGTTTGCTTAGTTGCTCTGCCGCCTCCTTTAATATAACTGGATAGATCCCATCCACCCAAGATGCCTTTCTTATGTTTAACTTCAACAATTTCTCCTCCACTTTACTCTGAGTTATTACAAAATCATTAAGCACTCTGCTACAATTTGATTACATTCTGCCATTTTAAAACCTTAATAACTCCTCGATGTGTGAATGGAGATGCAAAATACTCATTCGGTTTGTTTGCTATCTGAGCAGGATCATCAACAGTCGAACCATCGATGTCAAGTGGACCAATTTGATTCATCCCCTTCCCTTTAGAGTTTATATAAGTAAAGAAATCCTTGCTGTTTTTCTTAGCATCTTTTGCCAAGGATTTCTCGTAATCTGCCTTCGCCTGCCGAACCTCCTTTGTGACCTGATTGCAGATTAACTTATATCTGCCATAGGCTTCTGAGTCGCGTATTTAGACTCAAGCATTTAGGGCATAAGCCTCAAGCTATGAAGGAGTCTAGACTATGTATAAATATAGTGCAAATGCATCAGAAATACATAGCTATATCTGAATAAATCAGAATATTGGTAAAACGGCATCGTTTTAAGTTATATCTCATATTGTGAATACCTTCACAACGAGTTGCCATGATATTGCACTACTTCGAATAAGTAACGCTTCACCTAAGGAGAAGACTAATGTTACTTATTCTCAGATGGATACCACCACCCAGACGGCACCGTTTCAGAGCTATTTGGCCCTTCTTCGGTGGGTGGGTAGGTACCCGAGTGATGCAACGATGGCAAAACAGTTATGAAGTATAACTCCACAATATGAGAGATGCCTGATGGTGTATCATGTATTTAGACTCAAGCATTTAGGGCATAAGCCTCAAGCTATGAAGGAGTCTAGACTATGTATAAATATAGTGCAAATGCATCAGAAATACATAGCTATATCTGAATAAATCAGAATATTGGTAAAACGGCATCGTTTTAAGTTATATCTCATATTGTGAATACCTTCACAACGAGTTGCCATGATATTGCACTACTTCGAATAAGTAACGCTTCACCTAAGGAGAAGACTAATGTTACTTATTCTCAGATGGATACCACCACCCAGACGGCACCGTTTCAGAGACATAGTCTAGACTCCTTCATAGCTTGAGGCTTATGCCCTAAATGCTTGAGTCTAAATACATGATACACCATCAGGCATCTCTCATATTGTGGAGTTATACTTCATAACTGTTTTGCCATCGTTGCATCACTCGGGTACCTACCCACCCACCGAAGAAGGGCCAAATAGCTCTGAAACGGTGCCGTCTGGGTGGTGGTATCCATCTGAGAATAAGTAACATTAGTCTTCTCCTTAGGTGAAGCGTTACTTATTCGAAGTAGTGCAATATCATGGCAACTCGTTGTGAAGGTATTCACAATATGAGATATAACTTAAAACGATGCCGTTTTACCAATATTCTGATTTATTCAGATATAGCTATGTATTTCTGATGCATTTGCACTATATTTATACATAGTCTAGACTCCTTCATAGCTTGAGGCTTATGCCCTAAATGCTTGAGTCTAAATACATGATACACCATCAGGCATCTCTCATATTGTGGAGTTATACTTCATAACTGTTTTGCCATCGTTGCATCACTCGGGTACCTACCCACCCACCGAAGAAGGGCCAAATAGCTCTGAAACGGTGCCGTCTGGGTGGTGGTATCCATCTGAGAATAAGTAACATTAGTCTTCTCCTTAGGTGAAGCGTTACTTATTCGAAGTAGTGCAATATCATGGCAACTCGTTGTGAAGGTATTCACAATATGAGATATAACTTAAAACGATGCCGTTTTACCAATATTCTGATTTATTCAGATATAGCTATGTATTTCTGATGCATTTGCACTATATTTATACACTTCTGAGTCGCTTGATAATTTATATGCATCCCATGCATTTTTCTTCTCTGTTACGAGTCTTATTGCCGCCTCCGTAGCCAGGTGGGAAGGAGCAGCAGTGCATAGCACACACTTCTTGATTAGACCGGGGTTCGAGCCCGTCACCACCAAATACGGAGGATGAGGAAAGGTCAGAGAATGACCACCGCATTTCCCGGAGCAATATGGCCTTAGTTGCTAATGCTCCTAAAAACCAACCAACTAACTAACTAACTAACGAGTCTTATTAGTTCATTTGACAACCATTTAGGCCTAAACCTTGAACAATATTTCTTAATAGGTATGAAACTTTTAGTAGCTTCCACGATTAATTCCTTGAATGCTTCCCACTTAGAATTTACTGTTGGTAACATCGTCAGTTGATCCCACTGTACAGAATTTAAACACTGTCGGAGACCACTGTACTCGCCTTTACGGAAGCAAAAACCCTTTCCTTTACCCCTGATGGTATTTAAATCTTTAAGTAAATCCCACGTCAGTACACTGTGATCACTGCCACCTAGTGGTTCTTTTATCTGCAAATTCCTAATACATGAATGATCACTGCTGATAACCAGATCAAGAGTATTACTTTCTCTGGCTGCCTCTCGAACATGCTGCTGCAGAAAACAATCATCCAATAAATCCACAAAAGTCTGACTAGTGTGTGAGTGCCCAACCCACAAGTTCCAGTCAATATCTGGGAAGTTAAAATCCCCCATTATAAGACATTCCGATTTACTAGCCCACTCTATTTCTCTGTACAATTGTTCATTGTACTCATTCGAGTCATTAGGCCTATAACACACTCCTACTCTAATTTTTGCTTTCGCAGTGCTTATGTCACACCAAACTGACTCAACAGTGCACTGTTCATCTATATCAACTGGATGCACTTCTTTTGATTTTATGTTTTTCTTTATTAACAGCATAACACCTTCTCCCTTCCTATCCTGTCTAACCTTTCTGTACACATTGTACTCCCCAAATTCCAGTTCGGCATTCCTTATATCTGGGTGACACCATGTCTCTGATATCCCAACAATATCCACCTTTGATGTCTTGACCAACACTTCAAATTCATCAAATTTATTTACTATACTTCTAGCATTGGTATACATGCAAGTATACATGCACCTATTCCTATTCCCAGCCACTCTAACACATCCCATATACCTACCTGTTTCACGATGACTGACATCCGTCCCTGAAACCCCCAACACCCCTCGCTCCAGGTCGCTACTTATTCTAATAGAAGTTGTGCAAGAATCACCTTCACCTCTGCCTACGGCTACTGTTAAAGTATTAGTCCTTGTATCCCCCAAGCTATCAGTTTTCCGACCCACCTAACACTGCCTCGATAGCATCAGCAAATATTCTTGCACCCTTTCTATTTAAGTGTATCCCGTCCCTGTAGAAGCAATCTCTCCTGTTAACAAGTACAGTCCAGGCTGAAAAAAATTCTACCCCTTGAGCCTTGCACAATCTTTCCAGGGCCGAATTGATCGACAAGGCTCTCATCATATACTCCCTCCTATCGTGTCTGGGCAGAATTGCAGACACTTTCAAATTCAACCCTACTTCACAGCTTTTTTTCAACAGTGACCTGTACTTGTTAAGTAATTCTGCCGGTCTCCTACTCTTAATATCATTAGTGCCAACGTGTACAACTATATCACCTTTTGTGCCCTTAAAAGATGATATCTGCTCTACAACGTCATCAACCTTTGCCCCTGGCAGACATACCCTGGTCCTGTTCCACCTATCCTTTTTACACAATATATTTCCCGTTTCCCTGACAATAGAGTCACCAACAACTACTAGTTCCTTTGGGACCAGCGCAATCTGCCTTGGGGGTTGCCGCTGTGTTGCGTGATGACCAAGTGCAAGCTCTGGCGTTGATGTGGGCAGCTGAGAGCCTGATGGGCCCCTCAATTTAGATCTTTCGAGGGCATCCACCCTGTCCTTCAAACTCTCATATAGGCCCATAACAATGCTGAGTTGTCGCCTGATTTCCTTACACTCCTTACATCGCGCGCACACACAAAGACATCCCCCATGGCAATATCATGTTCCGTTCCAGATAGTTCGGCAAACATTTCACAAGTTGCACATTTTTTTAGGCTGTGATGCGTTGGAGAATCGCCCCCCGCAGTTCTCCTCCGAGTCACAGCACTCCTGCCACTTTGTGCCCTTTGCTTTGCTGCTCTAGTTTGGGGCATGATATTTTAAATTAATAAGATCAATAAATTAAATTAAATTAAATGTCAATACTACGCTATCTAATAGAAACAGTGAAGCATATTACTGTTTCTATAATTATACGTTAGAGCTACCTAACTACCTCAATTAAAAATTCGAATTCCTATCACTATATACAAAAACAATGCCTGCAATATTCGAATGAAATAACGGTTTTATAAAGTATTACGTTTATCTACAAAAACTGTTTATACAAATTAAAATAAAAATAACCAGCGTAATTAGAACTATAAGACTACGTATTAAGTACAATATAAAATAACAATTATGTAAATAAAAAGCAAAAACTTATCGTTTTTTTCGGAGCCTGTAACTTGCAGCTGTTTCTAAAGAGAGTCAGCGCCCTCTCCTGGTACATGCTGGTGAGTTCACGAGCATGTACAGGTTAGTACATGCTCGTGAAGTGTTAGTGTGGGTTATGTTGTTCATCCGGCCTCTTAGCCTAGAGGCTTGTGTTTTCACACAGAAACCTCTAGTTTACCATTCAGTGCCACAAGGAGATGAACCAGGCAGTAGGGAGTATGAAGCACTGGCAGAGCAAACCATGTGGTAGCCAAGACTACAGACAGGGAGAGCCCAGTAAAAAAAAAAAAGTAGTAGTGGGGAGATGGGAAGTGGGAGAGTAGTTAGTTATAAAGTAGTAGAGAGAAAGAGGGGAGCAGTGGTGAAGGCACCCACCTGGTTGAAAGGGGGACCCTCCAGGTCAGGATGCCCATCCTACTCTGAGGAGTGGGAGGTGATAGTTGGCAGTGGGGTGACCCACCAGTCCAAAGCAGGAAGGATGCTACCCAGGTTGGGGGGGGAGAGAGAGAGAGAGAGAGAGAGAGAGAGAGAAAAAACAACCAACCCAGGTGGTAGGAGTAAGGGATCCCTATGTTGGAGCTCCAACCACATTGGCCAGGTTAATTCCTACCAATCAATGTCAGCATCTCACACCATGCCGCTAGGTAGCCATGGCATAGTGTCTGCTTGGATGAGCAGGGGACCATACTGGTCCACCATAATCCACCAGTCAATCCAGGGGGCGAATGGGGGTGGAAGACAGGCAATTTTTTCCACTCATAATCGTCATTCACTCTGCTCTCATTTTGATTTTATAATTTTTTTTACATTTTATATTATCTTATATTTTTTATTTACATTATCTATTTTTTTGTTAGGTTATATATATATATATATAAACTTTTTTTTTTTTTTTTCACACTAGGGGAGGGGCATGACAGGTATATAATGTAACATAATATACTAAAACCTAATAACTAATTTTAACTAAAGTTAGATAGGTTGTAAGAAATAAGACTAGGGATTAGTAATTAGATTCAACATTATTTAGTTTATGTTCTTTTCACTCCCACACACACTCTTGGTCATTCTTCTGGCATTCATTTCATTTATTCATCTCTTTCTTTCTTTCTGCACTCCCCTGGCACTAACTTACTGTTATTTTTCAGTTAAAGTGCAGCCCCAGCTGCTGCATATCTTTTCAGGCCAGGGGGGGAGTGCAGTGTGTGTTGAGTTCAATTTGAGTTAGTATGTTTAAACTAAATAACTTATTAACTGTGTATTCATTCACCAAATTACATTCATTCCTTCACTCACTCCCATTTATCATAACACTCATTACCTCTCTCTTGCTTCCTTAGTGGGTCACTCTGTTTCACCAAAACTAGCATTTATTCCCTTTTACCACAATCCCTATTTCACCTTATTACTTTTATTCGGTGCCCAGCATACTCATACAATTCTTTCACTCTTATGCATTCTTTCATTTCACTCATCCTTCTTTCATTCTACATTGTATCCCCATGCAACCAGCTTACTAATATTAATCAGCAAAGTTTCGGAAGTGTTTGGGAGGCCATACCTCCCGAATGCTCCCGAAATCTTGTTGAATCAATGCCACTTCGGATAGCTGCTGTACTGAGGGAAAAAGGAGGACCTATAAAGTATTAGGTAGGTGATCATAATTCAGTGATCACTCAGTGTAGATGCAAAATACTCACTCAGATTATCAGCTATCTGAGCAGGATCATCAACCAGTCAAACCATCGGCATCAAGTGCACCAATCTGATTCATCTCTTCTTTCTATAGCTTATATAACTAAAGAAGTCTTTGCTGTTTTTCTTAGCTTTTTTTTGGTAGTTGTTGGCGCATAGGCTTCTGTGGCCATAATGCACCTCCCAAGGTTTTTGCAGTACTTTGATCCAAGCCCGAGGCAGGAATCGAACCCGCAACCTTTGGGTTGTCAGGCAGGCACTTTACCCACCCGGCTAGCCCGGTCGGCCGTTTTTCTTAGCATCCTTTGCTAAGAAAAACAGCATAGGCTTCTGTGTCGCCTGATAACTTATATGCATCCTATGCATTTTTCTTCTTTGCCACGGGGTCACATTAGTTCATCTGACATCCATTTAGGCCTAAACCTTGAACAGTATTTCTTAATTGGTATGAAAAGCCTAGTAGCTTTCATGATTACTTCCTTGAATGCTTCCCATTTAATACTTGCTGCTGGTAACATCATCAGTTGGTCCCACTGTATAAAATTTAAAAACTGTCTGAGACCACTGTAGTCACCTTTACGGAAGCAAAAACCCTTCCCTTTACCCCTGATGGTAGTAATATCTTTAAGTAAATCCCACATCAGTACACTGTGATCACTGCAACCCAGTGATTCCTTCATCTACAAATTCTGAGTTACCGTATTTGTTCCCTGATGACTCCCACCAGTCCCTGAAAACTCCAGCACCCCGCCCTCCAATTTAATAAAGGCAGTGCAAGAATCACGTGCACCTCTGCCTGCAGCTACTGTAAATCTTTTAGGCTGTGAATCCCCCCCCCCAAAGCTAGCAGTTTTCCAACCCACCTAACACTGCCTTGATAGCATCAGCAAAAATTCTTGCACCCCTTCTATTTAAGTGTATCCCATCCCTGTAGAAGCAGTCTCTCCTATTAACAAGCGCACACCACGCTGAGAAAAATTCTACCCCATGAGCCTTGCACAATCTCTCCAGGGCCGAATTGATTGACAAGACTCTCATCATGTCCTCCCTCCTATCATGTTTGGGCAGAATTGCATACACTTTCAAATTTAACCCTAACTCACAACTTTTTTTTTTTTCAACATTAACCTATACTTGTTAAGTAAATCTGCATATCTCCTGCTCTTAATGTCATTAGTGCCAACGTGTACAACAAAATAACACTCTTTGTGCCCTTAAAAGATGATATCTGCTCTACAACATCAGTTAAAGTTACTTTTACCCCTGGCAGACATACACTGGTCCTATCCTTTTTACACAAAATATTACTCGTCTCCCTGACAATGGAGTAATCGCTCTGGCATTGAGTTGGGCAGCTGAGAGCGTGATGAGTCCCCCACTTTAATACCTTCGAGGGCATCTACCCGACTCTTCAAATTCTCATAGGCGCCTAATTTTTTGACACTCTCTGCACCTAGCACACACAAAGACATTCTCCTTGGCTAGATCATATCCTGTTTCAGAATTATCCGCAAACATTTCACAATCCACACACTTTTTTTAAGGCTGTGATGCATTGGAGAACCGCTCCCATTCCATTCTACCCAGATTCACAGCATCTCTGCTACTTTGTGCTCATTGCTTTGCTGCTCTAGTCTTGGACATGATATCTGATTGAATACAATAATAATAAGATTAATCAATTATCAATACTGCACTATCTAATAGATTTCTAAATGCCATGATATGTACTATTGTGTTATCTACCTATTAAAAAATTAATAAATTTGATTAAAAAATTAAAATTTGAATTCAAATTTTAATTATAATTCACATTTCAATTTTAATTATTAATTCACAATTAAAAAATTTTAATTCCCTATCACTCACTATACTATAACAATGGCAGAAAGATTTGAATGAAATAACTTCTTTACATATATTTTGTGGTAACCTATCTCTATTTAAATTAAAAATAACAAATGTAACTAGCTCTATAAAGCTACTTATAAAATACGATATACAGTCAGTTCTGCTATAACACACATTTTTGCAACCCGAATTTTTTCCAACATGACTGATATATTAGGGAACAATGCGACTATAACGCGATTTTGTGTTGGCTCGTGCACGATTTTGTCTGCAAGTAGTAGTAGTGGCATGTGATGCAAGAAAGCAAGTGTATGAGCTTATGCAGCATCAGCCAAAAAAAAAAAAAAAAAAAATCACACCATTCCCTCCAAATGCCTGTCCAGTTCCTCCTTAAATTTATTTAGCCTATCAACTTCCACAACGACAGATGGAAGTTTGTTCCAGCAATTAACCACCCGCTGGCTAAAGGCAAATTTCTGCACATCTATACTACATCTGTCTTTTCTTAATTTGAATTTATGTCCCCTTAGGTTCGTAATCCGAACAAGTGGAAGGATCCCATCAGAATTCAGCATGCTCAACCCATTCAAGGCCTTATACACCTCAATCAGATCACTGCACAGATGCCTTGTCTTTAGCCACTGCAATTTGCAAAACTTAAGCCTCTCTTGGTAAGAGGATCCCTTCATTCCCCTCACCACTCTTGTTGCTCTTCTCTGCACGCTCAAGCAAATCTACATCCTTCCTAAAATGAGGCCTCCAGACCTGTACACAGTACTCAAGGCGTGGCCTGACCATTGCCTTATACACAGGGGACAATCACCTCCTTTTCCCTGCTAGCAAAATTCCTATATATCATTGACAAAACCCCATGACCTACCCATATGAGTAACACCACATGAACGCAAAAACCTGGCACTAAGCTGAATGTAGTGACATGCACAGCAATACATACAAGTTTATGAAGCTTATTTTTAATATGTCAAACGTGTGAGAGCTGTATTTCTCATTTACTATAGTGGTCAGAGATACGCTGTTCACATTTGCTGTATTCACGAGATAACAGGTGATAATGTAGGCCAACTCATGTTTTAAGGAGCTCACATTTTTCAGTTCGAACAGAAATTTCGTGAGGTGTGATAGAGTGAGCGGAGGAGTACATTTCTGGAGGTTACTACCATAAAACAATAAAAACAATTTGCAGTTCCCGGTTTATTGGGCTTTTCTGTTAGTGCAATCTAATTATAAATGGGTAGTAACCTGGATCTTATTGCATTTGCTATAATACCGATAGATGGAATTCTGTAGGTTTTTACGTTATTATGGTGAAATGTGTTTTCTGTTCCATGAAATCTTAAATCATATAAAAAACAAATAAATTTCCAGAATCTTCTTTTCATTCCTATTTTTCAAACTTCTTATTTTCAATGCATGAAATTGTTACTGTGTATCACACTTGTGAAATTTGTGCATGTTCTGTTCGTCATTACTGATTGCTTATCTTTTTTTCTGTTTTAAATTTTACAATCCAAAAAGAAAAAAAAAAAGCCAGTGAACAGAAATATCAATTAGTATGTATATATTATAGTGCTATATTTACTGTAATATTTATTTATTTATTAGAAATTTAAGATGTTTAAACCTGCAAATTTTATTGGGTTTCTAACCTTTTTTACAGCATGTTACTTACCAGGCTGAACATTTTTTAAGTGCTCTGCCCCTATCCCTGTTTTTCCCATAAGCCTTGTTGTTTTTAAATTAGTATATAAATTAGTAATTGAACTGTATGGCTTGTATCTTCACTCTCATCAATTGCTATTGAAAAATGTGTGAATTCACAAACTTTTTCTAAGAGTTTATTTTGAACATCGGCTCCTAAATCTTCAATTCTTCTCATTACAGTTGAAGAAGATAAACTTAGACACAAAATTCTTTACTTTCTCAGTACATACTTCTGCAATTGCCAAACAAATTTGTTTTACAAATTCTCCATCAATAAAGGCCCTTCCTTCTTCGGCAATGATTTGGGATTCTCGAATACTAGCTCTAACTGCAGATAAATTTTGATGAGTAACAGTTCTAATCTTCTGTTGTTGACTCTGAAAATTTTGGGTCAGTTCTTGGAGTTTTTTCTGCCGCAAAGCTCCTTAAAATTTATTGTAATTTGAGGCATGTTTTGTGGTGTAGTGACGTTTCATATTATATTCCTTGAACACTGAAAAAGCTTCATTGCAAATAAAACATGTGCAAGTATCACTGAGCAGTGCTAAAAGTAATTAATTGGCCACCACTCATTAAGAATGCAACACTCAGAATTAACTTTTCTTTTTTTTTTTCAACATCAACTTCAACATGATTTTTATTAGGCTGTTTACCTAATAAACTACATTATTTAATTAGGCAAAAATTTATTAGGCAAACAGCCTAATAAACTATATTATTAATTTCACGTGATATAAGAGTGATGTGAATATAATAATAACCTTTATGTTAAAATATTTCATAAAATTTTAAGTGCTTACTTCAGTATTCACAAGTATTTTTTTTTTATTCCAGTGATCCCTTAAAAATCATGTCGAAGTTGATGTTGAAAAAAAAGAAAAGTTATTTTATGAAATATTTTAACATAAAGGTTATTATTATATTCACATCACTCTTATATCACGTGAAATTAATAATATAGTTTATTTGGCTGTTTGCCTAATACATTTTTTGCCTAATTAAATAATGTAGTTTATTAGGCTATTTGCCTAATAAACTACATTATTATAATATAAAGCTTAGTTTTATATTATAATATAAAACTATATTATTAATTATAATATAGTTTAATAAGGTGATGTTTCGGGTATCTTACCGATGCCCATCATCAGATTATGCTGTGGGGAGAACATAAAGGGCTAAAAATTTTAATATTTTAGGATATTACATTTACAATTACCAATAATACAATTTCATGGATGGGATACACTTAAATAGAAAGGGTGCAAGAATATTTGCTGATGCTATCGAGGCAGTGTTAGGTGGGTCGAAAAACTGCTAGCTTGGGGGGAGACAAAGACGAATAGATTAACAGTAGCCACTGGCAGAGGTGAAAGAGATTCTTGCACTGCTTCTATTGGAATGAGCAGAAGCCTGAAAAACAAGATGCAGGATATTTCAGAGACTGCCGGGAGTCATTGCGGTACAAGTAAACACATGGGTTGTGTTAGGGTAGCTAAGAATAGAAATAGGTGCATGTATACTTGCGTGTACACCAATGCTAGGAGTTTAGTAAATAAATTTGATGAATTTGAGGTATTGCTCAAAACATCAAAGGCAGATATTGTTGGGATATCAGAGACGTGGTTGTTGTTGTTTTGGTTTTTAGGAGCATTAGCAACTAAGGCCATATTGCTCCAGGATATGCGGTGGTCATTCCTTAACCTTTCCGCATCCTCCGTATTTGGACAGAGACGTGGTGTCACACAGATATAAGGAATGCGGAACTGGAATTTGGTGAGTACAATGTCTACAGAAAGGATAGAGAGGACAGGAAGGGAGGAGGGGTTATGCTATTAGTTAAGAAATACATAAAATCCAAGGAAGTGAAGCCAGTGGACATCGCTAGACAGTGCAGTGTCGAGTCAGTTTGGTGTGACATAAGCATTGGGAGATCAAAATTGAGAGTAGGAGTTTGCTATAGGCTTAATGACTCTGATGAGTATAATAAGAAACTGTACAGGGAAATAGGGTGGGCCAGTAAATCAGAGAGTCTTATAATGGGAGATTTTAATTTCCCAGATATTGACTGGAATTTGTGGGTTGGTCACTCACACACTAGCAAGGCTTTTGTGGATTTATTGGATGATTGTTTTCTACATCAGCATGTTCGGGAGGCAACTAGAGGGACGAATACTCTTGATTTGATTATCAGCAGTGATTCTTCATGCATTAAGAATCTGCAGATAAATGAACCACTAGGTGGCAGTGATCACAGTGTGCTGAAGTGGGATTTCCTCAAAGAGGTAACTACCATTAGGGGTAAAGGGAAGGGTTATTGCTTTCGTAAAGGAGACTACGATGGACTGAGACAGTATTTAAATTCTATACAGTGGGACCAACTGATGATGTTACCAACAGCAAATGCAAAGTGGGAAGCATTCAAAGAACTTATCTTGGAAGCTACTAGGCTTTACATACCAAATAAGAAATATTGTTTAGGCCTAAATGGATGTCAGATGACCTGATGAGGCATATGGCAGAGAAGAAACATGCATGGGATACATACAAATTAACACGTGACACAGAAGCCTATGATAGATACAAGTTGATCTGTAACCAAGTTACAAAGGAGGTTAGGCAGGCGAAGGCAGATTACGAGAAATCTTTGGCAAGGGATGCAAAGAAAAACAGCAAAGAGTTCTTTACTTATGTAAACTCTAGAAGGAAGGGGATGAATCAGATTGGTCCACTTGATATCGATGGGTCAACTGTTGATGATCCTGCTCAGGTAGCTAACAAACTAAATGAATATTTTGCATCGACATTCACACATGAGGAGTTATTTAGCGAGGGGGAAGCCAGAGGTGTATTCAACTCTAGCAGTAAGCTAGAGAATCTTGTAATAACTGAGAGTAAAGTGGAGGAGAAATTGTTGAAGATAAACACAAGAAAGGCACCCAGGGTGGATGGGATCTATCCAGTTATATTAAAGGAGGCAGCAAAGGAAGTAAGCAAACCCTTAGCCATAATTATGAGAGCTTCCTTGGACTCAGGGGAGGTACCCACAGACTGGAGATGTGCAAATGTGACCCCAATTCACAAAGGAGGATCAAAGGCTGACACAAGTAATTATAGACCTGTGAGTTTAACTTCTGTTAAACTCACAGAACTTTTTTTCTGTTGCAGGAAAATTAATGGAGGCACTAGTTAAAGAAGCACTGCAGGATCATTTAGACAAGACTTCAGTTATAGCTCGGACACAGCATGGTTTTGTTAAGGGAAAGTCTTGCCTGACCAATTTGATTGGATACTATGATGCAGTCACAAAGGAACTGGATGCAGGGAATAACTTTGATATTTTATACTTGGATCTTAGAAAGGCTTTTGATACTGTTGCACATGGAAGAGTGCTGCACAAATTGGAGCAGTGTGACATTGGAGGCAAATTGCTGCTGTGGATAAAGGGGTGGCTGAGGGGGAGAAGACAGAGAGTGGTAATCAATGGACACTGCTCGTCGTGGACTAATGTTATTAGTGGAGTCCCTCAGGGCTCAGTGTTGGGTCCATTATTGTTTTCTGTATTCATAAATGATATTGATGATGGTATATCAAGCTTAATGTCGAAGTTTGCAGACGATACAAAGGTAGGCAGGGTTGTCAAGGACACTACTGACACTATGCTGCTGCAACAGGATCTGGAAAGGTTGAGCAGATGGGCTGAGAGGTGGCAAATGAAGTTTAACATTGACAAATGTAAAGTACTACACATGGGAAACAGCAACCCCAGAGCAACGTATCAACTCTGTGGTACTACACTGACAGTGGTAGAGAATGAAAGGGACCTGCGGGTGGTTGTGCAGGCAGATATGAAGTTCTCTGAGCAGTGCAGACGGGCTGCAAGAGTAGCTCATGGTGTATTGTCAATGATATATAGGAATTTTTCTAGCAGGGATAAGGAGGTGATTATTCCCTTGTATAAGGCAATGGTCAGGCCACACCTAGAGTACTGTATACAGGTCTGGAGGCCTCATTTCAAGAAGGATGTAGAGCTGCTGTAACGAGTACAGAGAAGGGCAACAAGATTAGTGAATGGAACAAAGGGGTGCTCTTACGAAGAAAGGCTTAAGTTTTGCAAATTACAGTGTCTGGAGACTAGGCACCAGCGAGGTGATCTGATAGAGGTGTATAAAGCCTTGAATGGTTTGAGCATGCTCAATGCGGATGTGATTCTTCCTCTCACTCAGAATAATCACCTGAGAGGGCATAAATTCAAATTGAGGAAAGACAGATGTAGGATAGACGATCGGAAATTTGCCTTTAGCTAGCGGGTGGTTGGTTGGTGGAACAGACTTCCATACCTTGTCGTGGAAGTTGATAGCCTAAATAAGTTTAAGGCTCAGCTGGACAGGTATTTTGAACGAACAGAGGGGTGAAGTGGAAGTGGTGTTTTTTTTTTTTTTTTTTTTTTGGCTGATGCTGCATAAGCTTACTTTCTTGCATCAAATGCCTCTACTAATGCTAATCAGATTATGATGTGGGGAGAACATAAAGGGCTAAAAATTTGAATATTTTAGGATATTACATTTACAATTACCAATAATACAATTTCAATTACCAATATTACAATTGGAAGATTACGATTCTAAAGTATTAAGCTTTGAATTGCTGTTACAATAGAAAACAGTTAATGTAAGGTAATACAAAGAGATTAAATTCATACCTGCTGACAGCCTCCTCTTGCCAATGCTACCAGAAACTTTATGTGCATACACGATGCCAGCAGTTAATTTATAGCAGAGGGATTAACTCTATTAACCAATAGGATAGTGTCATGTTTTTATCCTGGATCTGGGATTCTTGTATAGTAGAAGCCAGGGATGACTTTTGCTCCCATACTCTGGACATCAGGGTTCACGTGCAGGTTGGTTCAGGATCTTACCGAAACTAATCATCAGACCATGCTGCTGTTGCCAGGTTTTACCCTGGATCCGGGATTCTTGTGCAGTGGAAGCCTATGGTGACCATTGCACCCGCAATCTGACATCAGGGTTGGTGTGCAGGCTGGCAAGGGATTATGAAATCCCTAATTACTGTCTCTAATGCCTGTTGCTATTTAATGACAGTGTCAAGATTAACAGACAATGTTTCAAAGAATAGCTTTGAGTGGAAATAACAGAATTAATATCTAACAAGACTAAGCTGATTACACAGAGGCATCAACACTAATCAACTGACAAATGTTAAAATAATCTGTAAAATGTGTTTTTCATAAATTTTATTGTGATCTAATATGAACATTAATTTTTACGATCTAATTTAAATATCTGCAAGCCAGATAAAATTCTTTTGTGGGACAGATCTAGCCCACAAGCCGTAGTTTGGGTACCCATGGCCAACACCATCTTTAAAATGAAACTTGTGCCATAACTTCTTAATTGTATGTTTATCCTCAATATCTGTCTCCTTTATCAGCTTGGAAAACTGCACATAATGTTCACCATTAAAGCAGTTATCACTCCTTAATTAAGAGTCTGGATTAATTAGGTTTACTGAGGAGCACAAATAGCACCCTGATGTTTTTCAAAATATCAGCAAGAAGTTGAATTATCAGGTGCATTATCCAGAAGAGGTAAAATTTTAAAAAAGGCATATTTTCAAACAAGCAATAGTCTTTGAGCACAGCAGTTGGGTAATTATAGTAGTAGTCTGCAAATGCTTGCAGTTATCAATCATTTGAGGTTAGATAACCAACACGAAAATGATTTTTTGGAATACCCAATTACAGCTCTAAGCGTGTTGTGCAGAATGGTAAGCCACAGCATGCACTGCACACATGCACACTGGTGTGCACTTAAATGGTCCGGTTATCAGTTCAGAGTTTGCTTAGCAGAAATGTAGCATTCCTTGATGTTATCCTGTTTAAGGCTTTAAATGAATTGAGTGAACAATGCTATCAGCATTCTTACTCTTTCTCATACAACATACATAAAGGGATATAAATTTAAATTGAAAAACGCATGGTCACAGGATTGATGTATGAAAATGTGTTTTTAGCCAGAGGGTAATTGATTGTTGGAACAAACTTCCACATGGATAGTTTGAATAAATTTAATCCTATTTATAGTATAGGATGCGCTAAATTTTGGTAGCACAATGTAGTTGTGCACTCCGCGATTCGTACATGAGTAGTGCTGGCGTCGGCCAATAGTCAAACGTTTACCGTAGTATCTTTCTCCCTGCCTGCTAGCTTTTCACGGAATTTCACAGGGTTTTTTTTTCAGACAAATTATCAGATGGCATGGATATATGATATGGTTAGTTTTTTTTTTTTTTTTGCTGATACCATATAAGTTTTTTCCCTTGCATTATTATTAACACTAATATCAGGGAGTCATTCAATGGTCTTGTGTTGGCAGCAGCCTCTCCAATTATCCTTATATAATATAAGTTTGTGGGCCTTTTAAAGCAGTCAAACCAACCATTACTCCTTAATGAAGAAGTTGGGTAACCAACAGAATTGTAGAAAATACACAGAAAAATACATAACACTATATTAAAATGCTGTGAAAATGGCTGAATTTTCACTTTACGTTTGCCTTAGAAGGCTATCGCTTTGCTGAGTTGCCCCATACTTTTCCCACTACTGTAATCATGCAGTACAAAACTCAATACAGTGACTAACGAGCCCCCCCCACTCGAGCACACGTCTCTTTGGTGCCGCTCCAGGTAAGGATAGGAATTGTAATCTTATCCCACCTCTATTAATCTGGTCACTGTACAGCAAGATATCGTTACTTGATCAGATGTTGATGAAGTTCATGGAAGGGATATGCATAAAACAAAGAGAAATTAGATAATCTTCACTGGAGAAGAAGTAATGACAATTAAAAATAGACTTTAGGCTGTATTTGTCTTTGATTAAACTCATTCCTAGATGCTCCCCTTCTTGACTTTATGTAAGAGTTCATATTACCCCTATTTTGATAATATGTTCTACCTGCAATTCTATCCCTGTTTTCAACAAAATTGTATATAGGATGCGCTAAATTTTGATAGCACAGTGTAGTTGTGCACTCTGCGATTCGTACATGAGTACATGAGTGGTGCTGGCGTCGGCCGATAGTCAAACATTTACCATAGCATCTTTCTCCCTGCCTGCTAGCTTTTCACAGGATTTCCAAAGGTGTGTTGCCTGAAATGACGTCCGTTATTATCACATGAAGCGCTGAAGTGCCGGGCTGTGCAGTCAACGACCTTCACTCCCAAGGCTGCATTGCCTAGCAACAGGCTTACTGCTCTATCCGACTGTGAGTGAGGCATTATGCACAAATCTTCGAGAATGCGGAAGTTGGATAGCTGACGCATTGTATTTTCTGTCTGATATTGAAACTGATGATTAAGAACACAATTTGTATTTCTAGATTATTTAGGATCATGTTGTTTACTGTTAACATATCTAACAATTGTTGTAAATCTTGTATTTGGTCTTGCATAGGCTTTTGGATATGTTTTAAACTGCTTTTCCTGTTGATCCAAACTTCATCCCTTGTTGCCTGACTACTGCCAACAATTAAGTGACATATTTTTTGATTGTGCTAACTGATCGTTATTTTCTTCCCTCTGGGCAATTTCGATCCCCTCCAAAAAAGTTAAAGGGTTTTGCAAAAGCACCATTCTTCTCATCTTGCTTGAAACTCCCCTAAGAAATTGTGCCAGCATCGCTTGATCAAGGATGGCTGATGCCTCGAGTGATTCCACCTGATTTTTAAATGGGGCTCGAGCCAAATTCTTTACACGCGCACTGTAACTAATTACAGATTCCATCAGTCCTTGGATCACAGTTGCAAATTGGTGGAGGCAAGTAACAATCAGTTCCCTCTTCTCAAATTGAGCCAAAAAGGCATTCTTAAAGTCCCTGTAATTCCTTTCTCCTCGCAGCTCCAGGCAGTTTGCCAGGCAGCTCCGCAAATTTTCGCTTTAACCACTGCAATATATTCTTTATCTTCCCAAAACGAGAGTTCATGAACACTTTCCAAAATTAGCATTAGTAGAGACATATGATGCAAGAAAGCAAGCTTATGCAGCATCAGCCAAAAAAAAAAAAAAAAAACTTCCATTTCACCCCTCTGTTCATTCGAAATACCTGTCCAGCTGAGCCTTAAATTTATTTAGGCTATCAACTTCCACAACAAGGGATGGAAGTCTGTTCCACCAACCAACTACCCACTGGCTAAAGGCAAATTTCCGCACATCTATCCTACATCTGTCTTTCCTCAAAAAACAACTGCAAGTTTGGGCCCTCATCGTTTGCCAAAAAAATTGGTATGAGCCCAAGGTAACCCGTGATATTGGCCAAATGAGGCCTGCCAGGTTCAGATTGGGGTTCTGATTGAGTTCCCAACAAATTGGTGGAAAGAGGGGGGACTAACAAATCTACTTCTGTTTGTGGGCTCTGTCCTTCCATTTTTTTAGGTTTATTAATGTCTGGGTGAGGTTAGGGCCCCAAATGGTGTGACTTACCTTTGTGTAGAGCTGAAAGAGAACTATAATTTCAATTGTGTTGCAACTCGTTTTTTTTTGCAATTGAAATTTAAGGAAAAGGGGTAATTTTCTATTGTTTTTATTTATTATTTTTTTTTAAACAGATCTATGCAGGCAGATTCCCTACTAGTTGCCAAATATGGGGTGTTCCTGGAGATGTTAGTATTGTATTGATGTAAAAGATAAATGCCTCTTTACCTAATTCTCCATAAACATGAAAACCAACACTGTTAACCTATACTTATTTCTCATAGCTCCCTCGATCTCGTCTTCTGTTCTCTGGTTTCTTCTTCTTTAGCTCGTTCTTCAACCCAACATCACAGTGACAGTGTGATGTTGGGTTGAAATAGTTGAAAAAATTACCTTTTCCACCCAGCAAGTAGTCTTCAATAAATTCAAAACTACTTTGATAACACAACTTCTGTTGATTTATCCAGATTTCACAAAGCCGTTCTTTGTAAGTACAACCGCAAGTAGTTATGCCATTGCAGGTGTTCTCGAACAGGAAGTAGGTGATAATTTAAGACATCCTGTCGCTTATGCTTCAAGACTTTTAAAGAAATCAGAGAGAATGTATAGTACCACCGAGGAGGCTCTTGCGATAGTTTTCGCAGTTTTACAATTTAGACCATTCTTAGTTTCTTCGAATTTTACACTAATAATGGATAACCAGCTGTTGAGTTACTTGCTCCATTTGAAAAATCCGTTGCCACGTTTAGCGAGTTGGAGCATGTTACTACAATAGTTTGACTTTAAGGTGCTATATAGACCTGGAAGGATCCATTCAAATGCAGATTTTCTTTCCAGACCGGTGTTAGATGAAGATGAAAAACAGAATAAGCCAAAGGAATTAAAAACTACCGAATTAGTTGCTCCTGTATCAACTGTTGTAACTTTGGAAACATTAGTTATGCCACAACAGCAAACCAAAATTTTGATCAGATCCTACAAAGAGAAGAGAAGACCCTAACTTGAATTGAACAGCTGGAGGGAGAACCCCAGGCATTAACTAAAATCCCAGATTCATTTTTTTTTTTTTTTTTAGCAAAGATGGAATATTATATCATTTTACTTTATCTGACCCTGGAGCAGAATGTGAAGAGACATTTGAACAATTGGTAGTACCGTACGGCCTGAAGGAAGAGATTTTGAAGGCATGCCACAATAATGTTCTTAGTGGAGGACATATGGCACTCCAGAAAACATTGCAAAAACTTCTTCTGGACAGGCATGCATAGCGATGTCAAGAACTACATTGAGTCTTGCCCATCATATATGGAGCATAAAGGATACAATTCTAAGGCTAAAGCGGCTCTGATGAGGGTCCCTGTCGAAAATTCTCCCTGGGTAAGAGTGTCCCTGAACACTCTTACCCAGGGAGAATTTTCACCCTCGGTGCAACACAAAAGTGGAACGTTTGAATCATATGTTAGCAATAATTCTGTCACATGTAGTCAACGATGCTCAATCAGATTGGAATGTCACGGTCCCCCCCGGCATTCACTGCATACCATACTGCGACCCACAGTTCCACGCAGGAATCCCCCAATTTTTTGATGTATGGAAGAGATTTGGTATTGCCTTCCCACCTATGGCATACCCAAGCGAGACCTACTTTGGAAAATTATTCGGAACAGATATGTGCGCGTCTTCATAGGACTTACGAGGTCATCTCTCAACATTTGGAAGCAGTGCAAACACAAGAACAACATTGGGCATCAATAGCAGTGGACAAGGATATCCGTGTAGGAAGTCTCGTCTATCTTTTTACTCTTAAGGTAAAAGTTGATGCTACAAAAAAATTGGCCCGTTTGAGCACAGGTCCTTATCGAGTGATCAGTCAGACCTCAGCCGTTAACTTCAGGATACAGCACATGTATCACCCCAAAAGACAACCAGCTGGTGCACGTAGATCGATTGATGAAGTTAGTTGACCGAAAAAATTTTCCGAACTATGCACAGAGAATGATATTGAAGAAATTGAAGATCTGGATGATATTGATCTTCCAGATCAAACTGGAACTGAGGCCTATTGGGATCTTCCAGATCCCAATAGGCCTCAGACCAATATTAACTGAACCAACCAGAAAGACAAGCATTACAGTGTCCATTCCTGTGTCTTCTCTCCCAACTAAAAATCAGAAAAGCAATCAGAGATAGAACCATCTGCAAATTCAAAAGGAACCGCCCAAATGCCTACTCGATTCCATAGCTATAATTTGCATAGTCACGATCGTATGGCATGTACCCCACAGGAGGATACTGTAACACCTAGTCACAGAATGAAGCATTAGTGTCTGAGACAGCTTCAGTTGTAGTAGAGGAAGTGGAACATGGTATTCCCACCGGTGAGACAGAAAAGGAGAGAGATAAACCTCCAGATCAAAATAATAGAGTACAAGGGAATGCAGATAGCATAGCACAGCCGAGTGGAGTGGAGAGAACATTACATTGGATGCTAGGCCCACTTGCCTTGAGGTTAGATCAACAAGACAATCAGAACACTCAAGCCAAGGGATTTGATTTAGCAGGCCTGCTTCGAGATGCTTTGGAGGTGACATGACATGAGAGTCGTCATTAGCATTAGCATTAGTAGAGGCATATGATGCAAGAAAGCAAGCTTATTCAGCATCAGCCAAAAAAAAAAAAAAAAAAACACACCACTCCCATTTCACCCCTCCGTTCGCTCGAAATACCTGTCCAGTTGAGCCTTAAATTTGTTTAGGCTATCAACTTCAACAACAAGTGATGGAAGTCGGTTCCACTAACCAACCACCCGCTGGCCAGAGGCAAATTTCCGCACATCTATCCGACATCCGTCCTTCCTCAATTTGAATTTATGCCCTCTGAGCTGATTATTCTGAGCAAGATGAAGAATCCCATTGGCATTGAGCATGCTCAAACCATTCAAAGCCTTATACACCTCTATCAGATCACCTCGCCGGTGCCTAGTCTCCAGACTCTGTAATTTGCAAAACTTAAGCCTTTCTTCGTAAGAGCAACCCTTTGTTCCATTCACTAATCTTGTTGCCCTTCTCTGTACCCGTTCCAGCAGCTCTACATCCTTCTTGAAATGAGGCCTCCAGACCTGTATACAGTACTCAAGATGTGGCTTAACCATTGCCTTATACAAGGGAATAATCACCTCCTTATCCCTGCTAGAAAAATTCCTGTATATCATTGACAAGACACCATGAGCTACTCTTGCAGCTCGTCTGCACTGCTCAGAGAACTTCATATCTGCCTGAACAATTACCCCCAGGTCCTTTTCATTCTCCACCACTGTCAGTGTAGTACCGCAGAGTTGATACGTTGCTCTGGGGTTACTGTTTCCCATATGTAGTACTTTACATTTGTCAATGTTAAACTTCATTTGCCACCTCTCAGCCCATCTGTTCAACCTTTCCAGATCCTGTTGCAGCAGCATAGCGTCAGTGGTGTCCTTACCAACCCTGCCAACCTTTGTATCATCTGCAAACTTGGACATTAAACTTGATATCCCATCATCAATATCATTCATAAACACCGAAAACAACAACGGACCCAACACTGAACCCTGAGGAACTCCACTAATAACATTAGTCCACGTTGAGCAGTGTCCATTGATTACCACTCTCTGTCTACTGCCACTCAACCATCCCCTTATCCATAGCAGCAATTTGCCTCCAATGCCACACTGCTCCAATTTGTGCAGCAGTCTTCCATGTGCAACAGTATCAAAAGCCTTTCTAAGATCCAAATATATAATATCAAAGTTATTCCCTGCATCCAGTTCTTTTGTGACTACATCATAGTATCTAATCAAATTGGTCAGGCAAGACCTGCCCTTAACAAAACCATGCTGCGTCTGAGCTATAACTGAATTCTTGTCTAGATGATCCTGCAGTGCTTCTTTAATCAGTGCCTCCATTAATTTACCTGGAACAGAAGTTAAACTAACAGGTCTATAATTACTTGTGTCAGCCTTTGATCCTCCTTTGTGAATTGGGGTTACATTTGCACATCTCCAGTCTATGGGTACCTCCCCTGAGTCCAAAGAAGCTCTCATAATTATGGCTAGGGGTTTGCTTACTTCCTTTGCTGCCTCCTTTAATATAACTGGATAGATCCCATCCACCCCAGCTGCCTTTTTTATGTTTATCCTCAATAATCTCTCCTCCACTTTCCTCTCAGTTATTACAAAATCATCCAGCTCACTGCCAATGTTTACTTTACCTACATCATTCTCCTTCCTGAATAACTCCTCATGCGTGAATGTAGATGCAAAATACTCATTTAGATTGTTAGCCACCTGAGCAGGATCCTCAACTGTTGAACCATCAATATCCAGTGGACCAATCTGATTCATCCCTTTCCTTCTTGAGTTTAAATAGGTAAAGAACTCTTTTCTGTTTTTCTTTGCATCCTTTGCCAAGGATTTTTCGTAGTCTGCCTTTGCCTGCCTAATCTCCTTTGTGACTTGGTTACAGACCAACTTATATCTATCATAGGCTTCCATGTCACCCATTAATTTGTATGTATCCCATGCATTTTTCTTCTCTGCCACATGTCTCATTAGTTCATCTGACAACCATTTAGGCCTAAACCTTGAACAATATTTCTTAGTTGGTATGTAAAGCCTGGTAGCCTCCAAGATTAGTTCCTTGAATGCTTCCCATTTTTAGTTTGCTGTTGGTAACATCATCAGTTGGTCCCACTGTACAGAATTTAAATACTGTCTCAGACCATCATAGTCTCCTTTACGAAAACAAAAACCCTTCCCTTTACCTCTGATGGTAGTTACCTCCTTGAGTAAATCCCACTTTAACACACTGTGATCACTGCCACCTAGTGGTTCATTTATCTGCAGGTTCTTAATGCATGAAGAATCACTACTGATAATCAGATCAAGAGTATTGCTCCCTCTTGTTGCCTCACGAACATGCTGATGTAGAAAACAATCATCCAATAAATCCACAAAAGCCTTGCTAGTGTGCGAGTGACCAACCCACAAATTCCAGTCAATATCTGGGAAATTAAAATCCCCCATTATAAGACTCTCTGATTTACTGGCCCACTCTATTTCCCTGTACAATATCTTATTATACTCATCAGAGTCATTAGGCCTATAGCACACTCCTACTCTCAATTTTGATTTCCCTATGCTTATGTCACACCAAACTGACTCGACACTGCCCTGTCCATCAATGTCGACTGGCTTCACTTCCTTGGACTTTATGTGTTTCTTAACTAATAGCATAACCCCTCCTCCCCTGTTTATCCTTTCTATTCACATTGTATTCCCCAAATTCCAGTTCCCCATTCCTTATATCTGTGTGACACCACGTCTCTGATATCCCAACAATATCTGCCTTTGATGTTTTGAGCAATACCTCAAATTCATCAAATTTATTTACCAAACTCCTAGCATTGGTGTACACGCAGGTATACATGCACCTGTTTCTATTCTTGGCTACCCTAACACAACCTATGTGTTTACTTGTACCGCAATGACTCCCAGCAGTCTCTGAAATATCCTGCATCTTGTTTTTCAGGCTTCTGCTCATTTCAATAGAAGCAGTGCAAGAATCACTTCCACTTCTGCCAGTGGCTACTGTTAATCTATTAGTCCTTGTATCCCCCCCAAGCTAGCAGTTTTCCGACCCACCTAACTCTGCCTCGACAGCATCAGCAAAAATTCTTGCACCCTTTCTATTTAAGTGTATCCCATCCCTGTAGAAGCAATCTCTCCTGTTAACAAGTACAGTCCAGGCTGAAAAAAATTCTACCCCTTGAGCCTTGCACAATCCCTCCAGGGCCGAATTGATCGACAAGGCTCTCATCATATACTCCCTCCTATCGTGTCTGGGCAGAATTGCAGACACTTTCAAATTCAACCCTAATTCACGGCTTTTTTTCAACAGTGACCTGTACTTGCTAAGTAATTCCGCCGGTCTCCTACTCTTAATATCATTAGTGCCAACGTGTACAACTATATCACCTTTTGTGCCCTTAAAAGATGATATCCGCTCTACAACGTCATCAACCTTTGCCCCTGGCAGACATACCCTGGTCCTATTCCACCTATCCTTTTTACAAAGCATGTTCCCCGCTTCCCTGACAATAGAGTCACCAACAACTACTAGTTCCTGTGGGACCAGCGCATTCTGCCTAGAGGGCTGCCTCTGTGTTGCCTGATGACCAAGTGCAAGCTCTGGCGTTGATGTGGGCGGCTGAGAGCTTGATGGGCCCTCAATTTATTTCCTTCGAGGGCATCTACCCTGTCCTTCAAGCTCTCATAAAGGCCCATAACAACCCTGAGTTGTCGCCTGATTTCCTTGCATTCCTTACATCGTGCACACACAAAGACATCCCCCTTGGCAGTATCATGTCCCGTACCCGACTGCTCCGCAAACATCAAGCAAACAGTGCATTTTAAAAGACTGTGATTCAGAGGGCAACTGCTCCCCTCAGTTCTCCTCTGAACCACAGCACTCCCATTAGCTTGAGCCTTTTGCTTTGCTGCTCTGGTCTGAGTCATGATTCCGATTTAATTCAATTAAATTTCAAAACAAAATTAAATCCTTAAGTTATATCCCAAAACAGTTATAACGCTATATTTATTTTTTCGGTATCTAGTGTTTTCTACGAGTTCCCTTTATATAACTTCCGTATCACGTGTACCACTATAGTTATGTATTAATTATTTGTTACGATTAAGTCGTTATATTTATATATATATATATATATATATATATATATATATATATATATATATATATGAGTTAAAAGTACAATTTAATTGACAATAAAGTTTATCAAGATTAATAGATTTACTGATTAATTGACAATATTATATTATGCACTATACTACACTAAGGTTATGCTATCGTGTAAAAATGGCAGGAATTCACGAACGGTACTTCTACGGACTCGTAAGTATTGATTAGCTTCCAAATCTCGCTATCTCAATTTAGAATAAACTAAGGATCCTGACTAGGTCTATAATCTACTTATAGAAGATAATTTAATATAACAATTGGTTAATAAATTGACTAAATTTGGTTAAAAAAAAAGACCTCTCGTTCAATTTGTAACACGTGGATTTGATACCGTTACCAATACTAAGTAATACCTACAAAATCTCTGTCTAAGTTAAACTTTAAACTAAGTATCGTAACTAGGAATATAAAGCTACTCTAGAAATAAGTTAATATGACAATTTAAGCTAATAAATCAGAAAATAAATCAGGAAAAACTTCTCTGTTCCAAGAGCGTCAAAGAGCCCGTCCGCACAGGCTACCCTCGTACCCAGCTATATCGTCATCATCATCATCAGCCATTTTCAATCCACTGAAGGATGAAAGGCCTCTCCAGCAACTTTCCAATTCCTTCTGTTTTGTGCAATGGCCATCCATTTACTACCCACAAACTCATGAATTTCATCTGTCCATCTCCGTTGTTGTCTTCCAAGTTTTCTTCTAGCTCCTCTTGGGTACCATTCTGTTATTTTCTTAGTCCATCTGTCACATCATGTCCTCAAGCTATGTGTCCTGCCCATGAGAGAGTAGGTTGTTTCAAACATTGAAATTCCTGAAAATGAAATCGATATTTGAGGAGAATGTTAGCATTAGCATTAGCATTAGCAAGGGCACATAATGCAAGAAAGCAAGCTTATATAGCATCAGCCAAAAAAAAAAAAAAAAAACCCTTATTTCAGCCATCCTCCTTGCTCCAAACACCTGTCCAGCTCAGCCTTAAATTTATTTAGGCTATCAACTTCCACAACAAAGACTGGAAGTCTGTTCCTCCAACCAACTACCCATTGGGTAAAGGCAAATTTCTGCACATCTATCCTACATCTGTCTTTCCTCAATTTGAATTTATGCCCTCTCAGGTGATTATTCTGAGCAAGAGGAAGAATCCCATCAGCACTGAGCATGCTCAAACCATTCAAGGCTTTATACACTGCAATCAGATCACCTCGCAGTCTCCATACACTGAAATTTGCAAAACTTAAGGCATACAAGCTAATTATAGCGTTTCAAACAGTTTACCTTTGATGACCGAATGATACAATGTCACTTCTATGAAGAAAGAGTTAGATGCCAAAAAAGTGAGTCATGTTTAGAACAAATGATGGCTAGCAAAATTAATAAGCTTCCAAAACCAAAGACAAACATTTCACCAGTTAGAAATTGAACCCTCTGGCAGACTCACATCTAATATGCTACAGTCAGCACCATTAACATTGGAGTAATCATTTACTGGATTTGTCTTTTACCTGGAAACTTATACAGTATGCCCTAAATTTATCGAGGACATTACCCCACCAGTAGGATGTTTTGTATGCAGTACACTAGCTACCCTCACCTTTCAAACATTTTCAACATGCCTTACCAGAACTGTTTCTGTAAACTTCCAAAGTATATTGGTGACCAGTAGGTCAATTAAACTAACACAGGAACCAACAACCTACACTATTCAATTCAAGACAGATATTAATGTCACAATGAGAACCTGTGTCTAGTTGCCAGAACTATTACGGCCTGTAAGGACATAGAGTTTTGCCTAGAAGATCCAGTGTTACAAATTGGCCACCTGAACTTTTCACAAATCTCTCACATATCAAGTTTTACAACTGAACAATCACCTTGGACAGCATGGTTTTATCAATGTATTGGTGAAGGATTCACCTCATGGATCAAAATACCTATTATTCTTCTATCAGTAACCCTATTAAGATTATTTGTTATTTCTTCATGTATGGCATGATTCCGAAAATAAATTTTTATCTTGTTTATATAATTGGAAGAAGAAAAGGAAAGGGATCAAGAAATCTATATTTGAAATAGAAAGAGGGGGGGGGGGGGGGGAAATAATAATAAACATACAAATAAAGTAAATCTTTGGTTTGAAAAAAAGAAAAGGGAAGAATCGAGAGAGTGAAAGGAAATCCCCCCCCCGCCCCGAGGGATCCAAAAATTCCAATGTGACCTTTACTTCTTCTTCGACTCTATGCCTACTTGCAAGCATGTGATTGAATAATGAACAGTAAAAAGCAACACAAAAAAAAAAAAAAAAAATTTTTTTTCTTTTTCCTTATCACCTTTCTTCCAATATTCAGAGATTCTTCGGGACTGCACCCTGCCATCTGATTCTACAGGTATGCTTCTTCGGAACGGATGGTGGGTGTTGAGTAAAATCTCGTGGACCATCCTACTCGCCCCTTTACATTGGTGGAGGGAGGCAGTGGACAGGGAAGGCCTCAAAGAAGAGAGAGGATCAGAGAATAATGACAGGAAACAAGACAGAAGAGGTCCCAGAAATCCCAATGTCGACCTGACCAGGAGCTCTTTACCTCCCCTCATTTACAACCCACAACAGCCGTCAGAGTTCACTCAGAGTGACATTGGTGCATCACCCTCAACAACTTTTCAAACATTGGGAAACTGCTGAAGAATGATGACCAGAAATATTCAACCCTCCCAAGGATTTATGGCTACCGCTACAGGAACAACCAACTACACACACTCACTAAAACGCCTTGCATTTTAGTGAGTGTTATAGACCAGGACCCATATGAAAAGGTTTTCCCTCATAACGCCCAGGACACAACAGATATATATAGCCACATATCCAGGAGAATAATAAATACTAGAAATTCCAGAGATTTCCTCAAAGAAAGAAATGAGATCCATGTCTCCACAAGACACCTTGGAGTTGTAGAGCCTCCCTTCCGACCTTCACTTATCTGCCCATCTATCTTACAAATGACATCAAAACATTTCCAGTTCCTACTGACAATTGGGCCTTTGTGGACATCAAGTTTTGCAGAAATGCTGAGGGAGCACTCTCCCCGAAGGAGATTGCCATCATTGGTTGTGATCGCCAACACAAGAATATGGTCTTAAAAGGAGGATGCAGGTTCTCCTCGCTCCCTGACCTGTTGCAGTCATGCAATCTCTGGCTATGCGATCAGTGCCTAGGCCTTTCATGGGAACAAGGATCTTTAGCAACGCCATACTTCGATTTCTGGTTTAAATCCATAATTAAATCTTACCAAGTGATCTTCACCGAAGGATTAGAGAGAACACGCTTCCTTCAAAATACCCTCAAGTTGAAAACCGTAGTCAACATTAACAACCTATCCTGCCCTAAACAAGAGTCACTACTGAACGGGAACGGTTGGCAGCCCGAACAGTGCAGATACACTGCACTGTTCGGGCTGCCAACTAATACACTCGGTGGCTCGAGCGCAAGGGGTATGTGAAGAAGCCTTACCAACCTAATCAGTTGGAGGAATGGTGGTAGGAGTGAAAACCATTTGTATGTTTCAAAAAAAAAGATAGGCGATGGGGGGGAACTGATATGTGAAGAAGAAGAAGGTTACTTGTCTTCAACTACAGCTTTATGTCAAAGTAGTATTATTGTGTTTATTTTATATAGGTAGTATTATAGGTGACTGTCATATCATATTATTATATGTCAGTTAATAAGCCATTGTGTTAGCTTTATTATTTTGAACAATCATTCTTAGACATTGATATTGGCGCCTTCGTAGCCAGGTGGGCAGGAGCAGCAGTGTGTAGCACATGCTTCTTGATTAGACTGGGGTTCAAGCCTGTGGCCACCAAATACGGAGGATGCGGAAAGGTCAGGGAATGACCACCGCATATTCCCGGAGCGATACGGCTAGTTGCTAATGCTCCTAAAAACCAAATAACAACAATATTGATATTATATGTAATCGAATTTATTTTAATTATGAACACTCTATATGCTGTGTAATGGCTAAGTTACAATGCATTTAGCCAAGGTGAATGCCACGATGATGTAATTGTATAGCTTGTTAAAAAAAAAAATATATATATATATATATATATAAAATGGTTATTCCTTTAAATATTGAATGTCACAAGTACTTAGCATATTTAGCAATCTGTATAAATGATACTTTGTATATGAGTTTAAAAGGGTAGAACAGATACTAATTCTGTGTTTATTTATGTTTCCATATCACATCAACGAACCGAGTGGAGAAAGTGAAAGAGGAGCTACATTTCAGAGTGCCCCTGAAGGAGTGAGTTCCCCGGAAACTTCCAGCTCAGTGGGAGACTGCCTCTTCAGTACACCAGAGTTGGAGTATTGCCGAGATGATCAATTACAGACAAAAGGATGGTGTTACCCTAAACTCACATCGAAGAAAAGGGGAAAGAGAGAAAAAAATCAACTTGTTGCAGTTTCCAGAAACAGGGTGAACACCAAGGAACTTACTCCAAACACTTCCACAACAGCAAAGACAGTGCCACTATACACATCCTTCACAGTAATAAAGAAAGAGACATTGTCTGGACAATTAAACTTTTTTTTTAAATATACACCCTAAGAACTTGAATAAAATGTTTGTGTGAACAGTGCATAATATCTTAAGTTGAAAAGTAAATGTATATAAAAATATTCCTGACTGTGTACATCAGCGTAGGTAAGGTTATTGTTATGTAAGATATTAATCAATTAGAAAATTATTTGATATCATCCTTATGTCAGAGTGGTTCAGCTGTGTATATGAATACACCCTGTGATTTTCCAACCACTTGGAAATGAAACAACTCAAAAAGGAAAAATATGTTTTTGTATGTAAAAATACAAATGTATTTAGAAAAAAACATTTGTATTTAAATGTTTTTTAAATACAAATATGTAAAAATAGTGTAGAGTTTACATTATGTTTTCTTTAAGTTTACTATCAATTGCTAGTTAAAGTTAACTTAATATTGTGAGAGGAGGTATGTTTTGGTTATTTATTCCCACCAAGCTACCCTTTGCAGAATCTTTGGAACCCAGTGTAAACTCTCTGAATTTCAGATATCGCAACTTTTGATCCTGCCCAAAATTCTGGAGACGGCGATGAGGAGTGTGAAAATGGCTGAATTTTCACCTTACGTTTGCCTTAGAAGGCTATTGCTTTGCCGGGTTGCCCCATACTTTTCACATTACTGTATTACATGCAGTAGGAAACTCAATACAGTGACTAACAACATCCCCCCCCCCCACACTCGAGCACGTCTCTTTGGCGCTGCTCCAGGTAAGGATAGGAATTGTAATCCTATCCCACATTTATTAGTCTGGTCACTGTACAGCAAGATATCATTACTTGATCACATGTTGACTAACTTCATGGAATATGTGTAAAATGAAGAGAAATTAGATAATCTTCACCAGAGAAGAAGAAATAATGACAATAAAAATTGACTTTAAGGTGTAATCTGAATCTTATAACTGCGGAGTCGACTGTTGTCGGGCAATTCCTTATGTGAGGAATCAGACTTCCGAGTCTGGTGGTTACTGCTGAGAAGTCTGGAATTTTCACTCTGTGCAGATATGAGACTTATTTTCTCATCGATGAAGTTCCTTTTGGCTGTATTTTTTCCCCAAATACCAGTCCCTGGGAATTAGTTCCCCACTAAAATGAGTGTTCTGGCCAATAGGAGCATAGCAAAATTGTAAAGAGGGGGACCTATATATTCAGGTGAGAGACAAAGGACCGAGGCTTCTTTTCCTGACCGATCACCGGCCCCAAAAGTCTTCCTGGCGTAAACTATCAGAAGAGGTGGTAGAAAAGTGAAGTACAAGCATTGAAACAGGGATTTTACTGGTAAGTCCCACATGTTCTCACCCTAATTTTATAACATAGTAGCTGAAGTATGAATGAAAGTGTCAGATGTCCATAACTTTCTCTTAACTTGATAAAGTCCAATAAGAAGCATACCTCCTCACTAGGAATACTTATTGATGTACTATTACTGATACAACACCTTATGAATTAGACTGCAACACAAATATAAATCCATTAGTATTGATGTAATTTCTTAAGCTTAGACTGTTTGGGTCCGTACAGTGCAGTACATGTATGCACCTATACACTTGAACTGAAAGACGAGTGTTGGACCCCAGAGTATGAGCAATTCCAATTGAGGACTATACGAAGAATGCTAACATATACACAGATATGTACCATTAGCTTTAGACACATATTGCATCATTTTCTCTATTTTAGTATGAGTAAGAAGACATTGTATATCCAGTATCTATTATGTATCTTTGTGGAATTAGTACAGAATAAATTATGTTTTGTTTAAGTATCTTTGCCTCTGACCTATTCTCTTGCTACATGTTAACCTTAGTAAAAAATCTATAGTAAAGAGAGCATAATAAGTTCATTTATTAGCAGCATTCCGGGATCTGACTATAATATATGCATGCTTATAAGAGGGCTTCGGAGTGAGTTAGTTACAATGCATGACCCAAGTCACAAATTCTCCTTATCAAGACGATCAGTAGAATTTCAGGACGTACTAGGTCAAATGTCCAATCATGGAGCCACTAGACAGTCACCTAGGTAATAATTTATGGATCATCATTAATTAACATGTATTAATAGCCAAACCTGCCTGTGCACCTAGGCAACGCCCAAAGCACCTTAGATAACAATGGTAGTTAAAATGGCTTACCCTTGCATAACATGGATGCCCAGAAAACAGACCCATATAACAATGCACTGGATGATAAAAGTCAAGAAGTTAAAGGCGTACATTTTGTAAAATTTTTGCTGCATTCTGAAGTGCACATGCTTTATATGTAAATGTATTTTAAAGTATGCTATATCCCTCATGGCAGTAGCACAAAACTAATAAGAAATAAATGCATATTAAAAAGAGCTAATTTATTGAAAAATGATTTTACTCACATTCGTAAATGTTATACCAGTCTTTGCTGTTTGAATTTGCTTTAGTGTATTGCTGTAATCTGAAACTTTTGGTGATGGTCTTCTGTTTATAGAGCCTGATTGCAGGATATCTTCATCAGCAAGTGGTATCCTGAAATATTAATGTCTCTGAAGTACAACTAACATTTGTTAACTAATATACTCATAAATTAAAACCTGAAATTTTTATTTTCATGAATATTATTTATTTAAATTCTAAAAACTGTACAGAAGTCTTTAAAATTAACATTTTTTATCTAAGTTTTAATTAAAGTTATGAACAGTATATATCATGCTTGTAAATCAGTCAGATGAAATCATTCTTAAAATAGATATTATTTCAATTTACTAATGACAAAATAATGATACAGCATGGACATATACATTATACACTGTGCTGCCACTTTATTAGGTACACCTAACTAGTAGTGTGTTCTTTCTGCATTCTTTATTGAATGCAGATGTGTTAAAACAAACAGCTGAGTAGAACTGAAGAATAACATGTGTTACTCTTCTGTTCTTAGCTATCATTTAAAAATAATTTTTTTTCTCAAATTAACTGAATTTTTGTTCTTTTTCTGTGATTAATAAAAGTAAAAAGCAAATATAGTTATCTCCTTATCAATTAATTACTAATATTATAACTTAAGAACACTATTAAGTGTTCTATAAAAATCTTATAGTTTTATGTTCTCTAAACCTAGCAATTCAATTTAATTACAACTTTATAATATTTATTGCTCTGTTTCCATATACTTTTAAGTCTTTTTTTTCCTCTGTCTCTCTTTACAAGTGACACAATGTTCATGAGTCTTACATAAGACTGTCTTAAGCTAACATGTACAGTCTAATGCTAACAAACTGCAAAAACTACACTTAACCTATGAATTTCCTTTTTCAATACAATTTGTATGGAAAAAAAGAAATATAAACAGATTTCTATTTGTCTGATTTTAATGAAATTTGGAATAGCACAACAAATAATTTTAAAAATCCCAAACATAAAATTTCATGAAAATCCACCCACTGGGGGTCCCTCTGTTATATATGAACAGATGGATGAACTGACATGGCCAAGACAATATATAAGGCACTTGCTTTTATATGTATATGTGTGAATGAACCTAAAAACAAATAATAAAAGAAATTTGCTTTTAGGTTCATTTCTTTTAGTCCAATTTTAATAAAATTTGGGAAGGCTGATAGTCACCACACTGTTTTTATTGATATAAAAGGTTAGTATTGATATAAGAAAAATATAAATGTAGTGTCAATAACAGTATTGCAAAAAAACAATAAAATGCAATTTTTTAGTCATCCATATAATTCTGGAGGAGTATAGTTGATATGAGCTAAAGTTGATGACACTGTAGAACAGTTATCATTTCAAGGGTAGTAAAGGTTGTACCCTCTGGCACAATGATATTAAGAATAGGAGATCTAAGGATATAATTGAAAAAAGTACATACTGTACAAGGCAATGTACTTGTACTTGTTAATTAACAAGTACAAGTACAGAATTAAAATTGAAAGCAATTCTGCCCAGACAGGATAGGAGAGAGTTCACAATGAGAGCCTTTTCAATCAATTCAATCTGGAGAAACTGCGGAATAGAATTTTTTCAACAACATGGTTTGTGCCTTAACAGGAAAGACTGTTTTTACAGGTATGGGATACGATAAGAGCAGAAGCTGCAAGCAGAGGTGAAAGCGATTCTTGCACTGCTTCTGTCGGGACATACTGCAGCCTGAAAAGTGAGGTGTCACAGATTACAACACCTGTTTCAGGTATCATTATAAAACAGGCAATACATGCGTTCTGTTAGGGTTACTTAAAGCAATGATAGGTAAGTGTGTCCTTGCTTGTACAATAACACTAGGAGTATAGTAAACAAATTTGATGAATTTGAAGTACCAGTTAATTTAACAAATGCAGACATAGAGATATTAGAAACATGGTGCCATTCAGAAATAAGCAATGCAGAATTTGAATATAATGAATACATGTGGGGGATGGAAAGGAATAATGTGCTGGATTAAACAGTACACAGAACCTAAGGCAATGAACCCAGATGATGTGGGTGACCAGCGTGTTGAGTCAGTTTGGTGTGGCATACACACTGTGAAAACTAAAATGACAGTAGGAGTCTACTATAGGCCACATTATTATTATTATTATTATTATTATTATTAGCCTTATGGTACAAGTAAGCCTGAGGCTTATGCTGCACCAGGCAAAAAAAAAAAAAAAAAAAAGGAAATCACCAAGAAAGAGAAAAATGATGATATCCAGCTCAGGCTCCTGGGTGAGCCAAGCCCATACTCACCAGATGTGAGCCCTGGAATGACTGATGAATATAACAAACAACTACACAGACAGGTAGAATAGGCCAAAATATTGGAATGTATTATAATGGGGCCCCTTAAACTTTCCAGATATTGACTGAAACTTGTGGGTCAGCCACTCACAAAGTTGCAAAAATTTTGTGGATTTATTGGATGACTGTTTTCTACAACAGCATGTTAAAGAGGAAGCAAGAGAAGGCAATACTGATCAAATCAGAAAGCAATACTGTACTGATCCAGAGAAAGAAATACCACTGATAATCAGGTCAATCCTGATCTGATTATCAGCAGTGACTCTTCATGCCTTAAGAATATTCAGATAAAGGAATCAATATATTAATGTGGGATAACTACTGTCAGGGACAAAGGGAAGGAATTTTGCTTTCATAAAGGCAACTACAGTAGTCTTAGAGTTTTTATAAATTTCTTTCAGTTAGACCAACTGATGATGTTACCAATTGCAAAATCTAAATGGGAGACATTCAAGGAAGTAATCGTAGAAGCTACTAAGCATTTTATATCAACAAAGAGGTACTGTTCAAAGTTTAGATCTAAATGGATATCAGATTCATATCCATTTAGGGCTATTGATAATCCTGTTCAGATTGCCAAAAAACAAAATAAATTTTTTGCACCTATATTCATGCAGGAATATTTTAGAGATGGTGACCACCAGAAGTACACTAAGTCATAACCGGGAGCTAAATTATTCTATTACAACAGAGAAGGAAGTGGAAGAGAAATTGCCAAAGTAAAAGTAAATAAGGTACTTGGCGGATGATGTGATCTATCCAATTAGGATTTTATGAACTTACTGCTACCCACATGCAGTATTTTGAATTTTGTCAATGTTAAACCTCAATTTCCATTTCTCAGTCCAACTGCCTAATTTTAGATCATACCAGATCTTGTTGCAGTTAGAATGATGTGATTACAGCCATGCCGCTAACTTTCATATGATCTGAAAACTTAAACAGTAAAGTAAGCCTGATATACCTTCATCAATATCATTAATAAATACAGAAAACAACAATGAGTCCACAATGTGCACTAAATCCTAGGGGCTCCACTAATAACATTAGTCCATGAGAGATCATAAGAGTATACTTTATTTAGCAGAATTTCCTACAGATTGGAGGTGTGAAAATGTCTCTGCTATTCATGTTAGAGAAATGAATGTCAGCAATATGGAGGATGCAAAGAAACAAAATTTTCTTGGTTCATGCATGAATTATTAATATTTACTAACACACCTGAAATGTAATGCACTGCATACATTGACTTTTTTTTGTATTGTTTTTTTTTTTGTTCTCCACTACCATTATCCAACTAATATGTTATCATGTGATTACTGCTACCTAAATGCAATATCTTGCATTTATCAATGTTAAAATTCAACTGCTAATGTTAAATCTCTCAGCCCACTGTTGAAATTTTTCTGTCTTGTTGCAGAAGTGGTAACTCTTATTAACTAGTTTGCCAACCTTTGTATCATCAGCAAACTTGAGATGCCTTCATAAGTATCACGAATAAATACTAAAACAAGAGGCCCAATACTGAACCCTGAAGGACTCCATTAATAATGTTAGGTGAAGAAAAGCAGTGCCTGTTAATAACCACTCTCTGTCCCATGCCACTCAACTATCTCTTTATCCATACCAGTAACTTTTCCTGAATGCCATACTACTCAAATTTACAGAGAAGTCCATTGTCAGAAACATTCTGAAGTCTACATATATGATATCAAAATCATTTTTTTCATCCATTTCCTTTGTTACTGCATCATAGTAGATAATCTGATTGGTCAGGCAAGATCTCCCCTTAACAAATCTGGGATACAGTTGCCATAGAACTGCATTCTATCAAGATGATCTTGCATTATGACCTTAACCACTGACTCTATTATTTTCTCTGCAACAGATGTCAAGCTTATAAGTCTGTAATTAATCACTCCATTCTTTAATATATCCCTTTGTGAATAGAGGAGATATCTGCATATTTTCAGTTTGTATAGACCTCTCCTGACTCCAAGGATGCTCTCATAATTATAGCTAAAGGTTTGCTTTCCTATTTTATTACTTCTCTTAATATAACTGAAGAGATTACATTAGTCTTGAATGCCTTATTTAATTTTAACTTCAATAATTTCTTTTCCACTTTCTTCTCAATTATCACAAAACCATTTAGCAACCACTTTCCATCTACATCTGCACATGAAGAAATTTTTAAGGATGGAGATACCAGACATATAGTGACATAACTATGCCAATGCAGCTGCATTGGGGCCTGAGCTTGAAAAGGGTCTATGAAGTTTGGAAGGCAAATTCATTTCTCAAACAATTAATGAATTTAATTAATAAATGAGCAATTTTTTAAATTAAATATAACACATTCTTATCAACCTGCCGACTGGCTGCCCGAGTATTGTTTAAACTGATGCCACGCTTATAGAAATATTAAAATATTAGTAAATAAAAGATAGTCATGACATATTCTGAAAAACCAGTGTCAAATATAAATATACATAACAATCTGATTTTATTCTAGTGTTGGTGAATTTATTTTACATGTTTTGTGTGCATACTCAGATTGTTGTCGGAGGGCAATATGTTTTATTTTACAATACACAAATTTGTCAAATAACAAGGTTTGCTTTCCTTTTTTTTTTTTTTGTTATTTGACAAATAAAAAAAAAAAAAAAAAAAAAAAAAGTCAAATCTAGTGCAAAGGTGCTAAAATGACAACACTGGCCATAGCTAGATGGCCAGTGTTGTCATTTTAGCACCTTTGCACTAGATTTGACTTTTTTTTTTTTTTTTTTTTTTTTTTTGTTTATCTGAAACTACAAGGACTACAAATGAATTATTACTATGCTAACTAGAGACAAATCTAAATTGCGGATCCTTTAATCCTTGCATATGTCAATGACGTTCTGAAACTGAGCAGTGTATTGCGAGGAACCCTTCTGGTAATCAGTGTTTATCCCATGATGTCCAGAGAGTGGATTAAACAATGACCAGGCAGAGTAAAGAATCTACTTCAGTCCCCCCCCCTTTGTTATTGCATTATAGTAGTTAATCAGATTGGTCAGGCAAGGTCTTTCTCTACATAATCTTCTATTATTATTCTATATTCAAGTTTCTTAATAAAAACACTTTGTCAACCATAAATTTAAGGTTTTGAGGTTTCATATGCCATTTTCACAACAACATTCTATCCTTGTCTATTGCTTTGTTTTTATAATGTCAACAGGACCCAGACTTTGTTGCTGATCATGAATAATACATTTTATAATCTTTTTATACGTATTTGTTCTGTTTTTGTTTGTGGTGGGAAAATTTGTTACAAAGTTTCTTGAAGGAGTAACTTGGGAAACAAGAGTGGGAAACGAAAACAAGAAAATACAGCCAATCACAAGGATTTTTATTTGCTTTAGCATTAGTAGAGGCATATCATGCAAGAAAGCAAGCTTATGCAGCATCAGCCAAAAAAAAAAAAAAAAAAAGCTCCCATTCAATCCCTTCATTCGTTCCAAATATCTGTCCAGCTCAGCCTTAAATTTATTTAGGCTATCAACTTCCACAACAAAGAATGGAAGTCTGTTCCACCAACCAACTACCCACTGGCTAAAGGCAAATTTCTGTACATCTATCCTACATCTGTCTTTCCTCAATTTGAATTTATGCCCTCTCAGGTGATTATTCTGAGCAAGAGGAAGAATCCCATCAGCATTGAGCATGCTCAAACCATTCAAGGCTTTATACACTGCAATCAGATCACCTCGCAGGTGCCTAATCTCCAGACACTGAAATTTTCAAAACTTAAGCCTTTAAGAGCAACCCTTTGTTCCATTCAATCTTGTTGCCCTTCTCTGTACTCGTTCCAACAGCTCCACATCCTTCTTAAAATAAGGCCTCCAGACCTGTATACAGTACTCAAGGTGTGGCCTGATCATTGCCTTATACAAGAGGATAATCACCTCCTTATCCCTGCTAGAAAAAATTCCTGTATATCATTGACAAGACACCATGAGCTACTCTTGCAGACTGTCTGCTCTGCTCAGAAAACTTCATATCTGCCTGCACAATTACCTCCAGGTCCTTTTCGTTCTCTACCACTGTCAGTGTGGTACCACAGAGTTGATACATTGGTCTGGGGTTTCTGCTTCCCATATGTAGTAGTTAGAATTTGTCAATGTTAAACTTCATTTCCCACCTCTCAACTTTTCTAGATCCTGTTGCAGCAGCGTACTGCAATTAGTGTCCTTATCAACCCTGCTAACCTTTGTATCATCTGCAAACTTGGACAATGAGCTTGATATACCATTCAATATCATTTATAAATACAGAAAACAACAATGGACCCAACACTGAACCCTGAGGGACCCCACTAATAACATTAGTCCACGATGAGCAGTGTCCATTGATTACCAATCTGTCTTCTCCCACTCAACCATCCCTTTATCCATAGCAGCAATTTGCCTCCAATGCCACATACTCCAATTTGTTCAGCAGTCTTCCATGTACAACAGTATCAAAAGCCTTTCTAAGACCCAAGTATATGATATCAAAGTTATTCCCAGCATCCAGTTCCTTGTGACCACATCATAGTATCCAATCAAATTGGTCAGGCAAGACTTTCCCTTAACAAAACCATGCTGTGTCCAAGCTATAAATGAAGTCTTGTCCAGATGATCTTGCATGCTTCTTTAACCAGTGCCTCCATTCATTTTCCTGGAACAGAAGTTAAACTAACAGGTCAATAATTATTGTGTCACCCTTTGATCCTCCTTTGTGAATTGGGGTCACATTTGCACATCTCCAATCTATGGGTACCACCCCTGAGTCCAAAGAAGCTCTCATAATTATGGCTAAGGGTTTGCTGCCTCCTTTAATATAACTGGATAGATCCTATCCACCCCGTGTGCCTTTTTTATGTTTATCTTCAACAATTTCTCCTCCACTTTCCTCTCAGTTATTACAAAATCATCTAGCACATTGCCAGAGTCTAATTCACCTCTGGCATTCCCCTCCCTGAATAACTCCTCGTGTTTTAATGTAGATGCAAAATACTCATTTACTTTGTTAGCCACCTGAGCAGGATCATCAACAGGTGAACCATAAATGTCCAGTGGAACAATTTGATACATCCCTTTCCTTCTAGAGTTTACATAAGTAAAGAACTCTTTTCTGTTTTTCTTTCCATTCTTTGCCAAGATTTCTCATAATCTGCCTTTGCCTGCCTAATGACACTGTTGCGCATGGAAGACTACTGTACAAATTGGAGCAGAATGGTATTAACGGTAAGTTGCTACAATGGTTAAAAGGATGGTTGAGTGGGAGAAGACAGAGGATGGTAATCAATGGGTGCTCCTCTTCGTGGACTAATGTTATTCATGGAGTCAGGTCCTCCGTTGTTTTGTATATTTATCAATGATATTGATGAAGGTATATTATGCTTAATGTTGAAGTTTGCAGATAATACAAAGGTTGGCAGGGTTGTTAATGACAGTAATGGCAGTGTGCTACTGCAACCACAAAAGGTGATATAGTTGTACACATTGGCATTAATGATATTAAGAGTAGGAGACCGGCAGAATTACTTAACAAGTACAGGTCACTGTTGAAAAAAAGCCGTGAATTAGGGTTCAATTTGGAAGTGTCTGCAATTCTGCCAAGACATGATAGGAGGGAAATATGATGAGAGCCTTGTCGACAATTCAGCCCTGGAAAGACTGTGCAAGGCTCAAGGGGTAGAATTTTTTTCAGCCTGGTCTGTACTTGTTAACAGAAGGGACTGATTCTACAGGGATGGGATACACTTAAATAGAAAGGGTGCAAGAATATTTGCTGATGCTATCGAGGCAGTGTTAGGTGGGTCGGAAAACTGCTAGCTTGGGGGGGGGATACAAGGACTAATAGATTAACAGTAGCCACTGGCAGAGGTGAAAGTGATTCTTGCACTGCTTCTATTGGAATGAGCAGAAACCTGGAAAACAAGATGCAGGGTATTTCAGAGACTGCTGGGAGTCATTGCGGTACAAGTAAACACATGGGTTGTGTTAGGGTAGCTAAGAAAAAGAACAGGTGCATGTATACTTGCGGGTACACCAATGCTAGGAGTTTAGTAAATAAATTTGATGAATTTGAGGTATTGCTCAAAACATCAAAGGCAGATATTGTTGGGATTTCAGAGACGTGGTGTCACACAGATACAAGGAATGCAGAACTGGAATTTGGGGAGTACAATGTCTACAAAAAGGATAGACAGGATAGGAAGAGAGGAGGGGTTATGCTATTAGTTACGAAATACATAAAATCCAAGGAAGTGAAGCCAGTCGACATCGCTGGACAGTGCAGTGTCGAGTCAGTTTGGTGTGACATAAGCAGATCAAAATTGAGAGTAGGAGTGTGCTATAAGCCTAATGACTCTGATGAGTATAATAAGAAACTGTACAGGGAAATAGAGTGGGCCAGTAAATCAGCGAGTCTTATAATGTGGGATTTTAATTTCCCAGATATTGACTGGAATTTGTGGATTGGTCACTCACACACTAGCAAGGCTTTTGCGGATTTATTGGATGATTGTTTTCTACATAAGCATGTTCGGGAGGCAACTAGAGGGAGTAATACTCTTGATTTGATTATCAGTAGTGATTCTTCATGCATTAAGAATCTGCAGAAAAATGAGGAACCACTAGGTAGCAGTGATCACAGAGTGCTGAAGTTGGATTTACTCAAAGAGGTAAGTACCATCAGGGGTAAAGGGAAGGGTTATGGCGACTACGATGGTCTGAGGCAGTATTTAAATTCTACACAGTGGGACCAACTGATGATGTTACCAACAGCAAATTCAAAATGGGAAGCATTCAAAGAACTTATCTTGGAAGCTACTAGGCTTTAAATACCAACTAAGAAATATTGTTCAAGGTTTAAGCCTAAATGGATGTCAGATGAACTAAAGAGACATGGCAGAGAAGAAAAATGAATGGGATACATATAAATTAACACGTGACACAGAAGCCTATGATAGATATAAGTTGATCTGTAACCAAGTTACAAAGGAGGTTAGGCAGGCGAAGGCAGATTACGAGAAATCTTTGGCAAGGGATGCAAAGAAAAACAGCAAAGAGTTCTTTACTTATGTAAACTCTAGAAGGAAGGGGATGAATCAGATTGGTCCACTTGATATCGATGGTTCAACTGTTGATGATCCTGCTCAGGGAGCTAACAAACTAAATGAATATTTTGCATCGACATTCACACATGAGGAGTTATTCAGCGAGGGGAATGCCAAAGGTGTATTCAACTCTGGCAGTAAGCTAGAGAATCTTGTAATAACTGAGAGTAAAGTGGAGGAGAAATTGTTGAAGATTAACACAAGAAAGGCAACTGGGGTGGATGGGATCTATCCAGTTATATTAAAGGAGGCAGCAAAGGAAGTAAGCAAACCCTTAGCCATAATTATGAGAGCTTCCTTGGATTCAGGAAAGGTACCCATAGACTGGAGATGTGCAAATGTGACCCCAATTCACAAAGGAGGATCAAAGGCTGACACAAGTTGTTTGCTTGTTGTTTGTTATTTAGGAGCATTAGCAACTAAGGCCATATTGCTCCGGGGATATGCGGTGGTCATTCCCTGACCTTTCCACATCCTCCATATTTGGTGGTCACGGGCTCGAACCCCGGTCTAATCAAGAAGCGTATGCTACGCACTGCTGCTCCTGCCCACCTGGCTACGGAGGCGTCTGACACAAGTAATTATAGACCAGTGAGTTTCCCTTCTGTTCCAGAAAAATTAATGGAGGCACTAGTTAAAGAAGCACTGCAGGATCATCTAGACAAGACTTCAGTTATAGCTCGAACACAGCATGGTTTTGTTAAGGGGAAGTCTTGCCTGACCAATTTGATTGGATACTATGATGCAGTCGCAAAAGAACTGGATGCAGGGAATAACTTTGATATTATATACTTGGATCTTAGAAAGGCTTTTGATACTGTTGCACACGGAAGACTGCTGCACAAATTGGAGCAGTGTGACATTGGAGGCAAATTGCTGCTATGGATAAAGGGGTGGTTGAGGGGAGAAGACAGAGTGGTAATCAATGGATACTGGTCATCTTGGACTAATGTTATCAGTGGATTCCCTCAGGGTTTAGTGTTGGGTCCATTATTGTTTTCTGTATTTATAAATGATATCGATGATGGTATATCATCGATATCATTTATAAATCATTTGGACATTAAACAGCCCATCATCGATGGGCTGCTTAATGTCCAAGTTTGCAGACGATACAAAGGTTGGCAAGGTTGTTAAGGACACTACAGACGCTATGCTGCTGCAACAGGATCTGGAAAGGTTGAGCAGATGGGCTGAGAGGTGCAAATGAAGTTCAACCTTGACAAATGTAAAGTACTACATAGGGAAAACAGCAACCATAGAGCAATGTATCAACTCTGTGGGAAAAGGAGGTGATTATCCTTCTGTATAAGGCAATGGTCAGGCCACACCTTGAGTACTGCGTACAGGTCTGGAGGCCTCATTTTAGGAAGGACGTAGATTTACTTGAGCGTGTACAGAGAAGGGCAACAAGATTGGTGAGGGGAATGAAGGGATCCTCTTACCAAGAGAGGCTTAAGTTCTGCAAATTGCAGTGGCTGGAGACTAGGCACCTGCACGGTGATCTGATTGAGGTGTATAAGGCCTTGAATGGGTTGAGCAGGCTGAATTCTGATGGGATCCTTCCACTTGTTCAGATTACGAACCTAAGGGGGCATAAATTCAAATTAAGAAAAGACAGATGTGGAATAGATGTGCAGAAATTTGCCTTTACCAGCGGGTGGTTAATTGCTGGAACAAACTTCCATCTGTCATTGTGGAAGTTGATAGGCTGAATAAATTTAAGGAAGAACTGGACAGGCATTTGGAGGGAATGGTGTGATTTTTTTTTTTTTTTTTTGGCTGATGCTGCATAAGCTCATACACATGCTTTCTTTCATCACATGCCACTACTACTACTACACTAACAGTGGTAGAGAATGAAAAGGACCTGGAGGTAATTGTGCAGGCAGATATGAAGTTCTCTGAGCAGTGCAGATGGGCTGCAAGAGTAGCTCATGGTGTCTTATCAATGATATACAGGAATTTTTCTAGCAGGGATAAGGAGATGATTATTTCCTTGTATAAGGCAATGGTCAGGCCACACCTTGAGTACTGTATACAGATCTGGAGGCCTCATTTCAAGAAGGATATAGAGCTGCTGGAACGAGTATAGAGAAGGGCAACAAGGTTAGTGAGTGGAACAAAGGGTTGCTCTTATGAGGAAAGGCTTAAGTTTTGCAAATTACAGTGTCTGGAGACTAGGCACCGGCGAGGTGATCTAATAGAGGTGTATAAAGCCTTGAATGGTTTGAGCATGCTCAATGCTGATGGGATTCTGCCTCTTACTCAGAATAATCACCTGAGACGGTATAAATTCAAATTGAGAAAAGACAGATGTAGGATAGATGTCCAGAAATTTGCCTTTAGCCAGTGGGTAGTTGGGTTGGTGGAACAGACTTCCATCCCTTGTTATGGAAGTTGATAGCCTAAATAAATTTAAGGCTCAGCTGGACAGGTATTTCAAACAAACGGAGGGGTGAAGTGGAAGGTTTTTTTTTTTTTTACCTGGCTGATGTTGCATAAGCTTGCTTTTTTGCATCATATGCCTCTACTAATGCTAACAGGATCTAGAAAATTTGGGCAAATGGGCTGAGAAGTGGCAACTGAAGTTTAACCTTGACAAATGCAAAGTACTGCATATGGGTAGAAGTAACCCCAGAGAGGGCCTGCCTAGTAGCCGAGTGGTCAGGAGCGGGAGTGCAGTAGCATGCACTCTTTGAGTATGCCGGGGTTCAAGCCCCTGACTGCTGAATACAGTCGATCTGACAATCCGCACTGGACCAGCGTGGCAGATTATGGTCTATTTCCCTCAGCATTAATTGTTGAGGGGGCTTCCATCCTGCAGTGGGTTGATAATGGCTGCACTTTACTTTTACTCCCAGAGAAACGTACCAACTGTGTGGTACTACACTTAGGGTGGTAGAAAATGAAAAAGACCTGGGAGTAATTGAGCAGTCAGATATGAAGTTTTCTGAGCAATGCAGTCAGGCTGCCAGGGAAGGTCATGGGGTTTTGTCAATGATATATAGGAATTTTTCTAGCAGAAAAAAGGAGGTGATTGTCCCTCTGTATAAGGCAATGGTCAGACCATGCCTCGAGTACTGCGTACAGGCCTGGAGGCTTAATTTTAGGAAAGGATGTAGATTTGCTTGAGTGTGTACAGAGAAAAGCAACAAGATTGGGGAGGGGAATGAAGGGATCCTCTTACCAAGAGAGGCTTAAGTAGTAGTAGTAGTGGCGTGTGATGCAAGGAAGCAAGTATGAGCTTATGCAGCATCAGCCAAAAAAAAAAAAAAAATTCACACAAAATGTTTGTCCAGTTCCTCCTTAAATTTATTTAACCTATCAACTTCCACAACGACAGATAGAAGTTTGTTCCAGCAATTAACCGCTGGCTAAAGGCAAATTTCTGCATATCTATTCTACATCTGTCTTTTCTTAATTTGAATTTATGTCCCCTTAGGTTTCGTAATCTCAACAAGTGGAAGAATCCCTTCAGAATTCAGCATGCTCAACCCATTCAAGGCCTTATACGCCTCAATCAGATCACCATGCAGGATGCCTAGTCTCCAGCCATGGCAATTTGCAGAACTTAAGCCTCTCTTGGTAAGAAGATCCCTTCATTCCCCTCACCAATCTTGTTCCCCTTTTCCGAACACGCTTAAGCAAATCTACATACTTCCTTAAATGAGGCCTCCAGACCTGTACGCAGTACTCAAAGCGTGGCCTGACCATTGCCTTATACAGAGGGACAATCACCTCCTTTTCCCTGCTGGCAAAATTCCTATATGTCATTGACAAATCCACATGACCTGCCCTGGCAGCCTGTCTGCATTGCTCAGAAAACTTCATATCTGACTGCATAATTACTCCCAGGTCTTTTTTATTTTCTACCACCTTAAGTGTAGTACCACACAGTTGGTACAATTCTCTGGGGTTACTTCTACCCATATGCAGTACAGGTGACCCTCGCTTAACGCTGATCATTTGTTCTGGAAAAACAGAGCGCTAAGTGAATCCGCGCTAAGCGAGCGCCGCTTTCCCATAAGGTAACATATGTATTTATGAGCTGCGGTCAGTGCCATAGGATATTTCCTAATGAATAATAAACAGTAATAAAAAGATGCACAAATGTTGGTCAAAATATTTAATATTCAAATATTTGCACATATAAAATATTCTGCATTGCATACGTATAATTATGTGGTAACTACTTGCGTATCAAAAGTAAATTTAAAATTCCAATTAAAATAATGAATTTAATTTAATTGATGAATTTAATCATGAAAAATGTGTGGATTTTGAGTTGAACTTTGGCCCTCTTCCAAATAAACTAAAAGGGGTATTAATTTTAATCCCCCGCAGCGTTAAAATCAACAATAAAGTCAACCGATCCTTCACCGCTTTGAAACCTGGCATGTTTTTTCTTCTTTCAATATGAAACTTCTTTTAGGCATTCGTTTCCACAAAAGTCCTGCTTCATCTATGTTAAAAACTTATTGAGAAGTATAACACATAATACCCCTCTTCAATAATTTTAACAAAAGTTCTTTTTTGAAAGTTTCGGCTCCTTGATCTGCACTTGCGGCTTCTCTCTGGATTTTAAATCTATTCAACCAGCCCTTACCAGTTTTAAATGGTTCCACATTTTTTTTTTTTTTTTAGGCGAGTTTTCTTCAGATCATCATATTGGCTAATCTCTTTCTCTCTCTTTTTAATATTTAACTTAACTGAATTCTGCATTTGAATATTATCTTCAATAAAATTAAAGCCTTTCCATTTCAATCCTAATAGCCGGCCTAGTCCTAGTTGCTTGCAGTGGAACAGCTATCTTTCCCGCTGCAAAAATTAATTCTTTATTTTTTTATAATTGTTCTTACAGTTAAAGTTGCAAGTCCTAAATTATGGCACACATCCGTTTGTCGTTGACCGGAATCGATTTGCTTCAAAACGTCCAATTTACTTTTCAAATTCAGTCTTTTTCTTACATTTATAGTCTTCGTACTGCGCCCACGTTGTTGCTTTTTCATTCCTATCAGTCATTATTAGCTCTTCGTAAATGTAACTGCGTTAATTGAATTAATTACGATACAATGTTCAAGTAAACTTTCCGTTACGCACGATGTCTAATACTCTACTGAGTGATGACTAGACTTCGGATAAATGCATATAACGCAAATATTACAAGCAATATACTTGATCATTTTTTAAAATGTTGATCGCGGAACTACGTTACAAGTCACTGTACTGACACTAAATTAGCGTGCGAGAAAATTTTACTGAGCGTGGGAAAATTTCTCAAGTCGGCGTGGGAAACGTTTTAATGCTGTTTTGCTATTCATTTTCAAGCTATCGACTCCATCAAATGAAACGATTTCGTTAATATGTCAAAAATGTAATCTGTAAAAGAGCGTTATAGTGATCTGTGACAGCGTTATAGTCAGATACGGGTTATAATATAAGAACAGCGTTATAGCGAATCAGCGTAAAGCGAACCGCGTTATAACGGGGGCCTGCTGTACTTTGCATTTGTCAAGGTTAAACTTCAGTTGCCACTTCTCAGCCCATCTGCCCATATTTTCTAGATCCTGTTGCAGTAGCACACTGCCATTACTGTCATTTACAACCCTGCCAACCTTTGTATCATCTGCAAACCTCGACACTAAGCCTGATATACCTTCTTCAATATCATTGATAAATATACAAAATAACAGTGGACTCAACACCTAACCCTGTGAGGCTCCACTAATAACATTAGTCCACGAAGAGCAGCACCCATTGATTACCACCCTCTGTCTTCTAGCACTTAACCATCCTTTTATCCATTGTAGCAACTTACCCTTAATACCATTCTGCTCCAATTTGTACAATAGTCTTCCATGTGCAACAGTGTCAAAAGCTTTCCTGAAATCCAAATATATGATATCAAAATTATTTTTTTGCATACAGTTCCTTTGTAACCACATCATAATATCCTATTAAATTTGTCACACAAGACTTTCCCTTAAGAAATCCATGCTGTGTCTTAATTATTGCTGCAGTCTTGTCTAGATGATCTTGCAATGCATCTTTAACCAGTGACTCCATTATTTTACCTGGAACAGAAGTTAAACTAACTCGTCTGTAATTACTTGTGTCACCCTTCGATCTCCCTTTGTGAAGTGTGGATACATTTGCACATCTCTAGTCCATGGGGACCTCCCCTGAGTCCAAGGATTCTCTCATAATTATGGTTAAAGGTTTGCTTACTTCCTTTGCTGCCTCCTTTAATATAACTGGATAGATCCCATCCACCCAAGATGCCTTTCTTATGTTTAACTTCAACAATTTCTCCTCCACTTTACTCTGAGTTATTACAAAATCATTAAGCACTCTGCTACAATTTGATTACATTCTGGTATTTTCAAACCTTAATAACTCCTCGATGTGTGAATGGAGATGCAAAATACTCATTCAGTTTGTTTGCTATCTGAGCAGGATCATCAACAGTCGAACCATCGATGTCAAGTGGACCAATCTGATTCATCCCCTTCCTTTTAGAGTTTATATAAGTAAAGAAATCCTTGCTGTTTTTCTTAGCATCTTTTGCCAAGGATTTCTCGTAATCTGCCTTCGCCTGCCGAACCTCCTTTGTGACCTGATTACAGATTAACTTATATCTGCCACAGGCTTCTGAGTCGCTTGATAATTTATATGCATCCCATGCATTTTTCTTCTCTGTTACGAGTCTCATTAGTTCATTTGACAACCATTTAAGCTTTTAGTAGCCTAAAGAAACTTTAGAAACTTTTAGTAGCTTTCACGATTAATTCCTTGAATGCTTCCCACTTAGAATTTGCTGTTGGTAACATCATCAGTTGATCCCACTGTACAGAATTTAAAAACTGTCTGAGACCACGGTACTCACCTTTATGGAAGCAAAAACCTTTTCCTTTACCCCTAAGGGTAATTGTATCTTTAAGTAAATCCCACATCAATACACTGTGATCACTGCCACCTAGTGGTTTCTTTATCTGCAAATTCTTAATACACGAATGATCACTGCTGATTACCAGATCAAGAGTATTACCCTCTCTGTTTGCTCTCGAACATGCTGCTGCAAATTGCAGTGGCTGGAGACTAGGCACCTGCGAGATGATGTGATTGAAGTGTATAAGGTCTTGAATGGGTCAAGCATGCTGAATTCTGATGGGATTCTTTCTCTTGTTCAGATTACAAACTTAAGGGGGCATAAGTTCAAATTAAGGAATGATGTAGAATCATCATCATCAGCCATTTTCAATCCACTGCAGGATGAAGGCCTCTCCAGCAACTTTCCAGTTCCTTCTATTTTGAGCACTGGCCATCCATTTACTACCCACAAACTCATGAATTTCATCTATCCATCTCCGTCTTTGTCTTCCAGGTTTTCTTCTAGCTCCTCTTGGATACCATTCTGTTATTTTCTTAGTCCATCTGTCATCATGTCTTCGAGCTATGTGTCCTGCCCAAGACCATTTTAGTTCTTTTGTTTTGATAAGAATGTTCTTTACTTGAGTTTGCTGCCTAATCCATATGTTTCTCTTCTTATCTAACAGTCTGATTCCCAATATAATTTGTTCCATTCTTCGCTGTGTAGTTCTCAGCTTCTCTTCCATTCTTTTGGTGAGTGCCCAAGTTTCACTTCCATAAGTCATGGTGGGGAGTATACATTGGTTCATTATTTTACGTTTCAGACAACTGGGATATTGCTCTTCAGTATGTGACTATATTTCCTGAATGTTATGCATCCAAAATTTATTCTTCTCTTGACTTCTAGCCATTTATCATTATTACAGCTAATAACTTGTCCCAGATAAGTATATGACTCCACCCTTTTCAATTACTGCTCCTTCAATCATTATTTCCCTTTCTGTGACATACTTGTTCATCATTACTTTTATTTTAGCCATATTAATCTTTAGTCCAAAATCCTTACTAACTGTGCATAACTGATTAAGATTTTCCTCTAATTCTTTGGGATCGTGGCTGATGACATCTGCAAATCACAAATGGTTTAGGTACTCTCCATTCACAATGATTCCTTTCTGCGACCAGTCTAATCTTCTGAAAGCTTCCTCAAGGGCAGCAGTAAACAGCTTCGGAGATATTGTGTCTCCTTGTTGAACTCCTTTCTCGATTTTAAATATCCTACTTGGGCCAAACATAATGTGGGGTATACATGTATGAAAATTAATTACTTTCGTCTGGCTCCCGCTGTATGGCCGAGCAACTCCTCTCACCCTGCCGAACGCAGTATGCATCGCTATAAAGTTGTATTATAATGTAGATCTGTTTTTATTTGAATAATTGTGCTCCTTATTGTGTAAGTAAATTTTCAAGTTTCTCAGAACATGAAAAAATTTACTCATTACCACCATTTATTTTCCAACTTGCGATAGAAAGACTGAAGATGTAAGTAAATTTATTATTCCAGTTTTCATTAGCTTCCAGTTTTCTTTCAAAAATTGTGGATTCATAATTTGTGAATGTGAGCCATACATAAATTATGAATGATTCATGACATTGTCTAGTTTTGATACTAATATATGTTACTCATTGCTGTAGATGAGTTTATTTACATATTTTACTATTCTTTGCATTCTGTTGCAATTTGACGGAACAACTTGTAATTTTATTACTCTGGTGTCAGTTTTTTTCTATTTAAAATTTGTTGAAGGATCATTTACAGATCATAGAAAGACATAATATGAATTTCAAAAAGCTATTTTTCTTGTCTGCACTTTTTTTTTTTCAGTGCTTAGTGAACAATGAATGCACACCTCTGAATTGTACTGATTTGTTTTGTGCACAATGCAATGCTAACTTTGTAGTGATTCTGTAATAAGTGATTTTATTATTAAATGTAAGTGAATTTATTATTCCAGTTTTCATAAGTTTACATTATGGACATTCACAAATTACGAATGGTCCATGATGTCAGCGATCGTCAAACGTTGTATAGTTTGTAATAATAATAATATATTATTATTAGCCATAAGGTGCAAGGAAGCCTGAGGCTTATGCTGCACCAGCCAAAAAAAATTCACGAGTTACCCTGAGAGAGAGAGAGAGAGAGAGAGAGAGAGAAATCAGAAGTAGAAAGGAATCACCAAGAAAGAGAAGAATGATGATATCCAGCTCAGGACCCTGGGTGTGCCAAGCCCATACTCACCAAACGTGAGCCCCTGGGGTTAATATGTTACTCGTTGCTGTAGATTTATTTTATTTATTTTTATCTATTCTTTGTCTGCGTGGGCACAGTGGTATTGCCACCATCCTTTCCACACACCAGGTGGTAAAGGCCTGAGTTCGAATCCCGTTGATGGCGCAAGGAACTTTAATGGACTTTTTTCACTCCGTAGCTAAGTTAGTCGGTCTCAGGCGTAGATAGCAAAGTTTATTGCCAAGAAACTGGGGTTTTTTTGTCCAGCAAACAGACAAATCGACCAGAGAATACATGCAATTTACAGATAAAATATATGGGTAGATGTAAACATTTACGAGAACCCTAATATCATAATTTTATTTTTTTACAATTCTTTGCATTTTGTTACAATTTGACAGAACAATTTGTAATTTTATTACTCTGATATCAGCATTTCTTTTATTGAAAATTTGTTGGTGGATCATTTACAGATCGGAGAAAGATTATAATATGAAAAATTATAATATGAATTTGCACCAATCACTCAGAACTCTTCAACTTCCTTTCTCTGACACTTTTTGTGATCAATAGCTCAGATATGCTAAATATAAGAACTGACTCTGAAAATTAGATGGTGATTATTTAAAATGTTTTTTGTAAATATTGTACATGCACACTGACAGCCAAATTAAGTGATATTGAAAGGCATCGTAATTACAAATTAATTACAAGAAAGAAGAAGTGGCCTTTAGTTTTCAGCAGAGAGTATTTATTGCGATTCAAGAAAATTGCAATACAGAAGGTGCAAAAGCAGAAAACAGAATAGCATTTTTCATAGCTATGCATTGGGTAATTGATCATAGTTGATCACAGCTGTGGACTGTGCACTGGGTAGTTGATCATTTGAGTGACATTTGTGAATTTTGTTTTTCAGAGAGTAGGGTAAGTAAGGATTTCAAACTGTGAAGAACAAAATGTACTTCAATAATATGTAATGCTATAGCACCACATTTCGTGGATAATTTAAAACCTGATTTAGGAAATAGAAACTTCAGTTTAATTATCAATGAAAGTAATGACGTTAGTGTTATAAAAATGTTGGGAATTGTAATACCGTACTATTTGAATTTCAAGAATCAATTAGTGGTAACTTTTCTTGACATATTCGAACTCAATGAATGCATTGCAGAAGAAATATATGAATCTTTGAAATCATCACTAAGAAATAATGGATTAAAGTTGTACCAACTTATTGAACTTGTACAGACAATGCATTCGTAATGGTTTAAATTAACAATGATGTATAAGAAATTAAAGGCTGAGATTCCCTGTCTGCTTCTTATCAAGCGTGTAAAGCATTCACTGCAACTAGCGGGTCGATAAGTGTCTACCACGAAAAACAGATTCATTCTCACACACCCACCCATTAGACAGGCTAAATATAAGCAGCTGTATAGTTTAATGAATGATGGAGTGGAGTTCCACATTTCATCGTTGATAAAGTACAAAGTGCAGTTATTTTAAAAATTTCGTTATTCTACAACAAGTAAGTGGAAACAAAACATGCAAGAAAATTTTTTCTAATTGTCTGTTGTCTTATAATTTTTTTTTAGAATGTAAAAAAAGAATAAAAGCACACAAAGCAGCCACGCTAAAAGGAAGAGGAAAAGAGAGTCCACAGAAGCAAAGCACTAGAAAAATAATTTTTCTAGTGCAATAAAAGCTGCTGAGTATTTTGCTGTTATTCTTGATTGGCCAATATCAGCCATCAGGGACAGGGCCAGATTAAAGTATTCCTGCACCCCAGGCAGAAAGATTATTTCGGCACCCTTTGCATATCCTAGAAATCTGGTAAAGGCGCCACTCCAAGCTATAATCAGCTTCTGGAGCCTCTGTGTCTGCACGCGTAGCACAGTGGTATCGTCACTGTCCTCCCCACAAAGGGGGGAAGGCCCAGGTTCAAATCCCATTGATGATATGAGGAACTTTAATGGGGTTTTTTCACTCCGTGGCTGAGTTAGTCAGTCTCAGATGTAGATTGCAAGGTATTTTCCCCAGAAACTGGGGTTTTTTTGCCCATAAACTGAATTGGGTTTTTCGTCCAGCTACAACAGGCAAATCAACCAGAGAACACATGCAATTTACAGACACAAAAACACATGGGTAGATGTAATCAATTACAGGAGAAAAAAATTTTTTTTTTTCTGAAGCCCCTGTAAGAATGACACCCTGGGCAACTGCCCTGTTAGCTTGTGCCTTAATCTGGCACTGATCAGGAACAAATGTCCCGGACAATTGGATACATCTCCAGTGGAACATTCCCCAATACGCCAGTCAGTGTGTATGAACAGTTCATAAAATTTATCAATGTAAAGAGCAGTACCGGAGAAAATTTGTACAATGTGCTGAAACAGGAATTCGAAATATTAGGATTAGACATAACTAATATCCGAAGGAAAGGTTATGACAATGGAGCTAATATGAAAGGAAAAAGTTTCAGGTGTTCAGGCAGAACTTTTACAGGAAAATTCAAGGACATATTTTTACACCATGTGCTTGTCATAGTTACAATCTAGTTCTAGGGGATAGGGCCAAAACCTGTCCTGATGCAATGACCTTTTTTGGGACACTTCAACATCTGTACGTGCTCTTTTCAGCATCAACAAAGAAATGGTCATTTTCCAAAAATATGTGAAGGATCTTTCTGTAAAGCGTCTCTGTGAAACAAGGTGGGAGTGTTGAATGCGGTGTAAGTTATCAAAGTTGGTGATTTCGATGAAGTGCTTTTGGAAATAGCATCAGAAGATTCCCAAGCAAGAAGTGAAGCTGAATCACTAGCTAACCAGATCAAGGAATACAAGTTTCTTGTTTCTTTAGTGTTTTGGCATGATTTTTTTGTTTCACGTAAGTAAAGAACTGCAAAGTGATTCTACAGATCTTCCTCAATTCTTCTTTCGTTCTTTCATTTAAAAACCTTCTACACTGGATGTCAAACTATAGAGAGACTGGCTTTAAACAAATCTTAGTTGGTGCCACAAAAAAAAATTATTATTATTACCCGTAACTGATTACATAAACCCGTATTTGTGTATGTAAATTGTGTGTGTTCTCTGGTTGATTTGCCTGTTTTGCTGGATTTTTAATGGGATTTTTTCACAGAGTGAAAAAATCCCGTTAAAGTTCCTTGCATCATCGGCAGGATTCGAACCCGGGCCTTTTCCACCCAGTGTGGGGAAGACTATAATGATACCACTGTGCTACCCACACAGACTAGTTGGTGCCACAGAACTTGTGACAGAATTGGAAGTATCTCCAGAATTTCACACAAGATTACAAAAAAGAAAGAGGCTTCAATTGTGTGTGCCTGCTGATAAACCTATAACAAATCCTAAGGAAGCTTACAAGGTAAACTGCTTTAATAAAATTGCAGACAAGGCTTTGCAAAATCTCTAGAGTCATGTTTCTAGCAGTTAATAAAACATAATATTTTTGGTTTCTTGGGTAAATTTCTAAGAATTCCAAAGGATGAATTAAAAAAACAGGCTACAGATTTAGAAATCGCAGTTTCAGATGCTAAAATTATTGAGGGCAACGAATTGGTAGTCTGTGAAGGTGGCAGATATTGATGCCATACACTAGTGGAGGAAATGGAAGCAACCAATTCTTCAAGAATCGTGCTTCGAAAATCCTTTAAATATTTTGCAATTTATTATTAGCCATATGGAGCAAGGAAGCCTAAGGCTCATGCTGCACCAGCCAAAAAAAACAAAATTCCTGCGTTACCCTGAGAGAGAGAGAGAGAGAGAGAGAGAGAGAGAGTCAGAAGTAGAAGGGAATCACCAAGAAATCAAGAAAGAGAAGAATGATGATATCCAGTTCAGGACCCTGGGTTTGCCAAGCCCATACTCACCAGATGTGAGCCCCTGGAATTTCTCACAACTAATGAAAGAGCCACTGGATTTTTGAATTTATTGATATAGCTACGAATATTTTTAACAATTCCAGTGACTGTAGCATCTGGGAAAAGAAGCTTTTCCTGATTAAAGTTTATTAAAAGATAATTAATTAAATCATAAATATTTAAATTATAAATTATACAAATTATTTAAAAATCATTTAATTAAAACATATCTAAGGTCGACAACACTTCAACAGGGACCCAACAGTCTGGCTATTGTATCCACTGATATTATTTAAAAATCATTTAATTAAAACATATCTAAGGTCGACAACACTTCAACAGGGACCCAACAGTCTGGCTATTGTATCCACTGAAAGAGAAGAAGCAAGGAATTTAAATTTTGAGAGTCCTCAAAGATTTTGATAAATGGACAAGAAAAATATCCTTCTGATTAGTTTTGTTTATATTATCAACATTTCTGGTCAATTGTTAACAAATTATAACAATATAAAAATAATAAACAATTATTAATAGTTTTAGTTTTTCATTATTTCAAAATATTGAAGGATTAATATTGAATTTTTCAAGGGGCCCCGTTGACATGCTCCAATCAGGCCCTGCATTTGCTAAGGCCGGTCGGTACTGATGCTGAAGATGAATAATCGCACTTCGATGGAATAAAAATTTCTTGTTGTTGTTGTTGTTTGGTTTTTAGGAGCATTAGCAACTAAGGCCATATTGCTCCGGGAATATGCGGTGGTCATTCCCTGACCTTTCCGCATCCTCCGTATTTGGTGGTGACGGGCTCGAACCCCGGTCTAATCAAGAAACGTGTGCTACGCACTGCTGCTCCTTCCCACCTGGCTACGGAGGCACCAAAAATTTCTTGTTTTTCAATAACTGATTCTATTATAATGCAGTTAAATGAAATATTTGAATCTCTGAAAAAGATAGCAGAATACTAATTTTTTGACTGGCGAAGTGTTCCATTCAATGACAAGTGAGGATTTAGAAACTAAAGCTATTTTATTGTCAGAAAAATACCCTGAAATTAATCGACTAAATTAAAATTGAAATCAAATTCTTTAAACACCAAATAATTGAAATATTAGAAAACAAAAATCCCCATACTTAGTTAGATATTACTTAGATATTTTTTAAAAATTTATTGGTTAAATGGGAGTTTCAAAAAACATATCCAAATACAGTATTAGGGAAAAATTCAGAGCTAGAGGGCTCAATAACTTCCACGATTTTTTTAATATATTAAAAAGTAAGAGATTACCTCAATTTTTTTCATGGAATGCTTCCAGCCAATTCTCTCTCATATGTGATGAATAAAATAAGATGAAAAAAGTGAAAAAACGAATTAATGAATTCCTTCACTCATAGAGATACGACCAAATCTGATGTGCAACGGAATCGAAAGCCGAGAGCACCAACCCGACCCCAAAACACATCAAACCACCACAGCAAGACCATGAGTGCGAGAAGACATTGTGTCATAATAATTAGTTAAAACTGGTTCCAATAATAAATAATTAAAATCACTAATTAAAAACACTAAAATCACAATTAAAAAGATTAAAAACTATTTAAAATTAAATGGATTAAAAGTTACGATCACGCTTTTCAGTTGATCGCCATGTTCACAGGATGGGAATATCACAAAGTGTGTATTTGACTCTGAAATATACAGTGATTATTTATATTGGCGCATGTGTAAAAAACACAAAAAATCCAAATACAGTATTGAAAAAAACTCCTAAAATATTCCTTGCAATGCCAACAACAGAAGCCACTGCCGAAACGAGTTTTGTCAAGTAAAACTTGTTAAGAATTATTTGAGATTGAGGTCAGGACAAAGAACGCACATCATATCTAAGTCTCCTTTCAACATGAACATGATTGATTTGGTAGTTGTTGGCGCATCGGCTTCTGTGGCCATATTGCACCTCCCAAGGTTTTTGCAGTACTTTGATCCACGCCCGAGGCGGGAATCGAACCCGCGACCTTTGACATGAACACGAACTTGCTAGCAAAATAGATTTCGATAAAATATCACAAATTTTGCTAACACTAGAGCAAGAAAAATTAAGCTTTGATGTAATTTAATAATTTACGTTCCTATATAATAACTTTATGTACCTATCCATATAAATCTGTGATTTTATATATTAATATTGTTCCTCTGTATCATTTTGTTATTAAATAAGAGAAGTTTATTTGTTTACATTATATATGTAAACAAATATAAGTATACACATATAACAAATAATATTATTTATCTTCTTTCTTTATTCACTAGAAAGAAGTTCGTTAAACAGAGGTCTAACTGTACTTATTATTATTTATGATTTTACCAATTATTGAAAAAAAGGCACGTAGCCACAAATATGCCAAAAACCTGGCTATGCCTCTGGGTGCAAATGCAGAAAGTAGCATAGCATAGCATTTTTCATAGCTGTGCATTAAGGGTAGTTGATCATATGAGTGACCTTTGTAAATTTTGTTTTTCAGGCAGCAGAGAATGTAGGAACTTCAAACTGCGAAGAACAAAATGTACTTCAATAATATGCAATACTATAGCACCCCATTTTTTGGATAATTTAAAATCTGATTTAGGAAATAGAAACTTCAGTTTAATTATTGATGAAAGTAATGACGGTATTATAAAAATGTTGGGAATTGTAATACAGTACTATTTGAATTTCAAAAATTGATTTGTGGTAACTTTTCTTGATATAGTTGAACTCAATGAATGCATTCAGAAGAAACATGTGAATCTTTGAAAACATCACTAAGAAATAATCGATTAGAGTTTGCACAGACTTATTGAACTTGTATTGATTATGCATCCCTAATGGTTGGTATTAACAATGGTGTGTATAAGAAATTAAAGGCTGAGATTCCCTGTCTGCTTCTTATCGAGTGCATAAGCACTCCAACTAGTAATGTCCCATGATGTTGATGAGTGTCTGTCATGAAACTTAGATCTTATTGTTCTCACACTCACCTGTTTGACAGGCTATAAGAAGCTTTATGGTTTATCAACTCTTAAGGAATGATAGAATTCCTCATTTGATCAGTGATATAGCATAAAATGCAGTTATTTTATAAAGTTCGTTATTCTATAACAGCATCGGTAAGGGTATCTAATCCATGGGTTGGACAAGTTTTGCAGCTCCCGCGAATGCTAAGTTTTTAATTATATTTAGCCGGTTTATTGACTTAATTGTTTGATTAAATTATTTTCTATAAGTAGCTTATAGACCTAGTCAAGCTCCGTGGTTTATTTTGAATTTAGATAGCGCGATTTTGTAAGTAATTAATACCTCATATCCGTAGATTTACCGTTCGTAACTTGTCGCCATTGTTACACAATACAACATGTACCCTGAATTAGATAGAGTAAGGTTTAACGGAAAACTAGATAGCGAGTATAGACCACGACCTAGTTTTCACAAACATAACATTACAAATTAATACATATAACTTGACAGGAGATAACAATGTCACATAACGTAACTCGGAGATAATATTCGATACTGAAATACATATATATAGTGTTATAACTGCATTGGGATATAAGTTTAGGGTTATATTTTGTATTGGAATTTTATTTGAAATTGAACAGAAATCATGACTCACACCAGAGCAGAAAAGCAAAAGGCTCAAACTAATCACATGGGTACCTCCCTAGGGAAGGTACCCATGTGAGGGGGGGGCTTGTTCTCTGAATCACAGTCTTTTGAAATGCACTGCTTGTTTGATGTTTGTAGAGCAATCAGGAACATGACATGACATTGCCAAAAGCAATGTCTCAGTGTGTGCGCGATGTAAAGAGTGTGAGGAAATCAGGCACCAACTCAGCATTGTTACATGCCTATATGAGAGCTTGAAGGATAGGGTGGATGCCCTTGAAGGATTTAAATTGAGGGGCCCATCAAGCTCTCAGCTGCCCACATCAATGCCAGAGCTTGCACTTGAACATCATGCAACATAGTGGCAACCCCCAAGGCAGAATGTGCTATTCCCATAGGAACTAGTTGTTGTCGGTGACCTATTGTCAGGGAAATGGGGAACATATTGTGCAAAAAGAATATGTGGAACAGGACCAGGATATATCTGCCAGTGGCAAAGGTTGATGATGTTGTAGAGCAGATATCATCTTTTAAGGGCACAAAGGGTGATATTGTACACGTTGGCACTAATGATATTAAGAGTAGGAGACTGGCGGAATTACTTAACAAGTACAGGTCAACGTTGAAAAAAAGCCATGAGTTGAATTTGAAACTGTCTGCAATTCTGCTCAAACACGATAGAAGGGAGTAAATGATGAGAGCCTTGTCAATCAATTCAGCCCTGGACAGATTGTGCAAGGTTCAAGGGGTAGAATTTTTCTCAGCCTGGTCTGTGCTTGTTAACAATAGCAACTGCTTCTACAAGGATGGGATACACTTAAATAGAAAGGGTGCAAGAATATTTGCTGATGCTATCGAGGCAGTGAGGTGGGTCGGAAGACTGCTAGCTTGGGGAAAATACACAGACTAAAAGGTTAACAGTGGCCGCAGGCACAACCAAAAGTGATTCTTGCACTACTTCTATTGAAATGCAATTGAGAAGCAGCAAAAGCAAGTCAATGGGGATTTCCAAGACTGCTGGGAGTCATAGTGGAAAAGTAAATACATAGGCTGTGTTAGGGTAACTAAGAGTAGAAACAGGTTCATGTATACTTGCATGTACACCAATGCTAGGAGTAAATAAATTTGATGAGCTTGAAGTGCTAGTCAAGATATCAAAGGCAGATATTGTTGGGATATCAGAGACATGGTGTCACACAGACATAAGCAGTGCAGAATTGGAATTTGGGAAGTACAATGTGTACAGAAAGGATAGACAGGACAAGAAGGGAGGAGGGGTTATGCTGTTAGTTAAGAAACACATAAAATCTAAGGAAGTGCATCCAATTGATGTTTGTGGACAATGCAATGTTGAGTCTGTTTGGTGTGACATAAGCACCAGGAAAGGAAAAATGAGAGTAGGTGTGTGTTATAGGCCTAATGAATCTGATGAGTATAATGTGCAGAGAAATACAGTGGGCCAGTAAATCATAGTGTCTTATAATGGGGGATTTTAATTTCCCAGAGACTGACTGGAATTTGTGGGTTGGTCACTCACACACTAGCAAGGCTTTTGTGGATTTATTGGATGATTGTTTCCTACAGCAGCATGTTCGGGAGGCAACTAGAGGAGTAATACTCTTGATCTGATTATATGTAATGATTCTTCATGCATTAAAAATCTGCACAAACAGGAACCACTAGGTGGCAGTGATCACGGTGTGCTGCAGTGGGATTTGCTCAAAGAGCGACTACGGTGGTGACTACGGTGGTCTGAGACAGTATTTAAATTCTATACAGTAGGACCTACTAAGGATGTTACCAACAGCAAATTCAAAATGGGAAGCATTCAAAGAAATAATCTTGAAAGCTACAAGACTTTTCATACCAACCAAGAAATATTGTTCAAGATTTAGGCCTAAATGGATGTCAGATGAACTAATTAGACATGTCGCAGAGAAGAAAAATGCATAGGATACAAATAAATTAACAGGTGACATGGAAGCCAATGATAGATATAAGCTGATCTGTAATGAAATCACAAAGGAGGTTAGGCAGGCAGGCGAAGGCAGATTACGAGAAATCTTTGGCAAAGGATGCAAAGAAAACAGAAAAAAGTTCTTTACTTATGCAAATTCTAGAAGGAAGGGGATGAATCAGAGTGGTCCACTTGATATCGATAGTTCAACTGTTGATGATCCTGCTCAGGTAACTAACAAACTAAATGAATATTTTGCATCTACATTCACACATGAGGAGTTATTCAGGGAGGGGAATGCCAGAGGTGTGTTAAACTCTGGCAGTAAGCTAGTTAATCTTGTAATAACCGAGAGGAAAGTGGAGAAGAAATTGTTGAAGATAAACATAAAAAAAGGCACCTGGGGTGGATGGGATCTATCCAGTTATATTTAAGGAGGCAGCAAAGGAAGTAAGCAAACCCTTAGCCATAATTATGAGAGCTTCCTTGGACTCAGGGGAGGTACCTATGGACTGGAAAAGTGAAAATGTGACCCCAATCCACAAAGGAGGATCAAAGGGAGACACTGGTAATTACAGACCTGTCAGTTTAACTTCTGTTCCAGGGAAATTAAGGGAGGCGCTGTTTAAAGAAGCATTGCAGGATCATCTAGACAAGACTTCAGTTATAGCTCAGACACAGCATGGTTTTGTTAAGGGGAAGTCTTGTGTGACCAATTTGATTGGATACTATGATGTAGTCACAAAGGAACTGGATACAAAGAATAAATATGATATCATATATTTGGATCTTAGAAAGGCTTTTGATACTGTTGCACATGGAAGACTGCTGCACAAATTGGAGCAGTGTGGCATTGGAGGCAAATTGCTGCTATGGATAAAGGGATGGTTGAGTGGGAGAAGACAATGAGTAGTAATCAATGGTGGTTCAGTGTTGGGTCCATTGTTGTTTTCTGTATTCATTAATGATGATATATCAGGCTTAATGTCCAGGTTTGCAGACGATATAAAGGTCAGCAGGGTAGTTAATGACACTAATGACAATATGCTGTTGTTGCAACAGGATTTAGAAAAGTTGAGTAGATGAGCTAAGAGGTGGCAACTGAAGTTTAACGTTGACAAATGTAAAGTACTGCATATGGGAAGCAATAACCGCAGAGTGACGTATCAACTGTGTGGTACACTGACAGTGGTAGAGAGTGAAAAGGACCTGGGGGTAATTGTGCAGGCAGATATGAAGTTTTCTGAGCAGTGCAGACAGGATGCAAGAGTAGCTCATGGTGTCTTGTCAATGATATACAGGAATTTTTCTAGCAGGGATAAGGAGGTGATTATCCCCTTGCATAAGGCAATGGTCAGACTGCAACTTCGGTACTCTACACAGGTCTGGAGGCCTCATTTTAAGGAAGGAAATAGTTCTGCGTTAAGGGAACAAGTTGACACCGGGGACACTGTTTTAGAAAATCATTTAAAAACTGCCAGTAACAATTCATTATACACTAGTGCGGGCATTCAGAATGAAATAATTGAATGTTATGGTTCAATAATTCAGAAAAAGATTGTGAACAAAGTGAAGAAAGCTAAATATTTTTCTGTGTTAGCTGACGAAACTACAGACATTTCAACAATTCAAATGTCACTTTGTGTCAGATATGTAGATGAAACAAATTTTCAAAAATGTGAAATATTTCTTTCATTTGTCCCTCTAAATTCTGCAACTGGTGAAAATATAGCAAAAGAAATAATTAATGAACTTGAAAAATTTGGGCTAGTATAAAAAATATCTGCAGATAAGGATATGACAGCGCTGGGGGAATGAGTGGCATGATAAATGCCGTCCAGACTCATATACAAGAATTAAACCCAAAAGCACTTTACATGCATTGCGTATCTAATTGCTTAAATTTAGCAATTACGGATTCGTGATTTGCAAGATATCCGAAACTGCATGGGAATCATTCAAAAAGTATACGCATTCTTTCAGTGTCCAAAGAGGCAATTGGTATTAGAAGAACAGATAGAAGAATGTCTGAATTCCAAGAAAAAGCATCTCAAAAAAATGTGCCCCACTAGATGGGTGGACAGTTGTTGTTATTTGGTTTTTAGGAGCATTAGCAACTAAGGCCATATTGCTCTGGGTACATGCAGTGGTCATTCCCTGACCTTCCCGCATCCTCCGTATTTGGTGGCTCATGGGCTCGAACCCCAGTCTAATCAAGAAGCGTGTGCTACGCACTGCTGCTCTTGCCCACCTGGCTACGGAGGTGGGTTGACAGGCACCAATCTGTAATTATATTCATTGAATTGTTAGAACCGACGTTTGCAGCATTAACAGTAATAAGCTCATGGGAAGATAAAGATACAGCAACAAATGCACAATACTTCTCAATTCCATCCAGAATGGTAATTTTTTGGTTACTTTATATATTATTAAAGAAGTATTCAGCAAAAGTATTGGCTTGAGTAAATACTTACAGACCATTAATATCGATCTAAAGAAAGCAATTGATCAGGCTAATTTGTTAAAAATAGTACTACAAGAAATGAGATCAGATGGTGACAAACAATTTCATCATTTTTTTTAGAAGTTTAAGGTTTATGTAAAAATTACCAAATAAGTTTGAAGGTACCACGAATTACAGGTTGTCACACCAACCACTGGTGTGACATGTAATATACTGTGCGATAATGCAAAGGATTATTATCAGATCTTGACTTTTGTGCCGTTTTTAGATAATTTCTTAAATCAGATCGAGTCTCGTTTTTTAACACATAAGGATGTTTTATCTTCTTTTATGTGTCTCCTTCCAAAAAGTCATGTTATTAAAGATAACTATGTTCAAAATTTACGAAAACTATTTTTGCGTTACGCAGGTGACCTTTTAAATTGCAATAACTTTGTTAATGAAAATATGTTAATTTCTGAATATAACCTCTGGCAGAAGGAATGTGCTGAAAAACTATGAAATACTGTGACTGCCGTAGAACCAAATATATATCAGTTACTGAAAATATTTGCCACTTTACTAGTATCCATTGTGACAGTTGAAAGATCTAATTCAAACTTAAATCATTTAAAAAGTTATTTAAGAAACCATATACGGGAAGAAAAGCTGGAGGGATTATCTCTTTTGAATATATACTATGACATAATCATTAATCCTGAAGAAGTCATAGATCTCGGAGAAAAAAAAAAAAGGCGTTTAAATATAAATATATAACTAGTTTATGTTTCTAATACCCACTTAGCATTTTTGTTGAGTATAAAAGGCTTTTTTTTTTTTTTTGTGTGTTTGAATACAAATGTTTAGTTTTACGTAGGTTTTGCCTATTTTCGTATAAAGTATAAAATGTTTATTTATTTACAAACTTCACAAACTTGAAATAAAGTTTATGAAGACATTTATTTTATTATTTTATTTATCTATGTTCAATTTGTTTTTAAAGCTAAATAAAAAGACATGCACAAAAAAAAAAAAAAAAAAATAGCAAAGGAATAATGGTCGGGGGGGGGGGGTGATCTGTAAAATTTCGAAATTTAAAGAGTAGTAAAAACCTATGTACAATTTTTCTCAGGATGTGCAGCACTCCTGAGTGTATTTTCTGGTTACGCCACTGGTCAGTACAGTTTTAGCCCAATTAGAAAGGGAAGTATGCAGTTCAACTGAGACATCTGTTTGGATTGCTGCTGAATGGCAATTACGAGTGTCCAATACATAAGATCAATTAGAAATGTTTAACAAAACTTGTTTTCTTACCTCAGGATATGTGTGTGTTGGCGCCTCCGTAGCCAGGTGGGAAGGAGCAGCAGTGCGTAGCATACGCTTCTTGATTTAGACCGGGGTTCGAGCCCGTCACCATCAAATACGGATGATGCGGAAAGGTCAGGGAATGACCACCGCATATCCTCGGAGCAATATGGCCTTAGTTGCTAATGCTCCTAAAAACCAAATAACAAACAAACAAACATCAGGATATGTGATTTTGAGCTCAACCTCGCATTCTTGGATTTTTTTCCAAAATTCTTTGGTTTCCCAAAGCCCACATACTTTACAAAAAGGCCAGATGACTTCCTTTACAGTTTGGGAAAATGGGAGCATAAGCTGCACCCCCATTTGCCATGTCACTTGGAAATGGACATACTTCTGGCACTTAACACAGTAAAAGAAATTTGGGACGTAGGGCGCAATCTTGCAGTTTAAGTAACCAGCTTTGACTGTGAGTAGGAGAATTGGAGTACTAAAAATAAGAATGATGGACCTGGTTTGAAGCAGGTTGCCATCTTTTTTGGTCATAAATATGCCTTGCATGAATCATCTTTTGTTCACCACACTCCTCCTTGGTTATATCCTCTAAAGTTAAAGTAGGCAAGTGCCACTCAGATATAACAACTTGGAATGTATTTCATAAATTGTGAGGAGTGACTGTTACTGGTATTCCATTAAAGGTTGTCAACTTTAATAGCTGTTCAGTATTTTGATTTTTCAGCTTCAATTAGATAGTCCCTAGACTGGAGGCATTTTACCATATTCAAGGATCCAACAACAGACTAGCTATTTTTGTATTAAGAATGGTGATAGTATGCCTACAGGTTGGGCAGAAAGGGAGAATGTCACCAGAAAAGTTGGCATGTTGTGGCTTCGTATTTCAGCCCTCAAGCTTGGAGGCTCTAATGATGGGAATATGTCTGTCCACAGTAGGTTGAACTATTAAACTCCTTTTGACCCAAATGATCTCTTTTCACCCAGGTTACTAGGCCTGCCATGGGGAGGCAGGAGTAGTGCCAGTGTGACCAAGCGATGGTTATTAAGTGTTTATAACTAAACCAGTAAAAAAAAAAAATAAATAAAGAAAGAAAATAAAGGTAGTTTTTCCTTCCTTGCTCTCTTCAAATACTTTTTGAAAGACAAGCTGCTATTCAAAAGGAAATGTAATAAATGCTAGAACTCAAAATAAAAAATGTGTATTCACTCTAAGGAATTGCAATTTATGCAGAGTTGTCACTTAGTCACACAAAACGCTTGGCACCCAAGTCATCTTGGTGCTATAAACTTGCTATACTACAACCAAAATGATACAACTCTAAAAGACTTCAGCAATAGTCTTGTGGTGATATAAGACCATCCCTAAATTTAATTTATCTTGATTTTATATTTGAGGCTACTTAAAAGAGATAGTTTGCACTAGCAACACACATATCTTGCAAGAATAAAAGCCAATATCAAATCAGAAATTTTGACTAACAACATGGTATCGCATCAAAAATCATGAAAAGATTTTGTGCTTACATTCAAGGAAAAAGGAGGAAAGTATAAGCATTTACTGTCACCTCTATTACAATTATGTTTTGCACAAATTTTAAGTAATATGATAAAATGAAGGGTATTTTATGCCCTTCATTTTATCATATTACTTAAAATTACTTAAAACAAACAAGCAAATTTTTTGCTTGTTTGTTTACAAGCAAAAAACCTAGAGGAATTATAATATATATTTATTATTAACTTTTTAATATTCTTTGAGAGAGAGAGTAATAATGTCACAACATTTCTTACCTCTTTAACACTTCTAATTGTCTTTTAAGAAAACTGTTACGTTTTTCAGCATCTTCTAGGGCACACTGCAAGTATTTGGCTTGTGTTTCAAGACATCTAATCTTGTGGTATGATTCTGTAAAATTATGGAATTTATAATTCAATAATTATTCAATGAACATCTCAATCTGGAACTTTATTATCAAACTGTGTATATAATGTAAGAACAATGATCACACTGTGCTTTTGATATTACAATAAATCATTATACCATAACTGTCAAGACTCTGCATGCCACTGATCACCTAAAATTTTTCCATCATTTTTCTATTTTAGCAAGAACAGGCGTGATCAAAAGTTTGCAGACCAACTTGGTATCTAGAAATTGCAGCATCCTAGCAAGTTACAACTTGCCACAACATGTTCAGCGGCTCATCTAGAGGGTAAATGTATCACTTATTTATCTGAATTAGCAAGGGTTGAACAGAAAATGTTTTGTATTTCATCACAGTTTCAAATGAGTAATTTTACTGAGAATTGAATTTGCATTAAATTTTGCTTCAAATTAGGGAAAGGCACAATGAAATGTTAAAACAGCTTTAGATACTAGGTGTCATCCAACAACTTTTCAATGGTTCCCAAAGTTTAGAGGTTCACACATCCATCAAAGACTATCCTCATTTTGGCCATCTTCAACTTCAAAAACCAATGATTCAATCACTTGTATTCATGATCCAATTAGGAGTGATCAACATTTAACTATCTGCAAATTTGCTAATGAAACTAGTATTTCTTATGGGACTTACGAAATATTAGTGAAATCAATTTTAACACAAAATTTGGTAATGTAAAGCATTTCAACAAAGTGCCTCTCATTCTTACTGTTGATCACAGAGAGTGGCAATTTCTAACACATCAGAACCGTTTGTGAGTATGCTGCATAGACATTTTGTTTCTTCCATCATTACTCGTAGGTGTATAGCTATCACCAGAAAACAAAGCTCTCATAAATCAATAAATCCTCTCATCAGTGAGTGAATAGATACCCTGGTGATACAATAAGTAACAACCCAGTTACGAAGTTTAATTCCACAATATGAGATATGCCTGGTGGTATACAACAGTAAGGTAGTAAAGACGGCACCATTTTAAGACCAACAAGCCTTGAAATGGTGCCATCTGGGTGGTGGACTCAAGGGTTTATATACTGGCATATGCCATAAAATTGCCCAGCGTCTTACAGTCCTGGTTTCATTGGGTGCACGCAGTAGTCTTTATCTCTAATCGTGGCTAGCGATTGTATGGTCAAAATGACGACGAGGCCTTCTGAAAAACTAGCTCTTTTATTGTGTGACCAGTTTAGCTTGCATAATGAGAGAAGCAATAAAAAGGAGGTTGCTGAATTAAATGCAACACTAGCTGTAATTTCAGAAGACCATAACCAACTGTAGCCATTGTACTCCAATGAACAAACCTTTAAAGTGTTCATGTGGGAGGAGTAGACCAATTGGATAGTGAGCAAAAAATAACGATTTAACACCAAGACAACGACCAACAATTTTCCAGGTATGCGATCGGGTGTAAAATTAGTTTGAGTTAGCGAAACAAGAGACAGTTGCCAAGTCTTTTAAGAAATATGGAATCAGCCACGTCCTTGTTGGTCCTGAAGATTATCATGGAACTAGCTGATTCCACTGAAGGAAACATCAGTAATGACAGTAATGACGTGTTATTGGCCTTATATGATAAACAAACGTTTCGTTTTACACTGATATTTTGATTAGTAAACACGTGGCGACAGAAATTCTTACCAAATTAGAAAAGAATGGACTTGACATTAAAAATGTAAGGGGGCAGGGATATGATAATGGGGCCAATATGGCGGAAAATATAATGGCATACAGTTAATAATTAAAAAAAAAAAAAAAAAAAAAGAGAGTTTGCAACTGTGGGAGCTGTCTAGGGCTAACTTTATTTGCGTGCCCTTCTTATATACTCAGACTGCTTTAGAACCTATATTAGTTGTATTAAACTCTTTTATATATGATTTTTATTTAATATGCAACTGGTACCACAACCTCTAAAGCCCACAAGTTGCCTGTCTGCATATATATATCAGAAGATCCTAGTCCTTGAGGTTTCTTTCTTAATTTTCCCTGCCAAGATAGAATCAGAATTGTATCCTCAAGCCGTGTATTTCTCTTGAATAATGAGACTCTTAGAAATAATAATCATAATGACAGAAATTTAATTTTTTGCTTCTAATTTTTTTAGATGTTTGTTGTGTTTGTTATTTGGTTTTTAGGAGCATTAGCAGCTAAGGCCATATTGCTCCAGGGGGATATGTGGTGGTCATTCCCTGACCTTTCCGCATCCTCCGTATTTGGTGGGCACAGGCTCAAACTCCGGTCTAATCAAGAAGCGTGTGCTACGCACTGCTGCCCCTGCCCACCTGACTACGGAGGCACCATTTTTTTTTTTTTAAGATGTATTACAGCATTTAACTGGGAGATATATATATATATACACAATTGTAAGTTACAACTTTCTCTATATACCTGCTGTACTTATACATAGCAGTTCAGGAACAAAATAGTGGCCTAGATAGTCTATACCTCATTAATCTCTCCATACATATATTTGATATTTATTTTATCCACTTGTAGGTACATAAATATATAATGTTATTTGTCTACAATACAACTTATGGTTCTGAAATTACCTGTCTTATCCAGTTCCCCACAATCAAAAGGCTATCAAAATTTACATGTATGTATATACATATACGGCTCTTTTTGCCTTATAAATTCAAAAATATAAAATCAATAACGCAATCTCTTTCACTCTCTTTGTACTTATGAAAGATACATATGGTACTTATACATATTTATATATATATATCCTCTACTCTCAGTACTAGTGATGATATTATATATTCATTGTACTTTTCTAACCTTGGTCTTACCAATGCCTTTAAATTCATTGATGGCTTACACAACCCTTACCATTCTCATTACTATTACTTAATAAGATAACTTCCCTATCTTTACTACATGAATCATATTAACATTATATTTCGCCCAGCACAAGTTCAAACTGCAGGTTGGTTTCTCAGTCCTTCTCATATCTAACCTCTCTATAATCAAAAAAAAATAACTTACATTCTCTGTCTTGAATGTACCTTCCCTCAGTCACTTCTGCAAGGTTCACTCCTTCAGGGCTCCTCTGGGCTGCCGCCATCTCTGTGGCTGCTGCATAGTATTGGTTGGCCTTCTCTTCCCTTTTGAATTATCTTTCCTGGCATAAGAAAATTCATTCGAACTTTTCATTTTATCATTCTAGTTCACTTCCCTTTCCCAAGATTAACTTCACTTTACATAGCTTCGTTCTAACTGTTTCTTTTGCACTTCCCCACTGACCTCGCAGCTTTGTCAGGACCACACTTCTCTCTCTGTCTCCTTAATCGCAATTCCCTCTCTTCTTTCTTTTCTCTTGTTACCTCCTCTTTTCTCATCTTTTATCATCTGATCTTTTTTCACTAATCACATTGAATCTCCTTTCTCTTAGCTTCTATTTCCCACCTATTTCTCTTACTGGAATTAATGCATTCCTTACTGTTATTTCTAATTGCTTTTAAAATTCCTTGCCCTACAGCTCTCCCAGAGAATCGCTTCAGCCACCCCCTTCCAGGATTTGTCACGGGCCTTCACTTATTTGGCGTGACTACTAGTCCTTATTGCTAGGCTTACGGCTAGGCTCCTTACTTGCCCTTATTTCTGGTGTCCTTTTGTTATTCTAGGTGAATCTTTTAGTTACGATTATCGTTGACTGAGCTCTTAATAGCCCCCTGGTCAAAACTTCATGTTGTTCTAAGTGCTTTCACTTAATTTTATACTAACATTTTTGTTAATGATAAATTTAATCCTTCTTTAATTACACATTCATCGCTGAAATTCCGATACTTTTGTACATGTAAGATTTGCATCTTACACAACGTTTGTACCGTGTTTGGCATATAGTCCTAATTCAGCTGGTGTATATAATGCAGCATCAATAATGCCTGGGATGATAAGTTTTTTTGGCATTGTTCAAAGGATATTTACTTTTTTTTTTTCTGGTTCCACTAGTCGCTGGGAAATTTGAATGAATGCTTTTAAGATTTCACTTAAAAGACAGACACAAGATGGTCATCCCAAGAACGAGCTATAAAATCTTTGTTCTTACAAATAACAAAAGTTCATGCAGTCTTAATTAATATTGAAGATACGTCTGCAAATGCAGAAACTATCAGTATTGCTCAGTCTGCTTTTACAAATAGACTATCCATTTTTATGCAGATTGGCTATATGGAATAAAATTCTTCCTAATACTGACTGTGTGGATAAAGCATTGCAAGCTAAAAGGCTTTACATACGTAACTCTTCCCATTTAATAAGTGGATTGATAAAAAAAAAAAAAAATCTCCAAGAAATACAGGAAAGTGATTTTCAAGATATTTTCGGATCTGCTGTTGCCGCAACAGAAAAAAAATGGATATACCAGCTACATTTCGAGATGAAAGAAGAAAGAAAAAAAGAATGACACTTTACAAATCTTCAGACGATTTCAATTTATCTGCTGAACAACAATTTTGTATTGAAATTAAATATGTTTTGGATGTTCTTATGAATGACTTAGGAAGCACTAGATTTGAAAAACTGAATACTATTTCTTCAGATTTTGATTTTCTATTTGGAACTTCATTCGCATTAATTAATAAATCTGACTTGCAGAAGGCTGCTTCCAACCTTGCATTAAAATACAGCAAAGATTTAAATGCATCAGTTATGTCAACAGAAAGTTTCAAAAATCATGTTTTATCAATTCTGCATAATATAAAATCTGTAACTCCTTTACAACTTCTCCAATTCATTTGTGAATACTGTATTATCATTAGATAATAGAATCTTTTCCAAATATAGAAATAGCATTACAAATTTTTCTTACTCTGCTTGTAACAGTAGCTTCTTGCGAAAGGTCCTTCAGTAAACTTAAATTGATTAAAAATGACCTTAGATCAACAACTAGACAAGAGCGACTAACCAACATATCAATTATATACATTGAAAATCAGGTTGCACAAAACATAAATTATGATAAAATTATTGACGGTTTTGCTTCAGCAAAAGCAAAAAAAATTCAATTAAAATAATACATCTTCATTGTATATTTTTATTTTATGTTATAATGTTAAAAGTATTATATTTTGCAATATTCTGTTTCTATGATTTTATACTAGATTATATAAATATAAGCTTTCTGTAATTTTTTTTAATTTCTTTGTAGTGTTACCTCTCTGCTGTTTATGTTGGCCCCTAGGTATTCTTCTAGCATTTGTGGGCTCTGAGGTGTCGCTGCAAAGATTTAGCCGGACTAGGCGTAACCCATACTTTTTATTCTTAACGTAGTTATGTCGCTTTTGCGTTTTGGTTTACTTTTGGATTATCTTAGTTTACTTTACCATGTTCGCCTGTATGGTAATGATTTTTACTCTCGTCTAGTGGCTTTTTAGGGCAAAGCCTCGTATACCCTCAGAATAAGGAGGAAGAAGGTTACTTCCCCTCTCCATCCCGCAGTTTGGGCTTTTGCGTTGTGATCATCATCGGGTAATTATTATGTAAATAATTATTTGACGCCGCAGTTAACTACTAATCATTGTTAGCTCTACTATTTTAGTGATTGAATGTGAGGTTTTGGCAGAGAAAAAGAAACTTCTATAATACAAAACATAACAAAGTTTAATACAAGAGAAAACTTACATGCTTCACTCTTTCCATTAATATAAACACATTAAGACATTTTCAACAATAAGATTATGATTTTAAGAATTTTATATTCTTAAACATACAAGTTACAAAGTTATAAGAAGCTAGAAAGAATCCATCTTTTTATCATCATGCTTACCAACATTTCATACGATACCATCTCAACTTACCAATCTAAGATATTGCCTGGGCTTAAATAGCTGACGGTCCTCGACTCTCCGTTATTTCGGGCGACTCTGTGCCTTGCCTTAACAAGGAGTGACCGCTTCTTTCTTAGCTCTTGGTCGCTTGTTCCCCTTCCACTGATCTCGACGGCTTGGTGCTCCTCAATGGTAGGCTCTCCAAATGGTAGCGTCAACTCCAGCTCTCTTCTATGGCTTACGAGGACCCACTTTTATATCCTAAGTTCTCTATATTGTTTATTCTAGCCTTTTCTCTTATTGGAGGACTCTGTGTCCTCCGATGTTCAGACTCTACGTCATGGAAAACTTAGTCAAAGGGATAACCATCATCCCCTCATCACACCATGTATCGAATATTCCGGCAACACACGTAGCAACTCTTCGCTATCTCCTTATTAGAGGTAATGATGAAGCTGTTGTCGCATCTACGCTGAGTTTTTTTATTATTATTATTATTATTAGCCATATGGTGCAAGGAAGACTGAGGCTTATGCTGCACCAGCCAAAAAAAATTCCCGAGTTACCCTGAGAGAGAGAGAGAGAGAGAGAGAGAGAGAGAGAGAGAGAGAGAAGTCGAAAGGAATCACCAAGAAAGAGAAGAATGATGATATCCAGCTCAGGACCCTGGGTGTGCCAAGCCCATACTCACCAGATGTGAGTCCCTGTTTACGGGGCTGAGAGGAATCTTCGATATCCGTTCACACGAGTATCTCTTTCTCACCACCCCCCGGTTGCCCTAATTTGCATCACAGGCTAAGTGCATTTTTCCGGTGTTTATAGAATTCTAACTTGTAAGTGGCCACTCGATATAGCTATTGCCAGCTAACAACTGTAGGCTTTTACATAGGCTTTCTTTTTAACACACAGTTGCTGTGGCTAATTTCGCCATTTTCCTTAGAGAAGAAAAACATGCTCTAGCTTAAGGATATTTAATCTGCTTTAATACTCGTCCTCAGTTTTTGTAACTCCAAAATTATTTGTTAAACCGAAGTTTTTTTGGATGATAACTAGATAGAGAGAGTATGGGAAATTAAAATTATTCTTCTTACAGTAAGTTTAGAGGAAAGGGCGGAATTGGCACTGCAACAGTAGTTTATATAGAAACAAAGTCTCTGTAGATATAAATGAATATTTGTAAGTTTCTTTTCTCTGATATTTTGTTTTGTTATATTCATTGTATTATTAAATTATTTTATTAATAAATATATGCAAATCATAGATCATTTCATAGTAATTTTTATAAATTCATAAAGATTGACTACCTGCATATAATGGGGGGAGGCATACTTATATTACTTTTGCCCCAGGCGTAAGGGTGCCTAGTACTGAGCGTTACTATTATTCAGGTAGAACAGTTTTACTAAAAGAGCACGTTCCTCTTTTGTAAGAGCCATAATGATTATTGACGGTGGATTGGCCTTTCTGCTTTTATCTAACAGGATTCATTTGCGTAAGGAGCGTGTCTTGAAGTAAATGACAACTTTTACATAAATTTACATAAATAAAAATAAATACTTTTACATAAATATGTATATTTTAAATATGTGCAGCGCCATTTTTCCCCTGGTTTCAGAAAATTGAACTATTTTTTTTTCCTTCTACAAATCTTTTTTTCCTTCTACAAATCTACAAACCTTTTTTTCCTTCTACAAAAGGAAATCAGGTGACAACTCAGCGTTGTTATGGGCCTTTATGAGAGCTTGAAGGACAGGGTGGATGCCCTAGAAGGAAATAAATTGAGGGGCCCATCAAGCTCTCAGCTGCCCACATCAACGCCAGAGTTGCACTTGGTCATCGGGCAACACAGAAGCAGCCCCCTAGGCAGAATGCGCTGGTCCCACAGGAACTAGTAGTTGTTGGTGACTCTATTGTCAGGGAAACGGGGAACATGCTTTGTAAAAAGGATAGGTGGAATAGGACCAGGGTATGTCTGCCAGGGGCAAAGGTTGATGACGTTGTAGAGCGGATATCATCTTTTAAGGGCACAAAAGGTGATATAGTTGTACACGTTGGCACCAATGATATTAAAAGTAGGAGACCGACGGAATTACTTAGCAAGTACGGGTCACTGTTGAAAAAAAGCCGTGAATTAGGGTTGAACTTGAAAGTGTCTGCAATTCTGCCCAGACACGATAGGAGGGAGTATATGATGAGAGCCTTGTCGATCAATTCGGCCCTGGAGGGATTGTGCAAGGCTCAAGGGGTAGAATTTTTTTCAGCCTGGACTGTACTTGTTAACAGGAGAGATTGCTTCTACAGGGATGGGATACACTTAAATAGAAAGGGTGCAAGAATTTTTGCTGATGCTGTCGAGGCAGTGTTAGGTGTGTCGGAAAACTGCTAGTTGGGGGGGATACAAGGACTAATAGATTAACAGTAGCCACTGGCAGAGGTGGAAGTGATTCTTGCACTGCTTCTATTGAAATGAGCAGAAGTCTGAAAAACAAGATGCAGAATATTTCAGAGACTGCTGGTAGTCATTGCGGTACAAGTAAACACATGGGTTGTGTTAGGGTAGCTAAGAATAGAAACAGGTGCATGTATACCTGCGTGTACACCAATGCTAGGAGTTTGGTAAATAAATTTGATGAATTTGAGGTATTGCTGAAAACATCAAAGGCAGCTATTGTTGGGATATCAGAGACGTGGTGTCACACAGATATAAGTAATGCGGAACTGGAATTTGGGGAATACAATGTGTATAGAAAGGATAGACAGGACAGGAGGGAAGGAGGGGTTATGCTATTAATTAAGAAACACATAAAGTCCAAGGAAGTGAAGCCAGTCGACATCGATGGACAGGGCAGTGTCGAGTCAGTTTGGTGTGACATAAGCATAGGGAAATCAAAATTGAGAGTAGGAGTGTGCTATAGGCCTAATGACTCTGATGAGTATAATAAGATATTGTACAGGGAAATAGAGTGGGCCAGTAAATCAGAGAGTCTTATAATGGGGGATTTTAATTTTCCAGATATTGACTGGAATTTGTGGGTTGGTCACTCGCACACTAGCAAGGCTTTTGTGGATTTATTGGATGATTGTTTTCTACATCAGCATGTTCGTGAGGCAACAAGAGGGAGCAATACTCTTGATCTGATTATCAGTAGTGATTCTTCATGCATTAAGAACCTGCAGATAAATGAACCTGCAGATAAATGTTGTTGAAGTTGATAGCCTAGGTGGCAGTGATCACAGTGTGTTAAAGTGGGATTTACTCAAGGAGGTAACTACCATCAGAGGTAAAGGGAAGGGTTTTTGTTTTCGTAAAGGAGACTATGATGGTCTGAGACAGTATTTAAATTCTGTACAGTTGGACCAACTGATGATGTTACCAACAGCAAACTCAAAATGGGAAGCATTCAAGGAACTAATCTTGGAGGCTACCAGGCTTTACATACCAACTAAGAAATATTGTTCAAGGTTTAGGCCTAAATGGTTGTCAGATGAACTAATGAGACATGTGGCAGAGAAGAAAAATGCATGGGATACATACAAATTAATGGGTGACATGGAAGCCTATGATAGATATAAGTTCTGTAACCAAGTCACAAAGGAGATTAGGCAGGCAAAGGCAGACTACGAAAAATCCTTGGCAAAGGATGCAAAGAAAAACAGAAAAGAGTTCTTTACATACTTGAACTTGAGAAGGAAAGGGATGAATCAGATTGGTCCACTGGATATTGATGGTTCAACAGTTGAGGATCCTGCTCAGGTGGCTAACAATCTAAACGAGTATTTTGCATCTACATTCACGCATGAGGAGTTATTCAAGAAGGAGAATGATGTAGGTAAAGTAAACATTATCAATGAGCTGGATGATTTTGTAATAACTGAGAGGAAAGTGGAGGAGAGATTGTTGAGGATAAACATAAAAAAGGCATCTGGGGTGGATGGGATCTATCCAGTTATATTAAAGGAGGCAGCAAAGGAAGTATGCAAACCCCTAGCCATAATTATGAGAGCTTCTTTGGACTCAGGGGAGGTACCCATAGACTGGAGATATGCAAATGTAACCCCAATTCACAAAGGAGGATCAAAGGCTGACACAAGTAATTATAGACCTGTTAGTTTAACTTCTGTTCCAGGTAAATTAATGGAGGCACTGGTTAAAGAAGCACTGCAGGATCATCTAGACAAGAATTCCGTTATAGCTCAGACGCAGCATGGTTTTGTTAAGGGCAGGTCTTGCCTGACCAATTTGATTGGATACTATGATGTAGTTACAAAAGAACTGGATGCAGGGAATAACTTTGATATTATATATTTGGATCTTAGAAAGGCTTTCGATACTGTTGCACATGGAAGACTGCTGCACAAATTGGAGCAGTGTGGCATTGGAGGCAAATTGCTGCTATGGATAAGGGGATGGTTGAGTGGTAATCAATGGACACTGCTCAACGTGGACTAATGTTATTAGTGGAGTTCCTCAAGGTTCAGTGTTGGGTCCGTTGTTGTTTTCGGTGTTTATGAATGATATTGATGATGGGATATCAAGTTTAATGTCCAAGTTTGCAGATGACACAAAGGTTGGCAGGGTCGTTAAGGACACTACTGACGCTATGCTGCTGCAACAGGATCTGGAAAGGTTGAACAGATGGGCTGAGAGGTGGCAAATGAAGTTTCACATTGACAAATGTAAAGTACTACATATGGGAAACAGTAACCCCAGAGCAACGTATCAACTCTGCGGTACTACACTGACAGTGGTGGAGAATGAAAAGGACCTGGGGGTAATTGTGCAGGCAGATATGAAGTTCTCTGAGCAGTGCAGACGAGCTGCAAGAGTAGCTCATGGTGTCTTGTCAATGATATACAGGAATTTTTCTAGCAGGTATAAGGAGGTGATTATTCCCTTGTATAAGGCAATGGTTAGGCCACATCTTGAGTACTGTATACAGGTCTGGAGGCCTCATTTCAAGAAGGATGTAGAGCTGCTGGAACGGGTACAGAGAAGGGCAACAAGATTAGTAAATGGAACAAAGGGTTGCTCTTACGAAGAAAGGCTTAAGTTTTGCAAATTGCAGAGTCTGGAGACTAGGCACCGGCGAGGTGATCTGATAGAGGTGTATAAGGCTTTGAATGGTTTGAGCATGCTCAATGCCAATGGGATTCTTCATCTTGCTCAGAATAATCACCTCAGAGGGCATAAATTCAAATTGAGGAAGGACGGATGTCGGATAGATGTGCGGAAATTTGCCTTTGGCCAGCGGGTGGTTGGTTGGTGGAACCGACTTCCATCACTTGTTGTTGAAGTTGATAGCCTAAACAAATTTAAAGCTCAACTGGACAGGTATTTCGAACGAACAGAGGGGTGAAATGGGAGTGGGTTTTTTTTTTTTTTTTTTTTGGCTGATGCTGAATAAGCTTGCTTTCTTGCATCATATGCCTCTACTAATGCTAATGCTAAATCTCTTCCCCATACCCTAATTGACATACCCACCAATTTTTACAGCGCTAACTCTAACCGTTTTGATACTGGGGTGTCCTGAATAGGGTAATTACCAAACTACCACATCCGCCACCGCGGAGACCGGAAGGGGAGGGGCAAAATTGATGGATTGTTTGATACAGTTATTAAAGGCGGAGCACTCAGAATATAGTATATAGTGGAGTTTCTGTATATGTATATAGTGGAGTGTTACTGTATATAGTGGAGTTTCCCCACTATATACAGTAACAGTTTTGGAGATCTGTCGGAGATGAAAAACAAAGTAAAATACAATACTCATAATATTTTTGGACATATTATCAAATGGATGGAATTACTTACCATCATTATCTTTAGCATTTTTATGGCTGTCTTCGGCAGAGAACTTGGCTTGTACATGACGATGAAGATCTTTTGTATAGGAAGATAAAATAATGCAGTCACTGGAATATTATGAATAATAAAATTGTGAACTTAAGACTTTTTTTTAAAAATTAACTAAATATGTTGTAGCTCTGGCTTCGGTTCTTATTGGCAGATTGTATTATGTATAAGTGCCATCGTGAGATATCTTTGCGACCTAAGCAAATCAATCATTTGCCTAGGGCACATGGATTACCCACCAACTTAAATAATCCAAACGACGGTGAAGCGCCCCAACCCAAATGGCGCCCTAGGCATTTGCCTGGATGCCTACCATACCACGACGGCACTGAACAATAAGTAGAATAATACATTACTTCTTTCTTTATATTCACTTAAAATTATCCAGAATTTAATTTGATTTTTGTTACTTTACACAATATTAGTATTAAATATGAAAGTAATTTACAATAAATATAAATTTATTCATATGTTTTAACTCTAAAACAACTAAGATTATACTTGTCTAAAGATTGCATATATTCTCTAATCGCTTTGCCTGTTTTACTTGTAAAAAATCGTTAGTTTCCAAGAGAAGGGGTGTGGGATTAATCCCGTTTTAGACTAAAAACAGGTTCTAGATGTTATTTCATCTGGAGACAACTAGGAATGCGATACCATCCCTCCAACATCAGAGAAAGGGACACTTGTGGTGGAGGCGGTGTCCTCGTGTGAGGCCGAATAATGATCAACGGCCGCACCACTCTATGTTTTTGATAGGAGTACCATATTTGAGGTGTATAACGCCTTGAATGGGTTGAGTACGCTGAATTCTGATGGGATCCTTCCACTTGTTCAGATTACGAACCTAAGGGGGCATAAATTCAAATTAAGAAAAGACAGATGTAGAATAGATGTGCGGAAATTTGCCTTTAGCCAGCTGGTGGTTAATTGCTAGAACAAACTTCCATCTGTCGTTGTGGAAGTTGATAGGTTGAATAAATTTAAGGAGGAACTGGACAGGCATTTGGAGGGATTGGTGTGATTTTTTTTTTTTTTTTTTTGGCTGATGCATAAGCTCATACACATGCTTTCTTGCATCACATGCCACTACTACTACTACCACTACTACAACTGCACAGAGATACCGAGAAGAGATCCTCGAACCTTGTGTGCGACTTTTTTGTGTTGCGGTTGGCCTAGATTTTCTTTTCATAGACAACTCCACTGCACAGAGCTCAGGTGGTGGAGGAATATCTTGAAACTGAAAATACCAACGAATGCTGTGGCTAGCATCATCACTAGACTTCAATCCAATCTAACATGTGTGGGAGGCACTTGGATGTCGCACTACACGCCTACAGCCAACTACGTGGTCACTTGGTGAGCTAAGATCTGCACTGATGGAAGAATTGGATTTGTTGCCACAGAAACTTATAGACACCCTTATATCGAGCATAGTTCACTGCTCGATATAAGGGTGTTCAGGCCTGTTTAGCCGTTGGAAGGGATTATACGCTGTACCGATGTTATGTGACCGTATTTTCGAGCATCTTGTATCGACTTCTGTAATGTGACCTTTTTGGTAATTCTTATACAACCCCTATAAATGTCCCTTTTCCCGTCCGAAGATTCTTGCTGTCTCCTCATTTCATCGTTATTCTATGGTACACCACCACCGTATCAAATTTTGTCCCGCTTCATCGCAAGCTGCACAGTCACACCACGTTTGCTACGTGTTCTGTTAATTTTGTCAAGCAATGTAGTTCAGTAGGTGGAAAGAATAAGAACTAGAAAAAAAGAGAAAGGGAAAGAAAGAATGTGTAGTATTTTAACTTGGATTTTCTGGGGTAGTCACTCCCGTCCCAATAGTTTGGCCATATCCAAAATTCATCTGATATTGTACAGTGGCGGACAAAAAAATGCATCATAATTTTACATATGTGTTTTGCGCTGCGTTGTGGGTTGTAGAAATGTTCGAAATGCATTTGTTAGATGGGATACATATATCTGTGAATGAAATCCAATAAAAGACTCCATCTGATATGCCTAATTGCATACATACCTTCCGAAAGGGTAAACAGCGTAGTAGTAGTAGTAGTGGCATGTGATGCAAGAAAGCAAATGTATGAGCTTATGCAGCATCAGCCAAAAAAAAAAAAAAAAAAAAAAATCACACCAATCCCTCCAAATGCCTGTCCAGTTCCTCCTTAAATTTATTCAACCTATCAACTTCCACAACGTCAGATGGAAGTTTGTTCCAGCAATTAACCACCCGCTGGCTAAAGGCAAATTTCCGCACATCTATTCTACATCTGTCTTTTCTTAATTTGAATTTATGCCCCCTTAGGTTCGTAATCTGAACAAGTGGAAGGATCCCATCAGAATTCAGCGTGCTCAACCCATTCAAGGCCTTATATACCTCAATCAGATCACCGCGCAGGTGCCTAGTCTCCAGCCACTGCAATTTGCAGAACTTAAGCCTCTCTTGGTAAGAGGATCCCTTCATTCCCCTCACCAATCTTGTTGCCCTTCTCTGTACACGCTCAAGTAAATCTACATCCTTCCTAAAATGAGGCCTCCAGACCTGTACGCAGTACTCAAGGCGTGGCCTGACCATTGCCTTATACAGAGAGATAATCACCTCCTTTTCCCTGCTAGCAAAAGTCCTATATATCATTGACAAATCCACATGACCTGCCCTGGCAGACTGTCTGCATTACTCAGAAAACTTCATATCTGCCTGCACAATTACTCCCAGGTCTTTTTCATTTTCTACCACCTTAAGTGTAGTACCACACAGTTGGTACGTTTCTCTGGGGTTACTTCTACCCATATGTAGTACTTTGCATTTGTCAATGTTAAACTTCAGTTGCCACTTCTTAGCCCATATGCCCAAATTATCTAGATCCTGTTGCAGTAGCACACTGCTATTACTGTCATTAACAACCCTGCCAACCTTTGTATCATCTGCAAACTTCGACATTAAGCCTGATATACCTTCATCAATATCATTGATAAATATACAAAACAACAGTGGACTTAACACCGAACCCTGTGGGACTCCACTAATAACATTAGTCCAAGAAGAGCAGCACCCATTGATTACCACCCTCTGTCTTCTAGCACTTAACCATCCTTTTATCCATTGTAGCAACTTACCCTTAATACCATTCTGCTCCAATTTGTACAATAGTCTTCCATGCGCAACAGTGTCAAAAGCTTTCCTGAAATCCAAATATATGATATCAAAATTATTTTTCGTATCCAGTTCCTTTGTGACCACATCATAATATCCTATCAAATTTGTCAGACAAGACTTTCCCTTAACAAACCCATGCTGTGTCTGAATTATTGCTGCAGTCTTGTCTAGATGATCCTGCAATGCATCTTTAACCAGCGACTCCATTATTTTACCCGGAACAGAAGTTAAACTAACTGGTCTGTAATTACTCGAAATTAATTGAAATATGAGAAATCATGCAAATGACAATTGTAACAACCAAACATACATTTTATTGCATTTACGTGTACAGATTGAAATGACAAGTTAACGTACTAGTATTATATACTACAAATCAGCAAAATAAGTCCTCAATATTTTGTTGTTCCTCTTCGAGCTGCAATTACAGCCTTGCAAGAATCTGGCATAGATTCAATCAACTCTGGATATACGGTTGCCCAATTTCATGGTACCACACCCTTACAATGCAGCTGAATCTTACTTGTTGGCTTCTTCTGAGCAATTTTAGACATTATGTACCAGCAATTTTCAATAGGGTTCAAATCTGCACTGTTGCCGGGCCAGTCCAACACAGTAATGCCAGTATTTCTGAGGTATCACTGCACCTTAAGGGAGAAAAACGAGGGAAAACACTGGTGTAAGTATATTTCAAGCCTTGTGAAACAAGAAGACAAACTCATCATAAAACTAAATAAAATAAAACTTACTAATTTTTCTGTGTGGCAAGGTGCTCAGTTCTGTTGAAAAATGCAGTTTTGGACGTTTGTGTGGAGATCCCTAATAACGGGTTTCAAGCACTCCTCCAAGATAAGTGTAGGTTTCTGCATTCACCGTTCCTTTAATAAAATTAATTCGCCTAACCACTTTACTTGTTATGCATCCCCAGACCATCTGACCAGAGGGAAACTTTATAGTCGGTGTTATGCAGTCAGGATAGTATGCCTCCGATGGTGGCCACCCTCTGGGAGGCCACCATCGATATCACCCTAGCAACTAGGAACCTGGCGAACCACGTGACCGACTGGAGGATGGAAGACGCTTGGACCATCTCGGACCATCGAGTCATCACCTGCAAAGTAACAAGAACGCTGCCAAGAACAACAGCAAATATACAAACACCCCACAGATACGCAGTTGTCAAGGCAGATTGGCCCCAATACAAAGAGCTACTAACTACAGCGGTTAACAACAAACTTCCGTCCCTAGATCCACAGAATAATCCGAACGAACTGCAGAAGGCAATTACTAAATTGATGATAGATATCAGCAACCAAACTATCAGGAAGAAACACCCCTGACTGGGCGCAGTCCCCTGGTGGACCCGGGACATTGCCATGCTCCGGCGACAAATGAACAAGAGTAGGAAGGACTTCCAGAGGGCCCGAAGAACATGGCCAGCAAATGAGGTTGAAGCCCTGAGGCAAATATATAGACAAATAAGAAACCGGTACACTGACGCCATAAAGACAAGTAAAAGACGCTCTTGGGAGTCCTTGGTCTCCACAGCAGGGAACAATGACCCCTGGGGCATTGTCTACAAAGTAACAACCAATAGACTGCCTAGGGGGGACTCGGCAGGGAGATCTCACCACAACCTGGGAGCAGTCGATGAATAACATACTCGACAGAATATATCAAAAACCAAATATGTTAACTATGCCAGGTCAGAAACAGACATACGACAGAAACGATAACTACAGAAACCAGGCGATTGAGCCTCCCTTCACTTTGGATGAACTCAGCGTGGCCGCTAGTAGGGTCAGAAATAGAAAATGCCCGGGCCTCGATCTTATTGAGCCTGAAATACTCAAGAAAACCGTGGAATACAATCCGCACCTACTCCTAACACTATACAATAGATGCTTGGAAACAGGACATTTCCCAACTGCATGGAAAACAGCAAATTTAAAACTAATACTGAAAAATCCTACCAAAAATCCAGAATTTCCGGATTCATATCGACCCATCGCACTGCTCCCAGTGGCAAGCAAATTGTTTGAAAGATTACTCCATGTGAGGGTTATAAAACACTATGAAGCGGCAGGCCTACATGCCAGAAATCAGTATGGCTTCAGACCAGGATCCTCAACCGTGGACGCACTGGGAAACTTGCTAAGGATTTTCCAGGATTGTAGACGAAAGTATCTGCTGCTCATCTCTGTTGACTTTGCTGGGGCGTTTGATTCACTTTGGTGGCCAAGCGTCCTGGCAAGGTTGAGGGAGGCTGAGGTGCCTCTTAACCTCTACAAAGTAATCGAAAGCTATTTAACACAAAGAAGAGTGGAAATCAATGTACACTATCAAAAAATAACAAGAGAGGTGCACAGAGGATGTCCGCAGGGGTCGGTGCTTGGGCCGCTTCTGTGGACAATGGTCCTCGATGAATTCCTGACTACGGACCTGGGTTCTGTGGCAGTACACGCCTTCGCGGACGACTTGACATTGACGGTGGAGGCGGACTCCAGGGCCCAATTGGAGACGCTGGCAAATCAGGCACTGCAGCGGCTGCAGCAATGGGCATCAAAGAACCAGCTGAAAATATCGTCAGACAAGACCTCATCGATCCTGCTAAAGGGGACTCTGCAACTACGACGACCCCCGCAAATTAAAATCAACAATGTAACAATCAAATTTGTGAGCCAACTGAAGTATCTGGGCGTTATCCTAGATAAAAACTTGACGTTCCAGCCGCATCTGAAATACATCAGAAGAAAAATCAGAGGATACCCTGGACTGGTAACCAGAATCACAAGGAAAGATTGGGGACTCAAGAAAAAAGCACTGATGCTTTACTATAAAACAACCTTCCTGCCTGCAATCACCTATGCTGCAGCGGTGTGGTATCCAAAAACGACACTGGTAGTCAACAAAAGAACACTAGAAATGACCCAAAGGACCATACTGCTATCAACAACGCGCGCCTGCAGCACGGTAAGTACCCCAGCTTTGCAGGTACTTGCTGGAGCGCTCCCTCTGGACCTGGAGGCAGTTCAGGCGGGGCTACTGTTTTTGCTGGCCAGGGGTGTGGCCGCTACCCACCAAGGATACACGACAGACCCGGCGGGCAACCTAAAACACGAAAAAAATAGGCTACAGACCTACCTCCTAGATCTTTGGCAGAGAAGATGGACAGAGACTACAAAAGGCGAAGTAACAAAAAGATTTCTACCAGACCTCCAGAAAATATACCCAAAGCAGCCACCGTGGTACTTCCCAGGGCCATATGACAACACTATTAACCGGACACGGACCCTACAAGGAGAAGCTGTTTAGCTTCCGACTCGTTGAGGACCCCAACTGCATATGTGGGGAAAGTGAAAGCTGGAGCCACATAGTCTATGATTGTCAACACTATGAAGACCTCAGAGGGCTACTAATAACAAGGTTAAGATACTTCCCAAAAGGACTGGAGCACCACTTCCTGGACACTGAGGATGAATATAGGGCACTCTCCCAGTATGCGCAAGACTTATTCACCAGGAGAAAAACACTAATAGCTATCTACAGCAACGTACACAGAGATTGACAAAAATCGGCGCCAAATGTGACAAAAAAACTGAAACCCTGCAGAGGACCAGTACTTGGACAAGAAGAGTGCTGATCACACGGAAGAGAAAAGCAAGGACGGGGGAATGCAGCACAGACAGTAGAGAACAGACTAAACGCAGCACAGTTGCAAACAGCTTGATGGCGATCTGAAGAGGACACCCTCGCCCTCTTCACCTATTATTCCCACTTCCTTGGGGGGAGGGGACATTTTTTGTTCCTTCTCCTCCACCCCCAAACTTCTACTCTGGTGGGGCATGGGCATGCCCCACTGAAAACTGGGGCTATCTACTCTATTGGCCCCATATTTCTGTCTTTTGCCCCCAATCTTCGGTCTCCCTCCCCTCTCTACCTTCATCATAGCGAAAGCCCCACACGTCAAAAACTTAATATGATAAAATTACCTTACGCCCAAAACTCGGCCTAGCAAACCAAAGCGACATTACCCCAGCGCAGATTTTTTATTTACTTATATATATATTTTTTTTATTTGTTTTTTATTATTATTATTATTTATTTATTTTTTTTAATTTTATTTTATTTTATTTATTTATTTATTTTTTTTTTTTTTTTTAAGGTCCTAGCCGCCGAAATCCCAGGAAATTAAGCGGCAGGACCTGCCAGAGTGAATCTACAGCTACTGGGTTCCTGGCCTGCCTCCACGGGGCGTAAGTGGGACAACGTTGCGCCTCAATAGGGGTCCAACGGCTAAACGACCAGATGAACAACGGTACAGAACACAACACATGAACAATTCCCACACACTTTTAAATCTCTGGCATTTCCCAGTGAACTGGTTCACCACAATGAAAGCAACGCGGAGATGGGGGAAACCCCTGGTGCCGTAAGACAACAACACACACTTACACTTACACTTACACTTAGAACTTTAGGTAATTCGGCACTACACCATAGGGCATTACAAATCCAAGGCTTTCAGATGCACAAGAGTCTTCCACCTAAGAAATATTGCAGTTGCAAAAGTTTGGAAAGCCAAGTTCTCCTGTTTATCAACTAGAATTGTCTCGCAGCCTTCTGCCATAAGATTGAGATTACTAACCCGAGTTACCAATTCAATTCGTAGATCGCTTTACATAATATGTTCCCATGATTCTCTTTTGCCACAATGGCAACTAGATCTTTCAGTAATTCCTAAATCCTGCAACTTTGCATTAATCGAACCACGACCAGTCAATAAGAACATAGCTTGTAAGTTTGGGACAAAACATTTGAATTTTATCGAGGCTGCATTTCTTAAATCTAATCTGGGAAAATTTTTTATGTAAATCTGCCCTTTATCACAAACACTCCAACGCTCTTGCCAGACTTTTACCAAAGCATCCAGATTCTTGCCCTTTCCTTCGTGGGATCTACCAAGATGTCCACCTCTACATTCAGAAAAGAACAGGGAATGCCACGGTGGATGAAGTAAGCAAATGCACAATACACCAAATGCAGATCAACAGGCAATTTTCCAGTCACAACCTACAAAGCTGGGATCGACACAGTTCTGCATGCCATTCACATCCTAAGGAGCATTACTCTTTAAATGGAATTGAGCTTTCTAGTACTTTTCCACATACACGCTCAAACCAAATTGGTGCACCATACATTATCATGGGGATAAATACAGATTCATATAGCAAGTTCAGCGCCTTACCTTTTATTCTCCAGCCAACTCTAGTGATTCCAATAAATTTCCTCACCTTTTCTGATAAATAAGTAAAATGTGAGTTGAAAGTCAAAGATCTGTCAAACATAATGCCCAGGTATTTAATTACCTTGCCGAATTTAGGCTCGACCCATTCATTCTCACAACGGGGGGTTTTCTACACAAAAAATTACCCTTGAAGACAATTGTCCCTGTTTTGGTTCCTGATACAGTCAGTTTATGTAACCTACACCAGTTATTAAGTTCAAGCAAAACCTGCTGTGACCTGGTTTCTAGTGCATCAGTGAATTTCTTCAATAAGCAGCATAAGATCATCGGCATATGCCGCCATCTCTGTATGCTCGAAGTCCCTACGCTGCCAGTCCTCCAAAACTAGGTTCCACGTTAGTGGTCCAAAAACTGATCCTTGTGGGCATCCCCTGGTCACCTCTCATACAATAGAACCAACCGACGACTTAACAGTCACTGTACGGTACGTGAAGTAGTCTTTACCACTCTAAAGATCTTAGCTGAGCAGCCTGCAAGTCTTAACATCATAAGAACGCTGCTCCATTGAATGGAGTCAAAAAGTTCCCTCAAAGTCAATAAAGATTCCAAGGACATACTTACTGTTCGAGCCTAATATATAGTTTCGCAATGCCCGAAGCGCATCTTCTGTTCCACGACCTGGAGTAAAACCATATTGTCTGCCAGACCAGCCTAAGTTTTTTTCAGTATAGTCAGTAATCCATCTCATCAGCATCATTTCAAACACCATTCCTAATCCAGGGAGGAGGGCAATAGGTCAATAAGATCGTGGATCATTTTTTGGCCTAGATGGTCCCTTCAATATCAGCTTTAATAGGGCATCCTTCCATGGTGATGGAAAGGCCTCGTCACGCAGGCAGCTATTAAAAACTTCAAGAAGGATCCCTGGTATCAGTCGAAGAGCCCGCTTAATGACCTCTCCTTCCATGAGGTCAATCCCTGGGCATTTATTGTTCCTTATCTGCTGTACTGCATCACAGAGTTCAATCAGGCTAAAGGGATACTTGTCATGTGCCACAGAGTAAGCATGATTAAGCCTTTTCATCAACATCCGTTCCTCATCTTGCTCAGAGATAGTATCTCCAATCAGATGATCCAAAATTGCAGGCATACTTTCTCTCTAACTTGTACTTTCCTCGTCAACACTTCCAATAGAGTATGCTGTATCTCCATTATATATTTTAGTCTTGCCAGTGCATAGTTTATATACAATTCCCCATGGGTTCTCATTGCCCACTGTTCTAACCAAAGTTCTCCAGTTAATTTTGATTTAGATATCATACGCACATATGCACTCCATATCCTCTGATACTCTACTTTAAGTACATTAACTTCCTCCTCCCCATTGTTCCCGCCGACTTCATTGGTACCTTTTCCGCGCTTTATGAACCTGCTTCCGAAGTTAGCTTAACTCACCAGACCACCATTTAATTGGAATCCTATTACAGTTCTTTTGCTTCCTAGACGTGCTGGAAGCCTCAAAGAAAGAGCGCTGAAGTAACTCCCTTGCATTCTCTCCAGACATTTGACTGAATACCCAAATGCCCAGATTCCCAAGTCGGACATGAATATATTCGTCAAATCTATTCCACTTTGCATTTTTGATATAAAATCGTCGTAACTGTTCCTGAGACGGAGCTAGTTTTGTTATGTCCCTGACAGAAAATACAATGGCCCGATGACCAGAGCAGACCCAAACTGCTCTTAACCACACAATCGTCCACGATACCAGCTGCCCTTACGTTACAGATTGTCAAGTCAATATTTGATTCTCCATTAACAGTGAAGAAAGTACAATCCGAACTTGGCAGATATTGTATAAGCAATCCACAACAAGCCAAGAATTCATCTAGTTGACGACCACGATCATTTGTAATTCTATCAAACCACGATGCTGATCTTGCGTTAGATTCTATCGCAAATATTACTGAATTACTATCCGTGATTTTGAACCTGTTCCATGTACCTGATGTAGATATTAATGTCTGTTGAGTGATGACGATACATACAACATAAACAGAATGATGCAAGATCTGACTCCACCCCTATATGCACCATCTGTACAGAGAACAACGAATTTATAACAGTAATAACAAATGTCCTTATTAAACAGTACAATTTCAGCTCTTAAGTCTCGTTCATCTGCACAGAGTACACGTGCTGAAAGTGGATATCCTGTAGGCCGACCTTTCACTAAGTATGGTTCCTGTATGCAGGCTATATCAATATATCAATATTCTTTCTGCTGCATACTAGTCTAACTTTATCAGCCACCGATCTGGATTTGTGAGCATTAATCTGTAGTATACGTAGGTTACCATTCGATTTTGCATTGTACTGATTAAGAATTAAGTGATTATCAATATCTACCATTAACGTTATCAAATTGTCATGCTCTTTCTTTGACCAACTTAAATGCATTCAAGTATTTTGAACAGTTTACTTACCGAATGATTTGCTGCTCGATTTTTGGCCTTACAATTGGAACAGATCGGTTGTTCTCGCTGATGAGTACAGAATGTGTACGAGTGTCCTATACCTGCACAGTGACTGCAAACAGGTCTGTGCGGTAACATGTTCTGGCTGTAGGACCAAATCTCTGGCAATTGTAGCACAAGGTAATTAAATGAAAGTCATTGAACTTATACGACATGAAGCCAATGAAAATCCTATCATGCAGCAATAAATGACTTCTAATACGGCTTGACACCTGGAGGATCCAATTGTTTCCTGTTTTTGCTTTATTAATACTGCAAAAACGGACAAATATCTCCATCTCCACTTCCTACCTGGAGATGTTCATATTTAGTAAATTTTTGTTCTATAAGTCTTCTAACAGGTCTTCCTTGTTGATCGTTTTTTCCACATCATACAGTATTATTTTTCGCCCTGGCTCTTTTGGAGTCAAGAGAATCACGCCCAATCGTTTAATGCTCTCACATTCCTTTACCTCTTGTAGCTCCTTTTCTATTTGCATCTCCAATACCACACCATTGTCCCTAATCTTCCGAAGCCTCTTTATTCTAATTTTCTTTAAGCTGCTTTTAAGCTCTTTAGTTACTGCTAAACGCACCTCATCACTATTTTTCAATCTTGATCCCTCAGCTGCTTTTACTATCAGAACATGTCCTCCTGTCCCATCCAATGATGAGGAAGACAAGCACACCTGACTTTCATTTCTGCCCTTAGTTTGCCTTCGTCCCTCGATGTTCATCTGACATCCATTTAGGCCTAAACCTTGAATAATATAAGTAGCTGAGGTGCCTGCCTTAATGGAAGGGCGTGTGACAGTGGGGACACAGAAAGAACAAACAGAACAGGAGGGGGAGAAGGTATTATGCTGTTAGTAAAGAAGCATATTAAATGTCAGGCAGTGCATCCAATTAATGCAATTAATTGGATGCACTGCCTGGGTTGTTAATGCAATTTTGCGTAAGTTTGTTCTGACATCATAGGCATAATGTTTATAATGTATATAATTCACAACTAAATATAGACATAGAGCAGGCCAATAAATTAAAATGTCATATAATAGGGTATTTTAAATATCCACATATTGACTGGAACTTGTGGGTCAATCACTCACGCACTAGCAAGTAGGTACACTGGATGGCTGTTTTCTAAAAGAGCTTGTTAGAGAGTCAAAAAGAAGAAGCAATACTGTTGAACTGATTATCAGCAGCGATTCTTCATGCATTTAGAATCTTCAGATAAAAGACCCTGTTATCAGTGTACTAGTGTACTGATGTGGGATGTTTTTAAAGACATAACTGCTGTCAAGGATAAAGGGAGGCGTTTTTGTTTTTGTAACAGACGATTTTTAAATTCTGTACAGTGGGACCATCTGATGACGTTACCAACAGCAAATTCAAAATGCAAGCAATCAGGGAAGTAACCGTAGAACCTATTAGACTTAGTATTAGTAGAAGCATATGATGTAAGAAAGCAAATTTGTATAGCATCAGCCAAATAAATAAAAAAAAATAAAAATAAAAACATTCCTGTTTCACCCATCCATTCACTCCAAATGCTTGTCTAGTTATGCCTTGAATTTATATAAGTTTTCAACCTCCACTACGACAGATGGAAGTTTTTTCCAGCTATCAACCACTCGCTGGCTAAAGACAAATATCCGCACATCTATTCTACAACCGTCTTTCTTCCATTTGAATTTATGTCCCCTCAGGTGAGTAATCAGAGCAAGAGGAAGAATCCCATCAGCATTCAACTTGCTCAAACCATTCAAGGTCTTATACACTTCAATTAGATCACCTCGCTGGTGCCTAGTCTCCAGATGCTGCAAATTTTCAGAACTTAAATCTTTCTTGGTAACAGGAATCTTTTGTTCCACTCACCAATCTCGTTGCCCTTCTCTGAACTCGTTCCAGCAGCTCTACATCCTTCCTGAAATAAGGCCCTCCAGACCTGTATGCAGTATTCAAGTATAATATCGGTGTTTAGATACACCATAGACAACCTTAAAAAACTACAAAGTAGTTGTTGTGGGCATCATTTGCTCTTTCTCATATTGTGCTCTGCCTTCACGACGAGTTGCCATGATATTGCACTACCTCGAATAAGTAATGCTTCACGCAGTATTCAAGGTGTGGCCTGAGCATTGCCTTATACAATGAAACAATCACTTCCTTATCCATGCTAGCAAAATTTCCGTATATTATTAACAAGACACCATTAACTACCCTTGTAGTCTATCTGCACTGCTCAAAAAACTTCATATCTGACTGCACAATTACCCCAGGTCCTTTTCATTCTCTACTACCCTGAGTGTAGTACCACACAGTTGGTACGTTACTCTGGGGTTACTGCTACACATTTACAGTACTGTACATTTGTCAACGTTAAATTTCAGTTGCCGCCTCAGGCCGTCTGATAAACTTTTCTAGATCCTTGCAGTAATATACTATCATTACTGTTATTAATAAATTCAACCCTCCCAACCTTCATGTCATCTGCAAACGTAGACATTAACCCTGACATACCTTCATCAATATCATTGATAAATACAGAAAACAACACTTGGCCCAACACTGGGGGGGGGGGGCACTAATAAGAATAGTCCACAAAGAGCAGTGTCCATTGACTGCCACTCTCTCTCTTCTCCCACTCAACCATCTTTTTATCCATTGTAGCAACTTGCCCTTAATGACTTACTGCTCCAATTTGTACAGTAGTCTTCCATGTGCAACCGTATCAAAAGTTTTCCTAAAATCCAAGTATATGATATCAAAATTATTTTTTGCATCCAGTTCCTTTGTTAACACATCATAGTATCCAATCAAATTTGTCAGACAAGATTCCCCTTAACAAAACTAAGCTGTAAACTATAACTGCGGTATGTCTAGATGATCCTATAGTGCATTACTCAGGGGATGTCCCCTCTAACAGGTCTGTAATTATTCATGTCACTCTTTGAGAATTGGGGACACATTTGCACATCTCCAGTCCATGGGGACCTCTGCTGAGTCCAAGGAAGCTTTCATAATTATGGTAACGGTTTGCTTACTTACTTTGCAGGACCGAGTTAAATACTTTGCTAAAATCCAAATATACTATGTCGAAATCATTCCCTAAATCCAGCTCATGAGTAATTGTGTCAAAATAGCCTTAAGTCAGCATGATTAACCGAAATAAGAATTTATAATAAATCTTAAAGTACCGTTTTTGATTGTTCAATTCAGCATTCTAGCAAATGCTTATTTTTTCGGTACTTGCCTTATTTATCAGTGTTAATTAAATTGAAGTTTGGGAGGTAAAAGACATTAGAAACATAAATTAATTAAAAACAGAAAATTCTAAAACTTTAGTACCTTTAAGACTAGACCAGGAGGAAGAAGATGAAGTGCACCGCCCATTCCCCCGGTTGTCATCTTATAAAATCACCATGTAAATGCAAACTAAAATCTTAAAAATTAAAACGTAAGAATCCAAGAGTGTAAACGACAGACTTTCGAGGACATTCATCATCAGTCGACTAAAGATGAGTAGAGACGGAGTCGAAAATAAGTTCAAGAATTCCCATGATGCTTTTGCTCAGACACGTGAGAATGTAACGCGCGTAAGACTCCATATGGAGAGAGATTGAACGGCGATTTTGCGTTCAATATTTCAAGCGAAGTATTATGGCGGAACCACTCTATCGCTAGTGTTTCTTATAACAGTAATTTATAATTTGACTTTAATTTGATTAGGATAATAGCGGAATCTACTGAAGAACAATGATTATGAGCCAGGACATGTTATGTAAGCTCAGTACTTGATTGATTTGTCCTGAAACTATTATAGTGGTAATACGCACGTGTGTTAGCTGTTTTTGTTGACCCGTATTTTGTAGTGGTGCTGCCTATATAGCAAGCGTCACAACCTGATTGACATTTAATAAGATGTACTACACTGGTGTGCAAAACTTAAGGATCAACACTATTTCTAAACGTTACAACCACAAAATCTTTACCTAAGACACTCTTAACTAATGAGAGTAGATTCAGTCTCAGCAGCGATTCCGGATGTCAGCTAATCTGGCGAGAGGTTGGCACACGGTATCATCACACAAACATCACTGAAAGGGATCGATATGGCGGTTGAGGTGTTCTCGTCTGGGGAGGCGTTATCCTGGATCTATTTGAATCTATGTTCCCTCGGGTTCTTAGTCTGACCAAGTGGAAACATCTCGTCAGCATTGAGCCTTCTCAAACCATTCAAGGGTCTGCGTTGGTAGCACAGTGGTATCGTCACCGTTCTCCCCACACCGAGTGGAAAAGGCCCGGGTTCGAATCCCATCGATGACGCGAGGAACTTTAATGGGCTTTTTCCACTCCGTGGCTGAGTTAGTCGGTCTCAGGCGTAGATAGCAAGGTTCTTTTTCCCTCAGAAACAAACGTTTTTTCGTCCAGCAAAACAGGCAAATCGACCAGAGAACACACGCAATTTACAAACACGAATACGGGTTAATGTAATCATTTACGGGTAACCCTAATATAGTAATAGTATAGTAAACCATTCAAGGCCTTATACATCTCAATCAGATCACTTCGCAGGTGCCTAGTCTCCAGATGCTGCAACTTGCAGAACTTAAGTGTTTCATTATAAGCGCATCCATTTGTTCCACTCACCAATCTTGTTGCCATTCTCTGTACTCGTTCTAGGAACTCTACATCTTTCCTAAAATGAGGCCTCAAGACCTGTACACAGTACTCAAGGTGTGGCCTGACCCATTGCCTTCTACAAAGGGATAATCATCTCCTTGTCTCTGCTAGCAAAATTCCAATATATTATTGACAAAACTCCATGACCAGGTCTGGGAGCCCATCTGCACTGCAGAGAACTTCATATCTGACTGAACAATTACCCCCAGGTCTTTTTCATTCTCCACCTCCCTGAGTGTCGTACCACACAGTTGGTACGGTTTTCTTAGGGTTACTGCTACCCACATGCAGTACTTTGCATTTGTCAATGTTAAACTTCAGTTGCCACTTTTTACTCATCTGCTTAACTTTTCTAGATTGTTTTAGATAGTTTAGATTAACTTTTCCAGAATTTCTGTTGCACTATCATACCGTCTGTAGTTTCATTAACAACCTTTGTATCACCTGCAAACTTGGACATTAAACCTGATTACCTTCATCGATATCATTAATAAAAACACAAAACAACAATGGGCCCAGCACTGAACCCTGGGGTAATCCAATAATAACATTAGTCCACGTAGAGCAGTGTCTATTTATTACCACTCTCTGCCGTCTCCCACTCATCCATCCCTTTATCCACTGCAGCAACTTTCCCATAATGGGTTCCGCTTCAATTTCTACAGCAGTCTTCCATGTGCAAAAGTATCAAAAACTTGCCTGAAACTCAAGTATATGATATCAAAATTATTTTTTTGCATTCATTTCCTTTGTAATGACATCGTAGTATCCAATTAAATTGGTCAGACAAGATTTCCCCTTCACAAACCCATGCTGTGTTTGAACGATTACTGCAGTCTTGTCTAGGTGATCCTGTATTACCTCTCTAACCAGTTACTCCATTATTTTCCTCGGAACAGAAGTTAAACAGGTCTATAATTATTTGTGTCATGCTTTGAAACCCCTTTGTGAATTTGGGGATACATTTGCACATCCCCAGTCCATGGGTACCTCCCCTGAATGTAAGGATGCTCCATAATTATAGCTAAGGGTTTGCTAACTTCCCTTGTTGCCTCCTTCAGTATAACTGGAGTTATATTGGAATAACTTCAATATAGATTCATCCAACCCAGGTGCCTTTTTTTATGTTTAACTTCAACAATATCTCCTCCACTTTGCTCTCAGTTATTACAAAATCACTTAGCTCCCTGTCAGAGTTTGATAAACTTCTGGCATTTACCTTATTGAACAACTCCTCATGTGTGAATGTAGATACAAAATTACTCATTCATCAATAGGTTGTCTGAGACCACTGTAGTCACCTTTACTAAAGCAAAAATCCTTCCCTTTACCGTTGATGGTAGTTACTTCTTTAAGTAAATCCCACATCAGTACACTAATCACCGTCATCGAGTGGTTCCTTTATCTGCAAATTCTTAATGCATGAATAATCACTGCTGATAATCAGATCAAGGGGGGATTACTCCCTCTGGTTGCCCCTCGAATATGTTGCTGAAGAAAACAATCCTCCAATAAATCCACAAAATATTTGCTAACGTGTGAGTGACCAACCCACAAGTTTCAGTCAATATCTGGAAAATTAAAACCGCCCATTACAAGACATTCTGATTTTCTGGCACACTCCATTTCTCTGCAAAACTGTTCGTTGTATTCATCAGAGTCATTAGGCCTATAACACACTCATATTTTCTTTTTCCCAGTGTTTATGTCACACCAAACAGACTCAACATTGCACTCTCCACCCATGTCAACTGGATGCACTTCCCTAGATTTTATGTTTCTTAACTAACAGCATAACCCCTCCTTTCTTCCTACCCTGTCTATCCTTTCTGTACACATTGTACTCCCCAAATTCCAATTCTACACTGCTTATATCTGTGTGACACATGTCTCTGATATCCCAACAATATCTGCCTTTAATGCCTTGATCAGCACTTCAAAAGATCAAATTTATTTTCTGTACTTCTAGCATACAAGTATACATGCACCTATTCTTGCTCTTAGTTACCTTAACACGGCCCATGTTTTTACTTGTCCCATGATGACTCCCAGCAGATCTCAAAATCCCTGGCAACTTGCTCTCTAGGCTGCTGCTCATTACAATACAAGCAGTGCAAGAATCACTTTCGCCTCCGCCTGCGGTTACTTTTAAACTTTTAGTCTGTGAATCCCCTCAAGCTAGCAGTTTTCCGACCCACCTAACAGTGCATCGATAGCATCAGAAAATATTCTTGCACGATTTTTATTTAAATGTATCCCATCACTACAGAAGCAGTCTCTCCTGTTAGCAAGCACAGACCACGCTGAAAAAAATTCTATTCCGTGAGCCTTGCACAATCTCTCCAGGGCTGAATTGATTGACGAGGCTCCCATCATATACTCCCTCCTATCGTGTCTGGGCAGAATTGCAGACACTTTCAAATTTAACACCAACTCGCGACTTTTTTTTTCAGAATTTAGAGTACCTGTACGTGTTAAGTAAAACTGCAGATCTCTTACTCTTAGGTTATTAGTGCAACGTGTAACAACAATATCACCTTTTGTGCCCTTAAAAGATGATATCTGCCCTATAACGTCATCAATTTTCTCCACCGGAAGACATACCCTGGTCCTGTTCCACCTTTCCTTTTTTGCATAATACATTCCCCGTCTCCCTGACAATAGAATTACCAACAATAACTAGTTCCCGTGGGACCATCGCATTCTGCCTTGGAGATTGCTGCTGTGTTGCCTGATGTACAGTATTCCGTAATGCAAATGTATTCGCCATCCCTCGGCAATCCACTCATTTCACAGATGATGTATAGCGTCTTAAACTGTCAAAGTTCCCTCGTCTGAAATTAAAACCCGTGCCTCTACCTTTAACCATTACTAAATCTTTCTTCATCTTGCAGCTGACGAGTGCATGATCACTTCTTGACAATGGTTCCTCTACTTTAAGCCCTGTGATGTCATCTGACTCATCAGTAACGATAAGGTCAATAATATTATCACCCCTAGTACTTTCTCTAACTTGCTGGTACAAATAATAATCATCTAGTTTATTTAAAAACTTTTTCCCATCGTGAGTTTCCCTCCCCCTTATTCCAATCAATTTGGGGAAGGTTAAGGTCACCCATAATAAGACATTCACGCTTGCTTGCCCATTCCATCTGCGTGTAAAGACTCTCGTCACATCTTTCACAATCTTCTCCTCTGGAGATTACTCCCACTCTCATTGTTCCGTTGCTTCCGACTAACAGACTGCATGCTGGCAAGCATAACTTCAGACTCAGCAAAAGCTCTTGTCGCGTTCAGGCTACTTTTGATCAGAAACATGACCTATCCACCCCCTTATATCTTCCTGTCCTTCTAAATACATTACACATACCGTACTGAAACTCATCATCACTAATTTCTTGATGGAACCGCGTTTCTGTTAGCCCTATTATATCAACATTAGTTGTCCTAACCAGGAGTTCAAATTCAGCCATTTTATTGACAACACTCCTGACAATGCTGTAGACACAGTTGAGACTAAGTAATCTTCTATATTTTACTAACCATCTCTACAGAACAGATTCCTAAATACAGTAGAATGTTTATGTATTCTCTGCATCTTTTGAGCTCCTGTGACACTTACGTGGTCGTACCGGAGTATAAACAAAGAATTCATTAATTTATATGAACGGCACCAGCAACTGTTAAAAATTTTAAATTAGAATCTCTCGAAATACTATTATTATGGTATATTTATCGTTAATAAATACAAAAGGTTTATCACTTGGTTTGTTTTTGCACATTCCATTTCGCACGAACGTTGGAATAAATAGTTCTTCTTGATTCAATAGATGGAAAAAATAGATGTGCCAGCATTATACACTGAGTGATCACTGAATTATGACCACCTACCTAATACTTCATAGGGCCTCTTTTTTGCCCTCAGTACAGCAGCTATCCGACGTGGCATTGATTCAACGAGATTTTGGAAGCGTTCGGGAGGTATGGCCAACCAAGCTGTGTAATGTGGTCAGCAATGCAGGTATGGAGGTGATTGGTGTATCCAGACGCCTGATATGCCTTTCCATAGTGTCCCACAAGTGTTCTATGGGATTGATATCGAGAAGTTCGGAGGCCAATCGATATGCTGGAAGTCAGAACTGTGTTCCTCAAACCATTTCTGCACAACAAATGCCCAATGGCTCGACGCATTGTCGTCTTCGAAGACACCATTGCCATTCGGGAAAAAGTGTAACACAGCGGGGTGTACACAGTCGGAAAGCAGTTGACGATAGCGGAGACCACTGATACGTTGTTCCACATGCACCAGGGGTTCCTGTTCCTGCCAGTGAAACATGCCCCACTCCATACAACCGCCTCCACCGGCCTGCACTTTTGACACCATGCATGATGGATCAAGAGCCTCATGCTGTTCACGCCAAATCCGTACACGACTATCCATGGTGTGGAGTAAATAACGTGATTCCTCAGACCAGCACAACTTCTTTCAGTCCTGTAACGTCCAACTTGCATACTCTTTGCACCAGGCGAGACTTTTGCGCCGATGAACCTTGGTTAGGAGGGGATGCTGTAGGGATCGTCTGCTAGTATAGCCCATACGCGCGAGCGTGCGACGCATGGTTATGCCAGATATTGTTCCGGGTTGGCCCATGTTGTATTGGGTAGTCAACTCTTCAACAGTGCTGCGCCTGTTCGCCTGTTCGAGTCGTCGGACCCGGCGCTCACCTCTAACATCAACCTTTCGCTGATCTTTGGTTTTGCCATCGGGTCGTTGTTTGACCATTTTGACGTCCAGTCCTGGTACACTTTAACTACGGCGGCTCTCGAACGCCCCACCAGTTCAACCGTTTGGGAAATCGAGGCACCAGCTCGTCGAGCACCCACAATCTGTCCTTTTTCAAAGTCCGATAAATCCTTCCTTTTACCCATCACGCTCGGAATTTTACTACCAACTGAAACCTTATCTATGCTTAGATAAGGTTTCTAAGCATAGATAAGGGTCGACTTATCTATAGGTCGACTAACTCTGCACTCTCGTACCTCACGTCATCAAGGGGTCGCATTCAGTTTTCATAGGGATGGTCATAATTCAGTGATCACTCAGTGTATATATATTTTCATAGCACGTTAAATGTTGCACTTTGTTAAATCTAAATCACTAAATTCATTACCCACATGTTCTTTTAAAATAAGCTCTGAATGTTTCTCAACATAAGAGGGGCGTATGAAAAGTTCGCGGTCTGAGTATGAAGGGTTTATCTGAGGGGTCTGGTAATTTGTTACTTTTCAACGTAGTTCCCTTTTTGAGTCAATAAATGTTTTCCACCGATGCTGCAATGCATTGATTCCACCTGTGAAGAAAGTTTTCTCTTGACACATCCACTGCAGCAATGACGTCACTGTCGGTGGAAAAATGGATCCACCCAGGTATTTTTTCAAATTGGGAAATATGTGAAAGACCGATGGTGCTAGATCTCGTGAAAATGGAGGACGGCCCGAAGTTTCCAAGCTGTACTCATGCAGTGCAGCCATGGCAATGACAGACTTGTTAGCATGTGTTGTCCTGGAGGGACAAGACTCCTGTGCTCAGTTATCTTCGGCGTTTGTCTTTGACGTTTTCACGTAAATGCTGCATAATGTCTGAGTAATTGTCTGGCCTTTCTGAAGGTGATCCGCTAGCAACATTCCAACAGCGTCCCAGAACAACTGATGAATTTTTTTTTTTTTTTTTTTGTTAGTTTTTGGCGCATCGGCTTCTGTGACCATATTGCACCTCCCAAGGTTTTAGAATTTTGTATTCTGATCCAAGCCCGAGGCGGGATTCGAACCCGCGACCTTTGGGTTGCCAGGCAGGCATTTTACCCACCCGGCTAGCCCGGTCGGCACTGATGAATACCTTGAGCTGTATTTCCACTGTTTGGACTGCTCCTTTATGTCTGACTGAAAATGAACGACCCACGTCTCATCCATGGTCACAAACCTTGCAAGGAAATTTACTGGATCGGCTTGACTTGATAACTCTTGTGCGTTTTTGACCTGCTTCAGCAACTTTGGGTCCCATCCTGCTGGCTCCTTTTTCATTGCGAGAACGTCTGTTATTATGTGGTTGGTACTGTTTGACTGGTCTCGCCCAAAATCCCTACGGCCAAAATCCCGACAGCCCAGAATCCCGACAGTGTCTACTATATTATAAATATATATGAATATAATTCTATAGATTTATTAGTTTTTTAGTAAGCAAAAATTTACCTTATTAGCAGTGGCGGCTCGTGACTCTGATGTTTGAGGGTGCTGCATCTTAAAGTTACATTAAATTTCCTTGGTTATAAGACATGTAGACATACACAGTAATAATAATAATAATAATAATAATAATAATAATAATAATAATAATAATAAGCAAGTTAAAAATACTACAAAACATTAACTAGACATTTACCATTAACAGACGAAATTTAATTTAAAAACAAAATCCATTCTTCGGTTTTTATTTGTTGAAAATAGATTAATAACTTTTTCATTCAAGTTTGGTGCACTGTTGACCAAGCTTTTCTCTGTTGGAAGCATTGCTTGAGCATTTAGCCTTTCCTGATTCATGGTGAGCCTTAATTTTTTTTTTTTTTTTTTTATTCTTTTTAATGTCGAATGGCAGCGTTCGGGCTCTGAAGTAGTCATCGGAATGGTCAAAAGAACTTTTACGAGTTTTGTAAGTTCACCAAGAACTTTAGCTAGATTATTTTCTGAGATAAATTTCAGCAAATCAGTTAATTTGCAGCAATTGTGTAGATCATGTCTGTTATAGAAAACTTGTAATTCCGTAAGGCGTTTTTCTCTTTCAATCATCGGATATGCCTCAGTAGACTCCCGTACATCTTTCATGAGCATTTTCGAACGAAAAATAACAAAGTTCGCCTTGATAAACAATTTAGCAGCAATTAATTGCTTTGTGAAAGAATATCTCTCGCCTATCAACACGCTGAATTCTGATGGGATCCTTCCACTTGTTCAGATTACGAACCTAAGGGGGCATAAATTCAAATTAAGAAAAGACAGATGTAGAATAGATGTGCGGAAATTTGCCTTTAGCCAGCGGGTGGTTAATTGCTGGAACAAACTTCCATCTGTCGTTGTGGAAGTTGATAGGTTGAATAAATTTAAGGAGGAACTGGACAGGCATTTGGAGGGAATGGTGTGATTTTTTTTTGGCTGATGCTGCATAAGCTCATACACTTGCTTTCTTGCATCACATGCCACTACTACTACTACTTATACAAAGTATAGTCGCATACTTCCTTCGCTCCAATCATCAGTGTTTTTGAAGGATTTTCACAGTACATTGAATTCCTAATTTTTCGAATGGTATTCTTAAAGTTTCCTATATATTCATGTATTTTAACTGTCTCACTTTTTCTAGATTGCGTTTGATTATAAATAACTTCCACGTGAGGTGTTATCTGATGGAAAAGTTCTGACCAGAACTCGAATTTTTCATCACTCAAGATGTGCAAAATTCCAGTTGCTTCTGAAATCGTCTTATCTGCGTTTGCAGTCGCTTGTAGTTCCTCCGTGCACTTTCTTAAGGATTAAAATGTTCCATAAACGCTGTTCACGGTGCGTATATTGAAGTTCCATCTTGTAGGGGAAGGTCGGGCAATAGGGCTGTCCATATGCTTTCTGACATGAGGTTCGAAAAGAATATTCTTGAATCTCGGCTACTACTTGCTGCATTTCTCGTTATTAGATTCAGTTTGTGTGCACAGCAGTGAATAAAATGTGCATTTTTGTACACTTCTTTTATTTTAGCCTGAACTTCCCCTTTCTTGCCTTTCATCAGAGGCTCTCCCTCTCCCTCTCCCTCTCCCGGATTGTAAGTGGCAACAGAAGGGCGACTGTGGTGCAACTCGCCGGTAATTGGAATGCTGGTGATGGGAGTAATGTGTCACAACACACAGTACATCGAATCCTGCTGAAAATGGGGCTGAATAGCCGCAGGCCGCTCCGAGTGCCCATGCTAACCACGGTTCACCGGCGACAGCGCCTACAATGGGCACGAGAGCATCGAAACCAGACTTTGATCGATCAGAAGGTCGTCTGGTCCGATGAATCACGTTTCCTGTTGCACCATGTGGACGGCCGGGTACGTGTGCGTCGTTTACTAATGAAGTGATGGCGCCTGGATGCAGCGATCTGCGCGTCTCAACCACGGACCTTACAGGAGTTAAAGGATCGGCTGGTTACATGTTGGTACCAGATACCACAAGACACATTTAGAAATCTTGTAGCGTCCATGCCTCGCCGGGTAGAAGCTGTTTTGGCTGCACGTGAAGAACCAACATCATATTGGCTAGGTTGGTCATAATGTTTTGGCTGCACGTGAAGAACCGACATCATATTAGGTAGGTGGTCATAATGTTTTGGCTGCACGTGGAGAACCAACATCATGTTAGTTAAGTTGGTCATAATGTTTTGGCTGCATGTGGAAAACCGACATTATATTAGGTAGGTGGTCATAATGTTTTGGCTCATCGGGGGACAGTCACTTTGATTCGTTTCACCTATAAAAAATGTATATTGGTAAGTTGCCAAAATGCTGGTTGTCAATGGCAACCAACTACCGAATATTCACTGGAATGCAAAATTTGTCACTGCCTGGCGCACAGTGAGGCCTACGGTTAATTAAACTTCAAAGTTTGAAACGATTTCGTGTTTTTATTCGTTTATTATTGAAATGATTATTGGAAATGGAGGATGCGCATACTATATGCGGGTCCCGTTAATAAAAATATTCATTGCGTTGCATTGTTCTGCACAAAATTTCATATAACTCCGTTCACTCTATATCTGGATTTAAATAGCTGGGGTTGCTGCAGTTCCTATGGATGAGCCGCCCCTGCTTATTAGATTAATTTTGTATAGAAAGAATATAAAAAATAACATACATTTTAACTACAAAAACCTCTTTCAATTGGAAGAATGTTTTCTATTACAAAAACAGTTTTAAAATAAGATCAGCAAATAAAAACGACTTAATTTTACTTTATACATGTATATTGCATTTCATTGGTAATTTTTCAAGTCGAATTTTGGTATTTCTATAGGGCGTTTCAGCAATAATTATGGGTATAACATTGGAATACTAAAGATAAAAAACTAAATAAGAATACTTTCAAAATATGAAAATTTAGAGTAATGTATTTTTGCGTAATATTTGTCATAAATAGCATTAGCATAACTAAAACTGTAACAGGAAAAAATACCCCCGAAAAAAACATCCCATTTTCGTCTTATTGTTATAATACGTAAGATTATTCCACCGATTAATATCCCCCGGAAACAATATCCCATTTTCTTCTTATTATTATAACACTTCAGATTATTTTAGTATTATTATTAAGATTATTGAAGTATTTTAAGATGATTATAAACGTTTAATTATAATTATAATCATTATATAATTATTATAAACGTTTAATTATAATTATAATAATAATTATAATTATAATTAAACGTTTAATTATAAACGTTTAATTATAAATTTTAATCTGTATTTTGATATCATTAAACTGTGATTATTGTCATTATTGTCATTACAATTAATGCCATCAATTGTACATTCAACATTATATCAGTCTGTAATGTTGAATCTTGTAATGTTGAGTCGGGTCCTTGAAGTTGTCACAGACATTCTCTCAAATATGCCAGACAAGCTGGACAGACTTGCTACCTGGGAGTCTAAAACGCTGATGGAACTGATATTCGGGTGACATTCAAGTCAAGTAGACCCAATTTCGGCGAAGTCCGGATGGTCTGTGACAGTCAAATCCTCAGCTTGCACCTTCACGATGGTGGGACTGATAGTAATCCTGGGTATAACCTCCATGCAAAAGCACACTGGGTGACCACCCAGGTATGAACCAGTGTAAGCAGGGGTAGAGGTGTGGCGCCCACACCACATGGAGGAATGCCGCCCCTTTGTGTTATCAGACAATACTAGGTGGTAGATGACTTTCATCAACCGGTGCCATACCACCACTTTGCTTATTGGAGGCTTGAAGTAGTGGAACCCATATTTAGTCTCCAGAGCTAAGTTCTGGTCAACCCTTCCCCATCTCTTCCATCATGCAGTATGACTGATGACTTTTGAGATTATGATGAACATCATGGCGAGATCCAATCATCCTTACTTTTCGAGGGCACAGCGCTAAAACGATGTTCTCACGCCGGCCGCTAGTTAGCCGGACCGAACCTATTGGTCACTCTTTAGGAGGCTTCCGGATCAGCTAGCGTATAATCTTGCTACCTCCACTGCTGACCTCGGGTGGTGTTGGCGGTTCTTGGTCATCATTGTCTTTCGCATGATATCCTCTAGCTCTGTGTTAGTAACACCGAGCTAGAGGATATCACCAATCTAAAACCCAAAAGGAGCATGTCATTATTGGAGCTGCATAAATGTTTATGGCTGTAACTGTGTTCCCTCCGTTCTATTTTGCTTTCAGCAAGGTTCTGAGTCTCTGATGATATTTATAGGTCAGGCACTTCTTGATTACCTTGTGCTCTAACAGCTCAGTCGGCATCATACCTAGGTATTTGTAGGTCTCTTCTTCTGTCATAGCGTCGATCTATTTGCCAGTCAGCAGCTGGTAGTTTTGGCCAACTAATTTTCCGTGGTGCAGTGCGTGGGTCTTGCATTTGTCTAGACCAAATTCCATCCTGATGTCGTTGGTGAATTCTTCGGTGATCCGGAGTAGTTGCTGAAGTTGCTTCTCGGTTGCCGCGTAGAGCTTGATGTCATCCATATTTGTACATCAGGTAGGTGAGGGTGTACAGGTTCTTTATATCCATATTTGCTGCCGTTAAGCAGGTTGAGTGCTAGACAGAACCACAGTGGGCTCAGAGCATCTCCCTGAAAGATTTCTCTTCTGATGGGGATTGGCCTGGTTGTGATGTTCTCGACCTTAATGGTGGTACTCCATTTCGCCATTGTTGCTCCTAGGAAGTTTGTCACTATCGGATTGCCCTTGTAGATCTTCAGGGTCTCTATTAACCAGCTATGAGGTATGGATTCGAAGGCTTTGCGGTAATCGATGTAAGACGTGTATAGGTTGCGGTGCTTCCTGTAGGCTTGCTCCATAACTGCGGCATCTATGGTTAATTGCTCCTTGCATCCTTTCTGCTGTTCGGCCATGATGTTCTTACTGTCTAAGTGGTCTGATATCTTCTTGGTTATCAGGATCTTGTATATCGTTGGGAGGCAGGAGATTTGTCTGTATTTCGCCGGGTTTCTTGTATCTTCATCTTTAGGCTTCAGATATGTGACTCCTTCAGTGAGAAACTTCGGGATTGTCTCCGGGTGCCTTATCATTCGAGTGAACTGCTCTAATAGGTGCTTGTGTGTGCAAGTGAGCTTCTTGTACCAATAGTTGTGGATGTCATCAATTCCTGGGGGGGGGTCGCCACTTGTGGTTGTTCCTGATCGACTGTTTTACTTCTTCTCTAATCTTCCGCTCTCTCATCTCTTATACGTCCTTGGTTTTCTTCCGCTCTACTTCTATCCAGGGGGCTCAGCTGTTATGCCTTACTTCACTGCTACAGATATTTCCCCAGAACTCCGCGATCGTCTTCTTCTCGGGTGGTCCGTTTCCTGCTTTCTCATCTTTTCACAGGTTCCTGTCGAAGGCTCTTTGTCCTCCTCGAAGATTCGGTTGTTTATTTTCCTCTGGGAGCTCTCTTTGTATCGGCGTAGTCTCTTGCTGAGTGCTAGGAGGTTCTGCTTCAGTTTGTCCAAATATTCTCCTATTCTCTGATTTCTGGTCTCATGTTTGCTGTGGACGCTCTCTTTCTGCGCGGGTAGCACAGTGGTATCGTCACCGTCCTTCCCACACCGGGTGGAAAAGGCCCGGGTTCAAATCCCGTCGATGATACGAGGAACGTTAATGGGCTCTTTTCACTCCGTGGCTGAGTTAGTCGGTCTCAGGGGTAAATAGCAAGGTTCCCCCCCCCCAGAAAACTGGGGTTTTTCGTCCAGCAAACAGACAAATCGACCATAGAACACACGCAATTAAGACATAAGACAGTCTTATGTCTGTTAATTGCGTGTGTTCTATGGTCGATTTGTCTGTTTGCTCGTAAGACACAGTCTTATGTCTGTTAACGGCAGATGAATTTAATTATTCGGGTAGCCTAAATATAATAGTTTTTTTTTTTTTTTTTTTTTTTTGTAGACTCTCTTTCTCTCTCTTTCTCTCTCTCTCTCTCTCTCTCTCTCTCTCTCTCTCTCTCTCTCTCTCTCTCTCTCTCTCGCTTGAGGATGCTCTTCACCTTTCCAATCAATTTTTAACTTCTATTACCCTGTTGGTACTGGGTCAACTGACCTATCTTGACTCTTAATTTTTCTATCTTCTGCTGAAGTCTTCTTTCCCAAACTGGCGATTCCTTCTGTTTTCAGTTCCTCTGCTGCTGGTCTCTCGTTTCTTTTCCATTAATCCTAGTGGCTGGTATGGGAGCACGGTATATGGCTGTGTAGATAGTCTCCAGCGTTGCACCATTGTTGTCAAGGTAATGTGGTATTATTTGCCGATTGAGGTGGTCTGTTACTTCCACGAGATTTTATTTGGCCTCTGCTTAGGTATCACGTGGGTTCTTGTGAGATCTATTCCTTCGAATTCTGTTAGGGCCTTCTTCCACTCGTGTTCTGTTCTGGATATCATGACTTTGTCTCTTTCCCTTCGGCTACTATGGGTTGTATTTCTTCTTGCTCTTCCTCCTCTGGTTCCATATTGACCATATTCTTTGTAGCTGATCACTCACATCCTGCTTGATTCTTTCCCAAATGGCAGGAGCTATTAGGTTCTTTGTGACGATGGTCTTTTGGTCCGCTAATCGCTGTTCGGTAACCTGAATATCCGGGAATCGTTCCAACCACTTGGTATGTAGTCGCGACCTGTACATTGTCATATCGGTCTCTAGCCTGGTTATTTCGTAGTATGCTCGCATGATGTACGTCATTTCGATGCTCCACTTTATGCGTTGGCGTCTTCTTCCTTCCTAAGTGGTCACTTGTGCTGGAAGCACTTTCAGTTGGTGGGGCTGAATGGTCTTGTCCTTCTCTTGTTATTATTATTATTAGCCATATGGTGCAAGGAAGTCTGAGGCTTATGCTGCACTAGCCAAAAAAAATTCACCGAGTTACCTTCAGAGAGAGAGAGAGAGAGAGAGAGAGAGAAGTAGAAAGGAATCACCAAGAAAGAGAAGAATGATGATATCCAGCTCATTATAAAAAGCTATTTTCTTTGTTTTTCACTTTTTACTTTCTAACTCTAAAATTTCATAACTCAAGATCTATTAGAGCAATTCGAGAGAAATTGAGGTACTATTACCATACTTATTCTTACCGCATTTCTCCTTAAGTCAGAATAAGCTTTCTTTTGCACATGTATAAAATAAATAAAAAAACACCACATTTGAAGTGAAAATTATGGTTGGCACTCCTTTTCTGTATTATATTCTGTATATTCCTTTCAAAGCTACCTGTCGGGCTAGCTGTTATCTTGCCTGTTTGCTGTTAAATTTAAAGTTTAGCATGGATTGCCTTTATGTTTAATTATTTGGACTTAGTTAAATAGGCGGATAACAATCAGAAACAGATAGCCGATTATCAATAATTAGCTGCATAATCATATTTTTATTTTATTTTATTGCTAATTATATGTTTATTTCTAGGATATAGCAATGTAAACCAACACGGGCTATCTTAGTCTTTATAAGTTAGGTTCTTTTGCACATGTACAAAATTAGCCTGAGTCTTTTATGCCAATGTTTTAATACACTTTGAATACCTATATAGTACCAATCATACTCTTACAATAGTAATTATATACAGTATATATATATATATATATATATATATATACTTATACATATATTTGAAATAGTTGAAAACTGAATCTTTCATAATAAAAAGGTAAAGAAAACAACAAAGGCAGCAAAAAGCATATTCCTCAACATGATCTTGAAATATAAAAAATAAATTAGAATGATGATTAAAAATATATGTAAATAATGTCAGCAGCATGGAAAGACAGAAGAGCGAAAATAGTCAAAATTAAACATAACGATCAAACCAACAGGGAGGGAAGAGAAGGGTAACAAGAGTAAAAATATTTCAGCAGAAACTCTCCAAGATAATTTAGAAAATCTAAATGCAAAGATTATACAATAATAATCAATTAAATTTTGAATACCAATTAATAGAAATTTAACGGCACCCCCTCTGACGGGCACCAGGTCAAATTTATGTGAAATATCACCAACAGAGATGTAAACCAACTACAATAAAATAAAACAAAAATAGACTGACCATTATGCCCCATCTCAACAGAAGACCACAATGCCAATAATGGTCAGGGAATTGCTGCATTTCGATCGCCAGACAAATCGCCGCAAAGGCGAGTCGACCGAAAGATTAGTCCGCCACCCGATCCCAGGTCGAACCGCCAAATCAGAGGACTTGAATAGCGGTGGTCCTGATGAGGAGGTGCCCTTCTGCTGGGATCCCTGGGGCCAGTCATCTGGAGGAGCATTTATTTTTAATGGAGCTTGTTAAATATTTGAAGTCGAAAATTAAATTATCATATGCCAAGCTTCGGGGGGTCGTCAGGGTTAAGTGGGGCATAAAGGGATGCGCCCTAATATATTATATGAAAGTATTTTTGTGCCCACTCTGACGTATGCCTCTGGGCTTGGCTTGAGCGAGTAGTGAATGTCGTAATAAAAGGGCATTTGTTGTCCACTCAGAAATTCGCTCTTCTGGGGGTGACCAGAGCCTGCCGTACAGTGGCAACAGACACCCTGCAGGTCATTTCTGGCAAATTGCCTGCTGACCTGTTGGCAATCAGAGCAGGATTAATATATTGTTTGCGAAAAGGCATTTCCACTGAGATTTTGGGCGTCCGGTCGTGCCCGGTGGGGGAGGTCGCACTCAGTTCTCATCAGATGGCTGCTGAGAGGCGGAGAATACACGATGAACTTATGAACATTTGGCAAGACAGATGGAATTGCTCTGAGAGGGAGACGTTTGTGTTTCTGTCCTCCGTCTCAACGGTAATTTTAAATCGCGGCCTTGGTTACAATTTATTAAGAGTGCATGCTTTCTCCTCACGGGAGACGGCTTGAGGTCCAGGCTGAACCAGTTTGGTTTGGTCCCCTCTGATTTGTGTGAGTGCGGGGCGGTGGAGATGGGTCTTCTTGTTGCCCTGTATTTTCCAAATTATGAGGATATTAGATCCAAGTTAGAAAGAAACACCTTTGTACTTTATGAGGATTCTCTTCCAGAGTTCTTTTTGGACAAAATTTTATATAAATTTTCAAATTTTATATAAAATGTTTTTAAAAGAAGAGCTAGAATTCTCTCTCTGTGAACGGCAAACCCCGCGAGGTAGGTTTGGGACGGTAAATGAACGCCTTGGACAGTGCAATATGCTGTTCATTGCTTTCAGGCTAAATTGCCGTAGCTCTTTGCTGTTCATGAGATGCACTTCATCGGTTTAAAATTCTCAGTTTTAGATGGATTTGGTTTTATGATGTATTACTTAATTTAATTTTAAAAAATTGTAAATATTTCATTTAACTGATTGAGTGAATATGTAAAATTGTATATAGTATTTTATGTTAATATTTATTAATTACTTTATTTTATATATATATTGGTTAACTTATTAACCTCGAGGTGAACAAAATTCTAAATTGGAAGTTATTAGCGCATATGGACTTTGGTCCTGGAGGCGCATTTTAGCAAAGTGCCTTAGATGAACAGGAGTCCGCATTCCCTCTGAATCGCAGGATCCCGAAAAACAAGTGGAATTCCAAAGTCGGCTTGCTGGCTGTAGTATTCATGGTGAGACAATGCCATCTTTTTGTTCGAAGTGTAGTTTCAAGACTGTCTCCCAGAATGAAATGCCAACCTCTCGCCACTGTCAGTTCTTATATCAACTTCAATATTTTGAAAATCTTTTATTGCAACCGGATAATTATTATTATTATATTAGGGTTACCCGTAATTCAATACATGAACCCGTATTTGTGTCTGTAAGTTGCATGTGTTCTCGGATCGATCTTCCTGTTTTGCTGGACGAAAAAACCTGCAACCGGATAATTAAAAAAAAAAATTCAAATTATAATTTTAGGGCCACCCGTAATCTCTTACATATACCCATATATGTATTACGACTGTAAATTGCATGTATTCTCTGGTCGATTTGCCTGTTTTGCTGGACGAAAAAACCCCCAGTTTCTAGGAAAAAAAACCTTGCTATCTTCACCTGAGACCGACAAACTCAGCCACGTACTGAAAAAAGTACCACGGGATTCGAACCCGGGCCTTTTTTAACCAGCGTGGAGAGGACGATGACGATACCACTGTGCTACACGGGCAGACCGCAACCGGATAATAATCGATCGACGTGTATATTTTTGTAATAGTATCAGAATTATCATATGTATCAGGAATAACACGAAGCAAAGGCGAATAAATGTCGCCGACTACAACCAGTATACGCGTTTTCTGATATCGATTGGATATTTGCCTTTCAATGTTACTTTAAGCAGTTACCAATGCTACCAATACTATCTTCTTCAAACTCTAAGCGTTGACCAAGACCGGGATGCACTTTGGGAAAATACAAACACACATCATGGGACACACTGATCGTAACTTTTTCGGCTGCTCCCCGTGCAAATAAACATCTGGTGGCTTTTTCGAGAGCACCAAACCGTTCTTCCACGGTTCGATATATCCCTGGGGAATGCTGACTACATTCTTTTAGTGATATGCTGCTTTCAGCTGTTTACGAATATAAAATTTCTTACCAAACGCAGTTTTCACAGGCGGCATAGGATGTAATAACAAACATGTGCGAGCAGTCTGCCATCCATCCATCGTCAGTCTTTCTCTTTTTGTCTTTATCGCGTAGCTTTTTTGTCAAGGAGTCTGTCTGCGCGGGTAGAACAGTGATATCATCACCATCCTCTCCACACCGGGTGGAAAAGGCCCGGGTTCGAATCCCGTTGATGATGCGAGGAACTTTAATGGGCTTTTTTTCACTCCGTGGCTGAGTTAGTCGGGCTCGGGCGTAGATAGCAAGGTTTCTCCCCAAAAACTGGGGTTTTTCGTCCAGCAAAACAGACAAATCGACCATAGTACACACGCAATTAACAGACATAAGACACACAGCACGGCAGATGAATTTAATTATTCGGGTGAGTAGATCCGGTTGGGGTTCTAACCGAGTACGGCTCTATGAATTTTGGCGTCAATTTTCGTGCGTGCTGCCGCCTCAGTCGTTTGTTTTGCCGTTTCGGTTTTGAGTGTGCTCCAGTGAGGTGAGCTGAGGTTTAGCTGTTGCGCCGAGGCTTAGTTGCGGAAAAATATATTTTAGTTCTTATTTCGCCCGCTAGATGGCACCACTTATTTTCGACATTAAATTAATGTTTTTTTTTTACTTTACCCAGGCTCGAACCCAAGTCATTGCTACTGATGGTCCTGTGCTTATCCCCACGGCTACCCTTTCAGTTATAAGAGTATGTGTAAATGTATCTGTTATAGTTAAGAGTGGTGTGAGTGTGACATAGGTAGTTGTATTTCGCCTTGTTCTGATTGGAGGGGGATACGAACCGATGTTCTAATTGGTCTGGGGGGTATAAACCGACTACGTCTGTGACTTTGCCTGTGATTTCTGGCCGGTTGATGCCGTAGAAGTCGTCTGTTTTTACCGCGTTGGTTTTCAAGCTACCGTGTTCACAATGAATTGTGGGTTCGTGCACGCACACACACACACGCAAGCACGGAGATTGCCACGACATCGTAACTACCAAGAAACTGTGTCGCCATCTAGCGTGTCATTCTGAAAGCTGAAATTAATGATTTTTATTTAAGATGTTTAAATATATATATTTTTTTCTCACATACTTCTTGAACGGAGATTGCCACGACATCGTAACTACCAATAAACTGTGGCGCCCTCTATTGAAGCATTCTGAAAGTTGAAATTAATGATTTTATTTAAGATGTTTAAATATATATATATATATTTTTTTTTTCCACATACTTGGGGACCACAACAGTTTGTGCACGGAGATTGCCATGACAATGGAAGACATAGAAAACGGTGTCGCCATCTCTGGAAGCATTCTGAAAGCTGAAATTAAAGATTTTATTTAAGATGTTTAAATATATATATATTTTTTTTTTCCCACATACTTGGGGACCACAACAGTTTGTGCACGGAGATTGCCATGACAATGGAAGACCTAGAAAACTGTGGCTCCATCTAGTGAATAATTCTGAAAGCTGAAAAATCTGAAATTAAGGAATTTATTTCATTTTATGTCCTTTTTTATGGTTAAATTTATATGTATATATTTTTACCCATAATTATTTATGATGTTTCCATTTTTTCTCTGCAAGTTGAATTTGTATTCTGATGTGTAGAGTCTTTCTAAACAGGAAAAAAAAAAAACCTGAAAAGTAAAATGTGTTTATATTTATTTACCATCTTCGTGAAGCACTGGCGCCATCTTCTGTTTCTGTCTGCAAGTTCGATTTTTTTTTTTTTTTTTTTTTTTTTTAATATATATATATTTGAAATCATTTTCTTTCCTAAAAAAGGTTATTGATTAATTGAAAATTAAAACTTATTTTCTTCTTTCTTTTTTTAATATATATTTGAAATCATTTTCTTTTCTAAAAGTAACTTCTCAATTTTAAAAAGGTTATTGATTAATGGAAAATTAAAACTTATTTTTCTACTTTCTAAGAAAAAAGACAGACAATATCTTTTTCAAATAGACATACTTTTATTTGTAAGTTTTACAGATGTAGTTACTAATCACAAAATCAACACTTACATATATACATTGCTTTGATCAGAACGGATACTTCGTATATTTCGTCGTGTAAGCAGTTTGAAGTTCTTCGATCATCGAAACTACAGCATTGTACAAAGCATAAGCGTTGAACTCAGTAACTACACCTTCTTTCGAACACTTAGCAATAAAAATTTTAACACTTGTAGATGGTTCAGCGTTTCTTACGTAATATGCATAGACGTCGTTAAACGAAACATCGATAGAACCAGTAAACACGTCGTTCTTTATACGTTCTCTAACACAATCAAGATGTTCCAATATAACTGACTGCATTAACAGAAATGCGGGTTTTACGTCTTCTAGACATTGAAGAAAAGAATCTATGTCTATGATTCTATTAGATATAGCTTCAAGTTCAGAAAGGTGGAGAGTCATTCGTCGTTCTCCTGATAGCGAGAATTGTTTCCAATAGAAATCACAAACACCACCATCTGTATTGATTCGGATCCCCGGTAGATGGATTTCATCTTTAGATCTAGCTCTTACGGAAAGCAAGATATCAGTCATTTTGCTTTTGAATTCTTCCCACTGGTTTCTCGATAGCATCATGTGCGTATTAGATGTCTCGATCGTAACATGTGGCTCGAATTCGTGACAATAAGCACGAACTGTGCTGCTGTGGCTTAGACGTCTGTAGAAAGTTACGTTTGGTCTTCTTATATCATCAAACATTTCGTGCTGTGACATTTTTGTGGGAAAACAGCAGTGGAAAAAAAAAATTACAACTGCACTGAGAAAGTTCCAAACTGCAAATGTGGTCTATTGGATTATAACATCAGATGCTTAGAATCTACTAGTCTTGTTATTGGCTCATAACATCTGATGCTTAGAATCTGCTAGCCTTGTTATTGGCTCATAAACTCATAACGTGCCAGGAGCAAGTAGGTACATGTTGTGAAGGAGACGTCTGTCCCAAGATAACTCATCTTCAAATGAGGCTGTTTGTGACATGTCGTACAAAGGAAAAAAAAAGATAACTCATCTTCAAATGTTGTTGTTGTTGTTTGTGACATGTCGTACAAAGGACATATAATCCCCCTTAACTAACGTTGGTATCGTTCCCAAAGACTTTGTTCAGTATGAAAAAAAAAAAAAAAAAAAGATAACTTATCTTCAAATGTGGGAGACATTGAGTCCGCTAGTTCACGAAAGCATTCCACAGGTATTTCCTTCAATGCAAGTTGCACAGATGTTCACAATTCTATAGCATTCCTGAGTGGATGGGAAAAAAAAAAGATAGCTCACTGTCAAATGTGTCTGTTTGTGACATGTCATACAACAAAAAGATAACTCGCCTTCAAATGTTGCTGTTGTTGTTTGTGACATGTCGTACAAAGGACATATAATCCCCCATAACTAACTAACGTTGGTATCGTCCCCAAAGCTTTTCTTCAAATTTGGTACGAAAAAAAAAGCAAAAAAAGATAACTTATCTTCAAATGTGGTTGTTTGGGAGACATTGAGTCCGCTAGTTCACGAAAGCATTCCCACAGGTATTTCCTTCAATGTCTTTTGCATTTCACCCTCATACCATAGTGATTTCCTATAGGTTGTGACTTTAACTCTCATACTGTAGTACTTTCCTATTGGTTGTGACTCTTGAATCTAAGCACTGATTGGTTGTCATCAAATGTCGTTTCAATCCACGAGTTTGCTTTAAAAGGGGGTCAATACGACCACATATCACACCTGCTTACAAGCTATCATTATGAGCATGGAAGAAGTTTTTCTAGCAATGGATGACGATTCATCATTCCTAAATGATGTTATGAAGATTGAAAAAGAATACGAGGAAACTGAAATGATGAAGGCGGAAATTGACTACTGTCAAAGCTTAGTGTACACTAGTGTGAGTATTTCTTTTTTCATTACTGAAAAATTTTTATTTGATTTTTTTAAAAAATAATGTTTATAGAATTATTGTTTAGTAACTGTGTTTTCTTTACGCTACTCTTTCAGCATGCCGAGTTCTTTAATAATAATAATACTACTACTACTACTACTACTACTACTACCACTGATAATGTTGAGGCTCGACCCGGATGCTCTAGTTTAGAAGGTGCTGGTAAAGATGAAACTGAGCTCGATAGTTCATCTTTACTGTCTGGATGTTTTAACGCCGAGGACGATGATGTAAGTATGTCTATAGATTTTTTTTTTTTTTTTTTCACGAAAACAAATCCCTAAATCTTATGCGACACTTTTTTTTTAAATTTTAGATGGAAGAAAGAGAAGCAGACTTCCAGAACAACAACAACTACCAGATACAGGATGGGGTAGTTCGTTTTTCGCTAAAATATCGGACCTTGTTTAAATCTTACGAGGTCCGGTTTAGAAACTTGGCAGATTTAGCAGACGGGGATCTGTTTTTTTCGAACTTTCGATGGATGCTAGAGGAAATAATCGCCAATTTAAACAGTCAAGGCGATTATTCCCACGTTAGATTGTGTTTAGATGCACCTAGCCTAAAAATCCCCATAAATTTACCTTTTATGCCCCTAACGGATCTAACGTTTGACCGTGTGATGCAGCTTTCATAGCAGTCGATCAATCAAATAGTGAATTTATGATAACGGACGACTTTAGTCTGGACGTAATTCTTATTAATATCACGAATAGGGGGGAGGGTGGTAATCGTTCTGAGAATATAAAAAAAAGGGCAGTGTTGAATTTGAATGATTTTAAAAAAAAAAAAAAGCTGTCATTCAAATCAACAATACCGATAGTTTATGCCTCGCCCGAGCTATTGCTGTCGGTATTTCTGCCCATCAGGACGATGCTAAAATATACAGACAGGTGCGAGAGGATAAATGTAGCATGCAAACTATCAGGGCTACAAATTTACACGGAATTGCAGGGGTTGCTTTAGAAAGTTGTGGCTTGAATGAAGTTGAACTGTTTCAGTGTGCGATTCCCGATTACCAACTTGTTGTAATTTCCGCTGAGTGCGGTTTTGAAGTTGCGTATCGGGGCCCCGCTGCTGATAAACAGATATTTCTACTCAGTCACGACAGACATTATGATCTTGTGCGATCTTTGAAAGCTCTGTTTGGCAGTGATTATTATTGTCCCCTCTGCCTTAAAGTCTTACCTACTCGCGAGAGACTAAACACACACAATTGCTCTTTCAAGTGCAATAGATGCAGAGCTGTCGCCGTTCATAATGAAGACAACCTTCTCCTGTGTAATTTGTGTAATCGATTTTTCCAAGGCGAAGCATGCATTAATGCTCACAGGGCAAACAAAACCTGCTCTGAAGTGCATCGCTGTAGCATTTGTATGTGCACTTTTCTTACCAATACAGCACACAAATGCATCCACCCCGACTTCTGTAGCCATTGTAAGACTGTGCACAAAACACAACATTGTTTTGTTAAAAAACCTGAGGACCCAAAACACGATGTTTCTGTTGTTTACTTTGACACAGAAACAGTCTTGCTGGATGGTGAACATGTGGCTGTGCTCTGCGTTGCTTCTTTTGGCAACCAAGAACGCGTTTACTGGGGCCGAAATTGCATGGCTGAGTTTTTGGATGAATTGTTAGGAGTCCGAGAGACCTTGAAACGAGGTAGTGATGGCCGAAAACTTTGACACACAGAGCCAAAATATAGGAATGTGCGAGTAATCGCCCACAACCTTCGCGGTTTTGACGGCTACTTTGTGCTTTCTTATATTTTTGCGAAACACATAGTTCCTCGCACTATCTATGATGGGTCGAAGATTTTGGGCATCTTTCTGTCATCGCTAAACATAGTCTTCTTGGACTCTTATTCCTATCTAGCAGTTCCACTCCGAAAACTGCCAGCTATGTTCGAGTGCCAGAGGTGCGTAAGGGCTTCTTCCCTCACGAATTCCACAAGATAGATACATTAGATTATGTGGGAGTTTTGCCCGACCAAAAATATTTTAAACCGGAATTCATGAGCGAAGAAACCCGTACGGAATTCGTGTTATGGTACCAAGAGAAGTCACGAGATACCTACAACCTGAAATGTGAACTTTTGGCCTATGCCTTAGAGGACGTGAGGGTATTGCGAGATTCCTGCAATAAGTTCCGTTCTCTCTTCATAGCAGTCTCGCAAGTTGATCCTTTCTGTCAGGACGTTACTATCGCCGGTGCTTGTAGCAGGATTTTGCCAGAAACTATTTAGAACCAAACACAATGGCTATCCTGCCACCTGGCGGCTACATAGGGAGTAACACACAGAGTAGGAAGGCGTTGGCTTGGCTTTCGTGGCTGGAACAACAGAACAACATTAAAATTCAACACGCTCGGTCACAGGGCGGGGAAGTTAGAGTAGGTCCTTTTTTTTTAGATGGGGTATGTGATAGAACCGCTTACGAATTCTATGGTTGTTACTATCACGGGTGCAAGAAGTGTTTTCGGTCTAGCACTATACAGACACAGAGATACAAACCTATGGGCGCCCTATATGCTGAAACCATGGACCGTGAGGCCTTCATTAGGGCTCAGGGATATGATGTGGTTTCCGTATGGGAATGCCAGTTTGACAACCAACAGAAAAACGACCCTGCCATGAAAGAATTTGTTGCAGCATTCATAATGCACGAATCGATTACCCCTCGTAGTGCTCTCAGAGGTGGTAGAGTTGACTGTTTTAAACTTTACCAAAAGGTGGCGGATAACGAGGAGATTCACTATGTGGATTTCTGTTCATTGTATCCGTGGGTTTGCAAGTACGGCGTATTTCCTCGCAGTCACCCTGAAGTCATTCTTAGCGACTTTGACTATAGTCACAATGCATACTTTGGTATAATCCATGCTAGGGTGACAGCGCCCGAAAAGGAGTTCTTACCCATCCTCCCAATAAGCTCCAATGGCAAGCTAGTGTTCCCACTATGCGGTGCTTGTGCCGAGCAGATGTCGCCCACTTGTAATCACGAGGATCGGAGCTTTTCGGGAATCTGGTGCATGCCTGAGCTTTACCTGGCTGTTGAGAGCGGTTATAAAATTGATAACATCTACGAAGTTTGGCATTTCAAAGAGAGCCATAAGTCGTTATTTGGTGGCTACATAGACACCTTCTTGAAAATCAAACAGGAGGCGTCGGGCTGGCCCGAAGGGGTTGAACCCGATGCATACATTTCCGATTTTAAAAGTAGGGAAGGTATCTCTATGGACAGGCACGAAATAAAGGCGAACCCCGCTAAGCGCGCACTTGCAAAATTATGTCTCAATAGTCTCTGGGGATGGCTCGCAATGAGAACTAATAGGGTGAGCACTGCAGTATGTAACACTTACGAAAGCGTTGTAAAGCTTTTCATGGATGACACAAAAATCATCCACGACGCCATGTTAGTGTCGGAAGAAATAATGCAAGTTGCATTTGCCCCGATTGACGGAACGGAAGAACCACACCGTCGGGGCAATGCAGTCATTGGCTCTTTCGTCACTTCCTATGGCCGAATAAAGCTCTACAAAGCTATGGCCCCCCCCTACGCCAATCTCTTTTATATTGCGATACTGACTCGATAGTGTTCATCCAAAAACCGGGCGACGAACGTCCACCCATCGGTCACTCGCTGGGTCAGCTCACAGACGAATTGTCTGGGGACCACATTGTCGAGTTTGCCTCGACCAGTCCCAAATCTTACTCCTTCCGCACCCAAGGGGGTAAAACAGTGACCAAATGCAAGGGTGTGACTCTTAATGCCAAAAACGCGAAGCTAATCAACATGGACGTTATGACTGCTGCTGCAAAAGGCCAACATGTTGATGTTTCTGTCGAGGTACCGTTTTCTGTCCGGAGAGACAAACGTACTTCTCGTCTCCTTGAGTCCTCAGTAACAAAAAGGTTTGGATTTACTTTCGCTAAACGTGTGGTAGGAGACGACACACGCACTTACCCTTATGGATATTTCCAAGACACATAGCGAAAGCTAACCACCTAATCATCATACTTTCAACATTAGAAAAAAAACCCAGTGAAATCCCCATGTTTTTGACACTAAGCAGTTTTTCAATGGCTACCTCTGGTGACGTCTCCTTTTTTTTCAGGGTGTCGGCGAAGTCGATCGGGCACGTACTTCCCCATCCTATTCCCATCGACGTCACATTCATGACGGCACTCGGATGGGAATCGCAGAGCGCCGGAGTGTGGGGGGATCGTGGCACCCCTCCCACCCATCACGTTGTGATGGGTGCGCGCACGGGGGGATCGCGGCACCCCTCCCACCGTCACGAAGTGACGGGCGCGCTTAGATGAAGGGGAACACCTTTTTTCATAACTCACAGTTTTTTTTTTTTTTTTAAAAAAGGGGACAATGTTTCGTTTTTTCTGGAGACATCACCTTCTGTCTTTTACCGTTACTAGTCCTGCCTCTCGCATCGGCGTGCGAACACACATAAATACATGGTCCAGACTCGCGCGCGATCATTTACATAATGTTTCATCATCCCTTCACAGCGATAGTCTCGGGAGCGACACAGAGCGGCAAGACAACCTTTGTGTTGTCACTGTTAGAAAATAGTGAACATTTAATTTCGCCACCACCTCAAAGAATCGTCTATTGCTATTCAGAACTTCAAGATAAGTTTCAGTGTTACCCGCAAATCGAGTTCGTGGATGGTTTAAACATCCCCGAATTCGATCCAAAAGTAGACAATTTACTTGTTTTAGATGATCTCATCAGCCAAGTAAAAGATAGTATTGTTGTGTCAGAGATATTTATTAAAGGATCGCATCACAGAAATCTGAGTGTAATATTATTAACGCAAAATTTGTTCTCCCAAGGCACACAGTTCCGTACTATTAGCTTGAATTCACACTACTTGATTGTTTTTAAAAACCCTCGCGATTCGCGACAAATCTCACATCTAGCTAGCCAAGTGTTTCCCGGAAGGACACGCGTTTTAGTCGACATATATAAAGATGCCACACGCGATCCGCATTCATATTTGCTGTTTGATTTTCGTCAGGAAACTGCAGATATACTAAGGCTGCGCTCACACGTATTGCCAAGCGAAGGATCTACTATAATCTATGTACCCTCATGGCTAAGCGTCTAAAAAACAATGCTAATTTCATAAAGTATCTGGCGGAAGCTCGACCAAAACAAGCATCCACTCTGCTAAAGAGCTCAGATCCCACACAAATAAATTCGCTCTGTGAAATCTGCAAAAATATAATCAAAGGCTGTATTCCTTTGCCAGACAGAGTGAAAAACAAGTTACAGCGCAAAAAACGTCTGCTCAGAACACTAGCAGATAAAAAAGTGGCATTTAAAACCAGGCGGAAGTTAATAATTCAACAAGGAGGTGCTCTGTTCCCATTATTGGCCAGCATCGTAGCTCCACTAATTGCAAGTTTGATTCGAAGATGAACGAGTCTTTCCACAAATTCTTACTTGTAGCTGCACCGCCAGAACAAAAACAGATGCTCTCTTTAGACGAGCAAATGTCTGAAATCTTAAAAAGGCAGGCTTTACCGCCAGAGTCAAAAGTTAAAATGTACCTTCAGATACTGCAAACATATTTAGGTCTGAAAAATAATGCCGCAAAACAGCCGTCTCCGACGGCATCGAATGACATCGAGGGTACCGTATCAACAGCCGCCGCCGCTGCCGTCTCACTACCCACAATTCCAGACTCTGAAGCGCAGCGACAACAACAGCCCGAGGGCGGAGTGAAAAAAAAATCCCGTAAGCATGTCAAACGCCGATATACTGCTCTGATATCCCCGCGTCGTTTGAGAAGAAAGCACACTTGGATATCGTTATGGTAAGTTTTTTTCAATAAAACAGACACTTTTTAAAATAAATAAAATTTTATTTTGCAAGTAAGTGTTGAAGTACATGTAATGTGGCTCTAACATCATTTGCCCACAAATCTTTACAATAATATTTGTTTACAATCTTTGACATAGAAATATTTCTACACCTATGTGTTAGGAAAAAAATACAGTGTAGTCCACAAGCTATAGATTCTGGATGTTGAATCACCACTTTGTTATAAGTCCATTTCTTGCTGTTTTGGTTAAGGAACTCTGCAATGTCCTGTGTCGGCGGTCTTGCAAAGCTGTCGAAATATTGACTGCTGTTTTTTCCCAGGAAAATGCAAATCCAATGAGTACCTGGCATATACGAAAAGTCCGTATTGATGACTAATAATGCTGGTTTTCTCTGTATTCTTGACGGTAACTCGTCCCTGGCACAGACACCGATCAGATGTTTTCTCGATTCACTGTCTGCTTCTAAAACCTTTAATATATCTCTAGTGTTCATAATTTACGATTATTGAACGGTCTTTAGTCACAGAAAGAATGTTTTCGAATTCGGCATACAAGATCACTGTTACGTTTTCGGGTAGAGGTTCTGCGAATTTCAGTTCGAGCCGAACTCCACCTCGTCGTAAAGAACTAATATGTGCGCCCACCGCATTGCTGTCTGGAGTTAGATCAAAAGCATAAAGCACGTTCCTTCAGTATAATCCAAGAGCGATATGTCGTTTCCACAGTCGGAATTCCACTTGTTTAGCGATGTAAAAAGCGATAGGTAGGACCGGGTATAAAGTCCATTCTTATAATCGGGTGTTAGCGGAATGGAAGGGTACTGCACACCATCAGCAGTCAGAAGTAAATAACACAGGTTGTAGTGACCAAAATTGAATGGGTTGGTTTTGAGGGAGCTGTTGAAACTATCACTGGACACAATACCGACTATTAAACGAGCGGGGATCTGGCCTAGATATATATTGTCTCTAGTAGAGTCTGACATGCCTTTTGGAATTGAATAGTAACTTACATCAACTCTGTTAACGGGATATACAAGGGGATGTTTTTCAAGAACACTCATGTGCGCTAACTGTATGCTGGGGTTAAGTTTAACTTTACGCACAAAAAGACACGCCTCGCGTACGTGAATCTTCGCAGTATTGTCGAGAGACAACAGACAGAACTCGGGTGAACTGTGAACCATTCTAAGACGGATCGATACGCTGTTAATAATATATTTGGCTTGATGGCACAAATCTAGTCTGAGACGACCCAAAAGTTCCACAGTTTTGGTTTTCGAAAAAAACTTCATACGTTGATTCATACCGCTGTCGGCCTGAGAAAACATTTGCGAAACATCGGATACATTGTCTTTTACAAACAGCTCTGTAGTGAGTTGGGATTTTTTTGCTCCTCTGTCAAAATTCAAAAGTGTTTCTAAATAAGCTCTATACGGATATGTGTCGCTGCTTGGATTAATTAATTTGTCTTGAACGAAAAGATCCACATGTTTAAACATGGAGTGAAAAAAGTTGTTGACAACGCCGACACTCAATGTTAGTTCTTTTCCATCGCTTTGAGTTAACTGTACTTTGAGTCGCAAATAAGTTTTTCCCAGGTCCAGATATTCTTCAGATGTTCCCGGTATGGAAAATTCTATTGGCCCCGGCGTGTCCACGGATGCTAAAGGCAAGAAAGTAACGTATGAAGATCATTCGATGCATAGATTAGTAGCAGGCTGTGCAAACAGGTCTAATTCTGACATCATAACCTCGCCCATCATTAAAAGATGTCCTGATATATTTTTTTTTTCGAAGCTTGCCTCCACTCTGACTACGGACTTTTTGCTTAATGGCCTGTCCTACTTCAGAAGCTCGATTTATAAATGATCGTTTCACGGGTGCCCCCGAAATGACATCATCGATCATATTACGACCTGCCGACAACACTTGGCGACCTATGAACTTGGCAGCGGGTTTCAAAAGTGGAGAAAGAAATGTAAATGCTGATCGGAATATACTGCCTAAACCCTGGCCCCTCTGGATCGCTGCTCCTGCAAAGTAGGGATTTCCCCCCGCCTGCACTTTGTAGTATTCAACGTACGCGTTCATTGGGGCCGAAAATGCAACTTAATTAGAGTTTTACCACCTCTGAATGGAAATAACTGACCGGTGTCTGTGCGAATTTGAATAGAAACGGATTGAATGCTTGAGAGAAGCACAGGGTAATAATCCAAATGTAAGAATTCACCACTGCTTCCGAACGGTACTACTCGCAACAGAGGCGCTCTAGTATCGCCTACAAACTGGTCCTCAATCAAGGCACTATAAACGAAATAAGACCCGACCCCTCTATTTATATCACCCGGAAATTTTTATCTCACCGTTCCTTCGAAACCATTGGGCATACGTTCAAAACCGAGTAAATCGCCGAGTCCAGTCTCAGGGAAGCGAAGACGCACACTGCTTTCTATTTCGAAAGAAACAAAACCATGCGCATTAACAGAACCTTTAATTCCAGGGGCTATAAAAGTCATAACCTTTAGAATTTCGGAGACGCTATTGTAACGACCATAAGGAATTTTATGCTCGCGAACATCACGAGTCGGCGGTTGTACGAACACAAGCTTCCTGTCAACAGACTCACTGTCAGTTTTTATTGATGGTATCACTATTTTACCTTTAGCTATCCACTTTCCGATGTGCTCTCCTTTGAAATTTCTATATTTGTCAACAATATCACCCCTCACTGCTACCTTGTGGGCTAGTCCTAGAATTCGAGCTGTTCGTAAAGGCATACGCAACTCACAACCATTTTTAACACGAATTGTGAATCTCTCTTTGAATTCTGTCTCTTCTACTTTAAACTCTAAATTGGCATTAAGACCATACATATGCTCAATCAATTTAGTCGAATTTTCGTACTCGTCGTGCAACATGTAAACCTCGGGGTTCCTAATTGTCGGTTCTTTCTGTAGAATTGCAAACTCGGCCCAACCTTCGGAAATATTGTCCCAGGACTTAGGTACGTGTATTTCTGCAAGTGCTACCTCCCACTTGCCTTTCAGCGATATAGTGTCGGGTAAGACGATGGTAAAATTAGATTGCGTATTCTGGGGATGGAAAGCCATACAAGCATTACTAGGTAGGGTTAGGAAGAACATCTTTAGCCGAAACCCAACTGTTGTAGGAAGCTGGATATCCTAACCACTTAACACGGAATTGACGTTCTCCACCCACACGTCGCTCCTTAAGTACTTTTTCAATAAGATACACGTCGATTGGTAACGAGTCGTGAATATTAACAAGCTGAAGCTGTTGTTCGTAAAAGGTACCTTCGATCGTATCGCCTGTTTTGTCTTGTACTCTGTACACAACTGGTTTTCTTCGTTTCAATACTTGAGATATAGTAAAAATCTCACGCGTCCAATTGCCCCAGAATCCTTTGCGGAATAGATGTGAACCTGTACTTAGAACGACACGATCCCCCAGTTTAAATTTAGGAATCTGTTCTTTGGTTTTTTTCAAGTACAATTTCCTGTAGACGTCTTCTTCATTATGCAAAGTGACATCGGCAGGTGGCATTCATATGGCTCGATGTGGGGTTCGATTATAAGTAGCTACAATGTCAGGAAGAACATGCACATATTTCTTACTCTCAGAATAAGTTATCCATTTAAATATTTTTTCTTTTAGAGTTCGAATAAAACGTTCAGCGATTGCAGCCTTTTTCTCCGATCTAGTAGTATAAAAATGAATGTTGAGAGATTTAAATAGGGCCTTCACATCTTTGTTTATAAACTCTCTGCCTCTGTCGCTGTTAAGACTGAATGGCGTTTCTTGCTTGAAAATTGATTTGAATGCTTTTACCATCTGCTTCGATGTTTTATTTCTAAGTGTTCTCACCCAGGCGTATCTAGAAAAAGCGTCTATACAGACGAGTAAATAACGCACTCCGCCATTAGCATCAGACAGATTGGAAACCTCTGCTAAGTCACACTGAAACGTATGGTGTAGTCCAGGAACTATTATTTGGTTTCTAGGAAAATTAACTCTTTGAGGTTTGTGTCTGACATAAGCAGGCTGAGATGACAAATACTCTTTCACGATACGCCGGGGTAATTTTGTATGCTTTTGTAATGCATTAATACCACTAAAACTCCCAACGACGCGCGGATCGTTGTAATCTTCTAACATTTCTTTTTTTTTTCCAGACGGACTTCTACGAAAACCAGGAACACTTGTGGCGCGACCCATGTTTCTTTGCATCTTATATGGATGCTTTGGATGCTAATACTTAAAGATGGGGTAAAACTAACGATGACCCCACTAAGTTGTAATTTTTATTTTTTATTATTTATCAATAAAACATATCTATTTGAAAAAATATTGTCTGTCTTTTTTTCTTAGAAAGTAGAAAATAAGTTTCCATTAATCAATAACCTTTTAGGAAAGAAAATGATTTCAAATATATATATTAAAAAAAATCAAACTTGCAGACAGAAACAGAAGATGGCGCCAGTGCTTCACAAAGACGGTAAATAAATATAAACACATTTTACTTTTCAGGTTTTTTTTTTCCTGTTTAGAAAGACTCTACACATCAGAATACAAATTCAACTTGCAGAGAAAAAAACGGAAACATCATAAATAATTATGGGTAAAAATATATACATATAAATTTAACCATAAAAAGGATATAAAATGAAATAAATTCCTTAATTTCAGATTTTTCAGCTTTCAGAATTATTCACTAGATGGAGCCAAAGTTTCTTTTTTTTTTTGGTAAATATCAAAAGCAACTTAAGTTTTTTTTTTCCCATAGATGGTAAACAGTAGAATACAAATTCCAGAGGAACCATCACAAATAGTTATGGGTAAAAAATATATACATATAAATTTAACCATAAAAAAAGGACATAAAATGAAATAAATTCCTTAATTTCAGATTTTTCAGCTTTCAGAATTATTCACTAGATGGAGCCACAGTTTCTTGGTTGCATGTGTTGGGAAAAAAAAACTAAGCATCAAAGCAACTTAAATAAAATCTTTAATTTCACCTTTCAGAATGACTCAACAGATGACAACACCGTCTTAAATAAAATCTTTAATTTTCACCTTTCAGAACGACTCGATAGAGGGCGACACATATTGCAAAGCTACGGAAATATATTTATAAAAAACGTCAAAGTCATGGCTATCTAGGAAAAAATACATTTAAACACCTTACATAAAATAAAATCTTTAATTTTCAGCTTTCAGAATAACTCGGTAGATGGCGACTCAGTTTCTGGGTCTTCCGATGTCGGTGCAATCTCCATGCTCGAAGTTTTGTGGCCCCCCCAAGTACCCGTATGTGAGAAAAAAAAAATATATATCCTTAAATAAAATCTTTAATTTTCAGCTTTCAGAATGCTTCAATAGATGCCGCCACAGTTTCTTGGTAGTTACGATGTCGTGGCAATCTCCGTTCAAGAAGTATGTATGGAGCCAAAATTTCTTGGTTGTCTCCGTGTTTTTTTTTTTTTTTTTGGTAAATATCAAAAGCAGCTTAAGTTCAGCTTTCAGAATTATTCACTAGATGGAGCCACAGTTTTCTAGGTCTTCCATTGTCATGGCAATCTCCGTGCACAAACTGTTGTGGTCCCCAAGTATGTGGGAAAAAAATATATATATATTTAAACATCTTAAATAAAATCTTTAATTTCAGCTTTCAGAATGCTTCCAGAGATGGCGACACCGTTTTCTATGTCTTCCATTGTCATGGCAATCTCCGTGCACAAACTGTTGTGGTCCCCAAGTATGTGGGAAAAAAAAATATATATATTTAAACATCTTAAATAAAATCATTAATTTCAACTTTCAGAATGCTTCAATAGAGGGCGCCACAGTTTCTTGGTAGTTACGATGTCGTGGCAATCTCCGTTCAAGAAGTATGTGAGAAAAAAATATATATATTTAAACATCTTAAATAAAAATCATTAATTTCAGCTTTCAGAATGACACGCTAGATGGCGACACAGTTTCTTGGTAGTTACGATGTCGTGGCAATCTCCGTGCTTGCGTGTGTGTGTGTGTGTGTGTGTGTGTGCGTGCACGAACCCACAATTCATTGCGAACACGGTAGCTTGAAAACCAACGCGGTAAAAACAGACGACTTCTACGGCATCAACCGGCCAGAAATCACAGGCAAAGTCACAGACGTAGTCGGTTTATACCCCCCAGACCAATCAGAACATCGGTTCGTATCCCCGTCCAATCAGAACAAGGCGAAATACAACTTCCTATGTCACACTCACACCACTCTTAACTATAACAGATACGTTTACACACATTCTTATAACTGAAAGGGTAGCCGTGGGGATAAGCACTGGACCATCAGTAGCAATGACTTGGGTTTGAGCCTGGGTAAAGTAAAAAAAAAATTTTAATTTAATGTCGAAAATAAGTGGCGCCATCTAGCTGGCGAAATAAGAACTAAAATATATTTTTCCGCAACTAAGCCTCGGCGCAACAGCCAAACCTAAACCTTGGCTCGCCTCACCGGAGCACGTCAAAACCGAAATGGCAAAACAAACGACCGAGGCGGCAGCACGCACGAAAATTGACGCCAAAATTCATAGAGCCGTACTCGGCTAGAACCCCAACCGGATCTACTCGGGTGGCCTAAAAATAATAGTTTGGTTTTTTTTTTTTTTTTTCGTCAAGGAGGTTTAACAGCCATCTTGGACATGAGCTATCTATTTTACTGTGTCATCTCCTCGGTCTATCTCTTCACTGTCGAATGAAAGTATAATGCCCGAATTCACATGACTTTCATTAAATAATATTGACTGGTAGATTTTTAAATGCTCCATAGAAATTGATTTTCTGCTTCTGTTTTTTCTCGCCTTGATACCATATCTGCTGCTGCATCTTATGTTCAGAAAACCCTGATAACAGCGTCGTATAAATCAGCCAGAAAGAAGTGTGTTAATGTGAAGATTTGCTCTTGGTGGTCTTTGGACTTGCCTGTTCTTAGGATACAAGTTCACCAGGCGCGTAGGACTTACCAGAGACGTAACTATTTATTAGGGTCACCCAGAATGTTAATTCAACTATCCATGCGTATTGTGTCTGTATATTGCGTGAGTTCTCTGGTCGATTTGCCTGTTTTTCTGGACGAAAAATCCGTTTTTGGGGAAAAAAACCATGCTATCTACGCCTGAGATCGACTAACCAGACGCAGTGTGAAAAAAAACCCATTACAGTTCCTCGTGTCATCGACGGGATTTGAACCCGGGGTAAAGACCACACCTTATATTTTATAGGAATAAAGGGTAAGGACCAGACCTTATATTTTATCGGAATTTATTTACTAATTGTCTATCATTTAATATTTACACCCAATAGCGAATGTGTGTGAAAAGAAAAAAAAATATTTTCTACTTTTTAGTGTACGATAATTGAAATGTAAGGTATATTTTTGAAAAACTTGCTTTTTATATTATTTTTTATTTTTTTCTTTTTTCTTTTTTTTTTTTTTGCCAGTGCAGCAGTAAAAGCCTGTGAGTTTCTTGCACTATATGGCGAATACTATTACTAATCATCTGGAATTACAGCAGTGTTGAAATTAAACTGCCATTTATCAGGCCCATCTGACAGTAATTAAGTTAGGTAGCAACATAGTTTGATTATACTGTCATTGCTCACCCTGCCAACAGTGGCGCGTGATACCTTCATTGGGCCCAAGGCAAAATGGAATTTGGGGCCCTATCTATACTTTCATGGGGGCCCAAGACAAAATGGAATTTGGGGGACCATCTAAACAAAAACTAATAAAGAACATTTTCAAATTCATTTTATTGTGAAAACAGAACAAACAAATTATATGACATAAGAGCTAAATATAAAATTCCATCAAAATTGGTAAAGCCATTTTTGAAAAATAAACTTAATTTTCAAATTAATCTTCAAGTAGAGTTCATTGACTTCGGCAGGTAGAAAGGTCAGTTTCCGATAAAAATCACTTAAAAATATTAGTGAAAAACAGCAATGAGATTTTGAAACAGTGATTTTGGGTCCGCTTCTGACCGGGGCCCTAGGCAGATGTCTTTTTTGCCTATAGGATAACGCGCCACTGCCTGCCAACCTTTGACATAAGGTATGACAAAGGTTGGCAGGCAATGGCACGCCAACCTTTGTCAGACTTAAGACATAAGGCCATATTGATCCGTGTATATTGTCTGTAAATTGCATGTTCCGAAGTCGGTTTGCTGGACGATAAACCCGAGTTTTCTGGGGGGAAAACCCTCACCTGAGACCGACTAACTCAGCTACGTTGTAAAGTAAACCCATAAAAATTCCTCCCGTCATCGACGGGATTCGATCTCAGGTCTTTTCCACCCTGTGTAGGGAGAACGACGATCTTACCAACTGTGCTACACACGACAGCCTCTTTTAGTTATGGCTACGGGTATAACAGGAATGGAGCATAAACATCATGACGGCTTCATGATATATTGACTGAATAACCAGGATGGACGAGGTTGAGTGAATCTAACCACCACACTCTAACTTAAAAACCACTGGAACCTCAAACCATGCACATGCCCTATGTATGGTCTGAGGATGAGTTCCGGCATGGTTCCGAAAAGTTACCTTAATGTATAGTGATTTAGTTAATAGCGAAATAAACTATCTTAATATTCACATGGTATAAGAGTGGTCATTAGAGAAATCTAGATTCCACTGAAAACAACCACGTAACGTCCTTCTACAACTATACTAAAAACCACTGTTCTGCGTTCTAGGTATACAATGTCATTATCGATGTGGTTTTTTCAGAATTTCTGTAACCATAATGAATTCTTACAAAACCACATTGGTGGAGACATTGTATACCTACGAACAGAGAACAGTGATTTAAAAAGAACAGTAGTTTAATGAGAACTTAGCACTTTCATTTTGGGTTGCGCAAATTTTGAACACTTTGTATAAATCAAAAAGTTAATCTTTATTAAACTGACACAGAAATTACTACTAGGTACGATTCAGTTAGAATAAACAATAAGTTTTCAAAAAAGTTAAAACATTATATTACTCTTAAAAACATAACACCTATGACTCCATCATGTGATTGGCCATAACTCTGTTTCTTATCACGAAACAGATATCACATTAATTTTACAATTCTAAGAATTACTCTTGATAAGAAATGCATTCATTAAAGTAATATACAAAAATCAGCACAAACCGTGATTACTTTTCCTGAGACTTTCAGCTTCCTTCTTTAAAGAGTGGAAAATTATATCATGATTTTTTCTTACGAAAATTATATCTCTTTCCAGTTGCTTAATTTTAAGCAAAGGATCGATTTTACTTTCGGTTTTATTAGATGCATTATGAAGAACCATATGTTACTGGTCCTTCTAAGATCTGAAAAGTAAGTCAGAACTCTGAAAGAGAAAACAGACAATGTATAGTTGCAGAAATTACTCTGAAACTATTTTATAAAAATGACATTGTATAGTTTACCTTTACTATTTCATAGAATGTCTGCTTTTGTAGCCTTTTCTTTAGAAATCTGAAATTTTTTTTGGGTGGGGATGGGAAAGAGTAATTTTTAAATGATTAGGTTACATTGACTGAACAGAAGGGTATAAGAAACGTAAGAGCTAACTGATAAGAGCTATAAGAAACGTAAGAGCTAACTGAAAGGGTCTCTTTCTTTATTCAGCCTAAGTTCTCTTAGGCTGTGTTCACATACAGCAGGGGTCGGCAACCTTTTTTGAGTGAAGAGCCATTTTTGATCTAATTAAAAAAAAAAAGAAAAAGAGAATCCGAAGAGCTGCACCTCAGCTCAAGCTGGGAAGAGAGGGAGTTTAAGAAATGGAATAGAGTGGGAAGGTGTTTTATTAAAAAATTATACAGTATGTATTTTGAAATGTTATTTATTAATACTGAAAAAACGCAACAAACATCCAATTAGGTACGAATTAATGTGACTTTTGCTTCTGAACTTCTCGGGCGAATCTCTCAACATCAGATGAGTGTGCCGTAATTTTCATCTTTAAACATGCTGAGAGACTCGAACTGTTCAGACGGTTTCTTGATTTATTTTTAATGTAGTTCATGTTCGAAATATTTGCCCGCAGAAATTCGTCGAACCAAAAACCGAGAGAAGTCCAAACGCAAATATTTTCAAATTTATGTACGTGTCCGGTAAGCATCGGAGCATCGAACACAATGCTCCAAGCATAGAACACAATGCTCCAAGCATAGAACACAATTTGGTCTTGCTTTTTAACTCATCTATCGCAGTTTATTTGTATAGACGGCAAAACGCTGAAAGGGCAGTCTTTTGCCTCTCCAAATCCTCAATTTGAATTTTAAGGCATTTTAGTCTTGCACTCCACATGTCCTTGATTTTTAAGTCCTCTAACTCCATTTCGAATTGTGCTTCATGTGGGCTAAAAGTTAAAGAGCTGCAGGTTGCCGACCCCTGACCATACAGGGTAGCGCTTCCCAGCTAACCAACCAACTAATCAGTAAAATGAAAGGTCTTTCACACCTCTTTAGTTTTATTGGTTGCTTAGGGAAAATAAACAAACTGCATCCGCTTCGGAGCCGAGTGTGTGAATACAGTACAGCCTTAGCGATGTGAAAAATTATTTACACGACAAAAGAGATCAGATAACATTTATAATAAGTTTCAGAAATAAATCCAAAATGTAAAATTTGTCCCGGAATATTAAACACGGCAATGTCTATAAAAGTAGTTTTGTTACTGCAAGGGCAATAACCGGCCATCAATAACAATACTGTATCTTTCTTGTTCCTTATACTATTTGCAGACTCATTTCCAAATTCAACACGTTGAGTTTATTTGCAGCTGTTACGTTGTTTATTATTTGTATTTCATGACTTTATTCCTTTTAATGTATGGGTTTGAAACTTTGAAGTAGTAAGAAACTAGTCATAAATTACGTAACTCGATAAAAGGTTGGGAGTAAAATAAAATATGATTCATTACGGTCATTTTTTGTAGTAAAAAAATTGGGCTCCCCCAGGCCCGACTTGGGGGCGCCACCATGGCATTAGCTCAATACGCCAAAAATCGAAAGAGCAACAGAAACAAAAAATCACTCTCAAGTCAACAAGAAACAATTAAACAGATTAAAAGAGGAATTTCATATATGCAATTCTGATGATCCAATACATTCTTAAATGTGTTACACCAATTCCGTTGTACGCAATAGGAACCTGGAACAGTATTCCAGGTTTTTCTTAGGCGTGGAATACTGGCTACCGAGATGACTAAATAGAATAGCCTGGAAACAGTTCATCATTTCAAGACAGGTCTTGTATTCTAATCTTGACATCACACCCTGGATGCAAATCATCATTATAAGAAACATTAACTCTGGCAAAGTTATTAACAGAGAAACTAAAAGTAGAAAATGTGATCACTCACCCACGGATCATGCAACGGAAAATAAATAGGGAAGAACCAAGACTCAAGTGTGACATCACTTCGATTAGACTCCCTTCAAATGATGAAAGTGTGATGCTGTCCCTCCGGAGATTCTTCCCAGCAAATACTGTTAGGTTTTTTAATAACACTAGTTAACACGTAAAAAGTTACGAAAAATCAAATATTGACTAATTTTATGCTGCTGAACACGAAAATCACATTAAAATTTGTTAATTGGCTCTTGTTTTCGAATTACAGTTGCGATTTCATATTAGCGAGGATTAAAAAAAAAAATTACAACGGCATAAGCTATAGCTGCTTTGTTTTCTCTCCTATTGTAAGAGTGGCTATTTTAATTTGTGGGGCTAAACGATTTGAGTATTGGCTGTCTGTAAAGCATATAACAAACAATTCGTTGCATTAGTCACATTTCTTGCTACGGTAAACGTGTGTAGTTTTCACCAAAAGTATTCATACACCCAGGGTCCTGAGCTGGATATCATCATTCTTCTCTTTTTTGGTGATTCCCTCCTACTCTCTCTCTCTCTCTCTCTCTCTCTGGGTAACTCAGAAAGTTTTTTTGTCTGGTACAGCATAAGCCTCAGGCTTCCTCGTACCATGTGGCTAATCATAATAATAATAATAATAATTACTGGACAGCAATATGAATACTTTTGGTGAAAACTACACACGTGTACCGTAGAAAGAAATGTAACTAAAGCAACGGATTGTTTGTTATAAGCTTTACTAGGCAGCCAATGTCCAAATCGTTTAGCACAACAAATAAAAATAACCACTCTTGCAATAGGAGAGATAACAAAGCACCTATAGTAAAATGCCGTTGTCATTTCTCTTTTTTTTTTGAGGGGTCAGTTTAATATATTTTCAACATTCAAAAAAGAAATTGTTTTTTTACGTGTACTCACCAGAAACTGAACTACGTGCTCGTTATGAGCCGACCTTCGACTAACAGAACCGCCGTTGTGGGCAGTAACCGCTTAGAGCCAGCGATTTTCTCTGTAAAGAGAGCGAAACACAAGAACAAATCAATAAGCAGTACCGGTTACCGTTCACCATTTAATTGACCGGCTTATCGTATAAAGCTCTTAATTATCCAGAGGCATATTGGAGGGGAAAATTGTAATCCCCCATGACTGAAAATGTTTTTTGAGGTTATGTAAATTGCCTGGATTATTGCCAGGTGGTCAGTAAACGTCTGACAATTTATGTAACGTGACGAATGTGATCCAGGTAGATAAATTATTTTGAAAATTGTACGGATTGTGGCAATGCGCATAAGTGAGAGAACTTTTCAAAATACATCACCATTTATTTAATTATATAAACCGGTTTTATATAAATGCAGAATGGACGAAATATTCTATTTATGATTAACAAAGTGTGATGTTATTTAATTTTTGCAGGCGACTAGTTCTTACTTGCAGAACTAGTCGCCTGCAAAGTAAGCCTTCTCCTTTTCAATTTTCCTCTTATATTTCTTTTTCTCTTATATTTCTGATTTGTTAATTGGTGAGTATATGTACTACACTAAACTTTTATACTTATTTCAAACTGAAATTTAATTAAAACATTAATAAAAGGTGTAAAAAAATGGATCGCATAAGTTCAAGTAAGAATTAAAATAAGAATGAAACGACTCACTAGCATTGATTATTCGATTATAGACTGATGATGTTGCTCACAAACATAACCGGAACAAGGGTTTCAAGCGCCCTAGGCCAGACTTAAAATTTTCGCTCCAGTTGTATTCAGTACCATTCATCCGCCTATCTATCCATCACCCTGCCTACCATCAAGCTTACCTGTTCCTGCACATTCGTCTGAGCGGTAGCACAGTTGTACCGTCACCGTCCTCCCCACACCGGGTGGAAAAGGCCCGGGTTTGAAGCCCGTCGATGACGCAAGAACTTTAGTGGGCTTTTTTCACTCCGTGGCTGAGTTAGTCGGTCTCAGGCGTAAATAGCAACGTTTTTTCCCCCCCAGAAACTGGGAATTTTTTCGTCCAGCAAACAGGCAAATCGACCATAGAACACACGCAATTTACAGACAAAATAAATATATGGGTAGATGTAATCATTTAGGGTACCCCGTAAATATAATTATTTTTTTAATTTTTTTTTTATCCCACCCATTCATCTATAATATTTATCTGCTTGCTGTATATTACTGATTTATTGTACGATGATAATAACAATACAGTACACGAATGCGACATTATTACTATTATTATTATTATTATTATTATTATTATTATTAATTAGCCATATGGTGCAAGGAAGTCTAAGGCTTTTGCTGCACTGGCCAAAAATAAATAAATTTCTGAGTTACCCTGAGAGAGAGCGAGAGAGAGAGAGAGAGAGAAAGAGAAAACGAGAACAAGAGTCAGAAGTAGAAGGAAATCATCAAGGAAGAGAAGAATGATGATATCCAGCTCAGGACCCTGGGTGTGCCAAGCCCATACTCACCAGATGTGAGCCCCTGGGAACATTATCACAAAAATAAAACTTTTATCGTCCTCCATTCTTCCTCTTCCTCGGGTCGTCACATTCATTGGCACGAATCCCGATAATATTGTAGTTGAGTTTTCGGCATCGGACGTTTGGTGCGGAGGTGTACTTTTGCACTATGTTGTAGTTGCTCCGTGAAAAACGGAGAGGGCATCTGACTTCTCCGTTTCGTGCCAAATTCATTGGCACGAATCACGATAATATGGTAGTTGAGTTTTCGGCATCGGACGTTTGGTGTGGAGGTGTACTTTTGCACTATGTTATAGTTGCTGCGTGAAAAACGGAGAAGGCATCTGACTTAAAATATTATCCTTCTCCCCTACCTTTTCTATTAATATTTTCGGAAGCTTTTAATTAAATATGAAAGTGATGCGCCAAAAAGCGACCCCCGAATGTCATAAAGCCATACAGAAGATTATGTTGTAAATAAATCTTTTTTTTTTAAATATATATGTATTCTTAATATTTTATAAAATATTTAGATAATGTTATTTATTTAGAAATAATTATTACCTTATTTAATTTAAATAATTATTATTTTGTAAAAAAAATTACATTTTGTTGGAATGCGCCTCTAGCACCTTTGTGCCCTAGGCAACCGCCTAGGTTTGCCTAATGAACGGGCTGGCTCTTCTCACAAATAAGGTGGAAAGCTGCTATCTTCAAAGATAAATATATCAACCAAATAGTGTGCAAATTGTAGTCGAGTAGGTCAATGGAAAAACACTGTCCAACTTCCTCAGAATGAAGGAAAGTGTGATTAAAAATAATTAACCACTTTCCACTGACATTATCTACATTTATTCTGGATTTAATTCTAGTTTATAAAATTTGCTGGTTTTTCGAATCCTAGGAGTACATTTTTTAATATACGCTCTTTTTTAACTTCTGTGTTGATAAAATGAAATTTAGAATACTAACAAAAAAAGATAATAAAAAAAATAAAAAATAAAAATATATATAATGATATTACTGACAGGTTGAGATGAAACCTTCATCCAGTAATAGAAATGTCAAGCCATATAGCTAACATTGCACAGAAAACAATTTTATTACAAAACAAAATTTCTTCTTGGGTTTTCTTTGACGTTCATTTTCAAATTAGTTTCTTGAACTTCGGGAGCTGATAGAGGAAATGCACGAATTTTCGCGGTGCGTGATATACATTTCTCTTGACACAATCAGCAGTTTGTAAATATTCAGAGTCGGTGGGAGGAAGTACTTTATGTACACTGCTCGACAAAATTAACAACACGTTTGTTTGTTATTTGGAGCATTAGCAACTAAGGCCATATTGCTCCGGGATATGCGGGGGTCATTCCCTGACCTTTCGGCATCCTCTGTATTTGGTGGTGACGGGTTCGAACCCCGGTCTAATCAAGAAGCGTGTGCTACGCACTGCTGCTGCTCCTTCCCACGTGGCTACGGAGGTGCCTACATAACACGAAAAAAACGTGATGTAACTCGTGCAGCTTGCGATGAACTTTGAACACGTATAAGGGACGTTTATTAAGTACCTTATTAAGGGTTGTATAAGAATAACCAAAAGGTCACATTACAGAAATCGATACAAGATGCTCGAAAATATGACCATATGACATCAGTACGGCGTATGATCCCCTCCAACAGCAAAAGAGGCCTGAAAGTGGTGAAGCATGCTCGATATATGGATGTCTATAAGGTTCTGTGGCAACATTCTTCCACCAGTGCAGATCTCAGCTCACCAAGTGACCGAGGAGTTGGCTGTAGGCGTGTAGTGAGACGCCCAAGGGCGTCCCACACACATTAGATTGGATTGAAGTCTAGTGATCATGCTAGCCACAGCAATCGTTGGTATCTTCAGTTTCAAGATATTTCTCCACCACTTGAGCTCTGTGCAGTGGAGTTGTCCATGAAAAGAAAATCTGGGCCAACCTCAACACTAAAAGTCGAACATAGGATTCGAGGAACTGTTCTCGGTACCTCTGCACAATTATAATAGCCCTATCAAAAACATTGAGGAGTGCGGCCGTATATCATTCTGTTCACATTATTCTGTCCCACACGAGAACACTGCCTCCACCACAAGTGTCCCTTTCTCTGATGTTGAAGGGATGTACAGCATTCCTTGTTGTATCGATATGAAATAACATCTAGAACCTGTTTGAAGGCTAAAACGGGACTCATCAAGACACAGAACTGAACCCAATTTGTCAGGGCTTCAAGTCAAATGTTCATGGCACCAGTTTCGACCAGCTCTGCAGTAGTTTGGGGTTAATGGGATTTAAGATATTTGTGTTTATATGGCGGTCTCCAGGGTTCCCCTATAACCGTAGATGCAACTGACAAGGCAAACCGCCAAGGCCGGCAAGTGTGTATGTGTAGGTGTGTTAAATGTATGTGTAGGTTCTGTTGAGCGTTGAGTGCCGGCGCCTGACATTTCACAGCCAGGGGGCAGGGAACACCCGTCCCCTGCCTCCTGACTCTCACCCAAGCCACATTGGGGCAGCTGAAAAATGAAGAATCTAGAATAACAGATTACAGAATTTAGGTCACCAGTGGGATCTGTTACTGCTCATCAAAACAAACATAAAACTAATTAAAATACAGCTCAATCAATTAAGCTAATTAAAATACAGCTCAATCAATTAAGCTCCGGGATATGCGGGGGTCATTCCCTGACCTTTCGGCATCCTCTGTATTTGGTGGTGACGGGCTCGAACCCCGGTCTAATCAAGAAGCGTGTGCTACGCACTGCTGCTGCTCCTTCCCACGTGGCTACGGAGGTGCCTACATAACACGTAAAAAACGTGATGTAACTCGTGCAGCTTGCGATGAACTTTGAACACGTATAAGGGACATTTATTAAGTACCTTATTAAGGGTTGTATAAGAATAACCAAAAGGTCACATTACAGAAATCAATTAATAAGTTAATTCCATAACTCAATTAGCATTCAGATGTATTAAAACTCTCAACTATAAATGAATGAGTTACCACCTAGCAACTAATTTAACACAAGTTACCAATCATTATACAAAATGCAACTGTCAACCCGACAGTCGCAAAACCTGGGTGAACTATCACCTTGAACTTATTTACAACATAATTTGTGGTTATATACATTACCAAAACAGAACTTCAAGAACAACAAATTCAAGCCGACAATTTGTTGGCAGAGCCAAACAGTAGCCCTCCATTCAAACATTTACAGAGAATTTGACTGAGGATAAAATAATTTTATATAATTTTTTTTTTCGAATTTAACCTTTATAATTATCAAGTGTAACCAGTACCATTAAAATAAACAACGTTATCATAATAATTTAATTCCGCTGACAACTTGCCGGCAACATTCTCAATCAAACACTGAGGATAATAACGTATTTACAATTCCATAGAACAATCAGGTGCAAATCATGAACTAATCACAAAATAAACAAGAATTTATCAGTTTATATTTACAAGATACTAGCAACGTTCTCAAACCAAAAAGCAGTCTTTAACTTGTTGTACAATCTTCCTGATGACAACAAGCCCTCGTCACAATCCTGACATCACTGTGAAACAATCTTCAAACTCAATGATCAACACTCATAATTCTCTCTTTTAAATACATGGTCCGCGAAATCAGACAGTGGAGGAAAGTTTTCCTTGAAGTCAACCAAAAGCGAAAGGTTTTCCTCATCATAGGCGTAACTCATTTCTTATGTTTAAATAATAATGACACTGAAATATTATGTGCTCCACAGTCTCTAGAACCCCACACTTACACAAAGGGAGCAGCTAGACCGAAGGCAAACAACTTAAGAGTTCAAGTTGCCATGCCCAGTAATTAAGAAGGATGTACTTAATCCTATGCTAAGCCAAGTCATTTTCTGGTCAGAAAATTCCGATACATTAGGAAAGAATTTATAAGTAAGTCTTCCAAGTTCAGCAACAGACCAGTGCATTTACCAGTCCGTGACAAACGCATTCCTAATTCTAATATTGTCTTCTTTAACTGGAACAGCTAGATTTAATGAGAAAATTTCAACCATTTCAGACAAAGCCTTGCCATAAGTATTGTGTCTATGGAATTGTAGGCAATGAAATATCACTTCATAGTGTATTGGAAGTTTTCCGCTAATTACCTGCAATGCAAGAGTTGAAACAGTTCTGCAGTTAAGAGATATAGTTAACAGAAAAAAACGGCTGAGCCTGTGCTACATATTTCTTAATACTTGACCCGATAACCCCAAGCACCTGCTGCAAAACAAACAGCATATATAAATAAGCATTTATAATATAATTTTAACGTTGCTGGTTTAATACTCCAAACTGTCTTGGTAATTCTAATTATTTTCCCAGTAAGCGTTTTGATTTCTGAACTAAGTATTTAACATGGGGAAAAAACTAAACCCATCGTCAATAATAATAATTAAGTATTTGTAATTTATAACAATTTTTATGTCCTCATTATTTATTCTAACGTTTGGTGGTCTGTTATATTCAGAGACCCCTTTAGTAACATTTGTTTTGTTTTTATTATTGAAATTTCTTTGTGAACAATATCATTCATTAAGGATACATAAGACATCATTAGCCCGATCCTCCAGCTGAGGCCTAGAATTACCAAGGACTACCAAATCATTAACATACGCGATTTTCATGATTTTTTCTTGCTGAATAGCGAGCCACCCATCAAGGACCACGTTGAGCACACAGGGCCCAGAACGGATCCATGAGGGCAGCCCCTAGTAACAACACGCGTAATCATGCAAGAGCCAGAGGAAACGATAATAGAACGATCCTGAAAGTAACTTGAGAGTAGTCTATAAAGCGGGGGCTGAGACCCCCGCTTTATAGACTACTCTCAAGCGGGGGCTGAGACCCCAGCCTCCCGGAAACTCACCAGGGCGCTTTGCCACCATACGGTGTCAAAGGCCCCTTTGAAGTCCACAAAGAGGCCGAGGACATGCTTAGTGTTAGCAGACCGCACAGTATCCATCACAATTTGATGACATCTACAGTTCATTTTCCCTTTGAAAATCCACACTGCGTAGAGACCTGAAGGTTCTTATTTTGATAGTAGTATATATATCTACCGACCATAAGTTTCTCTAGGGCTTTCTCTACGATAGGGAGCAACGGTATACGACAGTAGGAAGAAGGCTGATTTACAGGTTTCTCTGGACTTTTAATTAGAATCTTCAAATTTTCTTGTTTCCACAGAAGAGGAAACAACCCTTGGACAAGACACCTATTCAGTAAACTAATTAATGTTTTCGGTGTAACTTTCCATGTTCTTATAAAATGATCAGTTCTAAAAGGTTCCAACCAGGACATTTCCCATCCTTCATGGAATTTACAGCATACCGGTATTTCCTGTTATTTGGCCGGATATTTCCTGTTGAGAGTACAATTGCTCTTCAACAAGCCCTGAGTAAGTTAAATGTTCCATAAGTAAATTTGACTGTGCAGTACATTCTGGCATTGTAATATCTTGTTACAATACCCTACAAGATTTCATTCATTGATTCTAACCCTGAAAAAGTTTCATGGCCATCAGGAGATAAAATTGAACAGCTTACGCTGGGGTGTATCTAATTTATATGCAAGTATCCAAGGATCTTCTCTGAGAGTCGTACTCACCATTCGTTCCCAAGCAGCCTTTTTCTCACGATAAATTTGGTTAACGTAATTCCGTCTGGCTTGTTTATAAATATCTCCCAAACGTTCTACCTCCTCCCTGGACCTATTGTTTCTCTTACCCCGTTGGAAGCTGCCCCTAGCAGGTTTTAAGTCATTTCACAAGATTGTTAAATCTTGTGAAATGACTTAAATTGAAAAAGGGCACATAATTTTTTCCTCTTAGCTTCTTCTTAAAAGTGTTATCACATTCTCCTTCAATCAGTTCCTCCACAACCTCCACCTGAGCAGCAGCTGGAAATTGACTAATACGATGAAGATTATCTGCCGTGGTAGCATCTCGCAGTTTTAGATCAAAGTCATTCCAATTTGCCCCTTGGGTTTTGTATTGTGGACAATCGTAAGAATTCCTGTTGGCTCTATGGGCAAGATTAAAAACTACACTGGTGTGCAAAATTTAAGGACCAGTCAGGTTTTCACTTTTGTCTTCTCATAGGAGTGGCCTGGATATGGGAAAAGCATAAAGGAACCTCGTTAGGTACAGAAATGATGAAGTAAATAACACCGACACAACAACGGAAACAAAACGGTACAGACAGACTACTCAAAAATGACAACATAGCACCGACTGCCGTGATACAGATGCATCACTGGCAAAGATGGAACAAAGGGAAAAGGTGCACCTCAGTAGGAGATGTGGCCACTCCTAATGCCGATGCAGGCTTTGCACCGCCTGTCCATACTTAGAACAATGTTGTTGATAAATTCTTGCGGTAACATCGTGCATTCCTCTGTCAGCGCCATCTTCAGCTGGTGAATATTTTCTGGTCGATGTGGACGTGCCGCTAGGCGTCTCCCCAGAGTGTCCCATATGTGTTCGATGGGACTTAGATGGTTGAACGGGCAGGTCAGTCCATACGAACAATATCCTCAGTTTCCAAAAGCATATCAACAGCTGCAGTGCGATGGTGTGTAGCGTTATCATCCATAATCACGAAATGGGGGCCAAAGGCACCTCGGAACAAACGCACATAAGGATTACCTCAGTACAGTACCGCGCACCGGTTACAGTAGCGTGCACCGGTTACAGTACCGCCTTCCAGTATCTGGAGTTGTGTACTCCAAAATACCCAAGCCAGTCGCCATTACAGTATATATTCTTAAACTAAAAGAGTTACTTCACAAAATGTCTGCGATAGTAATTACAAATTGTAATTACATTTGTAATTAGTTATATCACTTATTCACCATTTTCACAGTAGAGAAGAGTATAATGATATCATAGCACTACTTTCCCTCCAAAATTGATCGTTAGGACGCCATCACTACAGAATATAAGTGAACACAATAGGACAGCAAACCACAATTCTATCTGTATCGAGCATAAGCCTAAGACTTAGAAAACACAACCAGGTCAGCACAAAATAGTGGTCCACATGACCGATAAAAGTATCTCCGACCACGTGCGACCACCCAGGGTTCCAAAAATAGCACTAAAATTGTGCTCCATCCAGTATTTGGGAAGAACACACAAGCAAAATAAATTTGTAAGCTGACAGTATGAGCTACTGCTATTCTATGGCAGCCATAACCTTAGTAAAAAACAATATTAAGCCTAATAAGGTAACGATTTTGAAACGAAATCAAAGCAGGGTAAATGTTCCACTGTCAGCTTCAAAAACAAATTCACATCACTCACTCAACATTCGTAGACTTGAAGACACTATTCAGTCACGAAGGGGGTGGCCAAAGACACGAAATTAAAGTGATATATCCAGAGCTAACCTGGTAAGCTAGAACACAGCAAAAAACAAATCACTCCGCCGGGGTTAATGCGATACAAACCACTGGCTTCCTTGCATAGACTCGACTTGAATTGGGCCTTTTTAACACCGCCAGGTTGGAAATGTTTTCAAGTGGCCGCAGCAGCCTCAAGAAACAGGACATCGTATGGTTCTATCTTGCTGTTAGAGCCAGATAGCGGTCTGTTCTGGTTGACATAGCCCTTGGGTGACCCTGTCCAGCAATTCTTTAATGGTTCCTGTCTCCCGAAACTACTGCCATATATGCACATGTGTATGTGTAAAGGACGGCACCCGATATGTCTGTTCTACTCCGCTCATGTCTCTGTGAAGGACAGAATCACTATAAAAGGGCCAGAAATGTGATTGGTGTAGATTTGTGTGAAAAGTGCGCATGTTCTGTTCCGCTGGCCACTTAGCTACCCAGTAGCACCGCTAGCAGTACGACTAGTAGCAGCCAAGATACAGCCTCCTGAAGCCAGAAAAAATATATAAATATAGCCAAGTTTTAAATATTTTTTTTTTCTCTCTTCCACTTTTACCAAATTATATAAATATCATTTAGCACATTAGCAGCCCAATATGCTCTGTAAATTGCTATATTAATGCTTTAAAATGTGTTTAAATATAAGATAGCTTATCATACCTTTTTGTAGGAAATTTCTTCACCCGACGTTCACATCAAACTGATCAGGTTAATAAATAATATAAAAGATCTATGTTTGAAACGAGATAATATCCATATTAAAAGATTTCTAATTTTTTTTATAAAACTAATCTTGTCTTCAATTCCCAATGTCTACTTACTGCTACCAAGGAAGAGCAAAGCGTAGCCGATGCACATCAATCTATCCCAAACTAAACCCATCAGCAATGATAGACTAGAAACCGAAGAAAATTGTCAAACTATATTAAAACCTGTATTCAAAACAATATTAAAATATTTTAGACTAGACTTCTTTATACATGACAAGGTTATTTCAGTAATGAACCGTGCTCACAAGAAGTAAAAACAAATTATGATATCAGGGTCCCCTGTAAATATTTACATCTACCCATATATTTATTTTGTCTGTAAATTGCGTGTGTTTCTCTGGTCGATTTGCCTGTTTACTGGATGAAAAAAACCTTTCTATCTACGCCTGAGACCGACTAACTCAGCCAAGGAGTGAAAAAAGCTCACTAAAGTTCCTCTCGTCATCGACGGGAGTCGAACCCGGGCTCACAAGAAGTAAAGTGGCAAATTTAATAATATCCACTCTCTTATAATTTAACATTAGTGCACCACGACAAGATTTTTTTGTTAACCAATGTGAATCGCGCTATTCACACATGCGCGTAAAGGTCCATGAGTCCGAAATGGTGTATGGTCTCTGCATATTTATTGAATTACAGTTTAATTTCAGTACAAGTGTTTCGGCTATTAAGAGTTTTATGTATTCATTATGCGTATTAATTATTTTAAAAAGAAAAACATGGTTCTACTCGATAACGTGAAAGGAAATTTCAGATGCACCTGTCCTTTTTGCCCTCACAGGTGCCTAGTGTTGTTCCAAATGCATCGAAAGATAATTTTGGGTAGAACCGATGTAAAAGGAGTTGCATTTGCGGCCATCTCTATGCGTGGATGGTCAGGGAATGCTGGGTTGGAGGTTGAGAAGACGAAAGAAGATATTTGTTGACATTGGACTTGAACTTCTGTAGACTGTAATTTCCAGGAAATACGTATGAAGGAAGGTTGTTCCAGAAAACGGCAGTTGAATAAATAAACGAGGAACATGAAAAGTTGGTTCTGTGAGTTAAGTTGGACAGTAAATGGATGTTGGTTGGTGGCAGAACGTGTTCGGACTGTTTTGAAAGAGAGAGAGATAGCGGGAATTATACAAGAAAATTCAGAAGAACAATGCACACGAAGTATCAGTAGAAGAGGCATGCAGCAGAAACAATACGTCTATAAGACAGCGACTGGAGAGACTCTGTTAGAGATGAATCATTAATTAACCTAACTGCCCTTTTCTGAATGGAATCAAGAAGCCTGAGAGAGGTTTTTGGGAAACCACCCCGGATGTGGGAACAATATTCAATGGCAGGGCGGATTTGCGATTTATACAGAGTGAGCAGCTGTTTGGAAGAAAAGTAACGCCGAGAGCGAAAGAGTAAACCAAGTTTTTTAGATGCAGAGGAAGCAATATTTGTAATGTGCTTGTACCAAAAGAGATTAGAAGTCAGGGTAATCCCCAAAAGAGATATATCATTTTGCCTAGAAATCGGAGTGTCACTTAAGATAAGCATAGCAGCAGAAGAAGAATCCTTTTTGCTAGATACAAGACAAGACACAGTTTTAGAAGGGTTGAATCAACTAAGTTGTCGTTGCCCCACTGGAGAATTACCTGAAGACCGGCATTCAAGGAATTGGTAGCAGATTTTCGACACGTTGATGCTGATTAGGCAGGGCAAGGTTTCTCAAAATGGAAAGTAGAAGGCAATGTGCTATCATCGGCAAAACTATGCATAGGATTTCCAGTCAATGAAAGAAGGTCATTAATATACAAAAGGAAAAGAGTGGGGAAAAGAACTGAACCTTGGGGACACCGGCAATAGTGGAGAAGTTAGAAAACAGAGAGCCATCTACCATCACCATCAGTGAGCGATCAGAGAGAAAAGTAGATAACCAATTACTAAAAACAGTTGGCAAACCATAAGATGGAACCTTGTTTAGAAGACCTTTATGCCAAACACGATCGAAAGCCTATGAGATGTCAAGAGCAACTACTTGTGTTTCACCGAACTTTTCCATTGAATTAATTCATAAATGGATAACTAATGTTATAAGCCAGATTATCACCAGTGGATCGACATTGATGGAATCCATACTGGCGATCGTTGATCAGACTGAAGGTTTCTAGGTAGTTTAAGAGTTGGCGGTTAATTGATTTCTCGATTACTTTAGAAAGAGTAGAAGTAAGTGCAATGGTACGATAATTGGATGGGAGGGATTTGTCACCCATTTAGGAACTGGCTGGATATAAGCAAATTTCCAAGCAGAAGGAAAAACACCTTTGGAATAAGAAAGTGAAAAAAGGCGGCAAAGAATAGTAGTAAGTTCAGGAGCACAGATTTTGAGAACAAGTGGAGAAATACCATCGGGACTTAGAGCTTTCTTAGCATTAAGATTCGTAAAATTCATACTTACATCCTCTGGACAGAAGACCACAGGAGGCATTGAGTGTTGGAAATGGTGGGAGGTGTTTTACCAAGATCATTAATACATGAGTTGGAAGAAAAATGGAATGCTAGCAGGTCAGCTTTATCCTTGGCTGAAGTGACAACAGAACCATCTGGTTTGGACACAAGTGGGAGCAGAAATGGGCAAAAATTGCGGCCAATAGCTTTGGCAAGAGACCAGAATGCTCGGCGACAATTAGGGCAAGAAGCAAGTTCTCTACTTTTAGCATGTTCAAACTCTAGTTTGGACTGATTCATAACTGCTTTACAATTGTTGCGAACTTTGGCGTAGGCAGAAAATGAAACTGAAGAATTAGAAACAAGCTAATTACGATATGCAAAATTCTTCTTTTGAACAGCCTTAGCACATTTATTGGAAAACCAAGGTTTAGATAAAGGACGAGATTTGAAAGTGGAGTGTGGGATAAAGGATTCCATTCCTACAAGAATAATTTCACTGACATGATCTGAGCAAACGTTGACATCAGAAGTTTTGAAACTGTAATTCGACCAAGGAAAAGAAGAAAAGAAATCTAGCAGGTCATCCCATTTTGCATTCTTGTAATGCCAAACAACACGAGGTTGGGAATAGCCATGAGATAAAGGTTCCATTGGAGAAGAGACAATCACCAAGTTGTGATCTGAAGTGCCTAAAGGATCTTTCACTTGAACCGTGTACTTAGAAGGGTTGTTTGTGAGATAAAGATCAAGCGTGTTGGGTGTATGATTAGGATTGTCAGCTATTATTGTAGGTAAATGAACAATTTGTGCAAGGTCATTAGTAATTGCAAAAGCCTCAGCATCTCGACCAGCTGGGTCGGTGTGCCTAGAAAAGGGAAGCCAGCTGGAGTTGTGAACATTAAAATCACCAAGGAAAATTACCTCACTTTTAGGAAAGTTGGACTGTAGAAAGTAAATTTGCAAAAAGATGAAGTCAAAGAGCACCAAGTGATTACTAGAGACAACAGTAATCACTCTGTGGAGACAACAGATGAATTTGACACAATGAGGTAGAGAGATTTTAAGCCAGAGAAGATCAAAGGGAGGAGATTCCAACTTGCCAAGTCTCTGACACGGAATATCAGAACGGACATATGCACAAGTACTACCTTTGAGGCGAAAGGATTCATACAGCGAATAATTTGGGCATCTGAGATGAGCAGTAGATGAATCAACCGATAACGGAGATTCTTTCGTTGAGATTAGAATTGAGACAACGAATATTTGTGAAATGAATTAGGAAGTGCTCGGGAAGTTTAGATCTTTTAGCAGACAAGCTTGCTAAAAGATCTCTCAATGCTCCCCGCATACATTCAACACGGACCTCCAGTCACTATCTGGCAGAGTAGAGGGAGCAAGATTATACACTATCTGTTCGGGAAGCCTCCTAAAGTTACCAAGATGTTCGGTCCGGTGTACTAACTAGCGGCCGGCCTGTGGACATCGTTTTAGAGCTGTACCCTCGAAATGTAGGGAATATTGGATCTCGCCACAATGTTATCATTAGCATTAGTACAGGCATATGATGCAAGAGAGCAAGCTTATGCAGCATCAGCCAAAAAAAAAAAAAAAAAAAAAAAAGAATTCCACTTCACCCCTCCGTTCGTTCGAAATACCTGTCCAGCTGAGCCTTATATTTTATTTAGGCTATCAACTTCCACAACAAGGGATGGAAGTCTGTTCCACCAACCAACTATCCGCTGTCTAAAGGCAATTTCCGCACATCTATCCTACATCTGTCTTTCCTCAATTTGAATTTATGCCCGCTCAGGTGATTATTCTGAGCAAGAGGAAGAATCCCATCAGCACTGAGCATGCTCAAACCATTCTAGGCACTATACACCTCTATCAGATCACCCGCCGGTGCTTAGTCTCCAGACACTGTAATTTGCAAAACTTAAGCCTTTCTTCGTAAGAGCCACCCTTTGTTCCATTCAATAATCTTGTTGCCCTTCAGTAGATATGTTGGGGGTTTAAACACATTTACATAAAGTCTAAATGTTTTTAAACACAATTGCATAATACCTGGAGGGATTTAAACACATATGCATACTATACTCCCAGTACAGGTGTGAAAATGATATTTAGTTCTAATTTCACTCCCTAGATGGCGCCACTTGCTTACTGAGTTTTTTTTTGGTTAGTATTTTTGTCCCTAGATGGCACCACGTATATTTCTCTCTTAATTTTTATCATACCTGAGTCTTTTCTTGTGTGTATGTAAACCTTTTTGAAAATACATTTTATTACTGTATATCTTCTTAAGTTGTGTGTAAACCTTTTTATTGACACATTTCCTAAAATCCAAAACTCAAACACCAAAGAAAATTTCAGCCTTTGATAAAAAGAAAATACATTTTCAATTAGACATACATGTATTTATTCTATCAACAAATGAAAAAAAATTTCCGATCTGAAGTTGTGTGTAAACCATTTAATTGACACTTTTCCTAAAATCAAAAAACTCAAACATCAAAGAAAATTTCTGCTTTTTAATGACCATTTTTAAAAAGGTACATCTATGAACAAAACAGTAACATTTTGAGAACACAAACAATCAAAAGACACAGTTCAATGAAATGGGAATAAATGAGCATAACGTTCAATATAACGCTTCCTTAACTCTGATATCATTCCAAGTACTGCCTGCAGAATATTATAAGGATTAATTTCTGGTTCTTTCTGCTGCAAAGTACATCTAGCCGTAAAGTCTGTTACAACGTTATACGGAATCAGATGTCGAACCATATACTCGTAGGCTTCTTGAAATGTGATATCACTGGTGGTGGTGAACTGTCGACGCAGTCGTAAACATTCGCGAGCTGTGTGTAGTACTTCCATCACTGATTCTTGCATCAGCGTGAATAGTTTAGCTTCGTTCCCAAGCACAGATACAAAATCGTCAACATAGAGTATTTTTTGTGAAAGAGACTCACATTCATCCAAGTCGAGATTAAAATCACACAGCTCACCATTGGTAATTGTAGCACGACCTGCATCTGTCTCAATCTCCAAGCCGTCTGTAAATGTAATAGTTTCATGTGCACGACCCCGTACTAATAGTAATACTTCAGGCCATTTTAACGCTATCTTACTCCACTGATCTACCGTTAGTTTTAGATAACTCGAAGCGCATTCCAAAACGATCGATACTTCGAAATCAAGCAGGAGAACTCGTAGAATAGTGCGTGAACTTAGGCGACGAAAAAACACATAGTTCTTCTTTGGAGCGGTACTCATCTTAGCAGTTGCTGAAAAATGGCAAATGTAACGTATAACAGTCATATATAAAGCAGTCCCAACCCGGATATGTGACTAATAATATTACTCAAGAAGAAGTGTGTCATCGGAAATTGCCCAATAAAACAACCTTCAACCCAGATATGGACTAAGAATATTACTCAAGAAGAAGTGTGTCATTGGAAAGTGTCTAATTAGGAGCTCTTACAGAATGACAAACTATTTTCCTTTTGACCTTAAAACCCACTTACAGGATGTCTGTAGTATTTCCGAACAAGTTTCGTTTTGACGAAATAGTAGGATCAATGACTGAAAATGTCATAAAGCTACTGGAGAGCCTTTAAAAGCGACCACAGTCACAGAATCGTTACCGAAAAAAAAAATGGACATGTGTGATGATAGTTCACTGGAGTGTGAAGCTGTCCGTCTTGCAGAAGTTATTGAAGCTGAAATATTGTATACGAATACTGTACTGTATACTGAGGTGAGTGACTTTCCTCCTATATTATCCCTCTTTATTTTTAAACGTGATAAAAATGCAGTTTTATAACAATGCTTAATATTCATTTTCAGAATGCAGAATTCTTTTCATTGTCTCCTCGTGTCGAGGGGAGGGCAGGAGGATCAAACGAAGGACCTGTAAGTCTTATTCAGAATCTCATATGCAGAATTACAATCCGAATTCCAAAAACGTTAAGTATTTTTTTTTTTTTTTTCATTTCTTTTCAGATTCAAATTGGTGGTGGTGACGAAACATACGAACGATTCTACGAAATCAGTGAAGGGCCAGAGAAGTATTCCTCTAAATATAAAACTATGTATAAAACGTACAAGTGCAAATACCGAGACTTACATTTGCTTGCAGGGGAACAATTTTTTCTTTTGTTCAAACAAATGTTTAAACTAATTATAGGACAAGTAAACAAGGGAGGAGAATTTAGCCATGTTCGTTTATGTGTAAACGCCGACTCCCTAAAAACACCGATTAATCTTCCATTTATGAAGATATCAGAACTGACAATAGATAGAATTATGGATGCGTTTTTCAGTGTAGATCAGTCGCGAAGTGGCTTTCTGATAACAGACTCTCTCACAATCGATCTGGTTCTTATAAACATATCAAATAAAGGTGGTGCTGGGCATTCTAAAAATATAAAAAAACGAACTATTGTACATCTGAACAGATTCTTAGAAAAGAAGAAGTGCGTTGTCAAAATTAGGAATAATGATAATATGTGCATGGGACGTGCAATAGTAACAGCTATTTCAGCCCAACAAGACGACACCATTACGTACCGAAAAGTTCGCGAAGACAGAAACGGTTTGCAGACTTCGAGAGCCAAGCAACTGCATGAAAAAGCAGACGTTTCCGAGACAGTGTGTGGAGTGGAAGAACTACAAAAATTCCAGCGAGTTCTTACTCCCGAGTTTCAGATAGTTGTACTGTCAGCCGACAACGAGTTTGATGTTATTTACAGGGGTCCTGAAGCAGAGAAACAAATATTTCTACTGTGTATTGACAAACACTACGATGTAGTACGCTCTGTGAAAGCGTTATTTGGAGCAGATTATTACTGCTCACTGTGTTTTAAAACGTTCCAAAACATTGAAAGACTTCACACTCATTCTTGTCCATATTCATGCAATAGGTGTCGAACACGTGAGTATCATAGTGGCGATTTGGTGTTGTGTAGTGATTGTTTTCGGTATTACAGAGGAAATATCTGTTTCGACGCTCATAAAAAAAACAACAACTGCTCGACATATCACCGTTGTCGTGAGTGTTTGCGAACGTTCACCACCCAGAAACAACACAAATGCAAACCCCTGGATTATTGTGAAAAATGTAAGATAGTTCACATGTCACAACACTGCTATGTTCAGAAACCAGCGGACCCTAAAAAACATGTATCTATAATTTATTTCGACACCGAGACGGTGTTGCATCAGGGTGAGCATATACCAGTGCTCTGTGTAGCAAGTTTTGGAGATGAACTGCGTTCATATGAGGGACCCAACTGTGTCACAGCATTCATGGACGAGATTTTTGGAGTTCGTGAATCGTCAAAACGTGCTCGCGATGGTCGAAACATTAGCCACATCGAACCCAAATACAAAGATGTGCGGATAATAGCACACAATTTGCGAGGCTTTGATGGTTACTTCGTACTGACTTACCTCTACGGTAAGAATTTCGAACCTCATGTTATTTTTGACGGCTCTAAAATATTAGGAATTTATCATTTGAAACTAAATCTCATCTTCTTAGATTCTTATTCGTACTTATCAGTTCCCCTTAGAAGGTTACCTGCAATGTTCGAATTACCCGAGGTTCGAAAAGGATTCTTTCCCCATGCATTCCATACTCTACAAACTACAGATTATGTAGGTCCTATTCCTGACCAAAAACATTTCAAACCCGAATTTATGTCGAAGGAGGATAGTGTAGAGTTTCAAACGTGGTACTGTCAGAAGAAAGGCCAATCGTACGACTTAAAAGCAGAGCTCATGGCATATACACTTGACGATGTACGGGTATTACGTGACAGTTGTAATAAGTTTAGATCTCTCCTAATCGATATCTCCGACGTCGATCCGTTCAACCAAGATATCACCATAGCAGGAACGTGTAGTAGAATTTTCGCGAGGAACTTTCTACCCCAAAACACGATGGCTATCCTCCCCCCAGGGGGGTATCGAGGGTCGAACCTCCAAAGTCGAAAAGCAATTGCATGGCTATCGTGGCTAGAACAACAAGAGAATGCACCGATACAACACGCCCGCTCGGTTGGGGGTGAGGCTCGGATTGGGCCCTTTTTCGTTGATGGGATCCGAGATAAAACAGTTTACGAATTTCATGGTTGTTATTTTCATGGATGTAGGATCTGCTATCGAGGTAATACGCTACAGACAAACAGAAATCTACCCATGTCAGTGCTCTATGAAGAAACGTTGGATCGTGAAACGTTTCTGAAAAACCAAGGCTACAACTTGGTTTCCATATGGGAATGTCAATTCGATGAAATGAGAAAAAATAACCCCGTCTTGAACGCATTTGTAGCCAATTTTAATATAACAGAAGCGATTACCCCTAGAAGTGCCCTCAGAGGTGGTCGTGTGGATTGTTTTAAACTGTACCACAAAGCAGATGAAAACGAGCAGATTCATTATATGGATTTTTGCTCCCTATACCCCTGGGTGTGTAAATACGGAGTGTATCCGCGTGGCCATCCAAATGTTATTCTGAGAGATTTCGATTACAGCAACAGAGCATACTTTGGCATTGCTAGTGCACGCGTGCAAGCACCAGAGAAGTTGTTTCTTCCAATATTACCGATAACGTGTAATGGAAAGTTAATTTTTCCTCTGTGTGCAAAATGTGCTCAGGAGGAATCAGTCCTCTGTAATCACGAAGATACGACCATAAAAGGCGTATGGACAACTCCAGAACTGTATTTGGCTACAAAATTATCGAATTCTACGAAGTGTGGCACTTTGATGAAACACACGAATCGTTGTTTGGTGGGTATATCGATACCTTCTTGAAAATTAAACAAGAGGCTTCGGGGTGGCCTCAGGGCATCGATCGTGACAGCTACATCCAAGAACTAAATCAGAAGGAAGGTATCACACTTGATCCTGCTCAAATTAAAAAAAACGCGTCCAGACGCGCTCTGAGAAAGCTGTGTATGAATTCTTTATGGGGTAGGCTTGCCATGCGAACAAATCGTGTAAATACTGTTCTATGCAAGTCCTACTCAAGCCTCGTTGAACACTTCATGGATGATGGTAAAATTATCCACGATGCTCGACTAGTCACTGAAGAAAAAATGCTGATAGCATACAGCGTTCTTGAAGGTACAGAAGCCCCATATCGCAAAGGAAATGCTGTAATAGGGTCCTTTGTTGCTTCATACGGACGAATTAAACTGTATAAAACCATCGCACCTCTGGGAGAGCGTTTAATTTATACAGATACCGACAGTTTGGTATTCTCATATAAGCCAGGCGATACACTTCCATCTACAGGTCACTCACTAGGTGAACTAGTAGATGAATTGGAAGGTGACAATATTTTAGAATTCACTACTTCAGGACCCAAATCGTATTCGTACAGAACACGCTCGGGCAAATCTGTAACAAAATGTAAAGGCATTACCCTAAACGAGAACAACAGCCGACTCGTAAACTTGGATGTAATGCGATCAGCGGCAATGGGTGAACATGTTGAAGTGACAGTTCCTGTACCGTTCAACGTGAAACGTGACAAATGGCAGTGTAAGCTACTCCATACATCGTTAACTAGGCGGTATGGTTTCACATTTAAGAAGCGCATAGTTGGAGAGGACACCCGTACATTCCCATATGGATACTTCCGTGAAAAACACAATCAAAAATGATTCGTCGGTTATAACACTGTCACTATGTGTTCGTTTATCCACCCCTTCACATGTGTCGCGGCCGGTGGTACTCAAAGCGGTAAAACAACCTTCATTCTGTCCCTTATTAAAAACAGCAAACAGTTAATTTCACCCCCTCCGGAGAGAATAATTTACTGCTACTCTGAAGAGCAGGATCGGTTCTTACAGTTTCCGCAGGTTGAATTCGTAAAAGGCTTGAAACTGCCCGAAGTCGATAGACATGTCAGAAATCTAATCATAATCGACGATCTCCTACACGCTGCAAAAGACAGTTCCAAAATCGCTGAAATATTCATTAAAGGAAGCCATCACAGGAACACAAGTATCTGTCTTCTCTCCCAAAATTTGTTCTGTCAGGGTAGTCAATATCGGACCATCAGTCTTAACTCACACTATTTAATCGTTTTTAAAAATCCCAGAGATTCCCGACAAATATCTCACCTAGCCTCGCAAGTATTTCCAGGGCGTTCGAGTGTTCTAGTCGATATTTATAAGGAGGCCACAGAAAAACCATTCTCATATTTATTACTGGACTTTCGACAAGATACAGCAGAACAATTACGTCTGCGCTCGTGCATATTACCGGAGGACGGCCCGTCAATTACATATGTACCTTCATGGCTAAAAGACTCCGAAAACATAGTGACTTCATCAGGTTTTTGTCTGGTGCCAGCCCCAAGCAAGCAAATACAATTTTGAGACAGACATCGCACTCTCAGGTCACGGTTTTGTGCGAACTGTGTAAGAATTTACTAAGAGGTAACATACCAATCATTCCACAAGAACGTCGTAGACTGCAGCGCAAAAAGAAGCTGTTACGTGTTCTAGCGGATAAAACAGTCCCCTTCACAAGGCGACGGAGACTTATTACCCAGCAAGGAGGTGCACTGTTTCCCTTACTGGGCAGTCTGATAATTCCACTGATAACATCGCTAATAAGAAAATGAACGACTCGTTCAAAAAATATTTACTACTGGCACCACCAGAACACCAACGGATGATTTCTCTGGACGAAGAGATGTCCGAAATTCTGAAGAGACAGGACATGTCGATCGAATCCAAGGTGAAGGCCTACCTTCAAACATTGCAGGCTTTTCTGGGACTGAAGAAGAAAAGCGGGCCTCCGGAGGAGGCCCTCGTGCTCCTTCCCGCGGCGGCCGGGGAAAAGCGCGCGCCCAAACGTGCAAGGAAGAAACCGTCGATTCTGACGTCTCCCCGTCGCTTGAGAGGAAAGAAAATACAGTGGATAAGCATGTAAGTAGACAATTTTTTTTTTTTTTTTAAATTTGTTTATTTAAGTGATCGATTACATCTAAAGTGGCAAGAATATCATTGCCCCACAAATTTTTACAATAACATTCGTTAACAATCTGTCTCATAGTAATACCGCGACATCTATGGGTTAAAAAGAAAACACAATGCAGTCCACAAGCTATAGATTCCCGATGTTGTATTACAGTCTTGTTATGAGTCCACTTGCGACTTTGCCTTTTCAGAAACACCGCAAAATCTTCGGGAGGGGGGCGGGCAAACGTGTCGAAGTAATCGGCTTCTTCTTCTCCGAGGTAGATAGCTATCCAATGGGTTCCTGGTCTGTCGGATGGATCGGTGTTGACGACTAGAAGAAACGGTTTACTAAGAATGTTCGTAGCCAGTTCGTCGCGAGCACATACACTTATGGGGTAATCTTTAACAACACTTTCCAACAAACGTGCTATTTCTTCAGTGTTCATAATCCAGAAGAACCGACTTGTCTTTTGTCAGCGAAACCACGTTCTCGAATTCACTGTACAAGACGCACGTGACGTTTTCAGGCAATGGTGATGAAAATTTCAGTTCGAGACGTACGCTCCCCCGTTTCAGTGCACTAATGTGTGTACCGATGGCGTTTTCGTCCGGCGATAAATCAAAACCGTACAATACATTACCGAGTGGATACTCGGAATATGACAAATCGTTTCCGGTGTCTTCCGTCCATTTATTTAATGAAGAGAAGAGTGACAGATACGATCTCGTATACTGTCCTGTCTTGAAGTCGGGAGTCAGAGGTATTGACGGGTACTGAATGCCATCGGCAGTCACTTGTAAGTAACACAGGTTGAAGTGAGAGAAGTTAAAAGGATTACGAGAGTACGATCCATTGAAACCTTCACTCGACACCAAACCCACAATCACGCGCGGCCGACCGGGCTAGCCGAGTGGGTAAAGTACCTGCCCGGCAACCCAAGGTCGCGGGTTCGATTCCCGCCTCGGGCTTGGATCAAAGTACTGCAAAAACCTTGGGAGGTGCAATATGGCCATAGAAGCCGATGCGCCAACAACTACCAAAAAAAAAAAAAAAAAAAAATCACGCGCGATGGAATTTGTCCTAGGAATATATTATCACGTGTGGAATCTACCATTCCTTTGGGAATAGAAAAGTATGTCACGTTCACGCGATTAATAGGGTACACGATCGGGTTCTTCTCTAAAACATTGATGTGTGCTAGTTGAATCTGAGGATTCAATTTCACTTTACGTACGAATAACGTTGCTTCCATAATGTTCAACTTGGCAGTCGACGAATCGTTGGAAAGCAAACAAAATTCGGGGGAACTTCTTACCGTAAACGGAGGGAGACGTTATTCACTATGTATTTAGATTGGTGACACAGATCGAGTCGAAGTCTTCCTAACATCTCTGCAGTTTTCGATTTTGAGAAGAATTTCGATCGTTGGTACATACCACTGTCGTCCTTCTCGAACATCTGTTTAACATCGGGGTACTGATCTTTGACGTACATCTCAGTTGTCAGTTGCGAATTCTTGGCTTCCCGTCCATAGTTAAGAAGCGTTTCCAGGTATGCACGATAAGGGTACGTATTCGATGATGGGTTAATCAGTTTGTCTTGTACAAAGAGATCGACTTGACTGAATAGAGAGTGAAAGAAATTGTTAACGACTCCTACTTTATCATTTTCTTCCAGATCTTTTCCATCGCTTCTGGTGATTCGCACCTTCAACCGCAAATAACTTTTCCCGAGGTCTAGATACTCTTCCGAAGTCCCCGGAATATAGAATTCGATCGGGCCTACACTATCTACAGATGCCAGAGGAAGGAAAGTAATATACGACGACCGTTCGACACACATATTAGTGGCAGGTTTACTGAAAAGATCCAGCTCAGACATCATAACTTCCATCGAAAATATCGCGATGTCTACGTTTACCATCTCTCTGATTACGCACCTTGTCTTTAATGGCTTGCCCGACTTCTGATACACGATTTAAAAACGAACGTTTAGGTGGAACACCTGATATGACATCATCAACGATATTTCGTCCTGCCGAGAGTACTTGTCGACCGATGAAAGCTGCTGCAGGTTTGAGTATCGGTGTGAGAAAACGGAATGCTGTGCGGAAGATGTTTCCCAATCCGTAACCTCTCTGGATAGAGGGCCCAGCGAAGTAGGGGTTCCCCCCTGCTTGCATTGTGTAGTAATGGACGTACGCATTCATCGTTCACGGAAATGTAGTTTAATTGTAGTCTTTCCGTCACTGAACGGCACGAATTCACCGCTATCTGTACACACTTGGATGGTTACTGTATGGAACGTGCTTAACTGGAGGGGGTAATAATCTAAATGCGAGAACTCTCCGTTATTGGAAAACGATACGACACGTAACAGTGGCGCTTTCGTGTCACCTACAACCTGATCCTCAATTAGATTACAATAGACGAAATAGGAACTGACACCCCTATATATATCTGCCTGGTACTTAGCGTAAACTCTGCCTTCTAAGTCTCTGCCTAGTTTTTCGAAACCTAACATCTGACCGAGCCCTGTTTTTGGGAAGCGAAGGTAAACTGATGGATCGATTTCGATAGACACTATACCTATGGAGTTCACTTTTGCGTCGAGTTGGGGTGCCAGCTTCATCATGGTGTTAAGCACCTGTGATATACTTTTGTAGTTCCCTCGTGGAAGTTTACAGACCTGAACAGCTTCTGCTTTCACACCCCGATATGTGATCGTTCTATTGGATGCTTCTTTAGGCATTGTGATTTCCTTCTTGGAAAGCCACTCGCCGACGTGATAATTTCGGAAAATATGGAACCCTCCTTGATCCTCGCTAAATGCCTTATCGAGACCTATAACCCGTGTAAAAGCTTTAGAGATTTTCACAGTACTCTCGTTCTTCACCCTTAACGTGAACTGTTCTTTCGTTCCGTCAGTTTTCACTTTCAGTTGAATGTCACTGTCGACAGAATTAACATCATCGATAAGTTTTGAGAAAGTGGTATACTTTTCTTTTAATACTGTCATCGCTCTGACTTCTTTTTTCTTTTTGGGGTACAGTGTGAATATGTTCCATCCATCGGAGATATTATCCCATGAAAGAGGGAAGTGTACTTCGGCAAGTGCTACTTCCCACTTGCCAGAGAGAGAAACAGCATTAGGCAGTTCCACTGTGAATTGTGACTGAGAATTTCTGGGATGTAGATCCATACTAGCATTACTGGGTAGTGTAAGGAAAAACATCTTGTGAGCTGACCCAACTGTTGAAGCTTTGTGGGTAGCCTAACCATTTGACTAATAACTGATGTTGTCCTCTGACTGTCTTTTGTTTAAGTACCTTTTCGATGGGGTAGACGTCAGGGGGTAGATTATCGTCAAAGTTAACTTTCTGTAACTGTGTTTCGTAAAACGTTCCTTCTATCTGATCACCATCACGGCCTGTCACACTGTACACAACAGGGTTACGCTTCAAAACACGTGTAATAGTAAACACTTCTCTCGTCCAATTCCCCCAGTAACCTTTGCGAAAAGGGTGAGACCCGCTGCTCAAAACAACTCTATCTCCGATTTTAAATTTCGGTTTCAGGGTTTTGGTACGGCTGTGGTAGAGTCTTTTATACACTTCTTCTTCGTTAGCAAGCGTGACTTTTACTGGGGCCATACCTATAGAACGATGTGTAGTACGATTATATGTAGCCACAATATCGTCGAGTACGTGAATATATTTCTGACTTTTGGAATAAGAAATCCACTTATAAATTTTTTCTTTCAGGGTACGAATGAAGCGTTCGGCAATAGCTGCCTTCTTTTCTGATCTTGTTGTATAGAAATTGATACCATGGGAGAGGAATAACCGACGAAGAGGAGCATTAATGAATTCTTTTCCTTGGTCGGTGTTAACGTAAAATGGTGTTTCTTCTTCGAAAATAGATTTGAATGCCTGCACCACCTCGTTGGCTTTTTTGCTTTTCAGTTTTCTGACCCAAGAATATCGCGAGAAGCAGTCCACACAAACCAGAAGGTAACGATATCCATCGTTTGAGTCGGCGAGAGCCGACAGGTCACCTAGGTCACATTGGAAAGTGTGATTAAGTCCGGGAACTTTAATTTGGTTCCTCCGAAAATTAATTCTTTGCTGTCGATGTCTCACGTAAGTAGGTTGACTAGCTAGGAATTCGCGCACAACACGTCTGGGTAATTTAGTATGTTTTTGAAGAGCATCAATAGAACTGAAACTACCTATTACTTTAGGATTATAATAGTCTGCTAACATTTCTCTATCTCCACAGGTAGGAATGGACACTGTCGAAGACATCGCACTATTTATATTTGTCATCATCCTGATAGTGATTATTATTATCTTGGAGCCGCAGCGTGAAGATAGGAGTATGAACTGTTTCCGCACATCTGAAAATGTTACTGTTTGTTCATAGATGTACCTTTTTAAAAATTGTTCATTAAAAAGCAGAAGTTTTCTTTGGTGTTTGAGTTTTTGATTTTAGGAAACGAGTCAATAAAATGGTTAACACACATAAGTTAAGACAATAATAAAGAGTTACAATAATAATAAAAAGACACTAATTAAAAAAAATGTATCTTCATATTGAATCTCTAAGGAAACGAACCTATAAAAGTTTTACTCACACACAAGAAAAAAAGACTCAGGTGGCTTAGTTAATAAACACTATGACAAGACAATGAGTTTTCTTTTTATCAAAGGATCAATAAAGGTTTAAATCTATGAGAAGACACTGCGAAAGAAAATATTTTTTGTCACTTTTAAAAATAAAAAGTGTCTCATACTGCGACATTACACAATTAACACAAATATTCCGATGACATTATTTGATATGTTTATCGCTTCAGTAAATAAAAAGTGATGGAGGAAGTCATCATGCTGGGACATTACACAATTAACACAAATATTCCTACAAGAATGCGTGTTATTCTTCTGGAATTATACAGTTGGGTGGTGGTGGCCTAGAAAAAAAAAATGTGCAACACCGGACGTGTAGACCGTTTTATATAAAAGTTGGGTACAGTCTGTCGTGACATTCACCATTTTTCTACAACTGTTGTGTTTTTCGGGTCTCAGCTCAACTACAATTCTACTAGTCTGTACTATGGAGCCACGCTGCGAAAACATGCGTTTTCCCCTCATTGGCGTGGAATCGGGAGTAGACCTTTCCTCAACTGGCAGGGGGAGATTGAAATTCCAGACAGCTACATACAACAGCGAAAAGAAAGAAGTAGCGACGAAAACATGCGTTTTCCCCGTCATTGGCGGGGAATTGGAAGTAGACCTTTCCTCAACTGGCAGGGGGAGATTGAAATTCCAGACAGCTACATACAACAGCGAAAAGAAAGAAGTAGCGACGAAAACATGCGTTTTCCCCGTCATTGGCGGGAATTGGAAGTAGACCTTTCCTCAACTGACAGGGGGAGATTGAAATTCCAGACAGCTACATACAACAGCGAAAAGAAAGAAGTAGCGACGAAAACATGCGTTTTCCCCGTCGTTGGCGGGGAATTGGAAGTAGACCTTTCCTCAACTGGCAGGGGGAGATTGAAATTCCAGACAGCTACATACAACAGCGAAAAGAAAGAAGTAGCGACGAAAACATGCGTTTTCCCCGTCATTGGCGGGGAATTGGAAGTAGACCTTTCCTCAACTGGCAGGGGGAGATTGAAATTCCAGACAGCTACATACAACAGCGAAAAGAAAGAAGTAGCGACGAAAACATGCGTTTTCCCCGTCGTTGGCGGGGAATTGGAAGTAGACCTTTCCTCAACTGGCAGGGGGAGATTGAAATTCCAGACAGCTACATACAACAGCGAAAAGAAAGAAGTAGCGACGAAAACATGCGTTTTCCCCGTCATTGGCGGAGAATCGGAAGTAGACCATTCCTCAACTGGCAGGTGGAGATTGAAATTCCGGACAGCTACATAAAATCGACGGGTACGAGGTTTCGTCCGAGTTAAAAGGTGGAACTTTTTTAATTTGTTGATTGAAGGTGTACATGTATGTCGGAAATTTTTTTCATTTGTTGATAGAATAAATACATGTATGTCTAATTGAAAATGTATTTTCTTTTTATCAAAGGCTGAAATTTTCTTTGGTGTTTGAGTTTTGGATATTAGGAAATGTGTCAATAAAAAGGTTTACACACAACTTAAGAAGATATACTGTAATAAATGTATTTTCAAAAAAGTTTACATACACACAAGAAAAGACTCAGGTATGATAAAAAATTAAAAGAGAGAAATATACGTGGTGCCATCTAGGGACAAAAATACTAACAAAAAAAGGTCGGTAAGCAAGTGGCGCCATCTAGGGAGAGAAATGAGAACTAAATATCATTTTCACACCTGTACTTGGAGTATAGTATGCAATTGAGTTTAAATCCCTCCAGGTATTATGCAATTGAGTTTAAAACCATTTAGACTTTATGTAAATGTGTTTAAACCCCCAACATATCTTCTCCCTTCTCTGTATTCATGCCAGCAGCTCTACATCCTTCTTGAAATGACGCCTTCAGACCTGTATACAGTACTCAAGGTGTGGCCTGACCTTGCCTTATACAAGGGAATAATCACCTCCTTATCCCTGCTAGAAAATTCCTGTATATCATTGACAAGACACCATGAGATACTCTTGCAGCCCGTCTGCACTGCTCAGAGAACTTCATATCTGCCTGCACAATTACCCAAATGTCTTTTTTCCTGATCCTGCTGCAGCAGAGCATAGCATCAGTACTGTCCTTAACAACCCTGCCAACTTTCTATCGTCTGCAAACTTGGACATTAAGCTTGATGTACAATCATCAATATTATTTATAAATAGAGAAAACAATAATGGACCCAACACTGAACCCTGAGGGACTCCACTAATAACATTAGTCCACGATGAACAGTGTCCATTGATTACCACTCTCTGTCTTCTCCCCCTCAATCAAACTTTTATCCATAGCAGCAATTTGCATCCAACGCCACACGGCTCCAATTTGGGCAGCAGTCTTCCATGTGCAACAGTATCAAAAGCCTTTCTAAGATCCAAGTATATAATAAGCCTAGTGGTCAGGCGCACGGACGCCTAAGTACACGTGCCTTGAGTGACCGGCGTTCAAGCGCGTGACTACTGAACACGGTGCTGTTTCTTGTATACTATCTATCATGTGAACTCCTCCCACCCTTTGGTCGTCCCGGAGTAGAAACAGAAAATTTATTTATTTATTTAATATCAAAGTTATTCCCTGCATCCAGTTCTTTTGTGACTGCATCATAGTATCCAATCAAATTGGTCAGGCAAGACTTCCCCTTAACAAAATCATGCTGTGTTCGAGCTATAACTGAAGTCTTGTCTAGATGATTCTGCAGTGCTTCCTTAACCAGTGCCTCCATTAATTTTCCTGGAACAGAATTTAAACTCGCAGGTCTATAATTACTTGTGTCAGCCTTTGATCCTCCTTTGTGAACTGGGGTCAAATTTTCACATCTCCAGTCCATGGATACCCTCCGCTGAGTTCAAGGAAGCTCTCATAATTATGGCTAAGGGTTGGCTTACTTCCTTTGCTGCCTCCTTTAATATAACTGGATAGATCCCATCCACCCCAGGTGCCTTTCTTGTGTTAATCTTCAACAATTTCTCCTCCACTTTACTCTCAGTTATTACAAGATTATCTAGCTTACTGCCAGAGTTGAACACACCTCTGGCATTCCCCTCGCTGAATAACTCATGGTGAATGTCGATGCAAAATATTCATTTAGTTTGTTAGCTACCTGAGCAGGATCATCAACAGTTTAACCATCGATATCAACTGAACCAATCTGATTCATCCCCTTCCTTATAAAGTTTACATAAGTAAAGAACTCTTTGCTGTTTTTCTTTGCATCCCTTCACAAAGATTTCTGGTGATCTGCCTTCGCCTGCCTAACTTCCTTTGTAACTTGGTTACAGATCAACTTGTATCTATCATAGGCTTTTGTGTCACGTGTTAATTTATATGTATCCCATGCATTTTTCTTCTCTCCCATATGTCTCATTAGTTCATCTGACATCCATTTACGCCTACTTTGGTATGTAAAGCCTAGTAGCTTCCAAGATAAGTTCTTTGAATGCTTCCCATTTTGAATTTGCTGTTGGTAACATCATCAGTTGTTCCCGCTGTATAGAATTTAGATTCTGTCTCAGACCATCTTAGTCGCCTTTACGAAAGCAATAACCATTGCCTTTACAAAAGCAATAACCCTTGCCTTTACCCCTGATGGTAGTTACCTCTTTGAGTAAATCCCACTTCAGCACACTATGATCACTGCCACCTAGTGGTTGCTTTATCTGCAGATTCTTAATGTATGAAGAATCACTATTGATAATCAAATCAAAAGTAGAGTATTACTCCCTCTAGTTGCCTCCCGAACATGCTGATGTAGAAAACAATCATCCAATAAATCCACAAAAGCCTTGCTAGTGTGTGAGTGACCAATCCACAAATTCCAGTCAATATCTGGGAAATTAAAATCGCCCATTATAAGACTCTCTGATTTACTGGCCCACTCTATTTCCCTGTACAGTTTCTTATTATACTCATCAGAGTCATGAGGCCTATAGCACACTCCTACTCTCATTTTTGATCTCCCAATGTCACACCAAACTGACTCGACACTGCACTGTCCAGCGATGTCGACTGGCTTCACTTCCTTGGATTTTATGTGTTTCTTAACTAATAGCATAACCCGTCCTCCCTTCCTATCCTGTCTATCCTTTCTGTAGACGTTGTACTCCCCAAATTCCAGATCTGCATTCCTTATAGCCGTGTGACACCATGTCTCTGATATCCCAACAATATCCGCCTTTGATGCTTTGAGCAATACCTGAAATTCATCCAATTTATTTACCAAACTCCTAGCATTGGTGTACAAGCAACTATGCATGCACCTGTTTCTATTCTTAGCTACCCTAACACAACCCATGTGTTTACTTTTACTGCAATGACTCCCAGCAGTCTCTGAACTATTCTGTATCTTATTTTCCGGGCTGCGGCTCATTCCAACAGATTAACAGTAGCCACTGGCACCTCTGCCAGTGGCTACTGTTAATCTATTAGTCCTTGTATCCCCCCAAGCTAGCAGTTTTCCGACCCACCTAACACTGCCTCGATAGCACCACAAATATTCTTGCACCCTTTCTATTTAAGTGTGTCCCATCCCTGTAGAAACAATCTCTCCTGTTAACAAATACAGACCAGGCTGAAAAAATTTCTACCCCTTGAGCCAACGTGTACAACTGTATCACCTTTTGTGCCCTTAAACGATATCCGCTCTACAACGTCATCAACCTTTGCCCCTGGCAGACATACCCTGGTCCTGTTCAACCTATCCTTTTTACAAAGCAAGTTCCCCGTTTTCCTGAGAATAGAGCCACCAATAATACTAGTTCTGTGGGACCAGTGCATTCTGCCTTGGGGGTTGCTGCTGTGTTGCGTGATGACCAGTGCAAGCTCTGGCGTTGATGTGGGCAGCTGAGAGCGTGGTGGGCCCCTCAATTTAGCTCCTTCGAGGATATCCACCTTGTCCTTCAAGCTCTCATATAGGCCCATAACAACACTGAGTTGTCACATGATTTCGTTACACTCCTTGCATTGCGCGCACAGAAAGACATCCTCCATGGCAATATCATGTCCCGTACCCGATTGTCCACAAGCATCATGCAAGCAGTGCATTTTAAAGGGCTGTGATTGAGAGGGCAACTCCCCCCCCCCCCCAGTTGTTCTCTGAGCCACAGCACTCCCATTAGTTTCAGCCTTTTGCTTTGCTGCTCTGGTCTGAGTCATGATTTCGATTTAATTTCAATAAAATTTCAATTTCAGTATATAATTTTTAACCCTAAACTTGTATCCCAACACAGTTATAACGCTATCTATATTTTTCAGTATCGAGTATTATCTACGAGTTCCGTTTACATAACTTCCGTGTCAAGTTATGTATTAATTAATTATGTTACATTTGTAATCTAAGTCGTTATATGTATTTAGTTAAAAGTACAATTTAATTTACAACGAAGTTTAACAAAATTAATAGATTTTCAATTGAAAATATTATGTTATATACTATACTAATGCTATCTAGTTCTGGATATAACGTTGTATCGTATAACAATGGCGGTACGAACGGTAACTCTATGGACACTTAAGTATAAATTAACTTCCAAATCTGACTGTCTCGATTCAGAATAAACTAACGATCCTGACTTGGTCTATAAGCTGGACGCTAGGTGGCGCGGACACGGTGAAGCGGTTGTTTTAAGTGCTCCTGATTGTCACTCGATTTTTATATTATAAGTGAATGTTAAAAGGTTCTCACATGTTACAGTGCAACGGCCAAATGGTTCTACCTCTCCCGAGGTGAGTATATCCCGGATCCGTTTATTCTAACGCTTTCAAATTGTGTGTAAGTTTAATCGAACCAAGCACGTTCTGCAGTAGAAGATCGTCGTTTTCAGCAGTTCGGATTTCTGCCTACTGGATTGCAGCCCCAATCAAGGTCAGAGGGGAGTGATAATTCCCCCTTCAGGTGAAGTTTCTTAAAGTGACGTCTCGCCGTAGGGCGAAACGACATACAGCGTCAGTCACAAAGCCCTTGCACAGTGCCAAATGGAAAAGGTGGCTTCGTGTTCCTGGAAAGCTTTACGATCCACCCCCATACAAATTTTTGTCGTCCAAAATGGCGGATTATAGTGTTTCAATAGCCGAGTTGTCTGGTGAATTGACTTTCTCTGAAGTTCCAGACACCAGTTTCAAGGAACCTCCAGCTATGATGGAAAAAACACTGGAAGACAAATTTCCCCCTATAAAAGGACCTTTAAATTCTACTAATACGTTTAATGATTTTCAAGATTGTGAACAAACTGGTAGCGCAGCTATTCTGGACTATCTTTTTGGATTGAAAGCAAATATGCTTGATGTTTTTATAGAGGGCTCTACTGTGACACCTCTTATGTTTGTCGAGATGTCCAAAAATTGGAACAATATGGAAAGGTTAGTGATAGATCTAACTATAGAGAATAAAAAGTTAAGAACAAAATTAAATGATTTTAAAATTCAGAGGAAACAACAAAATGTCTTGCCAACCGTTTCGGCTCCCACCTATGCGGGTGTGGTTGCCTTAGGCGCTGGCAAACAATCTCAGAGTATTGTTAACTTACCGGACGTTCAAACAAAGCACGTACTCATAGTTAAAGCAAACGCAGATAGTAACTGTAAAACTAGTGAGGAAGTTAAAGCTGAAATTTCTAAAAGTCTTAAACCTGAATTTAAAAAATTAAAAATTAAATCAATAAGAAAAATAAGAGAAAAGGGAGTTCTAATCGAAACTGACAACAGCAAGGATCTAAATAAACTTAAATCCTGCCCTAAGTTCAAGGAGTTAAAATTCTCTGTGGATTCCCCTAAAAAATTAAATCCCACTGTCATAATATATGACATACCTAAAGATGTCAATGACTCTGATTTTCTGGAGGACGTATTCAATAAAAACCTTGTGGATCATGGGATTTCCCAGGAAGATTTCGAGTTTGTTAAGGTTCGTTTTAAAATCAGGTCTCGGAACAAAAACAATCAACATTGGGTTCTTGAGATCCCAAATAAAATTAGGAAAGCGTTTTTGGCTTCAAATTGCAAGGTTTTTGTCGGACGGTCCGTCCATGGTATGAAGGATTTTTTCACAGCATCACGCTGTTTTAAATGTCTTGGCTACGGACACTCGGCTAAAAACTGCCACCAGTCCGAGTTTACCTGCGGACATTGTGGCGACCTGGGTCATCAAATTCAAGACTGTCCTAAAATGGAGGAACCTGTTGTTTGCCCAAATTGTCGGCTTAAGAAGAGAAATGCGGACCATTCCTTCAAGGACGTTAAGTGCCCTGAATTTGTGAAAGCCCAAGAGGTAACAAAAATTCGGACCGACTTTACCTAAATCTGAAATGTCTTGTGTATATACTTTACAGTTAAATTGTCAACGATCTTTATCGGTTTTAAGTGATCTTTCTAAGTTAATGGTCCAACACAAATTTCAACTTTTAGGGTTACAAGAACCTTGACCACAATCTTATATGTGGTCAAGGGCCTCCCTCTCAGCTGTCGCATTATTACTTCAAACCCTGTTACGGTCGGTGACCGTGGTAACGCCACCAGAGTTTGGGCCGCCCTGGTTGTTGCTGACCCCTTCATTAATGTAACAAAAATTTCTAGTCTTTGCACCACACATGCCGCATGCGCATGCTTGGAAGGCTGTTTTGGAAAAATTTATGTGGTTTCTCTGTACGCTCAATGTAGTCAGGCTGGGCAGGCCATAGAGCCATTTCTAAATTACATGGAAGACGTTTTGATCCGTTTAACTGGTTTTCCCATCATTTTTATGATGGATGCTAATGCTCACTCCCAGCTTTGGAATAGTCCTACTACAGACTCTAAAGGTGAGCTTTTGGAGGAGCTTATTCAGTCCAATAACCTCACTCTGTGGAATACCCCAGGCCATCCGCCTACTTTTGTTTCTTCTCTGGGTCAATCTTATATTGACATTACCCTTTCAAACTCTACTCTTGGTTATAGCATTTCCAACTGGCTTAGCCATACTTCGTGGTGCTCGAGCGACCACGATGTCATCACTTTTATGACATTGTTGTCCAAACAACAATCCTAGGGTTGTTAGGTGCTGTTTTGACTTCCCGCGGTTTAAGACAAAACACATTGATTGGAATATCTTTGATGTAAAGGTTCAAGAGCTTACTTCAGAAGAAATAATCGTCCAACTTGGTTCGCTTCCTGCTGATATGCAGGTTTCTAGAGTTCAAGAGATTCTAATCACCGTCTGTGAGTCCACTCTAAAAAAGAAAAAACGAAAAATGAATAGTGTTTCATGGTGGACCCAAAATCTCACAATTCTCAGGAGAAACTTACAAAATGCTCGTCCTAATTTTCAGAGAGCTAACAGGCCGAGAGATGAGATTGACCGACTTGGTGAGTTGTATAAATACAATAGAAGGAGTTATTTCAATACCATTTTCCAAGAGAAGAAACTTGCCTGGGCAAGGTTTGTTCAGCATAACATAAATGAAGATCCGTGGGGATTACCCTACAAACTTGTTACTAACAAGGTTCATCCCGGCGATGTTCTTTCTTCTATTATTGTAAATGGTAACGAAACCCTGGACTGGAGTTTGTCCTTAAATGCTATCTTGGACGGTTTGTTCCATGAGGACACTGCTTCCTGTGAAAACACCATCCAAACTATAATGAGATTAGATCATTTATCTTACCAAGGGCCCCGAACCGAAGCTCCTTTTACGGATACGGAGTTGGAATCAGCTATCTCAACCTTAAGGGATGGTAAATGTCCTGGACAGGATCTCCTTGAGGTTTCTGTACTTAAAAGATTTTGGAAAAATTGTCCATTAATTATATTAAATCTTTTGAATGCTTGTCTGTCTTCAGGATTATTCCCGCTGGCTTGGAAACAGGCTAGACTTAAACTTCTGCTTAAGTCCTTTGACAAACCCTCCAATGATCCGTCCTCTTACAGGCCCATTGCACTGCTGCCCATCCTTGGCAAAGTCTTGGAAAAATTAATTGTTTCTCGTCATCTAAATTATTATTTAGACAGAAACCTAAGTTCCCCACTTCAATTTGGCTTTACACGTGGAAGGTCTTCTGTTGATGCTATTTGTCAGATCTTGAGTTCTGTTCAAAATTCCAATTCTAAATATGTCCTCGGTCTCTTTGTTGATTTCCAAGGGGCATTTGACACTGTTTGGTGGCCAAGTGTCCTGGCGAGGTCCAGAGAGGCTGGGGTCTCTGCTCCTATTTACCGTCTCCTTTCGAATTACTTTGATACTCGCAGCATCACAGTTTCCTCAGGATTCTGCTCTGTCTCCAGATCTGTTTCTAGGGGCTGCCCTCAGGGCTCTGTTCTTGGCCCTGTGTGCTGGAACATGGTCCTTGATGGGTGGCTCGCGGTTGATCGAGACAACATCCTTCAGATAGCTTACGCAGACGACCTTGCTATTCTGATATTTGGTAATTCCCGCCGGGAGCTAGAGTGCAGAGCAAATGAAGTTCTAGAGGACTTGGATATCTGGTGTCAAACACATAAACTTCAAATATCGACTAATAAAACAAAACAAATGTTGCTAAAGGGATCTCTTGATGTGAATAGACCACCTGTTATTAAGTTGAATCGAGTAATGATTAGGAGTACTCGGCAGCATAAATACTTAGGAATTTACCTTGACGACCGTCTTAATTTTAATTACCACGCAAAATATGTACTTCAGAAAATAAAAGCTATGACCTATAAAATTATTAAGATTACCAGGAGTACTTTTGGTGTAAAGAAATCTTCCATTAAATTATACTACTCTTGTATATTTATACCAAATGTGTGTTATGCTGCTGGGGCCTGGGGATACAGAATCGGTAACTCCCTTGTTCAAAAATACCTTACCCAAGCACAACGATTCTTTCTTCTCGCTGTAAGTAGAGCTTGTCGAACTGTCTCTACAGCTGCTTTCCAGGTCCTCAGTCATCGACTGCCAATCCAATATGAAGTAACGTTACATTATCTTTTATATTGTAGAAGAAAAAATGTTCCTGCGATTGTAAATGGTATAACGTATAATACTGACTTGCAAGAAAAGGTAGACATTAAAAGAATGAGAAATGAATGTTGTAGAGCATGGCAAAATACCTGGTCTACCTCTACTTTGGATAGGGAAACCTTTAAGTTTTTTCCCGAGGTTGTTGATTACGACAAGAAAATGGATTGGTTCAATCCTGGTTTATATGTTACGTTTTTATATACCGGTCATGGAAGTCTTAACTTTAAATTGTTCTCACTAGGATTAAGTAACACTCCTCTCTGTAGTTGTGGTGCTCAAGAAACTGTCGAGCACCTCGTGTTTCATTGTCCTCTGTACGATGATTTAAGACTGGACTTTCAACTTCTCACAAATGTATTTGACTGCTCCGAACTGCCAAGATTGGTTAACTGTTTCGAATATTATACTGCCTTCTCCACCTATGCAGAGAAATTATTTAAACGGAGGAAAAGAATTCTTGCCCCCTGAGGTTCAGTAAAATGCTAGACTGTTTCTTTGAATTACTCTTACCTGATGTATTGATCAGTCTGCTGGACTCCGAAGCCCAGTATTTATTTATGTACCATCATTGTATATAGTCTTTTATGTACCACCATTGTATATAGTCTTTTTATGTACCACAATTGTAAATAGTCTTTTTATGTATAATTAATCATTGTACTCTTTATGTATAACTAATCATTGTACTTTTATGTACAATTAATCATTATAAATTGTACCCAATGTATAGATTACTTTCCGCGATGAATAGGGGAAACCCTGGAGCCCGCCAAAAAAATACTTTGAACTTTGAACTTGACTAGGTCTATAAGCTACTTATAGAAAATAATTTGATGTAACAATTGGTCAATAAAGCGGCTAAATATGGCTAAAAAACTTCTCGTTCAACGCAGCTGAAATTTGTAATACGTGGATTTGATACCCTTACCGATACCTTCATGCAATTACAAGGCAGAGTAAAGAATAAATACACCAGATTAATCAGAAAATCACAAAATAATGCTATACTACTAAACTTAAATCAAAAGTTTTAGAAAAACAATAATTTCAAATCAATAAATAAGAAAATCCACTTAGCGGCTTTGAACACATCTGGCTCCCACTAGCCTCGTCAGCAGATTCTGACGTTATGATGTTCATCATAACCTCAAAATCATCAATCATACTGAATGATGAAGAGACAGGGATGGGTTGACCGGAACTTAGCTCTAGAGACTAAACATGGGTTCCACCAGATCAAGCCTCCAATAAGCAAAGTGGTGGTATCGCACCGGTTGATGAGAGTCATCTACCACCTACCACCTAGTACCGCCTGGTAACATAGAGGGACGGCATTCCTCCATGTGGTGTGGGTGCCACACCCCTGCTTACGTTGGGTCACACCTGGGTGTTCACCCACCATGTACTTGTGCATGGAGGTTATACCCAGGATTACTAACAGTCCCACCATCGTGAACGTGCAAGCAGAGGATTTGGCTGTCACAGACCGTCCGGACTTCGCCGAAATTGGGTACACTTGACTTGAGTGTCACCCGAATATCAGTTCCATCAGCGTTTTTAGACTCCTAGGTAGCAAGTACAGCTTGTCTGGCATATCTGAGGGAATGTCTTTGACAATCTCATGGATCTTATATCTCCTGAGTGAGTTGTTCTGCAGTGATATCCCTGTCCAGGTCGAAGATTATTATGGAGGGTCCTCTGGCTTTAGGAGAGTCAGCTGCTAGGCCAAATGTGGGGATCATTGGATTTTCTTTGATTCTCTCAGCATCCTCCTTGGACTCTGTCTCAATGACTACACCGGTATTTCTTGTCTTACATATTGTCTTAATTCTGGCTGTTTTAAATTCTTCTCGCAAATTGGTCATAACTTGGGTTTTAACAACTTCACTAGACTGGTGAACACTTGTGTCAAGCAGGCGAAGTACAACTACTTGTGGTTGCTTAGTTGGTGGTTTCTTCTTTGGTACTTGTCTGGTTGTTGTAGTGGGCTGTTTATCAGTCCTCGTGTTTTCATAGGTAGCGGGGTGCTGTGGCATTTGGTTGCCCCTACCTTCAAGGAATGCTTCAAACTTGGCGGCATTCTTTTCGGACTCTAGGTTAGTATTTAGTGGGATTGTTTTTAATTTGCTCCAAAGGATCACAATGTCTCCACGGAGGATGGTGGTGATGCTGTTACAAGATCTTCATTAAATCCTCGAGCTGTGTTCTGAGGGTCAACACCTGCTCTAGGGAAGTGCCCTCAGGCAGTGTATAATCTAAGGTATGCGTTGACTCTGTTTGTTTGGTTGCATCAGTTAAGTCAGGGACTGCTACTTGGGAGCCGAGCATGAGTTGTCTTCTGCCTTTTTTTTTTTGCTTTGCTATGTGATCTTGCAACTATTGTCGTTTTGGAGGCAGGGCTGAGTCTGCTATCTTCCAGCTCGTAATTTTTTTCTGTTATAGGTGGGTCGCTCTGCCTATTCGGGCATCCAGTATATCCATGAAATGAATTTTGGGCAGTCTTATCCATTTGTTATATGTGTGTGGTACTGCGGATAATCGTTGGTGTCAAGCAGTGAGCATGGGCCTCCATGTTATGGGCATGGGGTTTCAGTAGTGCTGTCGGGCGAGTTGTCTGATTTGACTGATTGAGTCGTTTTCCCTTCCTCTTCTAGTTTTGCTTCCTGGTATTTTTCTGTAAAGCTCTTAGTTGTACTTTCTTCTCTTGGATGGCCGACTTTAGCTTCTCTTTCTCTATCGCTGTTTCTAGTAGCATTTCCAGGTGGCTCCATATTTCTGTTATGTCTGATATCAGTTTTTCTGTGATTTGTGAACCTTGTTTCATAGTGTCTAGGAGATTTCCACTAAGAGAAATGACGAGGCCCATTGTGGAGGTATCAAGAGAAGTCTCATCAGCTGTCTGAACTTCCTCTGGGTCCTCCGCATCTTTTATTGTTGTGTCTTTCTGTTCTTGTATCCTTGCCGGGAACTCTTTACATAAAATGTCCACTAGTTGGATGGAAGGCTCCTGTGATTTCTCAAGTTTAGCTCTTAGGTCCTCCGGTGGTATGGAGAGTTCTTCTGGTGAGATTGCACCCAGAGTCTCATACTCCTTTGGTGCAGGGTTGTTGTCAATTTTCCCTGCATTTCGTTCAGTATTAGATTCTTTTTCCACTGAGATAGGTACATTTCTTACCTTAGCAGTGGGGTTGCTGTCACACGTTTTTGGCATTTTCGTTGGAGTATGCCACATGCGTTTGTGTACAAGTAGTGTGTTTGGAAAACTCAGTTGGCTGCCTGTAATTGAGGAATGCTCCATCTTTCCAGTAATATCCTACTGCCACTTTTCCGATCTCACTATCAGAACGGAGAGATAGAAAATTGCACACAAATTGTGATTGCACTACTTTGTGTACACAATATCGGCGACGTGGCGGGGAGGGATGACTTGAAAAGTAAACAAATACATAGTAATATGATAGGGCATCAGTCTTAAAACATTTATGGAATTCACTATATGTACTAAAGTCGGTATTTGTTATTATTTAGTATTTAAGAGGAAAGCCACTTGTCCAGTAATTTCGGCGAGAGAAACAACAATGGCGGAGCCTTTGTTTACAAGTAACGGCAGTCACTTGTAATCGCGACGTGTACAAGGGCAGTCAACAAATTATAAGCATTGCAATAAATCAAATGAAACACTGTAGCAGATAATATAGGCATTATAGTATATCATTGTAATATGTATAATCACCTTCAAGTAGTTAATTAATTAACGCAGCTGTAAACGGTCGCCTATATCATCGCCCTAGAAACGATTGTAATGGTAGCCATAGCACATGCACGATTACATATGTAAACATTTCAATCATTGATTTCTTTAAATCTATCACACAGAATATTTCAAAAATTCACCTGAGAATCCTAGATGATTAGTTCTTCCAGTTCAAATCTATGGCGGGTGTTAGAATATTTTTATATCCATAAATACAAGCTAATTTAGCACGTGCAAACACACAAACAACCACACACATAGAGAGCAGTGGCGCCACCCTTTGTGGACGGGATACTCAAGAGATATTGAAGGCAGCATATTTCCATTGTGTAATAACAAAGCCTTAAGCTTAACCTTAGAAGTGTCTATAAATAGTCGCCATTCTTCAGGGACGTGCTTCATGTTCATTGCTGCCATTAGACATCATTACAAACAATGAGTTCATATTCTGTTTGATAGAATTTATCATAGTATTTTGACAGAAATTATCAAATTCGTTTTTGCCTTTGCCTCTGCCTGCGGCTACTGTTAATCTATTAATCTGGGAATCCTCATACTAGCCGTTTTCCGATCCACCTCACAATGCCGTTATAGCATCAGCAAATATTCTTGCACATTACCTATTTAAGTGTATCCCATCCCTATAGAAGCAGTCTTTCCTGTTCCCAAGCACAGACCAACCTGAGGAAAATTCTACCCCGTGAGACTTGTACAATCTCCCCAGGGCCGAATTGATTAACAAGGCTCTCATCATATATTCCCTCCTATCGCTTCTAGGCAAAAATGCAGATAATTTCAAATTGAACTTTAACTCGCGACTTTTTTTTTCTACATATTATAGAAGTAACAAGAGAAAGCGATACTCTTATGATCTCCTTACCAATAGCGCCTGATAATCAGAACATTCTTAATCTTGATTGCACTGAATAGATTTTGGAACCTGTCTCAGATGGGTTTCAAAACCTATTCAGTGGGACCAACTATACTGCTGTGTAAAATTTAAGTTTAATCTAAGGACAGTCAGATTTTCACCTGTAGCTTCTCATAGGAGTGTCCTGGATATGGGAAAAGCACACCAAGGAACATCGTGAGGTACAGAAATGATGAAGGAAACAACACCGACAAAACAACGGAAACAAAACGGCACAGAGGTACTTTATTCAAAAATGGCAACATAGCACTGGCTGCCATGATACAGATGCATCACTGCCAAAGATGGAAGAAAGGGAAGAGGTGCTACACAGTAAGACATATGTACACCCCTAATGTCGATGCAGGCTTTGCACCGCCAGTCCATACTTAGAACAATGTTGTTGATAAGTTCTTGAGGTAACATTGTCCATTCCTCTGTCAGCGCCATCTTCAGTTGGTGAACATTTTCAGGTGGGTGTGGACATGCCGCTAGGCGTCTCCCCAGAGTGTCCCATATGTGTTCATGGGATTTCGATCGTTGGAACGGGTAGGCCAATCCGTACGAACAATGTCCTCACTTTCCAAAATAATATCAACAGTTGCAGTGCGATGGGGGTTTGGCGTTATCATCCATAAACACGAACTCGGGGCCAAAGGCACCTCGGAACAGACACACATGGGGGAAGGATTACCTCAGTACAGTAACGCGCACCTGTTACAGAACCGCCTTCCAGTATTTGGAGTTGTGTATGTCCATCCAAGATAACGCCTTCCCAGATTAGAACACCTCGACCGCCATATCGATCCCTTTCAGTGTTGTTTGCGGGGTGATACGTGTGTCAACCTCTCGCCAGATTAGCTGATGTCCAGAATCTCTGCTGAGACTGAATCTACTTTCATCAGTAAAGATTACCTAAAGTTAAGATTTTTTGGTTGTAACCTTTAGAAATAGTGTCTGTCCTTAAGTTTTACACACCATTTATGATGATGCTGACAGGAAAATTCTAAGTGGGAACATTAAAGGAAGAGGTTTTAGAATCTACTAGGCTTTTTATATTACAATTAAAGGTACTGTTCAGGGTTTAGATCGAAATTGTAATAATGTGGCATTAGGGAAAAGTTGCTGCTATGGATAGTGCGATGGATCAGCTGGAGAAGAGAGAGAGTTGTACTATTATTGAGCAGTGCTCTTATTGAAACAATGTTATTAGTATGCCCACACCTAGGGTTCGGTGTTTGGCCCATTTTTGTTTTCAATGTTTATTAATGATTTTTATGAAGTCATATGTCAAAATAAAAATGATATGAAGAATTTATCAAAATAAAAATCATTAATAAATATTGAAAGCCTGAAATATTGAAATCTGATTTTGATGAAGGCGAATTTGTATTTATCTACGTCAGGCTTTAAAAAAACAAGGGCTTACTTCTCAAGTTTCCTGATTATACGAACTTTCGACGTTACTACAAATATAAAGAAATTCTGCAGATAGGAAAAGTAAAAATTGAAATTTACCACTGACTAATTAATGTACTGCATGTGGATAGCAGTAATTCAAGAATTATATGCCAACTATATGAGAGAACATTGAGAGTGTAGAACGAAAGACTTGAGGTAAATTGTGCAGTCAGACATAAAGTTTCTGAGTACTGGAGACAGTTGCCAGGACTGCTCATGGGAGGTTTATGAATTGACACACAGGGATTTTTTCAGCGACAATAAGGAGGTGGGTATTCTGTTGTGGAAATTGTATAAAGCATTTGCAAGGCCACATCCTGAGTGCTGTGTTCGACTTGTTGGAAGCCTCATTTTAGTAAGGATGCTGATCTGTGGAACTGGTGTAGAGAAGGGCACGGGAAGAATAAGTTTGAGGAACTAATTAACAGGAAAGACTGTTTCTACAGGGATGGGATACACTTAAATAGAAAGGGTGCAAGAATATTTGCTGATGCTATCGAGGTAGTGTTAGGTGGGTCGGAAAACTGTTAGCTAGGGGGGGGATACAAGGGCTAATAGATTAATAGTAGCCACTGGCAGAGGTGAAAGTGATTCTTGCACTGCTTCTATTGGAATGAGTAGAAGCCTGGAAAACAAGATGCAGGGTATTTCAGAGACTGCTGGGAGTCATTGCGGTACAAGTAAACACATGGGTTGTGTTAGGGTAGCTAAGAAAAACAACAGGTGCATGTATAATTGCGTGTACACCAATGCTAGGAGTTTAGTAAATAACTTTGATGAATTTGAGGTATTGCTCAAAGCATCAAAGGCGGATATTGTTGGGATATCAGAGACGTGGTGTCACACAGATATAAGTAATGCAGAACTGGAATTTGGGGAGTACAATGCCTACAGAAAGGATAGACAGAATAGAAAGGGAGGAGGGGTTATACTATTAGTTAAGAAATACATAAAATCCAAGGAAGTGAAGCCAGTCGACATCGCTGGACAGTGCAGTGTCGAGTCAGTTTGGTGTGACATAAGCATTAGGAGATCAAAATTGAGAGTAGGAGTGTGCTATAGGCCTAATGACTCTGATGAGTATAATAAGAAACTGTACAGGGAAATAGAGTGGGCCAGTAAATCAGAGAGTCTTATAATGGGGGATTTTAATTTCCAAGATATTGACTGGAATTTGTGGGTTGGTCACTCACACACGAGCAAGGCTTTTGTGAATTTATTGGATGATTGCTTTCTTCATCAACATGTTCGGGAGGCAACTAGAAGGAGTAATACTCTTGATCTGATTATCAGTAGTGATTCTTCACACATTAAGAATCTGCAGATAAAGCAACCACTAGGTGGCACTGATCACAGTGTGCTGAAGTGGGATTTACTCAAAGAAGTAACTACCATCAGTGGTAAAGAGAAGGGTTTTTGCTTTCGTAAAGGTGACTACGGTGGTCTGAGACAGTATATAAATTCTATACGGTGGTACCACCTGATGATGTTCCGAACAGCAAATTCAAAATGGGAAGCATTCAAAGAAATTATCTTGGAAGCAACTAGGCTTTACATACCAACTCAGAAATATTTTTCAATTTTTAGGTAAATGGATATCAAATGAACTAAAGAGACATGTGGCAGAGAAGAAAAATGCATGGGATCGGTCTACATATAAATTAATGAGTGACATGGAAGCCTATGATAGATATAAGCTGGTCTATAACCAAGTCACAAAGGAGATTAGGCAGGCAGATTATGAGAAATCCTTGGCAAAGAATGCAAAGAAAAACAACAAAGAGTTCTTTACCTATTTAAACTATAGAAGGAAAGAGATGAATCAGATTGGTCCACTGGATACTGATGGTTCAACTGTTGATGAACATGCTCAGGAGGCTAACAAACTAAATGAGTATTTTGCATCTACATTCACCCATGAGGAATTATTGAGGGAGGGGAATGCCAGAGCATTAGCATTAGCATTAGCATTAGTAGAGGCATTTGATGCAAGAAAGCAAACTTATGCAGCATCAGCCAAAGAAATTAAAGTAAAATAAATAAATAAAAAATAATCACTTCCACTTCACCCCTCTGTTCGTTTAAAATACCTGTCCAGCCGAGCCTTAAACTTATTTAGGCTATCAACTTCCACGACAAGCAATGGAAGTTCCACCTACCAACCACCTGCTGGCTAAAGGCAAATTTCCGCACATCTATCCTACATCTGTCTTTCCTCAATTTGAATTTATGCCCTCTCAGGTGATTATTCTGAGCAAGAGGAAGAATCCCATCAGCATTGAGCATGCTCAAACCATTCAAGGCTTTGTACACTTCCATCAGATCACCTCGCTGCTGCCTAGTCTCCGGACACTGTAATTCGCAAAACTTAAGCCTTTCTTCGTAAGAGCACCCCTTTGTTCCAGAGTTGAGTTAAACTCTGCAAGTGAACTGGATTATTTTGAAAAAACAGCGAGAAAAGTGGAGGAGAAATTGATGAAGATAAACATAAAAAAGACACCCGGGGTGGATGAAATCTATCCAGTTATATTAAAGGAGGCAGTAAAGGAAGTAAGCAAACCCTTAGCCATCATTATGGGGGCTTCTTTGGACTCAGGTAGGTACTCATGGACGGGAGTGACCCCGATTCACAAAGGAGGATCAAAGGGCAACACAAGTAATTATAGACTTGTTAGTTTATCCTCTGTTCCAGAAAAATTGATGGAGGCACTGGTTAAAGAAGCGCTACAGGATCATCTAGACAAAACTTTAGTTATAGCTCGGAAACAGCATGGTTTTGTTAAGGGAAAGTCTTGCCTGACCAATTTGATTGGATACTATGATGTGGTCACAAAGCAGGGAATAACTTTGTTATCATATACTTGGATCCTAGAAAGGCTTTCAATACTGTTGCACATGGAAGACTGCTGCAAAAATTGGAGCAATGTGGCATTTGAAGCAAATTACTATGGATAAAGGAATGGTTGAGTCAGAGAGTGGTAATCAATGGGCGCTGCTCATCGTGGACTAATGTTATTAGTGGAGTCCCTCAGGGTTCAGTATTGGGTCCATTGTTGTTTTCTGTATTTATAAATGATATTGATGATGGTATATAAAGTTTAATGTCCAAGTTTGCTGACGATACGAAAGTTGGCACGGTTTTTAAGGACACTAATGACAGTATGCTGCTGGAACAGGATCTGGGAAAGTTAAGCAGATGTGTTGAGTGGTGGCAAATGAAGTTTGACATTGAGAAATGTAAAATACTACACATGGGAAGCAGCAACCCCAGAGTGACATATCAACTCTGTGGTACTACACTGACATTGGTATAGAACGAAAAGGACCTTGGGGTAATTGTGCAGGCAGATATGAAATTTCTGAGAAGTGCAGACGGTCTGCAAGGGTAGCTCATAGTGTCTTGTCAATGATATGCAGGGATTTTTCTAGCCGGGATTAGTATTAGTATTAGTAACGGCCGCATGGTGCAAGAAAGCCTATGGCTTATGCTGCACTAGCCAAAAAAAAAAAAAAAAAATCCGAACAAAACAATGATAAAAGCAAAAAAAAAAATAAAAATAAAAGAAATAACTAAATAATAATAATTAATAAAAAAAAAGGAAATTAAACCTATCATCCTATGTGCTTCCCTTACCCGCAAGTACTATCCAGATGACCTTTGAATTTCCCCAAACTGTCGGCTTCTACCACCCATCAAGGCAACTTATTCCAGTAATTTATAACTCGCTGGCTAAAATAAAACTTCCTGCAGTCCAATCTAAACACTTCCCCCCGTAACTTGAATTTATGTCCCCTAGTTCTAGCATCATTTATAATCTTGAAAATTTTGTCCTCATTCATTTTACTGATGCCTCTCAGAGCCTTAAACACCTCAATCAAATCTCCTCTAAGGTGTCTAGTTTCCGAACTTTGCAACCCACATATTCGAAGTCTTTTTTCATAAGGACGCCCTTTTGCCGATCTCACCAGGCGAGTTACCCTTCTTTGCACCCTTTAAAGAAGCTCGATGTCTTTCTTTAGGTGCGGTCTCCATACTTGAACACAGTATTCCAAGTGTGGTCTAACATAAGCCTTATAGCAGGTGATTATCCCCTTATATATGCCAATGGTCAGGCCACACCTTGAGTACTGCATACAAGTCTGGAGGCCTCATTTTAAGAAGGATGTAGAGCTGGTGGAACGACTACAGAGAAGGGCAACAAGATTAGTGAATGGAACAAAGGGTTGCTCTTATGAAGAAAGGCTTAAATTTTGCAAATTACAGTGTCTGGAGACTAGGTGATCTGATTGAGGAGTAGAAAGCCTTGAATGGTTTGGGCATGCTCAATGCTGATGGAATTCTTCCTCTTGCTCACAATAAACATTTGAGAGGGTATACATTCAAATTGAGGAAAGACAGATGTAGAATAGATGGGCGGAAGTTTGCCTTTAGCCAGCGGGTGGTTGGTTGGTGGAACAGACTTCCATTCTCTGTTGTGGAACTTGATAGCCTAAATAAATTTAAGGCTGAGCTAGACAGGTACTTGGAACGAACAGAGGGGTAAAATGTTTTTTTTTTTTTTTTTTGGTTGATGGTTCATAAGCTTGCTTTCTTGCATCAGATGTCTCTACTAATGATAATACTATATATCAAGATCTCATTAATGCTAATGCTATTGCAGCAAAGTAGTCAACTGTGAGATCTGATTGCGGTTTTTAAAGCTTTGAAATTTATTGAGTAAGTTCAATGCGCATCCTTTCTCTTGCTCGCAGCGTCCTTGCCACACCGGGTAGAAAAGGCCAATGTTCGATTCCTGTCGAAGACGCGAGTAACTTTAATGGGCTTTTTTCACTACGTGGCTGAGTTAGTTGGTCTCTTGCATAGGTAGTAAGCTTTTTTCTCCCCAGAAACTGGGGTCGTTTTCGTCCAGTAAAAACAGGCAAATCGACCAGAGAACACACGCAATTTGCAGATATAATACATAGAATTAGTATAAGTAAGAATTTATGGGTGGTCCTTATATAATAGTTTAGTTTTCCTCTTTCTCAGACAGCACACTTGAGGGTGTATTGTGTGTTTTATAAGACACATGAAGGTGCATAAATTGAAGTTGAGGTAGGACAGTAGCAGGATAAATACCGAATTTGCTTTCTATCAGCGGTAATTGATTGTTGGACAAATTTCTATCTGGTACTGTGGAAACTGGATTTTTTTTTTCTGCTGATGCTGTATGAAATGCTTTCTGGCATCAATTGCCACTACTAATACTAATATTCCGATTCCAATGCTTATGGAAATATTCTTGAAAGAATCCTTTTGGAATTGATTAATTCATAGTTTCTGTGTTATATTCTGAACAATTTAGTCGGTTTTCAATGGGCGTTATTCACTGGATTCAGCTCTGTAACAGAGTGTTAAATCTAGTGAATAGCGATGGCGTGCTTTGCAAGATATTCTGGAATGGAGAACGCTGAATGTGCAAACGCTTTAGCATTAGCATTAGTAGAGGCATATGATGCAAGAAAGCAAGCTTATTCAGCATCAGCCAAAAAAAAAAAAAAAAAAAAAAAAAAACCACACCACTCCCATTTCACCCCTCTGTTCGCTCGAAATACCTGTCCAGTTGAGCCTTAAATTTGTTTAGGCTATCAACTTCAACAACAAGTGATGGAAGTGGGTTCCACCAACCAACCACCCGCTGGCCAAAGACAAATTTCCACACATCTATCCGACATCCGTCCTTCCTCAATTTGAATTTATGCCCTCTGAGCTGATTATTCTGAGCAAGATGAAGAATCCCATTGGCATTGAGCATGCTCAAACCATGCAAAGCCTTATACACCTCTATCAGATCACCTCGCCGGTGCCTAGTCTCCAGACTCTGTAATTTGCAAAACTTAAGCCTTTCTTCGTAAGAGCAACCCTTTGTTCCATTCACTAATCTTGTTGCCCTTCTCTGTACCCATTCCAGCAGCTCTACATCCTTCTTGAAATGAGCCTCCAGACTTGTATACAGTACTCAAGATGTGGCCTAACCATTGCCTTATACAAGGGAATAATCACATCCTTATCCCTGCTAGAAAAATTCCTGTATATCATTGACAAGACACCATGAGCTACTCTTGCAGCTCGTCTGCACTGCTCAGAGAACTTCATATCTGCCTGAACAATTACCCCCAGGTCCTTTTCATTCTCCACCACTGTCAGGGTAGTACCGCAGAGTTGATACGTTGCTCTGGGGGTTACTGTTTCCCATATGTAGTACTTTACTTTACATTTGTCAATGTTAAACTTCATTTGCCACCTTTCAGCCCATCTGTTCAACCTTACCAGATCCTGTTGCAGCAGCATAGCGTCAGTGGTGTCCTTAACGACGACCCTGCCAACCTTTGTATCATCTGCAAACTTGGACATTAAACTTGATATCCCATCATCAATATCATTCATAAACACCGAAAACAACAACGGACCCAACACTGAACCCTGAGGAAGTCCACTAATAACATTAGTCCACGTTGAGCAGTGTCCATTGATTACCACTCTCTGTCTTCTGCCACTCAACCATCCCCTTATCCATAGCAGCAATTTGCCTCCAATGCCACACTGCTCCAATTTGTGCAGCAGTCTTCCATGTGCAACAGCATCAAAAGCCTTTCTAAGATCGAAATATATAATATCAAAGTTATTCCCTGCATCCAGTTCTTTTGTGACTACATCATAGTACCCAATCAAATTGGTCAGGCAAGACCTGCCGTTAACAAAACCATGCTGCGTCTGAGCTATAACTGAATTCTTGTCTAGATGATCCTGCAGTGCTCTTTAACCAGTGCCTCCATTAATTTACCTGGAACAGAAGTTAAACTAACAGGTCTATAATTACTTGTGTTAGCCTCTGATCCTCCTTTGTGAATTGGGGTTACATTTGCACATCTCCAGTCTATGGGTACCTCCCCTGAGTCCAAAGAAGCTCTCATAATTATGGCTAGGGGTTTGCTTACTTCCTTTGCTGCCTCCTTTAATATAACTGGATAGATCCCATCCACCCCAGGTGCCTTTTTTATGTTTATCCTCAAAAATCTCTCCTCCACTTTCCTCTCAGTTATTACAAAATCATCCAGCTCACTGCCAATGTTTACTTTACCTACATCATTCTCCTTCCTGAATAACTCCTCATGCGTGAATGTAGATGCAAAATACTCGTTTAGATTGTTAGCCACCTGAGCAGTATCCTCAACTGTTGAACCATCAATATCCAGTGGACCAATCTGATTCATCCCTTTCCTTCTTGAGTTTAAATAGGTAAAGAACTCTTTTCTGTTTTTCTTTGCATCCTTTGCCAAGGATTTTTCGTAATCTGCCTTTGCCTGCCTAATCTTCTTTGTGACTTGGTTACAGACCAACTTATGTCTATCATAGGCTTCCATGTCACCCATTAATTTGTATGTATCCCATGAATTTTTCTTCTCTGCCACATGTCTCATTAGTTCATCTGACATCCATTTAGGCCTAAACCTTGAACAATATTTCTTAGTTGGTATGTAAAGCCTGGTAGCCTCCAAGATTAGTTCCTTGAATGCTTCCCATTTTGAGTTTGCTGTTGGTAACATCATCAGTTGGTCCCACTGTATAGAATTTAAATACTGTCTCAGACCATCATAGTCGCCTTTACGAAAACAAAAACCCTTACCTTTACCTCTGATGGTAGTTACCTCCTTGAGTAAATCCCACTTCAACACACTGTGATCACTGCCACCTAGTGGTTCATTTATCTGCAGATTCTTAATGTATGAAGAATCACTACTGATAATCGGACCAGGGTATGTCTGCCAGGGGCAAAGGTTGATGACGTTGTAGAGCGGATATCATCTTTTAAGGGCACAAAAGGTGATATAGTTGTACACGTTGGCACTAATGATATTAAGAGTAGGAGACCGGCGGAATTACTTAGCAAGTACAGGTCACTGTTGAAAAAAAGCCGTGAATTAGGGTTGAACTTGAAAGTGTCTGCAATTCTGCCCAGACACGATAGGAGGGAGTATATGATGAGAGCCTTGTCGATCAATTCGGCCCTGGAGGGATTGTGCAAGGCTCAAGGGGTAGAATTTTTTTCAGCCTGGACTGTACTTGTTAACAGGAGAGATTGCTTCTACAGGGATGGGATACACTTAAATAGAAAGGGTGCAAGAATTTTTGCTGATGCTGTCGAGGCAGTGTTAGGTGGGTCGGAAAACTGCTAGTTGGGGGGGATACAAGGACTAATAGATTAACAGTAGCCACTGGCAGAGGTGGAAGTGATTCTTGCACTGCTTCTATTGAAATGAGCAGAAGTCTGATAAACAAGATGCAGGATATTTCAGAGACTGCTGGTAGTCATTGCGGTACAAGTAAACACATGGGTTGTGTTAGGGTAGCTAAGAATAGAAACAGGTGCATGTATACCTGCGTGTACACCAATGCTAGGAGTTTGGTAAATAAATTTGATGAATTTGAGGTATTGCTCAAAACATCAAAGGCAGATATTGTTGGGATATCAGAGACGTGGTGTCACACAGATATAAGTAATGCGGAACTGGAATTTGGGGAATACAATGTGTATAGAAAGGATAGACAGGACAGGAGGGGAGGAGGGGTTATGCTATTAATTAAGAAACACATAAAGTCCAAGGAAGTGAAGCCAGTCGACATCGATGGACAGGGCAGTGTCGAGTCAGTTTGGTGCGACATAAGCATAGGGAAATCAAAATTGAGAGTAGGAGTGTGCTATAGGCCTAATGACTCTGATGAATATAATAAGATATTGTACAGGGAAATAGAGTGGGCCAGTAAATCTGAGAGTCTTATAATGGGGGACTTTAATTTCCCAGATATTGACTGGAATTTGTGGGTTGGTCACTCGCACACTAGCAAGGCTTTTGTGGATTTATTGGATGATTGTTTTCTACATCAGCATGTTCGTGAGGCAACAAGAGGGAGCAATACTCTTGATCTGATTATCAGTAGTGATTCTTCATGCATTAAGAACCTGCAGATAAATGAACCACTAGGTGGCAGTGATCACAGTGTGTTGAAGTGGGATTTACTCAAGGAGGTAACTACCATCAGAGGTAAAGGGAAGGGTTTTTGTTTTCGTAAAGGCGACTATGATGGTCTGAGACAGTATTTAAATTCTATACAGTGGGACCAACTGATGATGTTACCAACAGCAAACTCAAAATGGGAAGCATTCAAGGAACTAATCTTGGAGGCTACCAGGCTTTACATACCAACTAAGAAATATTGTTCAAGGTTTAGGCCTAAATGGTTGTCAGATGAACTAATGAGACATGTGGCAGAGAAGAAAAATGCATGGGATACATACAAATTAATGGGTGACATGGAAGCCTATGATAGATATAAGTTGGTCTGTAACCAAGTCACAAAGGAGATTAGGCAGGCAAAGGCAGACTATGAAAAATCCTTGGCAAAGGATGCAAAGAAAAACAGAAAAGAGTTTTTTACATACTTGAAATCGAAAAGGAAACGGATGAATCAGATTGGTCCACTGGATATTGATGGTTCAACAGTTGAGGATCCTGCTCAGGTGGCTAACAATCTAAACGAGTATTTTGCATCTACATTCACGCATGAGGAGTTATTCAGGAAGGAGAATGATGTAGGTAAAGTAAACATTGGCAGTGAGCTGGATGATTTTGTAATAACTGAGAGGAAAGTGGAGGAGAGATTGTTGAGGATAAACATAAAAAAGGCACCTGGGGTGGATGGGATCTATCCAGTTATATTAAAGGAGGCAGCAAAGGAAGTATGCAAACCCCTAGCCATAATTATGAGAGCTTCTTTGGACTCAGGGGAGGTGCCCATAGACTGGAGATGTGCAAATGTAACCCCAATTCACAAAGGAGGATCAAAGGCTGACACAAGTAATTATAGACCTGTTAGTTTAACTTCTGTTCCAGGTAAATTAATGGAGGCACTGGTTAAAGAAGCACTGCAGGATCATCTAGACAAGAATTCAGTTATAGCTCAGACGCAGCATGGTTTTGTTAAGGGCAGGTCTTGCCTGACCAATTTGATTGGATACTATGATGTAGTCACAAAAGAACTGGATGCAGGGAATAACTTTGATATTATATATTTGGATCTTAGAAAGGCTTTTGATACTGTTGCACATGGAAGACTGCTGCACAAATTGGAGCAGTGTGGCATTGGAGGCAAATTGCTGCTATGGATAAGGGGATGGTTGAGTGGCAGAAGACAGAGAGTGGTAATCAATGGACACTGCTCAACGTGGACTAATGTTATTAGTGGAGTTCCTCAAGGTTCAGTGTTGGGTCCGTTGTTGTTTTCGGTGTTTATGAATGATATTGATGATGGGATATCAAGTTTAATGTCCAAGTTTGCAGATGATACAAAGGTTGGCAGGGTCGTTAAGGACAATACTGACGCTATGCTGCTGCAACAGGATCTGGAAAGGTTGAACAGATGGGCTGAGAGGTGGCAAATGAGGTTTAACATCGACAAATGTAAAGTATATACAGGAATTTTTCTAGCAGGGATAAGGAGGTGATTATTCCCTTGTATAAGGCAATGGTAAGGCCACATCTTGAGTACTGTATACAGGTCTGGAGGCCTCATTTCAAGAAGGATGTAGAGCTGCTGGAACGGGTACAGAGAAGGGCAACAAGATTAGTAAATGGAACAAAGGGTTGCTCTTACGAAGAAAGGCTTAAGTTTTGCAAATTACAGAGTCTGGAGACTAGGCTCCGGCGAGGTGATCTGATAGAGGTGTATAAGGCTTTGAATGGTTTGAGCATGCTCAATGCCAATGGGATTCTTCATCTTTCTCAGAATAATCACCTCAGAGGGCATAAATTCAAATTGAGGAAGGACGGATGTCGGATAGATGTGCGGAAATTTGCCTTTGGCCAGCGGGTGGTTGGTTGGTGGAACCGACTTCCATCACTTGTTGTTGAAGTTGATAGCCTAAACAAATTTAAAGCTCAACTGGACAGGTATTTCGAACGAACGGAGGGGTGAAATGGGAGTGGTGTGTTTTTTTTTTTTTTTTTTTGGCTGATGCTGAATAAGCTTGCTTTCTTGCATCATATGCCTCTGCTAATGCTAATGCTAATGCTAATGCTAATCAGATCAAGAGTATTGCTCCCTCTTGTTGCCTCAAGAACATGCTGATGTAGAAAACAATCATTCAATAAATCCACAAAAGCCTTGCTAGTGTGCGAGTGACCAACCCACAAATTCCAGTCAATATCTGGGAAATTAAAATCCCCCATTATAAGACTCTCTGATTTACTGGCCCACTCTATTTCCCTGTACAATATCTTATTATACTCATCAGAGTCATTAGGCCTATAGCACACCCCTACTCTCAATTTTGATTTCCCTATGCTTATGTCACACCAAACTGACTCGACACTGCCCTGTCCATCGATGTCGACTGGCTTCACTTCCTTGGACTTTATGTGTTTCTTAACTAATAGCATAACCCCTCCTCCCCTCCTGTCCTGTCTATCCTTTCTATACACATTGTATTCCCCAAATTCCAGTTCCCCATTCCTTATATCTGTGTGACACCACGTCTCTGATATCCCAGCAATATCTGCCTTTGATGTTTTGAGCAATACCTCAAATTCATCAAATTTATTTACCAAACTCCTAGCATTGGTGTACACGCAGGTATACATGCACCTGTTTCTATTGTTGGCTACCCTAACACAATCCATGTGTTTACTTGTACCGCAATGACTCCCAGCAGTCTCCGAAATATCCTGCATCTTGTTTTTCAGGCTTCTGCTCATTTCAATAGAAGCAGTGCAAGAATCACTTCCACCTCTGCCAGTGGCTACTGTTAATCTATTAGTCCTTGTATCCCCCCCAACTAGCAATTTTCCGACCCACCTAACTGTGCCTCTACAGCATCAGCAAAAATTCTTGCACCCTTTCTATTTAAGTGTATCCCATCCCTGTAGAAGCAATCTCTACAAGTACAGTCCAGGCTGAAAAAAATTCTACCCCTTGAGCCTTGCACAATCTTTTAAGGGCCGAATTGATCGACAAGGCTCTCATCATATACTCCCTCCTATCGTGTCTGGGCAGAATTGCATACACTTTCAAATTCAACCCTAATTCATGGCTTTTTTTCAACAGTGACCTGTACTTGCTAAGTAATTCCGCCGGTCTCCTACTCTTAATATCATTAGTGCCAACGTGTACAACTATATCACTTTTTGTTCCTTTAAAAGATGATATCCGCTCTACAACGTCATTAACCTTTGCCCCTGGCAGACATACCCTGGTCCTATTCCAATTGGCGTTATTCACTGGATTCAGCTCTGTAACAGTGTGTTAAATCTAGTGAATAGCGATGGCGTGCTTTGCAAGAAATTCTTGAATGGAGAACGCTGAATGTGCAAACGCTTTGTCAAGGTGCAAGTGCTAATTGCACTATTTTCGGCCGTTTTGTCCAAACAAAGTTGTTGTTGTTGTTGATGTAGGGATTTAGCCGCATCAGCAACTTTGGCCATATTATGTCGTACATAATGTCTCTAAATTGCATATGTTCTGTGGTCTTTTGTTATTTGAGGGACAAAAAATCCTAGTTTCCGGTAGAAAATACCATACAACACTCGCCTGAGTTCGACTAAATCAGATACGTTGCAAAAAAACCCATAACATTTTCTTGCGTCATTGATGGGATTAGAAGTAGAACATTTCTCTAAATCGTTCACTTTGTGGCTGATTTCTTCGGTCTCAGCGAAGATAGCAATTTCTCCTCCAGGGAAACTCAAGCTTTTTTGTCCAGCAAAACATAAAAACAATCGTAAAATACTACAAATTTACACCAGTTTTACGTCCGTTTTTCCCACTTTTAGGCAAGATTAGTCCAAGTTTTTTTTTTGTTGATTATAGAAAATAATAATTGTAATAAAATAAATCCGTGTAATAAATAAATCTTGAGCTATTTCAAAAATCATAATCAGGTTTCGGTATGAGCGAGTTAACTGACAGTTCGACTGACCGATGTGGGCTAAATTTATCTCACTTATTTATTTTATTATTTTTCAGTAATCAATAGAAAAAAAACACGGAACTAACCTTGCCTTGAATGAAAACTGATTCAAAAGTATCCAGTTTGTATGGGTGGGGAAGGTAACGTATGTTTGGCAATATTATACAGCGTATATTTCAGCAGCGCCATTTAGATAACATTTTAATTACCGGTAGGTGGCGTTCGCTAAACTTGCTGAAAACATATCAAAACTGGTATGGGAGCTCATAGTATAATTGATCATTGTATTTGCATATTCGATTACGGATTTAGGAAAGAGAGAGTTTCAAATATTGAAGCAATTGATTATGGAAATAATTTTATTATTGACATAATTTATAGTGATACAGCTTCCGTTTATAGGATTGGTTGTCTTTTGTCGGAAAGATAAACCCAATGAATAAGTCCATAAGTTTCATTCGATTGTGGTGGTCACAGAGTACTCACGGTTGTCCTTATCTTGTTATTTAGCTATTTTTTATTTCAGTGAGCTGACGAATTTTTTTTCCATGTACTGTATAATAAATTGGCTATGATAAATAGGACGTTTATGTTCAGAGTTATTGCTTATGTGGAGAACCATTAAAATTTATTTTTCTTAGCAATGTAGCCATAATGTATTTAGTGAATGAAACAAGCTTTAAAAATAGACTACTATATTGAAGTATATATAAGTAGAATGGCGTTTAATAAATTCATGCACCCCCGTAACATATATAGAACCCGCCCAGATTTCAAGCAGCTGGCAATAAAATATCCTGACTTTCGGAAGCACGTAATCCAGGATCTTTCGGGCAAGGTGCGTATTGATTTCAAAGACCCATCTGCTTTGCGTTCTTTGACGCGTACCCTGTTAAAAGATGATTTTGGATTAGAAGTTGATATACCTCCCGACCATTTAATTCCAACGATACCACAGCGACTTAATTATATTCTTTGGGTGGAAGATTTGTTACAAGCCACAGCTTCTGACTTTAATAACATCAGTGGAATTGATATTGGTAAGTACGAAACTTTTTAGTAAAATTAAATATACATGATACAACTTAGAAATGTGAGATCTGTAACACTGTGGTTTTACTGTAGATTATGGGCACACCTCTGGAGAAAGTGGCTTCTTTTGCTTGAATCTGTCCCGAATTACTGGTGCAAACAAACCTAACCTTTTTTCATTGGCCAAAAATGAGTCTATTGAAAAACAGACACTTCCTTTGCTTTAATCTGTTTCGGAATTGGCCATGCACACAATGCAATGACAAGGTAGGACATTCATAAATAGAGTTCAGCCCTTCATGTTAGTTGAAAACTATAAAGTTACACAAGACAAACACACTTTCTTCATTTTTAGGAAACATTTTTTGCATTAGTTATTCATAAATAAAAACAATTGGGAGGTACTTCCAGTCATTCACAGTGGTGTTTACTGTAAACTGATGTTTTTCTTATGTTAACAGATGTGAATCTTTACAGAGATGGAATACACATAAATTGGCATTTGCATGTGATGCATGAAAGCAAACTTATACAGCATCAGCCAAAAAAAAAAACCACTTCACAAATTTAAGATTTTATAACAACAGATGGAACTTTGTAATCTGAGCAAGAGGAAGAATCCCATCAGCATTGAGCTAGCTCAAACCATTCAATGCCTTATACACCTCATTCAGATCATTTTGCAGGTGCCTGGTCTCCAGATGATGCAATTTGCAAAACTTAAACCTTTCTTGGTAAGAAGAACCCTTTGGTCCCCTTACGCATCTCATTGCCATTCTCTGTGTTCATTCCAGCAGCTCTACATCCTTCCTAAAATGAGGCTTCCAGACAGGGCCCTGCCGAGCCATTTTAGAACCTGAGACAAGAATGAAAAATTGCATCCTAGAGTTAATCATGGCAATGTTGGCAATTATTTAATCTTTCTTTTGGTGCCCCCTTTAGCTTTGAATCTGAGGCAAAGGCCTCATTCACCTCACCCTTGGCACGGCTCTGCCTCCAAACCTGTAGCAGTGTTCAAGGTGTGGCCTGACCATTGCTTTTATACAAAGGAATAATCATTTCCTTATCTTTGCTAGCAAAATTCCTGTATATCATTGACATGGCCCCACAAGCTTCATATCTGACTGCATAATTACCCCCAAGTCTTTTTCATTCTCCACTAGCCTGAGTGTAGTACTGCACAGTTGGTATGTTACTCTTTGATTACTGCTACCAATTTGCAGTACTTTGCATTTGTCAATGTTAAACTTCATTTGCCACCTCTCAGCCCATCTGCCCAACTTTGAATTGTCTGTAAAATTGGGCATTAACCCTGATATGCCTTCATTAATATCATTGATAAATACAGAAAACAACAAGGGGCCCCAACACTAAATCCTCAGGGACTCCACTAATAACATTAGTCCACAAAGACCAGTGTCCATTGATTACTACTCTGTCATCTCCCACTCAATCAACCCTTTATACATAGCAGCAACTTGCCCTTGATCTCATACTGCTCCAATTTGTATGGTAGTTTTCCATGTGCAACAGTATCAAAAGCTTTCCTGAAATCTAAATTTATATGTTATCAAAATTATTTTTTGCATCCAGTTCCTTTGTGACCACATCATAGTATCCAATAAAATTTGTCAGACAAGATTCCCCCTTTACAAACCGATGCTGTGCCTGAACTATAACAGCTATCTTGCCTAGATGATTCTGCAGTGCTTCTTTAACCAGTGTATATATTTTACCTTCTTTAACCTTCTATATATTTTCCTCGGAACAGAAGTTAAACAAACAGGTCTGTAATTACTTGTGTCACCCTTTGTGAATTGGAGATACATTTGCACATCTCCAGTTTGTGGGGAACTCCCCTTGAGTCCAAGGATGCTCTCATAATTATGGCTAAGGGTTTGCTTACTTCCTTTAATATAACTGGATAGAACCCACCTACCCCAGGTGTTTTTCCTATCTTAACTTCAACAATTTATCCTCTACTTTGCTTTCATTTACAGTGAAACTTCCCTTTAATGGACAGCCATGGGGAACAAAAATGTGTCGTTAGAGAGGTGTCCGCTAACAAGAAGTCTGAGGGAGAAAAAAAAAAAAAAAAGAAAGAAAGAAAGAATAAATGTTTAATGTAAAATTAAATTAAAATATATACAGATTTTGAACAATATTTTTGTAAATAATATACAATTACATACACAAGAGATAAAGAAAAATTGTTAAATGTTTAATGTAAAATTAAATTAAATTATATACAGATTTTGCACAATATTTTTGTAAATAATATACATACAATTGTGCTATGCATATTATGACTTTATCTTAAGAAAAATACATACAGTAATCACTTATTTTCTTCTGCACCTTCTTCCGGCTGATAATTTTGTTTTCAACAGTTGTTTGGAGTGAAGAAACCATCGAAAGTTCTTCAGTATCTTCTTCAGCGGCGAAAAACATTTTTAAACGATTGATTTGTATGAGCGCTTCTTCTATTTTCATCAGTGGTTCGTCGTTAATATGTTCTTCGACAGAATGACCTCCTTCCATTTCTTCATCCTCATGAGGAACTTCTTGAAAAATATCGATGATAATGTCGTTGATGTCTATAGCACCATCTTCTGTAGTTAGGTTCCAGTCTATATCTTTGTAGCCAGGGTCACTTATAGCTGAAGTATCATACATTATCAATAGATGTTGAAGTTCTTATTCTTCTTGGTGCTCCACATTGCTGTTCACAACTTCAATTTTTGCGTGTGAGAAGTCAGACTTTACAAAACAGTTCATGACAGTTTGTTTTCTAATTGCGTTTACTGAACAGGAAATCCATTAAATCGCATCTAGGATGCTGATTTTCTTTGCAAGGTCACTCGCACATTTTACATTGTTCATGTATGCAATGAGATGTCTTAAAACACGTTTTCTGTAGTGAAGTTTAAAATTTTTTATTATCCCTTGATCCAAGGGCTGACACTCTGCAGATGTGTTTGGTGGCAGAAAAACCATTTGAATGTTGGACAATTCAATGTGCGGGTGAGATGCAGCATTATCCATGAAAAGAATAATTTTTCTGTTTTGACGAATCATGTTTTGGTTAAAGTGACTTATCCATTCGCTCATGATATCTCGTGTCATCCATGCTTTTTTATTAGACTTCCAGTGAACATTCAAAAGATTCAACTTTATGCCCTTGAAACAACGAGGATTTTGTGGTTTTCCTATAACAAGTGGTTGTTCAAAGTCTCCCAGCATATTTGTACACAATAGTACAGTCAAGCGTTCCTTAGAAATTTTTCTGCCCTGGCACTTTTCATTTTTTAGACTCATTGTTTTTTCAGGAAGAGCTTTAAAAAAACAACCCTGTTTCGTCACAGTTGTAAATATCCTTAGCTTCAAAATCACGACATAAATCTTCCAATTTGACGGTCCACTCTGTTACAACCCCAGTATCAACAGATCCACCTTCACCACTTACGGTTTTCCAAGAAATTTTATGCCGAGTTTTGAACTTGTCTAGCCATCTCACAGAAGCTTTGAACTCATTTACTCCCATAGATTTCGCAACCTCCAAAGCCTTTTCCCTAATAATAGGCCCATTAATGAAAATTTTTTTTAGCACGTTCGCGACAAAACCACTCATACTTAACATTGTCAATTTGAAGTCCAACAGTTTTCGGGAATGATTTTTGAACCTGATCATTTCCGTGTTGCCAAAATTGTTTGAGCAGTTCATTTTTTTCCTTTAGGAAGTTGCTTACCTGTGTCTTCCCCATTTTGAATTTTGCAGCGAGATTGCTAACACTATTTTTTTGCCGATCATACGCATTAATGAGTTCGACTTTATCTTTTAAAATTAAATGTTTACGAGAAGACATTGTGCACTTCACACGACACTGAACAAAACTGAAACTGAAAAGACGAAAGGCCGACAAAATTTCCCCCTCCCCTGCACACACTGAATTCATCAGAAGTTTTACACGTGCCTTAAAATTCTTGAAAAATTGTTTAGAACTGCCACGTAAACCTTGATAAAATTCAGAGAATCGGAAATAGAAAATAAACACACGATTGAGGCAATACATGGAAGAAACGTTCCAAAAAAAAGCACCTAAGCTCGCTTGCTGTCTGTCCGTTATGGGGAGATCAAATTAAGTGCTAATCCAAATGAAACAGTGCAGATTGCCTGTCCGCGTCTGTTACAGAGAATGTCCGCTAGACAGAAGCTGCAAATACATTAAAACCAATAGAGGTGAGTTGGGGAATTTGAAAATGTCCTTTGTAGAGAGATGTCTGTTAACGAGAGGTGTCCGTTAGGAGAAGTTTCACTGTATTAGAAAATCATTTTGCTCATGGTTAGAGTTTGATAAGCTTCTGGCCTCCACTTCCCTACAAAATTCCTCATGTGTGTGTGAATGTAGGTGCAAAATACTCATTCAGTTTGTCAGCTACCTGAGCAGGAATATCAACAGTCGAACCATCGATTTCAAGTAAACCAGTCTGATTCATCCCCTTCCTTCTAGAGTTCACATAAGTGAAGAAGTATTTGCTGTTTTTCATTGCATTCTTTGCCAAAAATTTCTCGTAGACACTAGAATGGTGATTTTGCTTACTTTATGTGAGAGCAGCCCCAGGATTTCCAACAAAATTCAACAGAAAACTGTTTGCTCTGAATCGTTATTTCATTGAAGATCCTTGCATCCATCTCTGAATTTTGCTTCAAGTTTTCCTATGCCCATTCATATAGGTGACCTGTGTGCACACTGATAATTAATCTGTTACACCAGTAAGAAGTAAGTTGCTGATGGTGGTACAGTGAGAATGAACACACTGGTATTGAACAGTTGGTAATATGAGATTTGTAATTGCAGTCAAATTAGGGAGATTTTGAAGAGTGCATGTTTGCAGTATTGGGTACAGCCATCTCCGATAGTTAGTTAAAAAACTTTAAAAGGGACAATTTTCCAAATTATACAATAAAATATTTAATTACTCTAAAAGATAACACTTAGAATATCATCAAAGCTCAGATTACTGTATCTACTTATATGAATTAAACCTGAACACTTTAGAATAGTAAACAATTTTTGTGGGTTTAAGGTTCTATATAAAGTTTTAACCCACAAAAATTGTTTACTATTTGTTACAAAGTACTTTACATTTGTTACAAAGTACTTCACAAAATTTTAAGGGCACAGAAATCATTTCATCTATTTTTTCACACTGACTATGGATGTTGATATCTTGTCTACATATATTTGAATTTATTGGTTGCTGATAATCTGGATCCATTTTTATCATATAATGAATTTTTAAAATCAATGAAATCACTGTTCAGTGTGAATAGCCTTAGGAAACTAGTAGGTTTATTACTATTTAAAATTACTTGATATTAGTGTGAAGTTTTGTGTAATGTTAAAAATTATGCATAATACTTTTAGCCTTAGCATTAGTTGAGACATATGATGTAAGAAAGCAAGCTTATACAGCATCAGCCAAAAAAAAAAAAACCCTTCCCATTTCACCCATCCATTCATTCCAAATATCTGTCTAGTTCTGCCTTTAATTTGTTTAAGCTATCAACTTCCACAACAGCAGATGGAAGTTTGTTCCAGCAATCAGCTACCTGCTGGCTAAAGGCAAATTTCTGCACATCTATTCGACAACCGTCTTTCCTCAATTTTCAGTTTATGCCCCCTTCAGTTTTGTAATCTGAGCAAGAGAAAGAATCCCATCAGCATTGAGCCTGCTCAATTCATTCAAAGCCTTATACACCTCAATCAGATTGCCTCGCAGGTGCCTACTCGCCAGATGCTGCAATTTGCAGAACTTAAGCCTTCGTAAGAGCACACCTTTGTTTTCCTCACCAGTCTTCTAGAAAACTGGTGAGGGAAATAAAGAAGCATTCTAGAAACTCTACATCCTTCCTAAAATGTGGCTTCCAGACCTGTACACAGTACTCAAAGTGTAACCTGACTATTGCCTTATACAAGGGGATAATCACCTCCTTATCCCTGCTTGCAAAATTCCTGTATATCATTGACAAGACCCCATGACCTACTTTGGCAGCCTGTCTGCACTGATTAGAAAGCTTCATGTCTGCCTGCACAATTACCCCCAGGTCTCTTTCATTCTCCAATACCCTGAGTGTAACACAACCCAGTGGTGTTACTGCTACCCATATGCAGTACTTTGCATTTGTCAATGTTAAACTTCAGTTGCCACTTCTCAGCCCATCTGCCCAACTTCTCAAGGTCCTGTTGCAGCAACGTACTGTCATTGCTGTTGTTAATAACCCTGCCAACCTTTGTATCATCAGCAACCTTTGACATTAAGCTTGATATACCTTCGTCAATATCATTGATAAATATTCAAAACAAGAATGGGCACAACACCGAAACCTTGGGGTATGCCACTAATAACATTAGTCCATGAAGAGCAGTGTCCATTGATTACCACTGTGTCATCTCCCAGTCAACCAACCTTTTATCCATTGTAACAACTTGCCCTTAATGCCATACTTCTCCAATTTGTACAGTAGTTTCCATGTGCAACAGTGATCAAAAGCTTTCCTGAAATCCAAGTATATGATATCAAAATTATTTTTTGCATCTAGTTCCTTTGTGACCACGTCACAGTATCCAATCAAATTGGTCAGACAAGACTTCTCCTTGACAAACCCATGCTGTATTTGAATTATTACTGCAGTCTTGTCTAGATGATCTTGCAGTGCTTCTTTAACTAGTGACTCCATTATTTTCCTTGGAACAGAAGTCAAAATTAACAGATCTGTAATTACTTTGTCAACCTTTTGATCCTTCTTTGTGAATTGGAACTACATTTGCACATCTCTTGTTTATGGCGACTTTCCTGAGTCCAACGACGCTCTCGTAATTACAGCTAAGGGTTTGCTTCCTTACTTTGCCACATCCTTTAGTATAACTGGATAGATCCCATCCACCTCAGGTGCTTTTCTTATGTTTAATTTCAATTTCTCCTTTACTTTGCTCTCAGTTATTACAAAATCATTTAACTCCCTGTTACAGTTTGATAAACTTATAGTTACGCTGGTTATTTTTAATTTAGATAAAGAGTTTTTGTGGATTTTACTTACGATAGGTAAAACCGTTATTTCGTTCCATTTTTGTAGCCATTGTTTTTGGATATAGTGGTAGGGAATTCAAATTTTTTTAATTGAGGTAGCTAGGTAGCTCTAACGCATAATTATATAGTAATACGCTTCACTGTTTCTATTTAATAGTTTCTATTCAAATACTATTGACATTTAATTTATTGATTTTATTAATTTAAACTACCATGCCCCAGACTAGAGCAGCAAAGCAACGGGCACAAAGTGGCAGGAGTGCTGTGACTCGGGGGAGAACTGAGGGGGGCGATTCTCCTGAGGGGGGGGCAACCGGGCGAGCCGAGTGGGTAAAGTACCTGCCCGGCAACCCAAAGGTCGCGGGTTCGATTCCCGCCTTGGGCTTGGATCAAAGTACTGCAAAAACCTTGGGAGGTGCAATATGGCCACAGAAGCCGATGCGCCAACAACTACCAAATCAAAAAAAAAAAAAAAAAAAAACTGAGGGGGGCAATTCTCCAACGCATCACAGCCTAAAAAAATGTGCAACTTGTGAAATGTTTGCCGAACTCTCTGGAACGGAACATGATATTGCCATGGGGGATGTCTTTGTGTGTGCGCGATGTAAGGAGTGTAAGGAAATCAGGCGACAACTCAGCGTTGTTATGGGCCTATATGACAGTTTGAAGGACAGGGTGGATGCCCTCGAAAGATCTAAATTGAGGGGCCCATCAGGCTCTCAGCTGCCCACATCAACGCCAGAGCTTGCACTTGGTCATTACGCAACACAGCGGCAACCCCTAAGGCAGAATGCGCTGGTCCCACAGGAACTAGTAGTTGCTGGTGACTCTATTGTCAGGGAAACGGGGAACATCCTTTGTAAAAAGGATAGGTGGAACAGGACCAGGGTATGTCTGCCAGGGGCAAAGGTTGATGACGTTGTAGAGCGAATATCATCTTTTAAGGGCACAAAAGGTGATATAGTTGTACACATTGGCACTAATGATATTAAGAGTAGGAGACCGGCAGAATTACTCAACAAGTACAGGTCACTGTTGAAAAAAAGCCGTGAAATAGGGTTGAATTTGAAAGTGTCTGCAATTCTGCCCAGACACGATAGGAGGGAGTACATGATGAGAGCCTTGTCGATCAATTCGGCCCTGGAAAGATTGTGCAAGGCTCAAGGGGTAGAATTTTTTTCAGCCTGGACTGTACTTGTTAACAGGAGAGATTGCTTCTACAGGGATGGGATACACTTAAATAGAAAGGGTGCAAGAATATTTGCTGATGCTATCGAGGCAGTGTTAGGTGGGTCGGAAAACTGCTAGTTTGGCGGGATACAAAGACTAATAGTTTAACAGTAACCGCAGGCAGAGGTGAAGGTGATTCTTGCACAACTTCTATTAGAATAAGAAGTGACCTGGAGCGAGGGGTGTTGGGGGGGTTTCAGGGACGGATGGCAGTCATCATGGAATAGTTGGGTATATGGGATGTGTTAGGGTAACAAGGAATAGGCATAGGAGCATGTATGCTTGCATGTATACCAATGCTAGAAGTATAGTAAATAAATTTGATGAATTTGAAGTGTTGGTCAAGACATTAAAGGCGGATATTGTTGGGATAGCAGAGACGTGGTGTCACAAAGATATAAGGAATGCAGAACTGGAATTTGGGGAGTACAATGTGTACAGAAAGGATAGACAGGACAGAAAGGGAGGGGGTGTTATGCTGTTAATTAAGAAAAACATAAAATCAAAGGAAGTGCACCCAGTTAATATAGATGAACAGTGCTCTGTTGAGTCAGTTTGGTGTGAGATAAGCACTGCGAAAGGAAAAATAAGAGTAGGAGTGTGTTATAGGCCTAATGACTTGAATGAGTACAATGAACAGTTGTACAGAGAAATAGAGTGGGCCAGTAAATCAGAATGTCTTATAAAGGGGGATTTTAACTTCCCAGATATTGACTGGAACTTGTGGGTTGGTCACTCACACACTAGCAAGGCTTTTGTGGATTTATTGGATGATTGTTTTCTGCAGCAGCATGTTCGAGAGGCAACCAGAGAAAGTAACACTCTTGATTTGGTTATCAGCAGTGATCATTCGTGTATTAAGAATTTGCAGATAAAGGAACCACTAGGTGGCAGTGATCACAGTGTGCTGAAGTGGGATTTACTCAAAGAGGTAACTACCGTCAGGGCTAAAGGAAAGGGTTTTTGCTTCCGTAAAGGGGAGTACAGTGGTCTCAGACAGTTTTTAAATTCTGTACAGTGGGATCAACTGACGATGTTACAAACAGTAAATTCTAAGTGGGAAGCATTCAAAGAATTAATCGTGGAAGCTACTAGACTTTATATACCGATTAAGAAATATCGTTCAAGGTTTAGGCCTAAATGGTTATCAAATGAACTAATAAGACTCGTGACAGAGAAGAAAAATGCATGGGATGCATATAAATTATCAGGTGACGCAGAAGCCTGTGGCAGATATAAGCTAGTCTGTAATCAGGTCACAAAGGAGGTTCGGCAGGCGAAGGCGGATTACGAGAAATCTTTGGCAAAAGATGCTAAGAAAAACAGCAAGGATTCCTTTACTTATATAAACTCTAAAAGGAAGGGGATGAATATGATTGGTCCACTTGACATCGATGGTTCGACTGTTGATGATCCTGCTCAGATAGCAAACAAACTGAATGAGTATTTTGCATCTACATTCACACGTGAGGAATTATTACAATTTGAAAATGGAAGAAGGTTATCAAATTGTAGCAGTGTGCTTAATGATTTTGTAATAACTGAGAGCAAAGTGGAGGAGAAATTGTTGAAGTTAAACATAAGAAAGGCACCGGGGGTGGATGGATCTATCCAGTTATTTTAAAGGAGGTGCCAAAGCAACTAAGCAAACCCTTAGCCATAATTATGAGAGCTTCCTTGGACTCAGGGGAGGTTCCCACGGACTGGCGATGTGCAAATGTGTCCCCAATTCACAAAGGTGGATCGAAGGGTGACACGAGTAATTAAAGACCAGTTAGTTTAACTTCTGTTCCGGGTAAAATAATGGAGTCGCTGGTTAAAGATGCATTGCAGTATCATCTAGACAAGACTGCAGCAATAATTCAAACACAGCATGGGTTTGTTAAGGGAAAGTCTTGTCTGACAAATTTGATTGGTTATTATGATGTGGTCACAAAGGAACTGGATGCAAAAAATAATTTTGATATCATATACTTGGATTTCAGGAAAGCTTTTGACACTGTTGCGCATGGAAGACTACTGTACAAATTGGAGCAGAATGGTATTAAGGGTAAGTTGCTACAATGGATAAAAGGATCTTTAAGTGGGAGAAGACAGAGGGTGGTAATCAATGGGTGCTGCTCTTCGTGGACTAATGTTATTAGTGGAGTCCCACAGGGTTCGGTGTTGGGTCCACTGTTGTTTTGTGTATTTATCAATGATATTGATGAAGGTATATCAGGCTTAATGTCGAAGTTTGCAGTTAATGACAGTAATGGCAGTGTGCTACCGCAACAAGATCTAGATAATTTGGGCAGATGGGCTAAGAAGTGGCAACTGAAGTTCAACCTTGACAAATGCAAAGTACTGCATATGGGTTGAAGTAACCCCAGAGAAATGTACCAACTGTGTGGTACTACACTTAAGGTGGTAGAAAATGAAAAAGACCTGGGAGTAATTGTGCAGTCAGATATGAAGTTTTCTGAGCAGTGCAGACAGGCTGCTAGGGCGGGTCATGGGGTTTTGTCAATGATATATAGGAATTTTGCTATCAGGGAAGAGGTGATTGTCCCTCTGTATAAGGCAATGGTCAGGCCACGCCTTGAGTACTGCGTACAGGTCTGGAGGCCTCATTTTAGGAAGGATGTAGATTTGCTTGAGCGTGTACAGAGAAGAGCAACACGATTGGTGAGGGGAATGAAGGGATTCTCTTACCAAGAGAGGCTTAAGTTCTGCAAATTGCAGTGGCTGGAGACTAGGCACCTGCGCGGTGATCTGATTGAGGTCTATAAGGCCTTGAATGGGTTGAGCACGCTGAATTCTGATGGGATCCTTCCACTTGTTCAGATTACCAACCTACGGGGACAGATGTAGAATAGATGTGCGGAAATATTCGTTTAGCCAGCGGGTGGTTAATTGCTGGAACAAACTTCCATCTGTCATTGTGGAAGTTGATAGGTTAAATAAATTTAAGGAGGAACTGGACAGGCATTTGGAGGGAATGGTGTGATTTTTTTTTTTTTTTTTTTTGTGGCTGATGCTTGCTTTCTTGCATCATGTGCCACTACTACTACTACTTCTAGCATTTTCCTCCCTTAATAACTCATGTGTGAATGTAGATGCAAAATACTCATTCAGTTTATTAGCTATCTGAGCAGGATCATCTGCAGTCAAACCATTGATTTCAAGTGGACCAATCTGATTCATCCCCTTCCTTTTAGAGTTTATATAAGTAAGAAGTCTTTGCCAAAGATTTCTCATATCATTCTGCATTCATATATTTTGTATGTATATGATTGTATACTTATAACAGTAGCATTGTGAGGAATTTTTACCTATTTTTTGCATGAAACAATTATAAGGGTAAAGAAATTAACTCCCCTCCCCCGTAATTTCTCATATTTAAACTAAACAGGAAAATTTTTCAAAAATATTTTTAGAGTTGGATATTGGCAGATGTGATAATTTGTTATTACTTGCTTGAATATGCAGTTTTTTTTTTAATGCAATCCCGACCTTTCCATTGCACGATTACTTTTGCAACAGACACGCTTTCTGATAACAACACTATTGTTCTACATCTCCAAGGCTCACTCCTTCTACCAGTTCTTGATCTTGCTTTTCTGTCTGACTGACTTGCTTGAATGCTTTTCTATCAAGATTAACTGCTTCTAATAGCTCCTAATTTTGCAGTTTTCTTGCATTATCTGTAACTTCACTTGGAAGTTTTTCACAAATCTTAAATCTTCTATTCTTCTTAGTTCCAGTGCTTCATTTCACCCGTTCTTCATTTTCACCTGCTCCCAATCCAGTTCTCTATTGTCTTGGCTTCACTTAGCAGTGTGGGATTGCATTAAGAATCCGAATGTGTTTTTTTTTTTTTTTTTTAACCTGATAACTTATTACAAGTATTTTGCCAGTACCATTAATTTGGCCCATTCATCAGTGATACGGAATGGTTAAAGACAGTATGAGAAAATAGAGGCTCTCATAAGGATTCATGGCGCCCATAGGACTTTCATTACTACCAATGGATGTGGGATGTGCTCCATTAATGGACCCTTCGAATATAGTTAAGGCCAGGATGGGTACCGGCTTCTCCTATTAGGCTGGGCAAAATGCATTCTGGCTTAAGTCTTGCATTTTCTCTTTATCCCCTCCACCAAAAAAAAAAAAAAAAAACTGACAACCTGGTCATAACACAGGTAGATTTGGCTGTTGAGACACTAAAATTTCCCATTGCCTACCCTCTCCCATACCTGTGTGCTCTAAGCAGCTGGGGCTATTGAATATATAATCAAACATTTTAAACTTTACATCTTACTTAATTTTAAATTTATGGTTAAATACCAGTAAAAGATGCAGATCCAGCTTTTCTTGTTTTGGTAATTCTTGATACATTGACTGTTTTGATCATGCACAGGTTTGTATAATTTAATTGTATCTTGTCAGTACAAACATGTTCAAAGTCCAGTTTGCATTTGTAGGGATGCTGGGTCACAAAACTGCCTTTACCTTATAAAGTAATTAAAAAAGTAAGCTTTTAATCTTGAAACTGATTTCTTACTGCACACTGCGTTAATCTTTTTCATCTGAAAAATCATTTATATCAGGGGTGGCCAACGAGTCGATCGTGTATTTAATTTCGGTCGATCGTGACAAATTTTAAATATACAGTCATCTCTCTCGATTTGTGCACCTCGTGCAATGAAATTTTTGAGATGGTAGATCGCAGCATATTTTGAAGGAAAAAAGTAGATCGCATCACAAATTAAGTTGGCCACTCCTGATCTATATCATCTAGCATATCAAGCTTTGCATAAGATCTTTTTTGCTATTTGCTAATCATGAGGGTTTGCTTGTCTCTTAACTCCTGTGGTGAGAGAGGGATACTGTACTCAGAAAATAAAAAGTTGAGGGCCCTGAAAACATTTTGTGATCACCACCTGTGCCACATGCCTGGCTCTGGTTGGTAATGTTATCTATTATTTCTCCTGGCAGAATATACTGCTTTTAGTATGTTTATCTTGCTTACAATTAGTGCAAATGCATGAGATCTGCTCACAGCTAACTACTAAATAGTTATTAGATTGGCATCATTATGCATATCTCATATTGTGAATACCTTCACGAGTTGCCATGATATTGCACTACCTCGAATAAATAACTTTTCACCATAGGAGAAGACTACACCACCCAGGCGGCACTGTGTCGGAGCTGATTGGCTCCTCTTCAGTGGGTGGGCAGGCAGGCAGGCACCCTGGTGTTGCAATGATGGCAAAGCAGTTGTGAAGTATAACTCCACAATATGAGAGATGCCTACGCAACTTGAGGCTTTTGCCCTAAAATGCAACGTAATTCAAATTACTACACACCATCAGGCATCTCTCATATTATGAAGTTATACTTTACAACTGCCTTGCCATTATTGCAACACCAGGGTGCCTGCCCACCCACCAAGAGGAGCCAATCAGCTCCAAAATGGTGCCATTTGGGTGGTGGCATCCACTGAGAATAAGTAACAATAGTCTTCACCTATGGTGAAGAGTTACTTATTCGAGGTAGTGCAATATCGTGGCAACTCATTGTGAAGGTATTCACAATATGAGATATATATAATGATGCCAATCTTATAACTATTTAGTAGTTAAATGCGAGCAGATCTGATGCATTTGCACTAACTTGTAAGCATGTTAACTCACTATGCAACTTGAGGCATTTTGCCCTAAAATGCAACGAACATTTATCCTTAATAAAAAAATGTTGCCCACTTTCCTGACAATATAATCTCCTTGTAATCCAGTGGGTTCTCAAACTGCTTCCTATAAGCACTTGGGGATCGGGGGAGGACTCGCAAGTTTTTTAAAAATTTTGCTACAGGCATAGTAGTTGAGTTCAGACTTTTTGAGTTGACTATTCTGTTCTGTGACCTAATTTTTGAATTGAGGAGGGACAGTTATGGAGTGGATATGTGGAGGTTTGCCTTTGGCCGGCTGGTGGTTGATTGCTGGAGCAGACTTCCCTCTGTTGTTTTGGAGGTTGATAGCTTGAATGGGTTTAGGGCTGAACTGGACAAACATTTGGAGTGACTGAATTGGTGAGATAGGAGGTTTTTTTATTTTGGCTGATACTATGTAAGCTTGCTTTCTTGTATCGGGTGCCTCAACTGATACTAATGCTAAATAACGTGCCAGTTCCTTTTGCTCACACTGTCCGTTTTCTTGGTCTGATACTAGATAGGGAACTGAACTATTATTATTATTATCAGCCATATGGTGCAAGAAAGCCTGAGGCTTATGCTGCACCAGCCAAAAAAAAAATTTCCCTATTACCCAGAGAGAGAGAGAGAGAGAGAGAGAGAGAGAGAGAGAGAGAGAGAGAGAGAGAGAGAGAGAAGGAAATCACCAAGAAAGAGAAGAATGATGATATCCAGCTCAGGACCCTGGGTGTGCCAAGCCCATACTCACCAGATGTTGAGCCCTTTGAGCATATGTGACCCATCTTCGAACCATCTGCTTGAAGAAATTAAATGTCATCTAGTGTGTGTGTCATTAGCATCAGTAGAGGCATATGATGCAAGAAAGCAAGCTTATGCAGCATCAACCAAAAAAAAAACAATGCTCACATTTCACTCCTCCGTTCGTTCCAAATACTTGTCCAGCTCAGCCTTAAATTTATTTAGGCTATCAACTTCCACAACAAAGGATGGAAGTCTGTTCCAACTACCTGCTGGCTAAAGGCAAACTTCCACACATCTATCCTACATCTGTCTTTCCTCAATTTGAATTTATGCCCTCTCAGGTGATTATTCTGAGCAAGAGGAAGAATCCCATCATTCAATGCTTTATACACCTCAATCAGATCATCTTGCAGGTGCCTAGTCTCCAGATACTGTAATTTGCAAAACTGAAGGCAAATGGAACAAAGGGTTTCTTAAGAGAAACCCTTTGTTCCATTTGCTAATCTTGTTGCCCTTCTTTGTACTCATTCCAACAACTCTACATCCTTCTTAAAATTAGGCCTCCAGACCTGTATACAGTACTCAAGGTGTGGCGTGACCATTGCCTTATACAAGGGGATAATCACCTCCTTATCCCTGCTAGAAAAATTCCTGTATATCATTGACAAGCCACCATGAGCTACTCTTGCAGACCGTCTGCACTGCTGAGAAAACTTCATCCATGTCATTGGGCACTGATTGACATACCCTGATCCATCTTTATAGAGCTCTCATCAGGTCCCACTTGGACTGTCTCTCCAGTGTATGACCCTCAGAGGAAATGTACTTTAGAGTGATTAAATGCCATCCAACACAGTGCTCTGACAGTTTCTCTTGGGGCTTTCAGAACCAGTCTATTTCAGAGCCTTTACATTGAAGCCCACAAACCTCACTTACATCTCTGCAGAAAAACATTATTTCTGCTGTATACTGCAAAAATCTGCAGTCTTCCCTCTCACCCTAGTTGCAGATGCATGTACAATACTGAATGAGAGCCATTTTACAATAGTAAACCAAATGAAACCGACTTGTTCCACTTAGACTCAATTATGGAATATAGAGACTGGTAATATATTTCAGGACATATACCACCATATCCATCTTGCACAAATATCCGTGCAATTTACGATGACTATTTTCAGAAAAGTGGGGAGAGAACACCTTGTCTTCTCCAATATCGCACAATTACATGAAGCACTCTCTCTCTAACACACACAGGCACTGCTGCTCCTGCCCACCTGGCTACGGTGGGCAGGAGCAGCGGTGCGTAGCACACACTTATTGATTAGACCGGGGTTCGAGCCCGTGATCCACCAAATACGGAGGAGGCGGAAAGGTCAGGGAATGACCACCGCACATCCCCGGAGCAATAGGGCCTTAGTTGCTAATGCTCCTAAAAAAAAAACCAAATAACAACAACGAATCTCTAACTCACAGACCTGTGAAATCTATACAGATGGATCAAAAACTGAGACACATGTAGGTGCTGCAGCAATCTTCCTTTCATTCACCACTTTTGTCTCATTACCAGTAGAATGCAGTGGCTTCACTGCTGATCTTTATGCTATAAATTTAGCTCTGGATCAGAATACTGAACTTTTAATTATGCCTGCTTTAATATACACTGACTCAATCAGTGCTGTCTCTGCTATAAGTAGTAATACCAACTCCTCTCACCCTGTAATAAAAGAAATACATTTTAAGTTACTTGCTTGTAATGAGTCAAACCAAACTGATATTCTGCTGGATCCCAGGACATTCTGGAATAACAGAAAATGAAAGAGCAGATCTTGCAGCCAAATAACCAGATACTACTATTTCACAGACTTTTCAAGTTCCATATACCAATTACAAACACATTTTCTGTAAACCATGTTATAATAGTTGGCTGCTAATCTGGTGAGGTTATCCAGAAAACAAATTTTCCCAAATAAAACCAGAGCCAAAGATTGGTTTTCCAGCTTCTGGAAAAGCAGGCGAGAAGAAATAATTTTACGAACACTAAGGATTGGGCATACTAACCTCACTTACCTGTATCTATTAATGAATGACAGCCCTCCCCAATGCACATTATGTCATGTACAGCTGACTGTTCATTTATTATTGGACTGTACCCACTTTCTCAATTATGCACTCAAACACCTTTAAATTATTTACAATTCAATGTCATCATTAATGTTACTGCAGATTCTTGGAAATGATCTAATAAGAAAGAACTGTTACCTTCCTTTAATTATATAGGAATATATCATAAAAAAAAGTAGCGCTATTACAATAAAGTTAGTATTTATTGAAATTATGCTTTAATTCAGCAAAATGCAACCTGGGGAGCAGCACCTCCAAAATAACTTACATTCTTGGTGGAGTTGAACTAGTCAGTACAGGAAGAAAGGGACTTGGGAGTTATATGGTCAGACAGAGTTCTCCAAGCATTGTAGACAGGTTGCAAGGAAGGCCCATGGTGTCCTATCAACAAACATTTGCTAGTAAGGTTATATTGCATCTACATTCATACATGAGGAAGTCTGCAGGGAAGTGTAGGCCAGAAGGTTAAAAAAAAACCCTTAACCATAATTATGAAAGCTTCCTTGGATTCAAGGGGAGATCCCATGGACTGGAGATGTGGAAATGTGTCCCAATTCACAAAAGGGGATCAAAAGGTGACACAGATGAATACAGACCTGTTAGTTTAACTTCAGTTCCAGGGAAAGTAATGGAGTCACTGGTTAAAGAAGCACTGCATGATCATCTAGACAAGACTGCAGTTATAGTTCAAATACAGCATGGATTTATTAAGGGAAGTCTTGTCTGACAAATTTGATTGGATACTATGATGTGGTCACAAAGAAACTGGATGCAAAAAATAATTTTGATATCATATACTTGAATTTTAGGAAAGCTTTTGATACTGTTGTACGTGGAAGTCTACTCTACAAATTGAAGCAGTGTGGCATTAAGGGCAAGTTGCTGCAATGGATAAAAGAATTGTTGAGTGGGAGAAGACAGAGTGGTAATCAGTGGACACTGCTCTTCTTGGACTAATGTTATTAGTGGAGTCCACCAGGGTTCAGTGTTGGGTCCAGTCTTGTGTTCTGTATTTATCAATGATATTGATGAAGGTTTGTCAGGGTTAATGTCTAAGTAATAATGCTGCAACAGGATCTAGAAAAGTTGAGCAGGTGGGCTGAGAGGTGGCAAATGAAGTTTAACATTGACAAATATAAAGTACTACATAATGGGAAGCAGAAATCCCAGAGTAACGTATTAACTCTTTAGTACTACACTGACATTGGTAGAGAATGAAAAGACCTGGGGGGTAATTGTGCAGGCAGATATGAAGTTTTCTGAGCAGAGCAGATGGTCTGCAAGAGTAACTCATGGTGTCATGTCAATGATATACAGGAATTTTTATAGCAGATATAAGGAGGTGATTATCCCCTTGTTATAAGGCAATGGTCAGGCCACACCTTGAGTACTGTATACAGGTCTGCAGGCCTGTTGGAACGAGTACAGAGAAGGGCAACAAGATTGGTGAGTGGAACAAAGGCTTACTCTTACCAAGAAAGATTTAAATTCGGCAAATTGCAGCATCTGGAGACTCGGCACCTGTGAGGTGATCTAATTGAGGTGTATAAGGCCTTGAATGGTTTGAGCAAGCTCAATGCTGACACTCTTGCTCAGATTACTCACCTGTGGGGACATAAATTCAGATTGAGGAGTGACAAATATAAAATAGATATGCAGAAATTTGTCTTTAGCCATCAGATGGTTGATAGTTGGAACAAACTTCCATCTGTTGTATTGGAGGTCGACAACTTAAATAAGTTCAATGCAGAACTAGACAAGCATTTGGAGTGAATGGATGGGTGAAATGGGAAGGTTTTTTTTTTTTTTTGACTGATGCTATATAAGCTTGCTTTCTTGCATTATATGCCTCTGCTAATGCTGAGACTGCATCACCTTGGTGGTCACTAGTCTCATGTCCTAGTTTTATTTGTTTGTCATCCATTTGCTTTTTCAGTGATTCGTAAATATTTCACATAGTAACATACTAAGTTTTAATTTAAGGGCATTGCACTACTTGCATAGGTAACAGAGAAAAGAATCCACTATTTAAACTGGGTTAGCAAGATTATGCAGGCTGTACAGTGGCACATAGATAACAGTGAACCCATGACTCACAGGGGAATTGTTGCCAGTGCCTTTTCTTTGAGTCATGATATCCTGTGAAGAAACATTGAACGTGTATCTTTAACAACTGTTATTTAAGTTAGAATTTAACTTTCAAAAATGCAAATATTACTTCTAAAAATATTACAGTAATTAATCAATTAACAAAATATTACAGTAGTTAAGTAGGTACTAGAAATTTTATCTACTACTGAACTAAAACTTACAATAGACCAAAAAGAATGTAATTTACAAGAATTAGGTTTAACAAACATTAATTAAATTTACAAAGTAATTTCATAAAATTACAGAGATTAAATTTTAAATTATTAACCCAAACCTCTTATAATCCCTTAAGAAAGTAATTTAGTGGAACCTGCTCTCTGGGACTGCTAACTCGTTTATTTTGATTACAGTATTTACTCATTAATTCAAATTACAGTATGTGAAGTTTTTAAAAATAATTCTCTACTTTGTTCTTGTAGAACCCAAATTCTGGATTCTCCCCCACCCAACCCCATCGACATACTGTAATTCAGTAAGGAATTCAAAAATATCTTCATTTCAATCAAAATGTTGGGACTGATTGGGTTGCAGATTTAAAAAATTTATTCTACCCTTCAAGTAAATCTAATTTAAAACTTATCACAGGGAAAAGTTTTTTTTTTTTTTTAAACTAACAACACTTTTTAATGAGCATGGTGAAATTTTTTATTGCCTTAATAGTATAGTGCATTGTAACAGACTAGTTTTTTACATCTGGTGCTTGGATGATTTGTTAATTCAGTGAGGAATTCAAAAATATCTTCATTTTAATTGCTTTTAGAATTATAAAATATTATTTTATAATTAGAATTATATTTTCAACTATATAAAATGAAATTGAATAATTTTTATATGAAACCTAATTAATTTTTCTTTTTTATTTCATTTTACAGAAAGTGTTATGTAAAATCAAAAATATACTTAATTTCAAAACAAATTTAAAAACATTTTGAAATTTTATTAGTTTTATTGAAACTTAAAAGGTGAAATTTCACCAGTTTTTAAAAAAATGAAAGAAACAGAAATACATATAACAAAATTTGTTTACAAATTAAAAAATTAATTGCAAGTCATATACTCAAATATTATGTAAATAGTATGCTGCAGTCTGTCAGTTGCAAGTAGAATTTAAAAATTAATTACACCAAAACAGGTTACAGATTTATAAGAATACAATTGAAGAGACAATAGGTGCAAAATACTCATGATTAAGAGTAAAGCCAAGCTGGAACAAGCAGATAATTTCTATGTCCTGCAGTCTGTGAGACTGCACTTTGCCAGTAGTGTATATATATATATATTTTGCCATACAACCTTTTTTGTATTTGTAATATATTTTTTTGTTGTGTGTTTTGTTGCTGAATGGGTCATGAAATTAAATATCATGGAAACTAATTCTTGATGCCTTTTTGTTTTTATTATAGGTACAGGGCCGTGCTGTATTTATCCACTGCTTGGGAGTAAAAAGAATGAGTGGAAATTTTTAGCTATTGAAATTAGTGAAGAAGCAGTCGAGTGGGCTAAGAAAAATGTTGAAAGGAATGGCCTACAGGAAAAAATTCAAGGTAATCCTTGAATTTAAGTTGTTCTTTTAGTGGCATGGTGTTCAGGTAAATCAAAATGGAAAATATTGAAAATCTAAGCACTTCCTCCTGTATTTAATTTCTTAAAGGAATTCAGATTTTTTGTGGTACTTTCTATACTACTTTTTCGGTGATTGAATTGCCATTCTTTATTACACTGTCAACTTCACACAGTATAATAAGTACACTGAAACATATGAGAATTATCAGTATTCCTTTTAAAAATGAAAGACTTTCCTAGTTTGATGTACTTGCTATTCTCCAATTTAAAAATTTTTTTTTTTTTTTTTTTTTGTTTTTTAAACTGATTTCATTGAATAATGAAGAATTGGTAGAGGGATCATTTTTTTTTTTTAAGTTCTCTTTTAATGTTTCCATATATGAAGATGTTAAAGTGTAATATTTATTCTGGGTGGATTGGTGAGTTTAGAAGAGCATAAATATACTTGTTGCCATTAGATTTCAATTTTTTTTTTGGTTGTAATTTTCAAGGGATCCATAAGAAGGGAGACTATTCCAAAGATTAGAACTTGAAGAAATAACTCAAGGAGGATTTTAATTCATAGTTGAACCATGAATGGATGCTGGCTTTTTGATGCTCTTGTTCAGACTGATTTTGGAAGAGATGTAGAATTGCAAATGCTATTTAGAAAAAAGTTTTTGTATAAAAATACCATGCAGCAGAAACTGAATATCTCTGTGTAGGTAAGTGGAATGAATTTGTGAGAGAAAGATTATGTATGAGAATGGGTTGAATTGAAGAGTTGTAGAGGACCACTCTAGATGTGCAGATGGCATTCCATGGTATGGCAGATTTCTACAGAGTAAGTAGCTGCCCAGAGAAAAAGTAATGTGGGAGGAAAAGAGGAAATATAGTTTTTTGAATGTAGAGGTGGTGATGATATTTTTAAATGTCTGTGTCAAGAGTGATTAGAAGTTTAGAATTAAAATCAATAAAGATAAACTAAGGAGTGCAAAGCAATTTTGGTTGCAGTCTTAAAAAATCTGGTCTCATTCTCTGTCTCTCTGCCCTAAATGAACTCTCTCATGCTGTTCGACCAATGTATCAGGAAAGTGTTAGTGTTGTTTTTATCGGGTATTAAAGTTAACTAAAACTTAGGAAAATTACATTGAGGTTAGCATTTAAGGAACTGAGTGGCAGATATTTGAAGTAGTAATAATTTGTGCTGAATATGGACCTCTCAAATGTCTTTATTTTTTCCTATTGTTTTTTTATTATTATTTTTTTTTATCCTTGTTTTAAGATAAAAGTACTGAAGTTCATTTTTTGGATCCAAGGTTCTCACAAAGCAAATTTTAACTTCTGCTATTATATTTTACTAATTTTGATTTAATTACTATTAGAAATAATGCATTTTTATATTGTACTTCATTCATCTGTACTTCATTTTTTTTTCACTAATGGAAATTTGTGGCTGGCTGTGATATTTTAACCCAGTGATGATAAATTGTGGGGTGTAGTGTTTTGGTTGCAGTTTCAAAAATCTAAAGTCCCATTCTTTACTCCTATTTATTCTTAATATGAACCATCTCTATATTTATTTATCCTAACTATGATTTGTATGCAAAAGTTGGTATGATTTTGTTTATTTTTAGCTGTGTTATGACTGGACAGACCATTCAGTGGTCCAAAAATTTTATAATTTTATAAAATTATAAAATTTTATAAACATTTTATAATTTTAATTATAAATTTTCCAAAAATTTTATAATTTTTTAAGTCTTTTGCTGCCTAACAGACAACTTACAAGTCCTAATTTTTTGTCAGCTTATTGTGATATTGTATCTTCCCATTTCAGGACTGATTAAAAGGTTTCTACACTGGTTCAGAAGTCCTGTATGTAATAGTTGTTACCATTTATATTTAGGATTTTCTCGAACTTACAGTATGGACAGATGTAGTTTCAAAAGTCAGTAGCTAAATTAAAGAGACAGTAGTGGATTTATCATTTCATCATGGGTGTAAAAGCAAAGTGACAGTGAACAGGCTTGTGCTGTGTTCAAAACCTGTTAACCTAGCAGTGGTTGCAGCCTAGCAAAAATTGATTATACACTTGAGTTTGTTTCTTATTTCTGAAATTTTTTTTTTTTTTTTAATTTTGTTTGGAGTATACCAGTGTTTGACCTTTTAGTAATGGATTGCATTAATTATTATATAAATTTTTTTAATAAAAAATTTTAGATTTAATAGGTGTTTTTTTTTTGCATGTTATTTTTAATTAAGCAAAACTGTTAAGTGTGCAAAATTTCAAAAGTGCACATGTATTTTTGCCTATACAGGGTGTCTCAAAAATATTGGTACAAATGTTTAGGGGAGGTAGGTAACATCTAAAGGAATGTGAATTGCATAGGAACCCATAACGGTGTTTGTGAACAGTGCTGTGTACCGACTTACGGTGACGGAAACGTCACCGTACGTCGGTACACAGCACTGTTCATCAGTTTGTGAGAGAGAAAATTTCTGGTTTACTCGTTCAAGCAGTAGTCACCGCATGAAGAGCATGCATCAATATATGAACTGTGAGCTGGCAGACATGCATCTAGTGTATGGATTAGCAGAGGGCCCACACAGTGTGTGCCCCCATGCAGCACAACATCGCTTCGCAATAAATGTGTGGGCAGGTATGGTCGGTGACTGCTTAGTCGGCCCATACCTGTTACCATGCCACATGAACTCTGCGAAATATCGGATCTTCCTTAAATAAGTTCTACCTGTGTGTTACTTTACGATGTTCCAGCAAATGTGAGACGCAACATTTGGTTTCAACATGACGGGGCGCCTGCCCATTATGGAAGGTGTGTTCGTGACCATTTGAACAGGCGTTTTGGGCGTTGATGATTGGCCGTGATGGACATGTTGCCTGGCCCCCACGCTCACCTGATTTATCAAGCCTTGATTTCTTTCTGTGGGGGGTCCTTAAATCTATCATGTATGAATCGCCTGTGGAGACGGAAATGGATCTCGTAGCGAGACTCGTCTGTGCTGCTGCTACTATCAAAGAAATTCCAGGTGTGTTCGCCAATCCATTCTCCGTCGGGGTCACGTATGCATCACGTCTCATGGTGGAACCTTTGAGCATCTGTTGTAACATCATGAAATGCATCCATCTCGTACTCCTTTGTTAATATTATGTCAAATAAATGTTTGCCACTGATTACTGTCTTGTGTCATTTCTGCTTCTTGTACCTCTGCTACTACTTTCCCATGACGTTTCCAGTTATGTGTTCCTATGTGATTCACATTCCTTTAGATGTTACCTACCTCCCCTAAACGTTTGTACCAATATTTTTGAGACACCCTGTATAGTCCTTGTGGTTGTCACAGACATTCTCTCAGATATGCCAGTTGTCTGGCAACTGGCATATCCGAGAGTACAAGCTGTACTTGCTACCTGGGAGTCTAAAACGCTGATGGAACTGATATTCGGGTGATATTCAAGCCAAGTGGACCCAATTTCGGCGAAGTCCGGATGGTCAGTGACAGCCAAATCCTCTGCTTGCACCTTCACGATGGTGGGACTGTTAGTAATCCTGGGTATAACCTCCATGCAAGCACACTGTGGGTGATTCCCCAGGTGTGAACTAACGTAAGCAGGGGTTGAGGTGTGGTGCCCACACCACATGGAGGAATGCCACCCCTCTGTGTTACCAGGCAATACTAGGTGCTAGATGACTCATCAATTGGTGCAATGTCCCATTTTGCTTATTGGAGGCTTGAAGTGGTGGAACCCATGTTTAGTCTCCAGGGCTAAGTTCCGGTCAACCCTTCCCATCTCTACCATCATGCAGTATAACTGATGACTTTTGAGGTTATGATGAACATCATGGTGACATCCAATCTTCCTTACATTTCGAGGGTACAGCTCTGAAACGGTGTTCTCATGCCAACTGCTAGTTAGTAGTACACCGGACCAAACCTATTGGTAACTCTTTAGGAGGCTTCCGGATCAGCTAGTGTATAATCTTGCTACCTCTGCTCTGCTCTGCTAGATAGCGACTGGAGGGAGTCCGAGTAGTGTGTATGTGGGGGGGGGGGCATTGTCAAGGTCAGGTTATGTCAGGGATTTGGGTATATTCTTACCATGTGTATGCCATATCCAAAAATTTCATTACTTCATACAGCATGCTCCCCCCCCCCACTTTTTCTAACTATTGAAATTGTCAAACTAATAGAGTAAGCTTATCTGCGAAAAGATCTAAACCTCCCAAACACATCCTAGTTCATTTCACAAATATTCGTGGTCTCAATTCTAATCTCAATGATGTCCATTTCCACTTACAGTCTGCCAAACCCCACGTACTTTTTCTGACAGAATCTCAGTTATTGGTTGATTCAACTACTGCTCATCTCAGATTATCGGTTCGATCTTCTCTGGCTTAAAATCTCTCTACCTCATTGTGTCAAATTCATCTGTTGTCTCTACCATTCTCCTAATTCCAGTAATCACTTGGAGCTCTTTGACTTCCTCTCTTTGCAACTTGACTTTCTCCAGTCCAACTTTCCTAACAGTGAAGTAATTTTCCTTGGTGATTTTAATGTTCACAACTCCATCTGGCTTCCGTTTTCTAATCACAATGACCCAGCTGGTCGAGATGCTGAGGCTTTTGCTATTACTAATGATCTTGCACAGATTGTTCATTTACCTATAAGAATACCAGACAATCCTAATCATACAGCCAACACGCTTGATCTTTTTCTCACAAACAACCCTTCTAAGTACATGGTCGAAGTGAGTGGTCCTTTAGGCACCTTAGATCACAACTTGGTGATTGTCTCTTCTTCGATGCAGCCTTTATCTCATGGCTATTCCCAACCTTGTATTGTTTGGCATTACAAGAATGCAAAATGGGATGACCCGCGAGATTTCTTTTCTTATTTTCCTTGGTCAGATTACATTTTCAAAACTTCTGATGTCAACGTTTGCTCAGATCATGTCAGTGAAATTATTCTTGTAGGAATGGAATCCTTTATTCCACACTCCACTTTAAAATCTCGTCCTTTAACCTTGGTTTTCCAATAAATGTGCTAAGGCTGTTCAAAAGAAGAATGTTGCATATCGTAATTGGCTTGTTTCCAATTCTTCAGTTTCATTTTCTACCTACTCCAAAGCTTTCAACAATTGTAAAGCAGTTATTAATCAATCCAAACTAGATTTTGAACAGGCTAAGAGTAGAAAACTTGCTTCTTGCTCTAATGGTAGTCGAGCATTCTGGTCTCTTGCCAAAGCTATTGGCCGCAACTTTTGCCCATCTCTGTTCCCACCTCTGTCAAAATCAGATGGTTCTGTTGTCCCTTCAGCCAAGGATAAAGCTGACCTGCTAGCATCCCATGTTTCTTCCAACTCATGTATTACTGATCTTGGTAAAACACATCCCACCATTCCCAACACACTCCATTCAATGCCTCCTGTGGTCTTCTGTCAAAATGTCAGAAGGATTTTGACGAATCTTGATGCTAAGAAAGCTCCAGGTCCCAATGGTATTTCTCCACTTGTTCTCAAAACCTGTGCTCCTGAACTTACTCCTCTTCTTTGTTGCTTTTTTCACTTTCTTATTCCAAAGGTGTTTTTCCTTCTGCTTGGAAATTTGCTCATATCCAGCTAGTTCCTAAAAAGGGTGACAAATCCCTCCCATAAAATATTGTCCCATTGCAATTACTTCTACTGTTTCTAAAGTAATGGCGAAATCAATTAATCGCCAACCCTTAAACTACCTAGAAGCCTTCTGTCTGATCAACGATCGCCAGTATGGATTCCGTCAGTGTCGATCCACTGGTGATATTCTGGGCTTATGTTACTCATTTGTGGACAAATTCAATGGAAAAGTTCGGCGAAACACAAGCAGTTGCTCTTGACATCTCAAAGGCTTTCGATCGTGTTTAGCCTAAAGGTGTTCTAAACAAGCTTCCATCTTATGGTTTGCCAACTGTTTTTTGTAATTGTTTGTCCAGCTTTCTCTCTGATCGCTCATTGACAGTGATGGTAGATGGCTCTCTGTCTTCTAACTTCTCCACTAATGTCGGTGTCCCCCAAGTTTTAGTTCTTTCCTCCACTCTTTTCCTCTTGTATATCAATGACCTTCTTCCATTGAGTGGAAATCCTATCCATAGTTTTTCCGATGATAGCACATTGCATTCCACTTTCCATTTTGAGAAACTTTGCCCTGCTCAATCAGCTTCAATTTCTCAAATAGCCGCTACCAATTCCTTAAATGCCGAACTGCAGGTAATTCTCCAGTGGGGCAAAGACAGCTTAGTTGATTTCAATCCTTCTAAAACTCAGTCTTGTCTTATATCTCGCAAAAAAGGATTCTTCTGCTCCTATGCTTATCTTTGGTGACAGTCATATTTCTAGGCAAGTTGATATATCTCTTTTTGGAATTACCCTGACTTCTAATCTCTCTTGGCACAAGCACATTACAAATATTGCTTCCTCTGCATCTAAAAAACTTGGTGTTCTCTTTGCTCTCGGTTAGTTTTCTTTCAAACCGCTGTTCACTCTGTACAAATGCGCAAATCCGCTCTACCATGGAATATTGTTCCCGCATCTGGGCACCGCCCCAGATGCGGGAACAATATTCCACTTCCCTCAGGCTTCTAGATTCCATTCAGAAGAGGGCAGTTAGGTTAATTAATGACTCCTCTCTAATAGAGTCTTTCCACTCGCTGTCTCATAGATGTTCTGTTTGTGCTGCATGCCTTTTCTATAGATACTTCCATGGGCACTTTTCTTCTGAAATTTCTGCTATAATTCCCCTGGCGCCTCCGTAGCCAGGTGGGAAGGAGCAGCAGTGCGTAGCACACGCTTCTTGATTAAACCGGGGTTCGAGCCCGTCACCACCAAATACGGAGGATGCCGAAAGGTCAGGGAATGACCACCGCATGACCCGGAGCAATATGGCCTTAGTTGCTAATGCTCCTTAAAAAAAAAAAAAAAAAAAAAGCTATAATTCCCACTTTCTCTTTCAAAACAGTCCAAAACATGCCACCACCAGCCAACATCCAATTACTGTCCAACTTCAAACTCAGAGCCAACTTTTCATCTTCCTCGTTTATTCATTCAACTGCTGTTTTATGGAACAACCTTCCTTCATACATATTTCCTGAAAATTACAGTCTACAGAAGTTCAAGTCTAATGTCAACAAATGTATTCTTTTGTCTTCTCAACCTCCAACCCAAGCATGGTACTAAGGCCTATAAGTTCTAATACCTCTCGTTTGGTATTTTCATAAAAAAATAAAAAAAAAATACTGTGCGCGTGCGTATGCATGCGTGCATGTGTGTCATCGTTAGCAGTGCTCTTTCAGGTCTACGTATTCACACATCTTTTTTTCTTCTTATCGTTGCAGTTTAGCACAATCATTGTGCTAAACTATATCTAAAATCTTAAATTTTCTTTTAATTTTGAATCTATGGTAAGTGTGAGTTGGAAAACAAGCAGACTGTTTGAATATATTTTATTTGTTGGTGAAGCAGTTTTTTTATTTTTACTTTTATGTTACTTATGAATATGTCCCCCCACTCCCAAATTTTAGTGTAGAGTAAGAAAATTTGCTGAATTTATTGACAATTACTTTTATCTTACCTCTGAATGTTTTTTTTTTTTTTTTTTTCTTTTTCCCCAATTTTAGCGTAGAGGAAGAAATTTTTCTCAATTTATTAACAATTTACAACTTACTCTGCTGGTAAAACCGTTATTTTTTTGTTGTTATTAATGAAACTTGCTATGCAGGTAGCAGGTTGAGTTTTTTTACTGAGCAGCTGTCTTTTCTGATATCTGTTCACAGGTTACTCTGCTGTTTGAATCACTTGTGAATTAATCATTTTGAAATGTAATTTTTTTTGTGCATTTGGTATCCCCTTCCCATCCGCATTGGTATTCTTTCTACTGCTTACGGTTTATTTTTTTGTTTGTATAGCAGGTTGGGTTTTCTTATATATTCGATGCATGTGCATGCAATCAATATATTATATAACAGGGAAAAAGACGAAAGTGAAAATGAAAAAAGGGAGATTTATTACATGTTTTTACCCTTTTTTCTAAATTTCTTCTTTATATCACTTATATATATATATATATATATATATATTTTTTTTTTTTTTAATTAAAAAGAATAAAACATAAGCCAGTAGTATGGCAAAAACTGTAGAGCGAAAATTAACATAAAAATAACCAAATAAACGAACAAACGGAAAAGAAGACTAAAAGTTAGACATAAATAATAGCCCAGAAACCCTATATAATTTCGAACTTTAAATCCAATTAACATGACGTATATAAAATTTAGAATATTGCCAATTACATGTTAATTTAGCCGTACCCCCCCAAGAGAGGTACCAGTTCCAAAAGACGTGAAATATCACCAAAAAAGGGGGTTGAAGGAACTACTAAAAGATAACAAAATCACTGAGCAGCTGTCTTTTCTGATATCAGTTCACAGGTTACTCTGCTGCTTGAATCACTTGTGAATTAATCATTTTGAAATGTAATTTTTTTTGTGCATTTGGTATCCCCTTCCCATCCACATTGGTATTCTTTCTACTGCTTACGGTTTATTTTTTTGTTTGTATAGCAGGTTGGGTTTTCTTATATATTCGATGCATGTGCATGCATGCATGCAATCAATATATTATATAACAGGGAAAAAGACGAAAGTGAAAATGAAAAAAGGGAGATTTATTACATATGTTTTTACCCTTTTTTCTAAATTTCTTCTTTATATCACTTATATATATATATATATATATTTTTTTTTTTAATTAAAAAGAATAAAACATAAGCCAGTAGTATGGCAAAAACTGTAGAGCGAAAATTAACATAAAAATAACCAAATAAACGAACAAACGGAAAAGAAGACTAAAAGTTAGACATAAATAATAGCCCAGAAACCCTATATAATTTCGAACTTTAAATCCAATTAACATGACGTATATAAAATTTAGAATATTGCCAATTACATGTTAATTTAGCCGTACCCCCCCAAGAGAGGTACCAGTTCCAAAAGACGTGAAATATCACCAAAAAAGGGGGTTGAAGGAACTACTAAAAGATAACAAAATCACTGAGCAGCTGTCTTTTCTGATATCTGTTCACAGGTTACTCTGCTGCCTGAATCACTTGTGAATTAATCATTTTGAAATGTAATTTTTTTTGTGCATTTGGTATCCCCTTCCCATCCACATTGGTATTCTTTCTACTGCTTACGGTTAATTTTTTTGTTTGTATAGCAGGTTGGGTTTTCTTATATATTCGATGCATGTGCATGCATGCAATCAATATATTATATAACAGGGAAAAAGACGAAAGTGAAAATGAAAAAAGGGAGATTTATTACATATGTTTTTACCCTTTTTTCTAAATTTCTTCTTTATATCACTATATATATATATATATATATATATATATTTTTTTTTTTTTTTAATTAAATAAAATAAAATATAAGCCAGTAGTATGGCAAAAACTGTAGAGCGAAAATTAACATAAAAATAACCGAATAAACGAACAAACGGAAAAGAAGACTAAAAGTTAGACATAAATAATAGCCCAGAAACCCTATATAATTTCGAACTTTAAATCCAATTAACATGACGTATATAAAATTTAGAATATTGCCAATTACATGTTAATTTAGCCGTACCCCCCCCCCCCCCCCCGAGAGGTACCAGTTCCAAAAGACGTGAAATATCACCAAAAAAGGGGGTTGAAGGAACTACTAAAAGATAAAAGATAACAAAATCAGAAGTTTATTTTAATTTATTCTGATTTTGTTATCTTTTAGTAGTTCCTTCAACCCCCTTTTTTGGTGATATTTCATGATATTTCACGTCTTTTGGAACTGGTATATGCGGCAGTTATAAACGTCTTGTGCGTTAACCGCAGGCGTTTAGTTTTCTCGCCTTGGGCCACGGTAATGTATGTTAGGTAGATTCTTTGACGGGACTATACTGGTTCTACGGTATTACCTCCTTTGTTTAACGCTTTACATAAAGTTCGCCACTACGTGATATTTTTACGTTAGATTTATAGTAAATTATCTTAGGAATTAGCCATTCCGTTTTTTCCATTCCTTTTCGTATTCTATTGATATATTTTACCGGCTCTTACTACTTAACCAGGATCCCTACTATTAGGGTCGGGAAGTTACACTCCCGGTTTTATCCAATGTAATATCGATAAATTGCTTTTCCTTTTCTTTTTCACTTTTATCTATCCTCTTGCCTTATTTTTTCATATCTCACGAACTATTAGAGTAATTTGAGGGGGAGTGAGGTACTATTGCTTTAACTACACTGCTTTCCGTTCGCCTTTAGTTAGCTAAATTAGCCATTTTCAGCAAATATTAATAATTTCTCAGTTGTGCTTATAATGTTGCAGTAATCGGTCGGGCTAAATATCATCCAGCCTGTATTCTTACAAATTATGGTTAGACATACCCCCTTTTTGGACGGCTAGATTTATACTGATTTATAGTCTTTACTGTAACCTAATTTTAAATTAGATGAATTATCCATTATTATGGAATTTTGGTTTTGGCATACAGGCAGATGATAACAGAAACTGATGGCTCAGTCTAACATGGGATGGTTATTTTGTAAGGGTTTAGCCCTCGACAAAGTCTCTTCCAAAATGGGTTTCCCATGTAAGGCTTATTATGTTAACTAACTTAATATTTTATATTTTTTCATGTATTTTTTCATGTATACTGGATGTACGGTTGGCCTGGGGCTACATCGATTTTCAAACTATGGAGGTACTTACATTACACTATAACTTATTCAATTTGGACATACCTAATGTCCGATGTAATGTTCTATCGTTTGATGGCATTAATCGGTTAGTTCTATATGTAACACTTAATAATTTTATATATTTTTACAATTTAAACTCTGTAATATTTGGATTCTATATATATATATATACACACCGTATTTCCCCATGTATAAGACATAAGACGCACCTTAATTTTGGGGCCCGAAATTTGAAAAAAAAATGTATTTCATAAAGTTATTGAACTCAAGTTTTATTCATCATAAAATTCATACAACTCATCACGGTCAAAACTCCCATCCATTAGCTTGTCCTCATCTGTGTCTGATGACGAATCACTGTCTTTATATATTGCCTCGTTCTCAGTTCCATCTATGGCATTTGAAATGCCACACTTCTTAAATGACTTGACAATGATCTCAATTTTGATATTATCCCAGGATCTTTTCACCCAGGTACAAACTTCTCCTATAGTTTGTTTCTTCACTCTTCCTGCTGGTGTCAAATTGTCCCCAGAAGACTTCATCCATTAGTTCCATTCGTCTCTCATGGCAGCTTTGAAGGGTTTGTTAATGCTGACATCAAGTGGTTGGAGCTGGGATGTCAAGGTATGACGGCAAGTTTTGTTTTTTTGCTCTACAGCAATCTTCTTTATATTTTTTGTTATGTGTGCCCTGAACTGATCAAGCACCAATAGGGCAGGTTTACGTAAGGGCCCACCTGGTCTCCTGCTCCAAACTTTCTCAAACCAGCTCTTTATCCCATCCTGATCCATCCAACCCTGGTCATGAACGTGGACAATCACTCCTTGAGGAATGTCTTCTTTTGGCATTGTTTTGCGTTTGAAAATCAGCATAGGAGGCAGCTTGGTTCCGTCGGCACAACAAGCTAGAACAACTGTATAATGGCACTTTTCATGTCCACTTGTCTTCACAGTTAGTTTTCACCCCCCTTCTTATCAACAGTTCTGTTATTTGGGACATCAAATTGAAGGGGGACTTCGTCCATATTTGCAATCTGTCCCAACTCAAACTGATGTCTTCCGACATTGAATGACAAAATAATGAAATTCAAGCACCTTCTGCTCATAGCTTTCAGCCATCTTTTGGGCAAGTCTGGTGCATGTATGCATGCTTAGTCCATTCCGTTTCATGAACCTGAAGCACCAATTGTGTCCTCCTTTGAAATCAGTAACTTCTTTTTCATCAGCAATTCGTCTTGCCTCATGCTGAACCATCTTTGTGGACACAGGAATTCCAATTGCTCTTTGCTCCTCAATCTATATCTTCAATTCCCTCTCTAAATTAGGCTATTTTTGCTGACTTGCCTCTCATGGCCTTCTTCTGCCATGGCGTTTTCAGTAGGGTTTCTTTTTTCTATAGCCAGTCTCGGATTGTTTTTTCTCAGTTGAAGGAGGACCAAACGTACGTTCAGCAGCACGATTTCCATTCACTTTTGCAAACTGGATCACTTTTAACTTGAATTCAGCACTGTACGAAAATCTTTTCTGAACCATTTCTGGGCAGAACGTGGCAAAACATAGCCTAATATACTGGTAACAAGTGAGAAACAGTGAGCGCAAAGACAACAAGCGCGATAAAGCGGGAAATGCAAGTAAAAAAAATCTACAACCACTGTATAAGACACCCAGTTTTTATACCCCAAATTTTTCGAAAAAAGGTGCGTCTTATACATGGGGAAATATGGTATATATATATATATATATATATATCATATTTCCATATATCATATTTCCATATATCATATATGGTATATATATATCAATATTATACAAAATATATAAAATATTTTGGATAATATTGAAGATAAATTTTTAACTACCTTTAATTGGTTTAGATTAAAATTACTTAATCTCGAAATTTTTATATATCTTAGCAGATATTGATCATAAAAATCCCGAGATTAAGTAATTTGAATATAGTCTTCAGTCTGGGTGGTTTGCCCCAGTTCAAGTCATCTAGATTGTGGGTAGACAAGGATAAGTTTTATGTATATATATATTTTTTTTATTTTTTTATATATTTATATCCCATGCATTTCTTTAAATCAAGCTTGGTATTGTCTGCTTGAATTAACTTCTATATTATTATCTTCAATATTATACAAAATATTTTATTCACATTATGGTCATAATGCATAATTGCTCTAGCAACTGCATTGGCCCATAAGTATTAGTTACAGCTTGATACAACTTATAACCTTACTTTCCCGGGAACTTGTAAATTTTATATATATATATAAAATTTACAAGTTCCCGGGTTTACAAGTGTTTTTTTTTTTTTTTTTTTTTTTCCCTTCAAGTATCAACAAAATTGAAAATATGAACATTAATTGCAAAAAATGAATGTTAAAACATTCATAAATAACGCATAGCTATATAATTCAGTGCACCCACTTTATGATATTAATCCGTTCCTGAGACACCATCGTATCGTGAAAATATCATAATGTAAACCCAATAACACATTGTTTTTTAGTTATTCGTTCCAAGACCTCAGAAGTTGAAATTTTCACTATATAACCAAGCTATTTATCTCTCTAAAAGGTCATTTTTATTATGTAAATTATATTAGTTACCAATTCAAATCATTAAAATGCACTACACTTTTTATCATATCGCACATCATATGGAAAAGTGACAACTCAAAAAATGCAATTTTTCAGAAAAGAGAAAACAAAGAAACCAGATAGGGTTTCATCTCAATTGAGGGCGTTAATAATTAATTTGATTAGAAAATAATTACCAGTTTGATAAAGTGCAATAAACCACTCTAATAGATTTTATAAATATTATTTTCAAATTTGTTTTACCATGATTACCATAGAGGCCATACCATAACTTTGAGTTGTCACTTTTCTTTATTTATATATTTTCAGTTGACACTTTTAATATAGGAAAGGTACAGAAAAATTAATATTTTGAAATAGTTTAGACAAAAATAACATATTTTGTTAATTAATGAAAATATATTTTGAAATGAACAATGTAACAAAGCAAACAAAAATGTAATTTTAATTACAATATACAATAATTATCTTATTAATCAAAATAAGGTTTGAATGCCGAAACCTAAAATGGTTAGTCGCTTTTAGGGGTATGATTTGTTCAGGTTTGGGATAGCTGGGTTTTTTTTTTTTTTTTAATCTGAAACTTTTATCTTCTTGGTGTATGCTGATTTCATTTCAACAGTTTTACACTGTGACGACTGACGTCTTTTGTTAGTCATAATTTTTTATAGTTCTCTTGCTCCGCCCAATGTTTTTATAAAGAATGCATTGGGACTACATTTTTCAACCTTCAGTATCTCGATTTCACTTAACATTTTCATCATCTTCCGTCTTTGAGTTGTTCCCGTAATGCTGACAAACATTTTTAAAATTGATGACCCTCGTGCCAGAAGAAACACTGTACTTTATCACTTTTTAAGTTCTGAAATAGTAAAGTTACAGCAGTTTAACTTAGATTTGTAATAGAATAAGAAAATATCACCAATATCACCCAGTCACAATTAAAAAAAAGTGTCGTTTTACCAGCGCAACAAATACAATCTTGTCTGAATTGTCACTTTTCTTCTGTGATCATTGATGATACATGCTTAGTAGAAAAGCGATACGACTGCAATCTACTGGCTTAAAATTGAAGTTATAAATATGTCACTTTTTCCAGGATGTAGAGTTCAAGCTTGTGCATTCTCCTATTACATTAACTCAAATTCCACAATTTTTGAGTTCTGTTACTTTTCCATATGATGTGCAATATGTTCTGTTATAAGAATCAGTTTTGAACGCCTTTGTGATATTTTTCTAAAGCACATTTCTGGAGATCACGACCATAAAACAATAAAAACAATTTGCATTTTCAGGTTTATTGGGCTTTTCTGTTAGTGCAATCTATTATAAATGAGTAGTAAACTCGATGTTATTGCATTTGCAAAAATACCGATAGCTGGAATTGTGTGGGATTTTACGTTATTATGGTGAAATGGGTGAAATGTGTTCCCCCTTCACTGCAATCTTCAATCATACATAAAACATTAATACATTTTCAGAAATTCTCTTCATTCCTTTTTTCTTTTTAAGCTTCGTAAACTTGTTACTCTGCGCAAATCGTGTTAGTTACAATCTCACTTGCGCGTATCATGTTAGTCGCGATTTGTGCATGCCATTAAAAGTGCTTGTGCACATTATCATGAATTTTATAAAGAAAAGAGAAGAGATTATCTTAGAAATAAACTCCTCTTGAAGCATTTCTGAAGAAGACGACTCCTTGTGCAACAAACCAACAATGAGTGCTGACCCAATGATGAGTGATCGACGAGTGTGCATTTAGTCGATGCTGATGAAGAATTAACATTTGTAAGTCATAAATAATTTCTTTAAATTATAATTTGCTTGATTTTACAGGCGATGTTTTCATTTTTTTTGGAAAAATCAATCGTTGTTTAAACAAACTAATTAGCTAACTAATTTCATTGTTGAGAACGTGACCTCTGTTATTAACATTATATCTATGGGAAATAAATTCCTGCTTTACGAGCATGCTCTAGGAACAAATCAACTCTTAAAGTTGGGAAGTGTGTGTGTGTGTGTTAGGTCAAAGTCTCAATTGATTTTTGTTTTGCGCGTGATGGTGAAAATTTTTATTATTTTGGGCGGGAAGCATTACCGGTAATTAAGGTCTAACTAACTGGCTAGCCATAGTTGTTCTAGTAGTTGTTGGTTTGCCTATAGTTCCATGTTAACAATTAACATGGAATAAAGTTAACAAATATATAAATGTAAAGTTTGGAAAGATTTAAAGTAAGAGGAGAGAGGAAATAAAGGGAATTATTAAAGATTGAGTCAAGAAATATTAGGAATAGAACTAGGGAGAATTAGGAAGGTAACATTCCTTCACATGGTCATCTCTCTGCTACTTCCTCATGGGCTTTGAGGAGACAGATAGCCATACTAAAAGAATGTCTAATGCATACCCACATTTCTGTAGTCTCAATAACAGTTTTGTGTAGGAAGTACTCATGTTTAGTTATGGATGTCCTAATGTAATAAGGCAAATAAAATTTAATTGTTAGTTTTAAATTGTTAGTTCTGGCTCATTGAAAGCTCATGGCACCAGTGCAGAAGACCAATATCTCACACTATTGAAAGGTTTATACTCAAAAACTATTCAAAGAAAATTCATGATTTGTTAATAAGCAAATTTGTGAATACAGAGGTTTAAGTGTATTTTTCCTCCTAGAATGGCACCTCTCCCTCCTGAATTTCTTTCAGAAACATATGGGAGCCCTATAGGCATTGTTTATAAAACTGAAAGGTAGAATGTAGTGTATTAACAGAAAAAAAACTATAGATTAGATTTCTATAATTGGATTTTGATATCATTGCTATAAGAGAAATTTGGGTTAATTCAGAATTATTTGAGTGTTTAGAGAACATAGCATCATCTACTATTACATAGTGAATGGACAGAGAGGAAGCTAGCTACTGGGCTGTAAAAACTGATGGCAGACCAGGACTGGCTCTAGGATATATGGGACCTGAGGCTAAGTCTCACTTTTCCTAAGACCATTTTATGGTAATTATACTTCGAAAATAAACTTTTAATGACAATCAGTGTAATTATGATAACAGAAACACTTTTTCAACTCATGAAGAAGGAAGTTTATTTTTGCAAGAAACCAACAGCAGCTTTTCTGTTCTCATTACAGCAGTGAGACCAGGAGCATTATGTGAAAATTAATATTAGAAAATTGGAATACATACACAACATGATACTATTAGAGGGAGTATTAATTTGACTAAATGGACACAGGAATGGCAAAAACCATTTTATTATTATTATTATTATCATCAGCTATACAGTGCAAAGAAGCCCAAGGCTTATGCTGCACCAGCCAAAAAAAATTCCCAAGTATCGAGAGAGAGAGAGAGAGAGAGAGAGAGAGAGAGAGAGAGAGAGAGAGAGAATGGTAGGCCTACAGGAAGGTGAATTTAAGATGTCAGGCAGGCATTAGAGATAAGAGGCCCTACTCTGATTTGGGCCAAAGATCTAGCAGAAAGTAGGTTAGTTAGTGTAGAAAATTATGGATGAAAGGTAAAAGACCTGATTCGTACTATCATAATGAGCTGTGTACATGTGCACATACTAAGTATAACAGATTGATTTGGATCACGATGATGATAAACAGCCTTATAGATATTCATTTAACATCATTCTTTTGGTGGATGATCAGATATCAAAAACCAGCTCGTCTAATGATGAGTTGATACAGAAAATAATGTGTACAGTTGTACAAAGTCAAGAAATGAGAAGTGTATTTTGTAGCTCCTTCTACAATGATATTTGAAGAATGTCCATTATTCATGTTCTTTATTTTTGTTTTCAAGCTAAAATATTTACCTGCAATGTCTTATTCAGTATTGTAAGATTGGTTATAACTTCAATAGTCTGATAACAAAATGCCGTTTTCAATTAAGTAATTCATAGCCACAGTGTCAACCAAATATGCTTTGATTGATACTGTGGCCATGAATTAGGATAAACTAAAAAAATCTATCAATTAATGTAGGATTCTTGATGTAGAAGTTGAGAATTGGCTAATCAACATGGGATATGTTTGTACTTGAGTCTGCACTTAGTGAATGATACATTTGCTTTTTTTTTTTATTTCAGAAATGATGTTATTTAGTATATTGTAATCCAAAAAGCTAATAAACACATTGCAAATGGTAGAAGGAAGGTATGGATTCCCCTTATTAGTATTTCCTTTTTTTTTTTTTTTTTTTTCCAATGTGCTCTTTAAGAAAGAGATCATATTTACTTAGCAACTGTAGTGTTCCCAGTTAATTGCCAAATAATTCTGGCCAGAACCTGGACCTGAGAAAATGAAGCCTTTCTTTGCTAAGAATTTTATAACTGCCACATTTAAAATTAGGTTAAATTGAATTAAAACACTCTTAACTGCATGTTTTTAAAGCAACAGTTTATTGACTATGTATTAAGAAACCCTACTTCCAATGATTTCAGTATGCTGAACTGATTGATTATTTACAGATGTTTCTGAATCCATTTTAGAATTCTGTTATAAAGTATAAAAAAATAAAAAGGAAAACTTACTACAGTTTTGTACTGTACATGCAAAAATAAATTTTAGTTATGACCTACTAATTAAATTCTTTAATTAATCAAAATTTGCTATTCAAGTATTATAATATTTAATTTTTAAACAATTCCAAGGATAAAGCACACCACCAAAGTCATATGGTGAAAATAAATGAAATAAAGTACTGGCTGACCTCGATTGCAATGCGCTCGCGGGACTAATTTGTCCCGCGAGCGCATTGCGCAAAATGGAAACACGTTAATCGAATGTAATAGTCAATAGAAAAAATTATAATTGGCCCTTGACCTTCTGGAATATCTACAAAGAATTTTAAAAATAACTTTTTAAATAATTTTTTAACTGTATATAATGTAAAATATAATGAAAATAATTATGGAATTAAATGTTTATTGCATAAAACAGCGGTTCCCAAACCGTGCGCCGCGGAATATTTTAAATGTTCGAGGGAAACACAGTGATACTCGACATCTGTCGGACACCGCGCGAACTACCAGCTGGAGTAGTTCACAATTTCAACATTTCTTATTAAATTGTATGGACCTAACTGCTAAACAGAACTGTTAGGTATTTCTTTTGGTCGGGGTGCGCCGTGAAAAAATTACTGAGACACTAAGGGTGCTGTGAACCGAGAAAGTTTGGGAACCTCTGACATAAAATACACAATGAAGAAGTTACTGTTGCGGAAATATTTGAACAGTGTTGACTTTCTCTTTTCATCAATCAATTTCCGATAGCCGACAACAATCTTCTCTGAGCCCTGGTGAAATAAATATCGCAGAGAACCTCAAACCTTTTGTTTGAGGTTCTCTGTGATACGAAAGATTTAATCAAGCTCTTTTACCGTTATCTCCTTTGCGGTAGCATTTTTTTCATCTGGCTCATTTAAAAATTTGAATTTTTAAATAAAATTCTGCATTGACTTTATTAGTGGGAGACAAACGAGTAACACGTCTTCTTCCAATGGTTGATGGAATACACAGAGGTGGACAGCAGGCAAATATTTGTTTATTGCCCGTCCAACGCGCGGTAAGTTTAACGCACGATTCAGATCTTTTTCTACTTTCGCATAAAAAAAAAGATCGCGCTAACTGGAAATTTGCATTGTGAAAAGTGGTATAATTTTTTTCAAATAGCAGTAACTGAAACACTCGTTAATTGAACTCGCGTTATGTGAGGCCTGGCTAAAGCAAAAATGAATACGACTGTCTTCAGACAGAAATAAATGGAAATTAAACTCATTAGAAAAGGCAAAAAAGAAAATGGGAATGAGATTAATTTCTAACCTGGAACCCAAAGGTTTCAGGTTAGAAATCTAGTTTTTAAACTTTTTTTTATTTAAAGTGTTAATTAATTTTTCCCTCTCACATTGTGGGTTTCTGGAGCATATGCGTTCAATCCAGAGTGAATAATATTGAGAAATTTGGAATTTTGGAAAAATCTGTGAAAAATCTGAAAATGAAAACTATATACACAAATGCTTTTAAATATTAATTTGTTTCTATTTTGACTTTATCGCTGAACATTATTAAAAAAAAAAAAAAAAGTCATTACTTATTTTTTTTTGCAGTAATATCCTCTATATATGTATTATTTGATTCTGTTTTATCAACTTCTTTAGCTGAATTCCAGAGTGTGCATACTCTGAAAGGGTTAATCTAACCCTTTCATGAGTTTACAAAAGTTCTGTAAATTAGTACAATCCTATATATAAGTCCATTTTCATGCTGTGAAAATCAAGTGGTTATATGCCTTGCAGTCATCAAAAGCCATTGTTGAAAAACCTAATTTGTTGGAGAAAATAAATGGCATTAATAATTAACCATTATGAAATTCATTTTTTTTACTGGGTTTTAGAAGTGCTTTCTGATTTTTAAGAAGCACAGTCATGATTTTAGCATAATAAAGGTACTTTTCTAACTCACAAAAAATGTAGCCCATAATTAATAGGTCCAAAGTTGAATCTATAGGCTGCAATATTTTTTGCTATTGCACAATGTTTTAAATATTTGGATTTATCATTACCCATTTCTGATTTAATTGTCATTAATTAGATTAGATTAATATTATATGGCTGTTATTTGTTTTATTTTTTAAAATTTATTCCAGTTTAACTCCTAGCTTATCTACTGGACCATTACATTGAATCATTACTTCATTTGTTGACAATAAATGATTTCATATACAGGAAACTGTACAATATGGCACCTTACTATCTAGAATTTATTAAGAAGCAACTTGGCACTCATACCAACAATCACATGTCTTTAAAAATCCATGCAAAAAAAAGTGACATTTCTCTTTTAATGCTATTGCTTGTTCAGTAGAACCACCAACCCTCAGTAGCCAGTGAGATTGTTGGACATCCATTGACACAGGAAGCCAGGCCAGAAGTGAGAGCACTGGTGAGGCGAACCTTGTGGTCACCTGGGCTTCTCAGGGAGGTTAGAAAGAAAAAAAAATTGAAGTAATTGGGAAAGTGAAGGAAAAGCTATGGAAATTTGAGGCATTGCCAGGCAAGAGTGAGTAGGGTAATAGAGAGTGGAGACTAGGGAGGGAAAGCCCTGAAGGGTGAAAGATGAAGGAGAAAACAAGAGAGTTCCTCCTATGGGATTGCCAAATCAGTGGTAAATCCTCTGTTGGAGAATCAATGCTAGTAGTAGTAGAGGGTGAGTCCTGAAGTCTGAGTGGGTCTGGAATGTATGATGACAGGGTTGAGATCTTCCTAGGTGCACATTCACAGAAGTGCAGTAGTCAGTGAGATTGACAAGAGTGAGAGGTAGTTGATCAGTCCTTGAGGTCAATTGTACAGCAGAGATTAGCAGAGTAGATATCTGGTAATGAAAGGCCATTTTAAGTGGTCTTGTGTGAGATGAATAGGGATTGCAGGAATTGTTATTTTGCTGTGGTGCTCAGGCTGGATGATGGGCAGTTAGCTGCTTTGTGATATTCTGTTATGTTAGGGAACAATGTAGTGCAAAAGTGGTTTGTGCAAAGGCAGAGAGAAAGACATACTTAGGTTTCTTCTGAATGAAGAGGTACTCTTGGCCTCAGGGGGAGGGATCTGATACTGTCTACCACAGTGGATTCTGGCACTTGATGTAGTGAGCAATTGTCAAGAACACTAGTCCAATTTTCTGGAAAGCCACAGGATCAGAGACAATTGTCCACAAGTCTCATGCTATGCAATTTTTCATTCACAGAACCATCTCCAACTAGAAGAAAAGTTGTATAGAGCCTTGTGAAAACCAGGAAAGTACATAGGAAGGTCATGCTGTCTGGTAGGAATTGCTTAGTGGCCTGGCCCTTGTCAGTTTTATCCCATCTTTGTTGCCATTGTGCTTGAAGTTTGCTATTTCTTCGCATTGTATTCTGACACTCCCTGCAGGATTAATAGTGGTATTGGTAAAGAAGATCTGGATTCCTTTGGGAAAGCAATAAAGCAAACTGCAGTGCAGTAACTCCAAATCAGAGGGAAGAGCCCCATTAAGGACCCGAAGAGCCAGGGTGAGAACAGTGTGGCAGTTCGGTAACTACTACAAGTAATATGCTGCATTTGAGAGCATACAGTTCCCCCCCCCCCCAATTCAGTGTTGGTGGTGCAGTAAAATCAAATGGCTGCACCATAAGTTACTATGGATATAAAAATTGTTTTATGATTGATGTGTAGAGTTCTGCTTCTCTGGATCCCAGTCAGTTCTGGTAACCCTATGGAAAAGAAAGAAATTTCTTAATTTTATTCATGAGATAAGTAAGATTAGGTAAAATTGAGCCTTCACTATTGAGAGTGATATCCAGGTATTTAAGTGTGGATATTAATTGTGTAGGTACGTCTGCAGTGTGGATGGTAGGAGACCTCCGAGCACTGAGGGAGCCTTTTAACAGCATTTCTTTGTCTTATCCATGGAGATGGAAAGTTTTTGAACTTGAGATCAGGAGTGGAGGGATTGAAGAGCTGAATTAGTACTTGTTTCTAGGGCTGCTCTGGTGTTAGCACCAATAAGTAAATCCAGGTTGTCCACAAAGGCCACTGTGTTGTGGACATGAAGATCCACAGTGAGAAACTCGTAGAGAGTAATGTTCCAGAAGAATGGCCCCAACATGAAGCCTTGCAGACACCTACAAAGAACATCTTTAGAAATAGTATTGAACCTAGTGTGGATGATGGCCATTTTGTGACTTAGGTAACTTTGGAAGTGCTTGAAGAAGTTGAGAGGAAAGCTAGCAACAGGGATTCATGAGAACTGTGGCGTGTATGTATGTTCGTGTTTGCTTGGCCTCTAGTTCATGTGGCTAAACAAACATAATCATCCAATAGGGATAGCCATCATATTGATGTCTCTGCTTTAACTAAAAATAAACAAGTATAACTCAAGCTATAAAATTAAATACAGTTGATTACAGACATTGATCATTGTGTGAAAAGCAGCTAGATTGTGTACGTGTAGTTTTTTGATAAATTTACATGGTCATCTGTAGATTGAATAATTCTTTGGTAAATATCAGTTATTCTGAAATATTTTTAGTTCAGCATGGATCAGATGTGCAACTAACACCAGCAGTGTAATTTTCTTGCTTCTCAGCCTTAAATAGCTGTCCCAGTTGCAAGAATGTTGTTGTTCAAAAATTGGTGCAGTCATCCAAGCAGTTGATTTGTTTATATACTGGACAAATGGATGCCTCTTTCCCCCCCATAGTTACATGGGGGGGAAGAGGCATCATAGCAACCAATAATGTGAGCACATATGTGTGCAAAATTTTAATTTGCTTATTAGGATTTTTGTTTTTAAAAAATTGGATTTAATTAATGTCTAACTATAATAACCAGTAAGCCTGTTAAGTGATGCCTACAAATTAAAATTAAAATGATGTTTTATGCTATTTTTTTAATAACATTCATTATCTTTTTTTGACAGTTTTAAAAGTGAATGCTGATGGATTTCTCGATATTATTAATGAAAAGCAGTTATTGTTTGATTTTTGTGTGTGCAACCCACCCTTTTTTGAAAAGAAGCCAGCAGTGAGAAGTTCAGTTCAACAAACGTCTTACACTCTACCAGAATCCAAAAATCTGGGAACTGAAAATGAAAAACTAGTAGAAGGAGGAGAAATAGAATTTGTTAAAAGAATTATACATAAAAGCTGTCAGCTGAAGCATAAAATTAAGTGAGAGAAAGTTGATTTTTAGTTAATAATATGTTATATTCTGGAAATGAATACAGGGCTCGGATTGGATACTGGAATACTGTTCTGATTCATGGTATGTGGCATTATTAATGTATGTGGTAATTGCTTTAGCACATGCAGGATATGTTTTCCTGACAAGTCTTCCATTTCGAGCCCTGAATGAATATTTTTTAATAATTTATTAATTTTTTCTATATAAAATTAAGTGATGTTGATGTTAATAATAATGTTCATACTGTGAGTAAAAATTTTAAAATGAAATTTATAATTGTAGTACATTGTTCTTTAACTTTAGTATTAGTTGAGGCATATGATGCAAGAAAGCAAGCTTATACAGCATTGGCAAAAAAAAACCAAAAAAAACCCTTCCCATTTCACCCATCCGGTCACTACAAATGATTGTCTAGTTCAGCCTTAAATTTATTTAAGCTGTCAACTTCCACAACAACAGATGGAAGTCTGTTCCAGCAATCAACTACCTGCTCGCTAAAGGGAAACTTCCGCACATCTATTCTATGGATGTCTTTCCTCAATTTGAATCTCTTCTCCCTCAGGTTCTTAATCTGAGCAAGCAGAAGTATCCAGTCAGCATTAAGCCTGCTCAAACCATTCAAGACCTTATTTATACACCTCAGTCAGATCACCTTGCAGGTGCCTAGTCTCCAGATGCTGCAACTTGCAGAACTTAAGCCTTTCTTCATAAGTGCACTCTTTTGTTCCTCTCACCAATTTTTTTGCCCTTCTCTGTACTTGTTTTAGCAACTTTTGCATCCAGTTCCTTTGTGACCATATCATAGTATCAAACTTTACCTACCCGGCTAGCTAGGTGGGTAAAGTTTGATACTACGGGCTTGAATCCTCGGGCTTGAATATTACAATGGTGCCATACTGTCCGGTTGGACCTCATGGCCACGATACATGAAGGAAGCAGGAAAAAACTTGTTCCTTTATGTATTGCTTACATCATACAATAAAAAAATCAAATTGATCAGACAAGACTTCCCCTTAACAAACCCATGCTGTGTCTGAGATTTTACTGCAGTCTTTAAGTTCACCGTTGGTATCCTGTATCACCTCTTTAACCAGTGACTCCATTAGTTTCCACGGAACAGAAGTTAAACTAACAGGTCTATAATTATTTGTCAGCCTTAGAACCCCCTTTGTGAATTGGGGATACATTTGCACATCTCCAGTCCATGGGGACCTCTCCTGACTAAGGATTTTCTCATAATTATGGCTAAGGTTTTGCTTACTTCCCTTGCTGCTTCCTTCATTATAACTGGATAGATTCCATCTGCCCCAGGTGTCTTTTATGTTTAACTTCAACAATTTTCCTCCAATTCTCTCAGTTATCACAAAATCACTTAGCTCCCTGTTAGAGTTTGATAAACTTCTGGCATTCCCCTCCTTGAATAACTCCTCATGCACGAATGTAGATGCAAAATACTCATTTAGTTTATCGGCTACTTGAGCAGGATCATCAATAGTCGAACCATCTATGTTAAGTTAACTAATCTGATTCATCCCCTTCCTTCCAGATTTTACATAAGTAAAGAACTCTTTGCTGTTTTTCTTTGCGTCCTTTGCCAAAGATTTCTTGTAATCTGCCTTCGCCTGCCTAACCACCTTTGTGATTTGATTAGCGACTAGCTTATATCTGCCATAGGCTTCTGTCACCTGATAATTTATATGCATCCCACATTTTTCTTCTCTGTTACAAGTCTCATTAATTCATCCGACATCCATTTAGGCCTGAACTTTGAACACTATTTCTTAGTTGGTATGAAAAGTGTAGTAACTTCCAAGATTAAGTCCCTGTAGGCTTCCCATTTAGAATTCACTGTTGGTAACATCATCAGTTGATCCCACTGTATGGAATTTAAAAACTGTCTGAGACCATTGTAGTCATCTTTATGAAAACAAAAACCCTTCCCTTTACCCTTTATGTAGTTACATCTTTAAGTAATTCACATATCAGTACCCTTAGATCACTGTCACCTAGTGGTTCCTTTATCTGCAAATTCTTAATGCATGAATAATCCCTGCTGATAATCAGATCAAGTGTATTACCCCCTCTGGCTGCCCCTTGAACATGTTGCTGTAGAAAACAATCCTCCAATAAATCCACAAAAGTCTTGCTAGCGTGTGAGTGACCAACCCACAAGTTCCAGTCAATATCTGGAAAGTTAAAATCCCCCATTACAAGACATTCTGATTTACTGGCCCATTCTATTTCTCTGCACAACTGTTCAATGTACTCATCTCCAGTCCATGGGGACCTCCCCTGACTCTAAGGATTTTCTCATAATTTTGTAATAAATTTTCTCATTTATGTAACACCAAACAGACTCAACATTGCACTGTCCGCCCATGTCAACTGGATGCACTTCTTTAGATTTTGTTTCTTAACTAACAACATAACCCTTCCTCCCTTCCTATCCTGTCTCCTTTCTGTACACATTTTACTCCCCCAAATTCCAATTCTGCACTGCTTATATCTCTGTGTGACTCCATGTCTCTGATATCCCAATAATATTTAGGATCAAATTCATCAATTTTTTTTACTATACTTCTAGCATTAGTGTACATACAAGTATACATGCACTTGTTCTTACTCTTAGTTACCTTAACACAGCCCATGTATTTACTTGTTCCATGATGACTCCCAGCAGCTCTTGAAGTCCTCAGCAACTTGCTCTGTAGGCTGCTGCTCATACAATAGAAGCAGTGCAAGAATCACTTTCACTTCTGCCTGTGGCTACCATTAATCTTTGTGTGTGAACCCCCTCAATCTAGCATTTTTCAGTCCACCTAACACTGCTTCAATAGCATCAGCAAATATTTTTGCACCCTTTCTATTTAAGTGTATCCCATCCCTGTAGAAGCAGTCTCTCCTGTTAGCAAGCACAGAACACTCTGAAAAAAATTTTACCCCGTGAGCCTTGCACAATCTCTCCAGGTCCGAATTGATTGACAAGGCTCTTGTCATATACTCCCTCCTATCATGTCTGCAGAATTGCAGACACTTTCAAATTTAATCTTAACTCACGACTTTTTTCCAGCATTGACCTATACTTGTTAATTAAATCTGCAGATCTCTTACTCTTAGGGTCATTAGTGCCAACGTGTACAACAATTTGGTTCCCTTAAAAGTTGATATTTGCCCTACAACGTCATCAACTTTTGCCCCTGACAGACATACTTTGGCCCTGTTCCACCTATCTTTCTTGCATAATATATTCCCCGTCTCCCTGACAATAGTCACCGACAATAACTACTTCCTGTGGGACCAGCGCATTCTGCCTTGGAGATTGCCACAATGTTGCCTGATGTACAGGAATAAGCTCTGGCATTGAGTTGGGCAGCTGAGAACTTGATGGGCCCCCTCATATTAATTTTTTTCGACGGCATTTACCCTACATAAACTCTCATAGACGCCCATCAGAATGCTGAGTTGGTGCCTAATTTCTTCACAGTCTCTGCACCTAGTACACACAAAGACATCCTCCTTGACTAGATCATGTCCTATTCTAGACAGGTCTGCAAACATTTCACATTTCTCACATTGTTTTAAACTGTGATGCATTGGAGAATCACCCCCTTCGGTTCTCCCGCGAGCCACAACTCTCTGGCTATTCTGTGAATGCTGCTTTGCTGCTCTAATCTGGGTCATGATTCCATTTAATTATAATTTAATTAACAATGAACTTTAATAAGATTAAAAAAATTTACTGATTAATTGATAATACTATACTAATCTAACAGATTTCTAATACAGTGCGACGTTTTTCGCTATCTAGTTTTACGTTAAACCTTACGCTATTCCGTATCGTATAACAATGGGTTGTTATACGATACGATAAAGGTTGTTTTTACAGGCTACATTTTCATTTCTTTGGATAAATCAATCATTGTTTAAACATAAACTAATTAGCTAACTAATTTCATTGTTGAGAACATAACCCCTATTTTTAACTTTGTGTATGGGAATTAAATTCCCGCTTTACGAGTTTTCACTTTACGAGCGCAAGCTAAGAACAAATTAACTCGTAAAGTCGGGAACTGCCTGTATATGATGAGAGCCTTGTCGATCAGAGATGGTGCAAGGCTCATGGGGTAGAATTTTTCTCAGCATGGTCTGTGCTTGTTAAAGGGGGACACTGCTTCTACAGGTATGTGATACACTTAAATAGAAAGGGATGCTGATTGCTGATGCTATCAAAAGCAGTATTAGGTGGGTCAGAAAACTGATAGTTTGGGGGGGGAATACATGGACTGACTGGTTAACAGTAGCCGCTGGCAGAGATGAAAGTGATTCTTGCACTGCTTCTATTGGAATGAGCAGAAGCCAGGAAAACAAGTTGCTAGGGGTCTCAGAGACTGCTGGGCAACCATGGAACAAGTAAATACATGGACTGTGTTAGGATTGCTAGGAATAAGAACAGGTGCATGTATACTTGCCTGTACACCAGTGCTAGGAGTTTAGCAAATAAATTTGATGAATTTGACCAACATCTGCTTTTGATGTTGGTCAAAACATCAAAGGCAGATGTTGAGATATCAGAGACATGGTGTCACACAGATATAAGGAATTCAGAATTGGAATTTGGGGAGTTCAATGTGTACAGGAAGGATAGGAGGGGTTATTCTGTTAGTTAAGAAACACATTCAGATTGTCTTATAATGGGGGATTTTAACTTCCCAGATTTTGACTGGGACTTCTGGGTTCGTCACTCACACACTAGGAAGGCTTTTTTGCATTTACTGAATGATTGTTTTCTACAGCAGCATATTTGACAGGCAACCAGAAAGAGTAATACTCTTAATCTGATTATCAGTAGTGATTCTTCATGCATTAAGAATCTGCAGATAAAGGAACCACTAGGTGGCAGCGATCACAGTAAGCTGTTGTGGGATTTACTCAAAGATGTAACTACCGTCAGGGTTAAAGGGAAGGAGTTTTGCTTTCATAAAGGTGGGACCAACTGATGACGTTACCAACAGCAAATTCTAAATGGGAAGCATTCAAGTAATCTTGCAAGCTACTAGGCTTTTTGTCCAAACTAAGAAATACTGTTCAAGGATTAGGCCTAAATGGATGTACTAATGAGACTATGGCAGAGAAGAAAAATGCATGGGATGCATATAAATTATAGGTGACACAGAAGCCTATGGTAGATATAAGCTTGTGCGTAATCAAGTCACAAAGGAAGTTAGGCAGGTGAAGGCAGATTACAAGAAATTTTTGGCAAAGGATGCAAAGGAAAACAGCAAAGAGTTCTTTACTAATGTTAACTCCAAAAGGAAGGGGATAAATCAGATTGGTCCACTTGATATTGATGATTTGATTGTTGATGATTCAGTTGAGGTAGCTGACAAACTGAATGAACATTTTGCCTCTACATTCGCACATGAGGCGTAGCCAACCGGGCTAGGCGGGAGGGTAAAATGCCTGCCTGGCAACCCGAAGGTTACGGGTTCGAATCCTGCCTCGGCCTCCGATCAGAGTAGAAATGCAAAAACTTTGGGAGGTGCAATATGGCCACAGAAGCCGATGTGCCAACAACTAACAAAAAAAAACAAAAAAACATTAGTTATTCGGGTAGGACAATATTTGATTTTGTAATAACTGAAATAAAATTGGAGGAGACATTGTTGAAATGAAACATAAGAAAGGCACCTGGGGTGGATGGGATCCAGTACTTTTTTTTTTTATGGTACAGCGTACCGGAACCTTTATTAACAGTGACGTGTGACATTTGGATGCAGTGCACTTTGAAATTTGTAATATTCTGTAAATTTTTTTCACATGTTTATCTACTATTCAAATAAGCTTAAAATTATTTAACTTGGTCCTTGAGGTTGTCACAGACATTCTCTCAGATATGCCAGACAAGCTGTACTTGCTACCTGGAAGTCTAAAATGCTGATGGAACTGATATTCAGGTGACACTCAAGTCAAGTGGACCAAATTTCGGCGAAGTCCGGACGGTCTGTAACAGCCAAATCCTCTGCTAGCACCTTCACGATGGTGGGACTGTTAGTAATCCTGGGTATAACCTCCATGCACAAGTACATGGTGAGTGACCACCCAGGTGTGAACCAATGTAAGCAGGGGTCGAGGTGTGGCGCCCACACCACATGGAGGAATGCCTCTCTATGTTACTCCTCTATGTTACCAGGCATTACTAGGTGGTAGATGACTCACCAACCTGTGCAATACCACCCCTTTGCTTATTGGAGGCTTGAAGTGATGGAACCCATGTTTAGTCTCTAGTGCTAAGTTCCACTCAACCCTTCCCTATCTCTTCCATCATGCAGTATGAATGACGACTTTTAAGGTTATGATGAACATCGTGGCGAGATCCAATATTCCTTACATTTCAAGGGTACAGGTCTAAAACGGTGTTCGCAGGCCGGCCGCTAGTTAGTACACCAGACCGAAGCTATCGGTAACTGTCTAGGAGGCTTCCAGATCAGCTAGTGTATAATCTTGCTACCTCTACTCTGCCAGATAGTGACTGCAGGGAGTCCAAGTAGTGTGTATGCGGGGAGCATTGTCGTACGTTATGTCAAGGATCTGGGTATATTCTTACCATGTGTACGCCCTATCCAAAAATTTCATTACTTCATACAGCATGTCCCACCCACTTTTTCTTACTATTGAATACACCATGAATTGTCAAACTAATAGTGTAAGCTTATCTGCGAAAAGATCTAAACATCCCAAGCGCTTCCTAATTCATTTCACAAATATATGTGGTCTCAATTCTAATCTCAACGATGTCCATTTCCACTTGCAGTCTGCCAAACCCAATGTACTTTTTCTAACAGTATCTCAGTTATCGGTTGATTCAACTACTGCTCATCTCAGTTGCACAAATTATTTGCTGTATGGTTCCTTTCGCTTCAAAGGTGGTACTTGTACATATGTCCGTTCTGATGTTCTGTGTCAGAGACTTGGCAATTTGGAATCTCCTCTCTTTGATCGTCTCTGGCTTAAAATCTCTCTACCTCATTGTGTCAAATTCATCTGTTGTCTCTACCGTTCTCCCAACTCCACTAAACACTTGGAGCTCTTTGACTTCCTCTCTTTGCAACTTGACTTCCTCCAGTCCAACTTTCCTAACTGTGAGATAATTTTCCTTGGTGATTTTAATGTTCACAACTCCAGCTGGCTTCCGTTTTCTAGTCACACCGACCCAGCTGGTCGAGATGCTGAGGCTTTTGCAATTACTAATGACCTTGCACAGATTGTTCATTTACCTACAATAATACCGGACAATCCTAATCCTACAGCCAATACACTTGATCTTTTTCTCACAAACAACCCTTCTAAGTACACGGTCAAAGTGAGAGGTACTTTAGGCTCTTCAGATCACAACTTGGTGATTATCTCTTCTCGAATGCAACCTTTATCTCTTCCCAGCCTTGGCTATTAGCTTTATCTCTTCCCAACCTTGCTTTAGCTATTCCCAACCTTGTGTTGTTTAGCATTACAAGAATGAAAAATGGGATGACCTGCGAGACTTCTTTTCTTCTTTTCCTTGGTGGGATTACTGTTTCAAAACTTCTGATGTCAACATTTGCTCAGATCGTGTCAGTGAAATTATTCTTGCAGGAATGGAATCCTTTATCCCACTCTCCACTTTAAAATCTCGTTCTTTATCTAAACCTTGGTTTTCCAATAAATGTGCTCAGGCTGTTCAAGAGAAGAATGTTGCATATCGTAATTGGCTTGTTTCTGATTCTTCAGTTTCATTTTCTGCCACACCAAAGCTCGCAACAATTGTAAAGCAGTTATTAATCAGTCCAAACTAGAGTTTGAACAGGCTAAGAGTAGAAAACTTGCTTCTTGCCTTAATGGTAGCCGAGCATTCTGGTCTCTTGCCAAAGCTATTGGCCGCAACTTTTGCCCATCTCTGCTCCCACCTCTGCCAAAACCAGATGGTTCTGTTATCACTTCAGCCAAGGATAAAGCTGACCTGCTAGCATCCCATTTTTCTTCCAACTCATGTATTACTGATCTTGGTAAAACACCTTCCACCATTCCCAACACACTCCATTCAATACCTCCTGTGGTCTTCTGTCAAAAGGATGTCAGAAGGATTTTGATGAATCTTGATGCTAAGAAAGCTCCAGGTCCCAATGATATTTCTCCACTTGTTCTCAAAATCTGTGCTCCTGAACTTACTCCTATTCTTTGCCACCTTTTTTGACTTTCTTACTCCAAAGGTGTTTTTCCTTCTGCTTGGAAATTTGCTCATATCCAGCCAGTTCCTAAAAAGGGTGACAAATCCCTCCCATCCAATTATCGTCCAATTGCAATTACTTCTACTCTTTCTAAAGTAATGAAGAAATCAATTAACCGCAAACTCTTAAACTACCTAGAAACCTTCCATCTGATCAACGATTGCCAGTATGGATTCCGTCAGTGTCGATCCACTGGTGATATTCTGGCTTATGTTACCCATTTATGGACTAATTCATTGGAAAGGTTCGGTGAAACTCAAGTAGTTGGTTGCTCTTGACATATCAAAGGCTTTCGATCGTGTTTGGCATAAAGGTCTTCTAAACAATCTTCCATCTTATGGTTTGCCAACTGTTTTTAGTAATTGGTTATCCAGTTTTCTCTCTGAACGCTTAGAGGGTGATGGTAGAAGACTCTGTCTTCTAACTTCTCCACTAATGCCGGTGTCCCCCAAGGTTCAGTTCTTTCCCCCACTCTTTTCCTCTTGTATATTAGGCGCCTCCGTAGCCAGGTGGGAAGGAGCAGCAGTGCATAGCGTCTTTTTGATTAGACCTGGGTTCGAGCCCGTAACCACCAAAAACGGAGGATGCGGAAAGGTCAGGGAATGACCACCGCATATCCCGGAGCAATATGGCCTTAGTTGCTAATGCTCCTAAAAACCAAATAACAACAATAACAACAACTCTTGTATATTAATGACCTTCTTCCATTGACTGGAAATCCTATCCATAGTTTTGCCGATGATAGCACATTGCATTCCACTTTTCATTTTGAGAAACCTTGTGCTGCTCAATCAGCTTCAACTTCTTGAAAACCTGCTACCAATTCCTTAAATGCCGATCTTCAGGTAATTCTCCAGTGGGGCAAAGACAACTTAGTTGATTTCAACCCTTCTAAAACTCAATCTTGTCTTATATCTCGCAAAAAGGATTCTTCTGCTCCTATGCTTATCTTTAGTGACACTCCGATTTCTAGGCAAAATGATATATCTCTTTTGGGGATTACCTGACTTCTAATCTCTCTTGGCACAAACACATTACAAATACTGCTTCCTCTGCATCTAAAAAACTTGGTTTTCTCTTTCGCTCTCAACGTTAATTTTCTTCCAAACAGCTGCTCAGTCTGTATAAATTGCAAATCCACTCTGCCATGGAATATTGTTCCCACATCTGGGGGTGGTGCCCCCAAAACCTCTCTCAGGCTTCGTGATTCCATTCAGAAGAGGTCAGTTAGGTTAATTAATGATTCATCTCTAACCGAGTCTCTCCACTCGCTGTCTCATAGACGTATTGTTTCTGCTGCATGTTTCTACAGATACTTCCATGGGAACTTTTCTTCTGAATTGGCTTCTATAATTCCCACTCTCTCTTTCAAAACGGTCCGAACACGTGCCGCCACCAGCCAACATCCATTTACTGTCCAACCTCAAACTCACAGAACCAACTTTTCATCTTCCTCATTTATTCATTCAACTGTCGTTTTCTGGAACAACCTTCCTTCATACGTATTTCCTGAAAATTATAGTCTACAGAAGTTCAAATCCAACATCAACAAATATCTTCTTTTGTCTTCTCAACTTCCAACCCAAGCACAGTACTAAGTACTATAGGTTCTAATACCTCTCATGTTTGGGGTTTCCATAAAAAAAAAAAAAAAAAAAAAAAAAACAACTAAATTTACATTTTTCGCTATGGTCCTGGTTGTCACAGACATTCTCTCAGATATGCCAGACAAGCTGTTCTTGCTACCTGGGAGCCTAAAACGCTGATGGAACTGATATTCGGGTGACACTCAAGTCAAAGTGGACCCAATTTCGGCGAAGTCCGGACGGTCTATGACAGCCAAATCCTCTGCTTGCACCTTCACGATGGTGGGACTGTTAGTAATCCTGGGTATAACCTTCATGCACAAGTACATGGTGGGTGACCACCCAGGTGTGAACCAACGTAAGCAGGGGTCAAGGTGTGGCGCCCACACCACATGGAGGAACGCCGCCCCTCTATGTTACCAGGCAGTACTAGGTGGTAGATGACTCTCATCAACTGGTGAAATACCACCACTTTGCTTATTGGAGGCTTGAAGTGGTGGAACCCATGTTTAGTCTCTAGAGCTAAGTTCCGGCCAACCTTTCCCTATCTCTTCCATCATGCAGTATGATTGATGATTTTTGAGGTTATGATGAATGTCGTGGCGAGATCCAATATTCCTTACATTTCGAGGGTACAGCTCTAAAACGGTGTTCGCAGGCCGGCCGCTAGTTAGTACACCGGACTGAACCTATTGGTAACTCTCTAGGAAGCTTCCGGATCAGCTAGTGTATAATCTTGCTACCTCTACTGTGCCAGATAGTGACTGGAGGGAGTCCGAGTAGTGTGTATGCGGGGAGCATTGTCGAGGCCACGTTATGTCAAGGATCTGGGTATATTCTTACCACATGTACGCCATATCCAAAAATTTCATTACTTGATACAGCATGTCCCACCCACTTTTTCTTACTATTGAATACACCATGAATTGTCAAAATAATAGAGCAAGCTTACCTGCGAAAAGATCTAAACCTCCCAAGGACTTCCTAATTCATTTCACAAATATACGTGGTCTCAATTCTAATCTCAACGATGTCGATTTCCACTTGCAGTCTTCCAAACCCCATGTACTTTTTCTGACTGAATCTCAGTTATCAGTTGATTCAACTACTGCTCATCTCAGATGTCCAAATTATTTGCTGTATGATTCCTTTCGCCTCAAAGGTGGTACTTGTGCATATGTCCTTTCTGATATTCCCTGTCAGAGACTTGGCAATTTGTAATCTCCTCTCTTTGATCTTCTCTGGCTTAAAATCTCTCTACCTCATTGTGTAAAATTCATCTGTTGTCTCTACCGTTCTCCCAACTCCACTAATCACTTGGAGCTCTTTGACTTCCTCTCTTTGCAACTTGACTTTCTCCAGTCCAACTTTCCTAACAGTGAGGTAATTTTCCTTGGTGATTTTAACGTTCACAACTCCAGCTGGCTTCCTTTTTCTAGTCACACCGACCCAGCAGGTCGAGATGCTGAGGCTTTTGCAATTACTAATGACCTAGCTCAGATTGTTCATTTACCTACAAGAATACTGGACAATCTGAATCATACAGCCAATGCGCTTGATCTTTTTCTCACAAACAACCCTTCTAAGTACAAGGTTGAAGTGAGAGGTCCTTTAGGCACTTCAGATCACAACTTGGTGATTGCCTCTTCTCCAATGGAACCTTTATCTCATGGCTATTCCCAACCTCGTATTGTTTGGCATTACAAGAATGCAAAATGGGATGACCTGCGAGACTTCTTTTCTTCTTTTCCTTGGTCTGATTACTGTTTCAAAACTTCTGATGTCAACGTTTGCTCAGATCGTGTCAGTGAAATTATTCTTGCAGGAATGGAATCCTTTATCCCACACTCCACTTTCAAATCTCGTCCTTTATCTAAACCTTGGTTTTCCAATAAGTGTGCTAAGGCTGTCCAAGAGAAGAACGTTGCATATCGTAATTGGCTTGTTTTAATTCTTCAGTTTCATTTTCTGCCTACACCAAAGCTCGCAACAATTGTAAAGCAGTTATTAATCAGTCCAAACTAGAGTTTGAACAGGCTAAGAGTAGAAAACTTGCTTCTTGCCCTAATGGTAGCCGAGCATTCTGGTCTCTTGCCAAAGCTATTGGCCGCAACTTTTGCCCATCTCTGCTCCCACCTCTGTCCAAACCAGATGGTTCTGTTGTCACTTCAGCCAAGGATAAAGCTGACCTGCTAGCATCCCAGTTTTCTTTGAGCTCATGTATTAATGATCTTGGTAAAACACCTCCCACCATTTCTAACACGCTCCATTCAATCCCTTCTGTGGTCTTCCGTCAAAAGGATATCAGAAGGATTTTGATGAATCTTGATGCTAAGAAAGCTCCAGGTCCTGATGGTATTTCTCCACTTGTTCTCAAAACCTGTGCTCCTGAACTTACTCCTATTCTTTGCCGCCTTTTTTCACTTTCTTATTCCAAAGGTGTTTTTCCTTCTGCTTGGAAATTTGCTCATATCCAGCCAGTTCCTAAAAAGGGTGACAAATCCCTCCCATCCAATTATCGTCCCATTGCAGTTACTTCTACTCTTTCTAAAGTAATGGCGAAATCAATTAACCGCCAACTCTTAAACTACCTAGAAACCTTCCGTCTGATCAACGATCGCCAGTATGGATTCCGTCAGTGTCGATCCACTGGTGATATTCTGGCTTATGTGTTACCCATTTATGGACTAATTCAATGGAAAGGTTCGGTGAAACACAAGTAGTTGCTCTCGACATCTCTAAGGCTTTTGATCGTGTTTGGCATAAAGGTCTTCTAAACAAGCTTCCATCTTATGGTTTGCCAACTGTTTTTAGTAATTGGTTATCCAGTTTTCTCTCTGATCGCTCACTGAGGGTGATGGTAGATGGCGCTCTGTCTTCTAACTTCTCCACTAATGCCGGTGTCCCCCAAGGTTCAGGTCTTTCCCCCACTCTTTTCCTCTTGTATATCAATGACGTTCTTCCATTGACTGGAAATCCTATCCATAGTTTTGCCGATGATAGCACATTGCATTCAACTTTCCATTTTGAGAAACCTTGTCCAGCTCAATCAGCTTCAAGTTCTCGAAAATCTGCTGCCAATTCCTTAAATGCCGATCTTCAGGTAATTCTCCAGTGGGGCAAAGACGACTTAGTTGATTTCAACCCTTCTAAAACTCAATCTTGTCTTATATCTCGCAAAAAGGATTCTTCTGCTCCTATGCTTATCTTTAGTGACACTCCGATTTCTAGGCAAAATGATATATCTCTTTTGGGGATTACCCTGACATCTAATCTCTCTTGTGCACAAGCACATTACAAATATTGCTTCCTCTGCATCTAAAAAACTTGGTTTTCTCTTTCGCTCTCGGCGTTACTTTTCTCCCAAACAGCTGCTCACTCTGTATAAATCGCAAATCCGCCCTGCCATGGAATATTGTTCCCACATCTGGGGTGGTGCCCCCAAAACCTCTCTCAGGCTTCTTGATTCCATTCAGAAGAGGGCAGATGGTTAATTAATGATTCATCTCTAACAGAGTCTCTCCACTCGCTGTCTCATAGACTCACTGTTTCTGTTGCATGCCTCTTCTACAGATACTTCCATGGGCACTGTTCTTCTGAATTGGCTTCTATAATACCCGCTCTCTCTTTCAAAACAGTCCGAACACGTGCCGCCACCAGCCAACATCCATTTACTGTCCAACTTCAAACCCACAGAACCAACTTTTCATCTTCCTCATTTATTCATTCAACTGCCGTTTTCTGGAACAACCTTCCTTCATACGTATTTCCTGAAAATTACAATCTACAGAAGTTCAAGTCCAATATCAACAAATATCTTCTTTCGTCTTCTCAACCTCCAACCCAAGCACGGTACTAAGTACTATAGGCTATAATACCTCTCGTGTTTGGGGCTCTCATAAAAAAAAAAAAAAAAAAAAAAAAGATATTTTCTATATAAAACTGTACAACCATTTTTATAATTCTAAATTACTCAGTCGGACCTCTGTTTAATTATTTTGAATTCCACTTGGAAGTTACATTTAAAATAGTTTCTGTTGAGCGAGAATATTTTCATATAGTTAACGGATTAGGAGAGAATTAACTCGGTACACCCTGTTCTCATTTCTGGCCTTCAGGCAATTTAGGCAATTTGTGCTGCTGCGCAAATTAAGAGGGCTACATGGTAAAACCTATCCGACCACCTGCTCCACATACGGAGAAGTAGCGCTGGTCTGCAGTGAGCAGATCGAGGTGTATTCTCAAAGGGCTCTGGTCCACCTTCTACTGCAGTGGTGTCCAAACTGTTCCTGTACAGGGGCCATATTCCAAAAAATTCAATGTTAGATTTCTTTAGTGTGTTACATTTGCCATATCTTGTTCCATGTAAAAGTAAAATTGAAATATTCGAAACTTTTATTAAGTACTATACACAATTACATTTACTGAACAAAAATATTTAATGAGATATTTTTGATAATTAACAAAATTTAAAATGCTGTTTTAGTTCACTTTCCTCGCTGGCCGTAGGTTGGACACTGCTGTGAATCAACTGTAAGCGCCCTACTCGAGAATTAGGAGGGAGTGGTTTTCTTTTACCCCGGCAAATAATCATCTGTTTCGCGGGAGTACGTTATCCACATTTTTCCATAAATTTTCCCCATCTCTCTTTACATGGTCACAGTACCTGAATATCCTAATGACACTGACATTTTGGACAGTTTAAAAAAAAAAAAAAAATTCAAATTTAAGAACTAGTGACAATACCAATGACGAGAGAAGGAAACGAGGACAACGAAGGCATTAAACCTTCTAAGCATGAATTGTTGGCATTTGGTGAAAATGAAGTTAGAAAATTGTCAATTAGGTTACAGTTGAAAAGATGGTTTTGGAAGAATTGAAGAATTTGATGGACGCTCTGAGTATGATACCAATTTTGAGTGAATGTGAACCAGGATTTTCACAAATGAATCTGATTGTCAGCCCAACCAGAGCTTCGTTGATGACAAAAAAACAGTTTCTTAAAGTTGTAGGCCCACCGCTGACCCGTTTCTATCCAGCAAAGTATGTCGATTCCTGGCTGCTTCGGAAACGTCAGCAAGAGATACACAAAGAGGAAGAAAAGAAGTTGGCAAGGGTGTCGGATGAAAACTTAATAAAAATTTGGAATATTCTACAAAAACTTAATTATAAAATTATTTTTACTTATTATTTTTAGGAGCCATAGTCTAACGAAGAACCCTTAAAATGTCACTCAGTTGTCTGCCTGTCCGTCTGTCACAGCATTGTATCTCTGGAACAATGCTGTGACAACCTATTGACTAGGAATTTTGCATGGGTTTGCACATCAAGTGGGCCAACATAACGCCATATTGATCATTGTTGACAAAAATTTGTCTGAGAAATGGGGGTGTAAAATGTGGGGGGAACAAAAATGTTGTCGACAACCTATAGCTTATTATACACCGTTGGAAAGAGCTCAATGAATAGGTTTAAAATATAATTTCAAAATAATTTTAAAATTAAAAATGGCAGTACCAGACAGGAAAATGTGAGTAATTTTCCTGTTCCCCTCTCTATTTCCATCGCTAACAGAGCTAAAAATTTAAAAATCACATTAGATTATTCAATGCTTATCAAGGGAAAACTATTCCGATTGAAATCCAGCATTTACTTTTTGTGTTAAAATTAAAAAAACAAAATTTTATTACCACCACTTCGGTTATCACCATTTTTACTACCACTTCGATAGCGCGCTTCTTTGTACTAAGTAACTCTCCTTTTAGTGACAAAAAGGTTGCTAAATAGTTAGTTAACAATTCTATAAAGGTCATTTATAAATTTGCGACCAGAAGTATTTTTAACAATTTTCAAAGCTGGAGTTGTCCTGGCAAGGAGATACTCAGAGAGCCAGTGTTGAGGCGCCGGCAGTGGTGGTGGAGAGGCGCCTGCGTGGAGTCTTGCACAGCCCTCGCCTGCCAGTCGCTTCTCTCCCGAGACTTTAATCGCTTCTCTAGGAAGAAGTCAGAGTCACTTCTCCCACCCTTGTCATTCACAACTGGAAAGACTCTAATAGACAACGTTTTCATTATTTCCTCAGTTTTAGGCCAAGCCGGGATACTAGAAACTTTTTTCAGTTACTATAAAGCCCTCTATTTGAGATACTATACTAACGACCAATCGTGTCATCCTGAGTGCCTGGCACACAGTAGTTGACCGATTTATTTACTTATTTTATTCACATTTTACTTATTTTTCTATATACTTGAATAATTAATTTATACTTAATAAACTGTGTTAATATACTAAATTTGTTGTTCTTATTCCAAAAACATTACTACGAAAGTAACAATATCAGGAAAAAAATTTTTTTAGAGTACTTTCCATATCCTTTTAATTTTCAATTTTTCCTGATAGCAAAGAATGAGTACCGGCACCTATTTTTTTTACAAAAAAAGCACTGATGGGATCTATCCAGTTATATTAAAGGAGGCAGCAAAGTAAGCAAGCAAACCCTTAGCCATAATTATGAGAGCTTCCTTGGACTCATGGGAGGTCCCCCATGGACTGAAGATGTGCAAATGTGACCCCAATTCACAAAGGGGGGGGGGGTCATAGGGTGCACAAGTAATTATAGATCTGTTAATTTAACTTCTGTTATGGGGAAATTAATGGAGGCACTGGTAAAAGAAGCACTACAGGATCATCTAAATAGTTTAACATTAATGTAAAGTTCTGCATATGGGTAGCAGCAACCCCAAAGTAACGTATCAACTGTCTGTACTACAATCAGAGTGAAAGAGAATGAAAAAGACCTGGGGTTAATTGTGCAGTCAGATATGAAGTTTTCTGAGCAGTGCAGACAGTCTTTAAGAATAGGTCATGGTGTCTTATCAGTGATATATGAGGGCATCTTTGGAATCAGGGTAGATTCCTTTATATTGGAGAAGTGCCAATGCATTGACAATACATAAAAGCGGTTCTAAGAGTGAAGTTGGTAACTACAAACCAGTTAGTCTGACTTCGGTGGAAGAGAAAAACTTAAGAGGCAATGATTAAGAGTGCAGTCCAGGGATATTTAGGTAGATATGGCATTCTGAATAACACACAACGTGGTTTTGTTAAGGGAAAATAATGTAAAAGTAACAGGCTATTTTGCCGCAGTAATTCAAATGCTGGATGTAGGGAACAATTCCAACATAGTTTATTTGGATTTTAGCAAGGTCCTTCTTACGAGGGACCTTGCTAAAATCCTAATCTTGACTTGATCCGTCATGAGAGGGTGCTGTATAAGCTGGAACATGTTGGGATTACTGGAAAAATTCTAAGATGAATTGCTGATTAGTGGCTGTAGGGCAGAAGGCTGTGATTAATAGATATTCTTCAGATTGGTTTTGTCAGAATTCGGTCCCCGAGGATCGGTTCTTGGACTACTGTTGGTTCTGATTTTTAAAATGACATTGATGAAGGGATAGAAGGCATGAGTCAAAACTTGCAGATGACAAAGATTGGTAGATTAGTTAAAGAGCACAAAGCAGCACGCCTTCAAGATAGCTAGAACAGGCTGCAAGAATAGTCTGAAAAGTGACAGCTATGTATTAATGTAGCAAAATGTAAGATCTTACACTGGGAATAGCAATCCCAAAATAAATTATACACTTAGTGGGGGTTTAATTAAAACAGGAAGATAGGGATCTGGAATTTATAATACAAGCAGATGTGAAGTTTTTTGAGCAGCATAGTCGTGCAGCCAGAAAAGCCCATGCCGTCCTGGCGATGATTTATTGAACATAATTCTGTTGAGATAGGGAGTTCATAGTCCCACTGTAAAAGGCAATTGTAAGACCACATCTGGAATATTGTGTTCAAGTATGGAGACCTCATTTGAAAAAAAAAGACATTGAGCTTGAATGGGACCAAAGATGGGCAGCTCGCATGGTGAGGTTGTCAAAAGGAACGTGACCATATGAGGAAATATTTCGATTGTGGGCTGCAGAGCTTGGCAATCAGGCACCTCAGAGTTGACCTGATTGAGGTAAGGCTCTGAGAGAGAGATTAGTAAAATGAATGAAGGCGGAATGTTCATGGTTATAAAGAATTTCAGAATTCGGGGACATATATTCAAATTACTGGGGAAGAGATTTAGATAAGATTGTGGGAAGTTTTATTTTAGCCAGCAAGTCGTTGATTGTTGGAACAGGTTGCCTTTGCACATAGTTGAGGCTAACATTTTGAATAAATTCAGAGGTCAACTGGATAGTTATTGTGTGAAGAGGGAAGCAAAATAATTTATATTTTATTGGCTACTTTTTTTTTTTTTTCCTGTCAGCATAGCATGTGGCTTCCTCGCACTACATGGCTATTATTATGTCATTGATGACACCCCAGGGGATCTTTTAGAAGCTTGTGCGCATTCTCAGAGAATTTCATCTAATGGTATGTTGTTCTGAGGTTACTGCTATAATTGAATGTAGTGCCTTGCATATATGCAAAGCATGACTGAGATTTATCTTTGATGGGTTGGTCACTCAAACACTAGCAAGAGTTTTGTGGATTTCTTGGATGACTTTTTTTACAGCAGCATGTTAGAGAGGCAACAAGAGGAAGCAGTACTCTTGATCTGGTTATCAGCAGCAGTGATTCTTAATGCATGAAACTCATTACTCCGTATCTCACTTAGCATTAGCATTAGCATTAGTAGAGGCATTTGATGCAAGAAAGCAAGCTTATGCAGCATCAGCCAAAAAAAAAAAAAAAAAACCCACTTCCACTTCACCCCTCTGTTCGTTCAAAATACCTGTACAGCTGAGCCTTAAACTTATTTAGGCTATCAACCTCCACCACAAGGGATGGGAGTCGGTTCCACCAACCAACCACCTGCTGGCTAAAGGCAAATTTCCGCACGTCTATCCTACATCTGTCTTTCCTCAATTTGAATTTATGCCCTCTCAGGTGATTTTTCTGAGCTAGAGGAAGAATCCCATCAGCATTGAGCATGCTTAAACCATTCAAGGCTTTATACACCTCTATCAGATCACCTCGCTGGTGCCTAGTCTCCAGACACTGTAATTTGCAAAACTTAAGCCTTTCTTCGTAAGAGCACCCCTTTGTTCCATTTACTAATCTTGTTGCCCTTCTCTGTACTCGTTCCAGCAGCTCTACATCCTTCTTGAAATGAGGCCTCCAGACCTGTATACAGTACTGAAGGTGTGGCCTGACCATTGCCTTATACAATGGAATAATCACCTCCTTATCCCTGCTGGAAAAATTCCTGTATAACATTGACAATACTCCATGAGCTACTCTTGCAGCCCGTCTGCACTGCTCAGAGAACTTCATATCTGCCTGCACAACCACCCCCAAGTCCCTTTCATTCTCTACCACTGTCAGTGTAGTACCACAGAGTTGATACGTTGCTCTGGGGTTGCTGTTTCCCATGTGTAGTACTTTACATTTGTCAATGTTAAACTTCATTTGCCACCTCTCAGCCCATCTGCTCAACCTTTCCAGATCCTGTTGCAGCAGCATAGTGTCAGTAGTGTCCTTGACAACCCTGCCAACCTTTGTATCATCTGCAAACTTGGACATTAAGCTTGATATACCATCATCAATATCATTTATAAATACAGAAAACAATAATGGACCCAACACTGAGCCCTGAGGGACTCCACTAATAACATTAGTCCACGATGAGCAGTGTCCATTAATTACCACTCTCTGTCTTCTCCCCCTCAACCACCCCTTTATCCATAGCAGCAATTTGCCTCCAATGTCACACTGCTCCAATTTGTGTAGCAGTCTTCCATGTGCAACAGTATCAAAAGCCTTTCTAAGATCCAAGTATATAATATCAAAGTTATTCCCTGCATCCAGTTCTTTTGTGACTGCATCATAGTATCCAATCAAGTTGGTCAGGCAAGACTTCCCCTTAACAAAACCATGCTGTGTCTGAGCTATAACTGAAGTCTTGTCTAAATGATCCTGCAGTGCTTCTTTAACCAGTGACTCCATTAATTTTCCTGGAACAGAAGTTAAGCTCACAGGTCTATAATTACTTGTGTCAGCCTTTGATCCTCCTTTGTGAATTGGGGTCACATTTGCACATTTCCAGTCTATGGGTACCTCCCCTGAGTCCAAGGAAGCTCTCATAATTATGGCTAAGGGTTTGCTTACTTCCTTTGCTGCCTCCTTTAATATAACTGGATAGATCCCATCCACCCCGGGTGTCTTTCTTGTGTTTATCTTCAACAGTTTCTCCTCCACTTTACTCCCAGTTATTTCAAGATTCTCTAGCTTACTGCTAGAGTTGAATACACCTCTGGCATTCCCCTTGCTGAATAACTCCTCATGTGTGAATGTCGATGCAAAATATTCATTTAGTTTGTTAGCTACCTGAGCAGGATCATCAACAGTTGACCCATCAATATCAAGTGGACCAATCTGATTCATCCCCTTCTTTCTAGAGTTTACATAAGTAAAGAACTCTTTGCTGTTTTTCTTTGCTTCCCTTGCCAAGGATTTCTCGTAATCTGCCTTCGCCTGCCTAACCTGCTTTGTAACTTGGTTGCATATCAACTTGTATCTATCATAGGCTTCTGTGTCATGTGTTAATTTGTAAGTATCCCATGCATTTTTCTTCTCTGCCATATGCCTCATTAGTTCATCTGATATCCATTTTGGCCTAAACCTTGAACAATATTTCTTAGTTGGTATGTAAAGCCTAGTAGCTTCCATGGTAAGTTCTTTGAATGCTTCCCATTTTGAATTTGCTGTTGGTAACATCATCAGTTGGTCCCACTGTATAGAATTTAAATACTGTCTCAGTCCATCGTAGTTGCCCATACGGAAGCAATAACCCTTCCCTTTACCCCTAATGGTAGTTACCTCTTTGATTAAATCCCACTTCAGCACACTGTGATCACTGCCACCTAGTGGTTCATTTATCTGCAGATTATTAATGCATGAAGAATCACTGCTGATAATCAAATCAAGAGTATTACTCCCTCTAGTTGCCTCCCGAACATGCTGATGTAGAAAACAATCATCCAATAAATCCACAAAAGCCCTGCTAGTGTGTGAGTAACCAGCACCCAAATTCCAGTCAATATCTGGGAAATTAAAATCTCCCATTATAAGACTCTCTGATTTACTGGCCCACTCTATTTCCCTGTATAGTTCCTTATTATACTCATCAGAGTCATTAGGCCTATAGCACACTCCTACTCTCAATTTTGATCTCCCAATGCTTATGTCACACCAAACTGACTCAACACTGCACTGTCCAGCGATGTCGACTGGCTTCACTTCCTTGGTTTTTGTGTTTCTTAACTAATAGCATAACCCCTCCCCCCTTCCTATCCTGTCTATCCTTTCTGTAGACGTTGTACTCCCCAAATTGCAGTTCTGCATCCCTTAAATCTGTGTGACACCACGTCTCTGATATCCCAACAATATCTGCCTTTGATGTTTTGAGCAATACTTCAAATTCATCAAATTTATTTACTAAACTTCTAGCATTGGTGTACACGCAGGTATACCTGCACCTGTTTCTATTCTTAGCTACCCTAACACAACCCATGTGTTTACTTGTACCCCAATGGCTCCCAGCATTCTCTGAAATACCATGCATCTTGTTTTTCAGGCTTCTGCCCATTCTAATAGAAGCAGTGCAAGAATCTCTTTCACCTCTTCCAGTGGCTACTGTCAATCTATTGGTCTTTGTCTCCCCCCAAGCTAGCAGTTTTCCGACCCACCTAACACTGCCTCGATAGCATCAGCAAATATTCTTGCACCCTTTCTATTTAAGTGTATCCCATCCCTGTAGAAGCAATCTCTCCTGTTAACAAGTACAGTCCAGGCTGAAAAAAATTCTACCCCTTGAGCCTTGCACAATCTTTCCAGGGCTGAATTGATCGACAAGGCTCTCATCATATACTCCCTCCTATTGTGTCTGGGCAGAATTGCAGACACTTTCAAATTCAACCCTAATTCTCGGCTTTTGTTCAACAGTGACCTGTACTTGTTAAGTAATTCTGCCGGTCTCCTACTCTTAATATTATTAGTGCCAACGTGTACAACTATATCACCTTTTGTGCCCTTAAAAGATGATATTCGCTCTACAACGTCATCAACCTTTGCCCCTGGCAGACATACCCTGGTCCTGTTCCACCTATTTTTTTTAAAAAGCATGTTCCCCGTTTCCCTGACAATAGAGTCACCAACAACTACTAGTTCCTTCGGGACCAGCGCATTCTGCCTTGGGGGTTGTCTCTGTGTCACGCGATGCCCAAGTGCAAGCTCTGGCGTTGATGTGGGCAGCTGAGAGCCTGATGGGCCCCTCAATTTAGTTTCTTCGAGGGCATCCACCCTGTCCTTCAAGCTCTCATATAGGCCCACAAGAACGCCGAGTTGTTGCCTGATGTCGATACACTCCTTGCATCGCGCACACACAAAGACATCCCCCTTGGCAGTATCATGTCCCGTACCCGATTGCTCTGCAAACATCAAGCAAACAGTGCATTTTATAAGGCTGTGAGTCAGAGAACAACTGCCCCCCCTCAGTTCTGCTCTGAGCCACAGCACTTCCATTAGCTTGAGCCTTTTGCTTTGCTGCTCTGGTCTGAGTCATGATTCTATTAATTTATTATAATTAATTATGTTATGTTATTAATTATGTTAAATATAATTAATTATATTACGTTTGTAATCTAAGTCGTTATATGTATTTATTTAAACGTACAATTTAACTGCTAACGAAGTTCAACTAACGCTATCTAGTACCGTATTTAACTATCGTATCACAAAGGCGGGAAAAATTACGAACGGTAGCGGAGTTGAAACACGTGGAAACCTTTACCGATACTTTTATGTAATTACAAGGCCGAGTAAAGAATAAATACACCAAATTAATCAGAAAATCACAAAATAATGTTATACTACTAAATTTAAATCAAAAGTTTTAGAAAAACAATAACACTTGTACATGCTGTGTTCTTTGTTATTAATTGCTTACTATTTTTACTGTTTTAAATTTTACAACCAAAAAAAAAGTCAATGAACAGAAATATCAGTTAGTATGTACATATTACAGTATGTATTAATTAAGCTATGTATGTAAGCGTAAATTTATTTTTATTTTGCTAACTGGAAAATATTCTGATTTTCACATATCATTTAAAGGGGGGGGGTCACTGTTTTTTGTTGGGAGATTCCTATGTTAGGTTCTGTGCTATCAAACTTGTGCTTGTTTGAGATCATAAAAAATTGTGACTTCAAATCGTTTAGTTCGTAACTTTTAAAGAGAGCAGAAGGTACCCGAAATATAGATGCTGCAGAAGAGATTGTGTTTAGCAGTGATGAAGAGGAAGAAAATTAAATGAACGTATATTATCTGATATATAAGTTTCACAGTTTGTAAGTTAAGACATTTGTTCAGTTATTACTATTTAAGTTACTGCTATTGTAAAAATAAAGTTAAAATATTAAGTTATTACTACTATAAAAATTAAGTTTCCAATAGTTATTAAAAAATGGTGTATTTTTGTTAGCTTTTGGAATGTAACCCCCCCCCCCTTTTTTGTACTGGTTCTTAGTCCTGTATAACACAAGGTTTTGTAGGAACCAAACTACCATGTTATATGAGGGTTACCTGTACGTTGTTATTTGGAACATTTCAGTAGTGACTGAACAACAGAAATGTGTGAAGCTCAGTTAGAGAAGTCAAGCTTGGCAAAACCTTCTGTCCTTGCATTTTTATGTGCTAGTGAGAGGTTCCTACTAGTCTGTTTAGTGTAGACTTGATTGCAGCCCCTGTACTCCACCTGCTGAACTGCATTCCTGATGCTTGCTAGAAGTGGACAGATCACCAATGAAATTTCTTGACATCTGGATCTAGCGTACCTTGTGTTGACAATATATTGGCACGATAATTGGGCAGTCTTGTCATTTAAGCGTGGAGCAAAAGTGTTTGCTTGTGGACCAACCACAGGGCAGCTGTGGAGGATCTGTAGATAGTCAGAATGATAACTATTTGATGATTTTTGTGATGACCTGTAGGGTGACACCCATTTATTATTTCCAGAGTGAATTTCTTGACATATCTGAGCCCTAGCAGTGAATTTTTCACTAAAGGGCTCCGTTGAGTTAGTTATTTCGTAAAATTTAGAAAATTCATAGAAATGAAAAACTTTGAAAAATTAATTTCTTATTTTGATTTGGTTACCCAGTATTAGAGAGAGAAATCAAATCAGAATTTAAAAAAAAAAATCATAATTTTCTTTTTTACGCTATTTTGTATCACTTGATTCAATTAAATCAACTTCTGGATCTGAATTCCAGAGAAGAGAGAGAAGAAAAGAATTTTGGATGATGTTAAGCCAAAATCAAACAACTAGGTGCAATATCTTCCTATTTTTAAATCTGTTTTCATTCTGCCATCTATTATTAATTCATTATCTTCAGTTACTACACACACACACACACACATTTACTTAAAAACCCAGATAAAAGGTGGAAGCACTTAACAGGAGGTTTTTAACATATTTTGAAGCATTACTTGAAATGATTTTGAAAAATGTATATACAAGGTGTCTCAAAAATGTTGGTACAAACGTTTAGGAGAGGTAGGTAACATCTAAAGGAATGTGAATCACATAGGAACTCATAACTGGAAACGTCATGGGAAAGTAGTAGCAAAGACACAAGAAGCAGAAATGACACAAGACAGTAATTAGTGGCAAACATTTATTTGACATAATATTAACAATGGAGTACGAGATGGATGCATTTCATGATGTTACAACAGATGCTCGAAGGTTCCACCATAAGACGTGATGCATGCGTCACACCAACGCAGCATGGATTGGTGAACACGGTCGAACACACCTGGAGTTTCTTTGACAGTAGCAGCAGCGCAGACGAGTCTCGCCACGAGATCCATTTCCGTCTCCACAGGCGATTCATACACAATATATTTGAGGGCCCCCACAGAAAGAAATCAAGGCTCGATAAATCAGGTGAGCATGGGGGCCAGGCAATTGGTCCACCACGGCCAATCCATCGATGCCCAAAACTCCTGTTCAAATGGTCACGAACACACCTTCCATAACGAGCAGGCGCCCCGTCATGTTGAAACCAAATGTTGCGTCTCGCATTTGCTGGAACATCGTTAAGTAACCCTGGTAGAACTTGTTCAAGAAAGATTTGATATTTAGCGGAGTTCATGCGGGATGGTAACAGGTATGGTCCGACTAAGCAGTCACTGACCATACCTGCCGACACATTTATTGCGAAGCGATGTTGTGCCACATGGGGACGCACACCGTGTGGGTTGTTGTGAGCCCACACATGAGAATTGTGCTGATTGAATAAGCCTTTCCGAGTGAAATAAGCCTCATCTGTGAACAAAACATTGAAATTTTCCATCTCGCGAACTGATGAACAGCTGACGAACTTATGAGTTCCTAAGCGATTCACATTCCTTTAGATGTTACCTACCTCCCCTAAACATTTGTACCAATATTTTTGAGACACCCGGTATGTACACACATATATACAGGGTTTTTTATATGAAGTATAAAGGGGGTTCTCCCTTGGGAAATTATTTTAGAAAATCATGCCACCAAATTCCCCAAATTTTCGAATTTGGGTTTTTTTTTTATAAAGTTTAAACAGTTCAAATGGGAAAAATGATATAAATATCTTTATTGCAGGCAGTGATTGGTTACATGATTGCCTGATGCAATAATACCCACAACAGCGACAATGCTAGGGGTATATATATATATATATATATATATATATATATATATATACCCCTAGAAAAAAAAAAAAAATATATATATATATATATATTTTTTTTTTTTTTTTCTTCTGAAGTCTCAAGGAAAGTATTTTATCATTTTTGCTGCTCACCCTGCACTCACTTCATTGTTACAGTGGGTTTAATAAAGTCACCTTTTCCTTGTGTGTCTAGCTTAAATCTCTGCCAGTGGACAATGCGTCAAAGGCATTAATTATGAATAATATTTTTGTTTTAAATATATGATTTTCAATTTAACCTTCACTTTTAAATTCCAAATCTTAGAACCATACTCATCATATACTCCCTTCCTATCGTGTCTGGGCAGAATTGCAGACACTTTCAAATTTAATCCTAACTTGCAACTCTTTTTTTAACATTGACCTGTACTTGTTAAGTAAGTCTGCAGATTTCCTACTCTTAATGTCATTAGTGCCGACATGTACAACAATATCACCCTTTGTTCCCTTAATAGTTGATATGTGCTCTACAATGTCATCAACTTTTGCCCCTGGCAGACACACCCTGGTCCTATTCCACCTATCGTTTTTGCATAATATATTTCTCGTCTCCCTGACAATAGTCACCAACAATAACTAGCTCCTGTGGGAACAGCACATTCTGCCCTGAAGATTGTTGTCGTGCTGCCTGATACACAAGAGTGAGCTCTGGCATTGAATTGGGCAGCTGAGAGCTTGATGGATCCCCCATTTTAATTTCTTTGAGGGCATCTACCCTACTCTTCCAACTGTCATAGACGCCCATCAGAATGCTGAGTTCGTGCCTAATTATGACTTTAATATATTTAATAATTTAATATTTTGCTGATGATAGCACATTGCATTCCACCTTCCAGTTTCAGACACCATGCCCTGCACAAATAACTTCAATATATCAAATATCCACTAATTCCTTAAATGCTGACCTCCAGGTAATTCTACAGTGGGGCAAAGAAAACTTACTTGATTTTAATCTTTCTAAAACTCAGTCCTGTCTTATAGAATTCTTTGGAAAGAATTCTTCGGCTCCTATGCTTATCTTCAATGACACTCTGATTTCTTGGCAAGATCATATATCTATATTGGGGATTAGATCATAGATTATATATCTATACCTTGACTTCTGATTTCTCTTAGCATAAGCACATTACAAATATTGCTTCCTCCACATCTAAAAAAAAAAGTGGCGTGTGTACCATGTATACATGAAATATGTTTTATTTTATGTGAAAACATCTATGGCGACACTAGAGTAAAGCCGTTTAAATTTTTGGACGGTTTGATCGAAACTTACTTACACGACTTAGGTTGCATGTCGATCAAAATCTTGATAAGCGGATTTTATTAAAGTCTGCATTTTATTCATGCATAATATTACTACCTGCTTTCTTGCATAATATTCCGCTTTTATTCTTGCATAATATTACTACCCACTGCTTACTCTACCGAATCAACGTTAGTGACTGAGTTAGTGTCATTTAGGAAGTGACGTTGTTTCCATATCTTAGTATGAACTTACTATACTGAATCAACTACTTACTCAGCCGAATCAATGTTAGTGACTGAGTTAGCATCGTTAGCACCATTTAGGAAGTGGCGTCATTTGCGTCATTTCCATAAAAAAAGAATTTTCATTAACAATCAATTGCGTCATTTCCATAAAAAAAAAATTTCATTAACAATCAATTGCATCGTTTTTGTTACAAGAAAATTTCATTGCCAATCAGTTTTACTCTAGTGCCGCTATAGATGTTTTCGCATCAAAAACTAGGTTTTCTCTTTCTCTCTAAGTGTTATTTTTTTTCCAACCAGCTGTTTACTCTGTACAAATCGCAAATCTTCTGCTACCATGGAATATTGTTCCCACATTTGGGCAGTGACCTTGAAACATCTCTCAGGCTTCCAAATTTCAATCAGCAAAGGGCAGTTAGGTTAATTAATGACTCATCTGTAACCAAGTCTCTCCACTCTGTCTCTTATACATTATCTCTGCTTGCTGCATGTCTTTTCTATAGATACATCCATGGGCACTGTTCTTCTGAATTGGCTTATATAATTCCCACCCTCTCTTCCAAAGCAGCCTGAACACATGCGGAAACCAGTCCACATCCTTTTACTGCCCAACTTCAACTTCACAGATCCAACTTTTCATTTTCCTAATTGATTCATTCAACTTACATTTTCTGGAGGCCTTCCTTCATACATTTTTCTTGAAAATTTCCATCTACAGAAGTTAGTCTGATGTCAAGTATATTCCTTCATCTTTTAGTACCTACAGTACCTACCATGCATGGTAGGTACTATAGGTTCTGATACTTTTAGTGTTTGGGATTTTTCATAAAAAAAACAAAAAAAAAAAACAAAAAGGTGGGAAGTATGGATGAACAGAAGTTGCGGCCATTAGTTATGGTCAGAGACAAGAAGGCTCAGCTACCATTTGATAAGAAAAGTTTCCTACTCTTGGCCTTTCAAAATAGTTTGGATTGATAACTTTTTTTTTTTCAACTGTTGTCAGCTATAGTGTAGGCAGATAATGGACATGGATATTTGGATATTAGCATTAGCAGAGGCATATGATGCAAGAAAGCAAGCTTATGCAGCATCAGCCAAAAAAAAAAAAAAAAAAAAAAACACTCTGATTTCACCACTCCGTTCGTTCCAAATACCTGTCCAGCTCAGCCTTAAAATTTATTTAGGCTATCAACTTCCACAACAAAAGATGGAAGTCTGTTCCACCAGTCAACTACCCGCTGGTTAAAGGCAAACTTCCGCACATCAATCCTACAACTGTCTTTCCTCAATTTGAATTTATACCCTCTCAGGTGATTATTCCTAGCAAGAGAAATAATCCCATCGGCATTCAGCATGCTCAAACCATTCAAGGCTTTATACACCTCAATCAGATCACCTCGCAGGTGCCTAGTCTCCAAACACTGTAATCTGCAAAACTTAAGCCTTTCTTCGTAAGAGCAACCATTTGTTCCATTCACTAATCTTGTTGCCCTTCTCTTACTTGTTCCAACAGCTCTACATCCTTCTTAAAATGAAGTCTCCAGACTTGTATACAGTACTGAAGGTGTGGCCTGACCATCGCCTTATACAAGGGGATCATCATCATCATCAGCCATTTTCAATCCACTGCAGGATGAAGGCCTCTCCAGCAACTTTATAGTTCCTTCTGTTTTGAGCACTGGTCATCCATTTACTACTCAAAAACTCATGAATTTACTACTTTTACATTTACTACTCAAAAACTCATGAATTTCATCTATCCATCTCCGCCTTTGTCTTCCAGGTTTTCTTCTAGCTCCTCTTGGGTACCATTCTGTTATTTTCTTAGTCCATCTGTCATCATGTCTTCGAGCTATGTGTCCTGCCCAAGACCATTTTAGTTCTTTAGTTTTGATAAGAATGTCCTTTACTTGAGTTTGCTGCCTAATCCATGTGTTTCTCTTCTTATCTAACAGTCTGATTCCCAATATAATTCGTTCCATTCTTCGCTGTGTAGTTCTTAGCTTCTCTTCCATTCTTTTGGTGAGTGCCCAAGTTTCACTTCCATAAGTCATGGTGGGGAGTATACATTGATTCATTATTTTACGTTTCAGACAAACTGGGATATTGCTCTTCAGTATGTGACTATATTTCTTGAATGCTATCCATCCAAAATTTATTCTTCTCTTGACTTCCAGCCATTTATCATTATTACAGCTAATAACTTGTCCCAGATAAGTATATGACTCCACCTTTTCAATTACTACTCCTTCAATCATTATTTCCCTTTCTGTGGCATACTTGTTCATCATTACTTTTGTTTTAGCCATATTCATCTTTAGTCCAAAATCCTTACTAACTGTGCATAACTGATTAAGATTTTCCTCTGATTCTTTGGGATCGTGGCTTATGACCACAATGTCATCTGCAAATCGTAAATGGTTTAGATACTCTCCGTTCACATTGACTCCTTTCTGCGACCAGTCTAATCTTCTGAAAGCTTCCTCAAGGGCAGCAGTAAACAGCTTTGGAGATATTGTGTCTCCTTGTTGAACTCCTTTCTCGATTTTAAATTTGCTACTGTCTTTGTCTAGTCTAATAAAGGATGTAGCACTCTCATATATTTTCTTCAAAATCATAATATATGGAGTATCTATGCCTTGTCTTTCCAGTGCCCGAAACATTGCCTTATGCTGTATGGAGTCAAATGCCTTTTCATAATCCACAAATGCCAGGCATAGTGGTGTTTTATATTCATTTTCTTTCTCCATTAGCTGTGATATTACGTGAAGGTGATCCATAGTTGAGAATCCTGTCCTAAAGCCAACTTGCTCTTTCGGTTGATTCTCATCAAGTATTCTTTCTAATCTGTTAGTAATGACCCTTGTGAACAACTTGTAGATATGGGATAACAAGCTAATTGGTCTATAATTTCCAATTTATCTCCTTTCTTATGCAGCAAAACTATGATTGCATTATTCCACTGCTTAGGCATCACACCTTTTCTAATGCACTTTGTGAAGAGCCTTGCCAGTTTTTGTGTTATGTCTCTTCCTCCCAATTTTAACAACTCTACAGTAACTTCATCTTCCCCCGGGGCTTTCCGATTCTTCATTTTCTTCAGTGCATGTTCTACCTCATCAGGAAGAATATCGGGTATGTCGTATGTGTTGCTACTTTGCAATCCATCTTCCCCACTGCTGGTATCATTCCCTCGCTCCTTGTATAATTCTCTATAGTAGTCTTCTGCTATTTGAATTATGCCTTCTCTGCTGTTTATAAGTACACCATCACTATTCTTCAGTTTCAGTATCATTTGTCTTTCTGTATTAATGCTCATGGCTGCTGATTTAAATCCTTTGTTTTCCCTTAATGCTTGTTCTACTTTTCTTGTGTTAAATCTTCTTATGTCCTCTCTGAGTCTCTTTCTAATGGCTTTGCATAACTCAGTATACTCGATTTTCTCCCTATCAGTGTTTTTCTTGCTCTTCATTTGTCGTCTTTGGTTCATCATGACAAGTGTTTCTTGACTAATTTTCTCTTCTTTGGATTTCTGTTTCCCTATAGGTTTCTTGGGCTTTATCACTTTCAAAAAGTTGTAATATTCCTCGTCGATATCTTGGTCCTGAGCAGTCTGCAGAAGCTCAAACTTGTTCTTAAGTTCCAGTACATACTGCTTTTTCTCCTCCTCTGTTATTTCAAAGACCTTTGTATTATTTACTCGAGTCAGTTTTTTCCTTTCCTTTCCTACATCTATATCAAGTGTACATCTTACCATTCTGTGATCACTTCCAACATTTACCTTATTTAGGACGGTAACATCATTCACAATATATCTTCTGTTAGTGAGGATGAAGTCGATTTCATTAGTTGTTAATCCATTTGGACTCTTCCATGTCCACTTTCTGTTCACCCTTTTCTTGAAAAAAGTGTTCATTTCTGACATTCCTTGAGATTCTGCAAATTCCACAAGTCTTTCACCTCTTTTATTTCTTTCACCAATTCCAAAATTTCCTATAGTTCCTCTTTCTGCGCTGTTTTGCCTTTTTCCAACCTTAGCATTGAAGTCCCCCATAATAATAGTGTAGTGGGTTTTCTGCTCATCTAGAAGACTCTCAATTTCAGTGTACATTTCTTCAACCTCTTCATCATCATGGCTCGATGTTGGTGCATAAATCATTATAATCTTTAGCTTATACCTCTTAGAAATCTTGAGTATTAGTCTTGACACCCTTGGTGATGTACTTTTGAATTCCAAAATGTTGTTTTTAAAATATTTATGGACCAGAAACCCAACTCCACCTTCACTCCTTTCACTGTTTCCATTAGTGTACAGCAGATTTCCACTTGATAAACTTAGTGATTCATTTCTTCTTCTTGTTTCAGCCAAACCGATGATATTCCAATTCACATTTTCTAATTCCTTTTCCAGCTGTAATATCCTGTCTTCACCGATGAGTGATCGTACGTTATAACAGGCCAAGTTCAATTTCCGTGCATGGCAGCCTGGTCGTACCCAGAGATTCTTAGCACCCTCTGCTTCCACTCTGATCCTCTCGCTGCCTTAAGAGCGAGAGTGAAAGCTGCTGGGGACTGAGGGCCATTTGTATTGTTGTGCTCTCATTACTGGAGGGTTTGGTCTTTTCCTCTTCACGCTGACCAGGCGTCTTGAAGAGAACCACTCTACACGTTCGTTGCCACCTAAGTGACGTAACAGGGCTTACCATCGAGAAGGTGTGCATGAGTGGATTTTAGGGAGGCAGGCCAACCAGACTTCTCCTAAATCTTCTGTAATAGAGAGATATTGGATCCATACATACAAGGGGATAATCACCTCTTTATCCCTGCTAGAAAAATTCCTGTATATCATTGACAAGACACCATGACAAATGAGCTACTCTTGCAGACTGTCTGCACTGCTCGGAAAATTTCATATCTGCCTGCACAATTACTCCCAGGTGCTTTTCATTCTCTATCACTGCCAGAGTTGATACGTTACTCTGGGGTTACTGCTTCCCATATATAGTACTTTACATTTGTCAATGTTAAACTTAATTTGCCACCTCTCAGCCAGTCTGCTCAACTTTTCTAGATCCTGTTGCAGCAGCGTACTGTCATTAGCAACCCTGCCATCATCTGGAAACTTGGACATTAAGCCTGATATACCATCATCAGTATCATTTATAAATACAGAAAATAGCTATGGACCCAACATTGAACCCTGAGGGACTCCACTAATAACATTAGTCCATGAAAAGCAATGTCCATTGATTACCACTCTCTGTCTTCCTCACTCAACCATCCTTTTATCCATAGCAGCAATTTGTCTCCAGTGGTGCACTGCTCCAATTTGTGCAGCAGTTTTCCATGTTCAACAGTATCAAAAGCCTTTCTAAGATCCAAATATATGATATCAAAGTTATTCCCTGCATCCAGTTGCTTTGTGACCACATAAGCCAGTTGAAATGTGTTAGAAAAAAAATTTTTCTTGAACAGTCTTAGTGCATTATTGGAAAAACCAAGGTTTATATAAAGAACAAGATTTAAGGGTGGAATGGAAATATTCAGAAATATTGTGGCAGTAAACCACTGAACCATCTTGAGAAAAATATGAAATATTCTTTCTCACCGTTTCTGCATCAGTAAAATGATGTCCCTGGAGAGAGTAACATTGTAGCTCTAAGCCACAAAATCTTTGAAGATTCCTTTGGAAGTTCGAACTTTCTCACCAACTCATTAATCTCACTGTATGTCAAATTTGGGTTTAATAGATCTTTCAGCTTAAATCCATATCAAAGTTCCCGTTTTTATCAGATTTGGCAATTAACTCAAGATCATTGTGGAAATATGTATATCAAGTCCACAAGCAGTAAGTGTTATAGCAGCTTTGGAGGTCCAGATGCAAAAATGTTTTTATTTTTACTGCTCATGGTATGCCTTTCGCATACCGTGTGCAAAGGTACCAGTCAATGCCTGGTTTCTAGGCTAATGTCAGATCATTGGAATTCCAAGAGGTAATTATTTTTTCTTATCTTTAGTCCATCATCCCAGTTCTTCTACAAAGTGCTGCAAACTTTATGTGGAGCCCAATTTGTCTTGCTCCTTTAAGTTTAATTCCAATGTTTGTATGATATGCATATTTCACGAATTCAGTGATGTTTTACCTTAATTTTTTTATAACAGTTTTACCATAAATGTCACAAAGTATCTGGCTGTTTACACAGCCTCTTTTTGCCAGTCATGAATAAAAAAAAATTGAAAAGAAAAAATAATTCAATGTGCATATAAAATCAGGTACCACACAGAAATTACATCAACTCGGCCTAGCAGCAATTTATATATATTGCAGTGCATTTCTCTTGATCTGAGATATCTCATTGTTAAATGAGAGCTTCTCTGGCAATGCAGGAATTTCTGTACAACTGTAGGGCACATTAAATATACATAAAAGTAAATTAGGTTATTCATTTATTTTTAGGACATGTTTGCATTAGGCTTAGTTGCAGGTGATCAGCAGACTGTACTAGTCTAACAGCTTATTGGATGCAGTTAAGCTTTATTTCTGGCTTCCTTAAAAATAAATACATAACCTAATTTTGTGCACAAATTTGAATCTGTGTTGCTGCTGTTAAGCTGCCAATCTATAGAGTACTATATACATCCTACAAAAGTAGGATGTATAGATTTTACAATGCATTAATGCACTGTGCAAGACTTTCTATTAATTTTTAGTGGAAAACTGGTAGTATTGTGCTCCATGAATTCTATAAAGCATTCATGATGATCTCCACTGACAAAAGAGAGTTGCCTTTGCCTTGCCCTAATTCTGCATTCCAGTGAATTCCAAAGATGTTTTGTTTTTTGATTTTTGTTTAGTTGGGTGAAGTTTTGAGCACTTTGCAGGCCACTGCAATATCTGTTGTTATTTTCTCAAGCTACATTGCAAAGTAAGGATTATGTTCCCAATCTATTATAACATGGAACACTGCCATGTTGAAATGTGTATGGGCAGCTTTCATAAAATTGTTGCAGGGTATAGAACATGTAAATTGTCCAGAACATTATGTAGGATTCGTAGGTCTATGTACTGCAACCAATGGACATAGTCCATTCCATGAGAAACACCCCAGATTATATGCCACCTTTGTCTAACTTTTCAGATGATACAGAGAATGATTAATGACTGTAATCAGAGTAAGCTACTGCAACAAGATCTAAAAAAATTAAACAGATAGGCAGAGAAATGGCAGTTGAAGTTTAACATTGACAAATGCAAGGTACTTATATGGGTGGCAGCAATCCCAGATAAACATACCAACTGTGTGGTACTATATACAGGGTAATGGAAAATAAAAAAAAAAAGCCTAGGAGTAATTGTGCAGTCAGATATGAAGTTTTCTGAGCCATGAGTTGTCTTGACATAGAGGTTGCCAGTACAGCTCGTGGGGGTTTTGTCTGTGATATACAGGAACTTTACTACTTTACTGGCAGAGGTATGGTAGCGATTGTCCTATTGATATAAGGCAGTCGTTAGGCCACATCTTTTGTACTGCATACAGGTCTGCAGGTCTCATTTTAGAAAGGATGTAAGTCTGCTGGAACAGTTGCAGAGAAGAGCAATGAGATTGGCAAAGGGAACAAAAGGGCTTCAGTTCTACATATAGCAATGTCTAGAGACTAGGCACCTGTGAGGTGATCGGATTAAGGTCTTTAAGACTTTGAACAGACTGAGCAAGCTCAGTGCTGATAGCATTCTTCCTCTTGCTTATACTACACACGAGGGGCCATAAATTTAAATAGGCGCCTCTGTAGCCAAGTGGGCAGGAGCACCAGGGCATAGCACATGCTTCTTGATTAGACCGGGGTTCGAGCCCGTGCCCACCAAATACGGAGGATGCGGAAAGGTCAGGGAATGACCACCGCATATCCCCGGAGCAATATGGCCTTAGTTGCTAATGCTCCTAGGAACCAAATAACAACAATAAATTTAAATTGAGGAAGGATGGTTTCAAAATAGATGTTCAGAGTTTTTCCTTCAGCCAGCAGGTGGTTAATTGTTGGAACAGACTTCCATCTGTTGTGGAAGCAGGCGGTTTAAATGAAATCAAGAAAGACCGAGACGACAAATTATTGGAGGGAATGGACAGGTGATGTGGGAGGGTTTTTTTCTTTTGACTGATGCTATATAAGCTTGTGAGTAGTAAATGTTATCCAAACTCCATACCTGAACCCTTAGTCTGGAATAGCATCTAACATGACTTTTCATTGAGTTGTACTCCATGTTTTGTGTGCCTTAATGCCATGCTAGTTGGCAGTATGCATTTGTTTTTGTTATAAAAGGCTTGTGGACTGCAGTTGTCTGTGTCATGTAAACACCTACAGGTTTGCCTGTGGATACTCAAGCTTTAAACTCACCTGAGTTTGACGACAATGTGAGATAACCAAGGTGCATCAGCTTGTGTTAGTCAGTTTTTTGTGTACTTGATATTTCCTCACATTGACATCCTGTTATTCCCCTCTGAACTGAAAGCTCTTTTCATGTGCTTATTTAGCATACTCAAGGTGAAATGAATTCTGTGGTAAATGTTGATTACCTTGATAAATCAAAATTAGAGGATGTCCCTTGATTTTAAGGAAGGTAGTATATTTTTTAAGAATCCTCCTTTTTTTGGGGAGGAAGCGGTATATAAATTGCAAGCGTAAAGCCCATGTAATACCTGTTTAATACTTAAACTGAATTCATATCTCTTGCCAGTTAAATCTATGAATCATTTGATGATAATATATGGTCATTGTCAGAAGTATGTGGAAAACTAATAATAGAGGTTATGCTTCGTTTATTGATGGATTGTAAGAGTTATTATTTTTCCGATTAGTTTGCATGTGCCAACCAAAGGTACGACTAGTTTAAGAATAATATAAATATGAACAAAAAAGAAGTAATTTTCACAGTCTAAGCACATAATTTTCATTTTCCCGATTATTACAAAAATTAAAAGTATAGGAAAGTGAAGATTATCAGTTTTAGTTATGGATTTTGGACCATCTGCAATTCATTTAAATAAGTGTAATATATATGATTAATGACTGATGTATATGAGTAATATTTTAATAAGCTTTAATTATTATGGAAATTACTGTTTTAACATTTATTTCTGATAGGATTTATACATCAATGCTGGGAAAAAAGAAAAGTATGCTTGTTATTAAGGACATATTAAAGAACCTTCAGGTATTGAGTTTATTTATAATTTTTATATATATATATATATATATATATACACTTTTTTTTTTAATAGCAGTATCAGTTGATAGCAGGAGATTTATGTTCAGATCGTATTAAAAAATAAAAGAATTGTAAATTATAAAATGCCAGCTTTACAAGAATAGCTGTAATAGTTATGAATTTGAATTGGATGGGATATCTGCATTGAATTTCCAGTAGGATATTTTTTGAAGTGTGGACAAAATCATTTGAAGTGAGTTATTCAAGCATTAAAAATAGAGGGGTAACTGCTATATTGTCTTAATTATTTACTGTTCAAAAACAGGTTTATACAAAAGTTGTTGGACATATTGGATATCTGGTTAAGTTATACAAGAATGTCTCGTGCGGCTGTTTTCAGATTGTAACATCATAGAATGATTTTTTAAAATATTAGCACAAATGGGCTTGTTTGTTAGACTATGTTGTCTAGATTTAGTATTAGTATTGGCTGTAAGATGCAAGAAAGGCTTTTGCTGCATCGTCAAAAAATATATATGTATATAACCCATATTTCTTTTATAATCCTGGACTCCAGCAGCTTCTCATTTGAATTCATAAGAATGCAAGTGTAGTATTCACCCATGCCACCAACCAAGTTCAAGTCTAATTCTCGGTCTCCCCCCCCACACACACACTAGAATTTTCCTTGCATCCTTAAAGCTCCCTCAGTGACATTGGTAAGGACTTTTGGATCTCCTATGTTTAACTGTATTCCATCTCTGCAAAATAACTTGTTTCTACTAGATTTTACCCTGCAAAAGCCTTACAGGATCCTACAAGAGTAGAAAACTTGCTTCTTGTCCAAATGGTAGTCGATCATTTGGCCACAACTTTTTCCATCTCTATTCCTACCTCTGTCAGAATCAGATGGTTCTCTTGCCACTTCAACTAGAGTTAATAAATATGGTTCACATCATAATATTCCTCCTATTGTGCCTGTCAGGATTGTAGACAAAATTACGTTTTATCCTAATTCACATTTTTTCAGCATGGTCCTGTTTTTTTTATGAAAATGCCAAATGTGAAAAGTATTAGAACCTTTAGTACTTTGTACTGTATATAGGTTGAAGGCTAAGAAGATACATGTTGATTAAACTTGAATTTCTGTAGATCATAATTTGCAGGAAATTCATGTGAAAGGAGGCATTTTCCAGAAAATGGAAGTTAAAGAACAAATGAGGAAGAAAAAAAAGTTGGTTCCTTGAGTTGTACAGTAAAGAATGCTGACTAGTTGTAGCACGTGTTCAGACTGGTTTCGAAGAGACGGGGGGGGGGATTACAGTAGCAAAATCAGAAGAACAGTATGGAAATATCTGTAGAAAAGACATGCAGCAGAAACAGAATATCTGTTAGACAATGAGTGGAGAGGCTTTCGGAGAGATGGCTCATTAATTAACCTAACTGCCCTCTTTTGAATTGAGTCTAGAAGTCTGAGAGATATAAGGGGGATATGGGGGCACTGCACCAGAGCCCCCCCCCCATACCAGAATATTTTGAACAAAACAGTTTGCTCTATGACTTTCATCAACCGGTGAAATACCACCACTTTGCTTATTGGAGGCTTGAAGTGGTGAAACCCATGTTTAGTCTCTAGAGCAAAGTTTCCGGCATCCCCCTTCCCCCATACCTCTCCTTCAACCCATGCACGGTACTAAGTACTATAGGTTTTGATACCTTTCATGTTTGGGGTTTTCATAAAAAAAATAAAAAAAAAAGATACGAGAGTCACTTGAGTCCTTAGTTTTAATCCACCTCTCTACAACCTGTTTTTGCCTATTAATGCCCCAGATTTTAATTTTAGGTTGTTATATTCCCTGTATCTAGTACATAGAAATGATGCATCATACTAGGGTTACCTGTAAGAGTGACTTCCAAATACTTAGCACAGTCTAAACAAGCAACAAGGCCCACACTCATATGGGAATCACCTGCAGCATTTCCAGTCTGAATCATAATAGAGTCCTGTGGATATAATATCTATAATTCGTAAAGAAAGGCTTTCTTATGACATTGACTTTTTTGATTTCAAGAGTAACTGTAGATAAAATCGTTGTTGATAAAGTTGTCAATTAGGATTGCTTAATGTTAGAACAAATGGAATTTTAAAAACATTAAAGGTATGTGCAGAATGGATTAATGGAGCATATGCCACTTGCAATACTTTTAAACTTTCTCAATTTATGACAGAGACCCATTTGACCCGTTTTCTGTCTTACTATCTTAACATAGTTTGTCTCCATCTGTTTTGCAAAAACTAGTGTAAAATATATGTTCTTAAAAAATTCTATGAATTTCTTATTTCTGTTAATGAATTAGCCATCAGGTGTAAGGAGGTAAGAAATTTGCAAAACACCATGTTTTATTCTCTGTTATATGTAGTTTTTACCATATTTTAGTTATTTATTTATATATTTTTTTTTTTTGTGTGTGTGTGTGTGTGATGTGTATGAGGCTAATTAAGTGTCCTTCAGTAAGGTACAAAAGAACTAGCTGCCTCCATAACCATGTGGGCAGGAGCAGCAGTGTGTAGCACACGCTTCTTGATTAGACCGGGGTTCGAGCCTGACCACCGCATATCCCCGGAGCAATATGGCCTTAGTTGCTAATGCTCCTAAAACCCAAATAAAGAAACAAGCAAAAGAACTAGGACAACATTTCGGAAGACATGAGTAAAATTTTTTTATGTATTATAAAATGTGGAAAGGGTAACACATTTGCTTTGTGCACTGTATGCAGATGTGATTCTTAATTCAAGTGGAAGGTACCTGCCTTTTGGATTTTTATTAAGATATCAGGCCTGACATAGCCGAGTGGTCAGTGTTCGAGTGCAATAGTGCACGCTCTTTGAGTGGACCAGGGTTCAAGCCTGTGACTGCTAAATACGATTAACATTTGTTAATTGATTTATTGTAAACTCCAGTGACCTGGTGGTCGTGCCAAAGTATAAACAAGAAAATTTTATATTTGACTCGGTCTATCATGAGAGATTACTGTATAAGCTGGAACATGTTGGGATTATTGGAAATATTCTAAGGTGATTGAAGTGTGGCTGCAAGGCAGAAGGCGGCACAGGCAGATATGAAGTTTTCTGAGCAGCATAAACAGGCAGCCAGGAAGGTCACGGTCCCACTGTATATGCAATTGTAAGACTACATTTGAAATACAGTGTCCAAGTATGGAAACCTCATCTGAAATAAACACATTGAGCTTCATGAAAGGATCCAAAGACGGGCAACTTGCATGGGTTAGACCATATGAGGAAAGACTGATTATGTGGGCTATAGAGCTTGGAAACCAGGCACCTTGGGGGGGGGGATGACCTGATTGAGGTTTATATGGCTCTGAGAGGGGTGAGTAAAATGAATAAAGGCAGGATTTTTCACCGTTATAAAGAATTCCAGAACCAGGGGCCATAAATGCTTTGTCAGTGAACATTGACATTTTTTTTTTTTTTTTTTTTTTTTTTGACGTCAATAACGTCTATGTTGGGGATACCCTATGGCGCTATGGCTGTCACAGAAAGTGAAACGTCTAACTGCTCTTATATCTCCAAAACTAATAGACAATAGTATAAACAATTTATACTTATTCTGTCGGGTATATAATGGCATCGATGAATATGCAAGAAAAAATTTGAAATTTTGATATTTAATATAATTTTTTTCTGAAAAAACTAAAGTTCACATTTTGGTCATTTGCCGTTGTGCCTTGGTTACTTTCACTCTCAACTTCTAAACTATGATAGATAGACATAAACAGTAAGTGACAAAATTGTTCGGTAGGAAATGTAGTCTTTATATCTATAAATAGTTTTGATGTGGCTCTTATGGTTCCCGAGTAGCAGTTTTGCAAAGTTGAGAGAGTTGAAAAATTTGAGCATTTTCAAGTTTGTTTTCATAATATCTTGAAAACTATAAATGTTAGACAGTAAGCAACAAAATTGTTGCCCTTTGAGAGCTCTACAAGGATATATAACAAGATTTCAAATCGGGTTTTTGGATTTCAAGAGTTTAACAACTCATTAAAGTAACTACTTTGTTCAGTTACTTTGCATTTGTCGAACAGTGTGGTTGTGTTTCATTTAGTAAGTTTTGACGATGCTGAAAGTTACATAAACATGTACAGCCCCGTCCCCTCCCCCATGCCAGGATATGGAGAGAAAGTGGGCCATACTAGGTGTCCGACCCAGATTGCCAAAAGGCGAGGCAACAGCGTAGCTGCAGTCACAGTCGTGGTTTTTGATTGCCAGTTCAGAATCACTTCATATGGGTTACTGTCATCACAGTCATGGTTTTTGGATGTTCAGTTCAGTGTCACTTCAGGTAGGTCACAGTCTTGTGTCTCACTAGTTCAGTGTCTCACTAGTCTCGTGTTCATCTTATGGGGTCAGAAAGAGGAGTGATGACTCTGGTCAATTTGTAGTACTGCCTTGATGTCAATTCAGGTAGTCATATTTGTTGAGAGCATCAGTCCTGGCCTTTTACACCAGGTCATGAATGGAGAGGTATCTTTGTTGGTAATTTCCTCTGATCGGTTGTAGTCGTGTGGTATGTTCATGCTGTAGTCTTAAATGTCTTCTCCTTTGTTAGTTTCAATGGAATTCTTCTATTCAGATGTTTCCGTATTGTTGCGGATAGTGATTTCCGTTCTCCGTCTGTTAAAGATGTCCTGAGCGTAGCAGCTGAACGCGGTGTACTTCTTCCGAATCCAGGAGGTGATGCTCATTGTCTTTTGGTACGAATTTTATACTGGTGATGAGTACTGATCTTTGTTCCTCGTAGCATTCACATTTGTGCATGATATGTTGCCACGTTTCCATGTTGCCACAGGTGCAAGTTGGGTCTTCGGTCAGTCCGAGTGCATTCAGTTTTGTGTTAAAGGGCCCATGGCTCATCAGGAGGAAGGTGGTGTTCAGTCCCAGGTAGAACCATTTGGGGGCCTTTGGATAGGTCTTGTCTACGAAGGGTATAAATTTCCGTGTGACTTCACCCTTGGTTGTCTCCTGCCATCTCCTCTGCCAAGTTTCTTTCAGGTGTTCCATGATTTTCTGTTTTTCCGTTCGGTGGTTGTTTGTAGGGTTCAGTGTAAAAGTGTCAAACGTGGTCGGTGCTCCCTTTGCCAGGTAGTACATCAACCCACATCTCACCACATCCAGGTCCAGAGGGAGAGTTCCCGCCAGGACCTGCAACGCACAGGTACTCACCGTGTTACACGCCCTGGTGATGGTGAGGGGTATTTTTCGCTGTATTGTTTCAAGGATTCTTTTATTTACCGTGGTTCTTGCTTTGGCGTACCATATTGGGGCTCCATAAGTAATTGCCGGGACGAAAATCGCTTTATAGTAGAGGGATAATGTTCTTTTGTTTAGTCCCCAGTCTCTGCATGTTACTCTGACTACTAGTGCTATTTTCTCAGCTTCTCCTTCAGATATAGAGGTGTTGTTTAAAGGACAGGTTGGAATCTAGGATAATGCCTAGGTATAGGAGGTAGATTTAACTCATCGCTGATATTATTCATTATTTAACGGCCCCAAGGGTTCCCCATCTCTGCTATCACAGATATAGCAAGTAATGATTATAATGAGACAATTGCCTCATGATGCTCCCTTGATGCTTGTTATAACGAAGTTCGACTGTATATATGCATGAGCATGTGCATTTATGTGTCCGCGTGTGCAAGTGCATATATGCATGTATTATTGGGAGATATTTATGCAAAAATCGCATGCATTTCAGGATCATATGATGGTCTCTGAAATCTGGAGGATATTTAAGCATTTATGCATGCATGTACAAATGTGCATTTATGTATGCAGGTGCACATGTGGAAATATGTATGGACATGTATATGCATGCATTTCAGATATGTGAGTGTGCATGTGCATTATTTCGGTCTGTGTGCGTATTCAGATAGGTGGAACAGGACCAGGGTATGTCTGCCAGGGGCAAAGGTTGATGATGTTGTAGAGCGAATATCATCTTTTAAGGGCACAAAAGGTGATATAGTTGTACACGTTGGCACTAATAATATTAAGAGTAGGAGACCGGCAGAATTACTTAACAAGTACAGGTCACTGTTGAACAAAAGCCGAGAATTAGGGTTGAATTTGAAAGTGTCTGCAATTCTGCCCAGACACGATAGGAGGGAGTATATGATGAGAGCCTTGTCGATCAATTCGGCCCTGGAAAGATTGTGCAAGGCTCAAGGGGTAGAATTTTTTTCAGCCTGGACTGTACTTGTTAACAGGAGAGATTGCTTCTACAGGGATGGGATACACTTAAATAGAAAGGGTGCAAGAATATTTGCTGATGCTATCGAGGCAGTGTTAGGTGGGTCGGAAAACTGCTAGCTTGGGGGGAGACAAAGACCAATAGATTGACAGTAGCCACTGGCAGAGGTGAAAGAGATTCTTGCACTGCTTCTATTAGAATGAGCAGAAGCCTGAAAAACAAGATGCATGGTATTTCAGAGACTGCTGGGAGCCATTGCGGTACCAGTAAACACATGGGTTGTGTTAGGGTAGCTAAGAATAGAAACAGGTGCAGGTATACTTGCGTGTACACCAATGCTAGGAGTTTAGTAAATAAATTTGATGAATTTGAGGTATTGCTCAAAACATATAAGGCAGATATTGTTGGGATATCAGAGACGTGGTGTCACACAGATATAAGGGATGCGGAACTGCAATTTGGGGAGTACAACGTCTACAGAAAGGATAGACAGGATAGGAAGGGGGGAGGTGTTATGCTATTAGTTAAGAAACACATAAAAACCAAGGAAGTGAAGCCAGTCGACATCGCTGGACAGTGCAGTGTGGAGTCAGTTTGGTGTGACATAAACATTGGGAGATCAAAATTGAGAGTAGGAGTGTGCTATAGGCCTAATGACTCTGATGAGTATAATAAGGAACTGTACAGGGAAATAGAGTGGGCCAGTAAATCAGAGTGTCTTATAATGGGAGATTTTAATTTCCCAGATATTGACTGGATTTTGGGGGCTGGTTACTCACACACTAGCAGGGCTTTTGTGGATTTATTGGATGATTGTTTTCTACATCAGCATGTTCGGGAGGCAACTAGAGGGAGTAATACTCTTGATTTGATTATCAGCAGTGATTCTTCATGCATTAAGAATCTGCAGATAAATGAACCACTAGGTGGCAGTGATCACAGTGTGCTGAAGTGGGATTTACTCAAAGAGGTAACTACCATTAGGGGTAAAGGGAAGGGTTATTGCTTCCGTAAAGGCGACTACGATGGCCTGAGACAGTATTTAAATTCTATACAGTGGGACCAACTGATGATGTTACCAACAGCAAATTCAAAATGGGAAGCATTCAAAGAACTTATCTTGGAAGCTACTAGGCTTTACATACCAACTAAGAAATATTGTTCAAGGTTTAGGCCAAAATGGATGTCAGATGAACTAATAAGGCATATGGCAGAGAAGAAAAATGCATGGGATACATACAAATTAACACGGCGCCTCCGTAGCCAGGTGGGAAGGAGCAGCAGTGCGTAGCACACGCTTCTTGATTAGACCGGGGTTCGAGCCCGTCACCACCAAATACGGAGGATGCGGAAAGGTCAGGGAATGACCACCGCATATCCCCGGAGCAATATGGCCTTAGTTGCTAATGCTCCTAAAAAAAAAAAAAAAAAAAACCAAACAAACAACAAATTAACACATGACACAGAAGCCTATGATAGATACAAGTTGATATGCAACCAAGTTACAAAGGAGGTTAGGCAGGCGAAGGCAGATTATGAGAAATCCTTGGCAAGGGATTCAAAGAAAAACAGCAAAGAGTTCTTTACTTATGTAAACTCTAGAAGGAAGGGGATGAATCAGATTGGTCCACTTGATATTGATGGGTCAAGTGTTGATGATCCTGCTCAGGTAGCTAAAAAACTAAATGAATATTTTGCATCGACATTCACACATGAGGAGTTATTCAGCGAGGGGAATGCCAGAGGTGTATTCAACTCTAACAGTAAGCTACAGAATCTTGAAATAACTGGGAGTAAAGTGGAGGAGAAACTGTTGAAGATAAACACAAGAAAGGCACCCGGGGTGGATGGGGATCTATCCAGTTATATTAAAGGAGGCAGCAAAGGAAGTAAGCAAACCCTTAGCCATAATTATGAGAGCTTCCTTGGATTCAGGGGAGGTACCCATAGACTGGAAATGTGCAAATGTGACCCCAATTCACAAAGGAGGATCAAAGGCTGACACAAGTAATTATAGACCTGTGAGCTTAACTTCTGTTCCAGGAAAATTAATGGAGGCACTGATTAAAGAAGCACTGCAGGATCATTTAGACAAGACTTCAGTTATAGCTCAGACACAGCATGGTTTTGTTAAGGGGAAGTCTTGCCTGACCAACTTGATTGGATACTATGATGCAGTCACAAAAGAACTGGATGCAGGGAATAACTTTGATATTATATACTTGGATCTTAGAAAGGCTTTTGATACTGTTGCACATGGAAGACTGCTACACAAATTGGAGCAGTGTGACATTGGAGGCAAATTGCTGCTATGGATAAAGGGGTGGTTGAGGGGGAGAAGACAGAGAGTGGTAATCAATGGACACTGCTCATCGTGGACTGATGTTATTAGTGGAGTCCCTCAGGGCTCAGTGTTGGGTCCATTATTGTTTTCTGTATTTATAAATGATATTGATGATGGTATATCGGGCTTAATGTCCAAGTTTGCAGACGATACAAAGGTTGGCAGGGTTGTCAAGGACACTACTGACACTATGCTGCTGCAACAGGATCTGGAAAGGTTGAGCAGATGGGCTGAGAGGTGGCAAATGAAGTTTAACATTGACAAATGTAAAGTACTACACATGGGAAACAGCAACCCCAGAGCAACGTATCAACTCTGTGGTACAACACTGACAGTGGTAGAGAATGAAAGGGACTTGGGGGTGGTTGTGCAGGCAGATATGAAGTTCTCTGAGCAGTGCAGACGGGCTGCAAGAGTAGCTCATGGAGTATTGTCAATGATGTACAGGAATTTTTCCAGCAGGGATAAGGAGGTGATTATTCCATTGTATAAGGCGATGGTCAGGCCACACCTAGAGTACTGTATACAGGTCTGGAGGCCTCATTTCAAGAAGGATGTAGAGCTGCTGGAACGAGTACAGAGAAGGGCAACAAGATTAGTGAATGGAACAAAGGGGTGCTCTTACGAAGAAAGGCTTAAGTTTTGCAAATTACAGTGTCTGGAGACTAGGCACCAGCGAGGTGATCTGATAGAGGTGTATAAAGCCTTGAATGGTTTAAGCATGCTCAATGCTGATGGGATTCTTCCTCTAGCTCAGAAAAATCACCTGAGAGGGCATAAATTCAAATTGAGGAAAGACAGATGTAGGATAGACGTGCGGAAATTTGCCTTTAGCCAGCGGGTGGTTGGTTGGTGGAACAGACTTCCATCCCTTGTGGTGGAGGTTGATAGCCTAAATAAGTTTAAGGCTCAGCTGGACAGGTATTTTGAACGAACAGAGGGGTGAAGTGGAAGTGGTTTTTTTTTTTTTTTTTTTTGGCTGATGCTGCATAAGCTTGCTTTCTTGCATCAAATGCCTCTACTAATGCTAATGCTAATTTATGTAGTAGTAGCAAATGATGCAAGAAAGCAAGCTTATGTAGCATCAGCCAAAAAAAAAAAAAAAAAAAAACACACTTCACCCATCCTTATAATCCAAGAATTTTTTTTATTTCTTCCTTGAATTTATTCAAACCATCCACTTCCACAACAACAGATGGAAGTCTTTTCCAACAATCAACCACTTGCTGGTGGAAGCCAAACTTCTGCACATTTATCCTGCAACCATCCTTCCTCAACTTAATGTATGCCCCTTTATGTGTTTAGTGTCAGCATGAGGAAGAATACCATTCACATTCAGCTTACTCATTAAATTCAAAGCCTTAAAAGCCTCGATCAGATCACCCTGCAGGTGCCTAGTTTCCAGACGCTGTAGTTTGCAGGACTGAAGCCTTTCTAAGTAAGAGCACCCTTTTGCTCCTTTCACAAATCTGGTTGCCCTTCTCAGTACTCATTCCAGCTGATATGCATCCTTCCTAAAGTGAGGCCTCCAGACCTGTATACAATACTCTAGATGTGGCCTAACCATGACCTTGTACATTTAGTGGACAGAAATCATGGGATACCTACCTACCTAGTAATGAGTAGGCACACCTTTCGCCCTGATAAGAGCAGTCACATGACGAGGCATTGAGTCCACTAGTTCAGGAAAGCGATGCATATACATATATATGTATGTGCGTGTGCATGTACATACATATATATGTGGTGCCTCCATAGCCAGGTGGGCAGGAGCAGCAGTGCATAGCACATGCTTCTTGATTAGACTGGGGTTCGAGCCCGTGATCACCAAATACGGAGGATGCGGAAAGATCAGGGAATGACCACCGCATATCCCCGGAGCAATATGGCCTTAGTTGCTAATGCTCCTAAAAACCAAATAAACAAACAAACATGTACATACATGTGCGTGTGCATGCATATGTATGCCATACTGCTCCAGTTTGCACAGCAGTCTTTTATATGCAACAGTATCAAAATTTTTTCTAAAATCCATGTATATGATATCAAGATTATTTTTTGTATCCAGTTGCTTAGAGACCATATTGTAGTATCCAATCAAATTGGTCAGCCAAGACTTCCCCTTCCAAGATTATTTCCTTGAATGCTTTCCATTTAGAATTTGCTGCTGGTAACATCATCATTTGGTCTCACTGTATAGAATTTAAAAACTATCTGAGACCACTCTAGTCAACTTTACGAAATCAAAAACTCTTTAAGTAAATCCCACACCAATACACTGTGATCACTGCCACCCAGTGGTTCCTCTGTCTGCAGATTCTTAATGCATGAATAATCACTGCTGATAATCAGATCCAGAATATTACTCCCTCTGGTTGCCCCTCGAACATGCTGCTGTATAAAATAATCATCCAATAAATCCACAAAAGTCTTGCTATTGTGTGCGTGACACTAGTTCCATTTAAAATTCCCCATTATAAGGCATCCTGATTTATTGGACCATTCTATTTCTCTGTACAGTTGTTCATAGTTGTTCATTGTACCCAGCAGGGTCATTAGGCCTATAACACACACCTACCTTCATTTTTCCTTTCCCACTTATGTGACACCAAACTGACTCAACATTGCACTTGGGGTTTGTTGGTTTTTAAAAACCAGTTTTTTTGGATACATTTGTTAAATTTGAAAATTGGTTTTAGATACTAGAATTAATGTAAAAATTAATTATTTAATTAGAAACATTAACATGTTGACTTGAAATCGCCTCGGGCACAAGCATATTGTAGTAAAACTAATTTTCATGAGTCAGGAGAATGTTTTACATGCAAATCCACAAACTCATTCTATTATGCTATTCTATGTGGCATTACACAGACTGACCGATGACATCAGCTGTGTTGCTCATGTGCATCCCCACCAGACCAGACCAGTTTAGTCTTGCATACTACGCAGTACACAACACGCCGTGTCGCAACAGCTCCGTTCACTTGAGTTTGATCATAAGCAGGAATAGGAAGTTTGTTATTGCTTGTTATTATTCTTGTTTTAGTTAATAAAAACAAAAAAACCGGAAGTAAATATATTAATGTCTATTCTAATAACATAGCATTCTTTCATTATTAAATATTAATGTCATTGATAAAAGTATTTTAAATGTTTCATTTGATTTTTAGACCAAAATGAATGTTGCAAATAAGTCGGGGGTTTGGGATAATTTCAAAAAGGTTGAAAAAAGACAAGGCATGCTGCAATCATTGTAATGAAATGTTGAGCTGCAAAGGATCATCTACGAGCAATCTCCATAATCATCTGAAAGCAGTTCATAAAATAATAATTGACAAGAAAACAGAAACGATCGACAAGCAAGAAACACCTGGACCCTCCTCCTGCCCATAAAAACAAGCCAGTATTTTTAATTTCGTAAAAAGTAGCAGTTTAGAAAAAAATATAGCAAAACTTGCTGCAATGGATGGATTGTCCATTAATAGCATTACAACAAGCTCATTCATACGAGAGTCTTTGCAATAACGGGGATATTCATTACCAAAAAACAACACTCGAGTAATAGATCTTATTCATATGTTTTACGACAATGCAAAACGTGAAACTATAAATGAATTGGATTGTATTAAGAAGAATGGGAAAAAATTTTCTATAACTTTAGATGAGTGGACTAGCAAAAGAAATAGCAGATATTTGAATATCAACATACACCATTTTGCGGAAGATTTTAATTTGGCCTTAGTTCCAATAGCTAGTTCCTGCAATGTTAAGAAAACATTAGAATTATTTTTTGAGAGACTACAAATTTTTAGCTTGGATCTAGCAACCGACATAGTTGTAACGACCTATAATGTGTTATATAAAAATAAAGAAATTGCTGAAATCGATGTATATGTTACAAGTGAGGAAACGGAAGATGACTATGGCGAGGATTTTTTAAATATTATTGATCTAGATAACGACTCTGGATTCCCTATGTTGTCTGGCAATTACAAACAATCAATTTCCCAAATTAGAAAAATTTGTAATTTTTTTAGAAAATCTCCCGTAAGAGATAGCATCCTTCAGAATTATGTAAAACAAGAAAAAGGAAAGGAATTAAGTCTGATTCTTGACTGCCAAACAAGATGGAATAGTTTAGAGGCCATGATTGAAAGATTTATAACATTAAAAGAATGTGTTGTTTTAGCTTTCAATGATATTGGTGCTTCTCATATGTGGAATGAAGCTCAATATCCTAAAATCGTGGAGCTTCTTAAAGTGCTGGGACCAGTACATCTAGCAGCTGAGACTTAGGCAGGCGAGGTGCCAATTTATTAACAAGTGAAGGCATATTTGAATTTCTGTTAAATGAACTAAAAAAATTGAAGACTGAAATTAGTTCCAAATTATTAAATGCTTTAGAAGTACGAATTCAAGAAAAAAGACAAGCTGGATTGGTAACCCTTTTGCTATATTTGCAAAATCCACAAAACATTTCAACAAATAAATCTAGTGTATTTCCACTAGTTTCAAAACTCGATATTATTAAGTTATCTGAAAAATATTGTCTAGAATATATCTGAATTCTTGTATGGAAACAGATTCCGATTATGAATATATCAGAGACAGAGAAACTATTAATCAGGGCAATGCTCTAAAAGAAGCCATGGAAAAATCAATTCATAGGTTTCTTGAGGAAACAGAAGAAATAATATCAAATCCAAAGACAATGAAGGCCGAATTTTCTGTATTTGAGGCAACCAATAAAAGAATAAAGAATTTAGATTTATTTTTTGATGCCCTGAAAACGATAAAAGTTCAGTAGGCAGTGAGAGTATTTTCTGTTTCAGGCAATTTTGTATCTAGAGTAAGAACAAGATTAAGTAATCGTTCAGTGGACATTTTGTTTTTTGAAATCATATTTCCTGAATAAAAATACTAAATGAAATAAATTTATAATTTATATTTTGTACGAATTTTAGTTATTTTAGTTTTTTTTTTATTTAGTTTTGTATGGAGTATATTTTATTTTGTTATATTTTGTAGTTCCATAAATATTAAATAAACTGAAAATTTTTAAAATAAGTATAAATATTTTTTTACTGTTTTAATTATATATATATATAACCATAGAAATGGTTAAATATATAACCATAGAATTAAAAATGTTAGTAGTATGGCAAGACAAGAGCAAAAATAAAACATAACGATAAATGGTTTATCGTTATGTTTTATTTTCGCTCTTGTCTTGCCATACTGCTGGCATTATTTTTAACTCCTATTCTAATTTATTTCTATGGTTACATTTCAAGCATCATGTAGAGGAATATGCTTTTTGCTGCCTCTGATGGTTTTGCTGTACCTTTTTTATTTTATTGTTATTATGAAAGATTCAGTTTCTGGCTATTTTAAACGTTCAAATATATGTATAATAATATGTATATATATATATATATATATATATATATATATATATATATATTTTTTTTTTTTTTTTTTTTCGTAAAAATTCGAAAACTGGTTAGCAGTTTTTTTTTTTTTTTTTTTTTTTTGGAAATACTGGAATTCGAAAACCGGTTTTTTCAAAAGTCGGGTTTTGTATAAATCCTAATTGCACTGCCCACTTATGTAAACTGCATGCACTGACTTAGCTTTTGTTTCTTAATTAACATTATGATCCCTCCTATCTTCCTATACTATCTATCCTTTCTGTATACATTGTACTTCCCAAATTCCAATTCTGCATTCCTTATATCTGTGTGACACCATGTCTCTGATACCCCAACAATATCCTCCTTTGATGTGTTGACCAGCTCATCAAATTTATTTACTATACTCCTAGCATTGGTGTACAGGCACCTGTTCTTACTCTTACTTACCCTAACACAGCCCATGTATTTACTTGTTCCACAATGACTCCCAGCAGTTCTTGAAATACCCAGCACCTTGCTTTCCAGGCTGCTTCTCGTTCCAATAAAAGCAGTGCAAGAATTACTTTCACCTTGGCATGTGGCTACTGTTAATCTATTAGTCTGTGAAAACCTCACCAAGCTAGCAGTTTTCCAACCCACCAAAAAACGATAGCATCAGCAAATATTCTTGCACCCTTTCTTTTTATGTGTATCCCATCCCTATAGAAGCAGCCTCTCCTGTTAACAAGCACAGACCATTCGTAGAAAAATTCTACCCCATGAGCCTTGTACAATCTCTCCAGGGCTGAATTGATTGACAAAGCTCTTATCGTATACTCTCTCCTATAATTTCTGGGCAGAATTGCAGACGCTTTCAAATTCAGTCCTAACTTGAGACTTTTTTTGACATGTACTTAAGTAAATCTGCAGATCTCCTGCTCTTAATGTCATTAGTGCCAATGTGTTCAACAATATCAACAGCTCTCATAGATGCCCAACAGAATGCTGAGTTGGTGCCTAATTTCTTCACACTCTTTGCACCACAAGTTGCACATTTTTTTTAGGCTGTGATACGTTGGAGAATTGCCTCCTTTGGTTCTCCCCCAAGCCACTGCACTTCTGCTATTTTGTGTTCATTGCTTTGCTGGTCTAGTCTGATTTCCATTTAATTTAATTTAATTTAATTTAATCAATCACAATTAAAATTAATAAATTGAATTGATTTATTGACAATGCTACTTTATGCTAATAGATGCCTGAATGCAGTGATATATAATATGCTGTCTAGTTTTACGTTATACCTTAAGTTATCAAGTGGCACCTCTGTAGCCAGGTGGGCAGGAGCAGCAGTGCGTAGCACACGCTTCTTGATTAGACCAGGTTTTGAACCCGTGACCACCAAATACAGAAAGCGGAAAGGTCAGGGAATGACCAATGCATATCCCCGGAGCAATATGGCCTTAGTTGCTAATGCTCCTAAAAACCAAATAATAACAACAACAACAAGCTATCAAGTTCGAGGTATGTGTTACATTATATCGTAAAGATCACAATATTAAATTAGTTATATCCTTAACTAAAAACAAAAAGATATATGCCCCAACGAGCTACTAATTTATCACAATTAAAACCTCACTTTTGGCTCGAAGACCGATACAATAGCAGTACGGGTAGTGAGTTGTAATTTTAAATTGTTAGCTTTAGACTGTGTGCTTCACATGTATTGTCATATATGACATGTGAACATGGTGTCTTTTGTGAAGATATATATATATATGTATATAATTACTGTAATAGTGTATGTGTATAAAATGTGCTCAGTGAGTCTATAGACCAAAAGAGCAGATGTAGGATAAAACTTTAGCTTAATAGTATAAGAGTACTAAGTGAGCCATTAGGCAAAAAGAACCTATAAAGACTAAGATAGCCTGTGCTGTTTTACTTCGTTATACCCCACAAATAAACATATAATTAGCAATAAAATAAAAATATAAAATAAAATAATGATTATGAGGCTAATTATTGATAATAGGATACCTTGAATGGTACATTTTCGAGGACTAGCACCATTCAATATATCCAACCAATAATTAGCAAGATTTTCTGTTTCTGTTTTTTTATCTACCTGTTTAACTAGGTCCAAATGATCAAAATTATAGGCATTTCGGCAATCTATATTTAAATTTTAATTTAACATCTAGCTCGACAGATAGCTTTGAAACAAATAATACGAAAAATGAGAGCCAACAATAAATATCATTTGAGTTGTGGTGTATTTATTATATTCATGTGTAAAAGAAAGCTTATGCTGACATAAGGGGAAAGGAGACTAAGTAAAGCCATAGCACCTCAATTCCCTCGAATTACTCTAATAGATCTTGAGGTATAAAAATTTAGAGTTACAAAGCTTAAATATACATTAGATATATATTTTCCTCTTACTTTTATTTTTCACTCCTACCTTTCCATTATTTCATAATGAATTATATATATATTCAAGTGGTTTGTAATATATTAAGATTGTAAGATATTATTCTTATTGTAATTGTTCTCAATTACAATAAGAATAATTAATAGCATTGAGAATTGAGATCTTAAGAATTGAGAATAGAATTGAGAATCTAATAGAATTGAGCTCTTAAGGCTAGTGAGGCTATTATAGTTGATGGTCATTTCAAAATTAAAAGTAGACATAAAAAATTCTAGATACACAAAGAGACAAAGATAACCCTTACCAAATTGCGAATACCTATCTAATCCAGAGCCATTACTAATACAGGACGTAACTGCACCTAATGTATTTTCTGCAATCATATTCTATTTGCTATCCTTTTCCTTAAATCTTTTCAACATTCTGAGCTGTTAGTGTAATATGGAAGCAGGAGTGGCTATTGCTGTCCTAAGTACTTACCTAATTTCACCTTCCACTTGCTGCATAGCCAGACATGGAATTCAGGTGGTACCCACACTTAGAAATGTCAATACGCAATAAGTATATTGGGTGGCAACGGAGAGATAATTTTTAGTTAACATCAGATTTGAATTTTATATTTGCTCTACCTGTTTTTTTGGACCTCTAACCAAAATTATCCACCCATATCTGATGCTGGCTTATTTTAATTTAATTTAATCATTTTTTGCTTTACAGTTATCTTTTCTAATTGGCTTTTCAGTTTTTCATATAATTTTGCTTAATTCATTATAACAAATAGCATTTTTACATTCTATCAACAGACCTATTAATTCCACCTTGTGTGTGGAGAGAGAAAGGAATTAAAAAAGAGTATATGAGAGAAAGGTAATAAATATTATACAGTTTTCTAATTAAATGAGCAGCTAAATTTAGAAAATGTAAAACTATACATTTTTATTAAGCATTCTATAAAGTTTGTAATTAATTGATAAGGCGATAACTATACAGGAACGAGTTAACTCATTCCTAGCACGCGCTCGTAAAGCGGGAATTTATTTCCCATAGACATAATGTTAAAAATAGGGGTTATGTTGTCAACAGTGAAATTAGTTAGCTAATTAGTTTGTTTAAACAATGACTGATTTATCCAAAGAAATGAAAACGTAGCCTGTAAAATCAAACAAATTATAATAATAGGAAAATTATTTATGACTTACAAATGTTAAAGAATGTTTATTCTTCATCATATCGACTAAATGCACACTCGTTGATCACTAATTATTGGCTCGGCACTCCCTGGTTTGTTGCACAAGGAGTCGTCTTCTTCAGAAATGCTCCAGGAGGCATTTGTTACCAAGATAATCTTCTCTTATTTTTTATAAATTTCAATAGCATGCATAATAATTTTTTAACGGAATGCACAAAATGCAACTAACACGATTGCCGTGGAGTAACAAATTTACGAAGCTTAAAAAAAAAAAAAAAAAAGGAATGAAGAGAAGATTATGAAATTTTGTTTTTTTATGTGATTTAATATTTCAGTAAAGGGAAAACACATTTCACCATAATAACGTAAAAATCCAGCCACACAATTCCAGCTATCGGTATTTTCACAAATGCATAACATCGAGTTTATACTACTCGTTTATAATTGCTTACAGTAACAAAAAAGCCCAATAAACCGGAAAGTGCAAATTGTTTTATGGTCATGACCTCCAGAAATGTGCTTTAGAAAAATATCACAAAGGCATTCAAAACTGATTTTTATAACAGAACATATGATAACAATGAAAGTGTAGTGTGTTTAATTATTTGAATTGGTAACTAATACAATTTAAGCTATAAAAATGAACTTTTAGGGAGTTATATAGCGAAAATTTGAACTTCCAAGGTCGCGGAATGAGTTACCAAAAAACAATGTGTTATTGGGTTCACATTACAATATTTTTGCGATACGATGGTAACGAATTAATATCGTAAAGCGGAATACACTGTATTGTATAGCTACATGCGTGGTTTGAAATGCGATATTTATAAATGTTTAACATTCATTTTTTGCAATTAATATTTTCTATTTTGTTGATACTTGGTACTTAAAAAAAAAAAAAACTCGTAAAGCAAGAACTGCCTGTATTTACTTTTCACTTCTGTTAAAGAAAAAAAAAATCAACTACTTTAAAGGGAAAAAAATGAATGTACCTGAAATTTAACGCACTGTGTACATTAACTAACTTATTACTTTCATTTATTGAGGAAACTAGTGGGTGTGAACACAAGCCCCCCAACAAGGAGGGGGGGACTTGTGTATTTGCACTGCTGGGGGTGGAGTTGCTTTGTTTTGTTCTTATTTGTATGATTTCATTTTATTTTAAATGTTAAGCTAAAACATTCAAAATAAAATGAAAATGGTAGTAGGTAATAATTGGTAATACTTAGATAGTAGAATTGCACTTTGCCATTTAGTTTTATGATATAATTATTGTCCTTTTTTTCACAATAGTTGGCGCCTCCGTAGCCAAGTGGGAAGGAGCAGCAGTGCGTAGCACATGCTTCTTGATTAGACCGGGGTTTGAGCCCATCACTACCAGATGCAGAAAGGTCAGGGAATGACCACCGCATATCCTGGAGCAATATGGTCTTAGTTGCTAATGCTCCTAAAAACCAAACAACGGTTCACAATAGTTTAAAAGATTAAATATTTTTATTGCATTTGAATACAGAAGACATTTGTTGAATACTATGGTGCTGGATGTTATAATATATTGTATATTATGACATCTCTCTCCATAATGTTAAATATAAAATTACTTAACTATGTTTTATTGTGTGATTCTGATAATATTTTTTTTATAGGGTATTCAGTTTGCAACTACTGAATTTTGTCAAGGAAAAACAATGCGATGGGGTGTAGCATGGACATTTTGCAAAAATTTTGCTATCGTACAGGTTAGTTAGATTTGGTCTGATTATAAATAGAAATAAAATATTTTGCTGATACACACTTGCAGTTAATGAACAGTGTTTCTTAAGAATGTTTAATAAGCATATCTGCCAACTCTTATGCCTTAGCCAGACGTTTTCCAATAATTGAGTGCCTTCCTTTTTCCAATAAGGTTAATTCTTCAAATTTTTAAACTAACTTGTGTTATCTTTCATATGGAAATGTTATTTTTGAAATTACAGGCCTATTGAATTTAATGATAGTAGCTTAAAAGCTGCTGTCAGGTAGTCTAAATGTATCCTGACATGGCCTAAAGCACATGAAACAGTGTCTCATTTTCTACATTGAGTAAATAAATAAAATTAAAAAAAAAATCAATATTTTATCTCAATTCACTGATATAATTAAGCACAAATAACCCAGTGAAAAATATATAACAGGTTTCTTGTGTTGTGTTGTTTGTCATGTTTATTTCTTTTTGAATGTTGCAGATCCCAAAATTTGACTCTTTTATTAATTTTTTGCTGATTTAGCTCTTGGCTTAAAAAAATTTCTGATCCCTAATTTGCATCAACTAGGCGAAAAAATATGTTGGACTTGAGATATATTTTTACAAGTATATTTATATATTTCATTTTTATAATGAAGATTTAACTTTTGATATCTTAATTTCAATTCTTTTATTTTTATTTATATGTTTTTGCAAGTAGCTTTAGTAAGGTGGAATTGAGCACATCGATATTGTTATTGGGGTGTTATTAAAAGAAGTTTTGGGAAGTTTAAATGCATAACCATTAATTGGATCTTGAGTACTGTATACAGGTCTGGAAGCCTCACTTTAGGAAGGATGTAGATCTACTGAATGGGTGCAAAGAAGGCAACCATATTGGTTAAGGGAACAAAAGGGTGCACTTAGCTAGAAAAGCTTTGGCTCTGCAAATTGCAGTGTCTTTGAGACCAGGCACCTGCAGGGAGAACTGATTGGGGTGTTTAAAGCCTTGACTGGATTGAGTAAGCTGAATGTTAATGGTATTCTTCCACTTGCTGAGACTACTCACATTGAGTGAGCATAAATTCAAGTCAAGGAAGGATGGTTGCAGGATAGATGTGTGGAAGTTTGCCTTCTGCCAGTGGGTTGTTTGTCGGAACAGGCTTATACCTGTTGTGGAAGTGGATGGGTTGAAATTTGAGAGAGAACTGGACAAATTCCTACAAGGTACAGATCAGCGATTTTTTTTTTTTTTTTTTTTTTTTTTTTTTATAATGCATATATAAGCTTGCCTTCGATCATTTGCCATTATCACTACTACTACTTTGCTAATTATGTAGTCTGTAAGCAGAGAATAAAAGAAAATCCGCAACAATAAAATATGAAGATCCATATATTCCATATATACACTGTGCTGAGGTAGGATTTACTTAAAGATGTAACTACCATCAGGGGTAAAGGGAAGGGTTTTTGCTTTCTTAAATGTGACTACAGTGCTCTCAGACAGTTTTTGAATTCTGTACAATGGGATCAACTGGTGATGTTACCAACAGCAAATTCTAAATGGGAAGCATTCAAGGAAGTAATCTTGGAAGCTACTAGACTTATTGTCTCAACTAAGAAATATACTGTTCAAGGTTTAGGCCTAAATGGATGGCAGATGAACTAATGAGACTCGTGACAGAGAAGAAAAATCATATGATACATATAAATTATCAGGTGATGCAGTAGACTATGGTAGATATAAGCTAGTCTGTAATTGAGTCACAAAGGAGGTGTGCCTCCGTAGCCAGGTGGGAAGGAGCAGCAGTGCGTAGCACAGGCTTCTTGATTAGACTGGGTTTCGAGCCCGTCACCACCAAATACGGAGGATGCGGAAAGGTCAGGGAATGACCACCGCATATCCCGGAGCAATATGGCCTTAGTTGCCAATGCTCCTAAAAACCAAATAAACAAACAAACAAACACAAAGGAGGTTAGGCAAGTGAAGGCAGATTATGAGAAATCTTTCAAAGAGAAACAGCAAAAACTTCTTTACTTATGTAAACTCTGGAAGGAAGGGGATGAATCGGGTTGGTCCACTTGAAATCGACAGTTTGATTGCGGATGAACCTGCTGAAGTACCTTTCAAACTGAATGAGTATTTTCATCTGCATTCAAACATGAGAAAGTCTGTAGGGAAGTGGAGGCCAGCAGCTTATCAAACTCTAGCAGGGAGCTAAATGATTTTGTAATAACTGAGAGCAAAGTGGAGGAGAAATTGTTCAAATTAAACATAAAAACGGCACCTGGGGTGGATGGTGGGATCTGTCCATTTATATGTCCTTAACCATAATTATAAAAACTTTTTAGACTCAGGGGAGGCCCCCATGGGCTGGAGATGTGCAAATGTCACCTCAGTTCACAAAGGGGGGGAGGTCAAAGGGTGACAGGAGTAGGTACAGACCTGTAAGTTAAACTTCTGTTCCCTTGGAAAATAATGGAGTCACTGGTTAAAGAAGCACTGCAGAATCATCTTAGCATTAGCATTAGTAGAGGCATATGATGCAAGAAAGCAAGCTTATTCAGCATCAACCAAAAAAAAAAAACCCACTCCCATTTCACCCCTCTGTTCGTTCGAAATACCTGTCCAGTTGAGCCTTAAATTTGTTTAAGCTATCAACTTCAACAACAAGTGATGGAAGTCGGTTCCACCAACCAACCACCCGCTGGCCAAAGGCAAATTTCCGCACATCTATCCGACATCCGTCCTTCCTCAATTTGAATTTATGCCCTCTGAGGCGATTATTCTGAGCAAGATGAAGAATCCCATTGGCATTGAGCATGCTCAAACCATTCAAAGCCTTATACACCTCTATCAGATCACCTCGCCGGTGCCTAGTCTCCAGACTCTGTAATTTGCAAAACTTAAGCCTTTCTTCGTAAGAGCAACCCTTTGTTCCATTCACTAATCTTGTTGCCCTTCTCTGTACCCGTTCCAGCAGCTCTACATCCTTCTTGAAATGAGGCCTCCAGACCTGTATACAGTACTCGAGATGTGGCCTAACCATTGCCTTATACAAGGGAATAATCACCTCCTTATCCCTGCTAGAAAAATTCCTGTATATCATTGACAAGACACCATGAGCTACTCTTGCAGCTCGTCTGCACTGCTCAGAGAACTTCATATCTGCCTGCACAATTACCCCCAGGTCCTTTTCATTCTCCACCACTGTCAGTGTAGTACCGCAGAATTGATACGTTGCTCTGGGGTTACTGTTTCCCATATGTAGTACTTTACATTTGTCAATGTTAAACTTCATTTGCCACCTCTCAGCCCATCTGTTCAACCTTTCCAGATCCTGTTGCAGCAGCATAGCGTCAGTAGTGTCCTTAACAACCCTGCCAACCTTTGTATCATCTGCAAACTTGGACATTAAACTTGATATCCCATCATCAATATCATTCATAAACACCGAAAACAACAACGGACCCAACACTGAACCCTGAAGAACTCCACTAATAACATTAGTCCACGTTGAGCAGTGTCCATTGATTACCACTCTCTGTCTTCTGCCACTCAACCATTCCCTTATCCATAGCAGCAATTTGCCTCCAATGCCACACTGCTCCAATTTGTGCAGCAGTCTTCCATGTGCAACAGCATCAAAAGCCTTTCTAAGATCGAAATATATAATATCAAAGTTATTCCCTGCATCCAGTTCTTTTGTGACTACATCATAGTATCCAATCAAATTGGTCAGGCAAGACGTGCCCTTAACAAAACCATGCTGCGTCTGAGCTATAACTGAATTCTTGTCTAGATGATCCTGCAGTGCTTCTTTAACCAGTGCCTCCATTAATTTACCTGGAACAGAAGTTAAACTAACAGGTCTATAATTACTTGTGTCAGCCTTTGATCCTCCTTTGTGAATTGGGGTTACATTTGCACATCTCCAGTCTATGGGTACCTCCCCTGAGTCCAAAGAAGCTCTCATAATTATAGCTAGGGGTTTGCTTACTTCCTTTGCTGCCTCTTTTAATATAACTGGATAGATCCCATCCACCCCAGGTGCCTTTTTTATGTTTATCCTCAACAATCTCTCCTCCACTTTCCTCTCAGTTATTACAAAATCATCCAGCTCACTGCCAATGTTTACTTTACCTACATCATTCTCCTTCCTGAATAACTCCTCATGCGTGAATGTAGATGCAAAATACTCGTTTAGATTGTTAGCCACCTGAGCAGGATCCTCAACTGTTGAACCATCAATATCCAGTGGACCAATCTGATTCATCCCTTTCCTTCTCGAGTTTAAATATGTAAAGAACTCTTTTCTGTTTTTCTTTGCATCCTTTGCCAAGGATTTTTCGTAGTCTGCCTTTGCCTGCCTAATCTCCTTTGTGACTTGGTTACAGACCAACTTATATCTATCATAGGCTTCCATGTCACCCATTAATTTGTATGTATCCCATGCATTTTTCTTCTCTGCCACATGCCTCATTAGTTCATCTGACAACCATTTAGGCCTAAACCTTGAACAATATTTCTTAGTTGGTATGTAAAGCCTGGTAGCCTCCAAGATTAGTTCCTTGAATGCTTCCCATTTTGAGTTCGATGTTGGTAACATCATCAGTTGGTCCCATTGTATAGAATTTAAATACTGTCTCAGACCATCATAGTCGCCTTTACGAAAACAAAAACCCTTCCCTTTAATTCTGATGGTAGTTACCTCCTTGAGTAAATCCCACTTCAACACACTGATCACTGCCACCTAGTGGTTCATTTATCTGCAGATTCTTAATGCATGAAGAATCACTACTGATAATCAGATCAAGAGTATTGCTCCCTCTTGTTGCCTCACGAACATGCTGATGTAGAAAACAATCATCCAATAAATCCACAAAAGCCTTGCTAGTGTGCGAGTGACCAACCCACAAATTCCAGTCAATATCTGGGAAATTAAAATTGCCCATTATAAGACTCTCTGATTTACTGGCCCACTCTATTTCCCTGTACAATATCTTATTATACTCATCAGAGTCATTAGGCCTATAGCACATTCCTACTCTCAATTTTGATTTCCCTATGCTTATGTCACACCAAACTGACTCGACACTGCCCTGTCCATCGATGTCGACTGGCTTCACTTCCTTGGACCTTATGTGTTTCTTAATTAATAGCATAACCCCTCCTCCCCTCCTGTCCTGTCTATCCTTTCTATACACATTGTATTCCCCAAATTCCAGTTCCGCATTACTTATATCTGTGTGACACCACGTCTCTGATATCCCAACAATATCTGCCTTTGATGTTTTGAGCAATACCTCAAATTCATCAAATTTATTTACCAAACTCCTAGCATTGGTGTACACGCAGGTATACATGCACCTGTTTCTATTCTTAGCTACCCTAACACAACTCATGTTTTTACTTGTACCGCAATGACTCCCAGCATCTTGGCAAGACTGCAGTTATAGTTCAGACAGCATGGATTTGTTAAGGGTAAGTCTTGGGTGACAAATTTGATTAGATACTATAATGTGGTCACAAAGGATCTGGATGCAAAAAAAATGATTTTGATGTTATATACATGGATTTTAAGAAAGCTTTGATACTTTTTGCACATGGCAGTCTCCAAGGCAGAATGCACTGGTCCCACAGGAACTAGTTATTGTTGTTGACTCTGTTGTCAGGGATATTGGGAATATAGTATGCAAAAAGGATAGGTGGAACAGGACCAGGGTATGTCTGCCATGGGCAAAAGTTGATGAAGCTGTAGAGCAGATATCATCTTTTAAGGGCACAAAAGGTGGTGTTGTTGTTCACGTTGGCACTAATGACCTTTAGATTAAGAGATCTGCAGATTTACTTAACAAGTACAGGTTAATGCTGAAAAAAGTTGCGAGTCAGGGTTAAATTTGAAAGTGTCTGCAATTCTGTCCAGACATGATAGGAGGGCGTATATGATGAAAGTGTTGTCAATCAAATCATCCCTGGAGGGATTGTGCAAGGCTCACGGGGTAGAATTTTTTTTTCAGCCTGGTCTATGCTTGCTAACAGGAGAGACTGCTTCCACAGGGATGGGGTACACTTAAATAGAAAGGGTGCAAGAATATTTGCCGATATTATTGAGGCAGCGTTAGGTGGGTTGGAAAACTGCTAGCTTGGGTGGAGTTCATGGACTAAAAGATTAATTGTAGCCGCAGGCAGAAGCGAAAGTGATTCTTGCACTGCTTCTATTGCAATGAGCAGCAGCCTACAGAGCAAGTTGCTAGGGATTTCAAGAGCTGCTGGGAGTCATCATGGAACAAGTAAATACATGGGCTGTGTTAGGGTAACAAAGAGTAAGAACAAGTGCATGTATACTTGCATGTACACTAATGAAGTATAGTAAATAAAATTGATGAAATTGAAGTGTTGATCAAGACGTCGAAGGCAGATATTGTTGGGATAGCAGAGACATGGTGTCACACAGATATAAGCAGTGCAGAATTGGAATTTGGGGAGTACAATGTGTACAGAAAGGACAGGCAGGGTAGGAAGGGAGGAGGGATTATGCTGTTAGTTAAGAAACACACAAAATCTAAGAAAGTGCATCCAGTTGACACGGGTGGGCAGTGCAATGTTGAGTCTGTTTAGTATGACATAAACATTGGGAAAGGGAAAATGAGATTGGGAGTATGTTGTAGGCCTAATGACGCTGATGAGTACAGTGAACTGTTGTGCAGAGAAATAGAATGGGCCAGTAAATCAGAATGTCTTGTAATTGGCGCTTTTAACTTTCCAGATATTGACTGGAACTTGTGGGTTGGTCATTTGCACGCTAGCAAGGCTTTTGTGGATTTATTGGGTGATTGTTTTCTACAGCAGCATGTTCGGGAGGTAACTAGAGGCAGTAATACTCTTGATCTGATTATCAGCAATGATGATGCATGCATTAGGAATTTGCAGATAAAGGAAACTAGGTGACAGTGATCGTAGTGTACTGATGTGAGATTTACTTAAAGATATAACTATGATCAAGGGTAGAGTTGGATCAACTGAGAATGTTACGAACAGTGAATTCTAAATGGGAAACTTTCAGGAACTTAATCTTGGAGGCTGCTACTATGCTTTTCATACCAACTAAGAAATACTATTCAAGGTTCAGGCCTAAATGGATGTTGGATGAGTTAATGAGGCTTGTGGCAGAGAAGAAAAATGCATGGGATGCATATAAATTATCAGTTGACACAGAAGCCTACCACAGATATAAGTAGTCTGTAATGAAGTCACAAAGGAAGTTAGGCAGGCGACGAAAGATTATGAGAAATCGTTGGCAAAGGATGCAAAGAAAAACAGCAAAGAGTTCTTTACTTATATAAACACTAGAAAGAAGGGGATGAATCAGATTAGTCCACTTAACATAGATTATTCGACTATTGATGATCCTGCTCAAGTAGTTGATAAACTGAATAAGTATTTTGCATCTATATTCACACATGAGGAATTATTCAAGGAGGGGAATGCCAGAAGTTTATCAAAATAAGAGGGAGCTAAGTGATTTTGTAATAACTGAGAGCAAAGTGGAGGGAAAATTGTTGAAATTAAACATAAAAAAAAAAAAAGCACATGGGGCAGATGGAATCTATCCAGTTATAATGGACGCAGCAATTGAAGTAAGCAAACCCTTAGCCATAATTATGAGACCATCATTAGAGTCAGGGGAGATGTGCAAATGTATCCCCAATTCACAAAGTAGGTTCAAAGGGTGATACAAATAATTATAGACTTGTTAGTTTAACTTCTGTTCCAGGAAAAATAATGGAGTCATTGGATAAAGAGGTGATACAGGATCACCTAGACAAGACAGCAGCAATAGTTCAGACACAGCATGGGTTTGTTAAGGGCAAGTCTTGTGTGACCAATCTGATTGTATACTACAATGTGGTCACAAAACAACTGGATGCTAAAAATAATTTTGATATCATATACTTGGATTTCAGGAAAGCTTTTGATACTGTTGCACGTGGAAGATTGCTGTACAAATTGGAGCAGTATGCGTTAAGGGCAAGTTGCTGCAATGGATAAAGGGATGGTTGAGTGGGAGAGGGCAGGGAGTGGTAATAAATGGATACTGCTCTATGTGGACTAATGTTATTAGCAGAGTCCCTCAAGGGTTCGGTGCTGGGCCCTTTGTTTTGTGTATTTATCAATGTTATCGATGAAGGTAAATCAGGCTTAATGTCTTAAGTTTGCAGATGATACAAAGTTTGGCAGGGTTGTTAATGACACTAAAGACAGTATGCTACTGCAACAAGATCTAGAAAAGTTAGGCAGATGGGCTGAGAAGTGGCAACTGAAGTTTAACATTGACAAATGCAAAGTAGTCCATATGGGTAGCAGTAACCCAAGAGAAACGTACCAATATGTTTCTCTTGGGTTACTGCTACCTTAAGCCTTTCTTTGGTGCTACACTCAGGGAGGTGGAGAATGAAAAAGACCTGAGTGTAATATTGTGCAGTCAGGTATGAATTTCTCTGAGCAGTGCAGATGGGCTGCCAGAGCAGGTCATGGAATTTTGTCAATGATATGTAGGAATTTTGCTAGCAAAGACAAGGAGGTCATTATCCCTTTGTATAAGGCAATGGTCAGGCCACACCTTGAGTACTGGATACAGGTCTGGAGGCCTCATTTTAGGAAGGATGTAGAGTTGCTAGAATGAGTACAGAGAATGGCAACAAGATTGGTGAGAGGAACAAAGGGGTGCTCTTATGAAGAAAGGCTTAAGTTCTGCAAGTTGCAGCATCTGGAGATTAGGCACCTGCGAGGTTATCTGATTGAGGTGTATAAGGCCTTGAATGGTTTGAGCAGGCTTGAATGCTGATGGGATACTTCCGCTTCTTTGGATTAAGAACCTGGGGGGGGGGCATAGATTCAAATTGAGGAAAGACAGTTGTAGATTAGGTGTGTGGAAGTTTACTGCCTTTAGCCAATGGGAAGTTGATAGCTTAGATGAATTTAAAGTTGAACTAGATAAACATTTGGAGTGACCAGATGGGTGAAATGGGGAGTTTTTTTTTTTTTTTTTGGCTGATGCTATATAAGTTTGCTTTCTTGCATCATATGCCTCTAGTAATGCAAATGCTATTATTTCATTATTGAACAAACAAAATGCATATATTTACATTAACTTTTGTAGGAAACTTGCAAAGTTCTCCAGTATAAAGTCCTTGGCTGTTGTTAATTTTTAGTGAATCTTTAATTTTTCTTTGCATAAACAATAGTAATACTCTCTTTAGAAGAATATAGTTTTATCACGAGACAAATTTTTTACGAGGGGTTTCTAAAAAAGATTTGATTTCACTCAAAAGTAGTTATGATAGAAAGATGAAAATATTTTTCATTTGATGCCACGAAATCTCAACGGTAATCACACATTTTTTTGGTTTCAATCTGACAGTTTTTTTTTTTTTTTTTTTTTGCAGTGCTGAATGAAGTGAAATGGATAAAGTGGAATACCAATCAGTGATTTTGGTCCCTCTTTCTGCAAGGGAAAACACCCAAAACAATCCACAAAGAAATTGTCACAATTTATGATGAAGACTGCCCTTGTTACAGCGTTGTTGTGCATTGGTATTAACAATTCAAACGTGGAAGAGCCTTAATGCATAATTAAGAAATCCCAAGATGCTGAGCAACTGCTGTAACAGAAGAAAGTGTTACAAAAATTGAGGCATTAATCCTGGAACATTGCCATATTAGCATCAAAGAAACTATCTGCAGAGCTCCCAATTAGTGTAGGGTCTGTGGAGAATGTTATACATCAACAGTTGCATATGAGTAAAGTAGAAGTACTTTACCAGAAGAAGGAAAGGGCACAATGTGCACAGGAAATGTTGTCGATATGCCAGGAACAACAAAAGGAGTTTTTCCATGGCTAGTTACCATAGAATCTCGGATCCATCACTATGATTCAAAAACTAAATAGATATCAAAACAATCTAAGCATGCAGAATCACCAATCCCCAAAAAAAGGCAAAGGTGCAACCAAGTGCTAAAAAGGTGATGATATCAGTTTTGGGGATCAGCATGGTGTAGTACTAACAGATTACTTTCAAAACGGTGTACTGTGATGGTGAAGTATTATTCCAACCACTTCCTCAAAGCTGCATGTTGCTATAAAAGGAAAAAGACAAGAAATTGTCAAAAGGTGTATGCCTGCTCCACGATAATGCTCCTGTGCATTCCTCACTTGCTGCAATTAGGTGTACCCATGAATGTGGGTCTGAAATATTGCCATATTCTGCTTATCTTATCTGCTAATCTAAGGGAGCAAACTTGCTCCCTTAGATTTTTTTCTTCTTTCTTGCCCTGAAAAGTCCTTTCTTGATAAAAAGCACTTTCCTTCTGATGATGTGATTTCTGCTGCTGAGTAATGGCTCGAAGGACAGCTAGAGGACTTCCACAAAACTGATCTGTGGAAGTGTATTGAGGGGGGGGGAATGTATCATTTTGTCTGGTGACTATTTTGAAAAAGTGTACTGCATGGTGTTTGTTGCAGCCTTCAATACAAATCTTTTTTTTTTTGAATCCCCTTCCCCTTCCTGTATAGTTATTACAAAATTAAGAGAAATTCCAGTTGAATTATATTGCAAACCTATTTAACACGCAAATGTGCTAAATTAAGCAGTTTCAATTTTTTTAAAATTTTTATTTCTTACAAATTATAATTTTCTATATTAATTGTTAAGAATGGTTTAAAATTATTAGAATGCTTATTGGATTTTTTTTTCCCTCTTCAGATTCCTTCAGTAAAGCAACGGAGGCCCAAGCCACCTATGATATACATCCTTCCCACTAATTTGAAAGACACAGAATATACAGTGGAAGGAATAATGAATAAAATAAAAATCATTCTCAATGATATCCAGGTTTGTTTATAATTTAAAATCTTTCTGTTAATTTTCAATTTTATTATTTTCAGATATGGTAGAAAATCAATTATCTGATCTTATTGGGGATTGACCACGTTGAACAGTTAACTTGCTCAGATAACATTGAAAGAAGCCAAATTTTAAAAGTTGCATAAATGACCAGAATTGTTAATGTCCTTACGTTAAACTTTGTTTCACTCTGGTACTGTAACACTTCAATTTTTCAATTTGGTTTGGTTATGTTCACTCAATCGCATGTGTAAATAGCTTATGACAGTAAAAACCTTATTTAACACTTAAAATGCAGGCTGATTTGGAAAGGTGATACCTATTTTTAAAATGCTGCTGTATGAGTGCACAAATTACACTGAATATTTATTCAAATTATGTTTATTAGAGAATTTGATACAACTTAATCTCCTGCACCATAGTTTTGTTTTAGGCACATAACAGCTGGGTAACTGACTATAAACAGTGAAGATTGGAGCCAGATGTGAAGTATGGAAGTTAGTAACCACCGTTCAAAGGTGTTAAGCTGAATGAAGAGGAATGCAACACATTTAAACCCACACCTATTAATGGTTGCCACCAAACACTGATGGCAGTAGGATGTGTGGCTGAAAGAAAGTCCATTTACTTCTGTTTTAAATGAGGATATTAAAGTAGTACAAGATGCCTCATGATAAAGTTCTAAGATATTCTTTAGAGCATGAGCACGGACCAACTTTTTGCACAGAATATCTTTGAAATCTTAACTAGAGTAATAAACCATGGAAACTACAAGTTACTTTTTGTAAGCTACAGTAAGATACCTTGCTATGATTCACAGTTTTGTTTTTTGTATTGCTCAGGTGCACAGGAAATGAGTTTGTGCAGGATGGCGCTCCATTAAACTTCAGTATTTCTTTGAAAAACTGGCTCCAATCTTTCCTGTATTGTAGCCACTCTGTTGGCCACAAGGATTTCTGATTGGTCCCTATGGATTTTGAGATTAGGCCAAACAATAAGTTTACCAGAGGAAGCTGAGAACTGTCGATGAACTAGTGGAAATTATCAAGGAAGTGATGGAGTGTTTCTATAACCTTCCTTTTACTGTGGAAAATATACCTTCTGTCATACAGTTATTATATAGTGCTATTAATTTGTCTGGTGCTATTTCTGCTAATTTTTTGATAATCTCAACCTCTAAGAGGTCAAAACCTGGGCATTTATTGTTTTTGGTTTTAGATAGTGCTATTTCTAAGTCTTGTATATTAAACAGAGATTCAACATTGGCATTGTCATATTCAGTGTTTTCTTTTATAATATCTAGCTGGTGGGGGAATGATCCCCCTGTTTCAGTCTGACATGTAGTATTAGTGTAAAGTGTGTTAGTTGACTGATGGCATCCACGTTGTATTCTTTGTGAGTGACACAGAACTCTGTGGAGGCCAGAGATTTAAAGTGTGTGGGGAGTGGTCTGTTGTGTAGCATTATGTTCTGTTGTTTCCCTGACCATTTAGCTGTTGGGATCCACTGTTGCCCACACTTTGCCATGAGGAGGCAGGTCAGGCACCCAGTAGATTATTTGTCTCTGGTAGGCTCCACCACCTAATTTCCAAGGATTTCAGTGGCAAGGCCTAAAAAAAAAAGGGGGGGGGTGTACACTAGAATTTGGCCAAAAGAGATTTACAAGAAAGCAGTAGAATTTAAACTTTGGTTGTATTGTTAAGGGGTGTACTCGGTCGGTTTAGTGTGTGGGGACATGTAGAAGAATGGGAACAATAGAGTAGGCATTCCCAAAGAGGTTAGTGGAGATGAGCCCACCAGGCGAAGTATGGGGAGGGGAGGAGATAGAGACCAGTCTCCTCCCTCCTCTGCCTGGGGATGCGGTTTTAAAGGGAACCGGGTTTGCGTACCCAGTTCAGATCGCCAATGGCATGTCAGTAGCAAAGCCGCAGAATGTCTTCGTCGGTGATGGTTGTCATGCCCATGTAGTGTCGAATCCGGTAGGAAGGTCAAACTGCCCATCCCGCTCCGGGGGTGGGATATGTTAGCTGGCAGTGGGGAACCCACCAGGCGAAGGGGTGGGAGAGACACACATTTACTTCATTCAAAATCTGCATTCTCACTCTACTTGTATTCTATATATTTTTTTTTTCTCCAAGCTTTATATACAGCAGACTCTCGATTTACCAGGATCGGTTTAACCGGGACACTTCGACACTCCAAATAAAAAAAATTTAAAAAAAAATCAACCAGAAATCATAGAATTCAAGTAATAACTAGAATAGGTATAAACAGATGTTTTGCAAGTTGTAAATAAGCGACAAGCTGGGCGTTATAAAGTCGTCATTGGGAGATTATTATCTTGCAACCCCCACTGTCTTCATACCCGACACTTAAAAAAAAGAAAGAGAGAGAGAGAGAGAGAGAGAGAGAAGAAATGTTTAGTTTGCTTTAGTGCATCGCTTTGATTGTTCTGTTTTGTTATTTATGTCAGAGATAACGAAAATTTTTTTTTTTTGTTTATAAATCGCAAAAATGATGGGTAAACGTAGACGAGTCACTCTTTCAATTAAACAAAAACTTGAAATTATTCAAAAGTTTGAAAATGGTGCATCCGTTAGGCGACATCGTAAAAAATAAAGGGAAGCTATTAGATTTAAAATCGATATCGAAAATAATAAAGGGAAGCATCGTATTGGACACACGAGTAGTGTGTGGTAAGTTTATCTATCGCCATATTTTTTATAGGTTGCTGAACATTTTTGGTATACTGTACTTTAGTAAGTCCACGACTTACGTAACTTCGAACATCACATACCCAGTCCTTATATTTCACCTAATCATCTATGCCAAATACGAAAATTCTGTCTATATCATGTTCTCCACTATCAAATAACAAAAAAATTTCACCATTTTGAAGAAACTTAAACTCATCAGGAATCACGTAACCATTGCATTTTTTTGGGGTAGGAGGAGCTAGATTCTTCTTTTGCCTCCAACTTCTAATATTGTGTGATAAATTTGGTAAAGGTGGCATTAGAGAACAAGCTGTTGTATCTAACTTAACCAAAGAATCGATAATTAATGCTCTCAAAGACTGTTGTGAATTAGTAGCCGCCTCTTTTATATTTGCCATAGCTTGGTAAACTTTTGGTTTTGACAGGTGGGAGGGATGACTGTGCTCGCCGAAGGATTTGCAAGCTGATATGTTATCATTTTCTAGTATAGTATGCAATCTGGCTTTACACTTCTTATTTCACACTTCCAGTAAGTTTTATCACCGTATTTTATATCAAGTCGATGTACGTAGTTGTTATCATCCACTATTTTAAGACAACCACGTCTACTTGTCACTGTATAGACCATTATGTGAGGGCTAAGATTTATATAATATAAAAATGGGGGGTACGGCGAGAAGTTCGTCAATAAAGAAATGAAACCAAACTGTCAACCAGTTATTTTATCTTTTATTTAATTTTTATTTTAATAATATAAAAATGGGTGTACTGCAAGAACTTCGTCAGTGGAGAAATGATACCAAACTGTCAACCAATTATTTTATCTTTTACGGCAAAATTGCCTTATGGCAAAAATATTCGTGGCAAAGATGTTTACATCGAAAATACTGGACACTTTCAAACTGCTAGCACCACCTCACTATGGCTGGATGCGACATTGCATTTTTCCCATACACTGCCATTATTTCATGATGAATCTCGGAACAATTCAAATGTTTTGCCCACAAAAATCGTATCTGATTTTTGTGGGAGAATCGTATATGATTCCATGTACCTCGAACTTGGAGTAACATTCTAGCTGACATGACACGAACACTTGCTCCTACACAACTGTTACCACTACGTCAACAAAACTCACCTACCAGGGGGTGCACGATATGAACTCCATTCCATGCAGGTGCCACATTTGTTGTGCAATTATACCAAAAGATGGCAGCAGGTGTATTTATTTTTTGAATGCCCCCTAGTACAATCGAACCAACCAACAGAAAGATCATGGAAAAACTGTGACTACAAAAAAAATCCAAGAATGGCAGATCAGGTGGATGGCCTCCACCAAAGGGGAGGTCACAAGGAAATTTTTACCATACGTTGACAGGGTCTACCCAAAATCACCCGCTTGGCTTCAGCCGGGACGAGCACTCACCTTTCTACTAACGGACCATGGGCCCTCCAATGACAAGCTCACCGTGCTAGGGCTCTTTGATGACCCACACTGCACCTGCAGAGATGTTGAGAGCTGGTCACATCTTATGTATCAGTGTCTAAGGTATGAAGATCTGCAGGGATTATTCTACACGAAATTGGCATACATTCCACAGGACCAGGAGCTCTTGGATTTACACGATGATTACAAAACCCTCACAAAATACGCCCAGGACCTCTTTGTGAGAAGAGGAACCCGATACATGTTGACAGACTAGGAAGTGACTGGAACCAGATGCACTCTGCGTGCTGCTGTTCCTCTAAAAGAAAATGACCATTAACTAGAATGGGACATCCTTTTGATTGCAGCTCTGGACAATGCCTACAGCCCAGATCGGACCTCGAACCCCAAAACCTACAAAGAAAACCAAACTTAACCCAACCTGGATGGGATACTCTCCCAAAAAAGATGAAATCCCTGGACTAGCCTACAACTTGGAATAGACACTGAACTCCTAAAAAGGAAAACTCTACCGAACTTGACCCAACTATTGGACTGCTACAGCACTTTGACTCAGATAGCAGATCTGCTGCACATGCATCATCGGAGATGCATTATAGCAACCACTGTCTGGGACACAAAAGCAGTAGAATTTAAACTTTGGTTGTATTGTTAAGGGGTGTACTCGGTCGGTTTAGTGTGTGTGTGTGTGTGTGTGTGTGTGTGTGTGTGTGTGTGTGTGTGTGTGTGTGTGTGTGTGTGTGTTGGGGGGACAGGTAGAAGAATGGGAACAATAGAGTAGGCATTCCCAAAGAGGTCAGTGGAGATGAGCCCCACCAGGCGAAGTATGGCAAGGGGAGGAGACAGAGACCCGTCTCCTCCCTCACCTGTGGGACAGGATCAGACTGACCTTCTGAACAGGACATTGTCCTACCTTTGGCCAGACCATGATATGACTTCACTGGACTTGAAAGGAAATGCATCAGATTCTACCAACTGCAGCTTTGCTGCCTATGTGCCATTTGGCGATCAGTACCGTGCTCCCTTGCCGGGTACCTTTATTCCCCTTCCCAGGGGGAGAAGCCATACTCCTGCCCCTTGCCACCCTCTTTTCCTTTTGGTGGGGCATGGGCCTGCCCCACTGTCACTAACTGGTGCATCTTCTCTATTGACTCCATCCTTCTCACTCTACCTATACACTAGCGTATGCCCTACACATTAAAATTTAACCATGCTCATTGACTTTCAGCCTCCAACCTAGCAGACTTTTTTTTTTTTGTGTGGGAGAATCGTATATGATTCCATGTACCTCGAACTTGGAGTAACATTCTAGCTGACATGACACGAACACTTGCTCCTACACAACTGTTACCACTACGTCAACAAAACTCACCTACCAGGGGGTAGGTGAGTTTTGTTGACGTAGAATGAACTCCATTCCGATATGAACTCCATTCCATGCAGGTGCCACATTTGTTGTGCAATTATACCAAAATCTTAGGAAATTAGGTGGCAGGACCTGCCAGAGTAGAATTCTTAGACTACTGGGTACCTGGTTGTTTCCCACTGGGACCAAGTGTCTGCAACGTTCTGCCTCAGCGTGAGTCCAGCGGCTAAATGGCAAGAAGAACAACAGTACACAACATTACACAACTACACGATCCACACACTTTTAAATCTCTGGTCTTCCCAGTGAATTGGTACACCTACAATGAAAGCAGTGCGGAGATGGGGGAACCCCTGGTGCCGTTTGACATCAACACACTACACTTACCAACCGGAAATAGTACAATACCGGTGGATGCGGAGGGAAGTGTAAAGTGTATTTAGTGTCTAATGACACCAGGGGTTCCCCCATCTCTGCATTGTTTTCATTGTTAGTGTTACAGTTCACTGTATAGGCCAGAGATTTAAAAGTGTATGGATAATATATATGTGTAATGTTGTGTATTATTGTCCATCCAGCCATTTAGCTGCTGGGCCCCTAATGGGTCCCAACATTGTTCACACTAAGCTCTGTAGAGGCAGACCAGGTACCCAGTAGCTTGATATTTTACTCTGGCAGGTCCTGCCACCTACTTTCCTGAGATTTGGATGGTTAGGATCTTAAAAAAAAAAAAAAATAGGAAGAGCACTAGAATTTTGTAGAGCCAAAAAGTTTATGAACGGTTTGAATTTGGACTTTACTAGATTACATGGTGTAGGGCCTATGCAAGTGTATAGGCAGATCACGGGAGGGAGGAAGACCAAAGACGGAGGAAAAGTCAGAAATATGGGAACAAAAGAGGAGATTCCAAAGTTGGACAGTCGGGTATGCCCATGAAGAGGAAATAGGAGATGGCGAGGATGCCCCCTCACCAGGTGAAAGGAAATAAAGGCACCACCCAAGTGAGCATGGTGCGGAGAGCCTAATGGCATCCATTGACAGTAGGATGACAGGGAAGAATTGTCCCTGTGAAGTCTTTGCAGGTGGTAACGTTGTGATCAAAGGCCTGTCCAAGAAGTGCAATAGTCTGTCACTTTCCAGTTTTGTGTAGGTGGTGGTTGGCAACATTGTGATTAATATCCTGTCTGAGAAGTGTAGTAGTCTGTCACTTTCTAGTTTTGAGTCACATCCAGGGATGGGTATGTCTATTTTGGTTTGCACAGATTTGGCAGGATCATTGTCACATGGTCATGAGGTGCCTCCGTCTCGGCAGGTTGCCTTTGCTGCTTGGGTTGATTGCACTGAAGTTTTCGGGGTAGCAAGTTGCTTTCTATGCAGGTGGGTTTGGTGGTTGCGGCAGGGTCAGTCTTGTGAAGTAACTCTCGGCATACGTGGAAAAAGCTTTGTAGGTGATGTTGCTCTCTAGGAGGTAGTGTTCTCTGTCTTTAGGGATAAACTGTAGCTGGGTAATGAGTAGACCTTGTAGGTTCTCATACAGTCGGCAGTCATGCATCACTCATACAGTCGGCAGTCATGATGGATTATTAGCATAGCAATTCCTAGTATTGTGAGCTTGCTTCATATGGCACCATGTCCTCTCAGTAGGTAACTGGTATAGAGTCCCGGGGAGAACCATGACAGCAATTTTGAATACATTGTTCGTACATCTGGGGTGAACTTACATGTTATATCCCCTTTTGTGGACACCGTATAACGTCGTTGCCATGTGCTTTGTAGGTAAGTTTGCAGTTGTTTCTTTTCTACAGGTTGATTTCCGTGGGGATCCGTGGTATGGTCCCTGTACGTTGTACCTTTTCTTTGTCCGAGCTGGTATAGCATACCTGTGTGTATTACCTCCAGGTCGAAATGCAAAGCCCCTGTGATCACCTGCAGGGCATGTGGAGTTCGTGTTGCAGGCCCTTGTAATGGTAAGGAGAACTGATCGCTGAAAGCTGAGCTGGTTACCACTGTTGTTGCCTTGTGGAACCACACTCCTGTAGCATACGTTACTGCTGGAATGAAGACTTTTGTAGAAGAGAGCAAGAGTGCGTCTCTTCAGCTCCAGTCCAATCCTCGCCGGGACTGGGGGCTGCATGTTTCTTTATCTTTTTTTTAATGTAGTTTTGATGTGGTAGAAATGATAGTTTACTGTCAGGAATGACACCCAAGTGCTTTAGTTTTGTGACCAGCTTTATGGTTTTGTTGTTAATTTTTATTTGTGCAGGCCTTGTAGGTGTTAGATACTCTTTGAGGAGAATGGATTGAGCCTTGGTTGGGGAGATTTGTCAGTAGTGCTTTCTAGTCCATTTCTGAAGGAATGGGCTAGAGCTCCATTTGCTGTTGTCTACATTGGGGTCCTTGAATCAGCTGTGAGGATTGGGGTCAGGTCATCTGCAAAAGCCTAGGCCCAGACACCCCCACGGTCCTTGAAAAGGAACTCATCCAGTACATAGTTCCACAGGAGGCAGACCGAGCACTGAGCCCTTCAGGCATCCTCTGTAGATTTGTCTTTCAACTCTGGAGTAGGGTGCCTGGATCACTTCTCTTCTGTCTGTGAGATAACTCTGCAGGCAACTGTAGAGGTTCATAGGAAGATTTGCTCGTCTCAAGTCACTCAAGGATGCTCGGCCACCCAACGGTGCCGAATGCCCCCGCAAAATCGACAGAGATGACAAGGAGGTATTTTCTGTCAGTTTTCCACTGCAGTGATGATGCTCTCCAGCACATCTGTCACTCCTGAATCCAAATTGATTCTGTGCAGGAAGCTGTGCTGAGTTGTAGTAGGTTTCAATCCTTTGCCATAGGAGTTGTTCAAAGACTGCTTAGTACGGAGAGAAGTGCGATTGGTCAGTAAGAATTGGTCATATGTTGTTGCTTGGTTGAGTTTTTCAGAATCAGTTTGATACTGGCAGCCTTCCAGTCTGTGGGAAAGTGGCCAGCAGCAGGTTTGGGGCAAGTTCTGCCACCTTCTTGACTATTTCTGGTTCTATAAATAAATAAATCTTTATTGTGAAGTAGAGTTACAGCACAATCTCCCATCACGGCGACGAGCGCCAGGGGTTCACATCTATCACAGCTATCATGTCCATTCCCAGTGATTTTTTTTTGTTTCTTAGATTTCTGACTGCTGATATTAGATCCAGCTGAGAGAAGGGTGCCTGTGTAAGGATGGTGTGGTAACAATCGTTCTCCCAGCAGATTTGTTCTTACTCGTGGGAGTTTTGGCTGTCCAGGGTTTTGAATGTGGTGTTCAGGATGTTTTTACTAGATCCTTCCAGTTTTTTGTCATGCTTCCTTGGGGATGCAGGATCTGTGCAAAAAAGCACATACAGATGACAGTAGACCTGAGCTTGGCTTCTTGTGCCTAGGATCGAGCACCAGGCAGCAGCTGCCCAGGTTATTAGCTGCTCCCTGGTGGCAAAGTGGTCTGACATAAACAATACAAAACACACACACACACACACACACACACACACACACACACTACTCAGAACAACCAAACGCTAACACTTTCAGGCCTACTATACAGAGTTTTTGTACCATCACAGTGGACAAAGGTGGGGATGGGCATTTGCCTAGGAGCCGCCCCGATACAGGAACACACACACACACACGTGCGCACATGCGCATACATCCCTAGGATAAATATATAGTAGAACCGAAATAAGAAGTTTTCAAGGGACTGGAGGTTTAGAATTTCTTATGCGGGAAAACTTCTTAGAAGAGAAAGTGACCTAAGGGTATGAAATATTAACTACAGAAATAAAAATGAAAAGATACACATACATAAGTTAAAGGTGATTTTTAAGTACTATTTTAGAATTTATAAATATTTTACTCTGCCTACGGGAAACATTTTTAAACTGAAGATTTCTAATTGCTTAACATTCTGCTATTGGTAAATTCATTATTAAGTTGGAAGAATGAGCTCCTTTGGAGTTTCAACATACCTTGAAAGGTCACAATTATAATAAGACAGAGCAACAATCCACTAAGCAATTCCAAACTCTTCACAACGATCAGAACTTAATGCTTAACATGTTCTACGTATCCAATTATGGATATCGATGAAAACAATTGGCAAGATCCCTATCTTACAACTCTAAAAAAATAATAAATTTCTGTGTTAATTATTTTTAAACAGATAGTGTTAGGCAAGTGGCTGTTGTTTCCACAGATTAGCCCCTCGACGTGGGCACCTGTACGTGGTGAGGGGACCTCCCAGTGACGCTGCTGGACTTCCAGACTAGCATCACTGGGATCCAACACCCACAGCCTAGGTTCCGGGCTTACATCAATGGAATCCGGCGTGTTTGCCGTGCGCTGCGACCCGTGGAAATTCGGAAAGGGGGATCCTGGTGGTTGAGGGGCCCAGCTTCAATACACCACTTTGGCCCCTGCTTCGACAAGACGGGTGGTCCTGGAAGGCCCGGCTAGGATCAATCGGCTAGTAGGCTCGCCTGCGAGGGTCAACCGTGTCAATGCCACGCCCCTACCCTCATGGTCCGAGGGACAGGATTCAGGCTGGCGGCGGTGCGGGTATAGTGTCTGGGTAGCCCTGGCGTCCCACTCCAGAGCGCATTTATTGCATGCCGGGTAGTGGGCGTCCCTTTGGGCTCCGTGGTGGGTGGGGAGCCCGGGCACTGAACAATTTAAATAACCTCATGAATCCTGATAAACGTATTCCTTCAGGGGCCCCAACCCGGTCCCTATCTGAAAATAACGACGGAGAGGCAGATAGCATTATTTCTACAAAGAGGCAGCGAACCAAACTACCATCAGGGCCTGTCCCAAGGTTCTTAATAATGCATTCCACCAATGAAACACCAATTGGTAAAATGTCGCCCTTTTTTATACAAAAAGGGTTGGATGGGTTAGCAGGTACACCCAAGTCAGTTAAGAGGCTCCGTTCTGGGGACCTCTTGATTGAAACAAAAAATGACGGGCAGTCTGAACATCTACTCCGAGTAACATCAATCGGAGGTATACCCGTAACAGTGACACCACACAGAACACTAAATTCATCGAGAGGTGTCATTTCGGAGTGGGACCTTCTCGACGTCACCGAGGAGGAAATCTGCTCCGAACTAAAACCACAGGGAGTTACTGCCGTCAAGAGAATCACTGCGCGAAGGGATGGGAAAATTGTTAAAACCAGGAGTGTTATCCTGACTTTTAACTCTCCCAAACCTCCTGATGAGATCAAAGCTGGATACATCAACTGTCCAGTACGTCCATACATTCCGAACCCTTTACGGTGTTTTAAATGTCAGAAGTATGGACATTCTCAAATGGCCTGCCGTGGAGTCCTTGCATGCGCCCGGTGCGGTGCAAAGGACCACGAAACAACAGCATGTTCAGCCAGCAAACCCACCTGCATTAATTGTGAGGGAGAACATCCGGCCTATTCAAGGGCATGCCAGAGGTGGAAAGAAGAAAAAGAAATCCAACGGCTGAAGGCAGAGCTCAACATATCGTACCAGGAGGCAAGAAAAGCAGTGAAACCTCTTAACATCAAAAAACCTACCTACGCCCAGAAGGTAGCAGGGAAATGTTCCATTGGGACTCAGACGGACATGTCCGTCCCCCCAAAAGAATCATTTACTCCCATTGCACGTTATCTTTTAAGCTCCCAAAAACCTGCACAGAAGGACCAATCAGCTGCCACTCCTATATCGGTACCTCCTAATGCTCCACAAGTAACAAAAGCAAAAGAAAAGAATAAGAAAGGGGAAGTAACACCTAGTACCCAGGAAAACATGGATGTCGAGCAGAAGGAGGTACATGATGAGTCAGTTTTGGAACTCTTCGCTGAGGAAGAAATGGACACAGGACAGCGTCCATACTTCCCCAGGAAAGATAAATCCAAGACTGACAAAATTAAGCCCTCAGCACCTCGGAAGCCGCCTGATGGACCCACCAAGTCCAAATAATGGCTAAATTCCTACAGTGGAATTGTCGTGGATTCCGGCAAAATACTGACGACATCAAGGCACTCCTGCAAAAGCACAAACCAGCTTGCTTTTGCATACAGGAGACTTATTTAAAGGCAAATGATGACCCCACCATGCATAACATTACCATCATTCGTAAGGATAGAATTGTGGATGGTCCTGCCCACGGAGGAGTCGCAATCCTCGTCAGCAACCAGATCCCATTTCAGCCTTTGCAGCTTACAACTAGCATTGAAGCTGTAGCAATTCGCCTTACAGTGGGGTTCTTATTAACTGTCTGCTCTGTTTATTTGCCACCTGGGATTGATATCCCCCAGAAAGACCTTGATGATCTTATCATGCAATTGCCTTCCCCTTGTTTAATTCTTGGGGATTTCAATGGACATAACACTCTGTGGGGTAGTGCTGACATCAATGGAAGGGGACGAGTCATAGAGCATATGCTCACTGACAATGATCTCTCCCTCCTAAATGTGGGAACAAACACCTTCTTCCACATGCCTACCCGTACTTTCTCTGCCATTGATCTTTCTATCTGCACCCCTTCTCTCCTTCCTTCACTTGCTTGGGAGGTAGAGGAGAACCCATATGGAAGCGATCACTTCCCCGTGATAATCACATTAACTAGCGGTAGACCGTGTCTTCCATTTAATTTACCGCGGTGGAAGCTTGATCAGGCTGACTGGAATGCCTTTCAACATCTGGCAAATCTTGACATCGCTACAGTCAGTCAGGTGCCAATCAATGATGCAGTCATGTACGTCACAGAAACAATTGTCCAAGCAGCTGCAATTGCAATCCCAAAATCATCTAGCCGGTTCCCACTATTTCCGAAACCTTGGTGGAATTCCGAATGCACAGCAGCAAAAAAAGCACAAAACAAAGCGTGGGGGATATTCCGCCGATATCCCACCACTGAAAATTTAATATCATTCAAACGTGCACGTGCAAAAGCACGTTATGTACGACGTCAGAGCCAAAGGAAATAACATCCCAGTTGTAGCAGAATTCAAATTCCTTGGACTTATTTTCGACAAAAAGCTGACATTTTTACAACACATTCGTCAGCTGAGGACAAGATGTGTCAAAGGGCTTAACATCCTTCGTGCCCTTTCATCAACTTCATGGGGTGCAGATCGTTCTACCCTTCTTCGCCTTTACCGAGCACTTGTCCGTTCCAAACTTGACTATGGGTCTCAGGTTTATGGTTCTGCTAGAGATAGTGCACTTCGGTGGTTAGATCCAATCCACCATCAAGCCATCCGGACAGCCACTGGAGCATTTCGCACATCTCCTGTCCAAAGCCTCTATGTTGAAGCAAATGAACCATCTCTGTCTCTTCGACGTAAGCAGTTGTCCTTACAGTATGCCTTCAAATTAAAATCTCTGCACGATCATCCCACGTGGCCATCCGTTTTTGAGCCGCGCTGGGAAAACCTCTACAACACCCGTCGGACTGCCAACAAACCTTTTGGTATTCGCATTCAAGGGCTGCTGAATGAGCTCAACTTGTCGGTAGACAACGTTGCCCAGTCACCAAGGCAATTCTTTCCACCCTGGCATGCTTATTTTCCAACTTGCGACTTCTCCCTTAAGATCTGGGAGAAGGCTACGACACCGCCATCTGTCTACCAGCAACTCTTTGCATCACATAGACAGCAGTATTCTGACTTTCTGCCAATCTATACAGATGGCTCAAAGTTAGAATGTCATGTGGGATCTGCTGTTGTGCTCCCTCACAAAACATTATCCTATAAGATCCCACAAGAAACTAGCATCTATACTGCTGAGTTGCATGCAATACAATCAGCCCTAGATCACATTAAAAATCGCGACTACCAGAGGTATATGATTTATTGTGATTCATCAAGCGCGTTACAGGCTCTGGTATCGGTGAGTTTTAACCCTCATCCGATCCTGTCCAGGATCCGGCAGATTCTTTTTTCTCTCATAGAATTGGAATATGATATTCGCTTTTGCTGGATCCCAAGCCACATTGGGATCCGGGGAAATGAATCGGCTGATGCCGCTGCTAAATCAGCCATTTCCCTGGATAATCATTGTCTGTCAGTCCCCTATACAGACTACAGGCAAATAATACGTTCTAAATTACTCTCCCAATGGCAAGATTCTTGGCACGGACAGGCCACAAATAAATTACATCGTATTAAGTCTGTAATTGCGCAATGGCAGTCCAGTCTACGCAGGGACCGAAGAGAGGAAGTTGTTCTTGCTCGGCTCCGCATAGGTCATAGTCATCTAACGCATTCCTACTTGCTGAGGGCGGATGACCCACCTATGTGCGAGATATGTAACGTAATTTTAACCGTCAATCACATTTTTGTAGAATGTCCTGTTTTTATTGAAGCACGACGCTTGTGTTTTACTGATTTTAATAATTTGACTGAGCCATTTACACTCAGTCAGATAATATGTGACAGAGACAATATGTCTGACGTTTTTAACTTTTTACACTTTATTAATGTTTATACAAAGATCTAAGTTTTATGCTTTTACTTTTATACCTTTTTAAACATAATAATTAATTGTTTGACGTGGTAGCCTTTGCTACCAAAATGTTTAATAAGATTTTAAATTTGTCTTGGCGCATTATGGCCTTAGCTGCCAATGCGCCATTAAAAACCACACCAAACCAAACCACAGATTAGCAACACACAGGTAATGGCCATAAGGATAAGTTGGGAAGGGAAAAAAAAAAAAGGCACTGTCCCCAAATTGCTCCTTAAATCAAATAAAGTCTAAATGGATTGCCAGAGGAATGTTCCAGAAGCAAGAGTCTTGTTTTATTGAGAGAACCAGTAAAGAATGCAGAAAATAGCTGACCTGACATCCCTAAATGAAGGATCCAAGAGTGACTCCAGAGATGTGTGCTTAATGGACTGGTAAGCCAAAAGACCCTGAAAGTCAGCCACGTAGAAGTGTAGGGAAGACCAAAAGTGAAGGATTGCCCACTGTAAGAAAGAGGACGGCAGAGTAAATAAGTCCCCTAGTATTGATTGTTTAGAAATTGAAGTATAAATAGGACTGGTGGACTTAACTGCATCTAGAGATTGTATTGAATTAGGTAGCATTATAGAAATAACTAATAGAAATAAAAATGGGGAAACTGTTAATTAATGGGGAAGAGTGACAAGAGAGAATGTGTAATCCTTCTGTGATTCAAAAGCATTGAGAAAAGGTTTTGAAATTCTTTGTTACAGAAAGGAATCTTTGGTAAAATGTAAGATTTATGTTCTAGTTCAGTATTGAAGTGGTTAAGGTTATGTAAATATATATGTACATGCTTAATTAACTCTTACATTATACAAGAGTATCGTTCATTGTTTGAGGAGAGATGTCAGAGTATGTGAAGATAGTACTATGCTCAGGTCTAAAAGAATGTATAAAGGGAATATATACGAGTACATAAAGTGCTCATTAAATTTTGTATTGCTGAGCATAAGAAAGATAATTAGTTCTTTGACTAAGGAAATAGCAGCCAACGAGTTGGTAGTTTAACCTGAGAAGGCCAGCAAAGTAACAAAAGATAGGTATATTAGTGTGTGTGTGTGTGTGTGTGTGTTGAAGGATTGAAAAGATATTTGGTACAGGAGCTAGCCTCCTCATTTTTGCTAGATTTGCTTTACTTGGAGTGGCAATTTATGTACACGTTTTGAGAAGGAAAGTGGTAAAGATATTTGTACATTTTTTAGAATGCTGTAGTACAGTTCAGTCCTTGTATAACACGTGTTTACACTACATGAATTTGATCACACACGATTTATAAATAGGGGAACGATATCGTATATAACATGAACCGAGTTCACTTGTGCACGATTCACCTTTGTGCTTACAAGAAATGGCAGTCGAACATGGAATCACCCCAACTGAACGCAACATAATAGGAATGAAGAGAAATTCTGAAAATGTATTTGTTTTTCATATTAGTGAAGGGGAAACACATTTCATCATAAGAACATAAAAACCCACACAATTCCAGCTATCATATTATTGCAAATGCAATTAGATAGTTTACTACCAGATTATAACAGATTCCACTAGCAGAAACGCAACTGGAAATTGATTTTGTTTTATGGTAGTAACCCTCAGAAATGTGCTTTAGTAAAATGTGAGGTGTTAATAGTGTGTCTCTGCCTTTACGGTGTTGTTTATTCAGTTGCTACACTTGCACAGCTTTGTTTGTGTATCAAGCGTGCCTCCTCATTTTGTAATTGTGCATTTATTCTCTAAAAATGAGTAAAATTCTTAAAAGGTGTGAAGAGGAAACATCCTGGTGAAGACGCTATAGATTCAGAGAGAAAAAGAAAAGCAATATCAATAGACAGAGGTGGACTGGGTCAAAAATTCTTACCTGGGAAAATTTGTAGTGACCTCATACTAGCATTTATGGCCATAATCACACTGGCTTCCGGCCCACCGGGGTTTCTCCGTAAGGCTTATGGACAGTCTGCCTCTGTCGATGGAGAAAAAAATATAAAATTGAAACTCTTGAACGAACATGTGATATTGCACGTGCTGCAGGCCCAAATAAGGCAATGCCGAGAAATAGAAATAATGCAGAGAAAATGAAAACAACTTTCGTAGCAGGAACAGCTCAGTGTGTGTGTTGGGTTTTTTTTTTTTTTTTTTTGGCTGATGTTATATAAGCTTGCTACCTTGCATCATGTGCCTTTGCTAATGCTTAAAATCCATTAGATCAAGACACAAAGAATTGGAAGAGATGGAATGGCTATCATCTGTTTGGATAGAAAATCAAACAAAGAACAAGTTTGCTTATGATAGAAGCAAAAGCATTAGCAATATTTTATTACGTAATAGTCGTAATAAAATACTTATGTATTTTATTACGATTATTTATTTGTTTGGTAATGTTTTAGTTACAAATGTGTGTTCAATCTTGGGTGGTCGGCATCTAACCCTATTTTTCCCATAGGGCCTGTTGTTTATATTGCACGAGGGTTTCTGGGAACATAACTATCGTGCTATACGAGGACTGACTGTATTATGTGTAAATTTTGATATTGAAAATAAATCGATGTTATAATTACAATACTAAATATGTCTCATCATTCAAGAGAAATACACACAGCCCTATAGAAAACCACTGTAGCTTATCCTGGAAAGAGGAAAATAAGAAAAACCTCAATCAGGAATTTTCTGAGACAAGAAAAAAAATAAAATAGTTGAGCAGTCAGAGAGCTTTGTGGGCTTTGGAGGAGTGAGGTACCAGTTGTTCTCCTTTGGAAAATTATAACAACTACCAATTTGGGTTCCAAAGTACAAGGGATATATAGTTAGATATATTTAGTACTAATTAAATTAAATAAGATAAAACAGAAAGCCTCGTTTCCACAAATTGCAATATGTCACTTCCATTTTATCAAAATGTTTATGCTAAAAAGGTTTTAGCACTGAAAGCCTCAGACTACGTAAAATTCACTAATTGAACAAGTTAGTGCTTAGCATCATTTTGGCATGTAGTAAACCACCAAAGTAGATGAAATGGCATTGTTTCTGTCATATTACGACCTTCACGAGTTGCCCTGATTTTGAACTACCTCAAATAAACAACGCTTCGAAAATGGATTCTCGTATAGGCAACATTTCGCCATTGGATTCTTGGCAGATACTACTATCCCGCAACCCCTGGGTGGTGGTATCCGCAGAGAATAAGTAACATTAATCTTCTCCATTGGCAAAGCATTGCTTATTGGAGGTAGTGCAATATCGGGGCAACTCGTTGCGAAGGCATTTACAGTATGAGATATAACAAAAATGATGCCATTTCACTTACTTCGGTGGTTTATTACAAATTAAAATGATGCTTGGCACTAACTTGTTTGATTACCAAATGTTTATATTGTTTAATATTTTTTAATATTAAAAATAAATAATTTTTATATTTAAAAAACATTAAGTGGGAAAACATCATTATAATAATACACTGTGTATTCTTTTTCACAAACTTTTTGTGAGAAACGTTTTTACCCCGGAAACTTCTTACGTGGGAAAATACATAACAACATATAGAGATGAAACTGGGACTTAAGAAACTGAACCTAGTACAGAGGAAAATAATGGAGTCACTGGTTAAAGAAACATTGCAGGATCATTTAGACAAGACTGCAGCAGTAATTCAGACAGTTTGTCAAGGGGAAGTCTTGTCTGACCAATTTGATTGGGTACTATGATGATTTGATTGGGTCACAAAGGAACTGGATGCAACAAATAATTTTTGATATCATATAATTGGATTTCAGGAAAGCTTTTGATTTTTTTGCACACGGAGGACTACTGTACAAATTGGAGCAGTATGGCATTAAGGGTAATTTGCTACAATGGATAAAAGAATGGTTGAATGGGAGAAGACAGAGCGTTGGTCAATGGGAACTACTCTACATGGACTAATGTTATTAGTGGTGTCCCTGAGGGTTCAGTGTTGGGCCCATTGTTGTTTTGTATATTTATCAATGATATTGATGAAGGTATATCAAGCTTAATGTCAAAGTTTTCAGATACAAAGGTTGGCAGGGTTGTTAATAACAGTAATGACAGAATGTAGCAGTAATTTCAGAGAAATGTACCATTTCTCTGGGTGCATGGTACATTTCCATGACATTGAGGGATGGAGAATTTCTGAAAGAGACCTTGGGAGAATTGTGCAGTCAGATATGAAGTTTTCTGACAGTGTAGATCAGCTGCCAGAGTAGGTCATGGGGTCTTGTCAATGATATACAGGAATTCTGTGAGCAGGGATAAGGAGGTGATTATCCCCGTGTATAAGGCAATGGTCAGGCCACACCTTGAGTACTGCATACGGGTCTGGAAGCTCCATTTTAGGAAGGATGCAGTCTGACTATTGCTGGAACGAGTACAGAGAAGGACAAAAAGACTGGTGAGTGGAACAAATGGTTGCTGTTACCAAGAAAGGCTTAAGTTCTGCAAATTTCAGCTTCTGGAGAGGCATCTGTGAGATGATATGATTGAGGTGTATAAAACCTTTTGCTGTGATTATAAACATGAGGGGGGGCATAGATTTGAATGGAGGAAAGACAGTTGTAAAATAGATGTGCGGAAGTTTGCCTTTAGCCAGCGGGTAGTTGATTGCTGGAACAAACTTGCATCTGTTATTGTGGAAGTTGATAGCTTAAATAAATTCAAGGCAGAACTAGATAAACATTTGGAATGAATGGATCAGTGAAATGGGAATTTTTTTTTTTTTTTTGGCTGATGCTGTATAAGCTTGCTTTCTTGCATCGTGTGTGCCTCTACTAATGCTAATCTGGCCTATAATTGGTCCTAAATCATATACGTTTTATCTTTTCATTACAGGGGCACTTGTCATTCTTGATACTATGAGAATATTTGACTACTATTATTATTAATAATAATAACTAGGGGGCTTTGCCCCTGCTCGCTTTGCTTGCCTGTGCACGCTTTTTTGTGTAAAATGTGGAGGTGTGCAGAGTAAGTCGAATCTTTTCTATGTAAAAGATACATTTCGAAATGCACTAATCAATATCTAATCAGGAAATGACCTATGTAATTATTTATGCATTTGTAGTGCATAGCATTCTCAAAGTCGAATAAATATCACTATGTAATATTTACCTGCATTTACATAGGTCACTTAGAAAAAGGCCTTTTGCTTCTGGTTCCACAATGATTTATTCTGCTTTGGTGAATACTTCTGGCTTAAGGTAGACAGAGAATTTAGTATCTCGGATGGAATAAGTAAGCTGGATTTTCTAGGCTTTGCAATTTGCACTGATTGGTGGTTCTTCCTTGTTTGGGCAAGAGCTAAAATCATGGCCTTTCTGTGCACAATGACCACATGTTGGCTCTGTCTGCAAACAGGTATGACTTGTTTGGCCAAAGCAAACAGCACTTGAAATGCATGGGGACAGCCACGTGCTCTCTAAAGCAGTGACCGCCCCAGTTTACACACACACACCTTGTTTTGTTTTGCTGGTTGATTGTGTGCCAGACCCCTGGGGCAAGCTCCACAACCCAGTTTGTTATGCTTCCTAGTCTTGATTTGGTCTGGTATTTAGGGATGACAAGAGTTGAGAGTTCCTAGTCTCAGTGGGCATGTTGGAGGTTCCATTGGTAAATCTTATCTCTGATTGTTGAAGAGTCCAAGTCGCTGCTGACGTTAAAGATAAGGATCGATGGTCCTTTTGTCTGGGTGGATCAGCCGAGAGCCCCCCAGGTCAGAAATTTTGGCATTGTTGAGGATTTGAATGGCTTCTTCTTTCGTCTATGTTTCGATAATTAGTATTCTGGGTTTTCCTAATATACTTTGTTTGTTTTTTAAGTCATTTGCTATATTAATTATGACAATTTTAATTTCCTTGCTTGTTTGCGGTGCAACCTGTGAGGCTGGTTTAAGAACAACCAGATGCAACCCTGGTAAGAGGGTCTTCTTTCTTGGCACTGTCAAAGTAAGGTTGGTAGGATTGGTATTATTCTTTGGATTCCTCAGGGTGTCGGTATAGGTGGGGGTGCACTGTGGCGTTTGATTTCCCCTGCCTTCAAGATATGCCTCTAATTTGCTAGTTGATTTTTCACATTTGAGATGGGTCTGCAGGAGGACTTTTTCCATCTTGCTCCAAATGGAAACGATTTGAGGTCGTAAACAAGTTGTGATCCTACTACTGGATTCCTTCATCAGATCCTCTCACTCTGTACTATCTAACTCTGTTGTGATCAGGGGTTTTCTTGAGGACCGAGCCCTCAGGAAGGTTAGGGTCAAGGGGTTTGGCTGTATCTGTCGGTTTTGTGCCTTCGATGACATTATGGGGGTGGAACCCTCCTGTCTATCCTTCGGCTCATATTGACTGCACATTTCATGGTCTGATTTCGGCATCGTCAGTTTTTTATTTTTCTTCTTGGAGGCGGGCCAGGCTTCAGGTCATCCAAGTCCTCTTGTAGTTCTATGACTGGTGGGTCACTGTTCATCATTGTTTGACAGGTAGGTGGTTGTTTTTCTTCTTTGTTATGTTCCTCTTTGATCATCTTGGTAAGGGTTGGTGAGTGGGTAGGCAATAGTTGGGTTCAATAGCTGAGGTAAATTGGCAAAGAATGGCACAAACCACAAGTCTATGGCATAATTAGAAGGGAAATGACCCAGGCTACTTTTTTTTTTGGGTTAAACACTGGTCATGTGAGGGTCCAAGTTGCCCAAACGAAAAATACACACAGAAACCCCAAACTAGTTATCCAGGGGGTTTCTGGGAACAGCAAATACAGTGGTGAAGTCAGTTTTTACATAGTGGCAATAGGAATGAAATTGCACAGTCACTATGTAAAGTCTATAGTAGAAAGTAGCATTAATTTCCATCTTGCAAAAATAATGATCGTAGGTAAAAACAACTGGTTGGAATGCATTCTCATCCAAAATAATACAGGAGGGAACACCATTCCCCGGTCAATGGAGTGAGAAATGTCTGTGAATAGTGATCACAGTTCTGTTGCTACCATTTGAGTGTAATGGGACAATAGAATGTGGTGAGAGTAGGTGGTCGTGGGAGGGCAACTACTGCTGGAGGCAGTATAATGTAACCAAGCAACGTCACCTTAACAATAAAGTTGATTTACTATGTCATTGGTTGGCTAATCTGTTATGCTAAGTGGGACAAGGGGTAAAAGGTCAAAGGACATAAGCACTGCGAAAGCAAAAATAAGAGTAGGAGTGTGTTATAGGCCTAATGACTCGAATGAGTACAATGAACAGTTGTACAGAGAAATAGAGTGGGCTAGTAAATCAGAATGTCTTATAATGTGAGATTTTAACTTCCCAGATATTGACTGGAACTTGTGGATTGGTCACTTACACTAGTAAGACTTTTGTGGATTTATTGTATGGTTGTTTTCTGCAGCAGCATGTTCGAGAGGCAACCAGAGAGGGTAATACTCATGATCTGGTTATCAGCAGTGATCATTCATGTATTAAGAATTTGCAGATAAAAGAACCACTAGGTGGCAGTGATCACAGTGTACCGATGTGGGATTTACTTAAAGATATAATTACCATCAGGGGTAAAGGAAAGGGTTTTTGCTTCCATAAAGGTGAATACAGTGGTCTCAGACAGTTTTTAAATTCTGTACAGTGGGATCAACTGACGATGTTACCAACAGTAAATTCTAAGTGGGAAGCATTCAAGGAATTAATCGTTGATGCTACTAAAAGTTTCATACCTATTAAGAAATATTGTTCAAGGTTTAGGCCTAAATGGTTATCAAATGAACTAATGAGACTCATGACAGAAGAAAAATGCATGGGATACATATAAATTATCAAGCAACGCAGAAGCCTATGGCAGATATAAGCTAGTCTGTAATCAGGTCACAAAGAAGGTTAGGCAGGCGAAGGCAGATTACGAGAAATCTTTGGCAAAATATGTTAAGAAAGACAGCAAGGATTTCTTTACTTATATAGACTCTAAAAGGAAGAGGATGAATCTGATTGGTCCACTTGATATCGATGGTTCAACTGTTGATGATCCTGCTCAGATAGCAAACGAACTGAATGAGTATTTTGCATCTACATTCACACGTAAGGAGTTATTGAGGTTTGAAAATGGCGGAAGGTTATCAAATTGTAGCAGGGTGCTTAATGATGTTGTAATAACTGAGAGCAAAGTGGAGGAGAAATTGTTCAAGTTAAACATAAGAAGGTGGCAAAGCGACTAAGCAAACCCTTAGCCATAATTATGAGAGCATCCTTGGACTCAGGGGAGGTCCCCCATGGACTGGAGATGTGCAAATGTATCCCCAATTCACAAAGGGGGATCGAAGGGTGACACGAATAATTACAGACCAGTTAGTTTAACTTCTGTTCTGGGTAAAATAATGGAGTCACTGGTTTAAGATGCATTGCAGGATCATCGAGACAAGACTGCAGCAATAATTCAGACACAGCATGAGGTTTGTTGAGGGAAAGGCTTGTCTAACAAATTTGATAGGATATTGTGATGTGGTTACAAAGGAACTGGATGCAAAAAATAATTTTGATATCATATATTTGGATTTCAGGAAAGCTTTTGACACTATTGCGCATGGAAGACTATTGTTCAAATTGGAGCAGAATGGTATTAAGGGTAAGTTGCTACAATGGATAAAAGGATGGGTGAGTGGGAAAAAACAGAGGGTGGTAATTAATGGGTGGTGCTCTTTGTGGACTAATGTTATTAGTGGAGTCCCACAGGGTTCAGTGTTGGGTCCTCTGTTGTTTTGTATATTTATCAATGATATTGATGAAGGTATATCAGGCTTAGTGTCGAAGTTTGCAGATGATACAAAGGTTGGTAGGGTTGTTAATGACAGTAATGGCAGTGTGCTACCGCAACAGGATCTAGATAATTTGGGCAGATGGGCTAAGAAGTGGCAACTGAAGTTTAACATTGACAAATGCAAAGTACTGCATATGGGTAGAAGTAACCCCAGAGAAATATACCAACTATGTGGTACTACACTTAAGGTGGTAGAAAATGAAAAAGACCTGGAAGGAATTGTGCAGTCAGATATGAAGTTTTCTGAGCAGTGCAGACAGGCTTCCAGGGTTGGTCATGGGGTTTTGTCAATGATATATAGGAATTTTGATAGCCAGGAAAAGGAGGTGATTGTCCCTCTGTATAAGGCAATGGTCAGGCCACACCTTGAGTACTGCGTACAGGTCTGGAGGCCTCATTTTAGGAAGGATGTAGATTTGTTTGAGCGTGTACAGAGAAGGGCAACCAGATTGGTGAAGGGAATGAAGGGATCCTCTTACCAAGAGAGGCTTAAGTTCTGCAAATTGCAGTGGCTGGAGACTAGGCACCTGCGCGGTGATCTGATTGAGGTGTATAAGGCCTTGAATGGGTTGAGCATGCTGAATTCTGATGGGATCCTTCCACTTGTCAAGATTACGAACCTAAGGGTGCATAAATTCAAATTAAGAAAAGACAGATGTAGAATAGATGTGCGGAATGCCTTTAGCCAGCGGGTGGTTAATTGCTGGAATAAACTTCCATCTGTTGTGAAAGTTGATAGGTTAAATAAATTTAAGGAGGAACTGGACAGGCATTTGGAGGGAATTGTGTGATTTATTTTTTTTTTTTTTGGCTGATGCTGCATAAGCTCATACACTTGCTTTCTTGCATCACATGCCGCCCGCATTATAGCCTTAGTAGCTAATGCGCCAATAAAATCATCACATGCCGCTACTAATTCTAGTAGAGCTTAAGCCTTTCTTTGCCTTTGTTCATTAGTAGTATTGCTTTTGTTCCTGTTATTAGTGCTGTTGTGTTTGTACGTTTTTCATCTCGTAAAAGTGCTTTGAAAAAGTACGTCTTTGTCTTTCCATTGAAGGTACTGTTTTAACTAACAAATAGTTGAAAGCATCCAAAGAAAGACTACCATCTGAACATTCAAAGGTAAGTTTGCTAAAATAAGTTTGTGGTACATTAATAATAGTTATCTTAAATAGTGGTATTTTAACAGTAATGAAACAATAGTATAGTATAGTACATTTATCTAATCACACAATTAGCTATCGTAAGGAAATGAAACAGATATGTTCTTGCCAGAATATAGAAGTAAGTTTTGTCAGAATTTTGGCTTTTGTGGTTTCATTTATATATAAAATATTCATTTCATGTATTGGATACACTGAAGAAAAGTGCATGCTTGTTTAAGAAATCAAAAAATCTCAATATTTGTACAATGTAATGTTAAATTTATTGAAACTTTTAGTGTAGATAAATACAAGAAGTGTGATTATATGCTAACTTTGGTAAACTATGGGCCTGTGTGCACAAACTGAGGTATTCTTAGTTGTAAAAGCTAATAACAATCATCTACGAGACTAATAATAAGTAAAGTGAAATTCGGAAGAGAGCATAACATTTTATTTATATATTTCATATTGTTACGGGTATGTGAGATTTATTTTGAGCCATCCTAGATAGTTAGATGGACATCTAAATTTGATTGGAAAAACAAGAGAACGTTGTGGATTTCAAGCATCCAAAATTAATTCATGGTGCTGTTCCATTACAATTTCCGAACTGTCCAAGCTATTTGTCATCACAGGCATTTACAAGAGATAGTCCTGAAAAGAAGCAAAGATTAGAAGAAAAAAAAACTTTGAAAAGGTTCTGGAAAATAATATTAAAAGTAAATATGATTATGAAAAAGCTCAAGAATTTCATACATTCGCACAACTAGCAGAGTGCTTGAATGATAGCAAGTTATTTCAAAAATTAACGTGTATTATGTTTTTATATTTAATATTTCAGCCAGCCCTCCCATTGCCTATTCAGTTGTAATTAGTGAAGATTTGATGTTACTGATATTTGTACAGAGTGCTGAAATTAATAATTTAGCCAAGTCAAAGTCACTGGAACTTCCTATGAAGGTGAATAGTTTCAATCAGATTAGTGACATCTTAGAACAGATACCAGTAATTGCTAACAGTGATGGTAATAATTTTTTTTTTTTTTTTTGTTTTAAATGCTGCTTGTAGTTTACTGAATTCAATTGCAGGAAACATTAATAGCGAAAGAGCATCAGTGTTTAAATTCATATGCTACCAATTGTGTTTGTTATAATGTGAAAAAAATGCATACAGATATTTCACCAAAGTATTATTATTTTCATCTTTTGTGTTTTCGATATCTCCACATGAGCTGACCGGGCTAGCCAGGTAAGTAAAGTGCATGCCTGGCAACCCAAAGGTCGCGGGTTCGATTCGCACCTCGGGCTTGGATCACAGTAAAATGCAAAAACTTTGGGAGGTGCATTATGGCCATAGAATCTGTTGCACCAACAACTAACAAGAAGGGGAAAGAGAATCATTTTCTGTTATATGCTAAATGGAATTTGGCCTTTTTAAATTCGTCAGAATGCATAATTAGTTTAATGATTGATGAAATTCGTCTGGAACCTTATATTGATTACAAAGGTGAACGCATACTGGGAAATTCTTTTGATAGTACTGACACATCTACAAGTGCCTAAGTATTTATGATTCAAACCTTATTGTCAAATTACAAAGGTGAAATTTATATTTTATCCATTAAAAAAATTACTGCAGAAAAATTGCATTCTGTTTCGAAAAAAATTATTGTAGATTTGGAGAAAATTGGTTATAATGTTGTAGCAATTTTAAGTGATAATTCAATTAATAGAAAATGTATTTCAGAGAAATAATTTTAAATTTGCTAATTAATACCATTATCAATATTTTGCTCAACAATTATTGTAAAAATAAAAATTATATATTAAAAGCAACCCATAAACATAAACTTTAAACATTTAAAAAAAAGAGATAAATTTAGAGTAAAATAATTTCTGTTCAACTGTAGTAATCAAATCATTAAACTTAATGAATAAATGTATACATTAGTTGTATTACAAGTTACATGTGAAACATTCAAAATGTAATAAAATAGTTAACTATAAAATGTGCTGTCTTCATTTTTTCAGAATTTTATGATTAAAAAAAAAATTATCACGCTTAAGTATAAAACTAATTCTTTATTTATTTCATTCATCGTATTGTCCCTTGCAACATAAATTAGCTCTTTCCATTATGCACAGAAAATAAAGTAGATTTACATTCAACTCTTGCTTTTGCTTTTCTCAATTCTGTGTGGCAGTGTAATTTTTTGTACTCCTTATGAAGTACACAAAATATGACCCACTTATGATGACATCAAAATGCAGCGATCAGATTTTATTCTTAAGGTAGCGCTGAACCAAGTAGCACTTGCTAAGGAAGGCTTAGGCAGCAAGTGACTTCAGCTTTATGTTCAAACTAGAACTTTCAAAGAAGAGTGGCAGCCTCCATGGTAGGTCTATGTATGAAGTAGGCAGAAATTTCCATCTCACGAAAAATCGATTATACGCTAAAACAGATGGCACTAACGTGTTTCCTCCTTGTGTACTTTTGGACGAGGAACTCCCCATTCAAATATGCAAGGTTCAGGTGTGGTAGTGACTCAATGTTCCATTGCTACTCTCTCCAATACTATGTTAATGGTGCCATGTTGAGCTGACCCATTAACAATAGCATTGAATAAATAACACACTAAAACTCACTTAAGAGCCCTAAATAAGTGAAAACAAATCTCACCAGATGAATTCTCATCTTTGAAATTCTAGTTTGAGCATAAATCCAAATTTAGACACTTCTTAAAACTACTTCTTTACCATTAATCATGGAGCAAAAACAACGTCTGAAACGATGCCATATTTGAAGATCATTATGCTCCAATATACACACAGCCAGATATGTCCAGTCTTGGTTTGAGGAGCATGAAACTGAGGCTAAGCATCTCCCATGGCCTACACAATCTCCAGGCTTAAGCATTGTTGAGCCATTGTGGGCATATTTGGAAAGCAGAGGGGAAAGCAGATTTCCTCCACCTTCACTCAAGGAGCTTGAAACATTCCTCCATGAAGGAATAATGGTCTAATATTCCTCTTAAACAGGTCAAGATTTATTTGAATCAATTCCATGGAGAATACAAGCTATTTTAAAAGCAAAGAGTGGCTCAACTCCATATTTCCTGTAACTCTCATCACAGGTGTTTCCATTATTTTGTTCATTCCTACATGTATTTATGGTTTCATTATGCAGTTAGAAACAAAGATTCTGTATTTAAAAGATTTCATATATATCTTACTACTCAGTCCATTGACCTCCATGACAGTATAGTAGTTTCAGCACTTGTTTGTTGTTCATTTAGACAGGCCTGGGTTCAAATCCCATCGATGACTGGAGGAATTTCTAAGTTTGCGGTGCATAGCACACGCTTCTTGATTAGACTGGGGTTCGAGCCCATTACCACCAAATACAGAGGATGCGGAAAGGTCAGTCAGGGAATGACCACTGCATATCCCCAGAGCAATATGGCCTTAGTTGCTAATGCTCCTAAAAACCAAATAACAGCAACATCTTCATTCAGAGTATGCAGTTAGCCAATTTCAGGCAAAGGGAGTAGGACACCCTCTCCCTGAAGTGTTCTAAATTTTTCAGTCTGCACAGTGTGCAACTCTGCTTATGAACATGCACTTTTAGACTTTTTCACTGATGGAGCAATATAGTCTTAAGTCACTGATGCTCTTAAAACCACAAACAGCTAGGTCTGTCTTACATTATTCACTTTGCTACTATTTTGTTTGTAGCAGATAAGTGTCAAAAAAAATTTTTTTTTTTTTTTCAAAGGTTTTTTAGAATTCTTAAGTTAGTGTTTAATTAAAAAACCCCACTAACAAATGAAACCATAATGTATTTCATTTCTTTTGTGGCTTTCAATTAACTGTAAAACCTATATGGCCCAGTTCTGTCTAACTTCTTAACAGTGCAGCCTACACTTATTATTATTAGCTGATGGTGCAAGGAAGCCTGCGGCTTATGCGGCACCAACAAAAAAAAAAAAAAAAAAATTCTGAATTACCGAGAGAGAGAGAGAGAGAGAGAGAGAGAGAGAGAGAGAGAAGAAGGAAATCACCAAGAAAGAGAAGAATGATGATATCCAGCTCAGGACCCTGGGTGTGCCAAGCCCATACTCACCAGATGTGAGCCCCTGGCTTACAGAAAGGTTGTTGATCCCTTTCCGTCTATAGTATTTCAAAGAGCAAAAGAGCTTAAAAGAGCAAGAATATTTTATATTTGGTGTTTCCACCTAATAATAATATTATTATTATATTATTATTTCTCCCTGATTGGGGGTTTCACCTCGTGACAGGTATTGCTACCAAGTACACAGGGTGGTTGTTGTTGTGTCTTGTGTCACTGTTGGTCGAGGAACTCTGACTATCCCACAGTCAGTTGCAATCATGAATATATCCTATATTCAGGATTGCAACTTTCTAGAGTTCCTTGTAGGTGTTCGCTGGGAGACCTGTTGCTGCTAGGCCGTTATGCAGGATCTTTGGCACCATACCTGTGGTTGACACGATGAACGGATTGGTTGTAACTTGTCATATGCCACATCTCTTTGATCTGTTGTCTTAGGTTCATGTACTTCCTGATTTTTCCCCATGGGTTTTCTGCAGGTTGTCAATCAGATAGGTAGCCTTTTCCTTCTTGTCGACAAGGATTATGTCCAGTCTGTTGTGTGGGATTGTCTTATCCGTTATTATTATTATTGTATAATTATATAAAAAAAAACTTGATGAAGATTTAAAAATGCATAATGAGTTTGATGTAATGAAATTATGATAACTAATAAATATTGTATTGTATTATTATTAATCCTTTCTTCTCCTAATGGGTTTTTTCCATCCTGTAATGGCTACTGGTACTAGGTGCTTGGGGTGGTTGTTATGTCCAGTTACTATTATTGGTTGAGGAACTCTCTGACTGTCCTACAAGTATTTTGGATCACAGTTTTTTGGATTAGTATGGTGTTAATACCAAAACTTATTTTCAAAAGGGCCATATTGTGACGGCAAAGTATTATTCCAACCGCTTCATAAAAATACATGCTGCTATAAACGAAAAAAGATGGGGAAATCTGTCAAAAGGCATGCGCTTGCTCCACAATAATGCCCCTGTGCATTCCTCACATGCTGCAGTAAGGTGTGCCCATGAATGTTGATTTAAAATATTGCTGCATCCTGCTTATTCCCCTGACCTTGCACCCCCAGATTTCTTCCTCTTTCTTGCTCTGAAGTCCTTTCTTTGTGGAAAACTCTTTGCTGCTGATGTGATTTATTTCTGCTGCCGAGTTGTGATTTGAAGGGCAGTCAGAAGACTTCTAAAAATTGGCCTGTATTGCTACGTATTTCTGCCACTTCTCAATACTATGTGTTGAGAAGTGGCAGAAATATGTCATTTTGTCTGGTGACTATATTGAAAAAGTGTAATACATGGTGTTTGTATCACTACTTCTGGGTGAGTACAAATCTTTTTTGAACCCCCCCCTCATATATATAGCATTCTAGCAGTCACCGACTGAACAGAGATGAGGCAAATCCAAAAAAAATTATGAAATTTTAAGGAGTAAAGTCCACCATTGTATAAAGTAAATGAACTGGTTGGAGAAAGAAGAATAAATACAATGTCAGAGAGAGTAAGTCTCCTTTCAGATGGCATAAATTTATCCTAATTAAATTACATAACTGAATAGAATTTTCAGAAGTGAAAGACTGGAAAATCAGTGAGACAATATATCCCCATTACTAGACTAAGCTCTCACAAACTGAAATGAATTTGAGAGATGAACTAACCTAATGGAGTGGAAACTGAGGTTGTGTGATTTATATAAAGTAATGATAGTAAAAATATACTTAATGTAGAAGAAAATTTGTCTGCTGACTCCTCATCTCTTCAGCTACAAGGCGTTTTGGTGGGTAAAGGAAGAGCCTAAATACTACGTTCTCCTGCCCACAAGTCTGCAAGTTCTAATCTATGACCCATATTGGCTTCTAATATACCTGCTGCACAGGCAGACCTGCAAGATTATGTTGCATCCAAGTTACACATGCACAGCCCACTCCCGGCATAGTATAAAATAGTCATGCAGCAGTGTCTGAATTCTTTTGGTCATTTACTGTATATGACATTTGCTTGCAGCTTAAATTAGTAAACCTGCAGTGAAAATTAACTTTGTTTTTAATATATAATATAGTGTAATGTCTGAAAACTGGCACTCATAGACCTAGAAATTGCTGGGGTTCAGTTTTTTCAGTTTTTTTTTTGATAATACATATAACCAAGCATGAACTATATATATATTTACAGTATAAATGTGCTGTCTATACCTTTTATCCATCTGCGTGCATGCGCACAGTCTATATACATTGTATAAACAGATATATAGCCCAACAGCTTTCACATATCTACCTTGCCTTATTTCATAAAATTTTTCAGGGGTATTGAATAATAAAATTTGCTTTCAGCCAGAGACTAATTGATTTATTCACCATCTGCTGTTGTGGAAGTGAGTAGTTTGAATAAATTTAAGAACGAATTGGACAAATGAAATGGCTAGGGGTTTTTTTTATGACTCTTATAAGCTTGCTTCTTTACATCTTTTGCCACTGCTAATACTAATAAACCTCCCCGTACATTTACTTTACAAGTAAAAGTTTATTTACTTGAATAAGTTAATAGGTTTTCAAATTTCTGAGCAACATTCTTATCAGTATTTTTTTCTTATATAGGTTATTTATAAAGTCATATCTATGAATATAAGCTCCATAAATATGTCATTGAAAGCAGAGAAAAATACATGGTCACACCAGAGACGAAAAAGGCGAGAACTGTTACGAAACCAGACTGATGTCAGCAATAGATATGAAGTGGAAGCTGTAAAACAAGGTAATGGTATGTGTGAGAGTGAATCAAAGAGCATTTCAGACAACAGTTTTCAAGTAAAAATTAAAGAAAAAACAATGACAAATATTAAATCTGTGAATTGTGCACTTCAGCATCAACCACTTCAGATCAATAGTGTAGGTAATGATCAATTGGACATTTCTAGGAAGCGAAAAGCTAAGAATTGCACTCAATTAGATAAAAACTTTAAAAGGATGAAGGGGATTGAGAATGAAAGGGATGATTGCACAAGTTCAGCTGAATCTTCAGAAAGAATCTGTGAACAGGAGAAAAGTGAGGAAGAAGAATTTTTATTGTGGTGTAATTTGCAGATACAGAAAATAGGGAAAAACATTGTAATAAAATTAAACACCCAAGGGAATGCAGCACAAAGAGAATCAATGCACCAAATATTGCAGTTTTTTAAAAATAAACTAAAATAGTCTCTCTGTGTATCTCTGTTTAATTCTCATATTAAATGCTTGGTAATACAACACAAGTGCTCAGGGACTTTAGTACACTGTGTGCACGCACACAGTGTACTAAAGACAATATACACACACGCGTGCGTGCATATGCATTTCTTTTGTTTTTAATATATTTGAGATTAACAATTAAAACAATAGTTTTAATCAATTGCTTTGATCATTTCCATTATGTTTTAATGCAATCTTTGACTGCCAGGTATGTCAGCTGGCATCTGTGTTTTTATGTAAAAAAAGTGTACACTTGTGCGTGCGCGCGCACACACACACACACACACACACACACACACACACACACACACACACACACACACACACACACAGGTCCACAAGAAAAGATAATAGTTTTGGCCTATATTTTTTGATGTATATCATAGGAGTGATGCACTCTAGCAGGAAATCATGGAGATCATGGTGTTTTTATGAAAAAGTTTTATCATCAAATTTGTACTTTTGTTGTAGTGCAGCATGAGTTTAAAGTGATTTGGTTACAGAAAAAAGTAAAATAACTATTTCCAGCAGGATGGGACAAAACTGCAAATGTGGTTCATTTTCCAAAGGAACATTTTAATGATTAGGTAATCTAATCAACATCCTGGACAGTATGGGATTGGATGGTTTTGATCATTGTATTTGCTCAGTTTGAATTTCTGTGGGGATTCTTGAAGGATATAGTGGCATAGTGTTTTGTAGAAGGCGCCACCAATGGTTTCCCACATCAGCACCTTAGTACTTTGTGAAGAAGTACAGAATCTCTGTAAAAGCCAGAAAAGGTGTAATGTCTGGTTTGTGTCAGAGTAGTGTAATGTTCTTGTTATGTCTCTGGCTTCTTGGCCACAGGGCTCTAGTGGGACCCTACATTGCCTGCCGCCGCCACCACAGGCTGGCCTCTGCCAGGGTCGCTTGAGCTTCCTGACAGAGACTAAGTTAAAAAAAGAAAACGAGGGAAATAGCTCAAGAGGGGAAAGTTAAAGTGGGAAGGGAGAAAGAAGGCATCCTCCAGATGATGGACGTAGGGAGAGAATGAAGGTTGGAAACCCCTGGCCTGGGGAGATGGGCCAAGGAAATCAAAAAAGTTGCAGGATTAGAGGTACCCTGCAAATAGGTGCCATATGGCATTTAACGCCCAATGGTATTTGTAGCACCTGACCCACCTTCCAGTATGCAGCTGCTAAAGGTGGTGTCAGCAAGGTTTGAAGATAATCCTAAGTCAGAAGGGGGTTTGCAGTGCGTTTAGGTGGAATTCCCTTTGTACTACTGTATAACTGTTGCCTAGGAGATTTTTGAGTTGGAAGGTTGATTGAGAAAACTCGGTAAGGGCATGATGTAGAACTGATCTTGCAGAAATATGTGTTGCTGATGGTGTAGGTTTCGGTGTGTTTTTGGGATCAATTTTGTCCTGCAATCCTCATAAGGACAGTAGTACATTACATGCCCCCAGCTTTCAGGTTGTCCACATGTGCAAAGTGGGTTTTGTTCAATGCCCAGATTTGTTAATTTTTTCCTGAAGAGTCCATGTCCATTAATAAGAATGTTACTTGGAGGCCAGTGAAAACCAGGGAGGAGACTTTGGGTATGTTTGGGCGACATAAGGTAGGAAAAGTTTGATAATGGCTCCTTTGCCTGCGTCGTTCCATGTGTCTTGCCAATTTTCAACAAGTTTTTCTGCAATCATTTTCTCTCAAGATGGATGTCAAGGATCTCAGAGGGAATACCTCTCTTTAGCCTTTGAAATAGGCCTCTCTCTCTCTCTCTTGATCACCTTAAGATACAGGGGTAGATATCTAGTGAGGACTTGAAGGGCCCTGCATACTAACAGTGTGACAGGCTCTAGTAATTGTGACGAGCATAGCTCTCTGAATTGAATCCAACTTAACTTTATTTCACTGGATGTTGGCTCTGATACGCCACACTGCCGCACCTTAACAGACAATTGGCAAAAAGGTTTCATATTAGTGCAAGTGCCCTTCGTTTAAGGCCCCAGTCTGCCCTACTAATTCTGGCAATTGGTGCCGTGTATTTCCTAATTTTGGTTGCAACATGAAGAATAGTGTCTACAGGAATAATTCACATACTGTTAAAGAATTGAAAGATAAAAATTACAGGTGATGTGGAGAGCATCTCCAAAAAAATTGGCTGTGGTTATGATAAAATTGCACGTGTGTGTGAAGTTGTAAAGACTAATTTTACATATACTCCATGATTTTTCTATAATAACTCAGATATTAGATTGAACTGCATTGTGATTTTTTTTTTTACATAGTGACTCTCCTAAGTATCCCTTTACCTCTGTGGATTTATTCAGGCACAAATATTTTGGAACTTTTTTTAATTGATTTTAATTTCTGTTTTTCTTGTAGCAAGAATGGAGATTTGTAAGTAAAGTCTCAGCATATTATTACATACACTAAGGCTCTCAGTTATCTCAAGATCAACACTCCTTGAGCAGTTTTCTGGGTAAACTTTGGAAGTATTTACAGAGTTTAGCTACTTACTGGCATTATATTGCTGAATTTTATTTAAATTTAATTCTTGTAGTAAGTCAAGAATTAAAAGATCTGGGTATGCCAAGTGATCTTTCATATTATATTTTAAACTACATTTTCTGATGAATTTCCCAAACCAACAATAGTTTTAAAAAAAATAACAACAAATAAACAAATATATATAACATTTTCTGCATGATAAAATGTCCTGGACTACAAGGTGCAACCCATCATCAAGGTGAAATTTTGGGGGGAAAATACTTTATTGCATATATTTGAAACAAATTCATGAGCACCTACTTACTGAATGAAATACATTAAGTAATTTAAAATGAAGGTTTTACTTATCACTTAATGCCAGTAATGCATCATTGTTTCTGTCATATTTGTCATTTCTATGTTCTGGTGCGAACTTTCACTTTCTTCAAAGATCACGTCATGATTTCACATTTACTGAAAGACATGGCAATTGTCTTGTGTTTCACTAATGCTCACTAATTTTTCACTTATTTGCATAATTGGGAAATGGTTGCTCGCCTCATTCATCATGTTAAAATCCTGTGTCAAATTGATTTGGTGCCTCCCTCCGTTGGGTCCACTCCTCGTGAATGCTTTTAAAGAGTTGGTTAATTAGGATGCCCAGTGACTGCAGTTGGATAACTCTGTGTAATTCAACAGCTATCTTCTTTTATTGCTTCTGTTGTGTGATCTGTAATGGTCATACAATAAAGGAACTAGCTTTTTTTTTTTAGGCCTAAAATGTCCACCTGGACATTTTTACCAATCTGTCTCTAGTCACAGCTAAAGATAAAGATATCACTGCATGCGTCTAGTGTAACTTATACCTTTGGACTATAAGATACAGGGAAATTTTAGCCTAATGTAACTGAGTGGTGAGGCACTTACCCTTCGAATGGACCATGATTTGATCTCAAATAACTGATTACAGCTAATGATTTTGTTCATTGTCAAAATAATTAATGTAAATGCTTTTGACTTAGTGGTCTTGCCAGAATATAAACAAAAACATTTTCCTGAGGTGGGGGCGTGTTATGGTCCAGAAAATGCAGTAATTTTAAACAAAATGACCAAAATTGCCCAGGGCAAAAATATTTGTACTATATCTGCTCCATCAGATTCAGTTCTAACCCCATAATTCAATTTCTTGACTATCAGCTGTTAATATGCACTGAATGTATCCGATCTGAAAAAAGTGAATAAAAATCATTGGAGGTCATTTTATTGCGACAGATTGACTCAGTAATTCTCAGAGAAGTCTTTAAATTGTTGTCCAAACACCATGGCACATGATTCATCTGCACCTTCCTTTAACTAGCTCCAATTCTCTACCCAAATTCAGGATTCTGCCTTTTCATTATACAGTTTTGTGTATTCCAAGAGCTACTCTAACACCATGAAGGAAAATCTTCATTGGAGCTCTGTCATTCAGATCTTTACATATGATAAATGCAGATATTTCCCATGCATGCATGCAGATATACACTGAGCGATCACTGAATTATGACCACCTATTTAATACCACCATTCACATGGATAACAACTGCTATTTGCCTAGATATTGACTCCACTATATATCTGAAGACATCCATAGGGATCTGCAGCCATGCTGCCTACAAGGCTTTCCACAGTGATGATGGTTATGTTAATAGATGATGGTTGTGTAACAATACTTCTTACTTCATGTTCCAAAACATCTTACGGATGTTTAAGGTCAGGCAAATTTGAAGACCAGTCAAGATGGGTGATATTTTCACTGCATTCCTCAAACCGCTTGTGCAGTGTGGGCCTGATGGCACAAGGTAAGGTATAAGGTATGTTTGTGTCAGGGCGGCACCTGGGATTTCTCCCATCTCCGCGTGTGTTCACTGTATCGAGGACAGTACACTGTCAAGCCAGAGACTTGAAAGTGTGTGGGGGCCATGTCTGTGCAGTGTGATGTGTTGTGCCCATTATTTGTCTGGCTTATTGGCCGCTAGTGGGGCACGACGTTGCCCATACCTTGCCACGTGGAGGCTAGCTGGGTGTGTCCAGTATCACAAAAAAAAAAAAAATTTAAGCATTTGACATTAATGCTTAATGGGATTTCTGTTAGGAAATCGCTGGTTGGGGTTGAACGCTAGAGAGATGTGTTAAAAGGCCTAATAAGTCGGACAAAATTTCAATGTAATTAAATTTAAACATGTGAGGCTATATGCTAGATAAAAGATAGTAGTGTTAGTTGTCTTAGAGATTTACACGAAACCGGTCGAATTTGTCAGCATTGTTAAGGTGTGTACTCGGTCGGTTTAGTGAGGGGAGGAGACTGAAGACTGGGGGAAACAAATAGAACAACAGGGATGATAGAGATGACAGAGACAGAGACCTGTCTCCTGTCTCCCTCCCCTGCCTTGGGATGGGGTTTTAAAGGGAACTGGGTTAGAGTTCAGTTCAGATCGCCAATGACATGTCGGCAGCAAAGCTGCAGTATGTCTTTGTCAGTGATGATTGTCATGTCCATGTATTGTCGAATCGGTAAGAAGGTCAAGCTGCCCATCCTGCTCTGGGGGTGGGATATGTTAGCTGGCAGCGGGAACCCACCAGGCGAAGGGGTGGGGGTTGAATTCTCACTATTCTCTGAATAGTGAGAATTCCACCTTCATTCATTTTACTAATCCCTCTCAGAGCCTTATAAACCTCGATCAGGTCACCTCTGAGATGCCTAGTTGCCAACCTCTGTAGCCCACATAATCATGAGTCTTTCCTCATACGGTCGTCCTTCTGCCGATCTCACCATTTGAGTTGCCCGTCTTTGGACCCTTTCAAGAAGCTGTCTTTTTTCAGATGAAGTCTCCATACTTGAACACCGTATTCCAAATGTGGTCTTACAATTTCCTTATACAGTGGGATCATGACCTCCCTATCTCTACGGGATAGCATTCAATAAATCATAGATAGGACACTATGGGCTTTCCTGACTGCCTGTTTACACTGTTCTGAAACTTCATTTCTGCTTGTATTGTAACTCCCAGATCAGATCCCTTTCATCCTCCACTGTTTTTAATTCAACCCCACCAAGTGTATAGTTTATTTGTGGGTTGCTATTCTCCAAGTGTAAGACCTTTCATTTAGCAGTGTTAAAACATAGCTGCCACTTCTCTGACCATCTTTGAAGTCTGTTCAAGTCATCCTGAAGGGGTGCTGCTTGGCACTGATCATTGACTATGCCAAACTTTGTCATCTGCAAATTTTGACATCATGCCTTTTATCCGTTCGTTGATGTCATTTATGAAAATGAGAAACAGCAGTGGTCCAAGAACTCATCCTTGAGGGACCCCACTCCTGATGTTACACCAATCTGAAGAATATCCATTAATCATAGCCCTCTGCCTTGTAGCCACCCAGCAATCCAACTTAGAATCTTACCGGTAATCCAACCTGTTCAAGCTTATAATACAGCAACCTTTCATGAGGGACCAAGTCAAATGCTTTGCTAAAACCCAAATAAACAATGTTGAAATTATTCCCCAAATCCAGCTCATGAGTAACTGTCTCAAAATAGCCTACTAAGTTAGTTAAGCATGATTTACCCTTAACAAAGCCATGTTGACTTCAGAATGCCATATTTATCTAAATGTTCCTGGACTGCACTCTTAATCACAGTCTCCTACCACCAAAGTCAGACTAACCAGTGTGTAGTTACCAACTTACTCTCAGAACCGCTTTTATGTATTGGTGATACATTGGCATTTCTCCAATCCAAAGGAATCTTCCGAGTCCAAAAATGTGTGCATAATTTTTTTTTTTTTTTTTTTATGTAAACCCCAAACACGAGAGGTATTAGAACCTATAGTACTTAGTACCGTGCTTGGGTTGGAGATTGAGAAGACGAAAGAAGATATTTGTTGACATTGGACTTGAACTTCTGTAGACTTTAATTTTCAGAAAATACGTATGAAGGAAGGTTGTTCCAGAAAACGGCAGTTCAATGAATAAACGAGGAAGATGAAAAGTTGGTTCTGTGAGTTTGAAGTTGGACAGTAAATGGATGCTGGCTGGTGACGGCATGTGTTCGGACTGTTTTGAAAGAGAGAGCGGGAATTATAGAAGCCAGTTCAGAAGAACAGTGCCCATGGAAGTATCTGTAGAAGAGGCATGCAGCAGAAACAGTACGTATATGAGAAAGCGAGTGGAGAGACTCTGTTAGAGATGAATCATTAATTAACCTAACTGCCCTCTTCTGAATGGAATCAAGAAGCCTGAGAGAGGTTTTGGGGGCACCACCCCAGATGTAGGAACAATATTCCATGGCAGGGCGGATTTGCGATTTATACAGAGTGAGCAGCTGTTTGGAAGAAAAGTAACGCCGAGAGCGAAAGAGAAAACCAAGTTTTTTAGATGCAGAGGAAGCAATATTTGTAATGTGCTTGTGCCAAGAGAGATTAGAAGTCAGGGTAATCCCCAAAAGAGATACATCATTTTGCCTACAAATCGGAGTGTCACTAAAGATAAGCATAGGAGCAGAAGAATCCTTTTTGCGAGATATAAGACAAGACTGAGTTTTAGAAGGGTTGAAATCAACTAAGTTGTCTTTGCCCCAATGGAGAATTACCTGAAGATCGGCATTTAAGGAATTGGTAGCAGATTTTCGAGAAGTTGAAGCTGATTGAGCAGGACAAGGTTTCTCAAAATGGAAAGTTGAATGCAATGTGCTATCATCGGCAAAACTATGGATAGGATTTCCAGTCAATGGAAGAAGGTCATTGATATACAAGAGGAAGAGAGTGGGGGAAAGAACTGAACCTTGGGGGACACCGGCATTAGTGGAGAAGTTAGAAGACAGAGAGCCATCTACCATCACCCTCAGTGAGCAATCAGAGAGAAAACTGGATAACCAATTACTAAAAACAGTTGGCAAACCATAAGATGGAAGCTTGTTTAGAAGACCTTTATGCCAGACACGATCAAAGCCTTTGAGATGTCAAGAGCAACTACTTGTGTTTCACCGAACCTTTCCATTGAATTAGTACATAAATGAGTAACATAAGCCAGAATATCACCAGTGGATCGACACTGAGGGAATCCATACTGGCGATCGTTGATCAGACTGAAGGTTTCTAGGTAGTTTAAGAGTTGGCAGTTAATTGCTTTCTCCATTACTTTAGAAAGATTAGAAGTAATTGCAATGGGACGATAATTGGATGGGAGGGATTTGTCACCCTTTTTAGGAACTGGCTGGATATGAGTAAATTTCCAAGCAGAAGGAAAAACACCTTTGGAATAAGAAAGTGAAAAAAGGCGGCAAAGAACAGGAGTAAGTTCAGCAGCATAGGTTTTGAGAACAAGTGGAGAAATACCATCAGGACCTGGAGCTTTCTTGGCATCAAGATTCATCAAAATCCTTCTGATGTCCTTTTGACGGAATACCACAGGAGGCATTGAATGCAGCGTGTTGGGAATAGTGGGAGGTGTTTTACTAAGATCATTAATACATGAGTTGGAAGAAAAATGGGATGCTATCAGGTCAGCTTTATCCTTGGCTATAGTGACAATAGAACCATCTGGCTTGGAAAGAGGTGGGAGCAGAGATGGGCAAAGGTTGCGGCCAATAGCATTGGCAAGAGACCAGAATGCTTGGCTACCATTAGGGCAAGAAGCAAGTTTTCTACTCTTAGCCTGTTCAAACTCTAGTTTGGACTGATTAATAACTGCTTTACAATTGTTGCGAGCTTTGGTGTAGGTAGAAAATGAAACTGGAGAATTAGAAACAAGCCAATTACGATATGCAACATTCTTCTCTTGAACAGCCTTAGCACATTTATTGGAAAACCAAGGTTTATTTAAAGGACGAGATTTTAAAAGTGGAGTGTGCGATAAAGGATTCCATTCCTGCAAGAATAATTTCACCGACACTATCTGAGCAAACGTTGACATCAGAAGTTTTGAAACAGTAATCTGACCAAGGAAAAGAAGAAAAGAAGTCTCGCAGGTCATCCCATTTTGCATTCTTGTAATGCCAAACAACACTAGGTTGGGAATAGCCATGAGATAAAGGTTCCACTGGAGAAGAGACAATCACCAAGTTGTGATCTGCAGTGCCTAAAGGGCCTCTCACATTGACCGTGTACTTAGAAGGGTTGTTTGTGAGAAAAAGATCAAGCGTATTGGCTGTATGATTAGGATTGTCCGGTATTCTTGTAGGTAAATGAACAATCTGTGCCTCATTTTAGGAAGGATGTAGAGTTGCTTGAATGGGTACAAAGAAGGGCAACGAGATTGGAGAGGGGAACAAAGGGGTGCTCTTACCAAGAAAGACGCAAGTTCTGCAAATTGCAGTGCCTGGAGAGTAGGCACCTGCGAGGTGATTTAATTGAAGTGTATAAGGCCTTGAATTGGTTGAGCAAGCTGAATGCTGATGGGATTCTTGCTCAGATTAAGAACCTGAGGGGACACAGTTTCAAATTGAGGAAAGATAGTTGTAGAATAGATGTGTGGAAATTTGCATTTAGCCAGCAGGTGGTTGATTGGTGGAACAGACTTCCATTTTTTTTTGTTGAAGTTGATAGCCTAAATAAATTTAAGGCTGAGTTGGACAGGCATTTGGAACGAGTGGAGGGGTGAAATGGGAGGTGTTTTTTTTTATTTTTTTTCTTACTGATGCTGCATAAGCCTGCTTTCTTGCATCATATGCCTCTGGATTGCAGCTAACAGGATTTTCTTATTTTTGATCTCCACTTTCGGTGCACCTTGGTGGGCAGGAGCAGCAGTTCATAGCACACGCTTCTTGATTAGACCAGGGTTCGAGCCCACGAACCACCAAATACAGAGGATGCAGAATGGTCAGGGAATGACCATTGCATATCCCCGGAGCAATATGGCCTTAGTTGCTAATGCTCCTAAAAACCAAAGAAGAACAACATCTCCACTTTTGTAACTGGTGCAAACCATTTTTGAAAATTACAATTTCTTTGTTTTTTCCTCCCTCAACTTCTTCTTTTGAAATTCTGCTCCACTTAGTCATTTGGACATCTTAATCTCACCTATAATTTTAAAATTTTAAAGATATTTTTATTTTAATTAAATTTATTTTAATTAAATATATTAAATATATATTTATATATTAAATATATAAATATTCATTAATTAATTAAATAATTAAATGAATTCAATGTATTGGTAGAAGTGTACCCCTACACATGCCAGGACATCTTCCAGCATGGATCGTGGTTAGCAGGAGAGAGAGAGAAAGGGAAAAAAAGAAAGAGAGAGAGTCTGGAATAAGTGGTAGGATAAAGTGGAATCTTGGGGAGGTGGACTAGCTACTATACACTCAAACAAAATATTTTGTGAGCTTGCATCAAATTATACAAATATGGAATAATTATACTTCTTTCCCAATCTCAGGGCAGGGTCTGGTTAGTAATGTCAGAAATTGGTGATGCAATTAGCCCACCATTTCTCGTCACATCATAAAATAAGTCTCCATAAAAGTATGCCTGAGAGTTCCACTACTATGATTAATGGTGGGACCCACTGCAGGAGGGCTTTCATCCACATGAGATGGCGGGAATCAGGAATGCACTCTAACACCTCAACATTAGAATGTGGATTATTATTCTGAAAGATAAATCCTCTGATCAACATCAGTCCACTTTACTACCAATTCTCCTCTGACAGATACTTTTGCCTTCAGTTGTACTTCACCAGTTCTAAGTCACTAAAAGGAATCCACATCAACATTGGTTTGGAGAAATGCATTCTAAAATAACTGCACTCCTCAAATAAGGTTTATAACCCTGCACTGCTGCTACCACAAAGACAAGGTCAGCATCTTATACCTAATCTCGTATCATGTCCAGAAGCAGAACAAAGCCCTCACAAGAAGTGCTGAAGTCTTGACTATACAAGCAACTCATTCTAAGCTTCTGGCTAAAAGCTATCGCCCCACACCCAAAAAAAAAAATAATAATAATAATAATAATGTAGCTAAATCTCAAATACTAAAGAAAAAAATACAACCTCACCATTTTTTCCACCCAAGCTCACATTTATCTCCAGACTTGGCCCTACTACCAAATCTGAAGATCATGTCAACTTATAAACATGACGTGTCAACAATAAAGGAAGAATATGGATTCATTGTGGATGCCCACTCTTTGAAAACACAATGTCATGTCATCCCAAACAGAAAAGGTGTTGAATCTTTTCTCTTTGCCAGGGCTTCCCCAAGTCAAATGTTTCACAGAGAGATCACCAAGGAAATCCCAAAACATTTCTCCAGATGCATAGCAGTTACGGTCTTCACTCCCTTCTCTTTTATGTAGGCCTCACATCATAAAATTCACAAATTCTCAGTACACAATCAATCCATAAGGGGAATCTTGGGGAGGTGGAATAGCTATTATACACTCAAACAATATTTTGTTAACTTGCATCAAATTATACAAATATGGAATAATTATACTTCCTTTGCCATCTTGGCAATTTATAAGTTCTAGTAAGAATTTGATACTAAAAAAAATTAAATTCCAGTGAGTTTTCTAAATTTTGTAGCAGATGGCTATTTAAACAAGTTAAGATCTGATATAATATTGCTTACTTCTGGCAAGTAGTCTGTTCTCAGTTTTGTGCCAGATGTCACTTGGTTAAAATCATTGTTGTCTGTGATCCTTTTCTTTAAGTGTTGTTTATACCTTTTAAATGTTTTCTGTGCATTTACAACTTAAGATGTCTCGTAAATGTATCAGTCATCATAATCGTTTTTGTTATATATGTAGTGAGCTAACTTTTAGATAAATATGATAATGGATCCATACTTCCCTTTTATGATCTTTTGACTTGGCAATGGGTTTTAGGAAATTTCATCTCTCTATGTGCAAATTTGGAATCTTCATCACCATTGCTGCAGACGAAGACCCTCTTTGAAGTTATATATTGCATTGTTCCCACAGTAACATCATCAGTCAAGTGAAATCAGACCCTCTTATCCCACTAAGTGGAATACTTATCATTGATCTTCCTTCTTTCATCAATGCCCCAGATGTTCAAATTACTCTCTACAAATGATTTCAAAATTTATTCAACTGTTAAGTACAGCTTATTCTCAACAACAACAACTTCAGTGCACTCTTGATAAATTCTCCCTTTAGTTATCACTCAATGGCAGCATTACCTTTTGAAGTGTCAATTAATTTCATTCTCTCTTTGAAAAATCATTGCAACTAATAAATCAAACATATACAATTAACCTTGTGGTCATGAGACAGAGCGAAGCCAATAACCTTATTACTATTCTCAAGCAATGCTAACTTTGATGTCCATGTTCTAAAAAGGCAGTAGCATCACTGGGAGTAACATCAAAAGGAGCAATTTAAAAACATATCTACAACGTATTTACAGTTTAAAATTGATAAATGTGCAGTTATTTATATAAAACCACGGACTGCCAAATCTTAAATTTAGCTCACCTATCAAGAATCCTATAAAAAGTTTACTTCACAAAATTGGAGTAGCCGAATAGCCCAAAAAATTGTCCTCTAATATCACATTCTGTAACCTGTTTTTTTACTCAATATATTATGAATTGTTGTGCAATTACTAAGCACCAGAACAGTTATGCTGGTCAACACACATTTTGTCACATGAACAATTCTTGCTAATTCTTATGTATTTTTTGTTGCTAAATTCAAAATCGTATACAGAATTTTCTATTACACGCAATGTTGACACACAAATTTTGATATAAATAATACAGTAAGAAAATAATAGGGTGTACAAAATGAATGAATGTGTAGAAAGGTGTGCATGTGTGGTCTGGCAGGCTGGGAAAGGCATGTTCCAACATGTTTGCGAAACTACACTTGCAGCATATAGCTGTTTAAACAAGTTAAGACCTGACATAATATTGCTTACTTCTACAGAGTAGACTGTTCTCTCAATTGTGTACCATACATCACTTGGTTAAGGTCATTGTTGTTTGTGAACCTTTTCTTCTTTAATTGTTGTGTATACTTTTTAAATGTTTCTGTGCATTTACTACCTAACATGCCTCATAAATGTATAAATCATCTTAATTGTTTGTTTTATATATATATATATATATATATATATATATATATATATATATATATATATATATATATTTTATATATATTTGCAGTTCCTATGATTTGGAGGGAACCAAAAGGTCATTCTAAAGATTGTTATTTTTTAACACACATTTCAGGAATTACCTCTAAATCTAATCATACTGTAAAATATCCAAATATATGATCAGCTATAAGACCTATTTTACACAGTGAAGAACTACCTATATCAAAAACCACCAGAAAGTTACAATTTGGATGAAGAAGATGAACCAGAAGATTTTGAGTTTGATATTGAGACTCAAGAATGACTTGGAGAAGACCAGCAAGTTAGTAACCCCTGTATGTGAAGTGATATGTTCATCCTTGGCACTACGCTTAATATCTCGTGAGAAACTAAATGATCTTATTTGTTATATGAACTTATCTAAAAATTAAGCTGAACTCTTGGTGTCTAGGCAGAAAGGATGAAATCTCCTGCAAGAGGACATCAAAGTATGCTGTTTTTGTAAGCGTCAGCAAATATTTAACAGTTATTTTCTAAAGAAGGTGATTTGCTTTACTGCAGTGATGTAAATTCTCTAATAAACTCTAGGACACCTGCACAATACACCTGAATGGTAGTTATTCATCAATTCCTCAAAAGCAAGTTTGAAAGCAGTGTTGCTTCATAATGGAAATACATTACCATCAGTACCCTTAGCATATGCTGCACGAATGAAAGAAACCTATGATAACATGAAACTTCTCTTGACAAGCATCAAGTATGAGCAGTTTTCTTGGCATACCTTTGGTCACCTTAAAATGATTGCTCTTTTACTAGGCCTAAAATTTGGCAATATTACCAAATATTGCTGCTTTATTTGTGGATGAAACAGTAGAGATAAGAAAAACCATTAAGTTAAAAAAAAACAATGGCCTCAAGGAAAACAAAAGAACTGATTCCAGGAAAGAAAAATGTTGCAAACAAACCATTGGTTACTCATGATAGTTTTATTACCACCATTGTGTATTTAACTTGGTTTAATGAAAAATTTTGTCAAACTAATGGATTGAAATGGAGCAGGTTTGCTTTACCTGAAAAAGAAATTACTGGAATCAGTGAGAACAAGGTCAAAGAGGGCATATTTGTGGGACCCCAAATAAGAAAACTGATGAAAGAACATGAAGTTAAACGAACTGCGTGAAACTCTTTTAAAAAAATTATTAAAAATTTTTTTGGAAATGCCAAGGCTGAAAATTACCAAGAAAGTCAATAAGCTTCTCAATGCCTATGAAGTTATGGGATGTAATAAGTCTTTAAAGATCGATATCTTGGATTCACATTTGGAATTCTTACCAGGAAACAGACGAACTGTCAGTGATAAGCATGGGAGCATTTCCATCAAGCAATTTGTACAATGAAAAAGAGGTACTACCAGAGCAAGTGGAGCCACAGCATGCTGGCTGATTACTATTGGACACTGAGGAGAGAAATCATCATGCACTGCGTTCTAGTTCAGTTAAAGATAACAAGTAAGTTCACCTTTAAATTAAAAAAAAAAAAAAAAAAAAAAACACTAGTGTCACCTATTAAATGTTTATATTAAACTGAAACCTCATTAAAACTGTTGGTGATGGAAACTGATTTAATATTTGAAATAAAGACAAAAAAATACTTTAAAATTCACTTACTTTAATATGTGTGACAGAAAAAAAAACATTCTTTTGTTTATCAGTGTTTTCACTGGCATCAACTTTCATGCTCCTTCTAGAAGAATCAGAAATCTCTACTGTTTTGTCTTCACATTGCAAACATGAATATTACAATGTTTAGTCCACTAAACAGAATCATCGTTGGCTTTTTTTTTTTGGGAACTCTCAATCTCCGATAAACTCCATCCACAAGTATGTCACCTCTCTTAGACTACAAATGAATATAAATGAACTGTGTGTAGGTAAGTATATTAAGTATAGTAACAATAGGTAAGTATATTTGAAAGTTCTTACATATAATTTTTCTGTTTGGAACCTCTTTTAATGGTTAATTATTACTGATTGATTTAGTTTTCACATAATTTATCAGTTGTCTACTGTTACCCTCTCATATATACTGTTATTGGTTATGTAGCAATGTCTATTAATAAAAAAAAAATAATAAATAAACTTCAATTTATTTACTCAGAATGGTTGTAGATACACACAGATCACATACTGAATATGTTTTTGCTTATTTAATAAACTTCTATTGTTAAGCCTTATATGTTTAATCATACAAAACTCACCAATACCGGCACAATAAGTAAAAAATATATAGGCATTTAAAACTCTTGCATATTTTCTTGACAACTCTATATACAGTATTTAAAAAAAGATGCTCGCGCATTTTCATCTTTGCATAGTATTTTTGCTGAAAAAAGATGGTGGTGTTAAAACAAAATTGAAATGGTACTCATAATGCAAAGTATAAACAACATGGTGGTTGGACATGCAAAGCAACTTAAAGTATGGGAAATCCAGGAATGAGTGAAAAATTCAAAGACATTGGAGACATGAATTTGACACAGACCACCATGGACAATTTCAAGAATTCATGATAAATCTCAGATATATGGTATGTTACTGCAGTATTTGTGCAAGCAACTGTCTGGGAGACCCTGCTCATCAGTGGGTAAGGAAAATTCTGATAGGTGTTGCAGTGATTTGCAAATGAAATCTGTAAGGCAAGCTGCTTGTGAAACTCGAAACAGAAAAAGCAAGTGTATACCACTTTCTCAAAATGTCTAAGTGGAAATCTTATATGTCACGATTGCTACATACTGCGAAGGAAAATGGTCCCAATCATTGGCTCGAGTTTTGTGAATGGTTTAAAGTGGTGATGGACAAGGATACAAGATATTTGGACAAGTTTGTTTGGTTAGACAAGGCAATGTTGAGCTCAGTAGTACAGTGAACCAACAAAATTGTGTGTATTGGTTACCTGATAATCTAAACATTCATGTAGATGAGGCAGTGAATTTATATGGAGCCACAATCAGATGTGGTATCTCATCCTTGGGCAATATTTTGAAGAGTCGTTACCAGTGATATGTACTTCCACATACATTGTCACTTAAGTGGTCACTACCAATAGGATAGGGTGTCCATATGTTATCATTGTGTTGTCAGGGCCTATCTTGATAATCATTTCACAGACTGGTGGATGGGCTGATGAAGAAATATTGAGTATACCCCCATGTTCACCTCTTTTAATCTGACTTGTGGGGGTTATCTGAAGGATGAAATTAAACGTGTGCAAAGCTATCCCAGCTATTACATTGGATGATATTTGTCATTCAGGTGTTCATAGTTCCTGAAAGTAGTGGTGGAAATTTGAACATCTGCACTAGTTCACCATATGCCACAAAATGTTGCTACTATATACAATAATAATATAATAGTTTCTGAGGTTAGTAATTAATTTTATTTATTTTCTAAAATTTCACTTCTTTGTGAAACCCAGTATACTTATACAGCTTAAGGATATTATTGACACTCTCTGCAAGAATTCAACGAATATACATTGTCAAGAAGAAATTAAGCCCAAATGAATTGTGGATATGTGGAATATGTTCAGAAAAGATTGATAGTCTCTGTGTGCGATAAAAGCCTCAGACGCTGTTTTGCACTTAAATGTAAAACAGTTTTTCATAAAAGGTTGAAAGCCCTTGTCATGTATGCACAGTGGTTATGATTGTTGTTCTTTCACAGCATTAATTGTATTTATTTCTAAAATGTGTGCATCTCTTTTTGACACATTGTGTGTGTGTGTGTGTGTGTGTGTGTGTGTGTGTGTGTGTGTGTGTGTGTGTGTGTGTGTGTGTGTGTGTGTGTGTGTGTGTGTGTGTGTGTGTGTGTAAACTAAAAAGATTATTGACATTTCAGCAAGAATTCAATAAATAGGCATTGTTAAAACAAAATTAAGCTCTGTACAAATGAGTTGTTGTGTAAATAGTGGATAAATGGAATATGTTCAGAAATGATTTTTAATCTCTTTGTGTGAGCCTCAGACCCTTCTTCCACAGGCATGTGGAAAACGCATGGGTCCATTTCCTTTCTAGGTGGAGGAGCTTCTGTGGTTTTTTTTCACACTGTGGGCACATATTTCTGTCTCCCCTAAAACATGGCTTTTTTCTTTAGTAGACCTTCAAACCAACCATAGAACAATACATATTTATAGACCAGATATAATAATGCCTTAGCACTATTCTAAAGAACTCGTTGCAACCTAGAGTGTTGGAACCATATGATTTAAAAAAAAAAGAAAAAAAAAAAAGCATTTTGACTGGTTTACTCAATGTAGAAAGATTGAGTGTGAATCCAAGAGACTTGCAAAAAAGGAACAAAGAGGGTTAGTTACTGTCCTGCAACTCATGTTGTTCTAGAATAAATTAATGGTATGACTAGTTGGGGGCTTAGAGGGGAACAGGTATCCTGTGTGTTATCAGACACTCAGCCTAAAACACTGATGGATCCAATATCTCTCTATTACAGAATATTTAGGAGAAGTCCGGTTGGCCTGCCAACCTAAAATCCACTCATGCACACCTTCTCGATGGTAAGCCCTGTTACGTCACTTAGGTGGCAACGAACATGTAGAGTGGTTCTCATCAAGACACCTGGTCAGCGTGAAGAGGAAAAGACCAAACCCTCCAGCATATGACAGCACAACAAAACAAATGGCCCCAGTCCCCAGCAGCTGTCACTCCCCCTCTTACGGCAGCGAGAAGATCAGAGTCGAAGCAGAAGGTGCTAAGAATCTCTGGGTACGACCAGACTGCCATGCACGGAAACTGAACTTGGCCTGTTATAACGTAAGATCACTCATCGGTGAAGACAAGATATTAGAGCTGGAAAAGAAATTAGAAAATGTGAATTGGGATATCATTGGTTTGGCTGAAACAAGAAGAAGAAATGAATCACTTATAAGTTTATCAAGTGGAAATCTGCTGTACACCAATGGAAACAGTGAAAGGAGTGAAGATGGAGTTGGATTTCTGGTCCATAAAGATTTTAAAAACAACATTTTGGAATTCAAAAGCACATCACCAAGGGTGTCAAGACTAATACTCAAGATTTCTAAGAGATACAAGCTAAAGGTTATAATGATTTATGCACCAACATCGCATCGAGCCATGATGATGAAGAGGTTGAAGAAATGTACACTGAAATTGAGTCTTCTAGATGAGCAGAAAACCCACTACACTATTATTATGGGGGACTTCAATGCTAAGGTTGGAAAAAGACAAAACAGCGCAGAAAGGGGAACTATAGGAAATTTTGGAATTGGTGAAAGAAATGAGAGGTGAAAGACTTGTGGAATTTGCAGAATCTCAAGGACTGTCAGTAATGAACACTTTTTTTCAAGAAAAGGGTGAACAGAAAGTGGACATGGAAGAGTCCAAATGGATTAACAACTAATGAAATCGACTTCATTCTCACTAACAGAAGATATATTGTGAACGATGTTACCGTCCTGAATAAGGTAAATGTTGGAAGTGATCACAGAATGGTAAGATGTACACTTGATATAGATGTAGGAAAGGAAAGGAAAAAACTGACTCGAGTAAATAATACAAAGGTCTTTGAAATAACAGACGAGGAGAAAAAGCAGTATGTACTGGAACTTAAGAATAAGTTTGAGCTTCTGCAGACTGCTCAGGACCAAGATATCAAAGAGGAATATTACAACTTTCTGAAAGTGAAGTCCAAGAAACCTATAGGGAAAAAAAAATCCAAAGATGAAAAAATTAGTCAAGAAACACTTGTCATGATGAACTGAAGACGACAAATGAAGAGCAAGAAAAACACTTACAGGGAGAAAATTAAGTATACTGAGTTATGAAAAGGAGAAGTCCGGAGAAGATAGAAAGAGACTCAGAGAGGACACAAGAAGATTTAACACAAGAAAAGTAGAACAAGCATTGAGGAAAAACAAAGGATTTAAATCAGCAGCCATGAGCAGTAATACAGAAAGACAAATGATACTGAAACTGAAGAATAGCAATGGTGTACTTATAAACAGCAGAGAGGGCATAATTCAAATAGCAGAAGACTACTATAGAGAATTATACAAGGAGCGAGGGAATGATGCCAGCAGTGAGGAAGATGATTTGCAAATTAGCAACACATACGACATACCCAGTATTCTTCCTGATGAGGTAGAACATGCATTGAAGAAAATGAAGAATCAGAAAGCCCCGGGGGAAGATGAAGTTACTGTAGAGTTGTTAAAATTGGGAAGAAGAGACATAACACAAAAACTGGCAAGGCTCTTCACAAAGTGCATCCAAAAAGGTGTGATGCCTAAGCAGTGGAAAAATGCAATCATAGTTTTGCTGCATAAGAAAGGAGATAAATCAGAAATTGGAAATTATAGACCAATTAGCTTGTTATCCCACATCTACAAGTTGTTCACAAGGGTCATTACTAACAGATTAGAAAGAATACTTGATGAGAATCAACCGAAAGAGCAAGCTGGCTTTAGGACAGGATTCTCAACTATGGATCACCTTCACGTAATATCACAGCTAATGGAGAAAGCAAATGAATATAAAACACCATTATGCCTGGCATTTGTGTATTATGAAAAGGCATTTGACTCCATACAGCATAAGGCAATGTTTCGGGCACTAGAAGACAAGGTATAGATACCCCACATATGATTTTGAAGAAAATATGAGAGTGCTACCTCCTTTATTAGACTAGACAAAGACAGTAGGAAATTTAAAATCGAGAAAGGAGTTCGACAAGGGGAGACTGTCTCCTAAGCTGTTTACTGCTGCCCTTGAGGAAGCTTTCAGATTAGACTGGTTGCAGAAAGGAGTCAGTGTGAACGGAGAGTACCTAAAGCATTTACGATTTGCAGATGACATTGTGGTCGTAAGCCACGATCCCATAGAATTACAGGAAAATCTTAATCAGTTAAGATTTTAACTGATTAAGTTATGCACTAACTGTGCATAACTTAATCAGTTATGCACAGTTAGTAATGATTTAGGACTAAAGATGAATATGGCTAAAACAAAAGTAATGATGAACAAGTATGCCACAGGAAGAGAAATAATGATTGAAAGAGCAGTAATTGAAAAGGTGGAGCCATATACTTATCTGGGACAAGTTATTAGCTGTAATAATGATAAATGGCTGGAAGTCAAGAGAAGAATAAATTTTGGATGGATAGCATTCAGGAAATATAGTCACATACTGAAGGGCAATATCCCAGTTTGTCTGAAACATAAAATAATGAACCTATGTATACACCCCACCATGACATGGAAGTGAAACTTGGGCACTCACTAAAGGAATGGAAGAGAAGCTGAGAACTACACAGCGAAGAATGGAACAAATTATATTGGGAATCAGACTGTTAGATAAGAAGAGAAACACGTGGATTAGGCAGCAAACTCAAGTAAAGGACATTTTTATTAAAACTAAGGAACTAAAATGGTCTTGGGCAGGACACATAGCTCGAAGACATGATGACAGATGTACTAAAAAAAATAACAGATGGTACCCAAGAGGAGCTAGAAGAAATCCTGGAAGACAAAGGCGGAGATGGATAGATGAAATTCTTGAGTTTCTGGGTAGTAAATGGATGGCCAGTGCTCAAAACAGAAGGAACTGGAAAGTTGCTGGAAAGGCCTTCATCCTTCAGTGAATTGAAAATGAATGATGATGATGACAACTTAGTTATTAAATAAAGGTAGTAGTGATTAATTTTCCTTCCCCAAAAAAAAAAAAAATCCCCCATCCATTTGGGGTTTTGATGTATCATCTGGAATCCCTTGCACATGAAACATAATTCTAAACTGTTTATCTTTTCTGGATGAGTTGTCTGCTGAAATAGTTTTTGCCATACTGCTACTGTGATCATTCTTATAACTTGACATTGGATAATATGAAATGAAAAATAAGCAAAATATGCAATAAAATATATAAAAATATACACCAAAACACTATTATATGCAGGTAACATTTCTGTGTATTCAGAATTTAAAAGAGTAACAAACTGTTAAAAAATGAAAAGTTTTAGAATAAATATTCTTTTATGTATAAATAGGTGTTGTGTAAATAGTGGATAAATGGAATAAATGAATAACTGCTGTTACAGGTAAACAAGATATTTTTCATTGTGGTCCACTGTAAATCTGGCATTTATCATTCAAAATCATTTTAAAAGCAGTGAACGATCTTTCTTCATTGACAGATAAGAGGGAAAAGATAAGATTTTAAATCTAGCTGATTGACTGTGCTCGACTTAATGGGTCTTTCAAACATCCGCTTGAAATAGAAGTTCTGCTTATTTCCACTAACAAAGTCATCTGTTTTCCTTAAAATATGAAATCCAGAGTTATTTTTTAAAACATTATCAAATTTATTTCTTATTTTCTCTCCTGTCTTCGGGATGGTTGTAATTTCTAACTGAACTTTCTCTACCTCTTCACTTGCACTGCTCAAAGAAAGTCCCCGCCTGACTTCGATGGAGCAGGAACGAGTCCAGGCCCAAGTGAGTAGGGTGTGTGCGGTGGCAGGGGAATGCACTGACCTGTAGTTGGTAAATTGGCCAGTGCACATGGGCTTTCAGTATACTGAAATTTCCAGATTTCAGCCTGCACGCTGCACCAGAACATCCAGAAAGGAAAGGGTGCTGTTTGACTAATTCTGTTGTGAACTTGAAGGGGAATAGTGAGTTGAGATGTTGTTAATAGCTGTCTCTGAACCTGGGGGGGGGGGATTAATAGTAAAGACATCATCAACATACTGACACCAGAGGGTGACGGAGAGTAGCAGATTCAGGAATATGCGCTCCTCCATCGCTATTTTTGCAGTGATGGGGCTGACTGGTGTGCCCATAGCTGTGCCATGGATTCCCCTAAAAGGGAATTGCCAAATATAACTACACCACCAGACAAGCACAAGTTAAGAGCAGCGCATATATCCTCCGTGGATAGTGAGGTTCTGTCTTGTAAGCTGGCGTCACTATTCAAAATGTGCCCTGCACATACGATGGCTAAATAAGAGCGTCAAAGGAGGCCATCATCTTGTCTTCAGAAACTGAGGTCTTTGATAAGGCGCAAGAATTCACTGTTTGAAATGGTATGATGTATTTCCTACGAGGGGCATTAGTAGCTGGGCGACATCTTTGGACAGGTCATATGATGGAGAATTGCAGCAAGAGAAAATCGGCTTTAAAGGAATGCCTGGCTTGTGCACCTTCAGTAGGCCATAGAATTGGGAGCTGGCAGCCTGTGGCATGAAGTTGCCGCCATATAGTTTTTGGACTTGAACCAATCATTAACTAACTTTTTGACTCTAGATTCCAACTGCTCCAAGATTTTGACGAGTCTTGCACTGGTTCATAGATTGAGTAGAAGGAAGAGAACCTTCCTCAGATATTCAGGTCGATCCATCACAACTGTATAGCGCCCTTTGTCAGTGGGTATAATGACGACGGTATTGTCGTTCCTGAGTGAACTAAGGGCTTCTTGCTGGCGACGGTTGAGATTAGAGGTAATGGGACAGATTCTTTGCAGAATTGAAGGCATCTTAAAGTGAATCTCAACTACAATCTGACTATATGGTCCTGTATTACTTCATAAACCAGCAACTCCATTATTTTCCCTGGAACAGGAGTAACGCAAACATTTGTAATTGTGTCTCCTTGTGAATTGGCGATACATTCTCACATCCCAATTCCATGGGGGACTGCTCCTGAATCCATAGATGCTATCATAATTATGAGTGTAGATATGTGGGGGGGGGGGGTTTCTACCAGAATAGCCTCAGGCTATAGGGGCCTCCCTAACAGGCCTTTTGATTACAAGAGTATCTTTATCAAATGTTTCATTTTCACATTTATCCAAAAGATGGTGCTGCAATTGCTAGGTTTCACTTGCCAGGGGTGTGCTCAGTATGTATTTATTTTGATTACAAGGTTGCAGTATTTAGACTCATTAAATTTTTTTATCAAATTTTTCATTTACCTAACAGATGGTGCTGCGATCGTTTGATGTTGCTCTCCAGGTCATGCTCGGTATTTATTTTGATGACTAGTGTAGTTCTAATTGGATTCATTAAATTTTTTGCAGTAGATGACAACATTTTTCTGTCTTTAACAAAAAAATTACAGTAGACTTCAATTTCTTTTCATTCAACTTAAGAAAAGATGGTCTGTAGTCAGTTGCGTTACTCCTGTTCCAGGGAAAATAATGGAGTTGCTGGTTTATGAAAAGAAGTTTGTGTAAAAATTCCAGCTTTGTCCTTAAAGTCAACCTCTAATATCTAGTCATGTGCAAAGAAATTTTTGTGCTTCAGCTGTGTAGGAAAAAAAAAGACAAACCTTCAATGAAGACAAAGTTTTAAGGAACTTTTTTTGAATTCTAAAGAGGCAATGTCAATCTGCTAAGGTCTTTACTAATAATGAAGTTTGCAATTCAGATAGCAAACTGTTATGAGAACAATCCATTTTTTTTTTTTTTTTTCTTTTTATCATTTCGGGTATTAAAGCTAAGTTGCTACAATAGATAAAGGGATGGTTGAGTGAAAGAGTGGTAATCAGTGGACACTGCTCTTTGTGGACAAATGTTACTAGTGGAGTTCCCTAGGGTTCAGTGTTGGGCCCATTGTTATTTTGTATATTTATCAATCATATTGAAGGTGGACCCAATTTCGGCGAAGTCCGGACGGTCTGTGACAACCAAATCCTCTGCTTGCACCTTCACGATGGTGGGACTGTTAGTAATCCTGGGTATAACCTCCATGCACAAGTACATGGTGGGTGACCACCCAGGTGTGAACCAACGTAAGCAGGGGTCGAGGTGTGGCGCCCACACCACATGGAGGAACGCCACCCCTCTATGTTACCAGGCAGTACTAGGTGGTAGATGACTCATCAACGGGTGAAATACCACCACTTTGCTTATTGGAGGCTTGAAGTGGTGGAACCCATGTTTAATCTCTAGAGCTAAGTTCCAGTCAACCCTTCCATATCTCTTCCATCATGCAGTATGATTGATGACTTTTGAGGTTATGATCAACATCGTGGCGAGATCCAATATTCCTTTCATTTCGAGGGTACAGCTCTAAAACGGTGTTCGCAGGCCGGCCGCTAGTTAGTACATCGGACCGAACCTATTGTTAACTCTCTAGGAGGCTTCCGGATCAGCTAGTGTATAATCTTGCTACCTCTACTCTGCCAGATAGTGACTGGAGGGAATCCAAGTAGTGTGTATGCGGGGAGCATTGTCGAGGCCACGTTATGTCAAGGATCTGGGTATATTCTTACCACATGTACGCCCTATCCAAAAATTTCATTACTTCATACAGCATGTCCCACCCACTTTTTCTTACTATCGAATACACCATGAATTGTCAAAATAATAGAGCAAGCTTATCTGCGAAAAGAACTAAACCTCCCAAGGACTTCCTAATTCATTTCACAAATATACATGGTCTCAATTCTAATCTCAATGATGTCAATTTCCACTTGCAGTCTGCCAAACCCCATGTACTTTTTCTGACAGAATCTCAGTTATCGGTTGATTCAACTACTGCTCATCTTAGATGCCCAAATTATTTGCTGTATGATTCCTTTCGCCTCAAAGGTGGTACTTGTACATATGTCCGTTCTGATATTCCCTGTCAGAGACTTGGCAATTTGGAATCTCCTCTCTTTGATCTTCTCTGGCTTAAAATCTCTCTACCTCATTGTGTCAAATTCATCTGTTTTCTCTACCGTTCTCCCAACTCCACTAATCACTTGGAGCTCCTTGAGTTTCTCCAGTCCAACTTTCCTAACAGGTAATTTTCTTTGGTGATTTTAATGTTCACAACTCCAGCTGGCGTCCATTTTCTAGTCACACCGATCCGGCAGGTCGAGATGCTGAGGCTTTTGCAATTACTAATGACCTAGCACAGATTGTTCATTTACCTACAAGAATACTGGGCAATCCTAATCACACAGCCAATACGCTTGATCTTTTTCTCACAAACAACCCTTCTAAGTACACGGTTGAAGTGAGAGGTCCTCTAGGCACTTCAGATCACAACTTGGTGATTGTCTCATCTCCAATGGAACCTTTATCTCATGGCTATTCCCAACCTTGTGTTGTTTGGCATTACAAGAATGCAAAATGGGATGACCTGCGAGATTTCTTTTCCTTGGTCGGATTACTGTTTCAAAACTTCTGATATCCACGTTTGCTCAGATCGTGTCAGTGAAATTATTCTTGCAGGAATGGAATCCTTTATCCCACACTCCACTTTAAAATCTCGTCCTTTATCTAAACCTTGGTTTTCCAATAAATGTGCTAAGGCTGTCCAAGAGAAGAATATTGCATATCGTAATTGGCTTGTTTCTAATTCTTCACTTTCATTTTCTGCCTACACCAAAGCTCGCAACAATTGTAAAGCAGTTATTAATCAGTCCAGACTAGAGTCTGAACAGCCTAAGAGTAGAAAACTTGCTTTCTTGCCCTAATGGTAGCCGAGCATTCTGGTCTCTTGCCAAAGCTATTGGCCGCAACTTTTGTCCATCTCTGCTCCCACCTCTGTCCAAACCAGATGGTTCTGTTGTCACTTCAGCCAAGTATAAAGCTGACCAGCTAGCATCCCATTTTTCTTCCAACTCATATATTAATGATCTTGGTAAAACACCTCCCACCATTCCCAACACACTCCATTCAATGCCTCCTGTGGTTTTCCATCAAAAGGATATCAGAAGGATTTTGATGAATCTTGATGCTAAGAAAGCTCCAGGTCCTGATGGTATTTCTCCACTTGTTCTCAAAACTTGTGCTCTTGAACTTACTCCTATTCTTTGCCGTGTTTTTTCACTTTCTTACTCCAAAGGTGTTTTTCCTTCTGCTTGGAAATTTGTTCATATCCAGCCAGTTCCTAAAAAGGGTGACAAATCCCTCCCATCCAATTATCGTCCCATTGCAATTACTTCTACTCTTTCTAATAGAGAAAATGAAGAAATCAATTAACCGCCAACTCTTAAACTACCTAGAAACCTTCCGTCTGATCAATGATCACCAGTATGGATTCCGTCAGTGTCGATCCACTGGTGATATTCTGGCTTATGTTACTCATTTATTTACTAATTCAATGGAAAGGTTCGGTGAAACAGAAGTAGTTGCTCTTGACATCTCAAAGGCTTTTGATCGTGTTTGGCATAAAGGTCTTCTAAACAAGCTTCCATCTTATGGTTTGCCAACTGTTTTTAGTAATTGGTTATCCAGTTTTCTCTCTGATTGCTCACTGAGGGTGATGGTAGATGGCTCTCTGTCTTCTAACTTCTCCACTAATGCCGGTGTCCCCCAAGGTTCAGTTCTTTCCCCCACTCTTTTCCTCTTGTATATCAATGACCTTCCCTTGACTGGAAATCCTATCCATAGTTTTGCCGATGATAGCACATTGCATTCAACTTTCCATTTTGAGAAACCTTGTCCTGCTCAATCAGCTTCAACTGCTCGAAAATCTGCTACCAATTCCTTAAATGCCGATCTTCAGGTAATTCTCCATTGGGGCAAAGACAACTTAGTTGATTTCAGCCCTTCTAAAACTCAGTCTTGTCTTATATCTCGCAAAAAGGATTCTTCTGCTCCTATGCTTATCTTTAGTGACACTCCAATTTCTAGACAAAATGATATATCTCTTTTGGGGATTACCCTGACTTCTGATCTCTCTTGGCACAAGCACATTACAAATATTGCTTCCTCTGCATCTAAAAAACTTGGTTTTCTCTTTCGCTCTCGGCGTTACTTTTCTTCCTAACCTCTGTATAAATCACAAATCCGCCCTGCCATGGAATATCGTTCCGTTCCCACATCTGGGGTGGTGCCCCCAAAACCTCTCTCAGGCTTGATTCCATTTAGAAGAGGGCAGTTAGGTTAATTAATGATTCATCTCTAACAGAGTCTCTCCACTTGCTTTCTCATATACGTACTGTTTCTGCTGCATGCCTCTTCTACAGATACTTCCATGAGCACTGTTCTTCTGAATTGGCTTCTATAATTCCCGCTCTCTCTTTCAAAACAGTCCAAACACGTGCCGCCACCAGCCAACATCCATTTACTGTCCAACTTCAAACTCACAGAACCAACTTTTCATCTTGCTCATTTATTCATTCAACTACCATTTTCTGGAACAACTTGCTTTCATACGTATTTCCTGAAAATTACAATCTAGTTCAAGTCCAATGTCAACAAATATCTTCTTTCATCCTCACAACCTCCAACCCAAGCACGGTACTAAGTACTATAGGTTCTAATACCTGTCGTGTTTGGGGTTCACATTAAAAAAAAAAAAAAGTATACAGGGTGTTTCAGTTAAACGTTTCAGAACTTCTAAGAGGGGTAGGGTACATCCTGACAACTCGAAATCATATAGCAATGTGGGGTCGGAAATGCTTTCCTGAAGCGGTGTTGTACACAGAAGCACCATAAAGAAAAGAGACCGTAAGTGAGAAATCGTTTTAATAATACATGAAAAGAAGCAAAAGGTACATGGATTAAAGTAAGTGTTCGAAGTTTCTTCCACGGGCTACAATGCATGCCTCACATCTCCGATGCATGGACATCCGAACATTCTGGAATACTCCAGGCAAATTTCGAATTTCTTGAACAAGAACGCCAAGTTAGTAGGATGGATGATTACACGAACACAGAGTTAGCTGATATGAATTTGGCGTACGGGGCTGCAAATTGTAGTGGGCCAGCCGCACAGCGTTTGTACGTGGAACGATATCCGACGAGACGTATTCCCAGTCATAATTTCTTTGCAAGACTGCACCAGAGGTTAGCTGAGAGAGGTTCATTTGAAAGCTGACAGGGACAGGGTAAGAACAACACGGACTCCAGCCGTCGAACAGAATGTGCTGCAGCATGTACAGGGGAATCCAAGAACGAGTACTCGTTGCAAGTCTAGCAAACGCAGTCGGGGTTTCCATTGCAGCATCTGGAGGATTCTCCGAGAACAAGACATGCATCCGTTTCACGTGCAGCGTGTCCAGACACAGCAACCGGAGGATTATGCACCTCGTATTGCTTTCGCACAGTGGTAAATGTGCTACAAATCCCCTTTTTCCTGCTGAAGTGTTGTTTTCCGATGAGGCATCCTTCACAAGGGAAGGAATTTTCAACACGCATAACGACCATATCTGGGCGGTCGAGAACCCGCATGCAATAGGACGTCGTGCAGCACAGATTCGATTTTCGGTCAATGTATGGGCCGGTATTATGGGAGATCACCTCATCGGACCTTACCTGTTACCGTCGTCTAACCGGACCTATCTACATGATCTTTCTGCAGCAAGTATTGCCACAACTTTTGAGAGATGAACAGATTTCTGCATCGACGCAACAGACAATGTGGTTCCAACACGATGGAGCCCCCTGCCCATTATAGCGGAGATGTTCGTAACTACTTGGATGTCACATTTGGTCAACAGTGGATCGGACGTGGTGGTCCCGTGCGTTGGCCTGCTCGGTCACCCGACCTATCATGTCTTGATTTTTATTTCTGGGGTCATATGAAATCGCTAGTTTATGATACCCCTGTTGGCAATGCTGAGGAGCTGGTTGCAAGAATCGCAGTATCTGCCGAAGAATAAACTACCTGCTTTTAGCCAGCAGGTAGTTTATTATTGGAACAGGCTTCCATCTTTTGTTGTGGAAACTAATAACCTAAATAAATTTAAGACTGAGGTGGACAGGCATTTGGAACGAATGGAGGGATGAAATGGGAGGGCTTTTTTTGGCTGATGCTGCATAAGGTCGCTTTCTTGCATCGTATGCCTCTACTAATGCTAATTTTCCGTATGAAGTCTTCAAGTTCGAGAAATCGTTCATTACTTGCAGTATGGAAAAAATTTTGATCTCCAAAAAATTGTACTGAAATTAGATGATGATGTTAAATTTAATTTATTTACATAGTTTTGACATACTACACACAAAGAAAGTTCAAAAGCAAAATACAAGAATTTAAATCATACTTTTATCATAACATACAAAGCTACTCACCTAGTTTTAGCAGAGTACACACAAAGTTCACATTTTGTCTTCCCACTGAGTAAAATTTCGCAAAAACCAACAGGAGCAATCCATTTGAAGATACAGAAATTGTAATAACACCAACCCCACGGCTAAAGGCAAGTTAAACACAACTGTGATCACTTACCAGTTCAGCCAATCATAAACCAGCTACACACAATCACAAGCAAAAAATTAAGTGATATTCACTATTTTTTTTCAAAATTTTCCCAGTATTTGTGCGAAATATAATTTGTATGTTCATATGTCCATAATCCTGACCCACTTCCAGGAAAACTCAGTATAGGTAGTATTATCAGAAAAATCCGAAATCACTAGCACCATAAGCCACTGTAAATAGTTGAACATGAACTGATCTGTACTGTCATTTGGAATTGTATGATTCTTTCTCTTCCTTTGCTGTAAATATTTTATCAATTCCAGAAGTTTCTTCTCAACATTAATAACAACACAAGAATATGAATGGAGGGTTGAAGAATTCACAAAACCAAATGTGCAATCCATTTGAAGATACACAAATTGTAATAACACCAACCCCACGGCTAAAGGCAACTTAAACACAACTGTGATCACGTGCAAATTCAGCCAATCATAACCAGCTGCGTACAATCACAAGCAATAAAATTAAGTGATATCCATAACATTTTTTTCAAAAATTTTCCTAGCATTTTACGCAAAACGTAATTTGTATCCTGATTGATATCCAGGAAAACTAAGTATAGGTAGAATTGTCAGAAAAACCCAAAATCAGCGGTGAAGATACAGAAAGCCCCCGTAAATGTGTTGAACATAACTGTATAATTTCCACTGCAGTTTGGAATTGTAATTCGGAATAACAAATGTTATTCTGAATCATTACATTTTCAATTGTTTTTAGATTTCATGAGTAAATACTGTATATACAAATACAGTGCTGTAAACGTGCTGTCAAAAGAGGCTACCAATTAGCCCAAATTCCTCGAAAAACCCAAAACGTCAAACAACCTGTAATCTTGTTTATTCCTGTATTTTTGAGTCAACAGTCTAACAAAACAATAAAGAGCTATATTTATTTTTATATAACTTTGATATTATTCTTTGGTGTTAACATTTTAATTCCTAAATAAATGCTAAAAACAACTTATTAGTTAACGTGTTCTTTTTACATAATTTTGTTAATACATATTTTGTTGGTTCTCTTAACTGCATAGAACTTGTTTTTTAGATCTAATTTTAAAACTTCATACATGAACGTTCAGTTATGGCAATAGAAATGAGAAAATGCAGATGTATACCCCTAAAATTAACAAGTTTTTTCTTATTTTCACACCCTATTTGTAGGTGTCAAATGTATGTTTTAACCGTTAGGGAATAATAGAGCCTGAAACTTCACAAAGCTTAAGAAAGATAGCACTTGTTTGGCCATAAGATCTTCACTGAAAATGGGAAAAATTTGAGAAAACCACATTGCACAGTTCTCACCTTTAGAAATTTTGTGTGTTCAACCAGAAAATTTCTCCCGTTGTATTCTTTTCAATTGTTAGAATTTGTACGAAATCGAAAGCTAGGGATTAGGGAGGTAGTAATCTTAGCTTAGGCTAAAAAGGATATGGACCAAGCTGGCTGCAGGCAAATGATCCCTCTCCCGACAATGCGGCGGCTTACGTTAAGAATAAAGCTGCGTAAGGATGGAAGAATGAAAGAGGTGGAGGACTTGAGAATTCATGTAGGGCAAGCGAACTCCAGGCGGCTGCTTGCGGAGCAGGTCACATGGCCAGGACCCTCCACGGAATGTTTGAGTGAGATTAACCCTATTGGGATATAAGATCATTTTAATGTGTGGAAATGCGACCAGATGGGTTTTTTTTTTTTAAGAAGTAATGGATACCCACCCGCTGAGGAGGGGCCAAATAGTCCTGAAACGGCGCCGCCCGAGGGGCCTTATGGCCACTGAGGCTCCTCGAATGGGTAACAACAGACCCGCTCATTGGGGAAGTGCTGCCCATCCGAGGAATATGAGATCACATGAATGAGCTGAAGAAGTAACTGCCACTTTCTTTCTTCATCGGCATCTTCTTCCTCTTCCTCTACCTCTCCTATCACTTTCCTACCTCTCTGCTGCACTCTTGGTCTAATTGGGGCAGTGTGTGGATAACTGAGAATCATTATCCCTTACCTGTTTTTTCAAGCGGTGCAATTTCGTCAGGTGACATATTAAGTTGGTTTTTTTGCTGACCCTGCTAAAGTTTCCAGGGTGGAATTATGTGCCTGCGGGCACGATTGTTGGTAGGTTTTTTTTTTTTAATGAGTTTCTATATATATATATATATATTTTTTTTTTTTTTTTAAATGAGTTTCTATATAGTTTTTTTTTTTTTTTTAAATGAGTTTCTATATACGTGAGAGAACTTTGGAATTCACTCTGGATGCAGAGTACGAATCATGACAAGTGATTTGAGGGTTTAGCAAAATGTGTAAGTTTATCTAGATTGCAGGGGTTTACTCTCCTGCCTTTGAGGAAATACCAGGTTTGTAAAGACTGTGTTACTAGAGACACATTGTTGAGAGATTTTCCTTTTGAAAACCAAGTGATACACCCTCATTTGGTGGGTAGTATCAGAAAATATATCACTATAGAACGATATTATCCAATCGAAATGCCGAATACATATCTAAAAAACTCATTAGAAACCTATGGTAAAGTCACGAGAATAGAAATGCATGCATGGGAGGGTTTTCCAGAGTTATATACAGGAAAAGCCACGGTGCAAATGGAAATGAGAAAGCCGGTTCCCAATATTATGTCACGGGCAACCGACTACTGAACTACAGAGGGGTAGAGAATAAATGCTTGAAATGTGGCAGCTTGGACCATTTAGGTGCGAATTGCACGAAAGGGCGCTGTTTTAATTGCAAAGAAGTGGGGCACATTAGTAGCGACTGTTCCAAAGCATGCAACAAATGTGGGGAAACAAGCCACAAAGCGGGCATCTGCTCAGCCAGATCATAGAGGAGGGGAGGAAAAGGGAAGTGAGAATTCGAAAAAAGAAAACATGGTCATTTTAAAGCCACAGGGAGCCACAAAAAAGATACTGTCAGTAGAACCAGCGAACTTAATAATAGGAGTAGCGGAGGGAAAGGGGGCTACAGATATAAGAAAAGATACCCCCACTTTAATGGAAGCAGAGGAAATAGTAAGGGGTCAGAAGAAGGGGGAAAACAAAGACGAAAGCCTAGGGGGAGAAGGAAAAAGAAAGGCAAATTGTGGAAAAGGGAAAGGACATCACACAAAACCTGAATGAGTTAAGTTCAGACGACTCTGAAATAGAAGGGGTATTAGGTGAGGAAAGTGATAAACTACTGGGGAGGGGGGGATTGTGCATTTAAAGAAACGTACCAATAGGACTGGAAACATGTTAACTGGTTAAATGAGCAGAATGGGAACAGCGCCTAGGGAAGCCCAGAATAGTGTTAAAACACCCCCAGGAAGGTAAAGTAGACAATTCAATTCATGTAGAGGGACATATTTTTTGGAAATTTGGTGGGACAGACGTTACTGGAAATAGTCCAGCAACTAAGTAATTCCCGAATTTCATGGTTATTGGGACATGAACAAGAGTTAGGCAAGACCTTGTATGCTTTAATCATATCTTTAACACAATAGTTAAAATTTCTAAAATAAAACGAATTGCATTCAAAAATGGTAATTATGGGCACGTGGAATATACGGGGCTTTGCTCAAGGGCAGGCTCAGCATCATGTATGCAGGAGCATGCTGTTATTAGGTGTAAAAATTTTATTCATTCAAGAGAGTCACTTTTTTAATAGCGTTTAAGTACGAAATTTCCAGAACATATTCAAATGTCTAAGTTTCTGTAGTTTTGGTTCAAGGAATGCCACAAGGGTAGGCATTATAGTCTTACCGCCAATTATAGGAAAATTCTGCAATCTTCAAAGGGACATAGAAGGTAGAATAATCTGCATTGACTGGAGATTAGGTTTGCACACAATAAGACTGATCAATGTCTATGCACCAAACACTGCTTCGGAGCGGAAGCGAATATTTAGTAGCTTGCATCTTTATGTTGGGGGGCCAGATTGATTATTGTAGGAGGAAACTGGAATTGTGTTTTAGACCCAGTTAAAGACAAGACAGGTACGGGGGATCTCACAAGAGGCACGGGGGCCTGTTTGAAGCTCAACAGTTTGTGATAGATGTATGGAGAATGAAATATCCCATAAGTCAACCTGGTCTAGGGGTACGGTAGGGACCAGCATTGACTGGTTCTATGTCCCAAGTAAGATAGCAGAGAAGGTAACTCGGGTAAGACATATTAATATTTCCGGACCCTGTTCTATAACGGATCACAAATTAGTCATAATGGATTTTCCGTTAGGTTTAACTGTAGAACAGGGAAAGGCCACCTGAAGGTTAAAACCGGTGCTCTTGCAAGGTGACCCGCATGACATTAAAAGATTAATGCATCATTTGAGAAATTCTAGTGACTGGACAGAAGGAAGCTAGGCGAACTACAAGAATGCAATAAAAACATCTTTTCAAAAACTAACAAGGGAAAAGAGTATGGAAAGCAGGAGAGAAATAAAGAATCTCTACGAAGTTCAGAGACTCCTAAAGTGTTGTCAGGATGGAGTGGGAGAAAGAGAAATACTAAAAGAAATTCTGTCGCTATTAGAGAGGCAGGCAGAAAAGCTATTTTTGCTGTCTAGATGCGTATATGTTATAGAAATGCAGATAAGTCATCTGCTTTCTTTTTTAAGCAATTCAACAGATCACACAGAGACAGCAGTCTTATCAGATACAAGAAAGCCCACGCCAACATCAGAATACTGGCGACATTGTTAAGTGTTTTACACGTGTTTATAAGCAAATGTATACAGCATTTAGAGGACCAGCTTTACCAGTGAGTTGGGAAATACCTAGGTTTTTGGCAGTTCATAGACAAGAACAAAACCAACCTATCTTGCTGAATGAACTATCGTTAGCCTTGAGGGAGGTGAAAGGAGGTAAAGCGCCAGGTACAGACGGATTAACAGCAGACTTTTATAAAAAGTACTGGAAGGAAATTGGACCAGTCTTGGCTGCCCTTTCTCCAAATTTTTCTCGGAAGGGGAAGTCCCGGAAAGATTTATAGAAGCCCAAACCATATTCCTTAAGAAACAAGGTAAAACGGACAAAGAAGTGGGCGAATGGAGACTAGTGTCGTTACTCACACAGACTATAAGCTGTATGCCAAAGTGTTAAACGCCCGACTTAAAAGGCATTTAGAGAATATTATAGGTCCCAATCAAACATATGCAATTCCAGCAAGATCCATGATGACATATCTGTCATTTCTAAAAGATTTGCAAGGATATTGTAAACAAACAATACAGCATAGTGGTGGCTATACTTGTTTAGCAAAGGCTTTCGACAAGCTTTCCCATGAATACCTAAAAGTTTGCTACATACAGTCCAATTGGGTTCTCTATTAAGAACAGCTATTTTAAGTCTATACAAAGGGGCACAAACTACTCTTTTGATTAATGGTTACAGCTCAGAAAATAAAATAACGGGGGTCAGACAGGGGTGCCCACTGAGCCCTGCACTATTCTCATTGGCATTAGAACCCATATTAAGGCAATTGGTTATTTCCAAAAACATCAGTGGGGTTCATCTTCCTGACCCGCACTCTGATTGTAAATATGTAGCACATGCGGATGACGTGATCTTAACTTTAGCAGACAGCAGTTCTCTACAAAGAGCGCTGAATATTTTCAGCTTATCTAGCGGTCTGTCTAAACAAAAGCAAGACCAATTGTCAACAGTGGGGAATTGAGGTTCCAGTACAATTGCCAGTAGGACTCACGGTCTCGGCAGCCCCTGTAATTATCCTGGGGGGTACCCTTCGCGAAACGTCCGGCAGTACCATCCCGGCAATTGCTAGATTCTTGGGAGAATGCTCTGTCAGAGTGGAATCTCGGGATGTTCTTTCTCCTGAAGGGTTTGTATTATGTCGACGATCTTGGTACCGATTTTGATGAACATTGTAACAATTACATCATTCAATAATTGCACGCAGAGAAAGGTAATTCGAAGATTATTTAAATTTTTCTGCAACAGTAGACAGCAAAATACAATCTTACAGCAAGAAGTGGCGCAGCAGAGGCTATACTGCAGGTAGTGTGACATAGTGTGCTTTCGCACAACTCCGTATTTGAATCTCTTGTGAAGTAAGACAGTACAGTACTGTCAAGGCCAGATAGCATATGTTAGTGTATGTTCATGTTTGCTTAGTGCGGGTTATGTTGTTCATCTGGCCGCTTAGCCTAGGGTCTGTGGAACACCACAGACCGCTAGTTACAGTCACTGGAACTGGGAGCTGGACCAGGTATGTGGGAAGAGAACTCTGGCTGGCCGACTCTGGGGTTCGCCTGAGCTTCCCAGGGAGAGCCAAAAATAAAAAATTAAAAAATAATAATAAAATAAAAAAAATAAATTTAAAATTTAAAAATAATAATAAAAAATAAATTAAAATAAAAAAAAAATTTTTTTTTTTTTTTTTTGAAATAGGAGAAGGGGTGAGAGATTGAGGTGAAGAAAGAAGGTAAGCAGAAGAAAGGGCGAGATAGGGTGGACTCCCCCAAAGGGGGAGCCCACCCTACCTCAGGAAGAAGAGAAAAGATTGTGAGGTCAAGTGACCCACAAAGTCAGATTGCCTAATAGCATGACCCTGCATTTGATGTCAAATGCCAGTCCCACTCTCAGAGGAGTATTTATGAGTTCCTACACAATTAGGAAAATCAGATATTGTCCTAAAACTTGAAGAGAAGAGGTGCCGGCAAGTGAGTGGGTCCCACATTGGGCAAGGGGCCCAGTGTCAGCAATTTAATCTTCATCCAAGGGTGACTTGTAGGCAATGAGCAGTGTCCCACACTGGGTAGAGGACTTGGATAATCTTCTCTTAGGGGATGAGAGGAGGCACATGGATTCATGAAGCTCGAGGATTGCTTGGAGTTCTTGTGTCTATTGTAGAAAAGTCCTTTTTGGGTTCGTGGGTTTGTCAGATATTTTCCTTTGTGAACGTCGAGAGATTCCTGTTAGGTCAGGATAAAGATCAATATCCTGTTTGTGTTTTCTTTGATTCCATTCAGGATATGTTCTGTTGAATTGAGTTTTGGGTTCATTATAAGATGGGGGTGCGTTGAACAGTTTGCTGTAGGTGAATTTGGCGCATTTCAAATACAGTGGGCAAAAGTAGTGAAGGCTTTGTAGTTGGTTTCGTCAATTATGTAGAGATGTTCCTGCCCACTTGGTATATTTCCAGTTCTGGTAATTAGGAGACTTCTGAGTAAATCATAAAGAGAGCAATTATACATGAGGTGAATCCAGTCTTCATTGTCACCGCATGTGCAGAGAGGAGAATCGGTGAGATCCAGGGCATGCAGCTTGGCCCGAAACGATCCATGACCAGTGAGGAAGAACCAGACGTGAAGGCCTGGTGAGTACCACGGAGGAGGTTTTGGTGCAGTTATCATAACTTGTGGAAGAAATCTTTTAGTTGTTTCACCTTTGGTTGTTTGCTCGCAAGATCTTTGCCAATGCTGGAAGAGCTTAGAGTAAATCTGTTTCATTTCGTTTTTTGGATCATTAGCTAGATCGAGTGTTATATCCAGAATGGTGGTGGGAATTCCTCTCTTTATGTGGTAGCAGGTAGTGTGAGGGGCTATGCAGTACCACAGTTGAAGTGGTTAAGGTGGGCATAGTGTTAAAGCACATCAGAACGGCCCTATGGGGGACCCACGCAGCGGCTGCCTTAGTGAAATATAATATGGGAAGGTTTATTGAATTGTTAGGAATGGAACATACTGGTCCAACAGTAAAAATAATAACACCCTTTTACAAACTGGTAATCAAACATTTACAAGATTTATCTGCAGGAGACCTGTACATGGGAAACAAGCTTAAAGTTTCAGAGATAGATTGGAAGTTATTCGATGTGAATGTACCGCCGGTACCGATGCCGCGAAGCGGGCTGAGACTGGACACGACTCAGATGTTGAGTAACCTACATCATCATATAGGGTATGAGTCACGGAAGGACCTGGCATGGAGAATAATACACGGGCATTTGAAAGTGGAGATGAATAAAGCCAAATTTAGAGGGCACGTGAATGTTTATACTGCAAGGCGCGTGAAACAGTGGAACATGCATTCTTTTCCTGCCCGGTTATCCAGCGTATCTGGCTCAGTGTGCACAAAACAATGGGAATACCGCCTTTGACCAGGAAACAAGTACTATTCTTACAGTTTCCGGCCCCGATTTCCAGAACAACGTGCATCCTGATATACCTCTTAAACGAAGGCAAATATCAGGCCTGGAAAATTAGGAAAAGAAAAGAAGGCTCTGCAGCGGAGGTGTCAAAGTGTGCCCTTCGAATGATGCATGCTGCAATCAAAAGATTTTTGGTACTAGAGTTACTACAACTTGGAAAGCAAAGATTTTTACGATTATGGTGTTTTCCCACACTTTTATGTCGGCTAATAGGTGATAACATGTATGTGCAGCTTAGATGGTAATGGTCAGTCTAGGTTAAGGGAAGTGTACATACTAACTTGATCAGCTTAGCTATTAGAGGGAAAGGGACCAAGTCAGCTGCAGGCATTTTGTCTCTCTCTCTTTCTCGCATGTACGGCGTCTGAGCTTTGTAAGCTGCATGTAATAAAAGCAGCATAAAAGAGGGGGACGACCCTAGAACCCATGTAGGGCAAGCCAACTCCTGGTGGTCACATGGACTGGGCTTTCCTCGGAGTGTGTCAGTGAGAAGCCCAATTATTTTATTATTATTAAAATCAGTTTATTTCCCAAGAAACCTTGGGTCACCCCGGGACGGCTCTGTGCCAGAAGGGTGTGAATACAGACTAAGGTGCGAGGAACGCAATGTACAGTAAACAAGGGTACATTCGTGCTCGACCCGAGACTTTTACAGGGTTAAATAAACAATAATGTACAATATACAGTAATATACATGATTACATGAAAACAGAAAGTCTTTGCCATATACAAATAGGCAAGTTAAAAATTAAAAAAAAAGTCTGTCCAGGAGAAGGGGAGTATTATAAGTTCATAATCTGGTAACAGTTCTTGAGGGTTTCCTTCCTGTAGGGCTTGTCTTCACAGAACCTATCAGGGTGGATCCTAAATTTATTGAAGATCCGAAGACAATTGGCTGGAAACATGTTCCTCAGGGAATCAATGTTTGACAGAGTAAGGCGTAGAGGGAGACAGGAGTCGGGGTGCTTCCCTCTTGCCCTCCTCGGGCCAGAGATTAATGCGGATACTGATGGAGCATCAATTCGCCTCGTTATAAGCCGTGCAAGCGTGAGAACATTTTTTGTCAAGATGATATGTCTCCAGGGAGTGGTGCCTAGATTTGCTTGTAGGGTAGATCTGGAGATAGTTAGGGGGTGGCCTACCACCTTGTTCATCCATCTAAGCAACCAGTACTCTAAACTAAGATACTTCTGAAGGTATGAGGCAGGGGCAGATGACCAAATTTCCGAAGCATAGAGAGGAATCGGCGTAATACACCTCAGGATGTGCCGAACAAGCAGCGCTGGCTGATGCACATCAACGAGCTCTTGACGCACTGCCCAAAGAGCAGCGTACGTCTTCTGCCTCATCCTGGCAAAGTGAGGCTGAAATGTGAGCCCAACGTCCCAGGTGAGGCCAAGATCAGTGTGAGAGGTCACCTTTTGCACCGGTTCCCCACTTACAAAGATTTGGATATCATTTTTGGCTCTCTTCTTGGTTATTGTCAGTTGTGCTGATTTGGAAGGGCTCAGATGCAGCCCTATTGTGGCAAGATAACTTTCCAAGCTCAATATCTGCCTAGAAGCTTGCTGGTTGATATCATGAATCTGATGATTATGGTCTGAGCTCACATAGAACTTCAGATCGTCGGCATAGGAAACAAAGTTCGGATTCTGAGCAAGGAAAGGCTCCAAAACTGCTGCAAACAGTATAGCTGACAGTACACTTCCTTGTGGGATGCCTCTTGAGACGTCAATAGTTTCTTGAAAGTCATTGTGGGTCACAGACAGATGTCTAGGAAGTAAAATAGACTTCAAAATTTGAAGTAAGGTTTCCGCCAGGCCGAAGTAGTGTTTCAGAATGGTAAAAAGAGCTGGGAGGTGTATGGTCTCCTCAATTATCCTGGGGAGGTATATTGGATTGAGGTATATAGACATGAGTGAATAAGGGCGATTGTCCCTTTCCGTTTATCACAGGGGGTAGGGTTTTTTTTTTTAAGAACCATATAGATCACTATGTGGTTCCACAGCAGGATCCATATAGAGTCCTTGATTGGTTCAATCTTACAGAAATATCTGGAAACTGGAAGGCACGTGTGGTTTAACCAGAATGCCCACCTCCCCACTGATGAAGGCTAAAGAGCCAGAAACGGCACCGGCAGGAAAAATTTAATCAACTTTGTGGGACTCCGATTGGGTAATAACAGTGCTCGGTAGTGGGGACGCGTTATCCAGTCGGGGTATGGAGCTGTGAGTTTGCGTGAGTATTAAAACTAAATATCCCTTTCATTTTCTACGCGGCATCTTTTCCTCTTCCTCTCTTACTGTCACTTTTCCTACCTCTTTTTCTCTTTGCTCAGTCTCATAGGGATATTGAGGATAGCTTAAATCTCTGTCCAATACTATTTTCAAAACGGTGCCGTCTGGGGGGGGGGGCCTGATGGCCACTGAGTTTCCTCGAATAGGTGACAACAATCTTCTCTACTGGGGAAGCGCTGCCTATTCGAGGAATATATGAGCTTTGTGTGTGAGTCGAAGGAGCTCAGTTTCCTCGAATAGGTAACAAGTCTTCTCTACTGGGGAAGCGTTGCCTATTCGAGGAATATATGAGCTTTGAGTGTGAGTTGAAGGAGCAACTGTCCCTTTCTTCCTTCTACGGCATTTACTTCCTCTACCTCTCCTACTATCACCTTCCTACATCTTTATCTCTTTCTAAGTCTAATAGGGATAGTATGAGGATAACCGAGTACTTTATCCCATACCATATTTCAAAACGGCACCAGAGGGAGCCTAATGATGTCCGGAGTTTCCAAGAATAGGTAACAACAGCCTTCTCCGCTGAGGAAGCGTTGCCTATTCGAGGAGTTTGAGTGGTGTGAGTTGGAGTTACTGTGCCTTTCATTCGTCTATATCGTTTCTTTTCCTCTTCCACTCCTACTGTTACTTTCCTTCTACCTTTTTGCTTTTCTAAGTCTAATAGGGACAAGTGGATAGTCGCGTTATTATCCCACACATATACAAATAGCCCTGAAACAGTGCCCATCTGAGAATAAGTAACATTAGTCTTCTCCTCAGGTGAAGCGTTACTTATTCGAAGTAGTGCAATATCATGGCAACTCGTTGTGAAGGTATTCACAATATGAGATATAACTTAAAACGATGCCGTTTTTTGCTAACATTCTGTTAATTCAGATTTGGCTATGTATTATTGATGCTTTTGCACCATACTTATACATAGTCTAGACTTTTCCATAGCTTGAGGCTTCAGCCCTAAACGCTTTATATTGTATACTGTCATTATTTTAGCATTAAAAATAAATATTTCCTTTTGTTTTCTCATATTGCCTTATTACAGTGAAAGATATTATGGAGAGTGAAGGAGGATCTAGCAGGAAAAAGACGACGACGAAATCTAATAATGCCGCTTTAGAAAGTGCACTTTGTGTTTCTTCAAAGAAGTATCCAAATCCGTTTAAGCATAGTTTCTTTCCCTTAGACTTAATAATTTCCATATTAAACGGAATAAAATTAAAAAGGCTGGGTAACACAAAACAAAAGTCCTTCGGTTGTAAACGTTATTACAAAAGTATAGAATATTTGTGATACGATATACCGTACTAGATAGCGTTAGTTGAACTTCGTTAGCAGTTAAATTGTACGTTTAAATAAATACATATAACGACTTAGATTACAAACGTAATATAATTAATTTTATTTAACATAATTAATTATACATATAACCACTTAGGTTACGTAACATACATAATTAGTAAAAACAAATAATTAATACATAACTTGATACGAAAGTTATATAAAGGGATTTCGCAGATAACACTCGTTACTGAAACGTAAATATTCCGTAGATAACACTCGTTACTGAAACATAAATATAGCGTTATAACTGTGTTTGGATACAAGTTTAGGATTTAATTTTGTACAGAAATTGAAATTTTATTGAAAGTAAATCTAAATCATGACTCAAACCAGAGCAGCAAAGCAAAGGGCTCAAGCTAATGGGAATGCTGTGGCCCAGGGGAGAACTGAGGGGGGCAGTTGTCCTCTGAATCACAGCCTTGTAAGATGCACTATTTGCTTGATGTTTGCGGAGCAGTCAAGTATGGGACATGATACTGCCATGGGGGATGTCTTTGTGTGTGTGCGATGCAAGGAGTGTAAGGAGATAAGGCGACAACTCAGCGTTGTTATGGGCCTATATGAGAGCTTGAAGGATAGGGTGGATGCCCTCGAAGGATTACAAGTGAGGGGCCCATCAAGCTCTCAGCTGCCCACACCAATGCCAGAGCTTGCACTTGGTCATCGCGGAACACAGCGGCAACCCCCAAGGCAGAATGCGCTGGTCCCAAAGGAACTAGTAGTTGTTGGTGACTCTATTGTCAGGGAAACGGGAAACATGCTTTGTAAAAAGGATAGGTGGAATAGGACCAGGGTATGTCTGCCAGGGGCAAAAGTTGATGACGTTGTAGAGCGGATATCATCTTTTAAGGGCACAAAAGGTGATATAGTTGTACACGTTGGCACTAATGACATTAAGAGTAGGAGACCGGCGGAATTACTTGACAAGTACAGGTCACTGATGAAAAAAAGCCGTGAATTAGGGTTGAAATTGAAAGTGTCTGCAATTCTGCCCAGACACGATAGGAGGGAGTATATGATGAGAGCCCTGTCAATCAATTCGGCCCTGGAAAGATTGTGCAGGGCTCAAGGGGTAGAATTTTTTTCAGCCTGGTCTGTACTTGTTAACAGGAGAGACTGCTTCTACAGGGATGGGATACACTTAAATAGAAAGGGTGCAAGAATGTTTGCTGATGCTATCGAGGCAATGTTAGGTGGGTCGGAAAACTGCTAGATTGGGGGGATACAAGGACTAATAGATTAACAGTAGCCACTGGCAGAGGTGAAAGTGATTCTTGCACTGCTTCTATTGGAATGAGCCGCAGCCTGGAAAATAAGATGCAGGATATTTCAGAGACTGCTGGGAATCATTGGGGTACAAGTAAACACATGGGTTGTGTTAGGGTAGCTAAGAAAAAGAACAGGTGCATGTATACTTGTGTGTACACCAATGCTAGGAGTTTAGTAAATAAATTTGATGAATTTGAGGTATTGCTCAAAACATCAAAGGCAGATATTGTGGGGATTTCAGAGACGTGGTGTCACACAGATATAAGAAATGCAGAACTGGAATTTGGGGAGTACAATGTCTACAGAAAGGATAGACAGGATAGGAAGGGAGGAGGGGTTATGCTATTAGTTAAAAAACACATAAAATCCAAGGAAGTGAAGCCAGTCGACATCGCTGGACAGTGCAGTGTCGAGTCAGTTTGGTGTGACATAAGCATTGGGAGATCAAAATTGAGAGTAGGAGTGTGCTATAGGCCTAATGACTCTGATGAGTATAATAAGAAACTGTTCGGAGAAATAGAGTGGGCCAGTAAATCAGAGAGTCTTATAATGGGGGATTTTAATTTCCCAGATATTGACTGGAATTTGGGGGCTGGTCACTCACACAGTAGCAAGGCTTTTGTGGATTTATTGAATGATTGTTTTCTACATCAGCATGTTCGGGAGGCAACTAGAGGGAGTAATACTCTTGATTTGATTATCAGTAGTGATTCTTCATGCATTAAGAATCTGCAGATAAATGAACCACTTGGTGGCAGTGATCACAGTGTGCTGAAGTGGGAGTTACTCAAAGAGGTAACTACCATTAGGGGTAAAGGGAAGGGGTATTGCTTTCGTAAAGGCGACTACAATGGACTGAGACAGTATTTAAATTCTATACAGTGGGATCAACTGATGATATTGCCAACAGCAAATTCAAAATGGGAAGCATTCAAAGAACTTATTGTGGAAGCTACTAGGCTTTACATACCAACTAAGAAATATTGTTCAAGGTTTAGGCCTAAATGGTTGTCAGATGAACTAATGAGGCATATGGCAGAGAAGAAAAATGCATGGGATACATACAAATTAACACGTGACACGGATGCCTATGATAGATACAAGTTGATCTGTAACCAAGTTACAAAGGAGGTTAGGCAGGCGAAGGCAGATTACGAGAGATCCTTGGCAAGGGATGCGAAGAAAAACAGCAAAGAGTTCTTTACTTATGTAAACTCTAGAAGGAAGGGGATGAATCAGATTGGTCCACTTGAGATCGATGGGTCAACTGTTGATGACCCTGCTCGGGTAGCTAACAAACTAAATGAATATTTTGCATCGACATTCACACATGAGGAGTTATTCAGCGAGGGGAATGCCAGAGGTGTATTCAACTCTAGCAGTAAGCTAGAGAATCTTGTAATAACTGAGAGCAAGGTGGAGGAGAAATTGTTGAAGACAAACACAAGAAAGGCACCTGGGGTGGATGGGATCTATCCAGTTATATTAAAGGAGGCAGCAAAGGAGGTAAGCAAACCCTTAGCCATAATTATGAGAGCTTCCTTGGACTCAGGGGAGGTACCCATTGACTGGAGATGTGCAAATGTGACCCCAATTCACAAAGGGGGATCAAAGGCTGACACAAGTAATTATAGACCTGTGAGTTTAACTTCTGTTCCCGGAAAATTAATGGAGGCACTGGTGAAAGAAGCACTGCAGGATCATCTAGACAAGACTTCAGTTATAGCTAGGACACAGCATGGTTTTGTTAAGGGGAAGTCTTGCCTGACCAATTTGATTGGATACTATGATGCAGTCACAAAAGAACTGGATGCAGGGAATAACTTTGATATTATATACTTGGATCTTAGAAAGGCTTTTGATACTGTTGCACATGGAAGACTGCTGCACAAATTGGAGCAGTGTGGCATTGGAGGCAAGTTGCTGCTATGGATAAAGGGGTGGTTGAGGGGGAGAAGACAGAGAGTGGTAATCAATGGACACTGCTCATCGTGGACTAATGTTATTAGTGGAGTCCCTCAGGGTTCAGTATTGGGGCCTTTATTGTTTTCTGTATTTATAAATGATATTGATGATGGTATATCAGGCTTAATGTCCAAGTTTGCAGACGATACGAAGGTTGGCAGGGTTGTCAAGGACACTACTGACACTATGCTGCTGCAACAGGATTTGGAAAGGTTGAGCAGATGGGCTGAGAGGTGGCAAATGAAGTTTAACATTGACAAATGTAAAGTACTACATATGGGAAACAGCAACCCCAGAGCAACGTATCAACTCTGTGGTACTACACTGACAGTGGTAGAGAATGAAAGGGACCTGGGGGTGGTGGTGCAGGCAGATATGAAGTTCTCTGAGCAGTGCAGACGAGCTGCAAGAGTAGCTCATGGTGTATTGTCAATGATATATAGGAATTTTTCTAGCAGGGATAAGGAGGTGATTATTCCCTTGTATAAGGCAATGGTCAGGCCACACCTAGAGTACTGTATACAGGCCTGGAGGCCTCATTTCAGGAAGGATGTAGAGCTGCTGGAACGAGTACAGAGAAGGGCAACTAGATTGGTGAATGGGACAAAGGGGTTCTCTTACGAAGAAAGGCTTAAGTTTTGCAAATTACAGTGTCTGGAAACTAGGCACCAGCGGGGTGATCTGATAGAGGTGTACAAAGCCTTGAATGGTTTGAGCATGCTCAATGCTGATGGGATTCTTCCTCTAGCTCAGAAAAATCACCTGAGAGGGCATAAATTCAAATTGAGGAAAGACAGATGTAGGATAGATGTGCGGAAATTTGCCTTTAGCCAGCGGGTGGTTGGTGGGTGGAACAGACTTCCATCCCTTGTCGTGGAAGTTGATAGCCTAAATAAGTTTAAGGCTCAGCTGGACAGGTATTTCGAACGAACAGAGGGGTGAAGTGGAAGTGGTTATTTTTATTTATTTATGTTACTTTTTTTTTTTTTTTTTTTGGCTGATGCTGCATAAGCTTGCTTTCTTGCATCAAATGCCTCTACTAATGCTAATGCTAATGCTAATGCTAATATCATGTGCTCAGCTATGGTGGTCATGCGAGTTGAAAACCGCGTGATACAGGGGCAGGCAACAATTAGCTGGTAGAAGCATAGGCTTATTATAATTAGAAAATAGGATAATTTTACCGGTTACAGCTAATTAGGCACCAACTGAGTTCTAATGGGCATCTATGGGAGATTGAGGAGCCAGGATAATTTTACCGGTTAATTTAAAATAGGATAATTTTACCGGTTACAGCTAATTAGGCACCAACTGAGTTCTAATGGGCATCTATGGGAGATTGAGGAGATGCCCTCAAAGGAATTAAAATGGCAGGACCTTCAAGCTCCCAGCTACCCAACTCAAAGCCAGAGCTCAAACTTGTGCAGCAGCAATCTACATGACAGAATGTTCTGGTCCCAAAAAAGCTAATTATTGTCGCTGACTGAATTGTCAGGGAAACGGGGAATATATTGTGCAAAACGTTTAGGTGGAATAGGACCAGGGTATGTCTGCAAAAGTCGATGTTGTAGACAAGTTATAGTTTAAGGAAACAAATGGTGATATTGTTCACACAGCAAAAATCACAATAAGAGTAGGAGATCCGGATTTACTTAACAAGTACAGATCAATGTTGAAAAAGAGATGCGAGTTAGGGTTACATTTCAAGTTGTCTACAATTCTCTGCAGACATAATAGGAGGAATTATATGATGTGAGAGCCTTGTCTATCAATTCGGCCCTGGCGAGATTGTGCAAGGCTCATGGGGTAGAATCTTGCTCAGAATGGTCTGTGATTGTTAAGAGGAGAGATTGTTTCTACAAGGATGCGATACTCTTAACATAGAGAGCTTGCAAGAATACTTGCTGATGCTACTAGAGTTAGGGATTAACAGTAGGAAGAGGTGAAAGTGATTCTCGCACTGCTTCCATCAGAATGAGAGAAACAGCCTACAAAGCAAGTTGCTGGGATTTCAAGAACTGCTGGGAGTCATCATGGAACAAGTAAATACATGGGCTCTGTGAGGGTAACTAAGATTTAGAACAGGTGCATGTATATTTGCGTGTACATCAAAGCAAGGAGTATGATAAATCAATTTGATGAATTTGAAGTGCTGGCGAAGACATCAATGGCAGATATTATTGGGATATCAGAGACATGGTGTCACACAGATGCAAGGAATGCAGAATTTGAATTTGGGTATTACAATGTGTATAGAAAGGACACCAAATAGAAAGGGAGGAGAGGTTATGCTAATAGTTAATAAACACATGAAATCTAAGGCAGCGCGTAGAGCTTGATGTCATCCATGTACATCAGGTGAGTGAGGGTATACAGGTTCTTTCTTCTTTGAGGTTACATCTATACTTGCTGCTGTTAAGCATGGTGGATAGTGGGTTGAGTGCTAGGCAGAACCATAATGGGCTCAGAGCATCTCCCTGAAAGATTCCTCTTCTGATGGGCGTTGGCCTGGTTGTGATGTTCTCAACCTTAATGATGGTACTCCATTTCGCCATTGTTTCTCCTAGGAAGTTTGTCACTATCGGATTGACCTTCAGGGTCTCTATTAGCCAGCTATGAGGTACGGAGTCTAAGGCCTTGCGGTAATCGATGTAGGTCCTGTATAGGTTGCGGTGCTTCTTTTAGGCTTGCGGCATCTATGGTTAATTGCTCCTCCGCTTGCATCCTTTCTGCTGTTCGGCCATTATGTTCTGACGCTCTAAGTGGTCTGATATCTTCTTGGTTATGCAGCTGGGCAGGACCTTGTACATCGTTGGGAGACAGGTGATTGGCCTGTATTTCGCCGGGTTTCTTGTATCTTCGTCTTTAGGCTTCAGATTTGTGACTCCTTCAGTGAGAAACTTCGATATTATCTCCGGGTGCCTTATCATTCGAGTGAACTGCTCTGCTAGGTGCTTGTGTGTGTGCATGTGAGCTTCTTATAGCAGTAGTTGCGGATGTGATCAATTCCTGGGGTTCGCCAGTTGTGGGTGTTCCTGATCGACTGTTTTACTTCTTTTAAATCTCCCACTCTCTTATCTCTTGTATGTCCTTGGTTTTCTTCGGTTCTACTTCTATCCAGGGGGCTCTGCTGTTATATCTTCACTGCTCCAGATATTTCCACGGAACTCCTCGATCGTCTTCTTCTCGGGTGGTCTGTTTCCTGCTTTCTCATCTTAATCCAGTGTCCTGTAGAAGGCTCTTTGGTCCTCATCGAAGATTCGGTTGTTTATTTTCTTCTGAGAGCTCTCTTTGTATCGGCGTAGTCTCTTGCTGAGTGCGAGGAGGTTCTGCTTCAGTGCGTCCAAGTATTCTCCTATTCTCTGATTTCTTGTCTCATGTTTGCTGTGGATGCTGTCTTTCTTAAGGATGCTCTTCACCTTTCCAATCAATTTCTTACTTCTATTACTCTGTTGGTACTGGTTCAACTGACCTATCTTGACTCTTAATTCTATCTTCTGCTGAAGTCTTCTTTCCCAAGCTGGCGTTCCTTCTGTTTTTGGTTCTTCTGCTGCTGGTCTTTTGTTTCTTTTCCATTAATCCTAGTGGCTGCTATGGCAGCACAGTATATGGCTGTGTAGATAGCCTACAGTGTTGTACCATTGTTGTCAAGGTAATGTGGCATTATTTGCCGATTTAGATGGTCTGTTACTCTCCACAGGATTTTATTGGGCTTCTTCTTCGGTATCACGTGGGTCTTTGTGGAGTCCATTCCTTCGAATTTTGTTAAGGCCTTCTTCCACTCATCTTCTATTCTGGATACCATGACTTCGTCTCTTTCCACTTCAGCTACTCTGGGTTGTATTTCTTCTTGCTCTCCCTCCTCTGGTTCCGTGGTATGCTGTTCCTCCTCTGATTCCATATTGACCACATTCTTTTTTCTTTGTAGTTGATAACTCACATCCTGCTGGATTTTTTCCAAGATAGCAGGAGCTATTAGGTTCTTCGTGACGATGGTCCTTCCTTGGTCCGCTAATCGCTGTTCGGTGACCTGAGTATCCAGGAATCTTTTTTTTTTTTTTTTTTTGATTTGGTAGTTGTTGGCGCATCGGCTTCTATGGCCATATTGCACCTCCCAAGGTTTTTGCAGTACTTTGATCCAAGCCCGAGGCGGGAATCGAACCCGCGACCTTTGGGTTGCCGGGCAGGTACTTTACCCACTCGGCTAGCCCGGTCGGCCATCCAGGAATCGTTCCAACCGCTTGGTATGTAGTCGCGACCTGTACATTGTCATATCAGTCTCTAGCCTGGTTATTTCATAGTATGCTTGCATGATGTACGTATTCATTTCGATGCTCCACTTCATGCGTAGGCATCTTCTTCCTTCCTGGGTGGTCACTAGGGCAGTTGCACAGGAAGCACTTCCAGTTGGTGGGACTGAATGGTCTTGCACTTCTCTTGTGGTTGCCTTACGAGGGACAGCGCCACTTGCTCTGTCTTGCTCAGAAGACTGTTTCCAACTTTTCGAACCAACCCCTCTGCCTAACGCCTGAATGCAAGTGACTTTAATCTGCAACAAACTCGATAAAGTATGATTAATATTTCTCTGCGACATCATCCATCTATGGAGGTGGACTTGTTTAGCTTGTGCTTATGTCCAGTGTTTTTTTTAATTATTTTATTTTTGCGAGTGACACCAGACGGCACCACTCTCTGCCTCAGCCGTAACTCTGACCTTGTGAAGGTAAGTCCAATGGAGCAACTTTCGCGATTTTTTTTATGATTATTATTAGACATATGGTGCAAAGAAGCCTAAAGCTTATGCTACACCGGTCAAAAAAAAATTTTTCCTATTACCCTGAGAGAGAGAGAGAGAGAGAAATAGAAAGGAATCACCAAGAAAGATAATATCCAGCTCAGAACCTCGGCTGTGCCAAGCCCATACTCACCAGATGTGAGCCCCTGAGGTGACATAGAATAGATGTGTGGAAATTTGGCTTTAGCCTGTGTGTGGTTGATTACTGGAACATGCTTTCATCTGTCGTTGTGGAAGTTGACAGCTTAAATAAATTCAAGGCAGAACTAGACAAACATTTGGAGCAAATTGATGTGTGAAATGGAATTTTTTTTTTGTTTTGGCTGATGCTATAAGCTTGCATTATATGCCTCTACTTTTTCTAATTCTAATAATTGCACCTGAGCCATCCCTCGGGCAGAGGCATATCCAGTGTCTTCCAGATTATTTTCACCTATTCTTAACTCAGCTGAAAGAAATCTATGCCCTTTAGCATACGCTATTATTTCAGAAATACATTTCTCAAAAAAAGTGTGAACATCAGAATACGGGGATTTTTGGAAGTATTCTGGAATTTTTTTTTTTGTTTTGGCTGATGCTATAAGCTTGCATTATATGCCTCTACTTTTGCTAATTCTAATAATTGCACCTGAGCCATCCCTCGGGCAGAGGCATATCCAGTGTCTTCCAGATTATTTTCACCTATTCTTAACTCAGCTGAAAGAAATCTATGTCCTTTAGCATACGCTATTATTTCAGAAATACATTTCTCAAAAAAAGTGTGAACATCAGAATACAGGGGGATTTTGGAAGTATTCTGGAGCAGGTGAAGGAATATCTACAAGATGTTCATCTCTTATTTTTGGTAGCAATAATCGCACATCATATGGAGTTTGGAACAAAATAGTACACAGTAGCAACATCAACCTCTTTGAACAATTACAGCTCCATGCTGTTCACCTGTTGGATGTCAATGATGACAGCCCGAGACATCGGTAGAGTTTAGAAAAAAATAAAGTTCGACGTATCGAAAAAATGAGTCCTTTATACACTGATGAGCCAAAACATTATGACCACCTACCTAATATATTGGTCCTCAATGTGCAGCCAGAACAGCTCGTACCCGGCGTGGCATGAACGCTGCAAGATTTCTAAATGTCTTGTGGTCTCTGGTACCAACATGTAACCAGCAGATCCTTTAACTCCTCTATGGTCCATGGTTGAGATGCCGCAGATCAAGTTGCTGTTCCAACACAAACCACAGATGCTCGATGGGATTGATGTCTGGGGAATTGAGAGGCCAGGGCAATACCTGGAAGTCTGCCTCATGTTCCGCGAACCAGTCTCGAACAATCCGGGCGGTGTGGCCTGGTGCATTATCCTGCTGAAAGACATCACCACCAGAGGGGGAAGACCGTTGCCATGAAAGGGTGTACCTTGTCAGCAATAATGTTTAGGTTGGTTTTTTGTTTTGTTTTTTATGTTCTTGAGTGAGGGTGGCACCTAGGCAAATGCCCATCTCCAACGTGATCACCTGCGACAGCGCAAAACCTCTGTGATACTGTCTGAAACAAGTGTGAGGCCTTTTTGTACTAGGGAGCAACCAACACCTGGTTGCCGCCTAATGCCCGACCCAAGCTCGAGGAGCCAGGTCCAAGTTAATAAACTGAATTCGTCCCACCCCTTTGCATGTTATGCATCCCCAGACCATCTACTCAGCAGGGAACTTTACAGTTGGTGTTATGCAGTCAGAATAATATGCCTCCGATTTTCGTCTTTTGACATATTGCTTCCCATCCGAACCATGCAGGTTGAATTTCGATTCGTGAGAAAAGATGGTGTCCCATTTCTCTTTTGTCCATGAAACATGCATTTTAGCCCAAGAAAGTCACTTCTTCCTTGGTGGGTCAACAAAGGCTTTTTCTTCTTGGGCCGATAGGCATGCAGACCACATTCCAAAAGCCGTCTTTGGATAGGTCGTGCACTTGTTTCAATTCAATTTTTTCAGATCAGAAGCACTAGCATGGTGATTACGAAGGCATAGTTTCAAATATCGATCTTGGGAAGGCGTTGTCACTCTGTTTCGCCCTGCTCCAGGTCTTCTCTTCACATCACCGGCTTCACGCTTTAATTTCAACACCCGGGATACTGTTGACTGGTGGCAGCATATTTTGTCAGCGATAGCACACGTAGAAAGCCCTTCCTGGGACAGAGCAACAGGTACACTTTTTTTCTTGGTGTCAATTGTGAACATATGGAGCCATGCTTACACCTCCACAAAACAGGATACTAATTAGCGTGTATACCTTTCCAACGCCGTGTTTATAGGAACGGGTGAAGTAATACCTTTCAATTACTGTTTGATGCAATAGAAGTGTTATCTGACGTAATACCTTTGCTTTGCCTTAAACAAAATGATTATAATCAAACAATATCTTATATGTTTCACTACAAATGTTCATTCAATTCCTACTATTAGTTCACACTCTCCCTATATATATTTATATATCTTGTTCAAATTTTCAATCGTTAATAAAATACTTTTTATTCATCCACTCAAGTTCAAATACATTTTTTTTAAACTTGTAGTGGATGACACTTGATGTTAATACAGTTTTTTCAAATATTAATTAATTTTAGTTTTATATGGGAGAAAAAAATTTCTCTTATATAAGATATTTAGCAGGAATAAAATTGAAATCAACAGGCAGTAGCTCAATCGGTAAAATGCAAGGATTTCAGTATTTTTCACGTGAAGGTGAAGAATGCAAGTTCAATTCTTGCGAAAATCAATAAATTTTTGAAGTCGAAAGTTCGTTGTTGACCTAAGTAGGAATTGACTTTAAAAAAATTTTTTTATATTACTTGTTTTTTTTTTGGGTGATGCAGTTTTTTTTTGTCTGCCACTCATTATGAAGTGGTTACAAAGGAACTGGATGCAAAAAATAATTTTGATATCATATATTTGGATTTCAGGAAAGCTTTTGACACTGTTGCGCATAGAAGACTATTGTATAAAATCAAGGTCAGGCCACGTCTTGAATACTGCGTACAGGTCTGGAGGCCTCATTTTTGGAAAGATTCAGATTTGCTTGAGCGTGTACAGAGAAGGGCAACAAGATTGGTGAGGGGAATGAAGGGATCCTCTTGTCAAGAGAGGCTTAAGTTCTGCAAATTGCAGTGGCTGGAGACTAGGTCCCCGCGCGGTGATCTGATTGAGGTGTATAAGGCCTTGAATGGGTTGAGCATGCTGAATTCTGATGGGATCCTTCCACTTGTTCAGATTACGAACCTAAGGGGACATAAATTCAAATTAAGAAAAGACAGATGTAGAATAGATGTGCGGAAATTTGCCTTTAGCCAGCGGGCGGTTAATTGCTGGAACAAAACTTCCATCTGTCATTGTGGAAGTTGATAGCTTAAATAAATTTAAGCAGGAACTGTACAGGCATTTGGAGGGAATGGTGTGGTTTTTTTTTTTGGCTGATGCTGCATAAGCTCATACACTTGCTTTCTTGCATCACATTCCACTACTACTGTATATTCATGGACGACATTTTCGAGATAATGCACATTTTCTGTTAAGATCCGCCACTGACTATGGGAGCATTCTGGGAGGGTAGTCTGTATTGCCGAGACCTTTCACATGCTAGATATGGTAGGGGTACAGTAACTGGCGATGTAAAATACGCCACACTGTTATTACCCCAGGGGCTCACATCTGGAGAATATGGGTTTGGCACAACCAGGGTCCTGAGCTGGATATCATAATTCTTCTCTTTCTTGGTGATTCCCTTTTACTTCTCTCTCTCTCTCTCTTAGGGTAACTGGGGAATTTTTTTTTTTTTTTTTTGGCTGATGCAGCATAAGCCTCAGGCTTCCTTGCACTATATAGCTAATAATAATAATAATGACTCAGTACACGCTCTTGCAGACAACCCTCCTTGTCGAAATTCCTGGAATTTGTTCTATTCTTTCTAACAATCTGCGCGGTAGCACAGTGGCAGCGTCACTGTCCTCCCCACAACGGGTGGAAAAGGCCCGGGTTCGAATCCCGTCGATGAGGCGAGGAACGTTTGGCTGAGTTAGTCGGTCTCAGGTGTAGATAGCAAGCTTTTCCCTCAGAATCTGGGGTTTTTCGTCCAGCACACAGACAAATTGACCATAGAACACACCCAATTAATGAAATACGACACAGCACGGCAGATGAATTTAATTATTTGGGTGGCATAAATATGAAAAAAAAAATATATATATTCTTTCTAACACGGCGGATTGGGGTAACGCTGGAGCTCGAAAAACTTTAAATACTTTGAAAAATACCGTATTTCCTCATATATAAGGCGCTCCCATGTATAAGACGCACCTTAATTTTGGGGCCCGAAATTAGAAAAAAAATGTATTACATAAAGGTATTGAACTCAAGTTTTATTTATCATAAAATTCATAACTGTCAAAACTCCCATCCATTAGCTTGTCCTCATCTGTCTGATGATGAATCAGTTTTCATATATTGCCTCGTCCTCAGTTCCATCTATGGCATTTGAAATGCCACACTTCTTAAATGACTTGACAACGATCTCAATCTTGATATCCCAGGATCTTTTCACCCAGGTACAAACTTCTTCTATAGTTGGTTTTCTTCTCTCTTCCTGCTGGTGTCAAATTGTCCCCAGAAGACTTCATCGATTGGTTCCATTCGTCTCTCATGTCAGCTTTGAAGGGTTTGTTAATGCTGACATCAAGTGGTTGGAGCTGGGATGCCAAGCCTCCAGGTATGACGGCAAGTTTTGTTTTTTTGCTCTGCAGCAATCTTCTTTGTATTTTTTGTTATGTGTGCTTTGAACTGATCAAGCACCAATAGGGCAGGTTTACGTAAGAGCCCACCTGGTCTCCTGCTCCAAACTTTCTCAAACCAGATCTTCATCCCATCCTGATCCATCCAACCCTTGTCATGAACATGGACAATCACTCCTCGAGGAATGTCTTCTTTTGGCATTGTTTTGCGTTTGAAAATCAGCATAGGAGACAGCTTGGTTCCGTCCGCACAACAAGCTAGAACAACTGTATTATGGCTCTTTTCATGTCCACTTGTCTTCATAATTACAGTTTTCACCCCCTTCTTATCAACAGTTCTGTTACTTGGGACATCAGATTGAAGGGGGACTTCGTCCATATTTGCAATCTGTCCCAACTCAAACTGATGTGTGTCTTCCGACATTGAATGACAAAACGATGAAATTCAAGGACCTTCTGCTCATAGCTTTCAGGCATCTTTTGGGAAAGTGTGATGCGTCTACGCATGCTTAGTCCATTCCGTTTCATGAACCCGAAGCACCAATTGTGTCCTCCTTTGAAATCAGTAACTTCTTTTTCATCAGCAATTCGTCTTGCCTCATGCTGAACCATCTTTGTGGACACAGGAATTCCAATTGCCCTTTGGTCCTCAATCCATATCTTCAATTCCCTCTCTAAATCAGGCGATTTTGCTGACTGGCCTCTCATGGTCTTCTGCCGTGGCGTTTTCGGTAGGGTGTCTTCTTCCCGTAGCCAGTCTCGGATTGTTTTCTCAGTTGGAGGAGGACCAAACTTACGTTCAGCAGCACGATTTCCATTCACTTTTGCAAACTGAATCACTTTTAACTTGAATTCAGCACTGTACGAAAATCTTTTCTGAGCCATTTCTGGGCAGAATGTGGTAAAACGTAACCTAATATAGCGGTAACAAGTGTGAAACAATGAGTGCAAAGACAACAAGCGCGAAAAAAGTGGGAAATGCAAGTAAAAAAAAAAAATCTACAACAACTGTATAAGACGCACCCAGTTTTTAGACCCCAAATTTTTCGAAAAAAGGTGCGTCGTATACATGGGGAAATACGGTACTTATTCTTTCTAACACCCTTTTCTCAACATCAGGTGTTAGGTTTCTGAGCCTACCTGTTTGTACTCCATGTGCGAAGGGCCCATGTTCTCTAAGGTGTTGATGTACGCTGATGAATGGGCACCTGTTGGGCTGCCTTTGGTGGGAAAATGCTTCTTGTACAAATGTGCAACCTCGAGTCCACTGCCGATGGCTTTACCATATATGAAATGCATGTCCGCATACTTTTCGTAGCTGTAACCACTTTCCATGTTGACTATTCTTTGGCAAGTTGTTGTTTGGTTTTTAGGAGCATTAGCTACTAAGGCCATATTGCTCCGGGTATATGCGGTGGTCATTCCCTGACCTTTCCGCATCCTCCGTATTTGGTGGTGACGGGCTCGATCCCCGGTCTAATCAAGAAGCGTGTGCTACGCACTGCTGCTCCTTCCCACCTGGCTACGGAGGCGCCTTTGGCAAGTATTAGTATGCTTGCTATGTCTCAGATCATTGAAATTAATTGCAGTTCACCTTGTCAGTGGTGGATCCCAACTAGAAATGTGCAATATCTCGAAAACGATTCACTTAAGGACCCACGTTTACTAGGCTTTTTTTTGCATATTGTAGTCTGTACAGTTAACCTTTTAATTATTGACCATCACTTTTGAAGCACCCTGTATAGCGGAATAATGATTAATAAAAGAGAACTGTAATGCTCGATGAGTTCTACTTTGCATGTTAATTTATAGAAAAATAAAACATTTACCTCAATATTGAAATTGACTTTTCATGCCATTAACGAAAGCAACACTTTTTCATTTAATGAAGCAACTTTCTTCATTTCCGACACAGATAAACTATCTGGTATACAATGTTTCTTGCAGTGATTGCGATTCATCTTATCAAGACCTGAAGTGGTACACTCTGGATTTGAGGGTGAAGCAACATGCATCCTCAGTTCGCGCGTCTCGGGCAGGTGAGTCGGAATTAGCTTTTCATGCCGTTAATTAAAGCCACATCTTTTTATTTAACGAAGCAAAAATACTTAGCATCCAACGCAACTACACAAAATTATTAATTGCAAAACTCTGAAAATTAAATTACACGAAAATTCTATTAATGTTCGCTGTCCACATTTTATTTCTGATTCGTGTTTATTTGCGCCCATGCACCAAGATAACAAATAATCTCTATATTTAAAATTCCGACACCCAGAGTGGACAAAAATCATGGGATACCTAACTAGTAACGAGTACGCTCACCTTTCATCCGAATAAGGGTAGTCACATGGCGAGGCATTGAGTCCCCTACTTCACGAATGCGTTCCACAAGTATTTCCATCCATGCTTGCTGCACTGCTGTCCATAATTTCATTGCATTCCTGGGTGGAGGATCCAAAGCTCGAACGGACCTTTCCACAGCATCCCAAAGATACTCCACAGCGTTCAGTCCAGTGAATGGGGAGGCCATTCCATCGTGGTAAAATCTGTGGAATGCTCTTCAAACCACATTCTAGTCATTATGGCTTTGTGGGGAGGTGCATTGTCCTACTGGAAGAGTCCATTTCCTTGTGGGTGCATGATGACCATTAGCAGATGGTCTGCAAGGATGGACACGTAGCCATTCAGAGATGTGTCTAGACGTACCAGAGGTCCTGTGTGCCAGTTGAAACCATTACCGACCGTCCACCTACCTGAACAGTTCCTTGGTGCGGTTTCTACCAGATACGTACCCTCCTGTCCACTCGAAATAGCTGTAAACGGGGCTCATCGGACCAGGAGACCCATGTCCAATCTCCAGTGCCGATGTTCTTTCGTCCAGTTGAGGCGTAGAATCCTGTGTCGTGGGTGTTAGCAATGGGACTCTGGTGGGCGACTCTCATAACCTATTGCGTCTAATAATCGCCTGGTCTTGGTGACGTTTCTGGTACCTCTCTCATTGAAATCGGCAGTGATTTATGCCACTGTCTCTCTCCAGTTGGCTGAAACAATGCAAGACAGACGTCGATGGCCGTGTTCATCTACCACGTTTCTCAGCCCACAGCACTATCCATGATGAGATGTTATTCCAGAAATGGCATATTCCTGATTCACTCTTGATACTCGAACAGGGACAGTGCAATTTCTATACCACCTCCACAGTTATCCATGCGTCGGGCACCAACTATCATTCCTCTTTCAAAGTCGGTTAACTCACGTTTGTCCATACTGACATCGAATTACCGGTTACGTGAATAGTGTACCTATATACCTGCCAAGCAGTGGGTTCCTTCACTAGCAGGAGAGGTGACAGCGTCGCATTGCCCAGGAACCCTATGAATTTTGTCCTTTCAGCGTACTTCACATTTACTTCAATCCCGTGATCAAGACTTGTCGAAAAGCCCCATCCGCTTCAGGAAGGAAAGTTATTTTAAATTGCATGAAATTATTTTAAATACGTTGTCGTAATCATTCTTTACTTTATTATTGAATGTGTCTTCAGTCACTCGTGGTTATGTATGGGTGTTTTGATGTAATTTGGGGTCGGGTTGGGGAGCCTTAGCCATCGATTCCGGATGCGTCGAATCACTGGTATGTCTTTGGGTGTGAGAAGTCATTAGTGATAGTTTTATGTTTGGCTAAATTTTCGAGTGTTGCACGGAAGTGTTCTATTCAAAATATTGAGGTAAATTTCTCATATTTTTCTATAAATAGCAGAATAATACGTCTCTTATTCCCTGCTGGCAAAATTCCTGTACATAATTGATAGGACCTCGTGAGCTGTCCTAGAAGCCAGTCTTGAATATTCGGAAAACTTCATATCGGAGGTACAGTTATCCCTATGTCTCTTACATTCTCAACCACCCTGTGTGATACCTCTCAATGTGTTAATGTTATTATGCATTTACAGAATTTTAAAAACATTGATAACTTCACTTTCAAGTATGTCTTGCATTTTTATAGACTAAGAGGGCACTTTCGATACTACCTTATAGTAGAGGAGCACTCTCCGTTGCCTTAGAGAGACTTACTGTGCTCGGTGATTATTTTCTCTGTTACAAAGTCATTCACCAACCATTCTGTTGCCATTCATTCAAAACCTCAATTTGTTTCATGACGTGTTCTCGGGTTAATATTGGGCCCTTTGATTTGTTACCTTGTTTATGACTGGCTGTCCAGGTCTTAAGTTCAACAATATTCGACAGTTAGCTTATGTATATGATCTAACCAGCTTCGTGGGTGGTAATTCACGAGCTGACCTTCAGCTGTCAGTGGGTATAATCACCATTCTTCCCAGACCTGGTGAAAAGGCTGGGTTCGAATTCAGACAATAATGCGAGGACCTTTTTTTACTGAGTTAGTTGGTCTCGTGTGACCAAAAAGTTCTGTCCCACATCCCCTGGAAACTAAGTTTGTCGTTCAGCAAAACAGGCAAATCGACCAGAGATCACAGTTTATAAACATAACACAATAGGATTATAAGTTCGGTATTGGACAGCCCTAATATGACAAGTTTTGTTTTACCTTGGGCTGCAAGTAGACAGCCTAATTTTATGGGCCACTTGAAAAAAGCTTACGGTATCTCTTTCAAAGATAAAACTAATATCTCTTTAAGAGCACACTGAAGGAAAAAACCTCTGATTCTTAATTTATATCGCAAAACATTTCCGAAAGTAGTGCATTTCCAATTATCTTTGAATCCTCATTGATTATGGCTTTTGCTTCAAAAATTAGCCCTAAAAGTGTAAAAATTTACAGCCATGCTTATTGGTATTACCCGAGACGATTCGGCCTTCACATAAGCTCTTTACACCAGCTTTACAGACCTGTAATATTTCCATCATCACTTTGCAGCCGCCTTCTGGTTTAAAAGAAGTAAACTCACCGTTCAAGCAAAATATCGATAGTCTTTTTACTCCCGCTTCTGCATATACGAAGGACTGTTTTTGGGCAATACATCTAGAACCCCTCCTCTACTGGTACCATATTGGGCAGAAGCTCTTCCCTTAGATCTCTTTTTTTTTTTTTTCGGCTTCTGTTTCCACATTAGACACGGCAATGCCACTCAATTTAACAACTTTGCAGCTGACCCAGAGAAGGAAAGGAAGAGGTATAGGAACTTTCTAGTTGATTTGTGGCAACACAGGTCGACTGTCCCTTTTGCTACAAAAAATTGTTCGAACCTGGTTTATCAGAGAGCATAAATTCAAATTAGAGAAAGATAGTTGTAGTTGTGCGGGTTTTCCTTTAGCCAGCGGGTGGTTGATTGCTGGAATAAACTTCCATCTGTTGTAGAAGTTGATAGCTTAAATAGATTTAAGGCAGAACTAGACAAACATTTGGAACGAGTGGATGGGTGAAATGAGGAAGTAATGATAACGTATATATCCAGTAAAATATCTAACTGTAATTATAAATACTTTGTATTTATAATTGAAGTTAAATTAAAGTTAGATATTTTACTGGATATGTACGTTATCATTATTTCCTATACACTATGGATTCCAGTACAACAGGCCCATTCACTCTCGGGTGAAATGAGGTGTTTTTTTTTTTTTTTTTTTTTTATGGCTGATGCTATATAAGCTTGCTTTCTTGCATCAAGTGCCTTTACTAATGCTATGGCCAACTTTACACTTTTTTTTCCACTACTGCCTTATGCGCTTGCCGCATCAAAGTGCATTCTACTCACCTCTCGTTTAATTACTTACTTTACGCAGACAATCACTTATTGCAATGATCCCAAACTTTGCTTCTGGAACTGACAGTAAACTACTTTTTTCTGAAGAGGTGTTTATCACTTTCCAACGTTTTGCTAAACTTGCTTTTGCAAGCTCAAGCTGTACAGTGTAGAGTACTTTCTTAGGACGAACCTCTTAGGATGAATGCAATCATGGACAATCTAAAACCTGCAATGTCTACTGCTTCTGATCCTATCGTCTTCGTCCTTGAGATCGGATTTCTTGATACTGTCCCTCAAAGCTGAGCTTAGTAAAGTCAACCGATTTTTCTGCCGACACAGAGCTTCCTATGAGCTGGACTTGCTGGCACTGCGGTCATCCAGTGTGGGATAAATTATTGATTTATGATACTAAGTTTAGATCAATGCAAGATTTTCATTATTCGGTGTGCTGAAGTATTTTGCCTGTTTTCTTTAACCTCTTCTTTCTTTTATATCGTAGATTGAGAGATGTGGATCTGCGCATCTGTGTGAGGTGGAATGATGCTGTCAACATTGAGCAATGTTCTTGATTCTACATGCTTCTGTACTCGTAGGGAGACCTTCGTAGGTAGGACTGTGGGTAGAATCGCCATCCTCCCCATCCCAGGCGCAAAAGACTTGAGTCCTGTCGATGATGTTAGGAATTTTTATGGGCCTTTTTCACAATGTGGCTGAGGTTTTTGTCTAGCAAACAAAATTTACCACGGAACACATGCAATTTTTATAGACAGTATATACGAAGCAATATGGCCTTAGTCGGTGATGCTCCTAGTACAACTAAATAATTTCCTAGTAGTAGTACTACATATTATTGACAGGGAGCATATGTAAATCATCTGACATGACTCCCCACAGAGGTACGTGCATACTTGTGGCTGACTCCTCGGGGCATGAATTGGCACTGGGAATCAGCTCTCTCTCTCTCTCTCAGACACACAGTGATTGCTTCGCCTAGTAGCAAAGTGACTATAAACAACTACATGCACTGCACGAATTTAATACTATACTCATTTCTGGACCTGTGCCAATTCATGCTCCGTGTATATTTTCTGTTTCGGGGTAGAATTTTTTCAGCCTGGTCTGTACTTGTTAAGAGGAAACACTGCTTCAACAAGGATAGGATACACTTAAATAGAAAGGGTGCAAAAACATTTTCTAATGCTATCGAGGCAGCGTTAGGTGGGTCAGAAAACAGTTAGCTTGGGAAGGATACAGGGACTAATCGATTAACAGTAGCTGCTGGCAGAGGTGAAAGTGATTCTTGAACTGCTTCTATTAGAATGAGCAGCAGCCTGGAAAACAAGGTGCGGGCAATTCCAGAGAGTGCTGGGAGTCATCGTGCAACAAGTAAATACATGGGCTGTGTTAGGGTAGCTAAGAATAAGAGCAGGTGAGTAGTTAAGAGGGGATATGAACTAGCGTATTGGCTGTTGTGCTGTCCCCTTGCCTGCCTGCAGCTTTGCTGCCAACACGCCATTGGCGATCTGAACTGGGTACTCTAACCTGGTTCCCTTTAAAACCCCATCCCCAGGCAGGGGGGGGAGATGGATCTCTGTCTCCTCTCCTCCCTGCCTACCCCCCATACTTCACCTGGTGGGGCTTGTCTCCACTGACCTCTTTGGGGATGCCTACTCTATCATCCCTATTCTTCTATCTGTTTTCCCCCCCGTCTTCAGTCTTCCCCCCTCTCACTAAATCGACCAAGGTACACCCCTTAACATTGCCCCCAAATTCTAATCAATGTCTAAATTCCACCGGTTTCGTCTAAATCTCTAAGACAAAAACACTATAGCTTTTATTTAGCATATAGCCTCTTTAAATTTAATAACATCAAAAATTTTGCCAGACCTATTAGGCCTTTAACACATCTTTTAGCAGTCGCCTCCGTAGCCAGGTGGGAAGGAGCAGCAGTGTGTAGCACACACTTCTTGATTAGACCGGGGTTCAAGCCCGTCACCACCAAATACGGAAGATGCGGAAAGGTCAGGGAATGACCACCGCATTTCCCGGAGCAATATGGCCTTAGTTGCTAATGCTCCTAAAATCCAAACAAACATCTTTTAGCGTTCAACCCCTATCAGTGATTTACAAACAGCAATCCCATTAAGCACTGTCAAATGCATACTTTTTTTTTTAAGGTCCTAGCCACTGAAATCCCAGGAAACAAGGTGGCAGGACCTGCCAGAGCAATTTGTTGCGATACTGGATCCACCCGGCAGGGTATGGGCAACGTCATACCCTGCATATCACACTGCACAGACACCCGGCTAATAAGCGGGGTATAGGCAACGCCCTTATTAGCCGCCCGGCTAATAAGCCGGCCAAACAATAGGCAACATATCAACACTGCACAGACACTTTCAATTGTCTGTGCAATGTTGATATGTTGTGCCCATTGTTTGGCGGCTAATAAGCGGGCCAAACAATAGGCAACATATCAACACTGCATAGACACTTGAAAGTGTCTGTGCAGTGTTGATATGTTGTGCCGGCCAAACAATGGGCACAACATATCAACACTGCACAGACACTTTCAAGTGTCTATGCAGCCAAACAATGGGCACAACATATCAACACTGCACAGACTCTTTCAAGTGTCTATGCAGTGTTGATATGTTGTGCCGGCTTATTAGCCGCCAAACATATCAACACTGCACAGACACTTTCAAGTCTCTGGCTTGAAAGTGTACTGTGCTTGACAGTGCACTGTCCTCGATACAACGAAACACACGCGGAGTCGGGAGAAATCCCAAGTGCCGTTTAACACGAATATACCTTGTCCCCGTGCCTCTCTGTGATTGGCTGCTGAGTTGAGTGGAAAAAAACTTATTATTTTTCTCACTAGATGGCGCGTTGCGTATTTTATTATTTTTATTTCCTTGCCGAGGCTCGAACGTATGTCTTCTGTGGGGGCTGTCTGGTGCTTATCCACTGGGCTACCCTTTAAGTTGTTTAAGCGTATGTAAATGTAATTATAGGTATCAGTGTGACATCAAGAGACTTGTATTCTGGAGTGAATTGTGGGGGTTCTGCTTCGCAGAGCCCAGCGCCGAACAGTTTATTTCTTCTGGTTCTGTGTACCTGTAAGAAAGTTTTTTTTTTATTTCCAGCATTTTATGCTATTGGAAATATATACTGTACTGTTGTTAGTCCACTTTATCGACAAAAAGCTGAAGTAAAGATTTTTTAAATTTTATTTTATGTTTTAAATATATATTTTCCCAATAAGTTGTCTGGTTATGGTTCCATCTATTGGTCCCTTTGTAAGCTGAATTTTTTTTTTTTTTTTTTTCCTTCTTATTCTAGAATGTGAAGTTTTTTTTTTTCCCTTCTTATTCTAGAATGTGAAGTTTTTTTTAGTTTTTTTTATTTCTTGTGTTGATACTATGTGTTTAGAGGTACACATACATTTACTATGTGCACCATGGAAAACCCGAAAAGTAAAGATTTTTTTTTATGCATTCTATATTGTTTAATGTGTAAGTTTACATTTTCACCAATAAGTTAGTCTATGAATGGTGGCTCCATCTACCAGTGCTTTCTGCAAGTTGAAATTTTTTCTGTATAATGAAATATAATGATTTTACATTCTAAAAGTAATTACCCAAAGTTGCTTAAGACTAAGATTAATTGTAAAATTTTAAAAACGTTATTTCTCTAGTAGCTAAGAAAAAGACAGACAATATTTACAAATAGATATTTTTTATTGACACAAGATTTACATGGCTAACTACAAAAAACACTAAACTATTAAGAGAAAAAAAAGGATAAAAATTAGCAAAATCACTTATATAAGGTACAAAGCTTCCTAGCTGAACGGATATACTGTTTATTTCAATGTGTAGACATAATTTAGTTCATCGATCATACTGCACTGTTGTCATAAATGTTGTCATATACGTTGAATGGCGTTTTTATCCTTTCTTTCTGGCATTTGAGCAGAAAAAATTTGAATGCTGGTAAATGGCTCTCGATAATATGCATACACGTCGTTAAAAGATACATCGAATGAGTTTGTAAACACTCCTGATTTTATTCGGTCTCTTAACACAGTCAAGTTGTTCCAATATAACAGTTTGCATCAGTAGAAATGCCAGCTTTTCACGTTTTAAACGCAGAAGAAAAACATCGATATCAGTGACTCTAGTAGGCAAAGCTTCAAGTTCCGAAAGATGTAAGCGTTCCAGAGAGCAGCATTGTCAATACAAGTTCACAGTCCCGTGTTCGGTGCAGATTCTGAGTCTATGTAGTTGGATCTCCTCTTTTGCTCTCGCTCTTACGAAAAGCAAGACAATAGGCAATTTTTCCTTGAATTCAGTCCATTGTCTTCTCAATAATTGTATGTATGCATTAGTTGTTTCGAAAGTCACATATGGATCGAACTCGTAATAAGAAATTAGCACTGTAGTACTACTGCCCAACCGTTTATAGAAAATAACATTGTTTTGTAACATCATCAAACTTTGTATGCACTGACATTTTTGACAACTGCACAGAGTTTCAAGCTGCAACTGATAGCCGAAATGTTGCCTCCATACATGCACAGAAGTTAATGTTACGTGGTTGCCGCCTCTCCCAACACTATGTAACCGACCCAATGCTCCTACCCTGAGGGGTGCAATAAAACTGCGTGACTGAAGACATGTTAGTCAAGAACGGTTCCATCAGTCTAACTTTTTTGCTCCCTAAAATATAAGAATAATCATGTGGCCAGCTTATAATAAATCAAATGTTGTTCTTTAACTTCAAAAGAATGCCCCAACTATATGATCGCTGGTGTGTCCGTAGAATTCGCTTGAACGGGGATGTACCGGATGTTATTTTTCTTCTTAGGAATAAATACTATAGATAATACTATTTATTTCCATTTACTATATACAGTATTTTCTTAAATTCATTTCGTTCCTTTAGAAAGGCAAAAAAAAAAAAAAAATTAGAATCACAGCAAACAAGTATCTTTTTTCCACATAGCTTTCAAAAGCTGCACTTTCAAGTTCCGAAAAGCATTTGACCTTTCAATTTTTGAGTTTAAATGAAAATATATACTTTTAATTCGGAAATCAAATCGTATTCATCTTTAACCAAAATATGAATACTTTAACCCCCCTCCCCAAAGAATAGAGAATGTGGTGTCACTTAATTAGACTAAAAACTCGTTTATCTCCAAAATTGATTACAATTGAGTACTGTCTCGACTCAAAAACACGAAACAGTCTTTACGATAAAAATCGCTATTTAAATTTATTGCTGAATGTTCGTTTTAGTCTATGATTCGTATGCAATGTCAATGTAAGCATATCCTTAAACTGTCAAGATCTCTGCATTCATTAGCAAACTGTAACTTTCAATCTGGAAACGACAACCTTGCTTTTTAGTGATAGTTTTAAGAAAATAATGAAAATATTTTTCTGTTACTTATTTGTTTAAACGTATTTTCAGAGGGGGAAAAAATCAGATTGTCAAACATAGTTGTTTTTCTTTCCTCAACTCTATAAGGGTACAGTTTTATTGCATCTGTTACTATTCTTAGCAAGACAATCATACGATTTTTGTGCTTAAAAAAAAAATCTTATTGGTCCTTTTGAAGCAGAAATTGAAAGCTTCCTATTGGTTGCAACAGGGTACCTCTTGATTCTAAACTCTGATTGGTCAATGTCAACTGTTGTTTCAATCTGCAACTTTGCTTTAAAAAGGCTGCACGGCTGATTTCGCATAATCTGCATTCGTGTGCTCCCCCAGGTGATCCTTTAATGTTATGTGGGGGGAAACAAAATGGTGTTTAAAGGATCGTCTGGGGGAGCACACGAAGGCGATAAGGAATGCAGATTATGCAAAATCAGCTGTGGGGGAGCATTATTGGGAGAAATAACATCGATCTCCCCGGACGAAGCTACTATCATCGACCGGGCGCATAGGTTTTGGGACCGCAAACGGCTCGAGAGCTTGCGGATTAGTTCCACTGGGGGCAACATTAATAGAGATATGGGTAAGCGGATTCATCCCCTCTTTGAGACAGTGATTCTTGGAGGGGATGAACGATTTCACCTGACGCGCTCCCGAGCCACTTCCGGTTCCGTTATGCATGAGAACAATGCACGTTATTGAATCACGTGACATGTGCCGTGAGCAGGTATCTAAGATTGCACTGCAAAAATAAAGCGTACTGTTCAGAAAGAAGGCAGAGCCTTCGAAAGCTTCAGATTTTAGCGCTTTAATTCTGTATATTTTATTCTTTCTTCTTTTTATATACTTATTGTAAATAGAAATTTATTGTAAATCAGTAATACTAGTTACTAAACTATTAATTTTGTTTTTTGTTTTATTATTTCAATGCAAAGTTGGTGTAAACTACTAAAATTTACATTACGAATATGCCCAACCCCAGAGGCCTATTTCAAGAATTATTTTTTTTTTTTTTGTCAGTGAAAACGCTTAAAGTGAGAAGTCCCTCTTATGTGATTTTTTTTTTAGATGGAAGGAGGAGATGCTCATGAAGTTAATTATGAGTGGTTTTTAGCATTCAGGACGGGGTTGAGTGCGACTCGAAAAAATATCAGGCCTTGTTTAAAACTTATGAGGTCCAGTTTAGTAATCTTGGCATACTAGCCGAAGGGGAGTTGTTTTTTTTTTTCGAACTTTCGGCAGATGCTACAAGAGATAATAGGGTGTTTAAGTGCTCAGAGAGACTATTCCCACGTTAGGTTGTGCTTAGATGCGCCAAGTCTCAAAAACCCCATAAATTTGCCATTGTGCCACTGTCCGACCTGACATTTGATCATGTGATATCGGCCTTCATAGCAGTCGACCAATCAAACAACGAATTTATGATTATGGATGACTTGAGTCTGGACATCATTCTTATTATCAGCAATCGGGGGGAGGGAAACAATCGTCCCGAGAATATAAAAAAAACGGGCAATGTTGAATTTGAATAACTTTTTGAAAAAAAAAGCTCTTATTCAAATCAATAATATCGACAGTTTGTGTCTTGCCAGAGCGCTATCTGTTGGTATTTCTGCCCAACACGATGCTAAAACGTATAGACAGGTGCGATGTAGTATGCAAACTACCGGGCTACTTATTTACACGAAATCGCAGGGGTTGCTTTAGGAAGTTGTGGTTTGGCAGTTGAGCTGCTTCAGCGAGCAATCCCTGATTTCCAAATTGTCAATTCTGCCGAGTGCGGATTTGAAATGGCTTATCGGGAGCCTGCGGCTGATAAACAGATATTTCTTCTAAATCACGATGGCCATTATGATCTTGTGCGATCTTTGAAAGCTCTGTTTGGCAGTGATCATTATTGTCCCCTCTGTCTTAAAGTTCTTACAAACCGTCAAAACCTAACTACACACCATTGTGATCTCAAGTGTAACTGATCGCCATTCATAATGAAAGCAATCATCTTTTATGAATCCCATTCAATCGACAAACAAAACTTGCTCTGAAGTGCATCGCTACCGCATTTGTTTGTTATTTGGTTTTTAGGAGCATTAGCAACTAAGACCATATTGCTCCAGGGATTTGCGAAGGTCATTCCCTGACCTTTCCGCATCCTCCATATTTGGTGGTCACGGGCTCGAACCCTGGTCTAATCATGAAGCATGTGCTATACACTGCTGCTCCTGCCGCATTGGTTTGTGCACTTTTCTTACTAGCACTGCACACAAATGCATCGATCCCGAGTTCTATAAGCTGTAAGCTTATAGAACAGCCTTACAGCCTCTGTAGGCTGTAAGATTGTTTTACAGCAAGTCTTAGACAGTCAAGTCTCACAGCCTCTGTAAGACTGCGCACAAAACAGTACTGTTTTGTTCAAAACCTAAGGACACAAAGCATGATGTTTCTGTTGTTTATTTTGACACAAAGTGTCGTACTAAACAGTGAACACGTGGCTGTGCTGGGTTGCTTCCTTTGGTGATCAGGAATGCATGTACTGGGGCCGAAATTGCATGGCTGAGTTTTTGGATGAACTCCTATGAGTTCGAAAGACCTTGAAATGAGGCAGGGATGGCCAAAAACTTCAACACGTCGAGCCAAAATATAAGAATGTATGCGTTGTTGCCAACAACCTTCGTGGTTTTGACGGCTACTTTGTGCTATTGTATATTTTCTCAAAACATATGGTACCACAAACTATCTATGATGGGTCGAAGATTTTGGGCATCTTTTTGCCAACGTTAAACATAGACTTCTTGGACTCGCTCATTTCTAGCCATTCCGCTCCGAAAACTGCCATCAATGTTTGAGCTGCCTGAGGTCTGTAAGGGATTCTTCCCTCACGAATTCCATAAGATCAATACAATAGCTTTACCCGATCAAAAATATTTTAAACCTGAATTCATGAGTGAAGACAACCCGGGTGGAATTCATGTTATGGCACCAAGAGAAGTCACGAGAGACCTACAACCTGAAGTGTGAGCTTTTGGCTTATGCCCTAGATGACGTTAGGGTATTGTGAGATTCCTGCAATAAGTTTCATTCTCTCTTTACAGCAGTCTCGCAAGTTGATCCTTTCTGTAAAGACATTGCTATTGCCAGTGCATGTAGCAGGATCTTTGCCAGAAACATTTTAGAACCAAAAGCAATGGCAATACTGTCACCTGGCGGCTACATAGGGAGTAACATAGAGTAGGAAAGCGTTGGCTTGGCTTTCATGGCTGGAATAACAGAACAAAATTAAAATTCAGCACGTTTGATCACAGGGTGGGGAAGTTAGGGAAGGACCTTTTTTATTAGATGGGGTCTGTGGTAGCACTGCCTACGACTTTTACAGCTGCTACTATCACGGGTGCAAGAAGTGTTTTCGATCTAATACTATACAGACAAAGAAACAGATGGGATTCCTATACACTGAAACCATGGACTGCGAGGCATTCATTAAGTCTCAAGGCTATGAAGTGATTTCCACATGGGAATGCCAATTTGACACCACCAGAAAAATGACCCAGCCATGAAAGAGCGTGTTGCAGCGTTCACAAAGCACGAATCGATTACTCCACATAGTGCTCCCAGAGGTGGTAGAGTTGATTGTTTTAAACTTTACCAACAAGTGGCAGATAACGAGGAGATTCATTATGTGGATTTCTGTTTGTTGTAGCCGTGGGTTTGCAAATATGGCATATTTCTTTGCGGTCGCCCTAAAGTCAGTCTTAGCAACTTTGACTATAGTCACAATGCATACTTTGGTATCATCCATGCAAGGGTGACTGTGCCCGAGAAGCAGTTCTTGCCCTTCCTCCCAATAAGCTCTAATGGCAAGCTAGTATGTGGTGCTTGTGCTGAGCAAATGTCGCCCACGTGTAACCATGAGGATCGGAGCTTTTCGGGGATCTAGTGCACCCCTGAGTTTTACCTGGAAGTTGAGAGCGGTTATAAAATTAACGAAATGTATGAAGTTTGGCATTTCGAAGAGACCCATAAGTTGTTATTTGGTGGCTACATAGACACCTTGAAAATCAAACAGGAGGCGTCGGGATGGCCTGAGGGGGTTGATCCTGATATGCACATCTCCAATTTTAAAAGTAAAGAAAGTATTGCTATGGACAGGCACGAAATAAAGGCGAACCCCGCAAAGCGTGCACTTGCTAAAATTTGTTTGAATTCTTTATGGGAACGGCTCGCAATGGGAACCAATAGGCTGAGCACAAAATTATGTAACACTTATGAAAGCGTAGAGCTTTTCATGGATGACACCAAAATCATACAGGAGGCCATGCTAGTGTCAGAGGAAATAATGCAAGTTGCATTCGCTCTGATCAAGGGAACGGAGGAACCCTACCATCGGGGAATGCAGTCATTGGCTCTATCGCCTCCTATGGCCGGATGAAGCTCTACAAGTCTATGGCCCCCTATACAGCATCGCCTTTTATTTTGCGATACTCACAGCATTGTCCTACACACCCAAAAACCGGGCGACAAAGTCCACCCATTGGTCATTCTCTTGGAGAACTCACAGGCGAACTAGATGGTGGCCATATCATCAAGTTCACTTCGATGGGTCACAAATCTTACTCCTTCCAGACCCGAGGGGGTAAAACGGTGACCAAATGCAAGGGTGTGACCCTTAATGCCAAGAACACAAAGTTAGTCAACCTGGACATTATGACAGCTGCAGTAAAAGACCAACATGTCGATGTTTCCGTCAAAGTAACGTTTTGTCACAAATTACAGCAGTGTGACATTGGGTGCAAATTGCTGCTATGCATAAAGCTGATGGTTGAGTGGGAGAAGACAGAGTGGTAATCAATTGACACTTGTTATATTAATGTTATTAGTGGAGTTCCCACGGATCAGTGTTGGTCCATTGTTGTTTTCTGTAATTATTAATGATATTGAGGAAGCTATATCAGTCTTATAGCAGATGATACGAATGTTGTCGGGGTTGTTAATGATATTAATGTTTCATTATGTTAATGATATTAATGAAAGTACGCTACTGCAACTGGATATAGAAAAGTTGAGCAGATGGGCTGAGAGGTAGCAACTGAAGTTTAACATTGACAAATGTAAAGTACTGCATATGGGTCGCAGCAACCCCAAAGTAACATATCAACTGTATGGTATTACACTCAGGTGTTGGAGCATGAAAAGGACCTGGGTAATTGTGCAATCAGATACGAAGTTTTCTGAGCAGTTCAGAGGCTGCAAGAGAGCTCATGGGGTCTTGTCAGTGATATATAGTATACGAATTTTGCTAGTAGGGATAAGGAGGTGATTATCCCCTTTTATAAGACAATTGTCAAGTCACACCTTGAGTATTGCATACACGTCTGGAAACCTCATTTTAAGAAAGATGTTGAGCTATTAGAACGAGTACAGAGAAGAGCAACAAAATTAGTGAGGGGTAACAAGGGGTTGCTCTTATGAAGAAATGCTTAAATTTTGAATTATGTTAAGGGAGGTAGAGAAGGAAGTAAGCAAACCCTTGGCAACAATTATGAGAGCATCCTTGAATTCAGGGGAGGTCCCAGCAAACTGGAGATGTGCAAACGTGTCTGGAGACTAGGAACCCGTGAGTTGATCTGATTGAGGTGTATAAGGGTTTGAATCGTTAGGCAAGCTCAATGCTGATGAGATTCTTATTCTCTTTCCCAGATTAATAACCCGAGTGGACATAAATTCAAATTGAGGAAAAATGTTAGCCTGAGGGTGGTTGATTTCTGGAACAAACTTCCATCTGTTGTTGACAACTAAAATAAATTCAAGGCAGAACTAGAAAACATTTGGAGCAAATGGATGGGTGAAATTTGAATGGTTCTTTTTTAGCTGATGCTGTAGAAGCTTGCTGTCTTGCATCATATGCCTGTACTAATTCTAAATGTTAAAAACCGAGTTTTCAGAAGAAAAATACATGCTACTCTCACCTGTGACCACAATCACTCAGCCACATTCTGAAAAGGCCAGTAAAAATTCGTCATCTATGGGACTTGAACTCAGATCTGTTCCACCCTATGTGGGGAGAATGGTGATCCTACCAGCTGTTCTACCTATAGGGGATCTAGATGAGGGTAAATACTTCTTGACTGCTCCTCGTATGTATCCTCAGAACTAAAATACCTGTCGATAACTTAATTTGTGCAAAAAATTATTTCCATCTTAGAAACTGTTAGCTTATTTTGCTTAGTGCAGTTTTCAAATCTAGATAAGATATACACCGATGTATATACGCCAAAACATTATGACCAGTGAGTTGTTATGCAAATCGAAGCAACTGCAGGTGAACTATGGCATGTGCACAAGTTGGTACACGGTATAAAAAACCCGATACTGAGCTCCGTCAATCAGTATTACTCTTGTTCTTCAGATGAGAAAGGCAGTGGACTTAAGTTTGACAAAGGCCAAATTGTAATGGCCAGACAACTGGGTCAGAGCATATCCAAAACAGCACAGCTGGTGGGATGTTCACAGTCAGCCATGGTTAGTACTTACCAAAAGAGATCCAAGGAAGGAAAACCCACGAACCACTGGCGAGGTCTTGGATGACAACGGCTCATCAATGCTCGAGGTGAACGAAGGCTCCTGGATGGTATGTACCAGTAGAAGGGAGACTGTGGCACAACTCGCTGGTAATCAGAATGCTGGTGATGGGAGTAATTTGTAATAACACAATTTGTAAAATAATAAGAGGAATTTACCGCAATATAGTATGTAGAACACTTCCGTATGATACTCTCCAGAAATTAAAACGAAAAACTTGCACTTCTCTTAATGTTTGTAGGTCCTATTTGATCTCCGATGTGTGGACCTTTATGCACATGCGCAAAGACAAATAATCACTATTTAAGTTTCATGTTCAACGCTATTTGATAATTTTCATTCCTGTGATCATGACATACAGTCAAAAAGTGTTGTCAGCTTCAGGAAGGAAAATCGTTTTGAATATTTTCGTTAGATTCTTTTTAATATTTTTAAATTGCATTAAATTGATTTTTAATTGTGTAAAAATTGGTTTTTAATTATTTTTTACTCTAATGTAAGTTTTTCGATTTTTTCGTTTTAATTTCTGGAGAGTATCATATGAAAGTGTTCTACATACTATATTGAGGTAAACTCCTTTTATTATTTTACAAATATTAATATCAACATAGACTGTATTGAGCATTACAGCTCCGATTCATACTATGTAATAACACACAGTACATTGAACCCTGCTGGAAATAGGGCTGCGTAGCTGCAGGCCACACCGAGTGAAAATGCTAACCATGGTACACTGCGCGACAGCGCCTACAATGGGCATATGATCACAACTGGACCTTGACTGACTGGAAGGTCCGATGAATCGTTTCCTGTTGTACCATGATCCAGTCATCAGTCATCCATGTGACAGGCACTCCAAATTCTCCAGACATCAATCCCATCAAGCATTTGTGGTTTGTGTTGGAACAGCAACTCCGATCTGCAGGGTCTCAACCACGGACCTTACAGGAGTTCAAGGATCTGCTGGTTACGTATTGGTACCAGATACCACAAGAGACATTTAAAAATCTTGTAGCATCCATACCATGGTTTGAGAAAAGGTAGAAACCAGGCAGATATTTTTGGAATTGCAACTGTATGAACTATATTGTCTGCACTGTACGTGACTGCATCATTGATAGGCTCTTACTGCAGCGATTTCAAAATTTGCCTAATGTTGACAGAAATTCCAGTCAGCCTGATCAAACTTCCACTGTAGTAAGCTAAAAAGCAGACATTGTCTCCCACTGTGTAAGCAGTTTATTACAGGGAAGTGATCACTTCCATATGGGTTCTCATCCACTTTCCAAGTGAGAGAAGGAAGAGAAGAGGAGCAGATAGATAGATCGACAGCAGAAAATGTACAGGTAGGCATGTGGAACGTTCTAACAGTTAGAAGGGAGAGGTCAGTCATTTAGCATATTCTCTGACTTGTCTCCTTCCGTTGATGCTAGCAGTACCCCAGGTGTTATTAAAATCCCCGAGAAGCAGGGTGGTGCCAAGCCATTTTAGTATGAGGCAAGAATGAAAAATTGCACCCTAATGTTAATGATGGCAACATTGGCAATTATTTAATCTTGCTTTTGGCACCCTGTCAGCTTTTAACCTGAGGCAAGAGTCTCATTCACCTCAGCACAGCTCTGCCAAGTAAGAAATGGGAAAGCAACTGCATTACAAGATCATCAAGGTCTTTCCGGGAGATGTCAGTCCCAGGCAGCAAATAAATAGAACAGTCGGCCACGGCTCAGATTTTTAATAAAAACCCCACTGTAAGGTGAATTGCAACAGCCTCTATGCTGGTTGTAAGTAGCAAGGGCTGAACAAGGATAGCCACTCCTCTGTGAGCTGAATTTTGTATAATCCAGAAAAAAATTCTGGATTATACAGAATTCATCTATCCATAGTCATCTCAGTGTGGGTACTGATAATGCAGAAACCTTCTGAGCATATGAAGGCTTCCCACTATTTATTGGTTGGATGCATTTCCTAGCCTCTGGGTAGGTGATATTCGGCTATTTTTAGTTTTTGGATTTCTTTTTCATCCTGCTACCATTGGCATGCTCTGGAGTAGGCAGGGTGCTCTCCTTGGCAATTTACACAGATCGGTTTGGAAGCTGAACATTCCTTGCTCTTGTGGTCTTTCACACCACATCGAGCACAGGTAGGGTTCCCATGACAAGTTGTTTGTGAGTGGCCGTTTTTTTGACATTTAAAACACCTCAGTGGGTTTGGAATGTAAATCCTCACTGGACAGTTTAAGTACCCTGCCTTGATGGAACTTGGAGGCCGTGGGGTGTGCAAAGTTATAATGAGAACTTGGGTAGGGACGAGATTCACATCCTTCTGTATTGATAGTCTCTTGACAGTCGTCACTCCTTGTTCTTTCAATCAGAGCAGATCTCTTCTTTGGAGGCATGAAGGTCCCATTCTGACATGACACCTCATGAAAAGTTTTGTGGGGGGGGTTACAGTGATACGCATTCCCCATGTGGCTTTCAGGATTTTTTCCACCTGTTTCATGTTTGAAGCTTCGACCAAAAGGTCGCCAGAACACAGTTGTTTTACAGATTTAACTGATCCTGCCACCCACATCTAATCCTTTCTGGATAAAGAAGGGTGACATCTTCCCAACTGACTTCTTTCCGGTGGGATGGAGAATGAGGAAGAGCGGTGTCACTCATGGTGTATCCTCAGTTCTGGCTCTTTTTACGGAGATGCTTTCTGTGTTATCTCAATTAGGTAGAGGCCTTGTTGGGGGCCCCAAAAGACATAGGATTTAAATTACTCATATGAGTAATATAAAAATTTCCGATGCCTTAATTACCTCACCCACCACGGAGCCCTATGAGGGGATGCCCACTCGTGAACTAGCAGGTACTGCATACACGAATGGGACGCCAAGTTTGTTTAGGAGCACCATACCCACATTTCCAATAAGCCTTGATCCGGTCCCAAGACCAAAGGGAGACTTATTGGAATGCAGTTGACCTTGCAGTAAGAATCACCCACTGATTGATCCAGTCGGGCCAGTCCGGCACCACCCATCTTGTCGAAGCATGGGCCAAAGTGGTGTATTAAGGCTGGGTCCCTCAACCACCAGGAGCCCCCCTATCCAAATTTCCATGGGTCACATCGCATAGCTGCACACGCCGGATTCCAATGAAGTAACCCTGCAACCAAGGTATGAAGGACAGATCTGTCATGCTAATCTGGAAGGCCAGCAGCATCACTGGGAGGTCTCATCATGTACAGGTGCTCACATCAACGGGGGGTAGGGTCCAAGCTAGCAGTTCTCCGACCCACATAACACTGCCTCGATAGCATCAGCAAATATTCTTGCACCCTTTCTATTTAAGTGTATCTCATACCTGTTGAAACAATCTCTCCTGTTAAGCACAGACCAGGCTGTGAAAAATTTACCCCATGAGCCTTGCACAATCTCTCCAGGGCAAAATTGATTAAAAATGCTCTTGTCATATACTTCCTCCTATCATGTCTGGGCAGAATTGCACACTTTCAAATTTAACCCCAACTTGCAATGTTTTTTCAACTTTGATCTGTACTTGCTAAGTAATTCCACCGGTCTCCTACTCTTAATATTAGTGCCAATGTGTACAACAATATCACCTTTTGTGCCCTTAATAGATGATGTCTGCTTTACTTCATCTACTTCTGCCCCTGGCAGACATATCCTGGTCCTGTTCCACCTATCCCTTTTGCACAATATATATCCCATCTCCCTGACAATAGATTCACCAAAAATAACTCCAGTGGAACCAGTGTTCTGCTGTCTGAAAATTGCCACTGTTGCCTAATGCACAGCAGTGAACTCTGCCATTGAGTTTGGCAGCTGGGAGCTTGATGGGTCCCCCATTTTCATTCCTTCTAGGGCATCTACCCTACTCTTCAAACTCTCATAGAGGCCCATTAGAATACTGAGTTGTCTAATTTCTTGATACTCTCTGCACCTAGCAGACACAAAGACATCCTCCTTGACTAGATCATGTCTTGTTCCGCAAACATTACACAAGTTGCACATTTTTTTAGGCTGTGATGCATTGTAGGATTGCCCCCTTCTGTCCTCCCCAGGCCACACCAGTCTGGGGCATGATTCCTATTTAAATACGATTTAATTAACAATGAAAATTAATAAAGTTAATAAATTTAATTGAATAATAGACTACACTATACTACACAATACTGTACTATGCTAATGTAGTGATATGCATTATGATACCTAGTTTTATGTTATCTTATGCTGCCGACTGGGCTAGCCGGGTGAGTAAAGTGCCTCCCTAGCAACCCAAAGGTCACGGGTTCGAATCCCGCCTTGCGCTTGGATCAGAGTAGAAAATGTAAAAACCTTGGGAGGTGCAATATGGCCACAGAAGCCAATGCGCCAACAACTCAAAAAAAAAATAAAAAATTATGCTGTCAAGTTTGAGATATATGCTATCAAGTTACATTACACTGTAAAGTATACGATTTAAGTATATGATGTCAAAATTATTTTTTGCATCTAGTTCCTCTGTCACTGTGTCAGAGTATTACATCAAATTGGCTAAACGAGATCCCACCATCTTAACAAATCTATGCTGTGACTGCAGTATAAATGCATTTCTGTTCATATGGTCCTGCATTACTTCTTGAACCAGTGACTCAATTTTGTTTTTATATATTTATTTTCTCTTATGCTGTCAAAGAATTAAGAGATCCATCAAGCCCTCAGTGCCCAGCACAACACCACACCAGAGACACAGCACAAAGGAATCCTCCAGGGCAGAAAAGTGTTGATGGATCTATTATTAGGGAAACAGACAGTAGTACTGTAAATGTGCCATCAATAGGCAAATAAAAATTTTCACCCAAATTAATACTGGTAAATGTTAACCAATCAGAAAGCAATGTCAAAAAAAAAAAAAAATTTTTTTTTGGTGCCTACTGAATTGTCACTTTGCCAACCTACTTGGGAAGCCCTGGAAAAATATATCATGTAAAAAGGATAAAATAAAACTTACTGATGTGCATATATAATAGATTTAATTCCTCATAACCAAGACTTTTTGCCACCATTATAACTAGTCAACTAGTCATATATCCTTCAGGCACATAGTGATAAAAAAGGAAACTTAGGCCATTTTATAAAATCAATTTTTGCAACATTAATATTTATAATTTAATTTAAAACAATGATTGTTAGATTTAATTTAAAACAGTGATTGTTAGGTCCAGTTATTCCTGATCTGCAATGGGCATGAGGGGGGGGGGAAGAAAGTTATTAGCAGCTCTGAGAAATCTTGGCTGGCCTACGTATCTCTTTGCAGTGCAGATGTTCAGCTTTTAGATTTATGACTGTCTATATACAAATAGAAAAAGGAAGGGAAGGGTATTTATTAACTGTCAGAAATACAGTTGACAGTCAGCTTCAAAGCACACTCTTTGCCAGGTCACATACAAGCAAAGCTTTGCATTTTTACTACTAGGGAGGAATTTAGAAATCCAGTTGGTTTGTCTTATGATTTTTTAAATTTACTATGTAATACAGTGGTTTTCAACCAGGGTGCCACGGTACCCTAGGGTGCAACAGAAACATTCCAGGAATGCCACGTAATTTGGGTTTAAGTTACTTAAACTTTTTTTTTTTTTGATTTATATATTTCTTTCTATACATTAAAATTTTTCCTCCTAATGATAATTATTCGGCCAATGGGAAAAGAGGGATGCGGGTTACATGTAGTACGTAAAAAATACAAAAATACGTAACAGAAGCTTGTTTTATTGTGATAAAACTAAATGCAACAAAGCATAATATTTTAAGATTCTATATCTATATAATATTGGTGTAGATACACCATAGACAACTCAAAAAAAAAAAAATAAATAAATAACTATGATCGTAGTGTGAAAGGCACCCACCGATGAAAAACCGACTAGCTTTGAAATGGTGTGTCTGGGTGGTGGTGGTGGCGCCCACCGAGAATAAATAACAATAGTCTTCTCTGCTAGTGAAGCGTTACTTATTTGGGATAGTGCAATACTTGGTAACTCATTGTGAAGGATGAGCACAATATGAGATAGAGATGAAATTTTGCCTTTCACACTACGATCGTAGTTTTTCTTAGAGCTGTCTATGATGTACCTACACCGATGTTATATAGCTATCGTAAAGTATATATGTATTCATAGCTGAGGAAGAGCCTCATACATTGTTGAAAGCTTCTATAAGTATTTTATTTTATCAAAAGAAGCAAGCACAGCGCAGCAGTGGGCAAAGCCCCCTAGTATTTCATTATAAAAGTCTGCAAATCACACCAAGCACAAATATCTCATTGAAAAGTTATGTAAACCAAGTGTTTATTTAAATAATTCCATTGTATGGTATCTTTTTTAATTTTGTGGTGATCTATAATTGATGTTTATTTAGTACTTCTATATATATAAAGAATAAAATTATTATATAAGTATATATAATTTGTATTATGAATTGTAATTTTGTTTATAATTATAATATTATAATAACTATCATATAACTTACTTTTTCAATATTTTACACACACACACAAAATTGGATCTAACAGGCAGAAAACTGAGTAGGGTGCCACAAAATAAAATAAATTCCTTAAGGGTGCCAAGAGGTCAAAAACCACTGATGTAGGCAGCCCCCGTATAACGGTACTTCTACAACATAGTTTCACTCTAACATGATTGCTAAATTGTGGAAATCCTCAACAACATGGTACTTGTATAACACGGTTTCGCTCCAACACGGTTAGAGAACTGCGACAAACCTCGCATAAAACAGTATTTTTGAACATTTTAGTGCGGGGAAAAATTACATTCAACATAACTCTATTATGTTGGATGTAATTTTCAACATTTCCATTCTTTTTTGGTAAATTCCCGCTTTTGGCTCACTAGTTGTTATACAAAAAAAAAAAAAAAAAAGAGAAATCCCCATGTTAGGTTTTGTGCTACTGAATTTGTGGGGGGGGGGGAATCTATATTTCAAAGTTTTATTACTATTGGATAATGTGCCAGGCCATCCAAACGTTGAAGTAATGTTCCTACCACCTAATACAACTTCTTGAATTCAGGCATTATATCTACCTCAGAACTCATTACATCAGAAAATCGTTACAGTGAATTTTTGAAAAAAATTGATTCCGAATCTACTGACATGTTGGAGGCATGGAAACATTTTTCAGTTGTGGACTGTATCGGAATCAGCTTTATCACTCAAAGAAGTAAAATCAACTGTCAACATGTGTGTTGGAAAAATGTATGGCCAGAGTCAGTTAATTCAGGAAATACTGTATGGTCAAACTGGCAGAAAATGGAATTGGTGCGACAGTAGAACTTGCTAAGTTGGGAAGGTTTTGATGATATGACTACTGAAGGTGTTCAATAATTACTGGTAGAAAAAGAGGCTGGTGAAGCGGATTTGGTGGAAATGGCATCGGAAGTAAACCAAAACAATTCAGAGGATGATAGTGCAGATGAAAATTCTGAAGTTCCAAATTTTACACTAAAAAGTATACAGGAAGGCATAAACTTAGCCAAGCAATTAGAATCTTATTTTTTGAATGCAGATCCTTCGACTAAAGGAGCACAAAGTTCAAAAGTGAGCTACAAAAATGCTTAGCTCCATACTATGAAATTTACAAAGATCTATCAAGCAAAAGCAAACAAACCCAGATTAATGATTATTTTTAGAGAGCAGAAGCAAGTTCAGAAGGTGAAGATATTCTGCAACAGAGAAAATGTTCTCGTTTTTGCTTAAACAGCGATGAACGTACATTATCTGACATATACTGTATATATCACAGTTTGTAAGGTGTTTGTTCCATTATTATTTTTAATAAAAATTAACTTTCTGATAGTTATAAAAATATGGTGTATTTTTGTTAGCTTTTGGAACGTAACCCCCCCCCTTTTTGTAATGATTCTTAGTCCCGCATAACAGTTTTTCACTATACGAGATTTTATAGGAACCTAACTACCATGTTATACAAGGGTTACCTGTAATACATCAGTGTACAAAAATGATGTCCCTGAAAAAAATAAACAAACAATAAAATAAAATATATTCTGTGTACAAAAAATGGCTTTTTATACTACTTTGAGCGTAAATAAAATATCACTTCCCCTTCGCCAATGGAAAATAGCTTTAGATTCTTTTTAAGTTTTTAGACTATTTATTAGAAATCTAATTAATAACAAACCCGTACAAGAAACTTACAAATACAAAAAAACCCACACAGTGCTACAGGTATGATACACAGACACCGTGAAGCCAGAAGAGAGAGAGAGAGAGAGAGAGAGAGAGAGAGAGAGAGAGAATCATAAACATGTATAATGTCTTATATAGGGCAGCTCTGGAACATTAGTTTAGCTATGCAAAGACAGTGCCAGGAAAAAAGTCGGGAAAAAAGAAAGGTTGGGTGGCCAGTTTGCACAATCTTGATTCAACATTAGGCTTCTCTTTGCTTCAAGCCATGTTGAATGCTGTAGTGAGTGGGAGAGGCTGCCCCCACGAACTGCTGCTAGATGCATTGTTGTTGCCACTGGCTGAACTGTTAACTTGGCTGCTGCTGCTACTATTAAGACTTGGAAATCTAACAGATCTGTAGATTTGGGGACTAGCTTGGGTGCTGTGATTATTTTGTGAGTTATTTCAATGGCTGCTGCTATTTTGTTGTTTGTTATTGGTTTTTGCTGATACTTTGTTGAAGACAGTTATTCCAAGTTTGTGGGATGGTAATTCTACCCATGTTTCTGTTGACAGTTTCTCCATAGTCTTTCTATATATGGAAAGCCTCAAGGATGTCCCTCCTTTCTTGGTGAGACATCCTAAGAAAAATGAAGTGGTCTGTTTTGGGAACGGGGGATTCAAAAGTTACCAACAGTTCTTCTAACAGTTCTTTTGTTAATAGTGGTTTCAAGTACTGGTTGTGTATAAGTTTTATGGTATATATCTGTGTATACGTTCTTGCTGTAAGTTATTTGTACAGTAGATTCTGAGAGTACTCAGGATAATCATAACTTTCATAATACCAATTTTTACTGACATAGGGTGGATTAGAATAAAAGTTTAGAACTAATAGTGTATCAGTGAGTTCTCTGTAACCGAAGTCCTGAGTTTATTATTTTAATGCTAATGTTTACATCTAAAAAAAGGGAGGGTTATTTTTTTTCCATAGTAAGATTAAATATTTTCAACAGGACTATTGATGTGTTTGGCATCTCTGTTCCTTGGTTCCATTATATCAATGGTGTTTTGTAAAGGGCGTTATCAAAAAAACCAATTTTTCAGGAGACCAAAAAAACATTAAAAAAATCGGATTTTACTAATTTTACAAACTTTCTATACATCAATATTTGCAGCAATTTTTTTATAATTTTTTTTATGCATACATCAACAAAGATGAATCAGCCGACAAATAATTCATAACTATTTAAGTGTGATTTTCTCTTGATAACACTGTTTTTACAATTTCTATCTTACTGAAATATTTAGATAAAGCCTATTTTGCAGGTTGGATTTTTAAAAAGTAATTGTTAAATAAAAAGCTCTCAAACAATTAACTTTATTATGCAATGAAATTTTAATTATACAAACTGCAATTTATTAAATCTTTAAAAACAAAAAAATTGACAATATATTTGTCCAGAAATAAAACTTTTTGCTAATGAATGTTTTAAACAAGCAACACTTTTTTTTTTTTTTCCAGTTACGTTAGTCTTTCCATTGTGCACAGTTTCCTCCACAAAAGAAAATTAATGGTACAATAAAATATTTCAGTTATAATTTAAAAACAAATTATTGTTCTCCAAAAAAAATAGAAAATTTTTTTTTTCAGTACACAATGTTCATTCATCTCTGTCCTATTCATCAGTTTCAGGTAAAGCATCTCTGACTGTTAACTTACTTGGTAACCCTAGATATTCTAAATGACATCTTTCTGGGATGATTCCTTTTGTGATTCCTTGATGGCTCTTAAAACACAAGCATACAGAGTTGTTTTAGGAAAATCAAAGGATGTTATGTTAGTTTGGTTTTTAGGAGCATTAGCAACTAAGGCCATATTGCTCCAGGATATGTGGTGGTCATTCCCTTGACCTTTCCGCATCCTCCTTATTTGGTGGTGAAAAATCAAAGGATGACCGAGTCAACAAGCAGCTCCATTGATATCAGCAATCTGGATGTGTACAGTTTCATTGGACCTGCTTGTTGGCTAGGCTACTTTAGCAGTCATTTGGTTTTCCTAAAAAGATTGTCTTTTTAGAAAACCAAATTCTGTCTAAAAAGACTGTATTCTTGTGTTTCAGGAGCCATGGAATACTTAACAACCATTGTGTCATCTCCATTTTTAAAACTTGCACTTATTATTTTGCTAAATTATAGTTTTGAGCAGGGCCAGATTTAAACTTGTTGTGGCCCTAAGCTATGATAGTGTATGAAGCCCCTCTCTCTCTCTCTCTCCCTCCCTCCCTCCCTCCCCCCCACGGTTCACCTATGACAATATTATAAGAGGATTTTTAAGATGGAAGGCCCTTTGAAATGTGAGGCCCTAGGCTGTAGCTTGTTTAGGTTTTTTTTTTTTTTTTTTTATGTGAAACCCAAACATGAGAGGTATTAGAACCTATAGTACCTAGTACCGTGCTTGGGTTGGAGGTTGAGAAGACGAAAGAAGATATTTGTTGACATTGGACTTGAACTTCTGTAGACTGTAATTTTCAGGAAATACGTATGAAGGAAGGTTGTTCCAGAAAACGGCAGTTGAATAAATAAACGAGGAAGATGAAAAGTTGGTTCTGTGAGTTAAGTTGGACAGTAAATGGATGTTGGCTGGTGGTGGCACGTGTTCGGACTGTTTTGAAAGAGAGAGCGGGAATTATAGAAGCCAATTCAGAAGAATAGTACCCATGGAAGTATCTGTAGAAGAGGCATGCAGCAGAAACAGTACGTATATGAGAAAGCAAGTGGAGAGACTCTGTTAGAGATGAATCATTAATTAACCTAACTGCCCTCTTCTGAACGGAATCAAGAAGCCTGAGAGAGGTTTTGGGGGCACCACCCCAGATGTGGGAACAATATTCCATGGCAGGGCGGATTTGCGATTTATACAGAGTGAGCAGCTGTTTGGAAGAAAAGTAATGGCGAGAGCGAAAGAGAAAACCAAGTTTTTTTAGATGCAGAGGAAGCAATATTTGTAATGTGCTTGTGCCAAGAGAGATTAGAAGTCAGGGTAATCCCCAAAAGAGATATATCATTTTGCCTGGAAATCGGATTGTCACTAAAGATAAGCATAGGAGCAGAAGAATCCTTTTTGCGAGATATAAGACAAGACTGAGTTTTAGAAGGGTTGAAATCAACTAAGTTGTCTTTGCCCCACTGGAGAATTACCTGAAGATCGGCATTTAAGGAATTGGTATCAGATTTTCAAGAAGTTGAAGCTGATTGAGCAGGACAAGGTTTCTCAAAATGGAAAGTGGAATGCAATGTGCTATCATCGGCAAAACTATGGATAGGATTTCCAGTCAATGGAAGGTCATTAATATACAAGAGGAAAAAGAGTGGGGGTTAAGAACTGAACCTTGGGGGAAAACCGGCATTAGTGGAGAAGTTAGAAGACAGAGAGCCATCTACCATCACCCTCAGTGAGCGATCAGAGAGAAAACTGGATAACCAATTACTAAAAACAGTTGGCAAACCATAAGATGGAAGCTTGTTTAGAAGACCTTTATGTCAAGCACGATCAAAAGCCTTTGAGATGTCAAGAGCAACTACTTGTGTTTCACCGAACCTTTCCATTGAATTAGTCCATAAATGGGTAACATAAGCCAGAATATCACCAGTGGATCGACACTGACGGAATCCATACTGGCGATCGTTGATCAGACGGAAGGTTTCTAGGTAGTTTGAGAGTTGGCAGTTAATTGATTTGTTGTTGTTGTTGTTTGGTTTTTAGGAGCATTAGCAACTAAGGCCATATTGCTCCAGGATATGCGGTGGTCATTCCTTAACCTTTCCGCATCCTCCGTATTTGGTGGTGACGGGTTCGAACCCCGGTTTAATCAAGAAGCGTGTGCTACGCACTGCTGCTCCTTCCCACCTGGCTATGAAGGCGCCTTGTTAATTGATTTCTCCATTACTTTAGAAAGAGTAGAAGTAATTTCAATGGGATGATAATTGGATGGGAGGGATTTGTCACCCTTTTTATGAACTGGCTGGATATGAGCAAATTTCCAAGTTGAAGGAAAAACACCTTTGGAATAAGAAAGTGAAAAAAGGCGGCAAAGAATAGGAGTAAGTTCAGAAGCACAGGTTTTGAGAACAAGTGGAGAAATACCATCAGGACCTGGAGCTTTCTTAGCATCAAGATTCATCAAAATCCTTCTGATATCCTTTTGACAGAAGACCACAGGAGGCATTGAATGGAGCGTGTTGGGAATGGTGGGAGGTGTTTTACCAAGATCATTAATACATGAGTTGGAAGAAAAATGGGATGCTAGCAGGTCAGCTTTATCCTTGGCTGAAGTGACAACAAAACCATCTGGTTTGGACAGAGGTGGGAGCAGAGATGGGCAAAAGTTGTGGCCAATAGCTTTGGCAAGAGACCAGAATGCTCGGATACCATTAGGGCAAGAAGCAAGTTTTCTACTCTTGGCCTGTTCAAACTCTAGTTTGGACTGATTAATAACTGCTTTACAATTGTTGCGAGCTTTGGTGTAGGCAGAAAATGAAAGTGAAGAATTAGAAACAAGCCAATTACGATATGCAACATTCTTCTCTTGAACAGCCTTAGCACATTTATTGGAAAACCAAGGTAGAGGACGAAGGACGAGATTTTAAAGTGGAGTATGGGATAAAGGATTCCATTCCTGCAAGAATAATTTCACTGACACGATCTGAGCAAACGTTGACATCAGAAGTTTTGAAACAGTAATCCGACCAAGGAAAAGAAAAGAAGTCTCGCAGGTCATCCCATTTTGCATTCTTGTAATGCCAAACAACACTGGGTTGGGAATAGCCATGAGATAAAGGTTCCATTGGAGAAGAGACAATCACCAAGTTGTGATCTGAAGTGCCTAAAGGACCTCTCACTTCGACCGTGTACTTAGAAGGGTTGTTTTTGAGAAAAAGATCAAGCGTATTGGCTGTATGATTAGGATTGTCCGGTATTCTTGTAGGTAAATGAACAATCTGTGCTAGGTCATTAGTAATTGCAAAGCCTCAGCATCTCGACCTGCTGGGTCGGTGTGACAAGAAAACGGAAGCCAGCTGGAGTTGTGAACATTAAAATCACTAAGGAAATCCGGCCCTGCTTTTGAGCCATCATGACAAGGTGTAGTTTGTTTTGGGAAAGTGCTCTCATTAACACGGTCACATGCAAGGAAGTCTTTGCGAGTCTTTACTTCTACGGCCAAGATGTTAATCTTGAATTTTCAAACCACGTTGGGCATTCAGAAGGACATTCACATATTTTTCAATATTGGAGTGAACTGAGTCTAGACATGTATGAGTGGTTGTTGTTTGTTTGTTTGTTATTTGGTTTTTAGGAGCATTAGCAACTAAGGCCATATTGCTCTGGGGGGATATGTGGTGGTCATTCCCTGACCTTTCTGCATCCTCAGTATTTGGTGGCCACGGGCTCGAACCCCGGTCTAATCAAGAAGCGTGTGTTATGCACTGCTGCTCCTGCCCACCAAGCTACGGAGGCCCCTATGTATGATTGGCCTGACAACAGATAGGTAATAGTTATATTTTCCACACAAACAGAATTGTTTAGAAAATGCTTAATCATAGAGAGAACAAGGTCGTTCTTATTCTGCCCAGGGCAGTTGTTGCAGAACAAAGCAATTGAAGTTACAACTTTGTCAATTTTCAGAAAATAATCACACAGGTGGATGGCTACTGTGTTTCCTTGCTTCAATTTCACCCCAGATATAACAAAATGCATTTTTTGTGTTGCTTTCGTATATAGTGAAATTATAAACTGCATATTTTTGAGAATAATACAACAATTGGTTATCCCCATGAGGAGTGTTCAAAAGTTTTTGTAAGTCAAAAGAGCAGCACAAAAAACAATTTCCCGCAGTAGATTTTTGATAGTTAAAGTGTTAAAAATGTGTTGTTCCTCTACATTATGACTTTCATATTCACAGATTTCCTTTTTAATTTTTTTCTCTCTTCCACAGGTTTCTGCTCAAAGGTTAAGCATAAGCACACTTGTCTTTTTTTGATAAATGAATACCTATGTTGTAGTCATTCTTCCAAATATTCTTGAAACAAAGTTAATGTTATTTTCTTGACATTTTTTTTTTTTAAATCCTATAAATGTTTTCAAGGGATTTGAATTCTGATGAGATATACTTCTTTGTGTTGCAATTTATACAATAGCATGAGAGAACAGCTGGCAAGCTTTCGATAAAACTTTTTAACTTCACAGTACAAATTTTCGGGAGTTTTATTAGCAGAAGTCTGTTTCCCTCTCTTATCAGTTTTTGATATATCTATTGAAGACTTGTTATCCCATGTATACTGGATGAGTTTTTCAGAAATGTTCAGTGTTTTCATTAAAAATTTTAGATAAATTTTAATTTTTGTCTCATTAATCACCACAAAGTACTCCTTTGCTTTGGTGCACTTTTTAATACAACATGATAACCAATCTCTTTTAGAATCACCTAAAGATCGGTATCTTTAAACAGTAATACTCTGTCATCTTCTGATAGTATAGAACAGCTTTTTGGGCAACATTTGGCAAAGGAGGGATTTGGTTGAACGAATTTCTGTTTTTACTTTTCCTTTAAAACCAATGTAACGTTTCCCACAATCCTTTAGTTTTTTTCCTCTCTGCTCTGCTACAGGCAGTTTTCTTCCTCCTGCCCCTTCCATATTATTTTACTTTTCTGACTGCATATCTCTGTTCACTTCATTACAATAGTATACAAGACGCCTAATAACACAGGGAACTTCATCTGAAATATGTCAGTAAACTGCTCTTCTGAAATATGTCAGTAAACTGCTCTTGTTTTCTGCATATTCTTCATTCAATGTAATACTATTACTATCAAATAATGTACTGTCAATGCCATTAATATTAGGATCATCAATGTGTACTTCATCAAAAAATATACTACTATTTACATATAAATTATTTACATGTTGGTTGTTGATGAGCTCCTCAGATTTATCAGGGTCAATAGCATCCTCATACTTTTCTATCATCACATTAAAGACATTATGAAAACCTGTTTCAATATCATTTGTACATCATTTAAACTGCTATTTTTAGTAAGTATTTGTTGTATAGCTACAGCATTATCCTTAACAATAGAAGTAGTGGGGCAACTTACAGCATTAACAGATCCAGTAATATTATTGTCAGACTCTTTTCTTACATTAAAATTCACTTTAGTACACATTTCCAGTATTTTTTGTCCACTAGACAAGGTTATAACAAGTATTAGTAATGGCCATATGGTGCAAGGAAGCCTAAGGCTTCTGCTGCACCACAAAAACAAAAAAAAAAATAATAAAATTAAAATAAATAAATAATACGAAGAGAAAAGAAATAGACAACCTACGCATTTCCCTCCTCCTGTAGGTAACTATTCAGCTGACCTTTGAATTTCCCCAAACTGTCAGCCTCTACCACCCATGTAGGTAACTTAATCGAGTAATTTATAACACGCTGGCTAAAATAAAATTCCTGCAATCCCCCCCCCCACGTAACTTGAATTTATGGTCACTAGTTCTAGAATCATTCATAACTCTGAACATTTTGTCTTCATTCATTTTATTCATGCCTCACAGAGTCTCAATAAGTCTCCTCTAAGGTGCCCAGTTTCCAAGCTCTGCAACTCACGTTTTAAGTCTTTCCTCATAAGGATGTCCTTTTGTCGATCTCTTCAGGTGAGTTACCCATCTCCTGACCCTTTCAAGAAGCTCAATGTCTTTTTTTAGGTGTGGTCTCCACACTTCAACACAGTATATTCCAAGCATGATCTAACAATATCTTTATATAATAGGATTACGACATCCTTATTTCTACTAGCAAATGTTCGATAAATTCATCGACAGGACACCATGGGCCTTCCTTGCTACCTGTCTACAATGCTCAAAGAACTTCATGTTTGACCGTATCGTAATTCCCTTTCTGCCACTACTGACTTTAGTTCATCTCTACCAATTGTATAAGTTATTTGGGGGTTACTATTCCCTAGGTGTAATACCTTACACTTTGCTGGATTAAAGCATACAGGTCACTTTTCTGACCATCCCTGAAGTCTATCTAGGTCACTCTGAAGGAGTTCTGCTTGGCAGTGTTCATTAACTACTCTATCAATCTTTATATCATCTGCAAATTTAGACATCATGCCCTCTATCCCTTCATCGACGTCATTTAAGAAAATCAAAAACAACAGTGGTTCCAATACTGATTCCTGGGGATCCCCATTTCTTACATTAACCCAATCTAAGGAATAACCATTTATCAAAGCCCCCTGCTCTGAAGCCATCCTGCTATCCATCTAAGGATTTTCCCTGTGATTCCAACCTGTTCCAGCTTATAAAGTAACCACCACATGTGGGACTGAGTCAAATGTTTTTCTGAAATCTAAATAAACAATGTCAAAATTATTCCCTAAATCCAGCTCACGAGTGATCCTGTCAAAATAGCTAACCAGATATGCAACCAGGCTGCATATCCTTCAGAATTGCATTTCTATCCAAATTATCCTGAATTCCACCCTTGATCATTGCCTCCACGATTTTCCCTACTACTGAAATTAGACTGACCGGTCAGTAATTTCCCATTACACGCTTTAGAATTGCCCTTATGTATTGGAGATATATTCGCACTTTTCCAATCCAATGCAATCTTTCTTGAGTCTAGTGATGCTCTCATAATTAGCCTCAATGGTTCAATGCACTCACTTGCTGCCTCCTTTAATATTATAGGGCAGGGGTGACCAACGAGTCGATCGCGGATTTAATTTCGGTTGATCGTAACGAATTTTAAATATACAGTCATCCCTTGATTTGTGCACCTTGTGCAATGTAATTTTTGAGATGGTAGACCACGGCACATTTTGAAGGAAAAAAGTAGATCACATCACAAATTAAGTAAGCCACTCCTGTTATAGGGTATATGCCATCAATCCCCAGGAGCCTTACTCACCTGTAGGCATGAAAGTTTTTCATTAAATAAATTAAAAAATTAATATTAATAAAAAATAAATTAAACACTAAGCAGCAGCAAACACTAAATACAACTTGTAAACAAACAATGCATATATCAGCTGCTATCCAGTTTTAAGAGGAAATGTGTTTATTTGGAAAACATTATTGAACATATACTGCCACCTAGTGTTCAATGCACACATTTGTTCCTCTAGTTCCGAAAATGGTCATCACAAAGTGTGTAAGGTTCAATAACACAGAAAAAAGAAAGACTAATTTGTTGTTATTTGGTTTTTAGGAGCATTAGCAACTAAGGCCATATTGCTCCGGGATATGCGGTGGTCATTTCCTGACCTTTCCGCATCCTCCGTATTTGGTGGTGACGGGCTCGAACCCCGGTCTAATCAAGAAGCGTGTGCTACGCACTGCTGCTCCTTCCCACCTGGCTACGGAGGCGCCTAGACTAATTTGTCTATTTGTTTATTATTTAGTCTAACTCTCATTGTTTTATATGGAGATAACACCCTTTATCACTTCAAGAATTTTGTCACTACTCCTGACAACACCCTTTCTTATAACATTATCTCAATTACTATGACAAATATTACAATACCCTTTTTACAATTCAATTCCTGATACTTTGGTTAGACAATGATTATAAAACTCCTAATATACAAAATTGTTCATAATGCCCTTTTTACAAAACACCATTGATATAAAAAATATCAAGTAATCAGTCATGATTTTGGGGGTGGAGCGGTGATGAGATAATCCATTGGTGTTTAAAGTTGCCTGTGTAAATTTCCACTAAAATGGAGGAGAGCCATACTTTTTTTTGAACAAAGAACCTTCTGTTGACAGAAAAATAAGTTTGCTGTATACCCCAGGGGCTCACATCTGGTGAGTATGGACTTGGCACACCCAGGGTCCTGAGCTGGATATCACCATTCTTCTGTTTCTTGGTGATTCCCTTCTACCTCTCTCTCTCTCTCTGGGTAACTGGGAATTTTTTTTTTTTTTTTGGCTGGTGCAGCATAAGCCTTAGGCTTCCTTGCACTATATGGCTAGTAATAATAATAATAATAATAAAAATAATAATTAATTCCAGTTTCCCTAACATTGTTAATTTCAAGTAAGAGCATGTGTGAGTGGAAATTGGTTGAAATGAGTTGTTCCAATCAGTTAATAGGGGAATTGATGGCTTCAGAGGAGAATGTCGATAAACAGACTCCACATAAAAGCTTACATGCATGTCTTGATCTTGGAATTGTAATAGCCTAATATTGTTAATAAAGTCAACAGTGTTGTCCCCCCCACCCCAACAGAAGGGCTGTGGGATAGCAGAGAAAATTAGTTTTCCCCCTCAGCCATTTAGGTAGGTTGTATCCAAGGTATTATTTCCTGCTTTGGAAAGATTTTTTTTTTGTCACCAGTTTTCTTTTCTTTAAGTAAGAAATTGTTGTTTTTTTTTTTTTTTTTTAAATAAAAATCAATTGTTTTTTTTAAAGAAAAATCAATAGTCAATACAGTACTGTATTGACTATGGATAGCTAAAATTTAACTTACTAAAAAATCCTTTGCATATCCATTTATGTCCTAAGATTTTGATTTAACAATTTCAGACTTTAAATTTTTTTAAATCAATTGATTTTGAATATTGCAGATATGCATTAAAAGTACAGTGGATTCTGGTTAATCGAAGCAGCCGTTTATTTGGCGCAAATCTTAAAAAACAGAAATCAATCGAGAAAATAGCCAGGGTTTACTTCGCTTAATTGGGACAGCATGCCGTTTAATCGGGGCAGGAGACCGCAGCACTGGAGATTACCCTACGATTGTCTCCGACGGTACCACATGGTTCGGTCGAAACTCTGGAGGTCACAACCATAAAACAATTAGCAGTCACCTGTTTATTGGGCTTTTTCTGTTAGTGAAATCTATCATAAACGAGCAGTAAACTCGATCTTACTGAATTTGCGATAATACTGACAGCTGAAATTCTGTGAGTTATTATGGTGAAATGTGTTTATACTTCCATGGAATCTTCTCTTCATTCCTATTTTTAAAGCTTTGTAACTTGTTACTCCGTTCTCACTTGCGCACATCGTGTTACTTGCAATTTGTGTGTGCCATGTTCTTTGTTATTGATTGCTTATCTTTTTACTGTTTTAAATTTTAACCCCACCCAAAAATGTCAGTGAACAGAAATGTCAACTAGTTCGTATGTACATATTACAATGAACCCCAGGTGCTCACATCTGGTGAGTATGGGCTTGGCACACCCTTAGCCAGATATCATCATTCTTCTCTTTCTTGGTGATTTCCTTCTCTCTCTCTCTCTCTCTCTCTCTCTCTCTCACAGGGTAACTCAGAATTTTTTTTTGGCTGGTGCAGCATAAGCCTCAGGCTTCCTTGCACCATTTGGCTAATAATAATAATAATAGTATGTATTAATTATTCCGGTTATCATGTATATTCTTCCGATTTTCACGTATCATTTAATTTTTTAATCGGTAAGGTAATAAAGGGTAAATTTGTGCTTAATATCTTTACTTTTATAGCATGTGGATAATATTCCTCCTATTTTCTCTAATTAGAATAGCTGTTTAATAGAATTAAAATTCAATTTGTAAAAGTGATCACAATGACCGGCGCTTACTACACATCGTATAGTGAATGGTACTTTACTATGGCGAGTTCGTCATAACGTGATTTGATTGTACAGTGACCTAATTGTAAAGGGGGGAGGGGTACATTGTATTTTTAACTATTTACGTGAAACTTCGGATAATTGGGACAGCCGCTTAAATGGGCCAAAATGCACTAGTCCCGAAGTGTCCCAAATAAACGGAATTGACTGTATTTACTATAAAATACTTTCAAAGCTTTATCCATAGCACTAAGTTGTTAATACCACACCAGGCACCAGTGTGGTACTAAACTTAATGTCTTCATCAGTATCATTAATGAATAGTGAAAAGAATAAGGGCCCCAGAATAACCCTGAGGGACTAATTTTTTTTTAACCAATTACTAATCTACTTTTTTTTAACCAATTAATAATCACTCTGTCTTGACACTTGACCATCACTTTATCCACAGCAGTAAGTTGTTGCTCTTAATGTCCAAGTTTGCTGATGATACAAAGGTTGACAGGAATCAGAGTATGATATTGCAACAAGGCCTAGGGAAATTAAGCAGATGAGCCGAGAAGTGGCAATTGAGGTTTAATGTTGATAAGTGGATAGCTAAACACAAACTATCCACTTATCTGGGATTACTGCTATCCATATTTCAGTTGGGTAGCAGTAATTAATAATATTAACAAATATTATTAATTTCACAATTTGTTTTTTATGCACACAATCCAGTGTACCATCTAACAAATAGTCCAAAATATTTCGCTTCCTTGATTTATATCATTCGACCTTCATTAGCCATCAAAAGTCGAGTATTTCATTCTGGATAACAAGTTTTCTGTTTTCTCTTTATGCTTAGATATATATTTCAATATTAAGTCATATTCACTAAAAAGTTCTACAAATTGAGTTTCAAATTGAGGAAAGACAGAGGAGAAACTGATTTTTCAGTTTCTCCTCTGTCCAGTTATATTAAAGGAGGCACCAAAGGAAGTAAGCAAACCCTTAGCCATAATTATGAGAGCTTCCTTGGACTCAGGGGAGGTACCCGTAGACTGGAAATGCGCAAATGTGACCCCAATTCACAAAGGAGGATCAAAGGCTGACACAAGTAATTATAGACCTGTGAGCTTAACTTCTGTTCCAGGAAAATTAATGGAGGCACTGGTTAAAGAAGCACTGCAGGATCATTTAGACAAGACTTCAGTTATAGCTCAGACACAGCATGGTTTTGTTAAGGGGAAGTCTTGCCTGACCAACTTGATTGGATACTATGATGCAGTCACAAAAGAACTGGATGCAGGGAATAACTTTGATATTATATACTTGGATCTTAGAAAGGCTTTTGATACTGTTGCACATGGAAGACTGCTACACAAATTGGAGCAGTATGACATTGGAGGCAAATTGCTGCTATGGATAAAGGGGTGGTTGAGGGGGAGAAGATAGAGAGTGGTAATCAATGGACACTGCTCATCGTAGACTAATGTTATTAGTGGAATCCCTCAGGGCTCAGTGTTGGGTCCATTATTGTTTTCTGTATTTATAAATGATATTGATGATGGTATATCAAGCTTAATGTCCAAGTTTGCAGACAATACAAAGGTTGGCAGGGTTGTCAAGGACACTACTGACACTATGCTGCTGCAACAGGATCTGGAAAGGTTGAGCAGATGGGCTGAGAGGTGGCAAATGAAGTTTAACATTGACAAATGTAAAGTACTACATATGGGAAACAGCAACCCCAGAGCAACGTATCAACTCTGTGGTACTACACTGACAGTGGTAGAGAATGAAAGGGACTTGGGGGTGGTTGTGCAGGCAGATATGAAGTTCTCTGAGCAGTGCAGACGGGCTGCAAGAGTAGCTCATGGAGTATTGTCAATGATATACAGGAATTTTTCCAGCAGGGATAAGGAGGTGATTATTCCATTGTATAAGGCAATGGTCAGGCCACACCTAGAGTACTGTATACAGGTCTGGAGGCCTCATTTCAAGAAGGATGTAGAGCTGCTGGAACGAGTACAGAGAAGGGCAACAAGATTAGTGAATGGAAGGGGTGCTCTTACGAAGAAAGGCGTAAGTTTTGAAAATTACAGTGTCTGGAGACTAGGCACCAGCGAGGTGATCTGATAGAGGTGTATAAAGCCTTGAATGGTTTAAGCATGCTCAATGCTGATGGGATTCTTCCTCTAGCTCAGAAAAATCACCTGAGAGGGCATAAATTCAAATTGAGGAAAGACAGATGTAGGATAGACGTGCGGAAATTTGCCTTTAGCCAGCAGGTGGTTGGTTGGTGGAACAGACTTCCATCCCTTGTGGTGGAGGTTGATAGCCTAAATAAGTTTAAGGCTCAGCTGGACAGGTATTTTGAACGAACAGCGGGGTGAAGTGGAAGTGGGTTTTTTTTTTTTTTTTTGGCTGATGCTGCATAAGCTTGCTTTCTTGCATCAAATGCCTCTACTAATGCTAATGCTAAAATGCTAAACTAAAAGGGGTATTAATATTAAATCCCCCACAGTGTTACCACCCAACAATAAAGTCAACCGATCCTTCGCCGCTTTGAAACCTGGCATGTTTTTTTCTTCTTTCAATATGAAACTTCTTTTAGGCATTCGTTTCCACAAAAGTCCTGCTTCATCTATGTTAAAAACTTGTTGAGAAGTATAACACATAATACCCCTCTTCAATAATTTTAACAAGTTCTTTTTTGAAAGTTTTGGCTCCTTAATCTGCACTTGCGGGTTCTCCCTGGATTTTAAATCTATTCAACCAGCCCTTACTAGTTTTAAATGGTTCCACATTTTTTTTTTTTTTTAGGTGAGTTTTCTTCAGATCATCATATTGGCTAATCTCTTTCTTTCTCTCTCTCTCTCTCTCTTTTTTTTTTTAATGATATTTAACTTAACTGAATTCTGCATTGGATATTATCTTCAATAAAATTAGTTAAAGTCTTTCCATTTCAATCCTAATAGCCAGCCTAGCCCTAGTTGCTTGCAGTGGAACAGCTATCTTTCCCGCTGCTAAAATTAATTCTTTATTTTTTTTTATAATTGTTCTTACAGTTAAACTTGCAAGTCCTAAATTATGGCACACATCCACTTGTCTTTGACTGGAATCAATTCGCTTCAAAACGTCTAATTTAATTTTCAAATTCAGTCTTTTTCTTACATTTATAGTCTTCATACTGTGCTCAGGCGTTGTTGCTTTTTCATTCTTATCAGCCATTATTAACTCTTCGAAAACGTAACTGCGTTGGTTGCATTAATTATGATCCAATGTTCAAGTAAACTGTCTTTCGAACGATGTCTAATACGGTACTGAGTGATGACTAGACTTCGGATAAATGCATATAACGCAAATATTACAAGCAATATACTTGGTCATTTTTTAAAATGTTGATCTCGGAACTTCGTAACAAGTCACTGTACTGCAATTAAATTAGTGTGCGAGATAATTTCACTGAGCGTGGAAAAATTTCTCAAGTCGGAGTGGGAAACGTTTTAATGCTGTTTTGGTATTCATTTTCAAGCTATCAACTCCAAAAAATGTAACGATTTCGTTAAATATGCCAAAAATGCAATCTGTAAAAGAGCGTTATAGTGATCTGTGACAGTGTCATAGTCAGATATAGGTTATAATCTAACAACAGCGTTATAGCAAATCAGCATAAAGCAAACCGCATTATAACGGGGGCCTGCTGTACTTCAAATTCATCAAATTTAGTTGTTACAATGCTCCTAGCATTAGTGTATGTGCCAGAATACCTGCACCTTTTCGTACTCTTAGTTATCGTAATACAGCCCAACTATTTAATTGTTCTGTGGTGACCCACAGCATGATTTCTGAAATCTCCAACATTTTGCTTTCCAAACTGCTGCAAATTTTAATAGAAGCAGTACAAAAATTGCCATTCACCTCTGCCTGCAGGTGTAGTTAATCTATTACTCCGTGTACCTCCCTGCAAACTATCAAGTAACCCACCTAACATTTCTTCGATAGCATCAATGAAAATTCTTGCACCCTTTCTATTTACGTGTATCTGATCCCTGTAGAAGCAGGGATGGAATACACTTGTTAACAAATACACACCATGCTTGGAAAAATCCTACTCTTGAGCCTTGTACATTCCCTCCAGGGCCAAATTGATTGACAAGGCCCTCAATATATACTCCTTCCTAGGCAGGATCACAAACACTGAGCAAGATCACAAACACTTTCAAATTTATTCCTAACTCGCAAATTTTCCCCAGCTGTACTGGTTATGAAGCACTCAGATTTCTGTACTCATTGAGAAGTCCTCAGATTTCTTACTCATAATATCATTAGTACCAACATGACATGTTCATCACCTTTTGTGCCCTTAAAAGGTGACATCTGCTCTACAATATCATCTACTTTTGTCCCTGGAAGACATACCCTAGTCCTATTCTATCTGTCCTTTTTGCACAATACATTTCCCCTTTCCCTGTCAATAGAGTCACCAATAATAACTACCTCCTGTGGGACAAGTGCATTTTGCCTTGGGGATTGCTGCCGTATTACCTGATGCACAAGTGTAAGCTCCTGAGTTGAGGGGGCAGCTGGGAGCTTGATTGCCCCCCCCCCCCATTTTAATTGCCTTGAGCGCATCCACCATTCTTCAAATTCTCATAAACACCATGTTCACATCCGATTTCCTCACACTGTTTGCACCGAACGTCCTTGGCTATATCATGTTCTGCTCCATAGAGTCCACAAATAGAACACCAGTAGCACATTTCATAAGGCTGTGATTCATAGGAATCCCTCCCCCCCTCTTCAGTTCTCCCTCAAGTCACTGCACTCCTGCCAATCGGAGCCCTTGCTTTTCTGCTCTAGTCTGAGGTGTGATTTCCATTTACATTCAATTTGAGAATAATACATTATACTGATAGATACCTAAAAGTAACAATATGTATTTGCTATCAAGTTTTTTTTTTTAAATGAATGTCCCACACATGAGAACCTATAATACTTATACCATTCATGAAATTAAGGTTGAGAAGAAAAAAGATACTTGTTGACATTAAACTTAAATTTTTGTTGATTGAACATTCCAGGGAATACAGGAACTCCCCAACTTACGTAAGGGTTTCGTTCCACAGAACGCTACATAAGTCAGAATTTCCCCCCTTTCTTGTGCAGCACTTGCAGTTGTGCTTGCTGAATTGATTGAATCAAACAAGAAATATCCAACGAACATGTAAATAGAATTATTTATTGTATTTATTCAATTTTTTTTTTTTATCTAATGCGCAGGAAAGTGTGCAATTTAAAAAAATTTCAAAATTACAAAAAAAGAGAGGAGACAGACATAACGTCAACAGCTGGTAAGTACGCTGCTGCGGAGGTTGAGGGCTGTGGAGATTTAGAAGGGATCAGCCGCTCAACCTTACAAAAGAATATATTAATGGATGACTGGCCGGTGGCTTTTTTTCTTTTCATCATAGATTTCTTTGTAGCAAGCAACCATATAATTCACCCCGCTAACTTTTAAGTATCGTTCGCTGTCAGGATCCATTTTACCTCTCGAGCGTCGTTGCCAGAATCAACATCGTCAGCTGATAAGTACGGCGCTGCGGAGGTTGAGGGCTGTGGAGATTTAGAAAGGATCTGCCACTCAACCTTACGAAAGAACATATTAATGGCTGACTGGACAGTGGCTTTTTTCTTTTCATCATAGATTTCTTTGTAGCAAGCAAGCATATCATTCACCCCGCTAACGTTTAAGTATCGTTGACTGTCAGGATCCATTTTTTCAAACCTCGCCATTGTCGATGCAATTTCACGAAATGCCATTGCCATCTCTCTGGTGATGAAACATCTCGGCTCCTCATTTGGTTCATACTGATCTTTGTCAGCATTTTCTTCTTTCACTATCGCTGCCTGCAAGTCAATAAGTTCTTCATTAGATAATTCCTTCTCTTCTTCATCTATTAACTCATGCACATTCTTGGCATCAATCTCCAAGTAGTAGCTCTGCAACCTTTACAATCTCATCTGTAACCTCTTCATATGATTCGTCTTTTTCAAATCCTTCGAAATGTGCTGTGGGCATATTTTCTTCCATGCGCCATTTAAACAACTTATAATAATTTCTGTCCAGGCCTTATTAATGTTTAATATTTAAGATGACGTGGTAAATATTGTAAGATTTTCAAAAGTCTCTTAACGTAAAATTTTTCTCATCATCTACTGCAGACAATGCTCGAGCAAATGTTGTGCGTAAATAGTATGCTTTTAAATTCGAAATAACACCCTGATGAGGTTGGATGAGTGAAGTTGTGTTTGGCGGTAGAAATACGACTCTCACGTTTGAATTGCAATCAAGATGAGTAGGATGTCCAGGAGCATTATCTAATAGAAGCAAAATCTTGAAAGGAACGTCGTTGTCTTCACAATATTTTTCAATCTCGGGAATGAAGCAGCATTTAAACCAATCCTCAAAGTGAGATATTCTTATCCATGCTCTCTGGTTCAATCGGAAATCCGCAGATAGGGTGGCTTTATTGTTGCCCTTAAATGCATGAGGATTTCCAGAATGGTACACAAGCAGTGGTTTTAATCTGTAATCTCCCGCTGCATTAGCCCCAAACAAGAGTGTGGCCCTATCTTTTGATGCCTTGAAACTTGGCATTGTATTTTCCTCCTTGGCAATGTATGTTCAATCCGGAATTTTTTTTCCAATACAGAGCAGTCTCGTCAACATTAAAATTTTGCTGCGTTGAATAGCCGCCTTCATCGATAATTTATTCCAACACATCACAAAATTTCTCTGCAGCTGCAGAATCAGTACTGGCAACTTCACCGCATACTTTAATGTTGTGGAAACCAGTGCGATGCTTGAACATATTAAACCACCCATTGCTTGCCACGAACTTGGGTTGGGGTTCACCATAATTATCCTTAATATCTTTATAAGTACTTGTTGCTTTTGCTTGAATGGTCATTAGACTCAGGGGCACTCACTTCTGAATCAGATTTTCCATCCATATTATTAACATCTGTTCCATCTTCGATATAGCACCCGAACGTTGTTTTGTGATCACTGTTGATCTTAAGTGCATTGATCCTTTGACATGTTCTTTTATACGTGCACTGTCTTTTAAAATAGTATTCACTGTTGAAGACCTAATTCCCATGCAATAGATGACAAACTTTGTCCTGCATCGTACTTCTTAATCATTTTCATCTTTATTTCTAAATCAATTTGTTTTGTTTCGTTTCCTGGCACTACCACCACTTGTAATTTTCGTTGGTCATTTTCCCTACACCATTATAATACGTAAATAGGAATGAAGAGAAGTTTCTGAAAATTTGTTTTTTATATGATTGAAGATTTTGGTGAAGGGGAACACATTTCACCATAATAGCGTAAAAACCTACACAATTGCAGTTATTGGTATTATTGCAAATGTAATAAGATCGAGTTTACTACCTGTTTATAATTAGATGTACTAACGGAAAAGCCCAATAAATCAGAATGTGCAAATTATTTTTATTGTTTTATGGTCCTGACCCCCAGAAACGTGCTTTAGAAAAATATCACAAAGGCATTCAAAAATTGATTCTTATAATGGGAACGTATGATAACGATGAAAGGGGTAGTGAAATTTCCATTATAAATATGACCTTTTAGAGAGATAAATGGATTAGTAATAACAGTATAGCAAAATTTAACTTCCAAGGACTTGGAATGAATTACAAAAAAAAAAAAAAAAAAAAAAAAATACAATGCATTATTGGGTTCATATTATACCTCCATTTATTCCTATGGGATACAAAATACGTTCCATGATTTTTTTAAGTTTGCACCAGCCAGCAAACACTTACATAAAGTCGAATTTACGTAAGTCGAATATTACATAAGTCGGGGAGTTCCTGTATGTACCAAGAGAGGTCCCTGATACTTATTCTCAGCGGATGCCACCACCAGACGCCACAGTTTCGGAGCTGACTGGCTTCTCTTCAGTGGGTGGGCAGGCACCCTGGTGTTGCAATGATGGCAAGACAGCTGCAAAGTATAACTCCACAATATGACTCCTCAGGCATCTCTCATTTTGTGGAGTTATACTTTGCAACTGTCTTGCCATCATTGCTACACTAGGGTGCCGCCTGGGTGGTGGCATCCACTGAGAATCAGTAACAATAGTCTTCTCCTATGGTGAAGAGTTACTTATTCGAGGTAGTGCAATATCATGGCAACTCGTTGTGAAGGTATTTACAATATGAGATATACATAATGATGCCAATTTTATAACTATTTAGTAGTTAGCTGCGAGCAGATCTGATGCATTTGCATTAACTTGTAAGTATCAAGAGAGGTTGTTCCAGAAAATGGAAGTTGAAGGAAGAAGAAAAGTTGATTATGTGAGTTTGAAGTTTGATAGTAAAAAGATGCTGACTGGTTCTGGCACATGTTCAGACTGAGTTGGAAAAATGGGAATAATAGAAGCCAATTCAGAAAAACAGTTCCTGTGGAAGTACATACTGAAAAGGTATGCAGCAGAAACAATGTCTATGAGACAGACAGTGGAGAGACTTTGTTAGAGATGGGTGATTAATTAGCCTAATTACTCTCTTTTGAATGTAGTCTACACACCTGAGAAAGGTTTGTAGACTACTGTTCCCACATCTGTGGGTACCACTCCAGATGTGGGAACAATATTCCATGGTAGGGCAGATTTGTACAGAGTGAGCAGCTGTTTGGAAAAAAAGTAATGCCTGAGCTGCATATCATCATTCTTCTCTTTCTTGATGATTCCCTTCCCTTCTACTTCTGACTTTCATTCTCACTCTCACAGTAATTCAGAAATTTTTTTTTTTTTTTTTGGCTGGTGCAGCATAAGACTCGGGCTTCCTTGCACTATATGGCTAATAATAATAATAATAATAATAATAATAAGAGCAAAAGAGAAAAGTTCTTTAGATGCAGAGGAAGCAATATTTGTGAAGTGCTCATGCATAGGAGAGATTAAAATCAGAGTAATCAGTAATAGAGATATGTAGTCTTGTCTAGAAATCTGAGAGTCATCAAAGATAAACATAGTGACAGATTGGTTGGTTGGTTGGTTGTTTTAGGATTTCATTGGCACAAAACGACAGAAGAATCCTTTTTGTGTGTTACAAGACAAGACTGACTTTTAGAAAGATTGAAATCAATTAAGTTATCTTTGCCCGACTGGAGAATTACCTGGAGATCAGCATTTAAAGAAATGGTAGTGGATATTTGAGAAGTTAAAGCTGTTTGTTCAGGGAAAGGTTTCTTAAACTGGAAGATGGAATAATAATTTGCTATCATCAGCAAAACTATGGATAGGATTTCCAGTCAATTGAAGAAGGTTATTAATATACAAGAGAAAAGAGTGGGAGAATGAACTGAACCTTGCGGAAACACCAGCATTAGTGGAGAAGAACATCTACCATCACCATCTAACTACTTAGCAGCAGTAAGTGGTCAGAGAGAAAACTGGAAACCCAATTACAAAAAATAGTTGGCAAACCATAAGATGGAAGCTTATTTAGAAGACCTTTATGCTAAACATGATCAAAAGCTTTTGAAATGTCAAGAGCAACTGCTTGAGTGTCACCAAACTTTTCCACTGAATTTGTCCATAGATGGGTAACATAAGCCAGTATATCACCAGTGGATTGATACTGACAGAATCCATACTGGCAAACATTGATTAGATGAACGGTTTTTACATAGTTTAGGATTTTGCGATTAATGGATTTCTCCACTACTTCAGAAAGAGTAAAAGTGCAATGGGTGAAGTAGAATAAGTGCTATGTCCATGAGGCTGTAACAGACATTTTCTCAGGTATGACAAACTGGGCTTGCTAACTGTGAGTGTAACATACTGATATTCAGGTAATACTCAGGTGTCAAGTGAACCAAATTTCAGCAAAGTTCAGTCATTCCATGACAACCAAATCCTCTACTTGCACCTTCACAATGGTGGGGATTGTTAATAACCCTAGGTATAATCCCCATGTGAAAGTCCTAAAATATGGCATCTAGTATACTGGAGGTGAACACCCAAGTGCAACTCAGGGGTCAAGGTGTGGAAACCACACTTCACAGAAGAATACTGCCCGGGTTACAAGGCAATACTAGGTTGTAGATGACTTTCATCAAACTGGTGCAATACCACCACTTTGCTCATTGGTGGCTTGACATGGTGGAACTTTATTACTCCAGAGCAAAGCTCCGACAACCACCACCACCTCTTCCATTAATACCATACGATTGATGTCTTTTGAGGTTATATCGAGATCCAATCTTCCACACATTTTGAGGGTACAGCTCTAAAAGTGTTCGCAAGCAAGCAAGCAGGTTACTAGATAGTCCACTGGACCGAACCTGTTGGTATCTCTAGGCTTATGGATCAGCTAGTGTATAATCTTCCTGTCCCTGCTCTGCCAGATAGTGATTGGAGGGAGTCTGATTAGTGTTTATGCAGGGGAGGCATTGTTGAGGCTATGTTATATCAAGAAGCTGGGTACATTTTTGCCATGTGCATGCCATATCCAAAAGTTGCTTTACTTCATACAACATATCTTTCCCACCTTTTCTTACTACTGAATACATCATGAAAAGTCAAACTAATAGAACAAACTTATCTGTGAAAAGACCCAAAGTTCCGAAATGCTTCCTCATTCATTTCACAAACATACACAGTCTCAGTTCCAATCTCAATGATGTCCATTTCCACTTAGTCTGCCAGACCACACATATACTTTTTCTAACAGAATCCTAATTATTGATAGATTCTACCACTGCTCATCTTAGTTGTCCTAATTATTCGCTGTATGATTCCTTTCACTTCAAAGGGGAAAGAAATTGTACATATTGGTATATATGTCCACTGATATTGCCTGTCAGACTTAGTAATTTGGAATCTTCTCTTTTTGCCCTTCTCTGGCTTAAAATCTCTCTACTCAATTCATCTAATGCCTCTATCATTCTCCCAACTTCACTAATCACTTGGAACTCTTTGAAACTTGACTTTCTCCAGTCTAACTTTTCTAACAGTGGGGTAATTTTCTTTGGTGATTTTTAATGTTCACAACTCAGCTGGTCAAGATGCTGAGGCTTTTGCAATTACTAAAGATCTCATACAGATTGTTCATTTACCATTTCACTTAGCACATTTATTGGAAAACCAAGGTTTTCCAATAAATGTGCTAAGGCTATTTCAAGATAAGAATGTTGCATATTGGAATTTGCTTGCATCCAAATCACCAGGTTCATTTTCTGCCTATACCAAAGCTCATAACAATTATAAAGCAGTTATTACTCAGTCTAAACTAGATTTTAAACAGGCTAAGAGTAGAAAACTTGCTTCTTGTCCAAATAGTAGATGAGTATTCTCGTCTCTTGCTAAAGGCTGTTGGCCATCTGCATTCCCATGTGTCAAAACTGGATTGTTCTATTGCCACCTCAGCTAAAGCTGACATCTAGCATCCTACTTTTCTTCTAACTCTTTATCGATGATCTTGGTAAATCATCTCCTACCATTCACTCCATTCAATGCCACTTGTCATTGGTCCTTGAGGTTGTCACAGAGAGTCTCTCAGATATGCCAGACAAGCTGTACTTGCTACCTGTGAGTCTAAAACGTTGATGGAACTGATATTCGGGTAACACTCAAGTCAAGCGGACCCAATTTCGGCGAAGTCCGGAAGGTCTGTGACAGCCAAATCCTCAGCTTGCACCTTCACAATGGTGGGACTGTTAGTAATCCTGGGTATAACCTCCATGCACAAGTACATGGTGGGTGACCATCCAGGTGCGAACCAACATAAGCAGGGGTCGAGGTGTGGCACCCACACCACATGGAGGAACGCCGCCCCTCTATGTTACCAGGCAGTACTAGGTGGTAGATGACTCTCATCAACCGGTGCAATACCACCACTTTGCTTATTGGAGGCTTGAAGTGGTGGAACCCTTCTTAAAATGAGGCCTCCAGACCTGTATACAGTACTCAAGGTGTGGCCTGACCATTGCCTTATACAAGGGGATAATCACCTTCTTATCCCTGCTGGAAAAATTCCTGTATATCATTCACAAGACACCAGGGGTTACCCTTGCAGACCGTCTGCACTGCTCAGAATTTTCATATCTGCCTACACAATTGCCCCCAGTTCCTTTTCATTCTCTACCACTGTCAGTGTAGTACCACAGAGTTGATACGTTACTCTGGGGTTACTGCTTCCCATATGTAGTACTTTACATTTGTCAATGTTAAACTTCATTTGCCACGTCTCAGCCCATATGCTCAACTTTTCTAGATCCTGTTGCAGGAGCGTACTGTCATTAGTGTCCTTAATAATGCAGCCAACCTTCATATCATCTGCAAACTTGGACATTAAGCTTGACATACCATCATCAATATCATTTATAAATACAGAAAACAACAATGGACCCAGCACTGAACCCTGAGGGACTCCACTAATAACATCAGTCCACGATGAGCAGTGTCCATTGATTACCACTCTGTTTTCTCCCCCTCAACCATCCCTTTATCCATAGCAGCAATTTGCCTCCAATGCCGCACTGCTCCAATTTGTGCAGCAGTCTTCCATGTGCAACAGTATCAAAAGCCTTTCTAAGATCCAAATATATGATATCAAAGTTATTCCCTACATCCAGTTGCTTTGTGACCACATAATATCTAATCAAAATTGGTCAGACAAGACTTCCCCTTAACAAAACCATGCTGTGTCCAAGCTATAACTGATGTCGTGTCTAGATGATCCTGCAGTGCTTCTTTAACCAGTGCCTCCATTAATTTCCCTGGAACAGAAGTCAAACTAACAGGTCTATAATTACCTGTGTCTCCCTTTGATCCTCCTTTGTGAATTGGGGTCACATTTGCACATCTCCAGTCCATAGGTACCTCCCCTGAATCCAAGGAAGCTCTCATAATTATGGCTAAGGGTTTGCATACTTCCTTTGCTGCCTCCTTTAATATAACTGGATAGATCTCATCACCCCCCCCCCCCCCTGGGTGCCTTTTTTATGTTTATCTTCCACAATTTCTCCTCCACTTTCCTCTCAGTTATTACAAAATCATCTAGCTCACTGCCAGAGTTTAATTCACCTCTGGCATTCCCCTCCTTGAATAACTCCTCATTTGTGATGAATGTGTGGGATAGATGGAATCTATCCAGTTATATTAAAGGAGGTTGCAAAGGAAATAAGCAAACCCTTAGCCATAGTTATGACAGCATCCCTGGACTCGGGGGAAGTCCCCACAGACTGGAGATGTGCAAATGTATCTCCAATTCACAAAGGGGGATCAATGGGTGACAGTTTGACTTCTGTTCCAGGGAAAATAATGGAGTCACTGGTTAAAGAAGCATTGCAGGATCATCTAGAGATGACAGCAGTAATAATTCAGACACAGCATGAGTTTGTCAAGGGGAAGTCTTGTCTGACCAATTTGATTGGATACTATGATGTTGTCACAAAGGAACTGGATGCAAAAAAATAATTTTGATATCATATACTTGGCTTTCAGGAAAACTTTTGATACTACTGCACATGGAAGATTGCTGTACAAACTGAAGAGGTATGGCATTAAGGGTAAGTTCCTACAATGGATAAATGGATGGTCGAGTGGGAGACAACAGAGAGTGGTAATCAATGGATGCTGCTCTTTGTGGACAAATGTTATTAGTGGAGTTCCCCCAGGGTTTGGTGTTGGGCCCATTATTATTTTGTATATTTCTCAATGATATTGATGAAGGTATATCAGGTTTAATGTCCAAGTTTGCAGATGACACAAAGGTTGGCAGGGTTGTTAATGACAGTAAAGACAGTATGCTACTCCAACTGGATCTAGATAAGTTGGGCAAATAGGCTGAGAAGTGGCAACTGAAGTTTAACATTGACAAATGCAAAGTACTACATATGGGTAGCAGTAACCCCAGAGAAATGTACCAAATGTACCAGAAATGTGTTGTGTTACACTCAGGGTAGTGGAGAATGAAAGAGACCTGGGTGTAATTATGCAGTCAAGATATGAAGTTTTCTGAGCAGTGCAGAAAGGGTGCCAGAGTAGGTCATGGGGTCTTGTCAATGATACACAGGAATTTTGCAAGCAGGGATAAGGAGATGATTATCCCCTTGTATAAAGCAATGGTCATGCCACACCTTGAGTACTGCGTACAGGTCTGGAAGCCCCATTTTAGGAAGGAAGAGAGAGGTTGCTAGAACGAGTACAGAGAAGGACAACAAGACTGGTGAAGGGAACAAAGGGGTGCTCTTATGAAGAAAGATTTAAGTTCTGCAAATTGCAGCTTCTGGAGACTAGGCACCTGCAAGGCAATCTGAGTGAGGCAAGGCCTTGAATGGAGTGAGCAGGCTCAATGCTGATGGGATTTCCTCTTGCTCAGATCACAAATCTGAGGAGGGTATAGATTCAAACTAAGAAAAGACAGTTGTACAAGAGATGTGCAGAAGTTTGTGCTTTAGCCAGCAGATAGTTGACAGTTGGAACAAACTTCCATCTGTTGTTGTAGAAGTTGATAGCTTAAATAAATTCAAAGTAGACAAACATTTGGAATGAATGGATCAGCAAAATGGGAAGGTTTTTTTTTTTTTTTTGGCTGCTACTGTATAAGCTTGCTTTCTTGCATCACGCGCCTCCACTAATGCTAAAACAAGTGCTCCTGAGCTCACTCCTGTGTCACTTTTTTACACTATTTAGACTGTATTTATAGAAATAACTGGGAAATATCAATGTTTAATTTATCATTTGCAACGTGAAAATGATACATGAAGCAATACTGACTGACACTGAAGGACATTAGAGGGAAAAAAAAAAAAAACCTGAATTTCAAAAGAAAACACTTGTTTGACAAAGTTGTTTTTAAAAGTGGAGGAAATTGACATGGAATTCACTTTTGATTACTTGCACAGCAGGAAGGCTGCATTTGGCTTCAATGCTTTTTTGGATCAAATACAATTGCGAACAATTTTTCTTTTCCGAAAATTATTAAAAAGAAGTACTGAAGACATTGGCAGAGTTGAAAAGTCTTGATGCAATTAAATTGCTTTAAATATGCTTCAAATCTGAACAAGCTGGCCAAGAAGTTCAAAAGTCACATTGATGAAATACAGGTAAATTACATATATGTTCAAAACAAATTTATTGTATAGTACATTTGAATATGCCTGTTTAAAAATATATAAAATGTTATGATTTTATTTATCTTACTAAAATAGAGGGCTATTCTAAACAAATTAATCACAAGAAAACAACAAAAGATATATGTTACTAATTATCAATGGTTGTACTGTTTGTTGTATTTACTTCTTTTTGAATAATCCTGTTCAACGGTATTGGAGTATTAGTATTAGAAACGGTATTAGAATATTGGTAGGGGAAAAATGATGCAAGAAAGCAAAGCTTATACAGCATCAGCCATAAAAAAAAAAAAAATAATAAAAGAAACCTGCATTTGCCCAATCTGTCTTTGAAATGTGTTCAAACTACCCACTTCCACAACACCAGGTAAAGATTATATTACTGTATTATTAGTTTATATTTTTATAGTTTTAAAGTTTACTTATTATATGTTTTGGCTTCACAGTTTGCTTTTGTTTATGCTGATTTGGATGTTGGCTCGGGGGGAAAAAAAAAAAAAAAAAAATCCTGGCCCCTGTGTGTAGCCCACATGCAGTCATTGGAAGAAAAAGATGTTACTAACGATGTGGCAAAGAAGCATGATTATGCTTCTTTTTTCTCTTCCCCCCCCCCCATGCAGTACTGTACCTCCATTTTCAAATAATGTGGGAATGGAGGTAACAACATTTAAACATAAAAAAAAAAAAAAACTAACATATATGTGAAAAGTTATAATATGCTATTTATACTGTACTTTATTTCTGAATATGTGGCATTTATTATAAATAAAATATGCTTACAAAATAACACTCCCTCTAAACAAAATATTTTCACTTTTGTAGTACACATATTTTGTCATTTTAAGGTCTAAATATAAGTAAATAAGACAGAAATTACTACTCGTATACAGTCAGTTCTGCTATAACATGGTACATGTGTTCCTAAAAATCTCCATGTTATGGCATTTCACGCATTAAAAACAATAGGGCTTATGGGGGAAAAATAGGGATAGGGGCAGAGTACTCAAAAAAATGTTCAGTGCGGTAAGTAAAACACTAAAAAAAGTTAGAAACCCAATAAAATTGCTAATAGAGGTTTAAACATCTTAAATTTCTAATAAGTAAATAAGTATTACAGTAAATATAGCACTGTAATATATACATACTAATTAATATTTCTGTTAGCTCTTTTTTTCGGATTGTAAAATTTAAGCAATCAATAACGGATGAACCAGGCATGCACAAATTGCAAAAGTAAGACATGCAATAACAATTTCCCACATTAAAAATTGGAAGCTTAAAAAATAGGAATGAAGAGAAGATTCTGAAAATTTATTTACATTTTTTTTTTATATGATTGAAGATTTCATGGAAGGGGAAACGCATTTCAGCATAGTAAAAACCCACAGAATTCCAGCTATCCATATTATCGCAAATGCAATAAGATCGAGTTTACGACCTGTTTATAATTAGATTGCACTAACAGAAAAGCCCAATAAACCGGGACCTGAAAATTGTTTTTATTGTTTTATGATAGTGACCTCCAGAAATGTACTCCTCTTGCCCATGCTATCATGCCTCACGAAATTTCTGTTCGAACTGAAAAAGTGTGTGCTTCTGAAAACATGAGTCTGCCTACAATATCTTGTGAATACAGTGAATAACAGTGTATCTCCAACCAATACAACCACAGTAAATGGGAAATACAGCTCACATATTTTTTAAGCTTCATAAACTTGTATGTATTGCTGCGCAGGTCGCCATGTTCAGCTTGGTGCTGGGTTTTGCATTCACCGGTTGTTACTCACAGACAAAACTGTGCATGAGCCAAGGCGAAAATCGCATTATACTCTCATTGTTCCCTAATACATCAGTTGCTTTAGAGCAAATTCGCATTGCCAAAATGCACATAATAGTAGAACTGACTGTATATTAAAGTGCAACAGAATTTATTTGTACAAATAATGATTATTTTGAAATGTTTCAAACCGCAAAATGATTCATTCACCCCAAGATGTTCGGTGTAATAGGATTTCGCTATATCTATCAAAACATTGATCCATCCTTTCGCTTCTGATCCAAATTATTTTAACCTGACAAAAAAAAACTGCCATAATCCACTCTATGTAATCTAGTCTTAATATACAGAATCATTTACAATATCTCTCAAAAGTATTCTTTGTCGACATCAACTGTTTGATTAACTTTACTCTTAATACTTTTTTTTTATATTTGGCATTGATTCTTCCACTATAAATTATTATAAGTGACAACACTCATCATTTACCATTAGTGTTATTTTCAGTTTTATACAACTGTACATAATGTTTTTTTCATTAATGTGTATTCTCATTATTCTCTTTCTTTCTGTTTCTTTTACTGTTAATTTTAATGATAGAAGCCCTTCTGCTCTCTTGGCTGTTTTGAGGCATTTTATTTGTTAATGATACCCATTTATAATTGAAATAGAAAGGAAGACAATTTTTAACCCACTGACACCCATGCTGGGGATCATTTTTCCCCACTCTGGCAACTCTCCACTATGTCAAAATTACCCCACCCCTTCCAAAATCCTAAGAGTTTTCATACAAGCACTACTAGATTAAACAAATTTATTATGAGATCTGCAAACTGGAGATATAAAAAGTGCATACAATGGTATAACAATATTAGTGAGGATAACATTATTAACTAATCTTATCCTGTTTAGTTAGTTTTACAGAGTGCTTTTAAAGTTGCCTGACCTATACAATTGTATACATCTTCAAGTTATGCTTATGGGAACAATATAATTTGGCACATATTGGTTGGCACATATTTGGAAGCTTAATGACAGACACTAGTACATATTCCTGCATATGCAAGTGAATTGAAGAGTATAATGCACACAAAGTCACTCGTATGCAAAATTGCTTCCTGAGTAAGCCATGGCTTACCCAGGAAGAAACAGAGATACTTTATTGTGGAACATTTCAAACTCAATTCTTTGCAGCAGGCCCAGAATGTCAGATGCCATGATTGCAGATGTCTAAGAAAGACAGTGACATTCAGAAAATTATTATGTGGAATTGGCATTTCCTACAGTTCCTGCTGAAAGGAGCTGAATTTCAAAAAGAGATGGTTGCCAAGATCACCATACCATACATTCCCCTTTGATTTTTTTTTTCTGTGAGGCCATTTTAAAGAGCAGGCATTTTGGAACAATCCAAACTTAAGTAAAAAACACCATGAAAGAGTTAATTGCCAACATTAACCAAGAGGACCTCTGCACAGTTCAATGAACACTTCCAACATACTTTATAACACAATGTGATATTTTAAGATAAGCTTACATGTAAACCAAATAAATACAGTAAACTTTAATTTTTCGAGCTCTATTTGAACAATCATAACAAAGCTGAAAAAATTAAAATTCACAAACAGGGGAGTTATACCTACAGCCTGACATTCTTACCTACAAATTACCTCTAGCCACAATCAACCAAAATTACTTATTGTCTTAATAAAAATCCTATATAAATTATGCTCATATCAACCTTGACCCTCTCCATTAACGGTGGACTAAAAGTCAAAGTACTATATCTTCTAAAGGTTTTAGCTTAAACCGTTCATATCAAAAACATGTCCATGTGTTTTCCAGCTGTGGCTTGCTGCCGCCCCTGCCACTTAGTGTTAGAGGCAGCAACAAACATGATTTTAAAGTATTGTTTCTGTGATTTAATATCACAGATTGAATGCTGCATTCAGGTAGTCTGAGCTCTGGCAAACTCATTTAAAGGCCCTAAAAATATGATCACAGGGATCCTATTCAACAGTAATTGCATCTTGGCCCCCCCACAACAATACTGGGCTCGGGAGCAACTGCATGTCAATAAATCCAGCTTTTCACAAATGCTGACGAACAGATTTTCTTTTTTAAATTTTCTTGTTAAATCCCTTTTCTAGCTTTACTGCTTTATCACTAGATTTTGAGTTATTGTTAGTAGGGGCACATTTATAAACTTATGGGTTCCTAGACAATATTCAGGTACCTACAGAAGAAGTCCTACAAAAAATTTCAAATAACGATACCTTTTCCTTTTTTTTTTTTACTTAAGAAAGACTATTTTTTCATATTTTAAAAATATAATGTAATTAATGCAACAGTACTTCGGCAGAAGTTCTTATAGCCACTAATTATGGACATTAGACAACTATCTAACTTGTCTAGACAAATTCAGTTTGGATTATTAGCACTACACATATGTTTTGCATCAGTGGATGGGATACACATTTTGGTGACTAAACAAATACTGTATATAACTGGGTATAAGTTCAGAAATTTTGGACATTTTTTAAAAATAATTTTTTTAATGTTACCAGGAAAAATCCATCCTGTCCTCAATTCTTTATAGAATGAGTGAAATGCATAGATTATTGCAAATCTAGTTGCTACTAAATTTTGAACAGTGTTGTGTAGAGCAAATCCAAGTGACAATAGTGGCTACTTTTGCAGTAGTTGGAAAGTGATATTAAAGTAGATATTATACAACTTTTACCACGGGCAAAAGTTGATGACGTTGTAGAGCAGATATTATCTTTTAAGGGCACAAAAAATGATATTGTTGTACATGTTGGCACTAATGACATTAAGTGTAGGAGATCTTACTTAACAAATACAGGTCGACGTTGAAAAAAAAAGTCACGAGTCAGAGTTAAATTTGAAAGTGTCTGTAATTCTGCCCAAACATGATAGGAGGGAGTATACAATGAGAGCCTTGTCAATCAATTTGGCCCTGGAGTGATTGTGCCAGGCTCATGGGGAAGAATTTTTCTCAGTGTGGTCTGTGCTTGTTAAAAGGAGAGATTGCTTCTACAGGAATGGGATACACTTAAATAGAAAGGGTGCAAGAATATTTGCTGAATGCTATCGAAGCAATGTTAGGTAGGTCGGAAAACTGCTAGCATGGGAAGATTCAAAGACTAATAGATTAACAGTAGCTGTAAGTAGAAGTGGAAGTGATTCTTGCACGCCGACCGGGCTAGCCGGGTGGGTAAAGTGCCTGCCTGGCAACCCAAAGGTCGCGGGTTCAAATCCCGTCTAGGGCTTGGATCAGAGTACTGCAAAAACCTTTGGAGGTGCATTATGGCCACAGAAGCACATGCGCCAACAACTAACAAGGAAAAAAAAAAAAAAAAAAAAAGTTTCTTACACTGTGCAGCAGCCTGGAAAGGTGGTGGGGGTCATCATGAAACAAGTAAATACATGGACTGTGTTAGGGTAACTAAGAGTAAGAACAGGTGGACGTATACAGTAGAACCCGGTTAATCCGGACCACAATGATCCGGACTTTTTGTTAATCCAGACTGGATTTTCAGTCAGGGAAAAATTTTAACTATCGGAAAAAAAAAAAAAAAAAATTTCTGTTCACTGACATTTTGGAAGGGATTTAAAATTTAAAACAGTAAAAAAGATAAGCAATCAATACAGTATGCACAAATCACAACTAACACGGAGAACGGAGTAACAAGTTCCAAAACTTAAAAAATAAGAATGAAGAGAACGTTCTGAAAATTTATTTATGTTTTTGATATGGTTGAAGATTTCATGGAAGGTGAAACACACTTCACCATAATAACGTAAAACTCCACAGAATTCCAGCTATCAGTATTATTGCAAATTCAATGATATCATGTTTACTATCCGTTTATAACAGATTTCACTAACAGAAAAGCCCAATAAACAGGAGACTGCTAATTGTTTTTATTGTTTTATGGTTGTGACCTCTAGAAATCCGACCGGACCAAGTGGCATGGTCAGAGACAATTGTAGCGTAATCTCAAGTGCTGGCCTATAGAGTTGACAGCTGCAGCTAGCATCGTCCACATCTTACCTCAGTTCTTTAGTGTTTTTTGTTTTTACTCATGTTTTTATTTATTTTATTTTTTTGTGGTTTTGGGTAACAGAAGATGGCAACAAAAAGAAATAGTGTTACCATATTGATGGAACAAAAACTGAACACACTTTTTCACACTGATAAGGGGGAAAGTTTAAAAAAGATCGCTCTCGATATAGGGGTGGCAAAACACTGTTTCCAGTTGGAAAAAAAAAAGGAAAGCAATTGAATACTTTTTGTGCAAAAATGGTGGCCAAAGACAGATTAGGAAATAGAGCTACAAATAAGCAGGCAAAAAAATGAAAATTTGGATAAGGAGTGTGTTATAGGCCTAATGTTCTGTTGAGTATAATGAACAACTGTACAGAGAAATTGAGCGGGCCAGTAAATCAAATTGTCTAATAATGAGAATTTTAACTTCCCAGATATTGAATGGAACTTGTGGATTGGTCACTTGCACACTAGAAAGGCTTTTGTGAATTTACTAGATGATTGTTTTCTACAGCAACATGTTCGAGAAGCAACCAGAGGAAGTAATACTCTTGATCTGATTATCAGTAGTGATTATTCATGCATTAATAATTTACAAATAAAGGAACCACTAGGTGGCAATGATCACAGTGTACTGATATGCGATTTACTTAAAGATGTAACTACCATCAGGGGTAAATGAGAATTTTTGCTTTCATAAAAGGTGACTACAGTGGTCTCAGAGATTTTTTAAATTATATACCAGCATTTCTCAAACTTTTTTAGTCACGGAACACTTTTCATCTCACAATATATTCACGGAACACTTATGAAACACGAGTTTGGCGGAAGCCAAAGAACTTTTTGCTAATATTTTATTACATACGATGCACTGTGCATCAGGAGCATCTAAATTTCCAACACATGTAAAGCCAAAATTCAAATAACTGTCATGATACTTTCATTTTGGTCTTTTATTAGTTGGTTCCTGTTTTTTCACTTTGGATTTTTGGGGAACAAAAGGCTGGGATTGTTCATCCTGACTTCGAAGTGTGACAATATTGTGTTCATTTTCATTGACCACAGTTGCTCTACTAGAAGTACTTGCTTCTCGTTTTAAAGTTCCTTTTTTCAACCACAAATCCATGGTTATTTATTTTAATAATATTTTGAAATACTGATAATTATCCAAAAAAATTTAAACAAGGAAGTGAGTTTAGTTATGATGTCGGTTTGCTTCCTCCTCTCAGTCAACCCGTGTACTCCAGGGTAAATCGCATATGAATGGCATATTAGATCACTACATTGCTACTTTTTCATAGATGTCATTACCTCTACACTACTCTATGCAAAATCATGCCAAAATAGTATTCCGCAGTCTATTTGATTATTAGTCTATGCCAATATATTAATAACTGAAAAAAAATAAAATAAAATAAAGGGCTTGGATAAGGAAAGCCTGCACGAGAACGACGAGAAACGCTGGATAACTTATGCAGAAAATTAGCTTCCCGATACGGCATTCTAGCGCTGCTCGGTTTGGAGCAGAAATTGAGAAGGATATATTGATTGACAGGTAGGTGTGACAAACGATGAAATGATTGGTGGTGGGTGCGACAGACGACAAGCTACTGTGTAGTCATTGGTTGGCATTACGATGTGTATTTACCAGTAAAGAACAGTGCATGATAGTTTTGTAATGAACGGTGAACAGGTAATAGTAGCAATGAATCTTTTAAAGATGGAAGAAATTTGTAAAGAAAATAAAACGTTGCTTGATTTTTTGATGAAAACTAAATTGATAAGACCGAAATTGTACTGTTTTAAATGAAATGATTATTTTCAACTAATTGAATCACAAACAGTCATGTGGAAAGTTGTGGTGTTGCAAAAAACGTTCTTCACGAGTTTCTTTATTGAAACATAGTTTTATGGAAAATACAAAAGTTTCATTGAAAAAGATAATGTACATTATATACTTTTGGTCAACGTGCACGCCAGTAACTAAGACAGCATTCCATCTGGAAATTTCGAAAGTAACAGCAATTAAGTTTTATAAGAAACTAAGGGATATTTGCGGATTGCAGTTATTAAAAAACCCATTAAGTTGGGTGGATCGGGGATAATTGTAGAAGCAGACGAAACTGTATTGGTAAAACCAAAACATCACAGAGGATGAAATTTAACTGCTAAGAAGAAATGGGTGTTTGGTGTGTTCGAAAGAGAATCTAAATTCGTCTTCGTGAAATTGATAAAAAATCGGAAAGCAAAAACTCTTTTGCACATTATTAGAAAAGTAATGAAGAAAGATACTACCATCATAACAGATGAATGGCATGCATATAGCCGTATTACGGCCTTAGAAAAAAAGAAGTACAAACATTTAACGGTGAAACACAAGGAACATTTTGCAGATCCACATACAGGAGCACATACAAATAATATCGAAGCCCAGTGGAAGAAACTAAAAAGTGTAACTAAAGGAGTAAACGGCAGCTGTAAACATATGTTGATGGGTCACATTAATGAATATATGTGCGTCAAATTTATGGGAAAAATTATGAAGATACTTTTCACAATATTGTTACTCAAATTGCAAATAGCTATTCAGGTCCAACTGTATGATTTGTACTCATGAATTTTTTTTCTGAGAAAGTTTTGTTTTGTTCATTTTTATGTTCATTGTGTTTTTTTTTTTTTCTGATTATTAAAAGCAGATTTTGGAGTTGAGTGCTTTTACTGTATTATTGATTTAGGTTTGGTTACGAAAAAAGGAAAAAGTTTCTTTGTTTTTCATAACCTGAGCTTAAATGGTAGGTTAGGAAATAAAAGAAAAGGTTTCCTTGTATTTCGCAACCTAAACTTAAACGTTAGGTTTGGAAATAATAGAAAAAGAAAGAAAGATTCTGTGTGTGTGTGTGTGTGTGTGTGTATATATATATCCAATATTTTAAATTAAATAAAATAAAACATAAGCCAGTAGTATGGCAAAAACTGTAGAGCGAAAATTAACATAAAAATAACCCAAATAAACAATCGAACAAAAAAGAATAGATATAAATAGTGGCCCAGAAACCGTTGTATAATTTCAATCTTTAAATCCAATTAACAAAAACTATACAAAATTTAGGATAATGCCAATTATTTATTAATTTAGCGGTACCCCCCCCCCCCCCGAGAGGTACCAGTTCCGAAAAACTTGAAATATCAACAAAAGAGGGTTAAAGGAACTACCAAACGATAACAAAATCAAAATAAATTAAAATAAAATAAAATAGACTGACCATCATGCCCCATCTCGACAGAGGACCACGAGGCCAATAACGGTCATGGAATCGCTGCATTTCGATCACTATACAAATCGTTGCCATGCAGCGATTCCATGACCATTATTGGCCTCGTGGTCCTCTGTCGAGATGGGGCATGATGGTCAGTCTATTTTATTTTATTTTGATTTTGTTATCGTTTGGTAGTTCCTTTAACCCTCTTTTGGTGATATTTCACGTTTTTCGGAACTGGTACCTCTCGGGGGGGGGGGGGTACCACTAAATTAATAAATAATTGGCATTATCCTAAATTTTGTATAGTTTTTGTTAATTGGATTTAAAGATCGAAATTATACAACGGTTTCTGGGCTACTATTTATATCTATTCTTTTTTGTTCGATTGTTTATTTGGGTTATTTTTATGTTAATTTTCGCTCTACAGTTTTTGCTACTACTGGCTTATGTTTTATTTTATTTAATTTAAAATATTGGATGTATTTCAGCTTCATATGGAGGAATTGCATGTTGCTGCCTCTAATGAATGCTTAAGGATTTATTTATTCATTTCATTATAATTTAACTTTATTTAATATAATTCAATGATAGTGTGTATATATATATATATATATATATACACACACTGAATAGCTATTAAGGTGCTGATTGACGTTATGATACGTGTGTATCCGCATGAGTGTCTAAAAATAAAAGTACAGTAATAAAAAATTAATATTTTATTAATAAATAATTTATGTGCTAGTCCACTCATGATTCTAAAGAAAAAAGGTTAGGTTACCCCCTCCATTTCGGGAGAGGTTCAAGCTCCCATGGGATTCAAGTGGAGGTAACCTGACCCTTTTTTTAACGATTAGGGCATATTATTGAACAAGAAAATAAAAATACAGTCATAAAAAAATTTATTTTTTTATGAATGTATTTCTAAAGAAAAAAGGTTAGGTTACCCCCTCCACTTTGGGAGGGGTTTAAGCTCCCATGGGATTCAAGTCGAGGTAACCTGACCTTTTTTCACCATTACAGTAAATGTTAGGGCATGTGCGATTAGGACAAGTTACCATTAGTGCTGTGATACTAAACCGATGTTATCGTGTGTTGTGTTTGCGCACCAATCAGCTTGTCGTTTGTCACACCTACCTGTCAATCAGTATATCGCTCTCAACTTTGCTCCAGACCGATAACACCTACCGTCTGTTTACCGAGTGAGCAGCGCTAGAGTGCCGTATCGGCAAACTAATTTTCCACGTAAGTTTTCCGACGTTTCTCGTCGTTCTCGTGCAGGCTTTCTTTACCTTCGCCAAATAAAGTTAAAAATTATAATGATACAAAAGTGGTGTATGCTACAAATATGCAAAATTTATTTATTTCATTTTTTGAATTATTAATTACGATTTTTTACGGAATATTTGTTCACATCTCACGGAACACTAGTGTTCCGTGGAGCACAGTTTGGCAAACACTGTTCTACACAGCGGGACCAACTGATGATGTTACCAACAGCAAATTCTAAATGGGAAACATTCAAGGAATTAACCTTGGAAGCTACTAGGCTTTTCATACCAACTAAGAAATACTCCAAGGTTTAGGCCGAACTGGACATCAGATGAACTAAAGAAACTTGTGGGGCAGAGAAAAAATATGGTGGAATGCATATAAATCAGGAGTGGCCTACTTAATTTGTGATGCGATCTACTTTTTTACTTCAAAATGTGCCGCAATCTACCATCTCAAAAATTACATTGCATAAGGTGCCCAAATCGAGGGATGACTGTATATTTAAAATTCGTTGTGATCGACTGAAATTAAATCTGCGATCAACTCGTTGGCCATCTCTGATATAAATTATCAGGTGAGACAGAAGCCTATGGTAGATATAAGCTAATCTGTAATGTCATAAAGGAGGTCAGGCAAGAGAAGGCAGATTACGAGAAATCTTTGGCACAGCATGCTAAGAAAAACAGTAAAGACTTCTTTACTTATATAAACTCTAGAAGGAAGGGGTTGAACCAGATTGGTCCACTTGATATCAATGGTTCGATTGTTGATGATTGTGTTCATATAGCTGACAAACAATGAGTATTTTTAATCTACATTCACACATGAGGAATTCTGTAGGGAACTGGAGAACAGAAGCTTATTAAACTCTGACAGGGAGCTAAATGATTTTATAATAACTAAGAGCAAAGTGGAGGAAAAATTATTGAAGTTAAACATAAGAAAGGGATTTGGGGTGGAGGGAATCTATCCAGTCATATATTGAAGAAGGTGGCAAAGGAAGTAAGAAAAACCTTAGCCATAATTATGAGAGTATCCTTGGACTCAGGGGAGGTCCCCACAAACTTCAGATGTACAAATGTATCTCCAATTCACAAATGAGGATCAAAGGGTGACACAAGTAATTACAGACCTGTTAGCGGGGACCTCCCCTTAGTCCAAGGATACTCTCATAATTATGGCTAAGGGTTTGGCATGAGTTTGTTAAGGGGAAGTCTTGTCTGAGCATTAGCAGAGGCATACAATGCAAGACAGCAAGCTTTCTTGCCTAAGCCAAAAAAAAAAAAAAAAAAAAAAACCCATTTCACCCCTCCATTCATTCCAAATGCCTGTCCAGCTCAGCCTTAAATTTATATAGGCTATCAACTTCCACAACAAAAGACGGAAGTCTGTTCCACCAATCAACTACCTGCTGGCTAAAGGCAAATTTCCGCACATCTGTTCTGCAACTGTCTTTCCTCAATTTCAATCTGTTCCCCCTCAGGTTCTTAATCTGATAAAGAGGAAGAATCCCATCAGCATTCAGCTAGCTGAAGCCATTCAAGACGTTATAAACCTCAATCAGACCACCTCGCAGGTGCCTACTCTCCAGGTGCTGCAATTTACAGAACTTAAGCCTTTCTTGGTAATTTTAAACCCTTTTTTGTAGTCGTTCTAGCAACTCTACAAATACTTTCTAAAATTAGGCCTCCAGACCTGTACACAGTAGTCAAGGTACTGATTATCTCATTGTATAAAAGGTACCATTGCCATATACAATGGAATAATCACATCCTTATCCCTGCTAGCCAAATTTCTCTACAGCATTGACAAGACCCCATGACCTGCTCTGGAAGCCTGTCTCTACTGCTCAGAAACTTCATACCTGACTGCACAATTACCACAAAAGTCCTTTTCATTCTCCTCTACCGTGAGTGTAGTACCACATAGTTGGTACATTTCTCTGGGGTTACCGCTACCCATATGGAGTAATTTACATTTGTCAATCTTAAACTTCAGTTGCCACCTCTTAGCCCATCTGCCCAACTTTTCTAGATCCTGTTGCAATAGCATACTGTCAGAGTAGTAGTAGTGGCATGTGATACAAGAAAGTAAGTGTATGAGCTTATGCAGCATCAGCCAAAAAAAAAATTTACAAAACAATTCCCTCTAAATGTTTGTACAGTTCCTCCTTAAATATATTTAACCTATCAACTTCCACAACGACAGATGGAAGTTTATTCTAGCAATTAATCACCCACTGGCTAAAGTAAAATTTCCACACATCTATTCTACATCTGTCTTTCCTCAATTTGAATGTATGCCCCCTGAGGTTCGTAATCTGACGAAGTGGAAGAATCCCATCAGATTTCAGCGTGCTCAACCCATTCAAGGCCTTATACACCTCAATCAGATCACCTCGCAGGTGCCTAGCCTCCAGCTGCTGCAATTTGCAGAACTTAAGCCTCTCTTGGTAAGAGGATCCCTTCATTCCCTTCACCAATCTTGTTGCCCTTCTCTGTACACGTTCAAGCAAATCTACATCGTTTCTAAAATGAGGCCTCCAGACCTATATGCAGTACTCAAGGTGTGGCTAGACCATTGCCTTATACAGAGGGACAATCACCTCCTTTTCCCTGCTAGCAAAATTCCTGTATATCATTGACAAAACCCCATGGGCCTGTCTGCATTGTTCAGAAAACTTCATATCTGACTGCACAATTACTCCCAGGTCTTTTTCATTTTCTACTACCTTAAGTGTATACCACACAGTTAGTACGTTTCTCTGGGTTTACTTCTACTCATATGCAGTACTTTGCATTTGTCAAGGTTAAACTTCAGTTGCCACTTCTCAGCCCATCTGCCCAAATTTTCTAGATACTGTTGCAGTAGCACACTACCATTACTGTCATTAAAAACCCTGCCAACCTTTGTATCGTCTGCAAACTTCAATACTAAGCCTGATATACCTTCATCAATATCATTGATAAATATACAAAACAACAGTGGACCTAACACTGAACCCTGTGGGGCTCCACTAATAACATTAGTTCACGAAGAGCAGCACCCATTGATTACCACCCTCTGTCTTCTCCCTCTCAACCATCCTTTTATCCATTGCAGCAACTTACCCTTAATATCATTCTACTCCAATTTGTAAAGTAGTCTTCCATGTGCAACAGTGTCAAAAGCTTTCCTGAAATCCAAGTATATGATATCAAAATTATTTTTTGCATCCAGTTCCTTTGTAACCACATCATAATAACCAATCAAATTTGTCAGACAAGACTTTCCCTTAACAAACCCATGCTATGTCTGAATTATTGCTGCAGTCTTGTCTAGATGATCCTGAAATGCACCTTTAACCAGCAACTAACAGGTCTATAATTATTTTGGTCACCCTTCGATTCCACTTTGTGAATAGGGGATACATTTGCACATCTCCAGTCCGTGGGGACCTCCCCTGAGTCCAAGTATGTTCTCATAATTATGGCTAAGAGTTTGCTTATTTCCTTTGCCGCCTCCTTTAATATAACTGGATAGATCCCATCCACCCCAGGTGCCTTTCTTATGCTCCACTTTGCTCTCAGTTATTACAAAATCATTAAGCACCCTGCTACAATTTGATAACCTTCTGGCATTTTCAAACTTTAATAACTCTTTATGTGTGAATGTAGATGCAAAATACTCATTCAGTTTGTTTGCTATCTTAGCAGGATCATCAACAGTCAAACCATCGATATCAAGTGGACCAATCAGATTCATCCCCTTCCTTTTAGATTTTATATAAGTAAAGAAATCCTTGCTGTTTTTCTTACCATCCTTTGCCAAAGATTTCTCGTAATCTGCCTTCGCCTGCCTAACCTCCTTTGTGACTTGATTACAGACTAGCTTATATCTGCCATAGGCTTCTGCGTCGCTTGATAATTTATATGCATCCCATGCATTTTTCTTGTCACGAGTCTCATTAGTTCATTTGATAACCATTTAGGCCGAAAACCTTGAACAATATTTCTTAATAGGTATGAAACATTTAGTAGCTTCCACGATTAATTCCTTGAATGCTTCCCACTTAGAATTTACTGTTGGTAACATCATCAGTTGATCCCACTGTACAGAATTTAAAAACTGTCTAAGACCATTGAACTCACCTTTACGGAAGCAAAAACCCTGCTTTAAAAACCCGGGGTCATTAACAACCCTGTCAACCTTTAAATCATCTGTAAACTTCGACATTAAGCCTGATATACCTACTTCACTATCATTGATAAATATACAAAAAAAATTGATGGGCCCGACACTGAACCCTGGGAGACTCCACTAATAACATTTGTTCATGAAGAGCAGTGTCCATTAATTACCATTCTCTGTCATCTCCAATTCAACAATCCTTTTTTCCATTGTAGCAACTTGCCCTTAATGCTATACTGCTCCTATTTGTACAGTAGTCTTCAAAAATCCAAGTATATGATATCAAAATTATTTTTTGCATTCAATTCCTTTGTGACCACATCACAGCATCCTATCAAATTCCCCATGGTTCAGTGTTGGGCCCATTGTTGTTTTGTAAATTTATCAATGATATTGATGAAGGTATATCAGGTTTAATGTCCAAGTTTGCAGATGATACAAAGGTTGGCAGGGTTGTTAATGACAGTAAAGACAGTATGCTACTCCAACTGGATCCAGATAAGTTCAGCAAATGGGCTGAGAAGTGGCAACTGAAGTTTAACATAGAACAGATGTGCAGAAATTTGCCTTCAGCCAGCAGATGGTTAATTGCTGGAACAAACTTCCATCTGTTGTTGTGGAAGTTGATAGGTTAAATAAATTTAAGGAGGAACTGGACAGACATTTGGAGAGAATGGTGTGATTTTTTTTTGGCTGATGCTGCATAAGCTCATAAACTTGCTTTCTTGCATCATATGCCACTACTACTACTACTACCTGGGGGTAATTGTGCAGTCAAATATGAAGTTTACTGAGCAGTGCGGATGGGCTGCCAGGGCAGGTCATGGGGTCTTGTCAGTGATATATAGGAATATATATCTTGTCAATGATATATAGGAATTTTGCTAGCAGGGACAGGGAGGTGATTATCCCGTTATACAAGGCAATGGTCAGGCCACACCTAGAGTACTGTGTACCGGTCCGGAGGCCTCAGTTTAGGAAGGATGTAGAGTTGCTAGAACGAGTACAAAGAAGGGCAATAAGATTGATGAGGGGAACAAAGCTGTGCTCTTACCAAGAAAGGCTTAAGTTCTGCAAATTGCAGCAACTGGAGACTAGGCAGCTGTGAGGTGATCTGATTGAGGTGTATAAGGCCTTGAATGGTTTGAGCAGGATCAATGCTGATCTGATTCTTCCTCTTGCTCAGATTATGAAACCTGAGGGTGCATAAACTCAAATTGAGGAAAGACAGTTGTAAAATAGATGTGCGGAAATTTGTCTTTAGCCAGCATATAGTTGATTGCTGGAACAAACTTCTGTCATTGTGTAAGTTGATAGATTAAATAAATTCAAGGAAGTGGACAAACTTTTGGAGTGAATGGATGGGTGAAATGGGATTTTTTTTTTTTTTTTTTTGGCTGATTTTGTATAAGCTTGGTTTCTTGCATCATATGCCTCTGCTAATGCACCTTTATTTTAATCAGAAATGTAGTTGATAGTAACTGGTAATCACGTAAACCCAGTTTAATAATTCATTCATAAAATAGTTGCTTAATTATTTAATATTTAATATTAAGTGATAGACATTATCTTTGATTTTATGGAATACATTAATATAAATAATCAATTTCTTTAATAAATAAATATATAAAGTTTGGCTCAGTTTTGTGCACTTCATCTATTTTGTTATGTTGTTGTTTTTTTGTTTTTAGGAGCATTAGCAACTAAGGCCATATTGCTCCGGGATATGCGGTGGTCATTCCCCGACCTTTCCACATCATCCGTATTTGGTGGTGACGGGCTCGAACCCCGGTCTAATCAAGAAACGTGTGCTACGCACTGCTGCTCCTTCCCACCTGGCTACGGAGGCGCCTCTATTTTGTTATAGTAAAATATATAAAACTGGGCAGCATCAGCTATAGAGATCAATGTATAGATGAAATCTACTTGTATTCAAGGAGCTATGGTCTTTCACTGGTAATAATAACACTCAGGGTATACGATTACCAAATGGTACGGTATGTGGAATAGTGCTGAGACTGCACAAGCACTGCTATAAGTCACTTTTGGAAAATAATAATATAAACTAATGAAATGAATATTGAATAAAATAGTATAATTTAAATATTTATAGGTATTCCAAATATACAAATTTGTATCTGAAAAAAAAAAATGGATCAGATATTGTATAAAACTGTATATTTTACAATCATATGTGTTTTTCTGCCAAGTGTAACAAGAAATATATGCAATAGTATGGGTTTGGCAACTTTTTTTTTGCTCTTTTTTTTTTAACACCCTGTATCATCATAGACAACATAAAATGCTTGTGAAGCAAATACAGCCTTTTTATAACAAGAATCTGAAATTTCATATAAAGCACCTCTTTAATCCAGTGCCCTTCTTGTGTCAAAAAAAAAATATAGATCAAGTATTGCAATCCTACAGTGTTATCATTGGTGAACATCGTAGCGATATCAAAAACTTGGTTCCACTCAGATATAGGGGATGCAGAATTTGGATATGAAGAGTAAATATCAGAATGTCTTGCAAGTTTCCAGATATTGACTGGAATTTGTGGACTGACACAGTAGAATAGCAGTTCCCAATCGGTGGTTCACGAATCCCCAGGGGTTCGCAAAAGTGTCCAGGGACTCGTACTGAAAATTCTGTAATGGCATCTGCTTAGATTTACATAGGTATATTTTTGTAAACTACAAAATGGTTTAATATTAATTTATGCAGTTTGGTCCAAAATTTATATTTAGTTGTGGCTTGGGTCATACACCCCTTACATAGCAAGCATTTGTGACAGGAAGTTAGTGGGGAGGATTGAGTGCGAAAGTGCCAATACACATCGCACCATTTGGCTGAGGTAAAAGGGTTATAAAAAATAACTAATAATAAGCAAAGATAGAATAAAGTAAAGTAAAATAAAATTAAATATAAAGTAAAGAATTTCCAATGGAAGAAACCACATCTCCCACAATTCCTTATAAGTAGTTTACCATCGTACAGTATATCACGTTAAATAAATACGTTTTCTCGTACTAATTTTTTTTTTTTTCATTCTCAAACACCATTGTTATGGATAGGTAATTAATAATAATTTTATATTATTATGCAATATTAGCTTATAAAAAGGAAAAACTGGAAATATTCTATAATAAAAATTCAAAACTATCATACGATTTTAGAGAAATTGTATGATAGTTTTGAATTTTTAGGCTTAGTGACTCACAATAAAGATATGTTGAAAGGAGTTCGTGAGCCAAAAAAAAAGTTGGGAACTGCTGCATTAGAAGAACCTTGCCAGATCTATTAGATGACTGCTTTCTAAACCAGAATGTTGGAGAGGCAACAATGAAAAGCAATACTCTTGATCTAATTATCAACAGCAACTCTTCATTCATTAAGAACCTGCAGATAAAGAAACCACTAGGTGGCAGTGATCACAATGTACGTATGTGTGATTTATGCAAAGATATAACTGTTGAGGGAAAAGAAAAGGGATTATGCTTTCATAAAAGTGACTAGAATGGTCTTAGACAGTTTAAAACCTTTTCAGTGGGACCAACTGATAATGTTACCAATTGCAAATTTTAAATGGGAAGTGCTCAGAAAAGTAACTGTACAAGACAGTCAAATTTTTCATTCCACCTAAGACATACTGGTCAAGGTTTCAACCTAAACAGATGATGAATGAACTGATGAGACTAGTTACAGATAACAAAAATGCATAGGATGATTATATATAGTAGAACCCGGATAAGAAATTCCCCGCATAAGAAGTTTTCCCCTGTACTAGGTTTGGTTTCTTATGTCCCAATTTCAACTCCGTATGTTGTAATGTATTGTTTACCTGCATAAGAAGTTTCCCGGGTAAAAAGTTTTCCCGCATAAGAAGTTCGTGATAAAGAATACACAGTGTGTTATTATAATGACGTTTTCCCACTTAATACGTTTTTTAAATATAAAAATTATTTATTTTTAATATTAAACAATATTAAACATTTGATAATCGAACAAGTTAATGCTAAGCATCATTTTAGTTTGTAGTAAACCACCGAAGTAGGTGAAATGGCATCGTTTTTGATATACATGTATCTCATACTGTGCATGCCTTCACGAGTTGCCCTGATATTGCACCACCCTCCAATAAGCAACGCTTTGCCAATGGAGAAGACTAATGTTACTTATTCTCGGTGGATACCAAGAATCCATTAGCAAAGTGTTGCCTATTCAAGAATCCATTGTCAAACAGACTAATCGCCCTCCTAACTATTCTCAGCAAACTCCTTGAGAGACTAATCTTCAGAATTCACAAGTATTATACAAACAGAAATCTACAGGCCGCCAACCGGTATGGATTCCATCAGGGGCACTCAACAGTAGACGCACTAAATAACCTGATAACATCTGCTTAATCCACACCTGAAAAATACTTCCTTGTAATTGCAGACGACTTCGCCAGGGCGTTCAACTCACTTTGGTGGGCAAGCACAGATTCCTCAATCTTTACTCCTGCATTAAACGCTACCTATGTAACAGATTTGTCAGTGTTGAGACTCCCTACTCCAGAGTGATCAGAAAGATCCACAGGTCTCAGTCCTAGGACCAACTTTCTGGAACATGGTCCTGGATGAGTTCCTAAATCAAGATCTTGGGCATGTTAAGTCCCAAGCCTATGCAGATGATTTGATCCTTTCTGTGCCTTCCAGCTCAAGAGCCCAGCTTGAAATTTCTGCTAACCAAGCACTCTGGCTCCTCCAGGAGTGGGCTACCCAGCACAACCTGACAATCTCGGCTGAAAAAACCTCCAGCATCCTCCTGAAATGGAACCTACGCTCAACCAGACCACCGCAGATTAAGATCAATGTGACAACCATCAGGCACCGCACCCAGCTTAAGTACCTTGGTGTAATCCTGTCCTTCCTCCCACACATACAGTATATCCAAAAGATAAGAAATTACACAGCATTGGTGGCAAGGGTCACCCATAGGGACTGGGGTCTAAACAGACGTACCCTAGCCCTGTTTTACAAAGCAGTCTTTCTTCCAGCCATCTCATATGCTGTAGGGGTCTGGTATCATCAGGCAACTATTGTCACAAATCAGAAGAAATTAGCCACCATTCAAAGAGCAATACTACTTACCATCACCAGAGCCCTCATGGTGAGCACTCTCCAAGATCTTGAAATAATTAGATGCGGCATGTTGTATCATCTGTCCAAAGGAATTTCCACTACCACCATTGGATTCACCACCAACCCAGCAATCAATCGCAAGACAGAGAAAAGGCGCCTTCTCGCACATCTGCAGCAAGCCTGGCAGGACAGATGGAAAACATCCACTAAGGGAGCAATTACAAAGAAATTCATCCCGGAAGTAAAATTCATATTCCCAAAAGCCCCAAGCTGGTTTTCCCCTGGCCTGTACATAACATACCTTCTCACAGGCCACGGGTCAATACAAGAAAAATTAACATCTGTGGGCATCACAGATGATCCACTGTGGGACTGACGAATCTTGGCACCATATAATGCATGACTGTCCTGACTATGAAGACTTGAGATCTATTCTGATCACAATGATTATTAATTTGCCAAAGGACCAAGAACATATACTAATTCATACCCATGACAATTATAAATACTTCACCACTTTTACACAGGATGTCTTCAACAGACGAAGAACATTAAGGAGTATAAACCACCAAGAGCAATAAGTTGAGACAGATTCTGGGCACCCCTCTCCAGTAGCATCAATCGCCGACCTCATCGAAGCTCAACTGAACTAAAATTCACTTCATCCAAGTTCCATCAGGCTGATATCTGCAAATGAATCTCCAAGCAAGATCAACCATACCTGATCCCACTAAAGACTCCAAAACCCAGACACTGGAGACACCAGCAGCTTTTCTGCCACAAGCCACATTGGCGATCGAACCGAGCACTCTAGCCTGGTTGTCTTTCCCCCCCAGCCTTCAGCTCCCCCTACTCTGTCTAACTCGCAGTTTACACCCCACACAACTTATCAATTAATAACATCCAAATTTAAACCATGCTTACATTATTCTTGGCCTTATATATTCTAACGTTAACCTCCTTTTTTATTTATTCTTTTTTATTTTATTTTATTATTATTATTTTTTTTTACACAGGCCCTTGCCACTGAAATCTTCGGAAACTAGATGGCAGGGCCTGCCAGAGTACAAAAATCTACTGGGTACCTGACCTGCCTCCCCGGGGCCAAGTGTGGTAACGGTTTGTCCCAATAGCTAAATGGTCAGAAGAACAATGGTACACAACACTACACATCCGCCCACTCCTCACACACTTTTTAAATCTCTGGCTTTCACAGAGTTCTGTGCTACACAAACAGCGTCACAATGCGGAGATTGGGGAGGAACCCCTGGTGCCGTCAGACAACTAACACACTTTGCACTTGTCAAAGCGTTATTTATTCGAGGTAGTTCAATATCAGGGCAACTCGTAAAGGCATTCACAATATGAGATATAACAGAAAAGATGCCACTTCACCTACTTCAGCGGTGAAATGGCATCACCTACTATGAACAAAAATGATGTGTGGCACTAACTTATTCGATTAGTGAATTTTCCATAGTCTGAGGATTTCAGCATTGAAACCTTTTAATATAAACACTTTGATATAATGGAAGAGACATATTTCTTGTTGTTGTTATGGGGATTTGATGGCGCATAAGCTGCTGTGGCTATAATGCGCCTATTCGTTTATAATATAAGGATATGAGAAATTTTTGTAAAATCAGAAATGATTAAAAAGTCCAGTTTGCTTGAGGTAGTTGAAAAATTCGGAAATATTTGCCTTGTCACCAATGAGATTCTCTAAATTATTGGTTTATCAAGATTTACCAGTGATAGCAGGGTTGATGTTCTGTCTTGTCTATAGTAGGGGCAGTCAATGAGAATGTGTTTAACAGCCAGATTTATATAACAATATGGACACTGTGGTGGATCGTCTCCTGTGAGTAAATAAAGGTGGGTTAGATGAGTATGACCTATTCTTGCCCTTGAAAGGACTACTTCTCGTCTTGCAGTACGGACACTAGAGTACCAAACTTTCAGATCCTGTTTAAACTGCAAGTGTTTATTATTAGTTTGAGATTGCCAGATCGGATATTACTTGTGTTGTCCATTCTGATAGGCATGCAGCATGAATGATTTGTGTATAGTCTGATGCTGAAACAGGGATATTCGTTAAATCTAAGGTGGTTGAATTTTTTGCAGCTTTGTCAGCAAGTTCATTGCCCAAAATACCAGAATGTGCTGGAATCAAACAGAAGGCGACTAGTTGGTGGCATTTTTCAATCTGTAGTAACAAGTTTCTAATTTCATCGAGAACAGGATGAAATTTATCTGAAGAATTACATAACTCTAAGATTGAGCTGAGGGAATCAGTGTAAATAACAGCTTTTAAAGAACAGTCAGAGCAGAGATTTTCTAAAGCTAATTTAATTGCATATAGTTCGGCTGAGAAGATACTGAATTCGGATGGAAGAGATGCTGAAATTTTGATATTCGCAAACACTGTGGCTGCTCCAACATTTGAATTAGATTTAGAGCCATCTGTGTATTGGAGAAAAATCAATACATCTTTGAGTGTGAACAACATGAAGTTGTCTGACATTTGAAGCTTACAACATATTCTTTCCCCATTGACAGAGGTAAGTGTCACAGGTCGGTATAGGAGGTGGAACCCATGGTGGCTGAGTACAAGTCGCTACCTGTTGTATGGAATGGATGGAAGCATTCCAAACCTGCATCAGTTCAAGAAAGCGCAGACCAGCTGGTTTTAACTATGCAAGGTTTATTTCTGTAGAGGATTTCTAATGATGGATTGAAAAGGTATGACTGAATGGGATGTGAGGCACAACTTTGTATCTTGACAGCGTACTTTAGCAATAGTGATTGCTTACATAAAGGTAGTGGGGGCTCATGAGCATCAATGTAAAGGCTATGTGCTGGCGATGTTCTGAATGCACCAAGTGCAATCCTCGATGCACTGTGTTGAACTGGATCAAGCCAGCGTAATGCACTCTTTCTGGCAGAATCGTAGACAGGAGCACCATAATCAAGATGGGATCTGATTAATGCCCTGTATATCTGAAGCAGAGAGGTACGATCTGCATCCCACGTTTGGGCAGATAAAGTTCTGAGTATGTTTAACTTTTTTAGCCAGGAAGTCCATACATTTTTAATATGATCTAGGAAATTTAACTTATTGTCAAGAGTTAATCCTAGAAATCGGATATTACTTGTGACCGGGTCGGAGACATTAGAAATTTGAAATTCAGGATCTAGATAAAGTTTGCATTGTCCACAAAAATGGATAGCAACTGTTTTCTGCTGCGACAGGCGATAGCCATTGAGGCTCACCCATTGTTCAATTTTATTAAGTGATATCTGAAGCTGTCTTTCAATAGATCTCATGTTTTGAGAATGACAGGAGATGGAAAGGTCAGCTGCATAAAGGTAAGTCTCAACTGTATTTGGAAGCTGCTTAGTGATAGAATCTATTCTAAGAGCAAAAAAAAGTGGCACTCAGTACTGATCCCTGTGGAACACCTTCCTCCTGGATGAAAGTTGCGGAAAGGGCATGTTGGTATCGAACTTGAAATGATCTAGTATGTAGAAAGTTCTGAACAAATATAGGAAGGTTGCCTCGTAGCCCGAGAAATTAAAGATCGCTAAGTATACCATGCCGCCAGGTGGTATCAAAAGCCTTCTCTATATCTATTGAAACCATTACTAGATGTTCATGTTTGACAAAAGCATTACGAATGGCAAATTCAGCCTTGACCATAAGATCCAAGCAAGACCTATTTTGACAAAAGCCATATTGACTATGGCTCATTAGCTGTTCCAACTCAATGACCCAGACGAGTCTTCTGTGGATAATTTTCTCAAGGATTTTGCTGAGGCAGCTTGAGAGAGATATGGGTCTATAGCTATGGGGGTTGGATGGATCTTTTCCAGGCTTCAGGAATGATGCTAAGAAGCTAGAGTGATGCTAAGAAGCTGGAAAAACATTTTCTAAAAATATACGATTGTAAAAGACCAGGAGGAGGTGCAAAGTTTGTCATCAAGATGTTGTAGCATGACATAATAAATCCCATCTGGCCCGGCAGCACCTTTGAGGGGTGTTCTAATGGCATGTAACAGTTCAGAATATTGCAGAGGTTTGTTATATGGGAGACATATTGCAATTGTTTTCATCCATATCCATAATTGGATATGGATGAAACAATTGGATATGGATCGCCCACATTAAGCATTAAGTTCTGATGGCTGTAAACAGTCCTGAATTACTTAGTGGATTGTCAACCTGTCTCATTGTAATTGTGACCTTTTAAGGTATGTCAAAACTCTAAAGGAGCTCATCCTTCCAACTTGGTAAAGAGTATTTCTTAACGAGTTTAATGAAAAGAATGTTAAGCAATTAGAAATCTCAGTTAAAAAATGTTTCCCATAGACGGAGTAAAATATTTATAAATTCTGAAATAGTACTTAAAAATCATCTTTAACTTCTTCTCTTCAGTGGTTTTGACTAGTTTGCCCCTTTGATGAGCTGTCTCCATTTCTCATGGTCTTGTGCTAGGTGTTTCACTTCTGCATAGTTCCGAAGCCCAGTTTCCTTCGTTTGCATTTATGATGGTGTTTCTTGGTCTTGCTTGTTTTCTTTATCCTGGTATTTTTCCTTCCAGCATGTCCAGTAACATCCCTCTATGCCTCATGGTGTGTCCGATCTATTACCTTCATCAATGATATTGATGAAGGTACATCAGGCTTAGTGTCGAAGTTTGCAAATGATACAAAGGTTGGCAGGGTTGTTAATGGCAGTGTGCTACTGCAACAGGATCTAGATAATTTGGGCAGATGGGCTAAGAAGTGGCAACTGAAGTTTAACCTTGACAAATGCAAAGTACTGCATATGGGTAGAAGTAACCCCAGAGAAACGTACCAACTGAGTGGTACTACACTTAAGGTGGTAGAAAATGAAAAAGACCTGAGAGTAATTGTGCAGTCAGATATGAAGTTTTCTGAGAAATGCAGACAGGCTACCAGGGCAGGTCATGGGGTTTTGTCAAAGATATATAGGAATTCTGATAGCCAGGAAAAGGAGGTGATTGTCCCTCTGTATAAGGCAATGGTCAGGCCGTGCCTTGAGTACTGCGTACAGGTCTGGAGGTCTCATTTTAAGAAGGATGTAGATTTGATTGAGCATGTACAGAGAAGGGCAACAAGATTGGTGAGGGGAATGAAGGGATCCTCTTACCAAGAGAGGCTTAAGTTCTGCAAATTGCAGTGGCTGGAGACTAGGCACCTGCACACTGATCTCATTGAGGTGTATAAGGCCTTGAACGGGTTGAGCACACTGAATTCTGATGGGATCCTTCCACTTGTTCAGATTATGAACCTAAGGGGGTATAAATTCAAATTAAGAAAAGACAGATGTAGAATAGATGTGCGGAAATTTGACTTTAGCCAGCGGGTGGTTAATTGCTGGAACAAACTTCCATCTGTCGTTGTGGAAGTTGATAGGTTAAATAAATTTAAGGAGGAACTGGACAGGCATTTGGAGGGAATGGTGTGATTTTTTTTTTTTTTTTGGCTGATGCTGCATAAGCTCATACACTTGCTTTCTTGCATCACATGCCATTACTACTATTGTAGCCGCTGTTTTCTGATTCTTATCAATTCTCTTTCTTCTCCTACACATTGTAAAACAGTGATTTTCAACAGGGATGCCACAAGAATATTCCAGGGGTGCCATGTAATTTGGTTTTAAGTTCCTTAAATTTATATATTTATTTCATTATGAAAAGGTGTACAGTATATTTTTAATTTTGTGAGGATCTATAATTGATGTTTACTTAGTACCTCTATGTAAAGAATAAAATTATTGGTGACCAGAAAAATGTGCACATGAAAAAAGCGCACACAAATTTTGCACAGAAAAACCCCACTGTCATAAAGGCTCACATAGAAAAATGCTCATATTATTTTTAGTTTACAAAAAACAAATTATTTCATATTTCAAAACGCAACAAAATGTTGAATTTATATATTTTATTTCTACTTCTATACGATGTATTTTAATATAACTTTTGATATAAAACTTTGATTTTAATGTAAAATAGAATATTTGGATGTAAATATTTGTAAGGGAAATTACAGAAAATAAAATGCTCTGGTTTTATTGCAAATAAAGCCTTTTATTTTATTTATAAAAATAAATTATTTTTTCTCTGTCTTACAAGAACAGTCAACACTTTTTGGTTTTTATCAACATACAACTAATTCAGACATATTTCAGTGATTTATTTATTTGTCAAGGATTTGAATAGAATTTTCATTACTGTAAGTTAGCCAATCTCTGCAAGTATTTCAGTTTGTCTTCTACCTGCCAATATCCCTGGTTGCCACAAAAGTGGCAACCAAGTCATGCAGTGCATCATATCTTCTCTTTTTCAGCCAGTATCAATCTGTAGCAAGCCAGGTCCCTGTTCAGTCCAGCAAACAAAAACCACATGCTGGGATGACTGCAGTGGAATAGGGAATTAAGTGCATTGTAAAATCCTCACAGCAGTTTGTAGTTTTAGGCGACCATTCAAGAGCTGCATCATGATGATTCCATATTCTTATTGGAAACTGGGAATCTCTACCTGCTGCACCCTCAATTGTCATTCAGTTATGAAGACAAAAGATGGCAACATAGTACAACTAACCGAACATTGTTATGATTCCTGTTCTCAAAAAGCAGAAGCCAGAAGCAAAACGAGGCAATACACGAGTAGCTAGTTCTACTCCTTGTAATGTAATGGGGAATGTGTTGTCAGAGTTGAGTAACAATGTACTGGCCCATATGCCCAAACAATCATCCCTTGTGAGAAATCTTCTCAATCGCAGAAAAGGTAATTTTCCTAATCCAACAACAATAAATTTTGACATTCCTGAGAAGTACTGTCAACTGATACTTCATGATTCAGGTGTGGATGACCCAGACAGAATTGTGGTTTTAGGTGATAAAGAACTCTTGGTTGAATTGAACAAAGATACAATTTATGGAGATGGCACCTTTGATAAAGTTCCAAACATGTTTTACCAAATGTATACGTGGCATGCCAAGGTGGGTAACTCACAATCCACCATGTATTTACATTTTGTTACAGAAAAAGAACTTTGATACTTATAATAGAATGTTTGAAATCATGAAGCTGTTGGTTCCAAATCTGGTGCCTCAAAAGGTTTTAGTGGATTTTGAGAAGGCTTGCACGAATGCAGTGAGGATTGCCTTTCCATGCACTGAGGTCAAAGGGTGCTATTTCCATCTGTGTCAGAGTCTCAGGAAACTCAGCAATGTTGGCTTGAAGACTGAATTTGAAACTAATATAAATACAAAAACTGAAGCTGAAGTCACTTGCTGCATTAACTTTTGTCCCAGTCCACGATGTGAGGAGTGTCTTTGATGAGCTTGCAAGGGATGATTGTTTGGGATATGGGCCAGTACATCGTTACTCAACTCTGACAATGCATTCTCCATTACATTACAAGGAGTAGAACTAACTACTCTCATGTATTGCCTCGTTTTGCTTCTGGCAACATTGGCTTCTGCTTTTTGAGGACAGGAATCATAACAATGTTCGGTTGGCTGTTGTACTATGTTGCCATCTTTTGTCTTCATAACTGAATGACAATTGAGGGTGCAGCAGGTAGAGATCCCCAGTTTCCAATAAGAATATGGAATCATCATGATGCAGCTCTTGAGCGGTCACCTAAAACTACAAACTGCCATGAGGGATTTCACAATGCACTTAATTCCCTATTCCACTGCAGTCATCCCAGCGTGTGGTTTTTGTTTGATTGACTGAACAGGGACCTGGCTTGCCACAGATTGACACTGGCTAATGCACAGGCAAGTCTGTCTAGAGGAGAAAAAGAGAAGATATGATGCACTGCACTGCTTGGTTGCCACTTTTGTGCAGGAATATCAGCAGGTAGAAGGCAAATTGAAATACTTGCAGATTGGCTAACTTACAGCAAGCAAAATTCTATTCAAATCCTTGACAAATAAATAAATCACTGAAATATGTCTGAATTAGTTGTTTGTTGATAAAAAACCAAAAAGTATTGACTGTTCACTTTGTAAGACACAGAAAAAATAACTGATATTTATAAATAAAATAAAAGGCTTTAGTTGCAATAAGACCAGAGCATTTTATTTCCTGTAATTTTCCTTACAAACTTTTACATCCAAATATTCTATTTTATATTAAAATCAAAGTTTTAGATCAAAAGTTATATTAAAATACATCGTATAGAAGTAGAAGTAAAATAATTAAATTTAACATTTTGTTGCATTTTGAAATATGAAATAATTTGTATTTTTTAAACTAAAAATAATGTGAGCATTTATGGCAGTGGGGTTTTTTCTGTGCAGAATTTTCGTGTGTGTTTAAATAACTATCATATAACATTTTATATATAATTTGTATTATGAATTGTAATTTTGTTTATATTTATATTATTGTAATAACTATCATATAACATTTTTTAAATATTATATATATTATGGTGATATTGTTTTTGGTGATATTTCGCGTCTCTCGGAACAGGTACCCTACAAGAGGGGTGCCGCTAAATTATTATATAATTGGCTTTATATTTTAAAATGGATTTATTATTAATTGGATTTAATTGAACTTCTAAATTATTTGGAGACTTTTGGCTACAGTTTCAGTCTTGTTACCCTTACTTTCTCCCTCCCTGTTGATTTAATTTTGTTAATATTTCACTCTACAGTTTTGCCCTGCTACTGGCATATATACTGATTCGACTTTTATTTTTATATTAATTATCAGTTATATATATATACACACACACACACACATATACAGAGAGAGAGAGAGAGAGAGAGAGAGAGAGAGAGAGAGAGAGAGAGAGAGAGAGAGAGAGAGAGAGAGAATTGTATCTAACAGGCAGAAAATTGAGTAGGGGTGACATTATTAAAAAAAAAAAGCTCGAAAACCAGTTGTAAAACCACGTTATTACTAATTTTTTTTGTCAAGCTAATCTTTTCCATTCTCTGCCAGCACCAAACATTTCAAACGCTTTTGACACTTATGTATGTGTATCTTTTCATTTTTTATTTGTGTAGTTAATATTTCACACCCTTAGGTCATTTTCCCTTCTAAGAAGTTTTCCCATGTAGGAAGTTCTATACCTCCAATCCCTTGGAAAACCTTTTCCAGGTTCTACTGTATTGTCAAAGGACACAATCACATTATCAGAAAAATAATCTGTGTCCTCTGATAATAAGGCAGATTATCAAAAACCTTTGATGAGCAATGCAAAGAATATGTAAGAAAGAGTTCTTTATGTTAATACTAAAAGGAAAGGAATAAACTATATTGGTCCACTAGATTGAGGGGTTTAATGCCTTAAATGGATTGAGTAAATTAAATGCAGATGGCCCTAAATCTTGATCAGACAACAGACACATAAGGGAACATAGATTTAAACTAAGAAAGGATGGTTGTAAAATGTTCAGAAAATTTGCTTCCAGCCAGAGGGACACTGATCGTTGGAACAAACTTCCATCATTTAAGGAAGAATTAAACAAACTGTTAGAAGGGATAAACAAATTGGGTACATAATTTTTGGCAGATGCTATATTAGCTTGTATCATTGTATCATTTACTACTACTAATACTAAAAAGAATATCTGATTAGGGGAAGGGGTATTTTTACCCCCTCCTCAAAAAAGACCTCTAGTTTTCATTAAATACAATTGCTAGAAGATAACTTTATAAAAAGGTAGTTAAATAAAATTCATGTAATGTCAAGCTCATTTCAACACATGATAAATTACTAATTTTTACAAAATAAAACTCTTTCAAAATAAATGTATGCCCGTGAGCTAGTGATATATGATGAATAGCACATTACTGTACATAATAACAAATATGTAAATGTATAATATGTATAAAAAACCTATTCAAATGTAGTTTAAAATTATCATAATTTGTAAGAGATGTATTTTTAAAATACAATTCAAAAACTTACTGTAACAATTCTTACTTAAAATATCAACTATTCCAATAATTAAAAATACATAAAAGTATTTATTTTTTAATTTACTGAAATGTGCCTTTGCATAAAATAATTACACAAAAAATTAATTTTTAACATACAAAAAAAAAATTCAAAAAATATATGCACAAATCATATTTATATTTGTGGTATGCAAGCATTTACTCAAAATAAATTCAAATATACATGCGAGTTCACAAGTGAAATAAAGAATTGAGGAAATCTAAACTTTTATGGCATTTTTACATTCAAAAGAACTTTGCCATTAGCAAATTTTAAATTACAGATTCCTATAAAGATAAATGCTGATATTTTCTCACAGTATCTAAGTCATATAGAAGTGGGTTTTTCTATAGATAGAGATATGATATGGGAGGAGAAGAGAGAGAGGGGGGGAGAAGTCAAAGAAATAAAAACTAAGTTTTTCTCATATATATACACTATCCTGTGGTATCATTCACATAACCATTCAACTCTAATCCCTATCAAAAATAATACTTCATAACAAGAAATTGGAAACTTAACTTAATCAAATACTGATTGACAGTTAGTGCTGTAAATAATCACGCAGTTTAGCAAAGGACACATCTTTTATTCTAACAACGTACAGGAGTACCTAAGTAATTTTTTTTTTTTTTTTAAACATACTGACTATTATCTTAATATTTCTCATTATAGTTTCTCTCTGCTTCTCTTAAAATAAGACAGAAAACAAGGCTGTATGAAACCATAACCTCCATCATACTAATCAATAAACCATCTCAATAAAAGTTAAACAAAAACAGTTCACTATGTTGCATTACTCTTCATAAATGAAGTTAGCTAATGCATGCAAACAAAGCATGTGGCATTCTTAAAACAATATAAGCAGCCTCTCAAAATATTAATACTGCAGCATTATTTCTAATCATATGCATGTCATTTGATAAAATTGCACAATTCACAGAATCTAAAACCTGTATAAACTTTTGCTAAAATCAGAGTAGAGAAATAAAAAAAACTAGCTATTACATTGTTTTAACGTGCAACTGAATGCCTAGAAGTGCACAGAAGGTGACTTAGACTGAAAATGGCACAAACTTAACAATTCAAATTGTCCAAATTCAGGTATTTTGACAGCAGGCTTATGCTTTATTATTTACTTTTGCAGTGGTATTTTGCCCAAGGTGATTCGTCATATGCATTCAAGACTTGATCTTGTCACAAATGCTTTTCCACAGACTCCACAGTGATATGGTTTATCCACTGCTGGA